>NC_142501.1:15989620-17193787 GCF_057876585.1 Rhinolophus sinicus
CAACCAGTGCACAGAGGGCTACTATCACCCTCATTCCAGATTTTACACCACTTCTATTAAAGAAGCAAGGCCACATTACAGGCTCATCAACTAAAACTCCAAAGGTAATTTTCATCTTCACCAAAAAATGCTGTTGAGTCCAGCACAGCCCATTTGGTCCTTGTGCAAAACTAAGTACAGGGGTTTACGTTTGTTCTTGGTCACTGTTCTTTTCCCAAACTCACATTCTGAGTCTGGATTCTGTCGGTCAACAGCCTGGGCAGCCTCACGAGCTCTGTGTTCCTGTCTTTGGTTATGCATTAAAATCTTTAACTTTTGTTCTTAGACAAATATATTTCAAGGTGGTCTGAGTAAAGGAGAATCCCAACTTTAAATGAACGAATGAAATAGCCACATCTTATGCGTCTATTGAGTTCTAGATCTCTTTTTGTACTGTGTACCCTCAACTGTCGGCTCTTTTTTGAATCATAAATACCACCCCTTCTCTTCTGCGTACGTATAGTTCCTTTAAAATTTTTATAATAAAAAAAAGGCTTCTCTTGACTTTCGTACCATTTTATTTCATTCTTGGTCATTCCTCTACTTAAAAATTCTTCCATAGCTTCCCATTGCTATTAGAAAAAAACCCCAACATTTTTAAAATGGCTTTCAAATCTGGTCAGAAATCTGGCCCTGCCAGCTTCCCCAGGGTCATCTCCCAGTACCCAGCCCTCTGCCTACAATGCAGACCTAAGTACAAAACTCTACTCCCTTTTCAAGTCTCCATTCCTTCACTTCGCATAATGCTTTCAGGATTTATCCATGTTGTAGTATGTACCAGCACCTGATTATTTTTGTTGCCAAATAATATTCCATGGTATGGATATACCACATTTTATTTATCCACCCATCAGTTGATGCTCATTTGGGTTGTTTCCACTTCGGGGCTATTATAAATAATGCTACTATGAACATTTGTGTACAAGTTTTTACATGGACATATATTTTCATTTCTCTTGAGTAAATACCTACGAGTAGAATTGCTGGGCCATATGGTAAGTCTATGTTTACCCATTTGAGGAACTGCCAGGCTGTTTCCAAAGCAGCTGCAACATCTTATATTCCCACCAGCACAGCATGAGGGTTCCAATTTCTCCTCCTCATCAATACCTGTTGTCTTTTATCTTGGCTATCACATCCTAGTGGGTGCCAAGCTGTGTCTCACTGTGTTACCCCTGCTTCTTAGCATAAGCTTTTTAAAACTTAATTGAAGCCCTGTACCAACCTTATATTCAGCAGTTCCTCTGATTGTCTCCACTCATCTGTTCCAGCCAAACAGGCCACTGTTTCCTACAGATCCCATGAAGATGCCTCTGCCCCTTTGGGCACCGTTATCAAGCCATGGATGCTCTCTGCACCCTACCTTTCAGCTGAGTTAAATCCTTGCCTCTTAAGATGCAGTTTATGTCTCACCTCATTTGGGAGGCCCTCTCTGGCCACCTGTGGCACCACCCTTTTGCCAACAGCACTTTGTATACTATGTATACTACTTTCTATCTCTAAAATTAGACGACCACTCCCCCCACTAGCACCTTATAGGCAGGGATACACCTTATGATTTCTTGTATTTCCAAAACCTAGCAAAGTACGCAGTTGTACATAGTCAAAAAGTGTTGGTGATAAAAATATAATCTTTTTTAAAAAAGGCTTATTTCTTGACTTTTCATTGGAAAAATAACTAATTATTATTAAATGTTCATTACCTTTAAAAATGCTGGAAGCAGCCTCCATTTTTCCTGTGAATCAAAACAATAAGTGTCAGGATTCGGCTACCAACCATAGTATTTTTATGTTATTTTAATATACCTTAAATTACTCACTTTATCACAGTAAGCAAAATAAAGTAAATAAAACTAAAACAATTTCTACATGGTAAGCACTTTTATGGAAATCATATAGATGAGTGTGTATGCGTGCACATGCATACAGATATGTGTACACACACACACACACCGGGGATGTCAAAAACATGCATACACATGAGTTGTATTCATCTTTTGTTATCGGTATATATTGAGTATTACAATTTTTTTTTTAATGGGACGTTTCACGAATTTGCATGTCATCCTTGCACAGGGGCCACGCCAATCCTCTCTGCAACGTTCCAACCTCAACACATGTGCTGCTGAAGCGAGCACTGAGTATTACAATTTGAATACAGTTTTTTCCTTTCTTAAAATGTATATACATTTTTTGGGCACCCCCTCTACATATACCACAGATTTCTTAAATAGGATACCCTTTCATCTCCTCGTGATGACTCAAGATTCCAAGCACTTTTCATCTTTATTTTATTCCCATGACCCTTCCTAAGTGGGTTTGTCAGGTTGAAAAAAGGATAGTAATTTTTAGAGAGTCTGGTCTCTCTAGTGCACGGTGAGAGCTCATGTCAGGGCAGCAGAAGGATGGCAAACATGGTGCTCACCCCCACACTAAATAGGTGCAAACTGCCACACTGCTTGTGTTCTTAGGACTGCTATTTACACTTTCCTGAGGTTTTAAGTAGCCTACCATAATAAGACTCTTTTAATGAATGGCATCTAATCTGCTAATGGGAAATCTGACAAATGAGTAGAGCTGAGTCTAAAGTAAGAATACACAGTGTCTGAATAACAGCTTAAGAATCACGTAAGACTGTGCAGCAACTATAAAATTTTTGACTTTTACTAGACTGACTTGAGTAGCATTGGAAGGTTCTGAGTGAAAGAGTGACATGATGATTTAAAATTGAGTTTAAATTTTAAGGTTGAGCTGCTGGGTTGAGAATAGACAAGGTTAAAAGCAGAGAGATCACTTAGGAGCTTATTGCAATACTCCAGGCTGGTTACAATACAGGTTGTGAGAAATTGTCAACCAGGAGACACAATGTGAAGTTCAAGCCAACAGGACTTGATAATAGATTAGATAGAGACTCTGAGAGAAAGCGGAGTCAAGATCGACGCCTTAGAGCTACCATTTACAAATATGAGAAAGCGGGGTGCTGTCAGACCAGCAGGTTTAGGTGTGAGGGGCTACCAGGAGTTTGGCTGGGGACATGCTAAGTCTGAGATATCCATTAGACATTCAGGTGGGTATGTCAAATAGACAACAAGTATGAGTCTTGAACTTGTAAAGAGAGTAGCTTGAAGATATAAACTCGGGAGAAGTCAGCAAATGGATGGTAATTATAGCCAAGTAATGAATAAGACCACTTCCTGAGTACAGATGGAGAAGAGATCCATGAAGGGAGATCAAAAGCACTCCCACATTTAGAGGTGAGGAGCAGAAGGCAGATATAGCCAAGGAGACTAGAAAGGAGTGGCCAGGGAAGGAGGCAGACAACCTAGAAAAAGTAAAAACATTTTTCAAGAAACAACACAGGTGGAAGGCAGGGAGCATGTGAGAAATCTCTGTTAATTTCCTTTCAATTTTGCTGTGAACCTAAAAAGCTCTAAAAAAAATTAAGTCTTAATAAAAGAAGGAAGGAGTCAGGCAAAACGAATCTATGATGATAGAAATTAAAAGGTGGGGGGTGGGGATGGAAGAAAAGGGAACTTTGTGGGGTGATGGAAAAATTCTATTATCTTGTATTGGGTGGTGGTGATTTGAAATACATAACTGTCAACACTGATGGAACGGAACACTTAGTACTACTGCATTCTATTGCATGTAAATCTACAAAGAGGAATAAGAGAAAGATCAAAAGGAATAGAAATATCTGGGGGGAGGCGAAGAAGGGGGGGGGGCGGAGAAGCTGGACAAGTTATCAGTGGCCAGACTGAGGAAGGCCTTATACACATAGTAAACACTTCAGATTTTGCCCCAAGAGCAATGGGCAGTTTGAAGAAGTTTAACCAAAGGAGTAACATGGTCCTATGTATGTGTTTAAACTGATGGCTCTGGCCACAGAGCACAGGTTGGAGTGAGACAGGTTAGGAGCCTAGGAAGTAAGAGATGACAGTGATGCAGGCTTGAGAACAGCGGGAATGAAGTTTCAGATCTGAGTGCAGTTAGTAGGCAGGACCCTTAAGATGAGATGGTGGATTGTGTACAGAGGGCCAGGAAGACTAACTGTCCTTCCTGAATCAGAAGGCCGGAAATGTGGTTTTGGTCCCTTCAGAGCTGTGCGAATTCAAGTAAGAAATAGAAATCCTTTAGGCTTCTTCCTTCGGCTCTGGAGAAGCAGTCCAGTCAGCAGTTAAGGATGAGAAC
This sequence comes from Rhinolophus sinicus, assembly GCF_057876585.1. Lineage (NCBI taxonomy): Eukaryota > Metazoa > Chordata > Mammalia > Chiroptera > Rhinolophidae > Rhinolophus > Rhinolophus sinicus. The sequence goes on from NC_142501.1 coordinate 15,993,851, forward strand.
TCTGGAGTCAGCCACTTTACCTGTGTTCTGACACTGGGTTACTTAACCTCTCTGGGCCTCAAAAATTTTCATTGGTAAAATGTGGAGAAAATAATATTTCAGAGAATTAAATAATGTAATGCATGTTACGCTTACACAGAGCCTGGCACATAGTAGGTGCTCAGTAAATGCTGGCTCTTAACTCTTCAAGAGGTAAAATCCAGTATTGCCTAACTAACAAAACCTTTCATAATCAGGACCCTTACCTATCCTTCTGCTTGTACCTCTCTTCTTCACTCTAGTACAACCTAATTTCAGTTCCTCAAAAACATCAGATGGTCTTGCCCAGCGGGTTTCAAGTGTCCTGTTCCCTCTACCTGACATCTCTCCCCTGGCTCTTTTCAAGCCTCATTTCTTGTTCCCCTTTCCATGCCAATGAAGATTCTGAGACCCAGAGAGGTTATAATATGTGCCTTTCTAGAAAATAAAATTATATCAATCGCTGAACTTAGGCAGCTCACTGTAGGGCAGTTAACCTTAACTTATGACAATCTGTTGAGAGCTATGGAGCGACGTCCCGGAAAACACCTTGGGAAAATGTTGAGTAAATATTCCGGACGTTTAAAATACTCATGCAGTGCAAACTTGAATCCCAGGTTACAAGGAAAGATTACTAGCCTGGGATTGAGACGATTTGGTTTTACCACCACAGCCAGCTGTGGGACCTCAGGAAAGTGGCCTAAACTCCTCGGCCTCAGTGCCCTCTATGGACCCGCGAAGATGCACTATGTCCCCCAAGGTGGAAGTGAGGACCAATTTTCCCCTGACAAACATGAACACTGGAAAGGGTCCAACCCGAGACCGTCCGCGGGGCTGCTCGGCCCGCACGGCAGCTGACAGATCGTTAAAGATCCGGCCTTTCACGTGCACGCGGCGGCGACAGAGAGAAAGGAGATGCGTGGCGGGGGCCTGAGCATGCGCAGAAGCCGCGGCCCGCCCCGCTCCCTGGCGAAAGCTCTCGCGGCACCGCCTCCCGGGTTCGCATCCCGGCCCCTTCCGCTCCCCGCATACCCGGCCCTCACCTCTACGGTCGGGATCGGCGCAGCCAAATGCTCCGGGGTCATGTTCCCAAACTCCTCCGCAAGCATGTCCATGCTGCTCACGAAGAAGGAAGAACCAAAAAAAAACCCCACACCCGCCTTCGCTGCCACAAGCGAAATGCAGCACTCTAGGAGAGCGGTACGCGGAGGCCTAAGTGGTCCCCGCCGCGCAGGTTAATTGAACACGAGACAGAAAGGTTCCGCCGGCTTCCGACCCGAACCTGCGGTGGAACCCGGATGTAGCTGAGGCGAAACTGGGAAGTTGCGCCCCCTGGTGTCGCGCGGAGGTGTTGCGCGGGTAATCCTAAACCCCAGCCGACAGGTTTGTTTCCAATTATCCGGTAATTGAGACCAATAGAGTATGTTGGTTGTAATTTTTAAAATAAATCAAAGAAAAGGGTAAACGGATAACTTGCGCAACTTGAGCCACTGAGGCAGAGAATTCATGTAATTCAGTCCATAACTACACGTTGTGTAGTATGGAAAAACAGGAAACTTACCAAATGTCCAGTAGTAGGGGATTTGGTTAAAAAAATGAGGGTGCCTGCATGTGATACTGAAAAATGATGGTGCCTGCGTGTGATATGGTGCCTGCATTATTCAAAGATTAAAATAACCATAAAGTGAGAGGGTATTAACTCACTAGAGAGTAGAGCATAACAGGACAATAATTAAGACAGTGTTATATTCTAAAAAGAGCTTAGAGGTAAGATCCAGGAATAAATACCAGCACGTGGAGAAATTTAGTATGAAAAGGTGACATTTTAAATCAGTAGAAGAAAGATGAATTATCCAATAAATGATGTTGGAACAGCTGATTAGCCATTTAGAAAAAATACATCTAAATGAATCCTGTATGGATGATATAGTTAAATGTTAACAAACCTTGAGAAGAAAACGTAAGTGAATATATTCATAACATTGTGGAGATGACGGCTTTCAAGGATGGCAACACCAACATTGTAAAGCATTCATAGATTTCATAATATAATTCTCACTGTACTTTGATTCCATGAAAAATACTTTTTTTTTTTAATCACCATGAAGAGAGTTGTTTAAAAACACAGGTTGCAAAAGACAAAAGCTTGGTATCCCTAATTTAAAATGAAGTTATACAAATCAATCAGAAAATCCCATTGGGAGAAACAAGGCAAAAGATACCAACAGTTGTTTAATGGGTACGAGCTTCAGTTTGGGACTATACGAAAGTTCTGGAGGTGGATGGTGGTGATGATAACACAACAGTGTGAATGTACTTCAGGCCACTGAATGGTACACTTAAAAATAGTTAATATGGTAAATCTTATGTATATTTGACTGCAATAAATTATGGGAATTTGTTAAATACACATTTGGCATTTTCTCCTCATGAATGTATAGGCCTTACAACCAGGTTAGTCTAATTTCTGAATTAGCTGCTGCAAGTAAACTTCAGTTGCCTGTATCTTCTAAATATTGCGCTGTTGTACTGATGTTTGAAAGTAGGAGGAGAAAGGAAAGAGAAATTAGAAGAATCAACTCCTGCTCTTGAAGATCTTACAGTTTACTTAAAGAGACAGGTACACTTTTGTATCACCCTTGTGAATTACCAGAGAGCAGCCTATTCAGAACCTAGCCTGGAAGGAGCCATGAAGTAGTTTTTTGATAGGAGACATCTCAAGGTTGGCTTCTGGGAGCCTCTGGAACAGGGACCGTTTTGTCTGTCTTCGTAGTCCCAGGTTCTAACCCACTGTTTGTTCCTGAATAAACTTGTGTTGAAAAAATAATTTGAAAGAAAAGCATACAATGAGTGATACTAAACTCGGTATTATCTTTCAGTTTTAATCCTAATTTTTAAATTTTGTTTTAGTTTTTCTCGGAAAGTGGAGGACGTTGGTAACCGTGGTCCCAGGTTCCTGCATGGCGATGGTTGGCTGATGCTGAATGGTGTTGGCTCAGATCACAACTGCCACCATCCTACCTTCCTTACACCTGCCTGGCCCCCGAGGTATGGCGTTGGCAACCCCAGGTCAAATCAGTGAATTCTTTCTGATCTCCTTAGGGGCTAGATTTTTAAAACCAAAAAGCCAGGAACAGTCTCTTGATTTCTCTGTCTTCTGCTGTCACATCTTTTTCCAGAGCTGTGGGTGCAAAGAGACTGATGGTTTGAATAGGGAAAGGAAATTGCAGAGGGAAAAATGGTTGATATCTTGGACTACTATCCCATCACTTACGTATAAAGTGTTTTTGTAGCCAAATGAGAAAGTGATCAATGCCACTGGGGTTGGGGAGGAGAACAGGGAACATTGGTTAAAGGAGAATAAAGGGAAAGAAAAAGCAGAGGTGTCCAAGCTGGGCCCTGAAACATTAGAACATCAGTTTCTTGAGTGTACTCTTTGCCAGACATTAGAATCACACTTTATGTGTATTCTCTGATTTAATAACGAACCCAGGCGGATAAGTATGATGGATAAGTGTGATTATCCCCACTTGACAGATGAGGAGACTAAGGCTCAGAGTAGGAGTTAAGAAATTTGCCAAGCAGAGTTGGAATTTAAATTCATCATTATCTGATGCCAGAGCCCATGCTTTTACCCACCCTATGATAATACCACACTGAAAGGAAAGTGGTGGAAGGCATTTCAAGCAGAGAAAAATGCCTGAGCAATGGCATGAGGGTTGTAGATAACACAATACCACATTCTGGCAATTGAGTGTGGTTCTTCCGTCGGGCTATCAAGGGACGTGCCTGTAGATGACACTATAAAAATCCATTGGGGCTGATCATCATTGGCCTTTCTGCCATGTTACAGTTAGACCTTCTTATGAGAGGCTCATAATAACTAGAAATGAAAGAAAAAGATTATCCTCTCTTCAAAACCTTCATGCATTCAGGCTGGGAAAAAATAGGTATGGTCCTGATTTCTATACCTGAATCCATTGATGATAGAACTAGAGAAGACCAGAACAATGTTGGAGAAAGAATAAGGGCTCTTCAGTCTGAAAAGGCGAGGGCAGAGGGGGATCCTTGAAGTCTGTTATTTCACAGAGAGGAAGGTGAGGAGGAACATAATCAGAAGTCCCCCCTGTAGTCAGAGAACATTCTGCATTTTGAGTAAGGCGGGGTGGTCCAAAAACCTCTAGCAGCTGCCGTGCCCACAGGCTTTTCCCTGAAAGCCTTACTTTGTGTCATGTGACATCACCATCCTGCCAAAAGCAATAGGACTAGGAATCTGCCAAAAGCAGCCATCTAAGGAAGCCAAGGTGGCTTGTCATGAGACCCCTACACAATGAGGGACCGTGGGAGAGGAGGAATGCATACCAAGGAGTGGCAAATACACCCAATTGTATTCTCTCTCCTGCAACGTTTTTAATTAAGATGAACCAAAAGGAAGGGCAGCAACAGGAAGCAGAAGCAGAGAAGTAAACACCAAGTCAGCATTTGGTAGCAACACGACCGTGAGAAATACTTTTCATTGGATGACCTAAGGAACCAATGTAGCAAGTGGTTAAGAGCACACATTTCAGGGCTTGACTCCTTGGGTTCAAATACATTTACCAGCTCTGTGACCTTGGATGACTTCCTTAGCCTCTCTGGGTCTCATTTTGCACATGTGGGAAAAATGATAGCACCTTCCTCACAGCATATCTCGCAGTTATGTGAGAGCATATATATTAGGTGCTTAACGGTGGTGCTTGCCATATGGTAAGTGCTTGGTGGCTATTATGATTATACTGAAAAAAAATTACATTCAAGTTCTTGACCAAGTCTAAGTGCAGCTGCTGGGATACATTCCTGGGTTTCCTTTTTTCCCCCCTCCATAAAGCCTTATACTAAATCCCTAGGTCCCTTTTCTCTGAAACCTGAAAGAGGCTAACGTAGTAAGCTTAGAAATGAAAAGATAATGCTTCACTTCAAAAATAGAGAACAAGAGGACACAAGTTGATTATACAAACAGTCTCTAAAAGATCAGGTTAAATCATGGAGAATAAGGGCCCAATTGATTACTAAAGGAAATCAGAACATGTTGGTTTTGTCACTATCCCTTGAAGATGACATCCAGGACAGTAACTGCAGCTTTCCACATACCCTTGAGTTTCTCTGTCAGTGACAATATTGGGCCTAATGAACCATGCTTCTGATGAGATACGACAGTTTTTGTTCTTTTGCACTTAAGTACTTAATCATCACGTCTCACAATACTAAAACCTCTTGAAGCTTGAAAGAGATTCAGGACTAATAAATTAACAGTTATTTTCATGTGTTCTGGCTACACTATGCTTTAGAATTTGCAGACAATTTCAAGTACATTATCTCATTTGATTCTCACCATATCTGCCAGGTAAGCAGGGAATAGAATCGGCAGGTAGGATAGGAAACCTCCATTTAGAGCGTTCAGGGAGTTTAAAACGCTGGCTTGAGTTTATATAGCTATTAAGTGGTAGAAGTGAATTCTAACTCAAGTCTTGTGACTCTGTCTGGTACTTTTACCGAAGGAATGGAAAATTTTGCAACTTACTATCAGAGGGAGCACAGACTGAACTTTATTTTCAAGAAGGGGGTCTAGTCAGAAGTAAAAATATGTTGCACAAAAGGTGTCACTTCATTCGCCAGGCCCATGGCATACTTTGCCAGTCAGACACAGAATTCTCTGCTGCTTATCTTGGATCTAGCTTCAAAATCCTCTGAACACAGTGTTCTGGGGAGATACTACTAAGAGTAGACACATGATTTTAAACTTATTTTTATGAAAAGAAGGTTTTGTGTTCAAGGAAGCTGAATGCTTCCCAATATGCATGTCAGCCTCTTTCTCCTGGGCACATTTTCCTGCCTTCCTTGCAATTACATGAGGCCACAGGATTAGGTTCCAGAACAGACCATGGGTGGATGTGGGCAGTCCTTTTCTTTCCCTTTCTACTGAGGGAATGGAGAAGACTCTGAAGATGTAGGGGACAGCTGAGTGACAAAATGAAGTTGGGTCCCTGAATGGCGGAATGGAGTAGCCACCCTGCCCACACCATACTAACCTACCCCCTGCTTTGAACTATAATTTGAGAAATAAGGCTCTACCGAGGCCACCGTGACTTGGGAGCTACACGGTCAGCAGTTCATCTACACACACTAATAAAGGTTGACTTCATGTGACTCTGCCCTTCCTTGAATCATCTTTCGGTGATTGCAGTGGGTGGTCTCCTCATACTTTTCCTACAATCAAAATGTAAAGACCTCAGGAATGTGGACTTGTTTTTCTCTTTCTGCCCCTCAGCATTCCCGTCCCATTTGGGAGAAAGCCTTAGTTGGGTGACATTGGCGGGACCACAGGAGTCCAAGGGTCAGCGCATCCCATCCCTTGCAAGTTAGAACCTGGGCACTTGACCTAGATTTTTCCAACTGAATGTTGATATCCAGGACTGAGTCTTGAGCGAATGAGGCAAAGAAGCAAGGACAGTTGAGAAATCGATCTCTGAAGCCACACACTGAATCCACCTTGGCTGGAGTCCTGCAGCGTGGCATTGCCTTGGTTCCTACCCACTTTTCCAGCCTGATTCCCCAGATTAAATAGCCAGAGTCTGTTTCTACTGCTTGTACCGTGTGTGCGTATGTAAGTGCATATATGCACACAACACAGGCATATTCCAGCACCAACAGCACGTGTTCTTTGCCCGGGCAGTCTTTCCAAGACAATAATTTGTTCGTAACTTTTTTCTTTCAAAAGATTCAATGATTTTTTTATCTTTCAGGACAGAAACCATACATTTCAGCATGACACCCCAGAACCGTTTTACATTTGTTTTTCCTCTCATCACTTTTACTCTTCTACCATATGCTGGTCCCTGGGCTCACCGTTTCTCTACACAATTGTGTTCACCGGGCACTTGGCCTGTCGTGCCTTTCCCTTTCCTGGCCTCTTGGCAAGTTCCTGCCTATCCTCATGTTCTAGCTCAAGAAGGATGCCCACGAAATAGAGTGATGATTTTTCCTCTAGCACTATGCTTTACAGCCCTAGTTCATAAGTTTGTTCTTACTAGGTAATAAACTTCTAGTTATCTATCAGAACACCTAAGATACTTCTTGGCACATAATAGATGGCCAGTAGGTGTTTGCTGACTGACTGAATGAATAAACATGACCCCATGTCTGTAAGACTCCGACGATCAGCATTGAATCATTCTAGAACAACCACAACAAAGACTGCTATATGCCAGCCCTGAGCAACCCAAAAGTGGTTTAGAAGACAGACACTCGCTGTGTTGAAACAATGTTTAATGTTTAAAATTAAACAGTGCACACAATACATGTTTTAGCAGTAGATGAATGAAAATGTGTGTATGGTGTTTAATAAAACTGACATTACAAAACAAGACCATGTTAAGAAAACCCTAAAAGTAGAAGTAAACATTTAGATAAAAACCAAATAACATGCTAGGGGATATTGATTTAAAAACCCTAATAAATGCAGTTGCCTAAATCCAGACTTGAGACACTGAGATTTACTTTGCCACTTAGAAAAAGAAAAAAAAGCAGAATGCCCTTCATTTTAAATGCATTAAAAAAAAAAGTTTGTACATTGTTTTCCTGCTGGCAACTGCAGTATAATCAAGTATATAAGAATACCAGCTGGATTCCAATCTGATAATTGAAAAACGCACCTGGCTGGTCTTCCTGTTCAGTATACAGTTCACCCCAGAAAGCGACAAAAAGAAAACAAAAATCACACTACTTTTCTATGTCAGACCCTCCCTGCCACCCATGCCCCAAAGTTGAAAACTACTTCAAGAGAAAATGAAAACAAATCTTCAGCACTTTATGGTTTCTAAGCATGGGCAGCGTGCAAACAGAAAGAGGGAAGAAATGGGTAAAACTAATAACGTGCTCTTCAGTAAATTTCAACTTACGTACAGCTGCTTAAATGGACAGAATGGCTGATTTATATGTATTGGTCATTGTGAGAAAAAAAAATTGACTTTCAAAATTTCCTCAAATTTTGGCAGATCACTCCAAAATGTGAAGATTGGAGATAATCTATTCACACACTCCTTTCCTAGAACTTTGTCAAATAAAGGAGTAGCACCATAATGGTGGAGGTGGTGGGGAAGAAAATGGGGTGAGGAAGAGAGGAGAGAACTCCTTTTGACCTCTTACCACTCTTCTCCACCATCCTAGTAAGGTTCAATGAGTCCTTATAAAACAAAACAATCAAAAATGTGTTTTATGTAAATAAAGCACTTTCTGGACTGAGGCCACCCAAACTGTAGTGCTTCCCCTTAACACTTCAAATGAAGCATGTAATTCCAGGACAGGCAGAATTTTCTAACATCCAATGACAAGCAGCGCCAGCTTGGCAAGGTTCGATTTAATGCTCAAGAATGTCACATGGTGACGCTACTTAGAAGAGCATCTTGGTCACAGCAGGGTCACATAGTTTAATCAGCACAGCAGGCATCTGCTAGCAATTTATATGGTTAAATCCAAAGTTTAACTATTTCTTTTTTTGTGACTGTCACTGAGAATGGGGATCTCCTGGGCATCTTGTTTTGTTAACTTCCCTTCTTATAAGTAAACCAATTCAAACCATCTGCCTTATGTAAAAATATTAAAATCTTATATAATCCTTACCAATGGCCTGAGAAATGCAAAGACATTCACTAAGAGATTTGTGCAAAAATTATCTCTCAGAGAGCAGGATTGCAAGAATAAATCAACCTCTAGAATAAAATTTTAGAAGGCATTTGTTTCTATTTTCACTAAATGAACAAGGGAGGTTTTATCTAAAATTTGCATATAAGGTAATAAATTTAAATTCTACACAAATACTGACAATTGGTATTATAAAATGTGAATAGCTACATCTGTGGAATTTTAGGACTTACTATGTAAGTTTTTGTTACACATTAATAAAATTTCATTGTACATTTCAAATACAATTATGCTTCCTTCACATAATGTATTCAGGATACCAATCCCCTTTGTTATTCTCACAACTTTCAACCCTTTTAAGTTGTACCAAAGTTAAAAACCATTCGATTTGATAGTGACAAGTGAGGAAATACAACTCCTTAAGGGTTGAATGAATAAGCCAGATATAAATGCTTTTAAGAAAACATTTACAAGTATTATATAGGTAATATAATTGATTACAAATTGCTTTCTGTTCATGAAAAACATCTCTTCTGAACTTGAAAATGACGCATGAATGGGCCTAGGTGATGAGCGTGTCTTCTGCAATGCTACCATTACTGGGTTACACAGACGCGGGCTAACACGGCACCACGGACAGGACTGAGAATGTGCCACATCTGTAATGCCATTGATGGAAACAGACTGGGTACCGAAGGGCTGGATTTCCAATCTGTCGTCCAATGTCAGTCAGTTCCTCTTAGTTCCTCTTTAGTTCGCAGGAGATGAGGCATCCGCCTTCCCGGGGCCTTCCTCACCGAAGAGCAGCTTTCGAAGTATATTTGCGTAAAATGGTCCATACACTTGTTTGTTGAAATTCACAATGTTTGCGTATTGATAGCCTAGCACTTCCAGCTCCTGCTGAATGACAGCAAGGCCTCCAGGTACAGGAGGCATGCATTTTTGAGGGCTTGGAAGACAAAGGAGGCTCTTCAAGTATAGCTGGATTCGTTTATCTGGGGAAAAGTAAAATATCTTTATCTGTCCCATTATTAAAGCATATAATTAAAACAAAATGAGAACAGTAGCTACGGTAGGTGGATTGCAATAATACTCCCAATTCTTTACCCTCCCTATATCCATGCCCTTTACAAGGTAGCTTTGCAGCTCTTCCCATCAAAGGCTGGAGTCTGTTTCCCCAGGTCTTGAATTGGTGCTGGCCTTGTGACTTGCTTTGGCCAATACACAATGCAGCACAAATGACAGTCTGTAGTTCCATGCCAAGGCCTTAAGAGGCATGGTTCACATCTGCCCTCTCTACCTACTATGTGAACAATGTGGGCTTGTTGAAAGCCCACCTCGAGGAAAGCCCTGCTCTTCTGAGGCCATTTGAGATCAACCTGTAGCCAACCAACTCCCAAACCCTTGAGAGAACCCAGCAAGATCAGTAGGGCTACCTGCCCAAGCCACAGATGACCACAAATGCATGCGTGAGGCCAGCAAGACCAAAAGAATTACCAGGTGCCCCCACAGACTTCTGAGCAATACTAAATGTTTGTTGTTGTTTTTTTTTTTTTAAGCTATGGAGTTTGAGGGTGACTTATTTTGCAGTTATATATAGCTCACTGATAAAAATGTAGAGTACTTTTGGGGTAGGGCAGGGAATCTTTTACAAAACTTCAATACTTAATACCCATAATTTTAGTTATGTACACTAAAGCTGAGTTTATAAACTGGCACTGCCAGTTTGGCCCTCACAGTGTTTTGTTTTTAAACCATTTAAAATTAGAGGATTTCACATAGAAATCCGAATTTCTGGTTCCTCTTAAAAAAATCTAGAGAGCTGGCAAACTTGAGGGGCCCAGTTACCACATGGCAAGGGTGACCACACATCCAGGTTTTCCCAGGACAGTTGAACTTTATGCCTGTGGTCTTGGCATAAGTAAAAAGAACACTGTCAAAAATGTCCTGGTTTGGACAATACATGATACATTCACCCCATACACGGCCAACCATCTGGAGGCACCAAGGAAAGGCCACCCCCACTGGCACTCCTGCTTGCCAGCTTTACCCTTTCTGTGTCAGTGTATCTGCTGCAGAGTACTTCACAGAAGCATGCAAATGCAAGACTGAAGGAGGCTGCACAAGTACTGGGCAAATAGGACCCGACAAACCAGACTTGCTACAGCCCATGCTGTTCCAAGGACTTTCTTTGGCCTTGGAAACACAAATCTCACAAATAAGTTTACTAAGGAGAACAAACTCCATCAAATACAGACAACTATGACATTAATGAAACTCATCTCCAACACTTCTCCCAAAAATCACGTTCCAGCCAGATCTGACATAGAACTCCCATTTCCCAATATCCTGTGTGCACGTCTTAGCTAGAATTGTTTCCTCTTACTAGAATTCTCTTCCATCTCACCTCATTATCTGCCCCAAGTCAAAAGCAGCCTTCAGTGCCAAGGCTAAAGTGGCCTCCTGCTGTGGCTCTCCCTCACATCTGTTACACTATCACACCATATTATTGCTAAGTGGAGACTGTGTCTCTCGCTTAGACAGTGCGCTCTCTGAGCGTGAGGGCTGTGTCCTTTTTGTCCTTATAGCCCTGGTCTGGCATGTGGCAGGCACGTCACAAATGCTGGCTGAATTAAAGTGAGACTGGAGTGGAAAAGGTCTGTAAAGATCAGTCAAACTGAAAGCAATGGGAGTCAGGGAGGAATGGGTGCTGGAGAAGGCAGTCAAAGGTTTTAATGGATGCCTGATCCGTAAATCTGTCAGCAAGAAGAAACGATTCATGTATGCATCACCTATACGACTGAAAATTGCTTTTTAAAAACAGATGGCGATAAGCATGCAAATAATCTACACAGTAGGTAGTCTATAAATAATTTTTACCTGGCTTTAATATGCATTTTTAAAAAAATTGGTTTGAAGGAAACTTTTCTGATTATCTTCTTAAAAGGCTAAGAGCCACAGCAGGAGTTGTAATTGCACTGTAAATAAATAGTACATCAACTAAGCACAAAAGAAGGCAGGCCATGGAGACGGTGAACAGGGAGGAAAATCATGGCTAACGATGGTCACATCCTTTTTATGTCCTCTAAGCGCTTAATTTATTCTAACTCTCTTATGGGCAAAAAATTAAGAATCAATTGTATACTAAATTTCCCGTTAGACTGGTTGCCTGACTCTCCAGAGCCCAGGTCTATTTTCATCACAAATATGGTCCAAACACTTTCCCGCAAGATTGTTTAGAGAATAAAACTCTTTTAAAACTGTTATTATGCTGACGTTCTGTCTCCTCTGTGGACGAGTCAGTTTTTAGGCCAAGACTAAAATGACAGAAGCATTTGTCCAATTAGGAGCAGCCAAAACTGAGTCGCTGCCAAAGGTGTGTCCTTGGTTTCCAGAGTCCAAGGAGAGCTGCTCAAGTGAGTCATTCAAGTTGCTAAGCAACAATACTTTGAGGTTAAAAAATGCTTTCAATTTGTAAAAGAACAGGAAAGTTGGACTGGGAAGAGTGGGGTCGAAAAAAGTTGCTTTACTGGATTGTAAGCAGCCACCTTGGGGTGGGGCATCCGCTGGCCCCCAGCCTCCCTCTCTCTTCTGACTTTGCAAGTACTTCTCTTACCCAAAGCAAGGGCACAGAGGACACCTGGGTGCCCTGGCCACCCTGCCCAAGCAGCAGGGCTCCAGCAGTGCCCACCAGAGCAGTTAAGAATCTGAGCTCCAGAGTCAGACAGGCTCAGTAACAATCCCTGCTCTGCAACAGGCTAGTTATGTGACCTCAGGGGAGAGTCACTTAATCACTCAAAGTCTCCACAGTATTCGCCCCTTGCACAAACATTTATTCAATGTCATCTACTGGCCCAGCGTAATATAAGGATACAGCAGTGAACAAACATGCACCCCGTTCTCATGAGGCCTGCACACTAGTGGGGGGCTGGCGGTATGTGGCAGAGACCGCAGACAGTCTGCCCCCCCCCTTCCTCTGAGAATACCATCTTCCAGACATTAGCTGATCAGCTGGAGACTACGGGCTGAGGACAGGTGTATGTCAGCAATGAAAGTTATGCAGGAAAGGGTTCAGCCACAGGCGGCTGTGGTTAGGCTGTGATCACCTGTCACCTCAGCAGCCTGTAGCACTGCACGCCAGGCTGCTCTTTTCTGGGGGAGGGGTGACACCTTGAGCTCTTACGGGGCCTGTGTGACCTAGATCTCCAGCATCCTGCATCCCAGGGATAAGGATGAGAGAAACTATTTGAGAGCCTCAAATAAATAACAAGCGTTTGTGTTCTCAGGGAAGTTGATGTTGTACTTCAAAACCTTGCAAACTAGTCCTGGAATGTTAGCACGTAAGTTCTAATTTGACAGCCATTTTCTCCTAGTCTTTATCCCTCACCCTCTGTAGTAGACTCCTGCTTTGTGCCCTCTCCCCCTTCTTCTGGCCACAGCCCCAGATCTTGTCTGGGGGGAACCATCTGTCCCCTACACTCAGACCAGGTTTTACAGTAAAGCAGGAACTGAACGCATGTCTCGGGCCTAAGTTCCTTCTCCTCTGGCCACCAAGACTGATTCGAGAACGGGACATGACCAACAGTCAGGCCAACTGGAGCCAATGAGACGCAATTCTGGCGTCATTACTGGAGCTAACAGGGAAGCCGACTCCTTGTTTCTAGCTTGACTTATGTATTTTCAGCTGAAGCTGTCTTCCTAGGATAGGCAGAGACTACGTATGAGACAGACAGTCCCAAGGAAGGCAGTGCTGAGGGCTGGTGGTAGAGGAACTAGTACCGGGGATACAGTCTGAGCTCATGGGAAACAGTACTTGCAGCCGGCCGCACCTCTGGTCTTTTCAGTTATATGAGAAAATACATTCCCCTTCTGCTTAAGCTAGTGTAGAAGTCTAGGTTCTCTGGCACAGGAAACAGAAAAGGTCCTAAGGATACATTGTTCATTTTCCCCATTCAACAACACAATTTGACACCCAGATATTCACTTTTTAGCAGCAAGTACCAAAAAAAGCCCACCCGGTATGCTTCCCAATTCCACAACCTTTTCACGCTGTCTCTTTAAGCCTGATTAAGAATGGGTCCTCAGCTGGCTTAGGCTAGCTCACGGCAGGACCAATATCTGCTTTCTGTGAACATATGGCCAGCTGGTTTGGACTGTTGTATTTATCTACTAGGATTTTAACATTACTGGCAGCATTTTATTTTCTCCATAAAAATGTATTGGCGGGATAGAAAGATTGAAGACCCTGAAATATCTCCCCGCTCCACTATGTATATACACACAGAAGTAGTTGAGTCCCAAACCTTTGAAAATATTAATCCTTTCTTCATATTTTCAACATTTATTCTCCAAAAGAAGCAGGTAATCTGTTTAAGACTAAATTTTGATTAACACTTAACATTAGTCATAACCAGCAAGTGAAAGCAAATTGGATTTGAAGCAGAGACCAATAAAAACATGAGGACCCACCAATCAAAGACCGGATAGGATTGTCCTTTTCTTCGATGCTTGAAAATTGACCTATGAGATTAGCTTGAACGTCAGCATTTAAAGTGGGGAAGCCTCTCTCCATCAGGGTCTTGTTAACCTCAGCACAAGTCTGAACACCAATAGAATTCAGGACTTCCTTCAAGTTAAAGGTCCTACAAAACACAAAATAAAATCCGATCAGGGAAAGTTTTTCTTTCTCAGTTTTGTTGCTGTTGTTTAATATCAACTTGTTTTAAATATCTACCATTTTTTGTTTATACAGATAACAATTACCCCTATTAGGATGAACTTAGAAAACAGTAACTCCTCCCAACCACTAACCCTTACTTGTAGCATATTTTTACACGCTTAAAACCACTAATCTGTATGTAGTGTTTATACAGGAAAGCATAGATAGAAAAACGTGGTCCCTGAAAATAAGTCTGCAATCCCATTTTCATGTAGGACTATCAGAAAAGAAAGAAAAGACCTATTTCTTAAAATAAACCCTTTGGCCTGAGTGGATTTATTAATAGATTTTTTTTTTTTAGCTTTGAAAATGAGGTAGAATCAATTCCTTTATTTCTGCCTGAGCAGTAAATCTATAACACCAATCAAAAACAAGAAATGAAGATATCCAGAGGTCAATACCATAAAGGTAAGTTACCTAAAACTCCTGATCTATCATAATCAAAGATAAGCTCCTTCTCATTGTTACTTTCAAGTGACTGATCAATAGCGCAAATATATAGAGCACAGAAAAACTATGAAAGGTAATTAGCAGTGGGTTATTAATAGGCAAGGAAAAAGAAGTAATTAGAGAGTATATTTGTTGGGTCCACTCTACTGGGAATAAAGACTGAAAATTGCATCTCACTATCCGGAAAGGGTCTTTCAGATAACTCTGTTCAAAATGGGAATTAAAGGCCCAATGAGCGGAGGCAGTATAAAGTAGTGGTTACAGCATAAGCTGTAGTGTCACACAGACCTGGGTTCAACTCCCGACTCTACCAGTGAACTTGCTATGTGACTAGCTTAGCTCTTGGCAGATTGTCAGACACACAGTAAAGGCTTAATGAGAAGAAAAAGAAAAAAAAAAACTGTTTATCATTATCATCATTAACAACAATAAGAAATAAGTCCTTGGTATTCTGCCTTCACTGGAATTTGTTATAAATCCACACTGGACCTGCCTTTGGGTTTCTACAACCCAACGTTAGATTCTTTACGGCAAAACTTTTACCTCCTAACTTTTACCCAACTTCCTCCTAGCTTCCACCTGCTTTTAATCAGTGAGCTCTTAGGCTAAAGGAAAAATTAATTTCAGCATAAACTAGGACTTGTTATTCATAATAAAGAAGGCAAAATTCCTGCTAGTTTTCCAAATGCATCATCAAGCCCAATGTAAATGACATCTGGGTCTACTGACTATTGGAATCATCTGCTTTTCTTTATTATCAATGTTATTACCCCATCCATAATGAGGATAATTGAGAACTGATTATAATCATTTCCGAACACAGACGGGGGTGGGGGGGACAGCGGATTAAACAAAACAATAAAACAACAGGATAGGCAGAACAACTATAAAGAGGACGATTTAGCAACTAAATAGTTATTAAAAGCAGCATGTACTGAGCACTTACTATGTGCCACACATCTGTACAAAGTGTTTCACGTGAATCACTTTGGATGTTCTTATAACTCCAAGGTGAGCATAAATATTATTCTCTTTTTGCAAGTGAGGAAGTGAGACCCAGGGTGATTCAGGAACTTGTTCAAGGGTACGTACATGACAAGTCAATAGCAGAGCCTGGATTTAGATCCCAAAGCCTGTCCTCTTAGTAACCACACTGCTATATGCTTTATATTAATACTAAAGCAGCACTGGGGGCTCACTAAAGGCTTAAAAAGTTTCTGGAAATGAATGGTTACCCAATGTGGGGAAACACTAAGGTGAGACCAATTGCGAAACCAGAGATTTCTTTTCATTACAGGTCTCGGGTCCCAAGCGTGAAAGATATGAGCCTGGCAGGTTAGCACCAGAATCAGTAGAAAGGGCAGGGCCTTGAGACAGTCAGACCAGGGCTCACGCCTTGGTTTGCCCTTTTCTTGCTGTGCAGCCCAAGGTAAATCATTCTCTCTCTGAGCTTCAGCTCCAAATGACAACTTTGGGTTCTGTAACTGCTCAGGCTCCTTTTGGCTTTAATATTCTAGGGTTTCATCAGATAATTTACGTGCTCGCTGAGTACTGGGCGGGAATATGGGAGAACAGGTGCATGTCCTCAGTGAGAGGAACAGAGTACAAGTCCCTGCAAACACCTGAAAAGGCAAAACCAGCAGGAGGCGCTGACCATTTGAGACCCATGGACACATCTGGTCACTGACTAGGGTTAGGATCTGACTTGGACAGGATTCCCAACGAGATGATCGAAATGCAAAGTCTCAATGGGATTCTAATACACAACGAAGGTATGATCTGGGAGGTGAATTTTACAAAAACAACACCTTCACCGGCCTTGTATAAGTAACATCCTTAAAGGACAGAGAGGCCACCACTTCTAAAGACTTGAGAGCAGGCTGGATCAGTGAAGCTGGTAAACACCTCATTACACAAAAAAGATGGTGTCGGAACAACTAATGTGGAAAGCCTCTTTGATAGGGCACTCTAAACACCGAGCTTGGTGGATTTCTGGGTTTTGATTGTTTTTTTCCACAGCGCTGTCAAAGAAGAGCTTTTGCATATAACCATCCTCAGTGGAAATCCTATACTCACCTTGGCACTTGTCATGGAAAAGACCTCTCCCTTCCTATGAAAGGACATCTCAGCCCTCAGAGATATTAAAAGAAATTCTAGAAAAGAAGGTGTAAGATAAGCTTCTCTAAAGCACAGTCCCGAATATCACGTCCAGATGTCCAAGGTTATTCTCGTGCTCGGAGATGCATACGGGCCTTAATAGAAGGGGGAGCAGGTGACAACACTTGGAACTTACTCTTTGTTCATGCCTTCAAGTAGAACAGTTGAAATCCTTTTTAACCTGCTTGCAAACTCAGGTAGGCCTTCTATGACAGAACCCACGATACTATTGGTAATTACGGACAGGCAGGCAATGACTTTCAATTGATTCAGCTTTTCTGTCAGTTCCTGAAGACGTGCTCCATCTGTCATCAGGGTCTAGCACATTTATTTGAAGTGGAAAAATAGAAAGGGAAATTTAATACCATGAAAATGTAAAATAAGCAAATAATCCAAACTCCCATTTTATCTGATTTCAGGAAAGTCATTACACCACATGCAACACAGACCAGCTGATTCACAGCTGAAACTTAAGAACTAAAATATTGGTAAACTTCAGAGAAGAATAAAAAAAATCACTTACCTCTGGTAATTCTTTTTTCTGATAATCCCACTGCAACAGTTTCAAATAACTGTTATTTAGCAGCAGTGTAGGCCTCAGGCTTGGCTTGGAGCTGTGTTCCGCGCCGGGAGTTGAAGCAGTCTCAGAAAGGGAAAGTAATTCTTCATCTACAGATTCTTTTATCCATTCCGTAGTTTGATTAAGAGCACCTACAAGTGAGAAGGCCACACATTTTTCCTACAGCTGATGGATCCTTTCACTTGTGCATTCTACATGACAGATACTATGTGAGGAGCTGGGCGTGAATGAAAAGACAGCCATACCCCTCATCGAGATGGGGAGACAGATCTATAAACTAACAGTTACAGCAGAATACAATGCATACCAGAAGGTATAGTTGAGAATGGAGAGAGCAGAGGTTGTCCAGGGCACAGTGTAACAGAAAGAGCTCCATCAGTGACACTTGAAGACACAAGGGAAACGGAAGAAAGGGCTGTTGCCCCAGGCCAGGAAAATAGCCCACACAAAGACCAGAAAAAATGACAGAACATGGCACATTCTGGATGCTACAATCAAATCTGTATTGCTGGTTCATAAACACCAGCAGGGAGAGAATGGTAGCAGATGGCACTGAATGGTAGACAGGCCAACTCACACATGACCTTGAGTTTTGTGCAGGGAAGGTATTTAGAATAAAGGCATTGATTATTAGACATTTTGGGTCCTGGTCCCCTTGGAGTGTTGATTAAAGCTATGCCTTTCGCAAAATGCACGTGCACGCTGGTGTGCACACTTTACTTTAGACCCAGTACTAAGGTTTCCCATTAGAAACAAATTGCTTTTTATACCACATTTCTTATAAAATTATTATTTGGTAGAATTTATAAGGTGGCAATTGCTAAAAAAAAAAAAAAAAGCACACTGAACACAGGTGCAGATTTTTTAAAAAGAGCCAGACAACGAAATAAAGAACAGTCACCCTGAAATTCTTCCTCGTACCCAGCACTTCAACAGTGGTAATTTATAAGCAGCTCTGTTTGCCACACTAAAGCAACACCAACCCCCAGAATTTCACAATTTTGTTTCTCCTCAGTTGGCAACTGTTGTTCTTGGTTTTTCTAGTTCTGTTTCTAAAGATGTAAAAGACTTGCAGTCTTTTATTTGAAAGATATCCAACAGAGAGGGAGAGAGTGGAAATCACCATGGATATAATTATAATGTGGCAGTAATAAGCATTTATACTGCAAGCTTAATCATTTACAGCTGACACATTTAAAAGCCCATTTAGTTATCTCAAACAAAAGCGACAGTGTAGCATAGTGGTTCTCAATCCTGGCTGATTTTAGAATCACCTGGGGAGCTTTAAAAAGAAAAAAACGATCTTGGGCACAGCTCCTGGAGTTTCTGATTTAATCAGTCTGGGACAGGGCTCAGGCATCTGTGTTCAAACACCCCAGTGATCCTAGTGTGTCACCAGGATTGAGTATGACTGGTAAAGCAGCATGAGCATGAGTTTAGAGTGAAGCATCGTTTTCTCTCATGGATCTGCTGAGACTTCATTTCCACAAGCTAGTAATTAACTGTTCTATATGACTCCAAAAGCAAGGGCAAGCCCACAAGACACTTGTACCCTCAGTTCTTCACGTGGACAGTAATAAGAGCCTTTCTATTCCCTCATTTATTCAGTGGTAACTGAGTACCTACTATATACCAGGCACTGCACCAAATGCTGGGGAATCACAGATGAGTCAATCCAGTCCCTGCACTCAAGAAGCTCCTAGTCAACCAGGAAAGAAACACAAGAAGAGGCAATGGCTTTATAGGTGGGTTCACCTAAGAGTTTCCCAGAGCAGTGGAGGGCCCAAAAGCGCTGCACCAGACTTTACTCCTCACCAATACATGCCCCTGATTTCCTGCCAAGGAGGGTTGGCTGACCGCTCTGAAATTATCTCTGGTTCTCTAAATCCAAATCCTGCCAGCTGTTAATGACCCAGCCTAAATCCTAAATCCCCCTCCCTATGGGAAGCTTTTCTTGATTGTATGGATCTATCCTTAACTCTTCCTTCTTAGAGCTCCCACCTTTGAATTTTTGATCTGGCTACCATTTCTCTTGAACAGCGGGGCTGAAAAACAGCTGCTCTCTTTTTTTTTTTTTCCAACTAAAAGAATTGACAATTTTATTTTCACATTTCACAATACAAATGAAAATTGCTTTATTTTGTCCCATGACTCCCTTCCCAAACTATTCTCTTTGATAGGAAGCGAGAGCGAGTCTTCCTCGTCATGCTGTTAGAAAACATCAAGTCACAGCACCATGATCTTCTGGTGAAATGGAACAAGTTACATAAAACTGATAGAAAGAGGCTCCCCTCTTTCCTTATCTGTCTGGTTGAGTCACTCCTGGCTGAGTGGGTACCATCATGGGAAGGCAGGAGGTCTCATCAATGGTGGCCCCAGCATCATTGGCATGTGGCCTGCCACAGGCGGCCTCGTTCCAGGAGCAGGTCCCACAGGAAGAGAGGGCCTGTCATTAGCATGATGGGACAGCCCCCCATACGGGGTGCTGGCATCAGACCAGGGCGAGGAGGACCTGGGAGACTGGGGGGAGGTGGGATCCCTGCCCCTGCAGGAGGAGGAACAGAGGATGGAGTAGGAGGTCTTTCCTTGTTGAAATGCTGTGGTGGTTTTGTCAGTCAGGCTCTGAGCCTGTCCTTCCATCCATTTCTGATCGTAGTCTTGCACATTCTCTTTGGGTTTCCTACCACTGCAGTGTGTCTGTCTCAGATGGAGAGTCATGATGAGGTATGTATGGCAGGTCTGAGCAATAAAACTTGGGGATGTTGCTGCGCAGGCTGTTGGCCACTTTGTTCCGTGCCACTGGAAATGACCCAGCTTCTCTATTTTAAAAAAATTATCATTAAACGTTTCATGTGCCTTCGTCTCATTTTCATCTCACTAGAAAGATCACTGTGAGCCTAATCTATGACTTTGATTTTTAATTTCTCTTTCCTTTGACTTAGCTCATAGCACAACTTGATAGGTGTGTGAAATGTCTGGCTTCGTCTTGGCTTCGACCCATTTGCTTTGGAAACGAATCAGGTATTTCTCCGGTGGTATTTGTCACATAGTAGGTGCTCAAAAAAGCCTCTGCTCTCTATATGTGGCAGGAGAGACCTGGTAGGTTTCCAATTTAATTCACCATCTCTGGATGGCCCGTTTTGAAGTATACATACACCATCCTGACTATGGAGCCCAGGAGCTTTCCCTCGGGTTTTCCTACCTAGAGTCCTGACATTCTCCTGGTTTCTGGCCTTGCTCGGGGTAGGTATTTTAGCTTTTCTGTGAATTGCCTTATCCTTCCATTCACTTCCTTTTTTGCTAAATTGGCCAGAGTTGGTTTCTGTTGATTGCAATATCACCCAGCTGATATAACACAAAACTGAAAAATCCAAAGAAAGTCACCAAAGCAGCAGCTTGGCTTCATCTTGGCTCAGCTGTGGAAGGCCTACCTTCTAGTCCGAGCTCCACTACTTATTATTCACTGTGTGGCACTGTCCTTGGGTGGGTCATGGCTGAGTATCAGTTTGCTCATCTTTAAAATGTTCTGTGAATACATCCTGAATGCCTTATAGGCCAAGCAAAAAGAATCATAAGGTCATGTGATGTATTTCTGAAACATGTGTATGTCCCGTGGGATTTTTGAAAGAATCACATGAAATGAAGTTCATGAGAACATTTTATCAGCTGTAAGATATTTAAATAAATAAAACCTTTTTCTTTCTGAGTAGCTTAAATATTACTTGTGGTATGACCTCCCAGGGGTACTCTGTCTCTTTCCACAAGTAATTCAGTTGTTGGATCTAATGTGGTTACCTTTTTGATGTTTAGTACATACACTCAATCATTGCCTAAGGCTTTCTTGGGTATATTTTAAATAGGCAATTGTGTATATAAAGTCTCTGTCGGCAAAGTAAAATATTTTTTGGAGTCAATTCAGAAATCCAGAGTACTTCTCTGTATTAATTTTCCAATAATTATTTTATAAAACTCATGTACACACAAAACTCCAACACTTTTGTCTTTCTGTGCAATGCCACGAGGCTCTTATTTTGATAGTAGGACACAGTGGCCGACTTTTGGCAAAGTGACTTAGGATATAATTAACAACTGACATACACTCTGCTTTCTTGATTTCTCTGGGAACATATTTAGAGCTAGGCAGTAATGACCTCTATATATCAGCTGGATTTATTCTATTCTTAAATCTCTGGAAATATCCAAGTCAATGTGAAAGGTGTAAATGAATTACATGCCACCAAGCCTGGGTTTTAAGGAAAGAAACAAATCATTCAAGATAAATAAAACTGTAATTCAACCCTGTAGTAAGGAATTTGCTCAAGATTCCAAGCTACCTTGATTCAAAACATGGAGACGTGTGTACATGTGTGTATATACACACATATACAGACACACAGATGAAACCAACCACTAAATCTCAGGAAAATGCTACGAACAAAGTCCAGATTCAGGTTCTATTCAGGTTCCACTCCTCTTAATCCCTCCCTCCCTTTGGAACTAAAACAACATAGGCCTGAAATCATAGCCTGTTTGTTGTAGAAGGATCCTGAGAAGTCATCTAGTCTCACATGCCACCCGATGCCAGGGCTCCCGCTGCCAATCCCCCAAAGACAGTCAGTATCTGGTTAAAAGAGAGGCAGTGTCGCACAGCGGTTGAATGCACATGCTTTGGGGGCAGAGACACAGCTGGGTCATCCAGGCTTTACCAGTCACTAGCAGTCACCTAGGGTAAGCACCTTAACCTCGATTTGTTCATCTGTACATGGGATGATAACAGGAGCAGCCTCACAGGGCTACTGTGACGCTTGGATGGGCTAATAAATTTAGTGTTTGGCACGTAGGAAGAACTTGGCACTTAGTAAGTGCTTAAATACAATGTAGCTAGTGGTGACGACTATTATAAAAGAGAAGCCCTTTCCAACGTTCAAACACCTCACTGAGGAATGCAATGAGACAGTACTTCCTCCACTCCCACTCTGTCTTGACGCCCACCCGGTCGGCTTTAACACTGCCATCAAGGCTATGGAGGATCCTCGCACAGTCATATCCAGGGATCCAGCTGTGGCCTTCATCTTTCTTAACCACTTAACAGCACTTGTCACAGCTGATAATGTCTTCCTCTTCCGAACACTTCCTTCACATGTCCTGTAGGACACTGCTCTCTCCTGGCTTTCTTTACCTCTCTGGATACTCCATTGCTGGATCCTTCTCCTCTTCTCAAGCTCCAGATGCTCTGGAGTCCCAGGTCTGGCCCCTTCAGTGTCGATATTCACTGCCTGGGTAATCCCAGCCAGTGTAACACTGTGGATAAGAGCATGGGCCACGGAGCCAGACTGCTTGGGTGAGTCCCAGCTCTATAACTTACAAGTTGTATTATGGAGGCAAATGATTTACCCTTTCTATGCCTCAGTTTCCTTATCTGTAAAATGGGGAGTAATTTTCTAAAGTTGTTATAAGGGTAAAGCACTTATAGTCTTATAAGCATTTTATGCATGTTAGCTACTATCCAGTTCTGCGGCTTTATCTACCATAAAGAGACTGATGATTGCCAAATGTAGATCCCCTTGTCCACTACTCTAGTCTCTTATATCTAAATGCCTACCCGACACTTCCATGTTGATGTCAAACAAGATCTCAGGGTTCATACATCTAAAACTGAACTTGACTCCATACCGTCTCCCAACCTTCCTTCCTCTCGTCTCCCCCATCTCACTAACAGGCATCACTATTCACTCAGTTGCTCAGGCAAAACTCTTAGAGTCATTCTCAACTCCTCTCTATTTCCCCTCATCCAACTCTCAGAAAATCTCGTTACTCCACTTTCAAGACACACCCAGAACGTGACCCCTTCTTACTACGTCCACCACTACCACCTGACCAAGCCACCATCAGTTCTTGCCTGAGCAACTGCAGTACCACCTACCTGGTACCCCTGCTTCCCTCTTTGCTCCGGACACTCTATTCTCTACCCAAGAGCCAGAGTATTCTTTAAAAATGAGTATCAGATGTTGCTTCCCTGCTCAAAACTCTCCAATAACTTCCCATCACACTTGGAATGACATCTGAATTCCTCTCCTTTCCTAACAAAGCCCTGTACCGTATCCGCCGTCTACCTCTCAGCCTCATCTCCAACCGCTCTCTCCCTGCCTACTCCACTCCAGCCACACTGTCTGCCTTGTGTTTCCCTAACTTCACAAACACATTTCTGCTTCAGGGTCTTTGTATGTGCAGCTAATTCCGGCTGGAATGTTCTCGCACATCTTCACATGCCCCTTCCTCAGTCCTTTGCAAACTCCGCTCGAATGTCACTTCTTAGAGAGGACTTCCCAGTCCACTTCTAAAAAACACTCCCCACGCTCACTCCTGCCCATTACTGTCTGTGCCTTTATCCTATTTTTCTTCATAGCACTTAACACCGCTGGCAATATATGTTTATTTGTTGGTTTGTCTACTAGAATGTCAGCTCCTTGGGGGTCACAGCTTCATTCTGTTTTGTTCACTGACTGCAATATCCACAGCACGTACGCAGTGTCTGGGGCACGGCAGGTGCTCAATAAATACTGTTTTTAATGCATGAAGACGTGAATAATGCTTAGCACAGTTCCTGGGGCAGAGTAAATAGCTGTAAGTTTGTGATGTCAATTTTAGAAGCTAAAAAATGTTTAACAGAAAGGCCAAAATTCTTTAGTGACACTAAAGATGTCAAAAATAAAATTATCGTATTTTCACCCGATTTCAATATAAATATACAATATATTATACTTACTTGGAGTTTCTTCTAAAATTTCCTGGAACTTGGTTCTCTCATAATCCACCAACTGGCGTTGCAGATGTGGTCTAAGACTCTTAATTATAAAATTGACCATGTCCATTTTCATGAGGTCCAGGACATGAAATATTTGTCTAAAAATTTCAGAGTTAAAATAAAGAGGTGATTAAGAAATTAAGCTGAAATTCATTAAATTTTATCTATTTTCTAGGCTGGAAAAAAATAAACATCCCTAAAATGCTTTTAAATTCCAATCACCATTTGGCAAGGAAACTTTTCACAGAGGGCATTACACATGCTTTCCAAATGTATTCTTCTACAGATCTCAAGAGTATTTGTCTTAGCAAAAGGAGTACCTCCAGCTGAGCCATTACATCCAGTCAGGGACTGACAGAAAGACACTAAGAAGTATAAACGAGGATTCTTAACAAAAAAGATTCAAGAAGGAATTTTTATTTGAATGCCCCTAAAATTTTAAGGAGTCTGAACATAGTGTATATGGTTTCTATTCCTAAAGGAGTAAGAAAAAAAGAAAAGAAAGGGTGGGGTAATGAGGCACCGGGGAAAGTACTTCCTTTTAGGGTTGGGCAGCCCTGTGCTCAAATGCAGCTTTGCAACTGACCAGCTCAGTGGCCGAGCTCGAGTTACTCAATCTTTCTGAGCCTCAATTCCCTCCCCTGTGAAAGGAGAAGACATGACAGACCTTGGAGGGATGTTGTGAAGAGTCAATGAGATAATGAATATAAAATGTAGGGGACAGTGGCACCCAGTAGGTGCTCAATAAATGACCAAGATGAACACCACAGAAATTGGCATCACAAACAGGTAATAAGACAACTAGAAGCAAGGATTCTGCAACTGAAGAATTGCAATCTGCCAGAGGTGAGCACGACTCTAAGGACACATGAAGCCCATTTTACAGATGGGGAAAAGTGTGACTTAGAGAGGTTATCAGTGTGCCCAAGGGCATAAAGTAACCTACTATAGGCAGTTTCCTTCCCCACCTTTCCAATACTATTTCATAAAACTTAATTCTCAGTGTGGCCGTATTGACACACAAAAAGAAGACAAGTTCCCCTCAATGGCAGAAAGTGTTGCAGACTCCGCTTTCCTGTGGGATCACAAAGACGTTACTGTCTGCACAGCCAGATTAGAGTCTCATGATTTCAATGTACACTTCGTTTCCTCAAAGAGGCCATGGCAGAGATGGCTAGCTGACCACCGGAGGTCCCGCCTCCCTTCCACAGTGCATATCTGTGGCTGGGAAATGCATTTCCGACAGGAACCACATTTCCTAGGCCCCCTTCAATCTAGGTGGGACCATGGAACTGGCTAGCCATAGTCAGTGGAATGTGCCTGGGCCAAAGTGGTTAAGCACTGGGTGTGCCTTCCCTGTGATCGCCTTCCCATTCACCAGCTGAATTTAAAGGACCCTGAGGACCTGGGCAAGGGTGGAGCCAAGGAGAGAAGGAGCCTGAGTCACGGAATGACAGGTGGAAAGCTGCCTGACCGAGAACCCCTGATGTGGACTGTGACATCAACGGGAAAGAAACCCTTAAATCATTGAGAATCCCGGGCTATGCGCTATAGCAGCTAGCATTACCCTACTAAGGAAACCTTTCGAGATCCCTGACTAGGTCCCTTTGTTGGAGGCTCTACTTAGCCCTCCTACTTCCCCTTCCATAGCACTTATCACAATTCTAATTCCTTGTTCAGGGTCTGTCTCCCCATTAGACTGTAAACTCCCTGAGGTCAGGAACTGTCTCTGTCGTTTTCATCACTGCATCCCCAGTGCCCAGCACGTGCCAGCTAAACAACCCTGTTATATCAGGCTATCTGAAAACGCGACGTACACAGTACGTGACTGACTTCTCCTTGCTTATTTGGTTTTCTTCTAGGGCCAAGGATTCCTTTGAGAGACTGTGATTATGTGGTGTTCCTGGATCTCCACACTCCCCTTCTGAGTGAACTCAAAGGTACTCTAAGAAAATGGAAGCAGCCAAAGTGCTAACCTCAGCACCTCCACGATGTTGCCAGTGGCCTTCAATTCTCGGATGTCGTCATCTCTCACGGGCGCACACAGCTTTCCCATCGTGCTGATGACATAGCTGGCCAGGCCCTGAATGTCCACGGCACTGTGCTCGGCCTGCTGCCTAATGAGCTCTGTGTCCAGAACTTCACAGATCTGGTTGCGAAGCCGGTTGCCACCAGGAGTGAGAAAAGAGAGAAGAATCTACACAGGGAAGGGAAAGAACAATTACCAGCATCATTACCTGAATAAAGGGTGTCGTTTTTCATTTCAATATCTACATGACCAAGCTCCCTGTTCATATTTTAATACCCTGGATGCCACAGAAGTTTACAACGAGAGCACTCTAATGTCTCAACCCTAAAAGGAAAGACCTGTCTTCTGAATTAAAGTCCCCCCCAACTCACACACACACTTCATGGAAAATTACTGATAAAGTCAGAATGAAAGCAACTGGCAAGGAAGCAATATTACTGAAAGAACTTCAAAAAGTTTACAGATAAACCGTGCAAAGACAGAACAAGTTTCAGATCATGAATCCAAAAGAGCCCTTTAAAGAAGAGCAAACGGAATTACCCCATGGGCTCTATTAGTATATTTTAGATAGAAAATATTTATAATATATTATTACATAAGCAATCTATATTGAGTATCAATACATAGCAGACACTGTACTTATACACACAGCATGTGGTCAGGACCACAGGCTCTGAGCCAGGGGCCTCAGTTCAAACCCCTCTGTACCCCTCAAAGCTATGTGACCCTGGGTGAGTCAGGGAACATGGTTTCTTTATATAAAATAACAGGCATAACTACCTCCCAGCGTTATGGTGAGGATATATGAATACTCCAACACTTGGCATGGAGCAAGTGTCTTATAAATGTTATCTAAAACTATAACTGTCATCTCATTGAATTCTTACAAGTATCCTGTAAGCACTCAGGAAAATGACACTTACAGAGGGAGAGGCCATCACCAAAACAGGTCTATCTGACTCCAGAGGCTGTGCTCTTGATTACAAGCTCCACTCTGTGGGCTCAATGTCTCCCTCGTTCCCTCCATGGCCCTATTTCCCAGCCCCCACCCTCCTCCAGGAGATGCAGAGAAATTCCCTCCCAGTGACTGAACTTGCTCAGTTTTTCAAAAAGCATCTCTAATACTCTTTGGAGGACATGAAAGCAGTCTTTGGGGGGAAATAATCACTAATTAATTCAGACAATGTCAACTTGCCTCTCTGATTTCTTCAAACAGTTTGATGGCGTGTTCATACTCTGGAGGCTCAGCATTCAATTCTGATTCCAAGACATCCCAGAAAGCCTGGTGGACAATATGCTTCACTTGGCTGGCCAAGCTATCGGAATGAAATGGATTGAAAAAAAAAAAAAAAAGAAAAAAGAAAGCATTGTTTTCCCTGTTTATAAAGCAAATACGTTCATGGTAGAAACCTTAGAAAACGCAAAAACAGAGACTAAAAATTGCCCATAATCCCATTATTTCTCATTTAATGTACTGTCTTAACACAGAGTACCCAGCATATACAATACTATATACTTGTTTCATTTAATGTTCTGTCCTAAGTATTTCCCCTAGACTTTTAAAATGCTTCCTCCCTATAGCTTTCATTAAGTTCATAAAATTTTGTCTCAGGAGATACCATAATTTACCCAGTTACACTTCTACACAGATTCTTAGACTTGTTCTAGATTTTGGGGATGAGAAGGCAAAATTGCTCTTTCCTCAACAGCTGAAATTTTATGGTACAGAACAGTACACATTGGCTCCAAGGAGACATGTATTTGAAAACCTGCCAACTTCAGCTTAGATGTCCCATTTAAAGTTAGCCAGACCAAACTGCTGAAATAAGAGCCTTCCTAGGAAGAGCTGACAATAGAATAGGTGGCCACCTTGCTTCACCCCTTATGTCAACACCCTAAAATAGGTACACACTAAAACACACATCCCTACGGAACTCAGATGCCACTTTGCAACAGCTTTGAGAAAAGCACATATTTCCCTGCACCGGAATTACTTCTCAGTCTCTATCCCCTACAAGGCTATACCTTTCCCAGGTAGAGGCCACAACTTCTACTAGGTACCTGCCATTGCACCTAGCACAGCACCTGGCACATGCGACGTGTTCAATAAATGCACAGTGAGTGAATGAATAATTTGATAGTCAGGCATATCTCCTAATTTTTCTTTTTAAAGTACAAATAGCTAAATATACAATAATGCTATGAGAAATGAAAATCAGCTTTCTGAAGAGCACGTTAACATCGTTTCTGTAAATGCAAATACTATAGTGTACTCAGTAACTTTAAATGTTAAAACTTATGCAACATAAATGCCATTTCCAATGTTTGAGACGCTCTTGAACTACAGAACAATTAAATTACAAAGGCCAACACTGCTGGGATGGACTTTCGCTCTTGACTTTACAAGCCTGACGTACTTGGCTTAAATGGACCCAACAGCAATGAGCTAAAACAACTTTATAGCTCCCTTGGGACATCTGAGTTTAAAGTTAAGTTTTCCTAAAGGCTGAAAGATACTTTTCAGGTCTTTTTCTGGGGATGGGGTAGGGAGATGAGATCAATTAAATCACTTATAAGCATTCCTATCAGAAATCGGACTTAATTTACCAAGTTTTTTCCCCATAGAAAATATTTGGTAAAATATGAATCATCCATATTTTAAAACGTAACAACTTGGCCATTGTGGAGAGTCAGCTGAAAAATCAACACTTATTTCATTTTAAACAAAGGTAATGTTTTAAAAAAATCAAGGGAAGAGGACTCCTATTTTCCATAGTATTAGGTTGGTGCAAAAGTAATTGTGGTTTTTGCAATCATTTTAATCTTTTAAACTGTAATTACTTTTGCACGAACCTAAATCAAAGCACTTACGTGCAAGGCACTTGCATGCCATTTGCACGCATTTGTAGTGAGTATTGCAGTCCCCGTCCCATCCTTGGGGAACGTGAGGCTCAGATACGGCCTCAGCAGAGTCAGGATTCAAACCCCAGGGTCTGTCTGATCCTAAAGTACCTTCACCGCGGCCTGTATTTGCAACTTTTGAATTTCAGGTACAAATACCCCCCAATTATCTTTTGCCGTGCTTCATAAAACACTCTAATTTTAACTTCAAACAGCCATTTTTCTTAGTCAATAAATGTTTATTCAACATTCAATATGTGGAAGACACTGTTTTAGGCACGGGGGATTTTATAGTGAAAAGAAAGTCTCTGCTCTCAGAAAGCTTATATATTAGCAGGGACAGAAAGACAAAAATCATCATATTAAAAATGAATAAGACAATTTCAGAGCTACGAGGAAGACAGTCAGACAACGTAGTAGATAGTGATGGAGACGGTAACAATTTTGCTGAGTGGCTGAAGAAAGCTTCTCTAAGCTAGTGACCTTGGAACTGAGACTTGAATGGGGAAAAGAAAGCAGCCAGTGAAAATCTAGGGGGAAAAGAAGACGAAAGAAGGGACCATGTCCCTGGGACGGGATCAAGCTGATGTCCCCGAGACGAGCAAGGAAGCCAGTGTGGCTGAAGCAGCACAAGTAGGAAGGAAAGGAGTAAGAGACAGGCTGGGGAAGAAGGGCCTCGCAGGCCACACTAAGGAGCTTATATTTTTATTCTAAGTGCACTAGAAAACCACGGAAGGGTTTTAAGCAAAGAAATGACGTAATCTGATTTACCCTTTAGAAAGATCTCTATGGCAACCGTGTGACTGTGGGAGAACTAAGAATGGAGAGGGAGCCATGAGTTAGGACCGAAAGAGTCCAGGTCAGAGGGGATGGCGGCCTGGCCTAGGGCCTGGACTAGCAGTAGAGCTGGTATAAAGGACCCTGGTGAAGTGCAGTCATCAGAGACAACCCACCAGACATGCCGACTTTGGCCAGTCATCTCAGAAAATATTAAGGATTATTATGAGCAACCTTCCCAGGAGCAGAAGGACTATGATCCACATTTAAATGTAAAAAATTTTTGATGTTTACTATTTTCCTGCTTTAAAACAAATGCAAAGGTTCTGATGGAATCAAGCATTACGTGTTATCTTAACTGACAGAGAGAATGCTCCGGATTTGTAAACGGCACTGTAAGATTGAAGAAGAGTCAGTGCCATCCACCAGGAGCCAACTTTGCCTCTAAAGATGACTTATCTGGAATAATGGCCACAAGCCTTTTCCCTCTTTGTCCCAGCCACTGAAGCCAGCGAGAGTGAGGTAGGATCTAAGAGTGGGGCTATAACCAGAGGTCGCCCGGCACCCCGAGGTGAATCAGGGCTGCCGATGCAGCTGTGATTCCTCCCTCCAGAGGCTTCTGGATCACCTATTCTTAGCACTTTGGCAACTCAGCTGCATTTGTTTATCTTTCACAATCTGAATAATATCAGTTTTTAGTAAGTCAATCTGCAAATATTTCTTGAGCATGTATTATGTCAGCTACTCTGCTAGGCAATAAGGAAAGAGCAAACGATATAGTCGTAGTTCCTCCATTAATGGTGCTTTTGGTCAAATGGGAAACACAAAGATTGAACATAAATTTATAAGACATCTTAACAAAAGGGAGGCAGAGGGGGCTACGGGAGTCTTTAGCAAGATGCAATGTAGTCTAGCGGGCTGAGAAATGTCAGGAAAAGCTTCCCCCAGGACAAGGCATATACGCTGAGTTCTAAAGATTACAGGTAATGTGTACCCTAGAGGAATGGTTTTAAAAACACGTATAAGACCTTGTTAGAGAATCAAATCATATTTACTCCCAGTGGCTATTATAGAACTTCCAGGAATCAGTGTGAATATTTGCGTGTGTACATACATGTACACACACACACACACACACACAATCTGCAGCACAGTTTATGCACCACAAACACTTCTAGGTTACCTGTTCTCAGGGAGGGCATCTTGTTTCAATAGAAAGTTCTCATTTATAGCAATTTCATGAGCAAGAGTCATGTCTGCAAAGTTCCTTGCTGCAGCCATCACTTCATCAAATGATACAACCCTGGGAGGGCTTGTTGCTGAAAGAAAAACAAAAACCCGTTAATGCGGAAGAGAAGCTGTCATCCAATGAAGCTTCCTCATGCAGAAAGAGTGTAAGTTATTCCAACATTTTTTTTCAGGGTTTTACAAATAAAAAGAATATATTTTAAAATAGGTAGGCTCCCCTGCTTAATAGTGAAGACTTCAAACATTTAAGAACTCCTTTGATAACGTCAGTTACTGTATTGATAATACATTTTCAAATGTTTTTGAGTTAATCTTATTAACATAGGCTATAATTTTTTAATTACCATATTTTGCTGTGTATAATGCGCTTCCATGTATAATGCACACCCAGGTTTTTGGCCCAAACTTTCAGGGGAAAAAAGACTTTTTGTTTTAATTTTTTAATTCAAATTTTTATTTGTTTACATCTTGTTTGTGTATTATAAAGGAATTTTAGCATTTACTTTTAACATATTATGGTACAAAAATTTTATGTAACAAATAATTATAAAACATGAGAACAGATACAAAGTACAAGAAATTTTATGAACCGGTAACAAATTTGTGATATTTACATATCATAGAAGGCCAAGTTCATCGTAAGTTCAACAAAACTGATTATTGTATTCCAGGGTATTATTTTGCATATGGATATCGTTATTGATTTCTAGAGTTACACTTTTAACTTATAATCATAAATAAAAGAATTAAAAATATTTATATAGATACAGAATTAATACCACCCATGTATAATACGCATCCTTATTTTTCCCTCACAAACTTAGGCTAAAAAAGTGCACATTATACACGGCAAAATACGGTAAATCACCTCAATTTTTTAGTGCCTATTACATTTGCATTTATTAACATGTCATATACAGGAAATTTATAAGACTTTTTATTCTGCAATTCATAACTCTCATTTATTTAAGCAGACTCACTATGAAATAACTGACCTTTTAAAACCATGATTTCTAAAGGTGTAGGCACTATAGCATAATGCTTAGGTTTGGTTCCAAGTTTGCTACTCATCATTTAACTTAACTGAGGCCTCACTGACCTCCACGTAGGGCTGTCCTGAGGTGATTACATAAGGTAATTTAGGTAAAGAAGAACATAGTAAGAACTCAATCAATATGGATAACTAAAATAAAATCAGTGGCATAATCTACTTCTCAGTAGGAAGTAGTAAATAAAAAATTATTCTACTTTTTTCTAACGATTATTCTAAAAAAGTATTCTAATAAGTCATGTCCTTTTGAAATCACTGTTGGAACTCTTAGCTTAATTAAAAATCATTCCTCAGACAACAGTACTGACTAGTAATTCTTTGCTACCTAAATTAATTTTAAAAAGAAAAGGAGGAAGAGGAAGAGGAGGAGGCGGAAAAGGGAATACACAGAATTAGTAAAACCCTTCTTCAGGATTCCTAGGTACCCTTTTAGAGGTATCAACCCCATATACAGCATAAACAGTAAGAAAAAGCAACAGAAAGCTGGGAGGCTGCTAGTAAATTCTTTTGCTCATTCTCTGTCCCATTAAGAATCTCCTTAAAAATGTCTGCACCCTTTGGTCCAAGAATCAAATTATATCTAAAGAAGCCCTGCAAAGGCTTTGTGTAGTAAGATGCTCATAACGCTCTATTTGTAACAGCGAAAAATGGAAACAAACAAAGTGCAATGATAAATCAGTGGTTACATAAATGTATGGTGTATTCACTTGATGAAGTAGTAAGCAGTCATAAAAACAATGTTTTAAAAATACATTATCATGAGTAAATGTTTTAGTTATAATACTAAGTGAAAAGAGTCCACATATACGCACATATGTCTATGCGAAGAATGAAGAGATGACAGAGTGCCGCCATCTGTCTTCTTTGGGTGATGTTATAGGCAACATTTTCTTTTCTCTATATCAACTGTCCAAGTTTTAAAAATTTAACGTAAATACAAATGAACAAACTTCTGAAGTGAGCATCGGATCACATTAAACATTAGTTGCTTTTTTCTGCATTTGCTTTGTCAGTTTGTTATAGTTTCCATACAAAATGCCAATTAAAAGCTTAAAAAAAAAAAAGAGACAAACAACTGCTTTACCCATCTCTAGCTTCCACACACAAAAAGAAGGAAGAAAAGATGGCTTCCCTTCACTGGGGCCACTCTTTTAACTCTTTCTCATGCCCCTAGTGTTGTAATTCCCCTTATGGGCACTTTTCTGGGGTGATTTGCACAACATTTCTTGAAATTGGCAGGAAACCCTTTAGTTTATTTCACTTCCTGCCTGACCCTTGAATTGGGGCAAGTTTCCTTTCGTGTAAATCAGAAATGATCAGAAAAGACCAACTGAATTTATGTGGCGCAAGAAGGACTGGCCTTCCACTACTAGACAGAGAGGACTGGTGGGGTTGACAGTGAAACCAAAGCAGTTCAGACGCAGTGATGAAAATGAAAACGACCAGGATGTAAACTTTGGTGGCTATGCATTCCTGAGAGCCTGTACAAGATAGCTGCAGTGCTATTCCGGTCCATCTAGAAAGGAGAGGAAGTCTGTACTCTGATCTCAGTCATGTCTGAGTTTTAAAATCCAAAACCCATGTCTAGCACCATCCCCACTGTCCCCAGCCTCTGCTCCCCTGTCAGCTTACAAGCAGGAGAGCTGGATTTGCTGGAGGAGTCACTTGTAAAACTCTGCCTGGAGCACTCATAGTCACTGAGTGAAGCCATGCTTTCGGAGAACCTGGAGGAGTCTGAATCGCTGGGCTGGTCCTCGCCCACACACTGCTTCTCGCCATGGAAGGGCATTTTGTGTCCCTGGAGTGTGGGTAAAGAGATAGCACCTGCACAGACAAACAGACCCTGCGTCAACATTCTGTGGTACTTCCAGCGGTGGTGCCAATCCTTCTTCCAGCGTGGACAGCCGCGCTGCACGTACCACAGCACCGGAAAGACTCCCAGGTTACCTCGTGCTTCCCACAACACCCTGGCCAGGCAGGCTACCGCTAGGCCTTCAAGACTGCCTTCCAAAAGAGG
Organism: Rhinolophus sinicus; assembly: GCF_057876585.1. NCBI lineage: Eukaryota > Metazoa > Chordata > Mammalia > Chiroptera > Rhinolophidae > Rhinolophus > Rhinolophus sinicus. The sequence continues at coordinate 16,028,282 of NC_142501.1, forward strand.
GAGTCCACAGCCATAGGTCTGAGCTTACTCAGGACATACTCAGGGAGAATACACACGCTCAGCAATAATGAACGGGTCCTAAAGAAACACAATGCGCAGAACACACGCTCGTCCGCCTGGGCTGCTAAAACACGGGAGGGTAAGAGGCAGAGTGTGGGGCTCTGTGCTCAGACTGCCTAGATTAGAAACTCATTCAGCCTTTCGTCTCGTGACCTTGAGAAGTCACTGAACGACCTACCTCACAAGTAAAACTGGACTGAAAGACCACCATCTCATAGGGTTGCTTGAAGATGAAACAGGATTAATCTTATGAAAGTGCTTAGCACAGCACTCAAATGTTAGCCATTACTATTGTTCCTCTGTCTTTGTTTTAATGAAAATATTTTTGAAATCAGCCTTGTTAGTTGTCTGTGAGCCTCTTGGGGAAAGGACAAGGCTAATTAAAATCTCTGGCTGCCAAGTCTGTAGGTTCTTCTCCATTTTCCCGTAAGCTGCCATGACATGAAGAGTAAGGCCTGATCTTTGGTTTGTATTGGACAATTTACAAAGTACCCACTGCCACCCAATGAACAAACAGACACAAAAGATCCTGATTCTACAGGTTGTAGGGGGGAGACAGACAGATTCCGAGAGAGGAGGGGATTTAGTACTCCGTAAAACCAGTCCCTGGACTCGACATTCACTGTCGTTTCCGGGACCTCAGATTGCCTCCCAGGTCAGGGCCTTTGGGCCCCGTCACCCAACAGAAAGGAAATCCTGTGGACTCGAGATGCCCAGGCCCTAGCTCAGGAGCCGCAGCCAGGCCCGTGAGGAAGCTGGCCTTGATATGAGTGTGGTGTTAGCTGACACTGAGGGGAAACCTGGGCATGAGGAGAAAAGGCATCTCAAATCCTGAATGAACAGTGACGATAGTAAGGGTTCACTGAGTCTCTTTAAACCTGAACCAGCCCATGCAATGAGGTACACAGAGCGTTTAACGTTGCCAGAATGTGAAACCACAACTATGCATAGTATGCCGGAAAATACCTGCAGTTTCTTCCATGATTCCTTTCACATTCATTGAGTGCCTACTGTGTACCAAGAACTGGGAAAACAGTGAACAAAACAGACAGGGCCTGACCCCCATGCCTCTCAATCTCAGTACATAAAACTGTGTTTGCCAGATGCCAGAAGACAAGAAAAGGCAAAACAAGGCATTGCCAAGAAAGCATGAGAAAGGAGAGGCAGGCACGATTGCGACTAAGGGGTAAATCCAGCCGTTGTTGAGAGGAAGAGTGCCACTTTTTATCCCTTGGGTGGTAGAGACAAGGAGGGTCTCAAAGGGACTTATTAAAGGGACTTTTAAAGCCCAAGGGTATTTGCACCTGGCCTCACCTAAACAACCTTCTTCAGTCCTGCCACTCATAGAAATGTACCCTAGCTTGGCCCACCACTTTCGCAAACAGAAAACCACTAACTTGGAGGCTGCCTCTGCAGACTGAAGGGCAAGGAGTTGGGTGTAGCTGTCAGGAAGCTACCTGGTAGAGATATTCACCTTCTCCTAGAGTTCCAAGGCCAACCACCCCGAACACAGGCTATAAAATAAGCCCCTGAACTATTGCCTCCTCAGTGGTGACATAACCTCCTTTACCCCAAGCAAACTAGATTCTGCTTGAGCTTTAACTCCCATCTGCTGGGGTGGGGGGTGAGAGGTGGGGGTTAGAGAACTAAAGAAAAAGGGCTGTTCTAATCCGTTCACTTCTACCAAACCCCAGCTCCTAAATAGAATGCTTGCCCTTCCCTCCAGCTTTCTCTTTGCCAACATTTTACTTCTTACTGATGGCACTTCGTGAAAATGCCACCTTCTCCAGGAAGCCTTCCCTCTATCCTCTGGCCAAAGCTAAGGGCACTCTTCTTTGTCCATCTGCAGCACATTTCCTGTGTTTAGTCCCTCGTACAGTGATTTTCCTCCCGTGGCTACTTCCAACTCTCCTTAATAAGGCAGGGACTGTGTCTCGTCTACTGCCAGTATCAAGTTTGTAACAAGTATTCATTCTCTGTCAGCTGAATCGGAATCATTGAATCCCACTTGGTAGAGCTTCAACCAGAACATTTGCAAACTGATATCACTACACATTTACAGGCCTGGTACTTCCAAAGGTCACGCGGAGCAGAGAAACCTACCCCTTAAACCTCCCTTCCCAGGTTTAGGACTCAATAGCCCCTGCTCCTTATCACACTTGTATTTGAATATCTTAAACTTTGTTTCCACTCCATTATCTTTTTCAGTCATTCCGTTTTAACAACTGTGCTATGTATGCTCTTAATCCCTCTTCTCTCTGGCTGTTTTTCCAAGTAAAGGTGAGTAAAAGCTTTCATCCATTGGAATTGATGAACTAGGTTAATTCATACGTGAATCCATTGGATTTATTTCACCATAAATTCATCCATTAGAACTTATGAACTGTCCATTTCATTTTTCTTCTACTGCTGAACAACACACTTCCTAGGTTTTTAGATTGTTTAATAAAGTAGCAAAGTACAAAGATTTGAAAAATAAAAGATCTATGTTAGAAATTAGAAGTCCGGGGTCTGAGGCCTGGGTCAGTCATTAAATTTGCTGTGTGACTTTGTATACATCACATCTGCTCTCTTCACCCCATTTTTCTGAGCGAGTTGGGCCAGTTATAAGGTCCCTTTCGGCTAGGAATTGCTAAAATGCTATAAACCCAGAGTTCCCTGAGGCATCACTGGAAGTTCTGAGAAATTACCTGTGCTCGTGGCAGACATGGTTAATAACATGCAACTGTACTTTCTTCCAACAATTCACTGAAGGTCGAGTTTCTGGCCCAGGGGCTAAAATAGAAAATCTAAAAGCGTCAACATGTTTAGAAACTCGTTTAGTTGGCAGAAGCCTCACAGCACACTGGGCTTTAGTGCATCCACGCAGAAACTTTTCTTTGAAGCCAAAATGCCCATTTTTGCTTTATTAGGAAATTGCCTATTTCCTCATATAGGCATACTAATAATACCTAACTTGGAGGACTGGTGTGAGATTTCATTTAGTCAATGTATGTACAGTACTTGGAACAGTGTCTGACACAGAGTAAACAGGATACAGATGTTTGCTATTATTAGTATTATTTGCTTCTGTTATCATCATTTCAGGCATTAAAAATTCTAAAGGGAAGAATAGTTTTATCCCGTGATGATAAAAGCATATTTCCCTACAGATAAACAAGGCTGGGGATTAACCTAAGACAGAACTCTTGCACTTGTGTGAAATACAAAAGCCAAAAACAAATGGCCCATCTTGGTGTAAATGGTCTTCTGCAAGTTCCTTCACATCTGTTCTTACTTTTCTTGGTCTCGGGTTTCCATGTAAGTCATCTGGGGACATAGCTACTTGACTCAAAAGACAATGAGAATAATTAGATTGCTTTTAAAACTATTTTGGATTCTCTTTTAGAACAGTGATAATGAAACCAGCCTGATTCTTTATGAACGATAATGCTTCTCATAGCGACAGATTTAGATCTACTTAACCTTCACCACTGCAATTCACAAGCAAACCACACAACTTTTTAGGAACACCACATCTCATCCTACCTGGAGGATTTACTCACTGGCCAAAGGAAAAGTCAAAGGTGAAGACAGAAGATAACGCCAAGCAAAGCCTCCAACACTACCGTGGGTCATTATTCTAAGAAAATAATCACATTTTTCATTGCAGTGTTCCATATGTAATAATAAATGCAATATTATATCGTGACTTCCAAAAGCAATGACTACGATACAGCAGACACTTAAATATTTATTGTCGAATAAATAAATGGATGAATGAATGGCAGTGTAAGGGGCTAATCCTGTATCCCACCACAGATGGAGGGGAGATAGGTTTTTAATTTGCTAGTTGATTCCTCAGTCTATGTCCAGACTATTGACTCCACTTCCTTTTTACAGCAAACTATTCTCTGCAAATGGTCCTGCACAGGTTCAGGATTGCAAAGATCCACCAAGTGACAATGCACATGTCACTGAAGCAGTAAGAACACTGGCTCTGGAACCAGGTAGACTGGGTTCTTGATCCTGATTCTTGATATTTACTGACTGGAGGCAGAGAACCTACCATTTTAAAATGGAGATAATAATAGCATCTACCTTATTGAACTATTGTGAAGATTAACTGAAACAGTCTATGTCAAGTACTTAAACTCCTAGTAAGTGCTTGACAGACTGTCAACTATTGTTTTAGTTTTCCTGAAAGAAGTCAGGAACTCCAAAAATGTCAAAGTCATAAAAACAAAGAGAGGCTAGGGAGGATATGTTCCAGATGAAGAGAGGCTTGACAACTGAGTGCAATAGATGATACTAGACTGAGTCCTGTACTGGAGGGGGGGAAAATGCTCTAACAGACATTATTAGGTGAATGGAGAACAATGTTACAATACTGGAAACCTACTTCTGCATTACAGTATTAAATGTACTGAAATTGATACATGTACTATGATTATGCCTGTAGGAATAAATGGCCATCATATGTGGCAACTTTCTCTCAAATGATTCATACAAGAGAGAAAGAAAACAATAAAGCATGTGGAACAAAATGTTAACAGGTGAATATGAGTAAAAGGTAGACAACAGGGAATTGTTTGTACTGTTCTTGCAACCTGTTCTGTAAGTTTGAAATTATTTCTGAGCAAAAGGTTAAAAGAGAAGAAAAGAAGTACGGAACTAAAACTTCAAGTCCAATTCAGAACAGCCCAGTCTGCAGTGTTTAGATTTCGATTGTTCCCACCACTCTGACAGCTCAGATACCACTCCATTACAAACGTTCTTCTAGACAGTCAAACTTGTCCCAATGTCCTTCTTGAACAATGCCCAGAGAATAAAACAGGAAATAGACCAGAGTCCTTCTGAGAAGGAAAAAGAAATCATCCCTTTTAAGAGTTCTTCTCCAGGTGGTTTCCCTTTCCTTCAGAAGTCTCCCAGTGGCGGTTTATAGTCCCTCTGTCTGGCCTCTGCCCACCTCATCCTATACCTCTCTCCCCCAAACCCTTCCTGCTCCAGACACAACGGTCTCTTTGGGTTTCTCAGACATGTCTCACTTCCTACTTGGGAGCACTTGTACCTGTTATTCTCTCCTCCTGGAATGTTCTTCTCCATGATCACATGAGTGGCTCCTTCTTGCCATTCAGATTGGAAATTAAACGTTGCAACTTCAAAGTCACCTGACATGAAATCCCTACTCACACCATCTAAATCAGCCATCTGGAGCTCAGAACGCTTCCTCGGGCTAGAGCTCAGGGAGTATCACTGATGAACAAATTAAGCCACACTCCTATTCATAAGACAACTTGGGTTGTCCTTCTCTTCTGCCTCACTCACATTACTCATGCTCTCATTATGCAGTCATTTGAAGCAATACAGTTGTTTCTGCATCCTCGTCTCCCCACTAAATTTTAAGCTGCTTGCAGGAAGGAGCCCTGTCTCCACTGATTCCCAGCACCCACCTCAACACATTTCTAAGGCACCAATGATTCAAACTAGCAAAGACTGCCAGTTCCAGAGCTTAAAGAAACCTTTACATGGGTCTTTCCACCCACTTAATGCCCACTGACAGCGAATAACATTGAGAGCCACCACCGTAAGTGCTTTAAATGTTTTATCTCTTTGGATTATAACCTTGCTAGCTAAGGAATCACTATCATCCCCATTTTACAGAGAAGTTAATTACTTGCCCAAGGATTCCCAGCAGTAGCAGAGGCCCAACTCAAAAGCCAAGTAGTGGCTCCCTCAAGCCCATGCTTTCGACAACTCTAACATGGCTGGAGAATATTTGGTGTGCTGCTCATTCTTTCCACGCCCACTCCCACAAACTGACCTACTCATCACCACGTGAACATCTGCACACGTGGTAGCAAGCTGACCTGGCCCCCGGGGGGGTTGCTCAAGTGCTATACTGTGAAGGGCGTCACTGAAAGACTCTATTGTGCAAAATAACGCTCAACCACCCCACTGGCGAGACTGAAAACACCCTCTCCGGGAGCCATTCTTTAAGCACTGCAAAATCCCCCGTTAAAACCCAAATATCAAAAGGGTTAACCGCGTACAATTAGTGTAAGTCAAATAGATTTTGAGGTAAATTGTTCCGATGATCCAGCAGGGCCTTGAGGAATGGAACCCATCCAGTTCAGGTTCCATCATGGAAAAAAGAAATTTCAGAAAAACACCTCGTGGGTACCATCTTTGAAGACCCGATTACGGTCAGGTGCCAGGACAAGCAGTCACATAGGTGTAGTCAAGGGCAAGGAGTCAGAGCGAGACAGGGCTCTGCAGGAACATCGCAGATGGTGTGGAAAACCTACAGCTTCTGCAAAATGCTGCTTCGGAACCAGTTCCAAACAGCAGCACTAAAAAGTTATTTATCTGCAGCGAAGCAAACACCGCAGAGCAGAGAGATGGGTGCCTGATCCATTCCATTAGAGAATACTGGTCTTCATCAAATGAGAGCCAACAAAGAGCTAAATAAAAGCCAACAAGCCCGTCATTGTCTTAAAAAGCAGATGTGCACACTACACGTAACACGACAACATCAGGGAGGAGGATTTCGAGGCACTTTTCACACTTGAAAACACTTCTCCTCCCACCCCTGGCTGGTCTATTTTAGTACCTACGCTTTCCCCTCTGGAGGGCTCAGCCCCTCGCAAATGGCATTGACGCTGCTTCCACACGACTAGACCTCTTCAGCCCGGGGCCCCTGCAAGACTGGCCACCTCCCTGGGCTGCCAGGTGATGTATGACATCCCTGGAGGCAAGAGGAAAAGGCAGGCAGGGAGCTTCCCAAAGCGGGAACCACGGGTTGGCAGGTAGCAAAGAGCAAGGAGATCACGAGACCACGGGGATCTCGGGGACTGATGGGCCCACTAGAGAAAAGGACAATTTGTCTAATTTCTTCAAGGTTCAAGTAACGGGACAACCATCTACAGTATGTCCCGCACGTCAGTCATTTGAGTGCCACTCTTCACGCCTGTTTCCGCATTGCCATCCTGGCCTGTTCTCTTTACCTTCACCAGGTCTTTGCATTCAAATACATTTACTTTGAAAGGAAACTTTGTGTCCTTGTGAAATCGCTCGTGTCATGGAACAGGTTCCCCTCACACTAACGAAAACACAGAACCACGTTCGTCCACGTGCCACCTCAAATCACCGCTGGAAACCCGTGGTGCCACCCAAAGGAGCAGCTTTGGGAAGCGCCCGCCGTCCCTGAGAGGCCAGGGGTTGGACCCGGGGCCTGACTGGCCCTTCCCGCGCCTTTACTCTCACGGACGGAGTTGGCACCGGCCACCCCACCCCCCCACCCCCCGGCCCACGTCCTCCCGCAGCCTCTCCCCCTCCAGCAGCACGTTTCCTGTCAAAACAAACCCTTGGGGGAGGGGACGGCGGAGGTCGAGCCGAGTGCCAGGGAAACCCCGGCAACAAACCCCAAACACACGCTTCGGGCCCTGCCCGGCCCTCACCACCGCTGGCTTCGCCCACCCCCGTCGGGCCGGGGGTCGCAGGCGAGCGGGTGCGCCCTCCCGGAGCCCGGAGGATGGGAAGCCGCTAGCAAAGCGGTCGCTGGCACGGGCCCAGCGGGATGTAAACAGCGGCCCAGCGGCCGCGACCCCGCCGCCTCCGGGGCCCGAAGCCCGCGGCCACCCCGACACCCACCGTGATTACTCGGCGCCCGCGCCCTGCTCCCACGCATGACGGCGGTTCGAGGTCAAACAAGGGGGTTAGGGGAGCCAAACAGAGCTTTATCGCCCCGGGCCCCGCGTCCCAGGAGGAGTTCCGAGGTGAGGCGGGGGAACCCCTCCGGCTGCCAAGAAGCGACGTGGCCCCGTCCACCGACCCGGGCCCATCACCTCAGCCAGCGACCCCCTCCCGGGGGATGGATACGCACCGGGCCCGGCGCGGAGACAAGCGGAGGAGAACGGCGACTGAATGAGCCCAGGTCAGGGGTCTCTGGGTGTCCCCTCACCCAGCGCGGCACAAGGACCTCCACAACTCACCAGTCCAACCACCCCCAGCTTCCCCGTAACCCCACGCGGTATTTAAAGGGCCGGGAGGGACTCTAAGGAGGCAGCCACGGCGTGATCATCACGTAACTGGCGAGTGGGGGGAAGACAGCACGGAGGAGAGGGGAATCTAGGGCACTGCAAGCTCCGCTAGCAGAGCTCTGACAGATTTGACCTGTGACAGGATACGTTTCCTGATGTTCCGATGAAAAAGGCCGAGGAGAGCTTGGATTGAAGGTGTTTTGGATGCGAGAGGGAAAGGCCCCCCCTCAGGCTGGGAGTGGTGCGGTCCTGGGACTGCTAGGGGCGGGGAGAGAAGTGTTTACGGAACTGGGGCATCCGTGCCGCCCGGAGCCCTGGCGTTGGAGGCGGGGCCTGTAGGGGGCTGGGGGGCGGGGCGGAGCGGGGGGGGGCGCGGGGGCGGAGCCGGGGCGCGGGGGCGGCGCGAAGCCACCCGCGGAAACGCTCTTGAAGCCCTAGACGGACCCGGCCTAGGCATTGCTGCCAGCTCCGCGGCCGCGGCGCGGGTGGGACTTTTACTACCTGACACCTCATCTAGACGGGGAGCTCCAAATTGGGTGCTCACCATCACACCGTCCACACACACAGAGACAAACCAACCGACAGCTTGGCAAATGCGTTCCCACGCACCTCGGCAACCAACAGTGTCACCGACGTTTGTGTCGGCACCTCCACATAAACACCGGTCCAGATTTGCATATGGCTGAACCAGACGATTAACTCCTCGGAGTCACACCCACCCAGGCTCTCTGAACACGTAAACTATGTGTGCATGCAAAAGATAAAGCGTCTTACTTCCTCCAGGGTTCTTGGCAGCACCTAACTGTGTCCGGGAGAAGTTTCGACATTGGTTAATGTAAATAAGCAGTGCCAGGATGGGCTATGTGCGGTCAGCCCTACTGCTCAGCTCTTGTGGGAGTGCTGCAGGGTGTACAGAGACACCCTTACCCCGACCTCACATGAAAGACTATCTTCTGCCAGATGTAAATTGGTATTTCGGAGATAGTTTCATGCAGTAATGTAAATGAATTTTGTATAGACTGAAGTATTTCTATTTTGTGCTGAAATCATGTCTGGATTGTGGAGGCAGAATTGGTTCTAGACAGGCCTTTTAAAGGAAGGTAGAAAACCAGTTATCTTAGATGGAATAAAACACGTGAAATGCTTAGAGCTGTACACAGCAAGCACTCAATTAGTGTTAGCCATGGAAACTATTTGGCAAACCACTCTGAACAAACGTAGCTGGTGGTCTGTATAAATTTGTATTTGTGTCTCCTTATGCCACTCTCTCATCCCTTCTCCAAAAATATACAACTCTATACAAATCAAGAGATTAAAGAAAAAATGCTGTTGCCACCCAGATGTTTTCATGCTCTTGTTTATACAGTTTGTTGGAATCAGCAGTGACATGACAGATGCCTCCAATTTCAATTCTTGCCTATTAAAAACCACCACACAAAAACTGCTGTGAACACCCTAAAATCTCCACAATAGAAAGATTAACCAAAAATATCCCTTGGGCTTCTGGACACTGTGACAGTGACACATTGCAGCTTTGCTTCCATTGTGAGCTTTGTAGGCGCTTATTAAGTATTGTTTTGCTCTATTACATAACTTGGAGCAGGCGAGCATGAGTCAAGGGACATGCAAGGGAATTGTCGAGTCTACCTGGGTGACCAGCTGCTTAACCCCAAGCATGGCATTTATTTTAAAGCTCAAATATGTAACCCTCAAAGCCACAAGGAAGCAATTTTTGTCAAAGCAGGTGAGTCAAGTTTCAGCATGGGCTGGGTTGAGAACCTTGAGGTGAAAGAAGTGGGGTAATATCAGAGACCCAAGCCAGGGAGAGAAAATATCCTAGAAACACAATCTTCTGTTAGTTAGACATTAAATAACTTGCTATCTGGAAACCTTTTGATCAATTACCTGACCAAATGCCCTCAGCCTGGCTTGGATATAAAAGCACTTTGAAAAAATATAGTGCTGTAAAATATTAGGCAGTTCCATTAAAAAATGAGCCTTGTATCAAATTCCTGCTCACAGAGCCCAGGCAGTCATAGAATAAAATCCTCCTTGCTCAGATTAGGTTCATGACCTTCTGGAAAAAAATGTCTGAAACGGCAACCCCTTTAGTAAGTAAAATACTTAGCTTTTTATTTGAAGAAAACATATCATCACACCTAATTTTTCTAACTTTTTTTATTGAACTGCTTTGAGAACTCAAGGTAATGCAGTTTGTTTTGCCCTTATAAATTTACACAATAGCGAACTTTGATCTATTGCTTATGGCAAATAACTAAAGGCAGATAAAAAATTTTGCTCAGTAGAGAACTATAAATACAAACTTTCTTTTTACACATCTGACTTTTAAATCATAATGAATCTTTGAAAAAAAATCAGAAAATCCCAAACTGTGATTTTAATATGGATTTGCAATTCCTCAACCATTTATCTGGTATAGTGGAGTAGTAACTTATGCTGATCTAGCATAATGGAAATTCAACTATACTACTCCGACGGGACAGGGTGCGGAGAGCAAAGAGAATAATTTAAACATTGGCAGTGATTTTGTCCCCTATTCTCTCTATGAGAGTTGTGAGGCTTCTCTTCCTAAATTGATCTAAGTGTCCAAGCTTCTCATCATGTTCCAAGCTTCTTACCCAGGACTGGCTTCATGGACCCACGACCTGCGTAGTTGCACAAAACCATATACTTGGAAGAGCCCCGCACTTGGTTGAATGCTCGACTGCTGCCACTTTGAAATTCTTAATACTTTTTTAAGAATTTGCACCGGATTTCAGAAATTATGTAGCTGGTCCTGATCTCATCACACAGATTATGAGTCTACTGTTTAAAGGTACCTATTTTCCTTTATCTGTCCCCATATGCAAAGCAATGTTATCTAGTGCTTAGTTGAAGAAACGTGCTATATCTGTTTCAATGCTGTAGGCAAAAACAAACAAACAAACAAAAAAACCATCAAAAAACTGAGTATATCCCAGGTCTTGTGTCCCATGGAAGGAACTTTCAAGGATAATTTTGATTGCACATGCTTTTGACCTTATGTTCTCCCATTAGAACCTACCCCCTCATGTAAGATAGGATTACACCGTAAGCAGAAAAATTGATTAAATGGAATCCCATCTCTTTCTCTGTCCCCTGTCCATCTTAAGGTGCTAGGAAGGATTAAATTTCCGCAAGGAGGGAAAAGGCAATAGAGAGTAGAAGTAAAAAAAAAATTATTTGGCTAATACACAAACTACATAATTGGTCACTGAATGTTCCAAATTTAACCAGACTTTCTAGGCAGATTTTGTGTTTTTTTTTTTTTTTTTTTTTTGGTCTTGAATATAAGGCAGATTTAGATCATTGACCAGTTTTGACAGTTAATGAAAATGTTGATGCTTGATCAAGTTTCCAAAGCACCAAAACACCAGTTTTCCCCCTGACTTCATTGAACTGAATTAGTATAAAATTGGAAGTTATTTCCCATTCCAATGGCTTGTGCCCTCATACCCAGGACACAGCCCCAGACCCTGACACCTCACACACTAAAAGCAAAAGCATTCTTAGTGCCCTCCCTTCACCCTCCATGCCCCCCTCCCCCCCCCAACACACACACTCACACACTTACTTGGAAACCACTGTTGTCCCCTGGAACGCAAAAAAAAGAGTGAGGCTCAGCAGTGAAGACAACGCTGGGCAGGAAGTGGGAGGGGCCAAGGAAAGGTGATGCTCAAAGGAGCACCTAGGAGAAGCCAGAGAGGTGATGGCTCAGAGCCTGACCAACACAAGTCATGCTGTTTTCCCCACCTCTGGGCCAGCCCTTTTCTAAATGCCTCCATAGTGGGTTCAACCATGGTTGTATGTTTAGACCTTCACTTTTAAAATTAATTGGAATAATCAGTGTTGGGTGGGTAGAACTTCTAAGATAAGAGGCAAAACTTAGAAGACATAAAGAAAAAACAAAAGATTAAGCAATGTGAATCTTCAGATAGCATGTTCAACATAAAAACGTGAGTTATAGAACAGCAATTATGTGGTGATACCATTTATACTTGAGAGAGAATTTGCACTTGAGAGTACATATATGCGTATATATGGAATGCATAAAAACGGACTAAAAATTTACCCTCCAAACTGTTTAGGAGGCAAGTTGGGAGAGGTTTCTGATTTGTTCTATACACATACAAGTGGTTTATTTCTTTTACAGTGAGAATGTCACTAATGTAATTTCACACTGCGATATAGTGATACCACTCTTATCATTCATTGTATGTCCTCCTAACTATACCGTAGTGGTGGTGGGCTACTAACACTGCACAATAAATAACTTTCCCTTCTCTTAGTCATATTTTTAAAAGTCATGATAACAAATGGAGCTTTTCATATAAATTATAAAAAGGGATAGATTTGCAAAAGGCCCTTACTATTTTAAAAAGATAATTAAAACTTTTATGGTATGTCAAAATTACTTATGCTGGAGGGGGAATACCAATCTTTACTTTTTAAGTAATTCCCTTCAAGCCCAATTCTCGGATAGTCAAAGTGCATGGTGTTTACTTTCATTTTGAAAACATGTTTTGCCCCAACCTGTGACTTCTAAGGGTTTCCTTGATGATAAACCAGACAGGCATTGTTTCCCAGAGACTTAAATAATTATAATACCTTTTGAGGATGAGGAATTGAGAACCCCGAACATGAGATGCCTGCACAGTAGTTTTTAGCTGAATTCCTGAGGGTTCTAGTGGAAGGCACTGAAGGAACCAAAGTTTTGACACCCTGAAGCTGCCTTTTTGGGATATTGATTTTAAGCTGTTTATTAAGAAATGAAAGACTCAGAAAGAACCTTTGACACTCCCCCTTTCCTATCCAAGACAAAAACCTGCTTCAGGAAGGAAATCTTATCATGCCGCCTTAGTGTAACATGAATTAAGAATGGTAAATAAGAGGGCTTCAGGCAGGGGCCTGTTAATTAGATGTCCCAGGTGTCCCACTGTTTCCTCCTAGTTTCCAGGCAAGAATTTGCCTGCAGACACAGTGTATTCCACTCCTCCTCAACGATCTGCCAATAGCCCATTCTCACTTCTGAAATCTAATACTCCATCCCCCCACCTTTTCTTCTTTGTCCAAAGTGTCATATACACCCAGTGTTACCTCATTGTCTTTGGAATTTTCATGCTTATGTGAATTTCCCATGTGCATGTATTAAAATTTTTATTTTCTCCTATTAATCTGTCTCTGTAAATTTGATTATCAGCCCAGCTAGAAGAATTGAGAAGGTGGGAGGAAAGCATTATTTTCCCCCCACACACAGTTCATTAGGGCACTGAAGGTTTATGAGTGACCAAAGGGATATTCAGTGACTCGGTGAATTGGCAGGACAAGAATAGAAACCAGAGCTTACTTCACGGCTTCTTATACACACACACACACACACACACACACACACACACACAGTCACATGCACGGTATTACCTATTGGCATAATTATCTAATATCCATAACAACATGTCAATAAGCATACAGCACTATTATCTACTAAGTGCCCAAAGTATTTATAATCACATTCCATTACTCTGAAACGGTGTTTACACCAGATACTGGGGTGGCTGTACCTTCTGGAAAGCCAGGAGAAAGAAATGCTGCCAACTCTCCTAAAATATGGAGCTGTTTATGCTTCTCTCATGTAAGAAGCAGTCAGAGAGAAAAAAAAAGAAGAAGCAAATTCTGCTACAAGAGAATCTGGAGTAAAGAGCAACAATAAGCACTTGTGGCCAATTCCCTGAGAGGGATTCCCGGCCATGACATCGTTTGTGTTACAAGTACCCCTACAAGTGCACAATCTGCAAATCCTGAAAAGCTGGGGACAACATAATCGTATACAAGTGAATTTTAATGCTTAAGGTGAATTCTTGATTTGAAGGAAGGCTACCTTGATTATACTTGTAATTTTAAAAAGTTTTTTTTTAATTTGTGAGTTTATGCAGATCACAGTTTTCAAAGAACAAATCAATTAAGATACAAACGAACTGTATATATAAAGAGCAAAAGTAATATGGTGGAAAGAGGGTGTTCCTTGGATTCAGACAGACGGGGAGCTCATAGCCAAGTCCTACCGCTCATTACCCATGTGTCCTAATCTTTACAGGTGTAACATGGGGATAATGATCTTGTGGGGACCATTTGTCATTTCAGTGGCCCAGCTGCCCAAATGGTAATCCCATTCTTACCATTTAATATACAAGCCGAAGTGGGGGATGATATGATGTTCCCGTTAATACTTTACTATTGAAGCTGAAGGGAGGGGGAGACATTCTCTCTTCCCAGACCCCGGCAGCTGGGCCATGGACATGGGACCCACCCATGTCCTATTAGATGCTGCCCACTACCTGCCGGTAGGGATGAATCAGAGAGCCTGCAGTGGTGGTGGTGTCCAGTACATGGTGTCCTTCCTGGATCGTCCCTGTGGCATGGTCTCAGCTATGCCTGGCTTCCTCTAGTTCTTTCCTGGTCTTTAGCCTTCTTCTCAATTCCATGAGCTATACCCAAGACTATTCTGGTATGTCTGTTCAAAATAGATGTCTATCATTTGCCACTAAGGACCTTGACTAGAACAAATACCCCACGGTTTGTTGGAGAAGTAAAAGAGAATATCTATCTCTCTATCTATCTCTCTATCTCTCTATCTCTCTATCTATCTGGGGAGGGAGAGAAATAGAGAGAGAAATGAGCAGAGTGCCAAGTACATTGTGTGGATTAATGAACTATAGCTACTATTATACTCTTTTTAATGTACTGATTTAATATTCACAATTTCAACTGGTCCTGAACAACTTAAAGGTCTGTGACATGTGACAGTTTAAAATTCTGCCAAGGAGCAAATTTTAATCCAACGAGTTGGTAGTACAGGAGCCATTTACTGTACTTAGCTAACGAGTGAGCCTAACAGACCACTTAGTATTGACACTGCAGTGTGAACACTGCCATTCTCTGCCTATTAGACCAGTAAGTCAGGATCCATTCAGAAAATCAATAGCCTGTTCCACATAGTTCAATAGAGAGAATTCAATAGGGAGAAGAAATTATACACAGTAGGAAGAGCTAAAAGTCCTATTACAACGCAGATAGTAGAATCAGTGGGAAGCTATTCCCATCCCTACAGATAAAGGAACAAAAGGACAAAAGCAGAGCCTGGGTGTCAGGACTGCCCAGTGGGCTCTGAGACCACAGAAGGAGGGGCTGATGAGTAGGAGGTAGAACCATAGAGGTGATAAGCCACTACTGGAGAGGTTTTCTCAAGAAGCACTAACATATATGACATATATGCATGAATAATATGTAATAAACATGTAACATTCATTTTGAACAATTACCATGTGTCAAGCCCTGTCTTAGGCACGAGAAATACAAGGTGGTCAAGGGCCCAGGCCTCTGGAAACCTACGATTTAGGAGGGAAGACATAGGTATATAATTCACAAAGACATACCATGATTTTAGGTAGCATTAAGTGCTATGGGAAAAATAATGCCCAGGAAGGAGACTGAACATGATGACAGGAGGTGGATGGGAGAATGGGTCAGGGAAGGCTTCTCAGGGGGTCAGCCCGATGTTAAATGATCGACTCTCACCCCAATCCCACCCTTCTATGCTCTGCTTCATAACGCATAAGAAGGAGGAGGCTGAGACTCTATATTCTCCCTTGCTGGGGGCTCTCCAGGAAGGCTTTGCTGATTGGGGGTGGCAGGTATGCACTAGAGGGGGAGTATGAGGCTGAAGGGGAAAGAGGGAATGCTCCTCAACAATGGCCCATCTCCTTGGCAGGCTCCAGCCTTTTTCCCTTGGCAGCTCCACAGCCAGTCTCATAGTGGTATAAAACCACCTTTCATTATGCTCGCTGATTCTAGGGCGTCAGGAATTTGAACAGGACTCAGTAGGGAAGGCTTATCTCTCTCCATGATAATTGGGACCTCAGCTAGAAGACTTGAAGGCAGAGGGTAAGCATGACTGGCAAGTTGGCACAGGTCGATGCTGAGGCTCCTGGGGCATCTCTCTCTGTGTGCCCTCTCCATGTGGTCTCTCCAGACTCGTGGCTTCAGAGTAGCTGTGACTCTTACACGTGGGTCTCTAAAGCACATATCCTGAAAAAGCCAGGTGTACCACCTTTTCTAACCTGGCTTTGGAAGTCACACAGTGTCACTTCCAACACATTCTATTAGTTAGAAGCTTGTCATATTCAAAGGAAGGGGAATTAGACCCTACCCTTTGTGGCAGGGGCTTCAGAGAATTTGTAGCAATGTTTTAAAACCACCACAAACCCCACTTGCTCTTTAGGGACACTCAATCCCCTGATGGTCTCTGAATTTGTGGTCATGCTTTTCCTTACACTCTACCCTTTTCTTGCATTGCCGTTGTTCCCACAAATTTACTTCTCACGTTTCTACTCACCATTTAAGATTCATCTTAGATGCCATCTGCATTATAATCTCCTATAGCCCCACATTTGGAAGTAATTAACCACCTCTGTTTTGCCCATCGTCCTCTTGCAATTTCCCTCAAGTGACCTGAATACATATTTGTTGAATGGATAAATAGAATAATAAAATCTTAGGCGTGAAAGTGACCTCAACTGTTACTTAGAACGTCCTTTTTGAATTTGTAGTTCTTCCAGCAGTGCTTTGGCCATCGTAGACTTTCAAACAATGTTAGTTAAATGAACAAGCCTGCCTCCACCCCAACACACACACACACACACACACACACACACACACACACACAAACCAAAAAAAACAAACAAAACTCAGGCATATTTTGCTACTTTGCTATTCTTCTATTAAGTGGGTATAATTTGGTTTGAGGCAGGCTGGAGCGATTGGAAGAGATATTCTCCAATTGCTGAAAGAGCATGAAATGGTCTTAAACCAGCAGACACCACAGGTCAGAATTCCTGGTCTTTCTTCTGGCGGGCCTCCAACAATCACTTTCCTGCAGAAGACTGATGCTGTTGTCCCAAACAGACAAGGGTCACCCTTCAGCCCATCCTTTTGAGCCCCTCCCTTCCCTGCCTTTCTCTTCTCCAAAATTTCTGGGCCACAGCAAGCAAACTAACCAAGATCATTCTCTTCATAGTAAATACCAGTGCCAAAGCAAACAAGCAAATAAATAAATAAAGCAACTCACTGTTGACCAGTTTCTGATGTATAAAGATGTTCCAAAAATTTTCAGGGGATAATTTGCAAGAATACCTCGTTGCATACAAGGAACTAAAAGTTCCTTAAGTGACTCACACAACACTATTCAAGCAATAATATCTTCGAAATACCAATCAATTATAATGAAAAAAAAAAGATACAACCCTAGTAATTAAACAAAACTGGAAAAAAGTGAATATAGTTTTTGAAACAACTCCAACATGCTGCTGTTTGAGGGAAAAGCTAATTTCTAGAAAGGAAAACGAGAAAGTAGTTGCAAAATGTTGAGGTACCGTACATTTACTAAAGACTTCTTGACTCCGTGACTTTGAAGATTGATTTACCTGGTTCATTTTATATCTAACTCTGATTCCCAACTCATGCTTTCCTACCCCAGGTATAAATCCCAAGTCCCAGCCCTCACAGGCTTATGAGTAGAAAATGAAGTCACATTTCCTTATTGCACTCAAATTATGACAGTATGGATGCCTATCAGCTGTGTTGCTGGAAATGAGTCGCCTTTAAAATATCCCCTCATTATTCCTGAGCAGTCACATGTGGGAGCTTACAAACACTGCATGGCGTTAGCTCTGCTTGACCACTCCTACTCAGATTCCCACGTGTCCAGTGTCACTGATCACGGAGATGCGTGGACACCTCTGCCACTGTAAGCCGTGGGACAGCCACGGTCCATGCCAGACAGACAACCTCTGGATGTT
Organism: Rhinolophus sinicus; assembly: GCF_057876585.1. Lineage (NCBI taxonomy): Eukaryota > Metazoa > Chordata > Mammalia > Chiroptera > Rhinolophidae > Rhinolophus > Rhinolophus sinicus. Next base: position 16,046,253 of record NC_142501.1, read on the forward strand.
TCCAAAGCTTCTAAATCTTGTGCTGGGCTCAGTGTAGAGGCAGGAGCTGAGCCCCCTCTCTGACCCTGTACACACCCTTGGTTGCTCATGCTTAGAGCCTCACAAGGTCTTTTATCAGTTCCAACACAGTTTGGCCTCCTGGAGACAATTCTGTCAAGTGCACGGCCCAAGAACTTTGGCACTAATCAGATTATCGATCAGACGTGACTTTAAAAGACACCTATGTATTATTTTTTCTTCAAGGAACTGAAAAGAGAAAATGGAAGCCAAGCTTTCCTAAAGATATTATGAGAATCAGAAGGGGAGTGGCAAGGAAGACCAGGCTTTAAAAGGATGTGTGTCTTTGTGTGAACGAGGTGGAAGCACACTGGCATACTTGGGGAACAGTCAGGGAGCAGCTGTGACCGCAGTGTGATGGGGAAGTGGAAGTGGAAGGGGGTGGGGCGAGAGGTTGGAGCTCACTTGGCCACATTGCACAGGGCCTGTAAGTGATGAGACATGATTGGAGAGATGTGACAGATGTTTGAAAAGAATCACCCTGGCTGCTACGAGGATAACAGAGTATAGTAGGGCAAGAAGGAAGCAGGGAGACCACTTGGGAGGCCAAGGCGGGAATTCAGGCTGTAGACAGCGCTGTTTGTCCTGGGGTTGTGCTGGTGGCCTGTGCCGGTGGCTAGAACGCGTCTGTGCATAGCAGTGGGGCGTGTTCCTCGTGAATCCTGTCTTAGGGATATACTGTGACGTGCAACTTTCTGATTGCCATGTCTGGGAGTAAGAAGATTACCTGGGGAGGATGTAATAGATTGGTACATGAATAAGAACACAGTGTCATAAAGACCCTCAGGAAAATCCCCAAATGGAACTTGAGGCTCTGCTATCTCACTGTACTTAATTTTCCTTTGCCAAGGGAACAGATGGGACTGTGGATGACAACCATTGCTCTTAAGGAAGGCATGCCAAGATGACTGCCTCAGTTTAGTTTACATGCTTCCAGCTTTGAGGAAGAAAAATCCAATTGTAACTGGCTTAAACGGTGAGGAAATCATCCCATAACAGGAAGTCCAGAGGTATTCTGTGTGCTTCCACGTTTCCATATGCATGTCTTCATAGACAGAACCCCCGACCTGCTTCACTCTCTCTTTTTTCCCTTCTACTATACTGTGAAATGTACTTATTTATCATGTTGATTAATATTATCTTTTTTCCTCCATTAAAATTAAGCTCTCTGAAGGCAGGGATCACTGTGTTATTTACTTACGTATCCTAAGAGCCTACAATGGTGCCTGAAAGAGTGTAGGCACTTCATAAATATTTTTTGAATGAATGAGTAAAAGGATGAAATATTTTCCTTTGGATCCCAAATGAAGCAAAAGGATGGTCATGATGGGCTCACAATGTCTCTCCTGGGGAAATAAGAACAAAGTCAGGAAACTCTCCATTTGCTGGACTAGTTTCCTTGTGGCCCCTGAAGGGACAAGGCTGTAAAATACAAACCAAACCTAAAAATTCATTCAGCAAACAAATTGTTTGTTTCTCAACCATTGAATGAGGAATGCCACGTTCAAGATAGTTCAAATGCTCTTCAGGCTTGACCAAGTGGTGGGTATCACTTGACAATGCACTTGGTAAAGATTAAAATGTGTGTGGTTCCTCTAGACTGGTCTCTGCCTCTGGAGTCTGTGTCTTGACCAAGAGCACCCTAACTTTGGCAGACCCTGCCCACATGAGGAAAACAGGAAGCACTTGGCACCATTTCCTTGAGGCTGCAGATGTGGTCAATTCATTTTATTTGAGGCCTGCTTATTAAGCCTTACTTCCCTATGTTCTGGGCACTGTGGAAGATGCCGGGGGTACAAACAATGATCAAGAGTCTTGACAGGCTCTCAAGATTAGTGAAGAGATTTAGTGAGGCAGCCAGTGTCCTGCAAGACAAAACGTATAAACAGTAGTTGTAATCAAATGTTATAAGCGTGGCATTGGGCGTTGTTGCCAGGTAATGGTGGAAGGAGTGATTAGCTCCATGTGGGGGGAACAGATAAGACTGCAGAGGAGAGGGGCAAAGGGAGAGTTTTGAAGGCTGAATAGGAGTTTACCAGGCAAACTGGAGAGGACAGAATGACACTTCAGAAAGAGCAAATGGAAGGTACAAAGATATGGATGTTTGAAGCAGCAATGTGTCTTTAGACAACTACAACTGGTTATGTATTTCCGGAGTACAAAGTACCAGTAGGGGAATTAACCAAAATTAGGGCTGGCAAGCTGGGCAAGGGCCAGAGTATTAATACTTTCTATGCTTTGATAAGGGACTGGGGTTTGTTTTAGGTGATGAGTTTTCATGAAGAGAGTGAAAGGGTCATATTTGTAATTAGAAAGATCACCCTGGCATCCAGGGTCAAGGTGGAATTGGGAAAGGCAAACAGAAGTCAAGGAGGGCCACTCACATAGGCAAAATAACAAAACTTGGCAGTTTCCTACACTTCCCAGTAGGTGGAGCAGGTAGGCCAGAACAGCTTGGTTGCTGGCTGTGGAGCTTGGAGAAAGAACCAGTAGAAACTGTTTTCATGAGCAGGAAGCTTCTAAGTCAGGTGCTCTTCAATCTGGAAGTAATTGTATTGATTTAAAAAAATTCTCCAGAAAATACTAGAAGTCACCAAAACATCCACAAATAGGGAACGCATTCAAAATCATGAAACATTCACATACTGGATTACTAGGAAGCCATTTAAAGGAATGAAGAAGATTTGCATACACCCGTGAAAAAAAGTCCTAGTGAAAAAAAGCAAGTTGTAAAATAGTGTATAATACGATCTAGACATTTGTGCAAATGTCTAGAAAGATGAACATAAAATTCATGAGTGGTCATTTCGAGAGGATTTTGGGGCTATTGACTTTGTGAGTGAATGTGCATCTAAGCGTGTTATTAACGTATAGTTGGCATACAATAAGCTGCACATATTAAAAGTGTGTAAGTTAATAAGTTTTGACATTCGTGTGTACCTCTGAAACCATCACTACAATCACAATAGTGAATATATCCATCACCCTCACAAGTTTCTTCATATTTCTTTGTAATCCTGCTCTACCTTCCTCCTCCGTCCCCCATTGCCCAGGCAACCACGGATTTGCTTTCTATCACGGAAAGTTTGCATTTTCCAGAATTTTACATAAATTTATTGACGTAAATACAATAGGTCTTAGTTTTGGTCTTCGCTTTTTCATTTAGCAAAATTCATTTAAGATTCACCCTTGCTGTTAAGTGAAAAATTATTTATTTCTTTTAATTGCTGAATAGCATTCCATCGTATGGATGTATCACAATTTGCTTTTCATTCATCTGCTGGATTGTTACTAGTTTGTACAAATAAAGCTGCTAGGTCCACATTCATGTAGCAGTCTTGTATTTGCATATGCTTTTATTTCTCTTTTGTAAATACCTATGAGTGAAACAGGCTGGATCATACAGTGGGTGTGTGTTTAACTTTTTTTAAAATCCCGCAAAATTGGTTTCTGAAGTGATTGTACAATTTCACGTCCCACCAGCATTGTTTCTCTGGCATTCCAGTTTCTCTGTCATGATCAGATTTTTCAATTTTAGCTCTTCTAATGGGTAGTTCAAACTTTCACTTCTTTAATGATTAATGATGTACATTTTTCATATACTAATTTGCCATCTGTAGATCTCCATAGGTGAAGAGTCTATTCAGATTTTTGTAAGACGCTGACATTTATATTTCACTTTATACTTCATAAAGTTTTAAATTTCATGATGACCATATATCTCTTTTATAATAAAAAAGACTAATTGAAAATATCTCAACCCAGAACACAACAATAATTACAATTTGAACTTTAAACTTATTATTAGTATATTACGCTAGAGTGAAGGAAAATTCCAATTATATCCTTAAAAGATAAAATATTTGGTTTCCAGTCTCAAATCACATGGAAAAGGCCTCAAAACCATTATGATTTTTATTTCCAGAGATCATTGCTTTTGAGAGGTACCACAAGTTTAGACTCAAATGAACCTGATGCAAACTCCATCCAGCTCTTCTACTGTCAGCTGTGGGATCTGGGGCAAATTCTCAGAGCTTTAATTTACTTAAAAAAAAAATCTGACATGTCATTTACCTCATAGCTTCATTCTGAGGATAAAATTTGATGTTGTATTTAGCACAATAACGAGCACGCAATATGTGTTCCACAAATATCAAAATTTCTATGACAAGCAGTGTGAGTGTCTTGACAACCGATTGTTCCATGCTCAAAATTCACACTAAGGCTAAATAAAACACAGTCACAGCGTTTTGTAAAGGAACTGTTGAAATCTGCGTCAAGATAGGCAATATCCTTTGTAATACCAGAGATCACCAGACTTCCCCTGCCCCCATTTATTTTTAAAGAATCTAAAAGAAGAGCTCTGGTTTGCATTCGGTTTTGACAGAGGAAAAAAAAAGCAAAAAAAAAAAACAAACGGAAACTTAGGTTGAAAATGGACTTTAGTGAGCATCTTAGCACATGTTGACTTTTTTTTTTTGGAGAACCCTCAATATCCTCTGTTGCTCAATGCACCCTGTGGTCTTGCAGGTGCTCAGGGTACCCTGCAGGGTGGTGCAGAGCTAATCTGCATGTTTCAAAGTGGGGTTATTGTCAAGTTAGGTTTATTGGGGTTAGTGTCAGTCCTAAGTGCTAAGTACTGTGTAATGCAATGGAAAATCTTGGCAGCCACAGCCAAAGAGAAACTTGTGGAAGGGAAATGTGGGGACCACCAGCTGAACCCATGGCTAGAGAAAGGAACTCAGAACTCAAGACTCCTACTTGTCTGGCTCTGGACTCTCAAAGGGGCCCAAATCTACAGGCTTCATCCCTTCCAGCCCCATGGCCCTTTACCCCCATCTCTACTATAGCACTAATGACCTGGTATGGGGGTTGCTTGTTCCATAAGCTGTGAGTTCTTAAAGAAATTAATGATTAAGTTCTTAAGGATTGTTGCTTGTGTGTTTTTCCAATTTTGTATATCGTCAATATCAGGCACAAAGCAGGTTCTCAATTAAATTCATAGATTGAAGTATAACAGAGGAGGATAAAATGTTTGCTATCCACCAGCACAACTGCCTTGTAAGAAGAATGCGTTTGGTTTCAGTGAAAGATCCTTTTGTTCAGCTGGGTACCTGCAAGGGTCAAGAGCTGATGAGCCTGGAGGTTGGGCCTTGAGTGAGCTGAATAGCTATGTGTAACAGAGAGAAGAGTTTGGAGCTGGGTGTGGGGTGAGGGTGGGGTAGGAAGGCAAAGGGGAGGGAGGGGGAGAGGGAGAGGACCTAGGAAGATACTCAGAGGGAAAAACAGCTTCAATAAATAATACATCTTTGGGCGCTGGTAGCCAAAGTGTTTTGTTTTCTTTTTCCAGGGTTGTGTAACATTCACGCTGAAGTTGTTTGAGTTTCAACAGTGTAAACCTCTCCTCGCCTGCCAATATCTTTGATAAAGTCTACATATTCAGATTGCCTTGTAGTGTGGGTTTTCTGCAGAAACCAAGGAAGGGGCTGAATTTCCATCTGGGTCAAAGACAGAAAGGTGAGACCATTTCCTGAAAGAACTAGTCAGTGGAGTCAGGAGTTGGAGGCAGAAGCAGCCCTAAGAAAGTAAACTGAAGCAAGTAAGCGGGAATCATGGGTAAGGTTTTTAAACTTCCCTTAGGACATGAATTTGGGAGTTTCTAGCTCATTTATCTTATGATGCAGAGAGGCTGACATCTGGGATGCAAAAAGAAGGAGAGGAAGAAAAGGAGGAAAGAACCAGAGTGAGGAGAAGATGCCCTTCCTACCCTCAGGCTTTCTGGTCTATTTGAGTATCAATCCTGTATATATGAAAAGACACTCATTAGGACAGTGTAAGAGTCAATGAAGGGAGCAAACATCAGTGTCAGTATTTGGGGACAAAAAGCAGAAGTTCTCATAAAGAGGTAAGCCTGGAACTAGACTTGAAGGATGGATCTGCTGCTTAAAAGAAGTTTAAAAATACACACACACACACACACACACACACACACACACACATATATATATAGTTATATATATATATATAGTTATATGTTAATTAAACATATAGTTATGTGTTTCTTCTCTTATTGGGGAGGGGGATTGGATAATGTGCTTTGGCTCTGAAATCAACCAGACCAGGCTCTAAATCCTGGCTGTCAGCCTGTGACTTTGGGGAAGTTACTTAAGTTCTCTGAGCCTCAGTTCCTTCATTTGTAAATTGGAGCTAATAAAAGGACTCACCTCATAGGGTTGCTGGGAGATTTAAATAAAGTAATCTATGAAAAGTGCTTAGCATAGGGCCTGGCACAAGATAAATACTGAGTAATCATTCCATAAATGGTATCCGTTTTTATGTTTGTTTATGGAGCACACTTTGGAAAATATGAAGAAAAGCAGAACTGAAAACCATCAACAGCTCCACCACCCAAAGAAGAAAACCACAGTTAACATTTTGGAGAACACCTTTCTAGTTTTCTAGTCAATGCATAGCTTAGTTTGCCTTTTTATCTTTTTGTATTGCCAGCCCCTCTGAATATAAAACTTAAATCCTAATTTTTATCTAGTTAACATAAGATTCCCCCCATCCCCCCATCTTAGTATAATCTCTTCAAAACATTTTTAATGACTGGGACACATTAAATCAAATTCATGTATTGTAATTTACTTAATCATGCTCTTATTGTTAGACATTTGTGTGGATTCCAGGTGTTTTTTTTTCCCCCTATTCTAAATAACTCAGTACTAAACAAGTCTGTGCATAAACTTCTTCTTTTATTTTGTATTATTTCTTTAGATGCTATTCACAGAAATGAAATCACTGAGTAGAAAGTATCAATAGTTTTAATGTTCCTACTTATTGTCAAAAGAATTCTGAGGGCACCTGGAGGAGGGGCTTCTGTCTCCACAGGCTTCCCTTATACCCTTCTTTTTGGCCTCTTTTCCATGGGAAGGAATGTGATTAACCAGAGGCCGGGTACTCAGGGTGGCGGTCACTGGGGAGAGAGGTCTGGAGACGGGTATAGTTTCTCTTTTCCTCTGTCAATTTGAATACAATGTGAGAGAAAAGCTAAAGCTGACCCAGAGCATGAACTTCTGGAGGAAGCGTGGACATTGCCTTTGCTTTCTTTTCTCCCACGTGGCCAATAGGCCTGGGACCCTCCGTCGCCCCTGCCAGGGCTCCTTTCTAGGTTCGAAGGTAAATGCATTTTCTCTTGAGACCTTTCTGTGGCTCCATCTCATGGAGCACTGATGGATATGCACTTCCACTTTTCCTTGCAAACGGGTCGACCCAACATGCAGGCTGGTGAGAAGGCTGCCCCCTTCAGTGTCTAGCTGTGACTCTGTAGAACAGTTTCATGCATCAGTGTTCTGTTTTGAGTGGCAGCCTAAAGCCCAGCTAGAAATAAAGCTCCCCCTTGGGATTTGCCTCCCTGGGGGGACTGCCTGGAGAGGTTTCATCTGTAAACTGGGAAAAATAAAAGTCTAAGGTGGGATTTAGGTGCTCTCAGCATCAGGGTGCATTGCCCAACATTCTTCGGATTGCTACTGATAGAAATCCAGCCCAGGTACCTTAAGGGAAGTGGTGTGTTGGTGAATGTTTCACAAAAATAAAAGCTCTGATTTGCAGTGTTTGGGTATTTCCCTGGGCTAGAAACTCCCCCATGGCCCTAGAGTCAATACTTCTACCGGGGCTGATTTCAAGCTCCAACTGTTCAACAACCAGTTCCTAAAATTCCTGAAAATTTAACATTAGGCGTCTTGCTAGCCCAAAGGAGCCCACTCTGGTGTACACTCGGGGAGGGGGATGAGTGACTCATGTCATCAACATGGGAGAAGAGTTGGGACATAGAAAATGACCTCAGGAATGATGGGAAGCAGAGAATCTATTACCAACAGGATTCTCTCTGCAAACAAACCTATTCTTTTTTCTACTGCAGATAATAGTCTCTCTATATTTCAAAAGATATGACTGATGGCAGTTTCCAGAGTCACATCCTTGCAGATTCATACCAAAGAAAAGGGAGGGTTTCTCTTCCATCTCGCACTGGTTTGGAAAATCCCAGTGAAGGGCTGACTGTGTACTTTCCCCTTGGATCAGAGTGTAGGTTCACACAAGAGCTGTGTGAATGGCAGTGATTTCCACTACAATTACCATTTCAATACTATCAGGGCCTGGTTCCCATCTCTACTAGTCTCCAAACTGGCTGAATCTATGACAGCACGAAGGAGCTGTTTTACCCTACCCACTTGGCATTATATTTAGAGTTCTTTTTTTTTAAATCTCAACTCATTTCATAGACAAAATAATAAGCCATTGGTATTTTAAATATTTCTATTTTTTTTATATCACAAATGAGGTTAGCAATATACTTCTATGGGTTACATAACCATATTTCCTCTTTTGTGAATTATTGTCATGTCTTTTGTTCCTTCATATCCTGGAGTTTTAAGTTTTCTTTAAACAAATCTCTTCATTCAACAAATACTTACTGATCTGCTATTATAGGCCCAAGTATCTATAGACACAGAAATTATAATAGCAAACAAGAGAGGGTTCCAGTCTTCAGAGCACGTAACTCTATTTGTATGGCCTTTTTAGGTAATAATATGCTAACATTTGCTTTTCCTGTTTACAACACATATTTTTCCTATATTCTTTCCTTATTCTTCAAAATAGTTTTACATTTTCATGCAGTTAAATCTGATATACTTTCCCTTTTTAATAAAACCCTTTTCTTCTATGCTTTTTTCTTTCCTTTAAAAAATGTATTTCCTATTTGCCTTGGCTTGAAACTTTTGTATTCAATGATTTAACTCATCTGTAATTTGTCACAGTGTGTGGGTGAGCTGAGCATCTAAATTGGTCATTTTTTTCCAAACATTTAACACTTACTGAAGACTTCCCTTCTCCACTGATTTGTGAAGATGACAGAAAGAATTTTAACTGATGGAGAGGTGAGGTAGGGGGCTGTTGAAGGGCAATTGGAATTGCTCAGTTTAGGGAATTGGTCTGGGGCATGAGAAAGGGGGGAATACAGGACATTAATGGGGGGTGGAGCTTGTCTGGAATAAAGGGTCCACATAGTATAGTGATTCTTAACCAGAGATGGACATACCTGTTGATGGGAGTATGAAGTACCCACAGCTGGGCCCTGCCATTAGTAGGTCTGATACAGTGCCCAGGTTCATCTGTTTTTCCAAAGCTCCCTGGGAACTGCTGATGTAGGAAATTGTGGGGGATAAAGCTCATCAGATAAGTAGGAAGCAGATCAGAGGGATGTCAATGCCAAGATGAATTCAGTTGTAGGTCCAGGAAGCCTCTGAGGGGACAGCAGAACTAGCATGGACTTTGACTCAGGCAGACAGAGGTTTCAATCCTATCTTTGACATTCGCAGCCTGTGTTATTGGGACAGATCACTGGTCTTCTCTCAGTCCCATTTTTCTGTCCTAAACAGACTTAATACTATTTCTCTGATAGGGTTGTGGTGCTTCAGTGGCAAATCAAGTATAAAATGGCTGGCTCAGCACCTGACACCTTAATTCATTCTCTTTTCTTCCTCTTGAGTGAGCCTTTGGCTTACGCCCGATCTGCTTCTTCATAGCTGCCTTTGGGATGAACTGATGTAAGACATTTCTAGAGGAAACACGCAGGTACGTGTCAGGATGAGAAATGGAAAGAGGTCCACGTTTTCCTTCAATCCCAGAGGTTTCAGAAACCTTCAGAGAGGCTGCACCTTTTTGGAAAGGAACCCTTCTTCCTGAGAGAACTGGAGAGAAGCTCTGAACCTCACAAAGCCCCTGATTCATAAACTTGGCAAAGGCAAAACCTGGCTTCACTGCAGGCCACCTCGGCTCAGTAGCAAAGATAATCCCAGCCCCTGGGCAGCTTAGCCTATAAACCAAAGACAGCTGTTGTGTGAAAATCACACAGACACAGTCATTTTAATAAAAATTCTCACGCGAATCTGTTTACAGAGCAGAGTCTCCTTTCTTGAGGAAGGTGTGGAGACAGAGTCCAGAGAGCATTTTCCAGGCTCTTGGCCTCACAGGGAAAGGTGCTGGCTTGGTTATAAGATGGCCATCAGGTGTAATCAGATGGCCATCTACTGTGGCTGGGTGGCCGTCAGCTGTAACCAGTTAGCCATTAGCCCTTACTGTAACTGCCATGGCTACGCTAGGGGGTTGGTTGGTTGGCAGAGAAGCAGAGGGCGGATTGCGCATCGTGTGCCTCCTGGTTCCTGTATCTCCAACCCAGCAGCCAGGGAGCCTATAGTGGTATGAACCCCCTATCCATGGCTCTGTGGGTGTTCCTTTTTGGCCTCACCATGTCCTGCGTTCTTATGCAGGGAGCAGGACCAGAGACCTCGCATGACAGATGGAAAAATGCCATTAATTCTCAGAAGATCCATCTGCCTTAATTTCATATCGTTGATATTCATTCAGTGATTTGACAAATATTTATTGATACCAGTTCTGTCTGTTAACTACTTTGGAGCTGGCCTCTACATAGCACTCATTTAAAACTGGGTTTCCAACCTGTATTACAAGTTGACAGCAACTATTTTAGGATGGTTTGGAATCAGATACACGTGGTCTTAAACCCTGAGTCTTGATAGGGATGAGCTCTGTGACTTTGGGCCAATTGCTAAAACACTCTGGGCCCTAGCCATTTTTTTCTCTAAAATGAGAATGTCTTTCTTACTCTTAAGTCAGTGTTCTCTTCCTGAAAGAGCAGCATTTGATTGGATGAAGAGGAGGAAAGAGCTCATTCATTCTGGAAGACAGGACTTGTGTGGTACTAGGGAGGAGTGAGAGGCCAGCCTGCCCATTGGGAGGGTATGTTTGGGAATAATAAGCGATAACATTAGGACAGTCAAAGAAGTGACCTTCTGCTTTGTACACTGTTCACACCCCAAAAGCCGGGCTTTAGGACAGGTGTCTTGGAAGCCCCTGGAAGCAGGAACAGAGAGGCTTAAGCTGCAGGGGGATGAATGAATTTAGAGTCACGTGGCAACTGAACTGAAAGCTTCCTATGAGTAGTGCTTGTCAGCTTTGCCTTCATTAGACATCAGAGGAATAGATCAAGAGAGGGATGGGATCTTTTTCACTTGAAGAAAGAACAAGGGAACCTAGGTTTATTGAAACAAGAGGGACTTAAATTAGATAGTTACGCTGAGTTCCTCACTCTGAGAAAAGTACAAGAGTATCCTATGTCATTAAACAGTCTCCTTTCTAAGAGACTTGAAATCTCCTGGCTGGCAGAGGCTCAAAGGCGAGTTCATTAGTTCATTAGTGACTCTCAATCCCTTCAACATACTGGGTAAGTTTCCTGAATTACTGTGACAGTCATTGTGTTTGAAGGTTTCCTGGTGAGCTCCTTTTCCCTCACTCTCATCCACCCCCATCCAGGCATAAAATTTTCAGAGGCTAATCTCAGGCTCTTAGTTCCACAGATGCTGGGTCTCAGGTCACATCCCCTTAAAGTCAATGAGGATGCTGGGCCCAGAGCCCAGGAACTCACCATTCCTCTAACGGGGTCCCTATAAAACTGAGGGGCCCAGAACTGATCAGAAGTCACAGAATCAGAACTGCTGGATTCCCCTCTTTATCTTTTTGATAGTTGAGGAATTCAACCAAAGTGATGTAATACTGCATTTACATCCAATTCTGGTATCACTTTAAGACCTAAGGATTTTCAGAGCAAAGGCCAATGTAAGGAAACAATACCGTGCTTCCCTGAAAATAAGACCTAGCCGGACTATCAGGTCTAATGTGTCTTTTGGAGCAAAAATTAATATAAGACTGTCATGCAGGGCGGCCTGCGGGGTCTCTGGTCCCGCTCCCCACATAACACAGGATATGGTGAGGCCAAAAAGGAACACCCACGGAGCCATAGGTAGGGGAGTCATACCACTATATTCTCTCTGGCGGCACTATACTCTCACTGGAGGCTGGATCCACACTGTCCACAAACCGCCATCCACGCTTGCCAGCCTAGCCGCCATCTTCTTGCTAGCCCCATTCTTCTCTGTCTCTTCTAGCGTAGCCACAGCAGTTATATTAGTGGCCAATGGCTCACTGGTTACAGCTGACGGCCAACTAGCCACAGCTGATGGCCATGCAATCACAGTTGGCCATTTACTACCTGAGCCAGCACCTGTCTATGTGAGGCCGAGAGCCTGGAAACTACTTTCTGAGGCTCTGCCCCCACAAAGACCCAGTCTGATTATATTATGTTATGTCATATTATATTATATTACATTATATTATATTATATTATATTACATTATATTATTATATTATATTATAAGACCAGGTCTTATATTAACTTTTGCTCCAAAAAATGCATTAGAGCTGATGGTCCGGCTAGGTCTTATTTTCGGGGAAACACGGTAAGTCTCCAAAGCAGCTAAACCTCAAGGGATGACCAGGTGTTAATGGTTAGGGACACCAGTCGACACAGGACAGTGAGATTCAGTTCACCAAACAGTTACCGAGCTCTTACTAGGTACCAGGTCTTGGTTTGGGTACTGGGTGGTGGTGGGGGGAAAGATCCAGAGATAATAGTGATAATAACAATGACAATAAAAAACGGCAACATGTGCTGGAAACTGACTACGTGCCAGGCATTTTGCTCATTTATTCATTTATTCACTAAATAGTGGGGGCTTCATAAATACTTGTTGGGTGAACTGCTCACTCAACCCAGCTACACTTGCCTCCTCTCTACTTCTCGGCTGCACCTCAGGGCCTGCATTCACTCCTTCTCTATCTGGAAGGCTCTTCTTCCAGATATTTGCATGGATGGCTCCTTTACTTCCTTCAGGACTTGATGCAAATATCACTTTCTCGGTGAGGTCTCCTTGGCCACTTAATCTAAAATTGCAACCTCCTTTCAATTCCACAGCCTTCCTGCTTCCCTTTCCCACTTTATTTCCCCCGCCCTTAGCATTCTCTAGCATTCTCTAGTCACTAATGTGCTATTGCCTGGTCTCCTTCGCTGGCATCAGAGCTCTGTGAGGGTAGGGCTTTTGGACTCTGTTCACTGCTCGAGTCCCCTTGCCTAGGTCCGATGATCAAATTTGTTCAACGCATGAATCAAATGAAGTATTTTCTCAGTGTCCATTATACACCCAATAATAAGCACTAAGGCAGTGCAGTGAACAAGGCAGACAGGTTTTTGCCCTCTAGAGGTCCGTAGCCTGGTAGGGATAAGAAATTACACTAATTACATAATAATCTCCATTTAGCCGAAATAGAGTACGCTGGGTGCTTTACCGATACTATTTCACAGAATCCTCATAACAACCCTAGGCTATTGGGACTATAAGCCACAGTTTATAGACACTGTTTTGGTTTTTTCTGTAGCTGAAAATATCCAGATAGGTTCTGAATTATACAGGGGCTGGATTTATTTAGTTGAAACATATTAATGATAATTATGTATCTGTAGCTTTCAGTTTTCATTGTCTTTTTCATATTCATTACTTTCTACGAACCCTGCAAAGTATTCATCCTACTCTATAAATGTGGAAACTGAGGACTAGAAAAGTTAGATAACTTTCCAGAACCACACAACCTAGTTAGTTTTCCAGATAGGATCAAACCCAATCTTTCGTCCTGTTCCTCAAAAGGAGAAAGTGATGGAGGGACCTGGCACCTCGTAAGAGCTCGGTAACTGCTTGGTGAACTGAATCTCACTGTCCTGTGTAGACTGGTGTCCCTAACCATTAACACCTGGTTATCCCTTAAAGTTTAGCTACATTGGAGACTTATTGTTTCCTTACATTGGCCTTTGCTCTGAAAATCCTTAGGTCTTAAAGTGATACCAGAATTGTATGCAAATGCAGTATTACATCACTTTGGTTGAATTCCTCTACTTTCAAAAAAGTGAGGGAAGGACCAATGGGTGGGGGAGACAGGTGGTCCGGGTCTAGCTTTTCCTAGAGAAGGAGGAGGTTAGGACTTTCAGGTTGGAGGGCTGAGGAGAAGAGCTTGAATAAAGAACAAAGGCTTGTAGGTGGCTGTAGGGCAGGGAGACATAGGTTGAATAGAATTCTAGGTGGGAGGGGAGGCAGAGTTCCCACACCCTCTTCCCACACACACTCCGGTCATTGTGGTTAGATGCTAGTAAGGAGATATGGGAGATTCTTGAGCAAGGCTGGGGCAGGATAAAGATGGTCTCTGGGGAGCAGGGTTTTTACAGCAACTCTTCCATCCCATTTACTTAGGAATCCATCATATCCACACACCTCTTCTACGGTTTGGTTAAATTAGCAACACACATTTATAACATGCTATCTGAACCTATCATAACACATTGCATTTCCACACAATACCTACTTCTCAACTTTCAAAACTTTGACACTTTCCCAACCCCCTCACGCCCTAAAGAGTGGGTACCCTAACAGTGTGGGATGCTGAGAATCAGGAGCCTAGCATTGTAAGTTACATACGCCATATCCATCCAATTATCCATCCACCATGTACTGATGGATAATTGGATGGGTCGGGCAATATGTAACTCCCCCAGTCTGGGCAGACTGCCTGGCACTAAGGAATAAGAAAAGGGACAGATCACAGTTTCTGTCCTGAAAGCTCTAGTGTGGATGATGGTTAAGTAAGTAAGCAATTACAATACATCACGGTAAGTGCTATGACCCATCTGGGAGCTGGGGGAGCACTTATCCAGGTTGGGGGTGGGGACAGGAAAAGGGTCAAGGAAGCTGAGTTCCTTAGAGAGCATGGCAAAGTAGGGCACCTGTAGGAAAGCTCATCTGGCTACATAGAGTAAGAAAGGATTTGAGGGAGATATGAGACCAGAGAGAGAAGCAGAGACCAGGTTGTGAAAGGTTTTTAAATTTTATGCTAAGGCAATGGTTCTGATTCTATCTATCATCTATCTATCTATCTGCCTACAACACACCTAAGGGGTGAAACATATGTCCATCAGCAGCATAGTGAGAAGGAGCAGTTGTGGAGGTGAATTGCTAGTGTCAGGTTGAGATACCGCCCTGCCCAACCCTTCCCAGGTTGAGATTCATAATGCTTACTTACCAAAAGTCTGGATTTTATCAGAAGGCTGACTGGCTGGCCTTGCATAAGCTACTTCGTCACACGAGGCTTTGTCTTATTTGTCTATACATTCATGTGCTAGTGGAGAATGTGAGCTCTAGGATCAACTGCTTAGCTTCTAGTCTGACTCCTACCATTCTCAAGCTGTGTCTCCTTGTGTCAGTTGTCCACCCTCATCGATAACCTGGGCCAGCACTACTGTGGTGCCTACATCAAAGGCTCACTGAGGATGGAAGGAGGTCAGACAAGCTAAGCTCCTGGCATAGTGACTGGCACGCAGTAAGTGATCAGTAAATGTCAACGTACTGTGAGATTGCAACTCCCCTGCAGCTTACGTGTTAGCAATTATCCTCCGTCGTCGTCGTCATCATCATCATATTGAAGTTCTAAGAGGTCATTCCTCACTAGGCTCCTCCACTCCTTCTCGATGGTTCTTACGAAAGAGAAGGCTCTCCATAGAGGGATTTTAACAATGTGAAATTCATAACATTTATTGAGTTTCTCACTTGGTGCCAGAGATTGTTCTGGGTACTCGGGGATACAAGAGTGAGCTAAATAAAGTTCCCAGTCATGCAACTTGCAATCTAATGAGGAAAGGCAGGCGATAATAATTAAATAAGCAGATATGTAGCATGGCAGAATAAAATGAATATTATAGGGAAAAATAAAGTGGAGAAAGAAGGATAGAGGGTCTCAGGTTGGGTAGTTATTTTACAGAAGATGGTCAAGGAAGAGCACTCCTAGAGGTGACCTTCGAATTGAGGATGAAGGTCACTGCAATGGGGGTACCTGGGGGTAAAGTTCATTGGGCACAGGGAACAAAATTCCAAAGGGCCCAAGGTAGGCACATACCTGGCATACTGAGGAGCAATAAGGAGGCCTCTGTGACTGGATGGCAGTGATCAAAGGGGTAAGAAGGGGTGAGATCAGAGAGGACAGCAGGGGCTCAGAACATGGGGGTGGTGGAGGTTCATTGTAAAAACTTTGCCTTTTACTCCCACTGACTTGGAAAGTCATTGGAGGGTTTTAGAAAAAGATGTGACATCATCTGACATATTTCTAGGGATTTCTCTGGCTAGTGTGTTGAAAACAGACCACAGCGCAGCAAGTGCTTAGGCAGAGAGGCCAGGATAATGTTATTTCAATAACGCAAGTGTGATCTGGTGGTGACTTAGACCAGGGGGTAGTGGTACAGGCCACAGGAAGGGGGAGATGTTGGAGACGTGCTGAAGGTAAGGACAGTGAGATTTGCTAATATATTGCTTTGAGTGTGTGCGGATGGGTGAGCGAAAGAGAGGAGTCAAGGATGATTCCTGAGCCACTCGACAGACGTTACTGGCATGTGCTGGGAGGAGGAAGACTAAGGGTGGAGCAGATGTGGAGGAGAAAGTCAACGTAACTGTCACATTGCCTCAACAAGGTAGGTACTGTGGTCATCTTCCATAAAAACTGGGACTCAGGGGGGTGAAGCCTGTGATCTAGAAGCCACATTCAGTGCCAGGAGCTCCAAGAAATAATTCCTCTACTTCATGGAGCTAAAGGATTTGGAGCTGGGCAACTCCTGGGAGTGTGAACCACTGAGGCTGGGAGGGGTGGACCTGGCTCTCCAGAACCAAACTATAAAGGAGGCCCCCGCCTCTAACACATATTCTGTTTGCACGTACCCTGTTTACACACACCCAGTTTGCTGGGCTTCAGGCTCATGCCTTGGGCTCTGGGGGTCTTGCAACCTGGAACGGAGAAAAGGCAATCGGCAGTAATAGGGATTTTCTATTCAGGCATTCTAACTGAAATGCAGAGAACCCAGAGGGCGGCAGGCTTACAAAGCTCTACCTTGTAATTTATGATCCATGTAGTCCAACAGTGTTTAGAAGCGGCTGTGCACATGCTGCAGGAAGGAAGAGATGTCTCCAGCTCCTCTTCTCCACGCATTCCTGACCATCCAACACACGTTAGGGAGGATGAAGAGGAAAAGGGCTAGAGAAGAAGCCAGGAGGAAAAGAAGGGACACTTCCTCTAAATGCATGCCGTGCTGACTCAGAAATAGGGTAGAAGAAGGGAAACCTCCATGAAGACCCGTTGGTGGCTTCCTGCCCCAGAAGATGCACTTCCAAGACTACTTACCAACCTCCTCCTCTGGGTGCAGCCAAACACCGCAGTGGAACCACCCTACGTTGGAAAACACTGCCTGCTTTTTCAAGTTCAACACATCAGAGTCTGTGGTCTATAAGCCACCTATGGTGCTGGGAGCCCCAAGAAATAAAGATGAAAGAAAATCATTGAAATGTGGACATAGAAGGCAGCTATACTTTCACTCAGTGACTCTGCAAATTGTGTTAGCTTCCCTTTTATTCACTGAACCCTGCTACGTGCCCAGTGTAAAGTGGTGTCTCTCTCATTTAATCCTTGCAACAATCTGGTGAAGCAGTTTTTCCTTTTTTTTTTAAGGAAGGTGCAGCTCACAGTGGCCCATGCAGGGAACGAATGGGCAACCTTGGCGTTGTTAGCACCACACTCTAACCAACTGAGCTAACCGGCCACCCCCTGAAGTCGTTCTTATTTCCACCATCTCACAGATGAAGACACAGAGGTTGAGAGAAGTCACACTCCCCAGTCAGGCATGGAGCTGCATCTGAACCCAGGCCAGTCTATTCCAGGTCCTGTGTCTTAACCACTATATGTCACTACCTTCCAGAGGAAAAGGAGGAGGGGGATACACTGAAAATACTAACAGCCCCCTCCCTCCCCTCTGTTTCCAGTGCTCAGTAGAGGAGAAAGTTGTGGACCTTCTATTCTCATATCTGGCCTATAGTCTAAATCAACTTAAAAATTTAAAAATATTTAAGTATTTCTAACAACAATCAGATGACTGTTTTCTCTAAGGGATAGATTCATCTAATAATAGAAAAGGTCTTTAGAGATGTAGAAGGGGTGACCTTGAAATCCAGACAGGGGGTTAAGTACACTTCTCAAGGCCACAGTTAGTTTGGTAGCAGAACAAAGGCTGACAAAGCAGGGCCTCCCAGGCCAGAGCTTGGGGGGTCCCCCAAAGCTGCTTTGCAAGTTATCACTGTCTCCGCCTTAATATGGATGGCTTGCTTGTGGAGGACGATAGCTTTTTTGTGTGCTAGAGAATTTAAACACAGC
The DNA here is from genome assembly GCF_057876585.1 of Rhinolophus sinicus. Taxonomy (NCBI): domain Eukaryota; kingdom Metazoa; phylum Chordata; class Mammalia; order Chiroptera; family Rhinolophidae; genus Rhinolophus; species Rhinolophus sinicus. The sequence goes on from NC_142501.1 coordinate 16,064,517, forward strand.
CTGAACTTAGCTGAAGTTTTTAAACAAGATTTTTCTACCACCTTCTGATGAGTTCGTGTTCTGTTTTCCTCTGCCATCTCCTTCCCTCGCCCTCCTCACCATAGGTCAGTGTTATATGCCCTGTTGAACTATGATTTTTCTGCTATAGCTCCTGGTATTTAGCTGGAGAGGAAACGTTCCTCTCTGTCTGGGGCAAATGATTTTATTTCTAGAACTTGCTATAATTGACTCTAGCCTCCCACACTAATAGTGACTCTCCTGCCTTGCTGGCTGGTTTCTACAGACCTCTGCCATCTGGACTCACTCCACTTAGCTCATTGCTTTCTTCCCTATACCGAAGCATACACCCTTCAAGGTCAGACAGGTGTCCTGGGTGCACCCCATTTTCACCACAGAAATATCTTCCCTGCTCTCCTCCTATGCAAATTCATTCTTCAAGGTTTTGCTCAAGAACTTGCTGCCTCAGACTTCCCCAAGCACAGCCCAGGGGTTGCTTTCCAAGTTCCCTTTACATTTATAGTCTCAACCATATAATTTCGTCTTCAAAATGTTTCTGTACATTTCTCTAAATGTAATACAGGCACCTTGAGGGCAGGAACACACGTGTTCATTCATTCACTAGAGATTTTTAAAAAGCATCTTATAAGATGAGATATAAAGAGAAATATAAGCAATGGTTGCTTCTTGTTCTCAAGGAGGGGAGATTCTAATAGTTTGCAGACATCTGTCTGGCACGTACTGGGCCCTAAACAAAGGTTTACTATATATATATATATATATATATATATATATATATATATATATATATATATACACACACACACATATATATATACACACACACACACACACACACACCAGGGGTGCCAAAAAATGTATACACATGACTTGTATCCATCTTTTGTTATTGGTATATATTATTACAATTTTAATAGTTTTTTCCTCTTTTAAAATGTATATACTTTTTTTTGGTCATATATATATATATGACTCTAGTTGCAATTATTTGCTGTGTAAGTCCCATGAGTGGTATCAGGTGGTGTTCTAGGGAAGGCGTCATGAAAGAGGTGGCATTTGAGCTAGGTCTTAAGGACATGGAATGATTTTTTAAAAACCGAATTGGGAAAACAGGCTGAAGAAACAGGGTTCCTACAGCACATTGCTAGGCACACACAGTGCCAGGCACACACCAGACACCAGGTTCAGGGGGAAGGCAGTGGAGTGGAGGGGAGTTCGGTCTCTTCCCCAGCACCAATCAGCCTTACTGAGAGTGGGCAAGTTGCTTAATTTCCTTGGGCCCCATTTCCCTCCCACTCTGAAGTGATTAAGCCGCACAGTCTCTGGAAGCAGATGGAGGTTCAAATCATGGCAGTATTTGATCTTGAGCCAATCATTTGGGGTGGAGGCTCAGCCTCAGTTTTCTTCCCATAAAATGGGTAAAACAATTCCTACCTTACAAAGTTTTTGTGGTTTTAAGAACACATGTAAGTTGCTAAGCACAGTCCTTTCATTATTACATTTTCTGTCAAAGTAGGGGCGACCCCTCATCCGCCTCCCTGTCAGTGAACTGCGGCTGATTACCCAGCACTGCCCCTAGTAGGGGATGTGGATAGACTATGGGACCCCAAAGACAAAACGGAGTTAAAAGGGCTTCAGAAAAAAATAAACAGCGTCGACAGTGGACTGATTCTCAATAAACATGTTTCCACGAACAGACTTAACAGAGTCCAAGAATCTTTGCTAACTGTCCCAAACATGCCTGCGGGGTTGACTGGATTTTATACAGCCCTTTGGGCTTCCGCCTTCAAATCCAAGGAAGGAGACAAGGCCCAACTCCGTGGCGGGCTTGAGGGGTGGATTAGGGGGGGCAGGGATTCCCCAGCTCCTGGCGGGAAGGAACGCGGGTGGGGGGTGTCTGCTCCTGCCCTCTTACTACCACTCCCAGGGGCAGGGCTCCTGGGGCGCCCCGCTGCATTTCCTCTCAGCATAGGTCAAGAAGGGAGGGGGGCTAACACTTGGCACACTGCACCGGGTCATCCCGGGCTCTCCTCCCCACGATCGTGCTAGCCACACCCACCTCGGTCGCCCCCGTGGCCTCCTGCTCAGTCGCCAGTCTCGGCCTGGGTCGACCCAGCCCTTCGCCCCATCCCTTCGGTCACCTCTGCTGCCGGCCCCCGCCTCCCTAGTCCGGGTTGGGCAACCCCTCACCGCCCGGCTCCCGTAGACCCCACTCGGTTACCACCCCCACCCCGGCCTACGTAGGCCCCGCCTGGCCCCCCCACGCGCCCCGCCTAGACCCCGCCGGGCCACCCCCTCTCTTCGGCCCTCCCTCTTTGGGGTCGTGGCGGCAGGGGGAGGGGCCGCCCGCTGGCCCCCGCGTGCGTGGCAGGCTCTGCCCGCTCGGCTCTCCCGGCCTCCCTTCTCGGGAGGCGGGGTCGGCGCCGCGGCGGCGGCAGCAGCGGCAGCGGCAGCGGCGGCGGCGGCAGGCCCCCTCCTCCTTCCTTCCTCGCCCGGCCTCCTTCTTCGCCGCCCGCCCGCCCGCTCTCTCCCGGCTGCTCCGACGCCAGCAGCCCCGCGCGCCGCTCGCCCATCCCCGGGGGAACCCGAGGAAGTTTCCCGGCCGCGCGCCCTACTCGCTCGCCTCGCAGCCCGCGGCCTCAGCCGCCGGCGCGCCCGCCATGCCCTCGGCCAAACAAAGGGGCTCCAAGGGCGGCCACGGCGCCGCGAGCCCCTCGGAGAAGGGCGCCCACCCGTCGGGCGGCGCGGATGACGTGGCGAAGAAGCCGCCGCCGGCGCCGCAGCAGCCGCCGCCGCCCGCGCCGCACCCGCAGCAGCACCCGCCGCAGCATCCGCAGAACCAGGCACACGGCAAGGGCGGCCACCGCGGCAAGTCCTCTGCTGCCGCCGCCGCCTCGTCCTCGGCGTCCTGCTCGCGCAGGCTCGGCCGGGCGCTCAACTTTCTCTTCTACCTCGCCCTGGTGGCGGCGGCCGCCTTCTCGGGCTGGTGTGTCCACCACGTCCTGGAGGAGGTCCAGCAGGTCCGGCGCAGCCACCAGGACTTCTCCCGGCAACGGGAGGAGCTGGGTCAGGGTTTGCAGGGCGTGGAGCAGAAGGTGGGTACCCCTAGCCCCCTAACCCCTGTCCGCCCGGCTGTCGCCCCGGCACCCACAGCCGGACCCCTGGTGCCCTCCCGGCCGGGCCCCTCGCCCTGCCCAGGACCGTGGCCGGAGCCGCCCCCCCGCCCCGTCGGCCAGTGGCCTGGGATGCTCCCACCCGGCCCCCTAGTTCCCAGGCGGTCCCCAGACCCTCTTCGTTAATGGCCGCGGAGAAATGGGCCCGAGGGATGGACAGCCGCGAGGGTGGGCCAAGGGCCTGTCACAGGACATTAGCGGTGACCTGTAAGGAAGCCGGCAGGCTCTGAGGAGCCCATTCTTCTTGAGCTAGGAACCGCTGAATGGGCAGAGTTGTCTGAAAAGGAGGTTGGAAGGGAAGCCAGCGCATCCCTGGAAGCCTCTGGCAAGGCCTCAGGCACCTCAGCTCTCCCAGTGGGAGACATATGAGCCAGTTTTTAATAGACCCGGAGCCTGGGAAAGCGAGCAGTCATTCATTTGCGAAGTTCAAATGAAATATTACATATCTCTGGGACCCCTTGTCTTTTATTGGACCAGTGTACCCACTTGGGTCTTTGAAGCTGCATACTTAAGCTTTAGAAGAAAGGAAAGGCCAAAAATAGTAGGTTATTTTGGTGAATAATACCACTAGGCACATTTATGTGGTGTTTCGAGGGCTTAACTCACAGATTATCTAATTCTCATAGCAACCCTGGGAAGGAGGTGGAACTGGAAGTTTTGACTCCATTTTCCAGACCAGAAAATTGAGGTTTAGAGAGAGAAGCAAATAGATAAAGATCCTAGCTTGTGAGTGGCAGACTGCATGACAATGTCTAGGCCACTGACCAGTTCAGGGATCACAGGGGCCTATTTCAGGTGTGGATGGACCCAACTTTCAATCCAGAGTTGCTTAGCTTCCACCCTTATGTGTTTTTTCCACACCAAATGCAACTCCCTCAAATCTCATTCCTCCTCTCCATCCTCCACTAATAGCATTGCTCAATGAAAGTTGGTTGCCTGATTGAAACAAAAAATCCCGCCACCGCTTATGAGCCCGGAACTGCTGCCTCCTTTCCCAGCATGCTGCCTGTCCTGCCAAGTTTTTCTTGAGTATGCTGGACTAGGAATTTCCTCTTAAGACTGGCAGAGCAACTGGAATGAGTCAGCCTGCTAAGTGCTGCAGGCCATGGGAGGTGACTTTTCGAAGGGAATTAAGGAGGCAGTGTGGCTCTGCCTATCCTGAATGTTAAATCATTCTTAAAAAATAGACGTACTGCTGGAGTATAATCACTAGGCTCCCGTTTTCCTCCCCATCATCTACCCACCTACTAATCAATCAAAATATTTATTGAAGTCTGATAGTCACATGGTTCTGCGTAGGCCCTGTGGAGGGTACAAATGTGGAAAAGACACGAATCATATTTGCGAAGAAGCTGCACATAAGTTTCCATCATGAGAAACTGTCCAGAAGAAAGAGGGTGTAGACTTTGCCTAGGCCTGTGTCCCGGTGGCTAGGGTAGTGCCAGTTGAGATCTAGTTGATCATAGGTAACTGTTGAGAGAAGGAATAAAGAACAGACGGGTCAGGACTACCTTGAGCATGTTTGAGGGACAGCAGGTGGCTACCCTGCCTATAATAGAGTAACATTTAGGAAGTTGTGAGAGGGCCGATTGAAATTGAGGCCCAAATGGGGGCGGTCATGAATCCAGGTTGAAGAAATTGGGCTTTATTCTCTCCACTTCCTCTCTGACTGGTCTTATTCCCTCCGTTCTGGTCCCCACTCCCTCTCCATCACACCGATGTACTGACTGCTCTCTTTGGGGACCAAAAGTTTTCACCCTACACTGCGGAGGGCCCTATTCAGAGTTTTAAGAATCCACTTGGCTATAAACTATTTCTATAATGACCTTTATTTTCACTTAGTAGTGTAACCAAGCTATTATTTAATGCCTCGTTTTTATTGTGTACTCATTTCTCACAACAACCCCAAGAAGTACAGTTGACCCTCGAACAACACAGGATTGAAGTGCGTGGGTGTACGTATACGTAGTTTTTTCCCCAATAAATACACACAGTACTGTTAATGTATTTTCCTTCCGATTTTCTTAACATTTTATTTTCTCTAGCTTACTTTGTTGTAAGAATACAGTACATGATACATATAACATACCAAGTGTGTGTTAATTGACTATGCTATTGGTAAGGCTTCCAGTCAACAGTAGGCTATTACTAAATAGTTAAGTTTTGGGGGAGTCAAAGTGATATGTGGAGTTTTGACTGCGCGGGGGTCTCCCCTAACTCTTGTATTGTTTAAGGGTCAGTTGTACTATCCCCCTTTTGGAGATGAGAAACGTGAGAGACAAAGAGGCTAAGTAACTGCATGGTACACAACTAGTAAGTGGCAAGGCCAGGATTCAAATCACAGTTGACTGCTAGAACACTCTTCACCACTCATCTGTTCATTTTGTTATCTTCCCCATGCCTTGGTAGTAGGTGTTCAACTAATGCTTATTCCATTGACTTGGAATTTAGAACATGCCCAGAACAGTATTAGGATTTGCCACAGTGTGTGGTTACTTCTGTCTGCACTTCTGAGTAGGTAGTAAATAAGTTATTTCGCATTGAGGAGTGAGTGGTGATTGATGGGTCCTCTGGAAACCTAACTTTGAACCCCTTATAACTCGATGTGAGGCTTGGTCGGGGATGGGGTTTGGTTCTTAGCAGGGACATATACTTACTGTGTTATTCATAGTTAGTATTCACTATTATTATTCATAATTAGTATCCTTCTTAGTGTATTCATAATTAGTATTCACATATTAACGCCAGGCAGTCTCAGTGCTTCCCAGCCACCCGCTGAGGCAGGTACCATTTATTAGCACCATTTCACAGATGGGCCAGCTGAGCCTTGGCACGGTTGTGTTTTCTCATTCAGGGTCATACACAGCCCCTAAGTGGTAGAGCTGAAGGGCCTGGTTGCCTCAAGTGATGGTAGGAGTAGGCCTAGTGGGGACAGTTTAATGAGACTAGTGGCTATTTGTAGAAGAGTGAGTTCTCTGGTCGTATTTCTTGGTTTTCATCTTCACTCTGGACCAATAGTCAGGGCTTCAGGTTTAGGCAGCATCTCCTCCAGGTGCTCAGTGCACTTTGAACACTCCTCTGCCCAGGCATTTCACGTAGAGCTTAAGAGCTCAAGTTCTGAAGTCTCTCATTCTGGGATCTGGATGCGCAGTTCTACCACTTCTCAGTCTCCTCATTTGTAGAATGGAGATCAATGGGGGCCACCAACTCATGAGGTGACGACGATGACGCGATGAGATGGTGTCTCTGAAGTGCTTTGCGTACTTGTTGGTATACAGTAAGTGCCCAGTTGAATGTCAGTCACTGCCACCCGCCTCCCTCAGCGGGGAGCTCCCTGAGGGCAGGTATCCTATCCTAGCTGTTATTTTTGTCTCTGGCATCTTAGTGGGCAAACCACATATATTGGGGGAACAGATGCATCCATTGCTTATTAATTATAGTAAGATCTTTGCATGTAAAGATGAAATACTACAGCAGCATCAGTAGGGAGACACTTTCTGTGTTCTTTCCATACTTTTGGGGGTTGGATGGTTCGGCTTCATCTGTAATTTCTGATCTAGTCCCCTTCCTAGCCATTTGTAAAGACCTAGCCTAGGTTAAGGGTGACAGTCAGGGATCAGAGGGGAAATGGACCAGCTTGGTTTGTATCAGGCTTTGCTCTGTTAATTCACTTATTCTTTGATTCATTCAGAAAACACTGATGAATGCCTGCCATGGTGAGGTACTGCACTCACCTGCTCACACTTCTATTCTGAGTGCTATGCTTAGAACAGGCAAGTAGTGTGATTACATAACCTAGTTTCAGAGGTGAGCCCTCTCCAGAGTCCTTTATGACTCCGGTTATATTTAGTTGTGCAGGGAAATTATCTAATATTCTGAAGTCCCTAAGAACCTAGTCTAATCTGTCTTAAAAATCACAGACTGGTGGAAGCCAGAAGGGACATTAGAAATCTGTTTGTTAATAGACAAGAAGCTTGGGACTTGGAAAGTGAGTGTGACTTATTTGATTTGTGCTCACAGAGCTGCTTATTGGTGGGGCTGGAACTAGAGCCCAGGTGTCCTGTTTACGTTCCTCTAGTGTTTTCCCTTTGGCACTGGGCTGAGGACGGTCTAGGAATCTCCAGACTTCTGAGCACCTTTGGAAGAAAGGTTAAACAAACGATAATTACCATGTATTGATCATTCACTATGTGTTAGGCACTGTTTAGACACTTTACATTTATTAACTCACTTAATTTTCACACGACAATCCTGTGACTCAGGTACTGTTTTTGTTTCCATCCCTCACCTAAGGAAACCAAAGCACAGATAGGTTAAATAACTTGCCCATAATCGTACAGCTAGGAAATGAACATAAACAGTCTAGTTCTAGAGCCCACACTATTTTATTTTTTAACTTTTATCATGGAAATGTTGAAGCATAAACAGGAGATCAATAGAATGAATCCCAATTTCATTTATCAATTTTTTCCATTCTTGTTTCCTTCTATCACCAGTCCTTCCCTCCTTTATTTATTTTTTTGGTCTGGAGTCAGAACAGTTTGACTGGGAAGCACTCTCCCACTATCCTGTTGGGTGCCCACCTGGTTTCTCTTGTTCTCCATACGCTCTCGGTTTTGGAACATGGCCCAGGTCTTCTAATGGCCATAGCATGGGCAGAGAGTCTGGCTTGTCTTTACTCAGAAGATTCAGCGGGCACAAGTGGGTGCAGGGCTTCAGAAAATGTTGGTAGTTCAGTTGTAGGCCTTCTGAAGGGCGCGTGTTGCCTTGGCAGACCCAGTGGATGGTGAACTAGGAACTAATTTTAAAATTCATCCCTGACTGACACATTAGTTTACCCAAAGTATATTGGGATTAATTTCTAACAGATAAGAGTTCCTTTCCTTTCCTTGTTTCTTTTGACAAATCATAGTATATCAACAAAGTTAACAATAATTCTTGATTATCTTCTAACACCCAGTCCATCGTCAGATTTTCCCATGTCTCTCAAAAGTATGTCCCTTTTATAGTTGGTTTGGTTTATTTGAATCGACCCACGTAAGTCCACACATTACATTTGATTGATAAATCTTAAATTTCTTTTAGTCTGTAATGGTCTCCTGTCTTTCCCTCCTTTAAAACGCCATTTAATTGTTGATCCTGGTTATTTGTGCTGTAGAATTTTCCACGTAGTGGATTTGACTGATTGCATCCTCGTGGCACGTTTGTCTCTTGTATGTTTTCTATGAATTGGTGATTAGAGCCACACTTGATAGGTTCAAGTGTGGTTTTTGTTTTTTTGTTGTAAGAAAGCATTCTAGGTAGCACTGTGGGCCACACTGGGCTAAAGGCCAGGCCATTAATCGTCATACTGTCAGCCTCTCAGTACATTAAACCAGCTCCCTGGGGCAGAATTTATTTAGAATGAATGTATAAGAGCCAACAGGATCATAATGTATTCGCAAAGCCAGAGGATGCTAAGGGATCATCTGGTCCACTGATCCCATTTTGCAAGAAGACAATGACTTGTTCAGGGCCACACACCTAACGTGATGAGCAGAGATCTGAATCCTTGTTTCTTGCCTTCCAGCCCAGTGTCTCCCATGTGCCTCAGTCTTTTTCCTCTGAAAACCTGTGAGACTCTTTCAATTGCAAAAGGTAGAAACTCAGTTTAAAGTGGTTTAAAGAGAGAGGAAGGGAGGGAGAGAGAACTTAATGGCTCAAACTAGAAAGTTGAAGAGTAGATTTCTTCAGGTATAGCTATATCCAGGGATTCACATTGTGTCTTCAGAACTTAATCTTGCTGTCTCTCAGTTCTGCTTCCCTCTGTGCTGGCTTGATTCTTAGACTGATGTTCTTCATGTGCTGCTCTGAGCAGGTCCAGGCTTCCCTCACCCGGTAGCTAGCAATCCCAGAAGAAAGGGAGGTTTTCTTTCCCAGTAGATTTAACAGAAGCTCTGGAATTGACTTGTTGGCCTGCCTTAGGTCACACGCCCATCCACTGTGGTTCCAGGTTGGGGCGCTGGTCAGGCTTGGGTTACAAACCATCCTTGGAGCACTTGGAGGGGTCCTCGGGTTAGTCTTCCAAACCACATGGATTGTGTGTGGAAGGTTCTCCAAAGGAAAATTGTGGTCCATTCTAGAAGAGGAGGGACCTGGAAGCTGGACAGACAAAAAGAAATATAGTTGTGTGAATGAGTGTGTGTGTGTGTGTGTGTGTATGTGTGTGTAAAACTCATCAGCTCTTCTCAGCAATTAACATCTGGATTGTGGTTACAGGTGCAATCTCTGCAAGCCACATGTGGGACTTTTGAGTCCATCCTGAGAAGCTTCCAGCATAAACAAGATCTCACAGAGAAAGTTGTGAAGCAAGGGGAGACAGAGATCAACCGGATCAGTGAAGTGCTGCAAAAACTCCAGAATGAGATTCTCAAAGACCTCTCCGATGGGATCCATGTGGTGAAGGACGCCCGGGAGCGTGACTTCACATCCCTTGAGAACACGGTGGAGGAGAGGCTGACTGAGCTCACCAAGTCCATCAACGACAACATTGCCATCTTCACTGAGGTCCAGAAGAGGAGCCAGAAGGAAATAAACGACGTGAAGGCGAAGGTTGCCTCTCTGGAAAACTCCGAGGGGTACAAGCAGGATTTGAAAGCCTTGAAGGAAGTTGTGAAGGAAATACAAACCTCTGTGAAGTCCAAAGAGAAGGACCTGGAGGCCCTGAGAAGCACCCTCCAGACCATGGAGTCGGATGTCTACACTGAGGTCAAAGAGCTGGTGAGCCTCAAACAGGAGCAGCAGAGGTTCAAGGAGGCTGCCGATTCGGAGCACCTCACATTGCAGGCCCTCACGGAGAAGGTTTTCCAGTCGGAGGAGTCCACTGCCCGCCTCCCCGAGGAGATCAGGAGACTGGAGGAGGAGCTGCGCCAGCTGAAGGCCCAGTCCCTCAGGCCGGAAGAAGACGGGGTTTTCAATTCCGACGCCTTAGAAGTGCTCCAGAGTAAGAGTCAGGGCTTGGACTCCCGCCTGCAAACGGTGGAAGATGGCGTCCAGGCCGTGCAGATGGCCTCCGCGCGGCAGCGTGAGAGCCTGGAGTCCCTGCTGGCAAAGAGCGAGGAGTACGAGCAGCGCCTGGCCGCCCTGCAGGAGCGTCTGCAGAGCCTGGGCTCCACCTCGGAGGATCAGGGCGGCCTGGCCAGCACCGTGCGGAACCTGGGGGAGGCCCAGCTCTCGCTCTACAGCGACGTGGAGGAGCTGAAGAGAAGCGTGGGCGAGCTCCCCAGCACTGTGGACATGCTCCAGAAGGTTCAGGAGCAAGTCCACTCGCTGCTGGCTCAGGACCAAGCCCAGGCGGCCCGCTCGCCTCCTCAGGACTTCCTGGATAGACTTTCTTCTCTGGACCACCTCAAATCCTCAGTCAGCCAAGTGGAATCGGACTTGAAAATGCTCAGGACTGCCGTGGACAGTTTGGTGGCCTACTCAGTGAAAATAGAAACCAACGAAAACAACCTGGAATCAGCCAAGGGTTTGCTCGATGACTTGAGAAATGACCTGGATAGGTTGTTTGTGAAAGTCGAAAAAATTCATGAAAAAGTCTAAATAAGTTGTGTGTGCAGGGCACGAATTGAAAGTTCAATTTCTCATGACCAAAAAAATGTGTTGCTTTCCCCCCTTGGGCCTTCTTCCCCCACTTCCTCCCTCCGTTCTTGTCCCTTTTAAAGATCAGTGGACACCACTTGGAATACCAAGGCATTTTGTATTTTTGTGCTGGGTTAATTTATTTACAATTATTACCACACACCACTGGTTTCTCAAGTTGTCTGCTTCTGCTTTTGCTTGGTTTCTTGAAGGCCCAGCGCCTGTGAATCAGAGGTGCCTGTTAGCAGGGAAGCGTTTAGTGTCAGAGAAGAACAGTAATGGCTTCAACGGAGGATTCACAAAAGCAGATTAACCTCAAAAAGCCTGGCTGGCTGGCCGATTTCAAGGAAAAAAACTGGGGGGGAGGAGGCATTTTTTTTTTTCTTTTTAATTGTCTTTAAGGAAAATTAATTTTATTCTTTTTTATACTTCTGGCCGAAGTTTTCATGAGACGTCACTCACTTCTTGTCTTCCACTTTAAACTGGTTAAAACTCATAAATATCAGCTCTGAATAGGGAAGGGGACAAGCCCCTTATTTTTCAGTTGAGGAGAAGCAGCTGCTTGCCGGTCGCCTCCCTCCCGTGGTGTGGGTGTCTTTTCCTTTCCTGAGTCATCCCAGTGATTCAAAGATAACTATGCAAAGAATCCAGAGGGTTCTGAATGTGAAGGCACAACACCCCCCAGAGTCCCCTGTGGCCAACCTGTGTCACCTCTTGGTAGGGTCCCTAAGTAATGCGTAGGTTTTGAATCCCTGAAGGAGTCCTCAGATTCTTTCAGGCAATGTATTGTGGGGGCTGTCCACAAAGGCATGGGCCATCTCCCTGGGGAATGGAGGCCACGTCTTTTTATTTACCATGATGTCCATGAAAAAGTCTGCTGTCAGAGCGGACCCCCATCTCTGAGGAAGGTGTGCATTTTCTGTAGTTGATTGCTGTTTCCCTTTCCCTATGAGCTGTACTGTTCTTTAATGGCTGTCTTGCCCTTCAAAAAAGGAAAAAGAAAAAAATGAAAAAAAAAGAAAAAGAAAAAGATAAAAAATGGTTTGTTTAGTTTACTGTGAAATGAACTGTATGTCTTATTTACAGTATTTTTAATTCTTAATAAACACTTGAGCTTTGTTATGACTTTTCCAGAGTGGATGCTTCCTGAGAATTCAGTAATTATGATGTATTTTGTTAACGTGTAGTGTTCAGGATTAGAAAGATAGGTAACTTTTCAATTTTCAGATTACATTATTTAATTCTAAAACCAAGATGGCCTTATTCTTAGGCCTGGGGACACACTTTTGTTTGACTATTAGCAGGTTTGTTTATAGATCATTGTTTGACTCTGACTCTTGTTAGTTACTACGTTTTAGAATCTTCCGGGGAGCTTTAAAAAATGCCTGCCTCCCTACCCCCATGGATTCAAATTCAGTGAGTGTAAAGAGGGCTGGCTCGAGAATTTTAAAGGCACCCTAGCTGATGCTAATGTGCAGCCAGGTTTGAGAACCACTGTCTCAGACCATCTTAGTGACCTTCGGCCCCAGTGCAAACCTGGGTATGTTTCCTTTACTTCCCAGGTTGCCCTCCACCTACCAGCTAATGAAGGGCTGTTTACTGAGTACCTGTGTGCCAGCATCGTGCCGAGCATTTCATAGCCTCCGTTTATTCCTCCTAACATTCCTGGGAGGGAGGCAGCAGCATTTCCCGTTTTGCAGAGGGGCAGCAGGCTGAGAAGCATCATGCAAGATCATTAGCTAGGAAGTGGCAGGGCTGAGATTTGAACCCAGTCCCTCTCTTAACTGGGACAGCATCCTTCATCTTCCACCAGCACCCATGCTGGGCCACACTGCCCTGTGCAGTACCAGCCGTCCCGTTTGAGAGCCTGAGTCTGCAGAAGATCTTTTCTCTCCCACCCAGGAATCAGAGAGGGGCCAGGACATGAGTGCACATGTAGCTTCATGCCCTCCTTTCTGGCCCGAGGGCCCTTCAGCTCTGAACGTCCTCTGTCGATCATTCTGGGTCCCTGAGGCATCATCTCTAAGGCTTCACAACTCTGAGCATGATGTTTTGCCCAAATCAGGGTGAGCCTTTTAATAGGTGTTAGAAATCATTTGTGTTTTTATTTTAATGTCTAAGGGTTGATATATATGCTTTAATAACTAGTTTTGCCCCCATTTAAGGAGGAAGCTGAGCAGCATAAACTCCCATGCATGGAGAAAGTTAAATTCTCTTGGTTCCTCCTCGGGTTGATTGGTTGCATGAGGCATATTCTTGGCTCTTCCTCTTGCCGTAATTTCTGCTGTCTATAATCTGACACTGTGGACTGGTTTAATAGAGTCTCATTTAATATTGTAGTGGAAAACGTGCAAGGGTCAGAAAAGTAATCAAATATTAATTCAAAAGTGAAAATAAAAAGAGTGTATTAGGAACTCATTGCTGATGGAGGGGGAGTTGGAGCTAGGTCTTACTCCAAATAACAGTCAGAATTCAGTCTTGTTCATGTGTCTACTCACTCATTCAGTGAACATTTATTGAGCCCGTAGCCAGACGTTTTGCTAAGCATAGCCAGAGGTTTTGCTGGGCGTCACTGAATTCAAGATGTACGTGACAGGATCCTCGTCCTATAGCTAGGTGCAGTGGGGCACCGAGGAGGGCGTGGCCATTTCTGCCAGGGTGGGGCTCGGGATGGTTATTAGAACAGGTTTGCAAAGGCTTGCGGGAAGTCCCTTGGAATGCTTCCACAAGTGATGGGAACCTTCAGGAAACAAGGTTGCCTGCCCTTTGAACAGGGAATATGCACACGTTATTGAAGGTGTTGATTAAATTGCAGATGACCCAGCACCACCATCAGAGGCTGCAGTGAAATTTCCCACGGGAGACTGTCAGCACCCTGGTGAGAAGATTGCTGTACCACTTCCCATGTTACTTAGCATGGGGATGACAGGGTGGGGATGACACTCACAGGGTGGTTGTTAGGGTGGAAGGAGGCCGTGGGTGGAGAGGGTTTAGCATAGCACAGCATCTGGCACATAGGAAGAGCTTCAGGGCTCACTCCTGTGCTGCCATACCAGAGGTTAAAAGATTGAAATACTTACATGCTGCTGGGTAAGTAGCTGTAAATCAGCCCCCGAGGGCCTTCCTTGGGACGTCTAGACCTCCTCACAGTCCAGCAATGAATAGGTTAACACCCTGGCACAGCAGGGGCCTCCAGCACCTTGCTGCATAAGTTCTAATGGGTGCCCACCCATGGCCAGCATTAGTTCTAATGGGTGGGCAGCCATGCTTTACCAGTGGTTAAATATTTTGAAACCATCCTACGGTATGTCTTCTTTAAATCATGCCTCTGAACTACCAATCTGTTTTTTTCCAGCAACATCTAGACACACACACACCACCACCAGACATCATACAGAGTTTCAAACTGAAGTCATCATTTCCCTCCAGCGTAGGTGGAACCACTGCTCCCCTCATCGCTTGAGCCAGAAACTCAGTAGTCACTGTTTTCCTTTTCCTGCTTCTGCACATCCACGTGGGTTGAAGCCCTGACACAGTCACCCCATCCCCCTTCTCCCAGCCTTTGCTCCATCACCAGATGATGCCTGACTTCCAGCAGCCACCCCTCTCTGCAGCCCCCCTGCCTGTTAACTGAGAACAGAAACACGGCACGTGCACTCATAGTCACCCAATAATACTCAGACAGAAACACTTTTTGCCAGAGATCTAGGAGGTGACTAAGAACTAGACAGACATGGTTCCTGCCTCCGTGATGCTCATGGTTCAGCTGGGAGGAGATCAGCATTAAATGTAGAAGGAAACAGATCTAAATGTACAAATTGCAGTATGTATCTAGAGGGATGGGAACAGACCCTAACTGGCCTCCCTGTCTCTAGCCTGGCTCCCATCCAGGGAATTCCCCACAGGTGACCAGCGTGGTCTTTCTCAAAAGAGCTCTGCCTGTGTCACTTCCCCACTAAATCCTTCAGTGCTTCCCCTTCGGTTTCAGAAGGAAACCCCAGCTCCATGGCATAGTTGAGAAGGAACTTTCTGACTGCTCTCTCTCCCTGCCATCCAGCCTCATCTTCCGTGGACTCTGCTTGTAGCTACACTGACCGACCGAACCATTCCTCATGCATCTCTTGCTCAGTCACCGCAGTGCCTTTGCACATTCTTCTTCCTCCTACTCAGAGTTCCCTGCCTTCCCAGATGTGGACCACCAGCTGCATTTGGGAGCTCTTCCTATGAGCTCCCACACTCCAGGCTTCTCGCTATGACCGTGCTCCGCCCTCTCTTATAATTGGTGGCTTGTTTGTCTTCCCACTGGAAAGTGCCCTCCATGGTGACAGGGCTGTGTCTTTTATCTCTGTATTCACAGAGATCTCACTGTGCTTGGCCCACATTAGGAACAATCAAAATAACTAACATTTATTGAGCAATTACTATGTGCCAACCACTGTTGCAAGAGTTTTGCAAGGATTGTTACAACAGTGAAGGTACTATTATCATCCCCATTTTATAGATGGAGAAACTGAGGCACAGAGAAGTTAAATAACTTGTTCCAAGTACTTACTAGTCACAGATAGGAAGTGGTAGAGCAAGATTTAGAACCCAATTGTCTAAGTTAAAAACCTGTGCTCTGAAGTACTCTAGAACTGGTTTCCTTTCTTCACTTAAAAAACACCTAGCACTTTTGGGATTTAATTTTTACTGAAGTATAACTTGTCTGCTTTAAGGCATACATGTCTGAAGTACACAGCTGAATAAATTTCTACACATGATACACCACGTACTAACCACCAGATCAAGATATGCAATATTTCCAGCCCTCCAGAGGCTTCCTACATCCTGTAGTCAGTAGCCCCCCTGCACCCAAGGTCACCCACTGTTCTGAATACTATCACCACAGACCACTTTTGCCCATTTTTAAATTTCAAATAAATGGAATCATATTGTATAAGACCTGGTAGTCCTTTCAGAAAAACAACAGCTTTATTTAGATATAATTCATGTACCATAAAATCCACCCTATTAAAATGTACAACTATTCTTAGTATATTCACAGGAGGCTGGACACATTCCTCTCTTGATAAATCTTGCCCTGTCACATATAAAAAACATGTGGCAACTGTTCAACCAGTAGCAGCTGTGGGAGTACATAGGGACTTTGGGATCGGACCAAGCATTTTGGGTCTCCATTTTGCTGAGAGAAAGAAGGCTGAAGTGTGGTGGACATGCTCTTCTTTTTGTCTGTCTGGCCGGTACACAGTGGGCAGAGGCGAAAACCACAGAGGTGGAGGGTTGGCTGCCCTTCCCCCTCCTCGGGCTGTGTTTGGTCAAGGGCTTGATACCACAGCGGCTGTTTGTGAACTTGGCACTGAGCTGTGTCTGTTCTGGGAGATGAGATGAAAGATGAGGTCTTCTTTCCTCAGGGGAAACAGGGACACAGGTATGTAAGTGGCACTGTAATCACATGCAGTGTGACATGTGTCGTGGTTAAGGGGTGCATAGAGGAGGGACTGACAAGGTCCTGCACCTTTGTTGCTGTTGCCTGCCCAGCATCCTGCCCTCCTTTGTGTGGTAACAACTGTGTCGTTAGAGAATCACCCCTTGCCCACTCACAGTCTGGCTCTGATGAGACTGAATAGGATGAGCAGCATGACCTAGGTTTGGCCAACGAGAAATCCCATTCTCCTGGTTTGACTTGTTCAGGATGAACACATGTCCCAATCTGGTCCATTGACTCCTGCTGGAACTTTCCAGAAAGGGGTGCTCTCAGTCCACTGGGGCTGCCAAGCTGGTAGGATATATGCCCAGAGCCATTAGGGGCCACCTCATGTGGAGAGACCACTGAGAATGAAGCCAGCACAGAAGACAGTGGAGTCAAGAGATGGCATGAGACAGACACCTGATGACATCGTCTGAGCACCGGGATTCATCTGTGCTTGAAGCTCCAGAGGCCATGTTCTTTACCACACGGAATCTTACACCACTTACACCTTTTATGTGTATACAAGGTGACACTGAGCCGCGTAAAGAATGGACATAGCAGCGCTGCTTATGACTAAAAAAGGTTTAAACACCTCAAAAGTCTGGCAACCTGATCAATAACTGCATTGTCACTGGCTCATACAATGGACCTCGAAACAACAATAAAAACGAATAAATCAAAATCCTATGCAGCAGTGCAGATAAATCTCTCAACTGAAATGTGGAGTGAAAAGAAACAAGCTGCTGAAGAAAATAGTATGAAAACTTGCACGTAAAATTAAGGAGCCATGGAAAATAGTATTATATATTGTAGTAAAACTATCAAGAAATGACTAGGAGACAGAGTATCCAAATTCAGGTTGTTTGATTTCTTAGGCTAAATGGAGGCTACCTGGGCAGTCATGATATTATTCTTAATACTTTTTTCTTCTCTCAACATTTCATTATGAAAATTCAAAGAGAAAAATTGGAAGATTTGTCCAGTGAGCACTCATATCTCTACAACTTAGTACAATGAACGTTTTGCTATATTTATCATGTATATATCCATTTCTCTACATTCTTGATATCTTTTTGCGTGTCAGAAAGATTTTGTAATTCAAAATTTTTAAACAGGGGGAATAAACGCTGTAGGGACAGAGTCCCAGGGAGCAGTTTTCAGGCTCTCGGCCTCACGTGGAAAGGTGCTGGCTCGGGTAGTAGATGGTCATCAACTAGTTGGCCATCAGCTGCAACCAGTGAGCCATTAGCCACTAATATAACTGCCGTGGCTGTGCTAGCAAGCGCGGATTGTGGCTAGCAATGAGGTTAGCAAGCAGATTGTGGATTGCGGATCGTGTTGACCCTACTTCCTGTGTCTTGCCGGCGAGACTGGGGTGCAGGAAGACCCGTTGTTGGGGTACTGGCGGATTTGCTTTTGTGTCTAGACCAGCGGCTATTGAGAATATAGTGCTATGATTTCCCTGTCTATGGCTTCGTTGTTGTTCCCTTTTTGCCTCACCATATCCTGTGTTCTGGTGTGGGGAGCGGGAGCTGAGTCTCTGCGTTACAAACACATAGGGAAAAAAACTCACACTTTTGTTTAAAATGGCATAGATCAGAAAACATGATGACCTCTGTATGCTTCATGAAGTACTATATTTCAACATGACTAATTCATTTTCATAATAACAATAGCTAAATAGTCATGTGGTGGGCAGTAGAGAGCTGAGGCTGAAAGGGGTTCCAATTTAACTCCCTTATTTTAGAGATGGGGAGACTGAGTCTCAGAAAGAGGAAATTGCTCCCTCAAGCTCACAAACTAACTGTTACGGACACAGGGCCTTGTTTCTTCTCCCCTTCCCCACTATATGTCTTGGCTCCACCCCAGGCCTAAGCAAAGATCTGAAATGTTGAGGAGGGAGCAAAGGATCAGGCAGGGCAGCTGAGTTCCTGCAGGCAGCGAACTGCCTTCTGGGTGAGAAGGGAGTGGCACCTTGGCCAAACTGAGCACGTCGGTCAGGAACACCCACCAGCAATACCTGTTGGGCAATGGACTGTGGGGAAAGCACGGCCTATCTGTGTTTAAATACCTGGTACTGTTCTGTTGAAATGCCTGTTAGCAATCAGGTCTAGCTGCCCAGTGTTAAGATGCTGACTGTCCCATGGAGTCACTTTTAGAAACGCGAGAACATAGGTCTTTCTTTCTCATTTGCTGGTATGGTCCTGGTTTGCTCTCCTGGCCGAGTCCCCAACTGGAGTTGTAAGGACCGCAAGCAGGGCAGAAAAACACGTGGGTTCAGGAAGCTGGTCCTGGTTCTGATCTGCCTGCCTTTGTTGCCTTGGACAATTCATCTTATCCCTCTGTATAGTGAGCTGGGTGATAAAATGATCTCGAGGTTCTCTTCCAGCTTCAACTTTCATTGACTTTATCATTACATATGATTCTTTGAGAGCTGCCTGTGGGCAACAAGACTGAGAGGAAAAGGATGTGAGGGTGGGCAAATCTCTGGGGGGCAGGGATGACTTCTGTCTTAATCAAGGCTGGATTCTAGCTCCCATCAACGTCTAGTCAAATCTTGTCTTTTTTACAGGGGGTGGGGCAGTGATTTGTTAGATTTGTTACTGGGGACAATTGCCAGGCTGGGCCGACATCTTGTATAACCTCATCTGACGTCTTTTAGCGTTCATAAGATGCCTGCATGCACCAGGAACAAATCTAAAGTAGCTGAAACTTCTGAATTTACAGCTGGGGAGTGACCCCAATCAGTAGGGCCCAGGGCTGTAGTAACCGGAGATACGAAGCGAGAATTTAGCTCCATCTAGTGTCTTAGTTGGGGATCACAGGACTGAATTCTTCGTGTTGTTGTTTTTTTTTTTTTTTTTAGCTATTGTGTTTTAGAAAAGAGAGATAAATCAAGTTGCACCATTAAAATATACCGAGAAAATCACTACTCAAAAGACCTAGTGTATTTTTATGTGAAATGGACACTTTGTAATTTGTGTACTGTCCCACTAATTAACTCCCTCTGAAAACTTATAACGATCAAGGGTTTTGTCAATAGGAATCTTTTCTTAGTAGAAGCTTAGAGTCCTAAGGGCCTTTATCCTTCCCATGTCCAGCTAGTCCAAAAGCAGGCGCTGACCTTGAGAGCAGCTCAGTCCAATGTTGCATGCTTAGTCATTAACATAAATAGTAGCAGCCACCCATAATTGTGTATTTGTGCTTTATGTCACGCATCAGGTTGAACACATTTATTATCTCACTTAATCCTGGTAATTATCCTAGGGAGTAAGAACAGCTGTCTCTGATTGGCTGGTCAGTCACTGCAGCTAAGAACGTTTTACTGATTCGCCCTGGGATCACATCGTAAGTGGTAGGACCACGATTCAGAGTCACGTGTGTCTGTCTCTAACGACTGTTCTCTGTCCACTGGGAAAAAAAAGCGCACTCCCTTTTCCTTCATGATAGAATCAACATCCCATAATATAGAAGGCTACAACTCACTCTATATACTTGTACTGTGTCTGTAAGACGGAGAAACTGGGTTCTGGAGCCAGACTATCTAGTTCAAATCCCAGCCTTACCACTTTCCACCTGTCTGACCTAGAGAATGTCACTGAAGCACTCCGTACCTCCGTTCCCGTTATAAATGGGGTTCATGGTAATGGCAACACCTACTTCAGAGGATTGTGTGAGGCTTAAATGAGTTACTACATCTAAGGTGCTTAGAACAGTGCCTATCACATACGTAGTCAGGTGCTCGGTATATATTATTTAAAAATTGACTGTAAGGCAGGGAGTTGAAAATCGGGGCCTTGTGAAATGAGGCTGCCTATAGTTGGCGAGCACCATATGGAGAGATGCAAGAGAGAATGAGTGAGATTTGCAGAGAGAGAGAGAGACACTGTCTAGAGCCTCAACCCCTGGTGCCCCTCCCCAGAGAAAGTCGGTTCCTAGGAGGTGTCAGAGCCTCAACACAGTCTAATAGCCCAGATGCGGACCAAAAAGGCAATTTCCCTCCACTGCCAGCAGAGGGCAGTGTAGTGCAGAGGACAGAGATGGGACTAGTCCCGGGAGGTGAAGGGTCTAGCCCAGACGGCTTGGAAGTAGCTGCGATCTGCAAAGTAAGCTTGGCCCAGTTTTTCCCGATGGCCCCTTCTTGCTCTAAGGTTCTGTGATCCTGTCAGGAGAGAATTGGAATGAATTAGCCAATAACTTCAAATAGGCTTATGTAAGGAAGAAACCAGGAGGAGGGGAGAAAGACTGGTGGGTAGAGGAGGAGGGGGGAAAGGGGAATTAGAGATAGTGGGTGTGTACAGCTGGGAAGTTTCTTTTGTGAGGACTCAAATCCCTCTAAGTGAATCCAGCATGGGGAAAACGCTTTCAAACATCTCTTAGGGTCACGTGCTGTGGATGGCAGCATGTCAAACCACCTCAAATAGTTTGGAATCCACCATTATAGTCTGCCCTTGTTGGGACAGATGCTTCATCCCAAAGAAACAAAGTTACAAACACCACACACTGGTGGTTTGCCCATCTCTGCATTTTGTAATAGCAGAGCCTATTTTTTTCTTGGTGGAAATTCCTTTCAGAAATGGCTTGATGCAGAATGTGTGGTGGCCTCAGGGTGCCCCTTGGCAGAGATGAAAAGTGAAGTCAGCAGGCAAAACCGTTTTTGGCTCAGCTCAGCTCCACTGAACATGCCTTGTTATGCTTTACAAACCCCATCGGAGTCCTGGGGTCCCCCACTCACTTCGGGAAGAGTCTTTTTCCATTGGAGTCATTTGAGTGCGTGTCCTGGAAGTCAGGGGCAGTGAGATTATGCCTTAAGAGACAATTAAGGGTCTAGCTTGTCATTAAGAGATGAATGGGTAATTTTGTTGGTTCGGCATATATGCATCTCCATTGGCCTCAAATTCTGCTAGACTCACCTGAAAGCCGGCTGCAAAAGTATAAACTCTGGGCAGGGGAGCCCTGTTCGGAGCCTTTTACGGTGCTTCCCATTTTCCAGGCTGTTCCTGCATCCATTGGCTGTAGACCTCTTACCTCACTTTCTGTTATTACCCTTGGATTTCTTGGAGCTAGTGGAGGCAAGATAGACTTGTGGCTTGAAACACAGGCTCCGGAGCCATATTGCCTGGGTGTGTGACTCAGGACAAGTTACTTCTTATTACCTCAGTTCCTCACCTGTAAATGGAGGTGATTATAATAGTACTTCACAGAGTGTGTGTGTGTGTGTGTGCGCACGCACGTGCGCACGCAGATTAAAGTGCTTACTGCATTATAAGTGGGCACCTGATAAAGATTTCTTGAAAATATATATTCATGTCTACATAATGAGACTAATGTTTGCAGAAGAAAAAAAAAATCCCAGAAGAAAATACATTAAAAAAAAAATCATTATCTTGACTTCTGTGTCTGGCTAAGGTGGAGGACAGGAAATGGATTTACCCACCTGTCTGAAATGACAAAATACTAAACACATAGCAAGTGCTTATTAAATGTTTGCTGGTATTATAGTTTTCATGCTGTAACTTATTTGTTCCTCACAAGTGTGTGAAGTATGTTATATTATTAGTCTCATTTTACAGCAGAGGAAATTGAGGCTCAGAGAGTTTATATGACTCGACCAAGGTCACTTAGCTAGTCAGGGGCAGAATGAAGATCCAAACACTCGAGCGGCTGTGTTCTGGGCCGCTGTGCTATCATGCCTGAGCTTGTAGCTAAGTGTCCAATAGTGTTTGTTGAATGAATGACCCAAGCACCCAGAATGAGACACTCCCCACCCTCCCCCTCTTCTCCTGTATCTTCAGCCTCTTCTCTCCTGGCCCTATCCTGTCAAGTCTTGAATGTGTTCATTTCTCGCCTATTCAGGAAAAACCAAGGGGAAAAAAAGAAAGAAAAGCTCCAGTGCGCATCCCACCTCATGCCTCCACCCCACAAGCAGACCTCTTAGAGTCACAGACGCTTGTCTCCTTTACTTCCCTCTTTAGTCCCCTCTATCTGAATTCCACTCTGTGCTGTCAGAATGGTACGTGCTGACATCACCAATGGTTTCCAAGATCCAAGATCTTTCCATCCTCATCTCTCTTGATCTCACACTTGTGTTCACTACAGGTGTTCATTCCCTCCCTTGGCATCCATGTTACTCCATGCTTCTGGTTTTCTTCTCACCTCCTTGGCCACTCCATCTTGGGACCCGTGTGGGCTTCTTTTCCTCCATCAGACCTCAGGTCTTAGTCATGGGCAATCCTCTCTCCTTGCTCTTTCCTCTCTTCCTGGGTGGTGCCATCTGTTCTTGGGCTCAGCATGACACCTCCATAGGCTAAGGACACCCCAGCCCAGACCTCTTTCCTGAGTTCTGGACCAGCTCTGGTTAATTGCATACTTGATATTGCCATCTGGATGTCCGAAGACCTCAGAGCAGACTGTCTGTCATTGGAACACCCTTTCTATTTTGGGGGAAGAGGCACAAATGTCCTCTCTTCTAGTTCTCAGCCAGTCACCAACTCTCTGCCGAGAGCTCCGAGTCTTTGCGGTGCAGCGATAATTGGAGGTTATTTACAGTAATGCTTGAAGAAATTGAACGTCCAGGATGGTGATGCCCCTGGCAGCATCAACAGCACACTGATTTCATGTGAACTTTGCTTCCCTCTTGTCTGAATATTTTCAGTGACTGGATCTCCGGCTTTCTGATGAACCAGTGAGCCACAAGAGATTTTTCCAAGCCAGGGGTGTTTTGTGTTGACTGAAGCCAAGACCCATGAAAGGTACAAGCTTATTAAATTAATTCTGCCCTAAATGAGCTCATTATTCCCTTCTTCCCTCTGTTCTATTCCTCCTTCTCTCTATCCCATCCTCCCTCCCTCTCTCCTTCCTACTTTCCTTCCACTGCCTCTCTTTCCCGTTCTTCTTTTTCCTTCTTCACCTACTTTCATCAATGCACCCTCTCTTCTCCTTACACAAGACTCTCCTTTCCTTTATTCTCACTATTTGTTGGTCTGTGTTTTCAAAGTACATAGTCTTAAAGAAAGTACCCGGCTGACTCAAGGGCAGTTTCCAACAGGTGTGTCCCGTTAAGCCCCGGGCTCCCCCCAAGGCCCAGCCCTGGCTCTCATTTGCTCTCTGCCCACCTGCCATGGCCCACTCCTTTTCTCTCTCCACCGACCCTCAGCCTTTGCTGAGTACAAGACAGGGCTGCCTTTAGCAGGTGTGCCCCTGGCGACCCGTCTGGCTGCCAACAAAAACGTTCCCGGTGCCAGGCGAGTGCTGTCGCATGGCAGAATGTTTATGGAACTTTTCCTCAGAAAAATCTGGAGCCTAGCAGTTTTAACCACGGGAGGGATCCCAAAAAATCACTTTTTTTTTTTTTTTTGCACTTTGTCCAAGGAACTTTCTCAAAAGCAATGGTAAATTACATTGTTTATGGAAGGAAAAAAAGAAAAACACATGAACCCAACAACAACACAGGGAAATTACAGAGGGCGAGTGAAACGCTGTCGGATCACTGTTGTTTTTTTCCTTAGCACTTTTCATGTGGGATGCAAAATAGCGGTGGCTGTGCTGAATTCTTGTGGATGGTCCCATTGTTGCTAGGGTGGATCTGGTTGGTTCTGAGTAAGGGTGGAAAGCATACATGTTTGTTGGAAAGCTCATAATTCCTTGACCTTCTCCAGGCTCTGGGTGCCCTGGGGGGCTATGATTCTGAAGCTCCCAGTTCAGTTTCTGTGACATCTGGCTCTGGGCTAATGAAGGTGCAGAGACCCTTGGCCTCTGGGTAATAGAGCCCTGTGTTTGTACCTCTCGCCTCTGCCAGAGCTTGAACTACTCGCTGACCTGCCTAGTCATGCACCTTGAATGTCAGCAGCAGCGGTGAGGTAGGGGTGTGAAAGAAAGCAGGCAGAGAGCTGCTTAAAGAACTGCACTGAGGGAGCTTGTATCCGTTTCCTATTGCTGCTCTGACGAATGACCACAAATGTAGTGCCTTCAAACAGTGCAAATGTATTCTCGTACTGTTTGGAAGTCACAGTCCTAAATTTGGTTTCACTGGGATGAAATCAAGGTTTCGGCAGAGCTGTGTTCCGTCTGGAGGAGAATCTTTTTCTTTGCCTTCCCAGCTCCTAGAGGCTGCCCACATTCCTTGGCTCATGGCTCATGTCCCTTCCTCTAGCTTCCAAGCCAGCAAAGTGTAGCATCCTCAGATATACATAGCATCACTCTGGCAGTTCGTTCTAATCATTGCATTCCTTCTCTGACTCTTTGAAGGACCCCTGTGATGATATTGGATTCGCCTAGAGAATCCAGAATGATCTCCCCATCTCAAAGTCTCTAACTGTATCACAGTGGCAGAGGCCCTTTGACCAGGTAAGGTGACACAGCCACAGGCTTCAGGGATTAGGATGTGGACATCTTTGGGGGACCATTATTCTGTCTACCAGGCCTCTTTGGAAAGCAGTTGCCTTGAGTCATGTGGTGAGGACTCAGAGGACAGAGGGAACTTGCTTGAAGTTGGAAAGCCAGTCATTGACTGAGATGGGATTTGAATCCTAGGTTAGGACCCTCTGTCTTTTCATAGCATTAGGATTAGAGGGTGAACTTTTGAGGGTGGAGGGATCCTTGCAATGCAAATCTTCGTCTTCTTAGAGAGGAAGCAATGAGGTGGCTAAGCCCAGATGGCGTTGGAAGGATTGCTAAAAAAATTATAGAACAATATATTGAGCTTCAGTTTGTGCAAAGACTATGGTAAGTGATGAAAGGCCTTACTTTACAAAATCATTCCGAAAACACTATGCAGTAGGGGCAATGATTCGCTTCATTTTACAACTAAGATGACCAAGGCTAAGAGACATTAAGTGATTTGCTCAAGAAAGCCGTGAAGACACGGGGTGACATCAGGTCTGTCTGACTTCGACCACCTGTGCTCGAAATGACTGTGGTCCAAAGGAGGACTCATATAACACTGCTGGTGGGAGGACGTTCTGCTAGTCCTATTTGACCTGCAAGGCTGAGTTAATTCGATAGTACTCAGAGGACAGAACACAAATTTATGGAGAAATTCTAGGAACAGACTTACTGAATAACTTGCCTAATGTCACACAGCCAGGCAAGGCCAAGAACAGATGCCTGAAGAAATTCAATTGCTGGGACCTCAGTGTCAAGGGTTATTGATTGTAGGAAATGGATGCTAGTAGAATTGGCTCCTTCATCCCTCAAGCTTCTCCAGAGGATAGAGAAAAACACACAGAGAAATGTCACCTCAATTGAAGATGGTAGGCTAAAGCCCAGCACCATCTCCATGACCAGCGAAGCCCTCTCTGATGACCTGGCCCCTGCCTTCCAAGCATGTCTCCTACCTCTTCCCCCTGGCTTGCCATGCCCCCCTGCACTGACCTTCTTTCCGTTATGCCAAAGCTCCAACTTCCTTTATACCTCAGGGCCTTTGCATTTGTTATCCTTCTTTCTAGAACACCTTGGTTCAGCTCTTACGTATGTCTGACAACCTCTTGTCCTTCGCAGCAGTCACCTCCTCGGGAAGCCCTCACTGACCACCGGATCAAAATCGTCACAACACTTTCCACCTGTCATCATCACTCTCTGTCACCTAACACTTATTTTTTGCTGTACTGCATTTACTACTACTTGATTTTTCTTATTCATTCACTTTTTTTTCTTTAAGTGTGGTTTTCCAGGACCCATTAGCTCCAAGTCAAGCAGTTGTTTCAATCTAGCTGTGGAGGGCGCAGCTCACAGTGGCCCATGCGGGGATCGAACCATCAACCTTGCTGTTAAGAGCACCGCGCTCTGAGCTAACCGGCTTCCCCGTTTCATTTACTGTTGTATTATTAGTCTCTACCCCTCTCTCCCTAATTGAGTGCAAGGGGACCTGGTCTGATTATTTACAGCTGTAGCTGTGTTCCCTGGTGTTTGGTGCATGGTACACTCTGGACAAATATGTGTTGAATGAAGGAATAAGAGCTGACTAGGTGAACAAGGACGGAGAGAAGAGAGAGAAGAACTCTAGGTGAAGGGAATGACATTCTGAGAGGCATCGGGCTTTGAGAACAAAGGCAGTGCAGGGTAGTCAGCCATCTGCTGTGGCTGGAGTATCAGTGCTGAGATGGGGGTTGGAAGAGATAAATTGTTGAGATGGGCGGGGCCAGCTCCCACGGGGGCTCGTCTGCCAACCTGAAGAGCTTGTAGTTTATCTTGACAGGGATGGAAAACCACTGAAGGATTCTGGGCAGGGAGGTGTCATTTTCAGATTCTCATGTTTTATAGACCACTTTGGTTGAGTATGAAGGATGGATTAGATTAGGGTGAGGCTAGAGGCCGGATAGCAGGTAGGAGGGGGGTGCCCAGTTCTGATGCAGGAGTAAGCCTGGATACTTTGTTTAGTCTGGAGATGTTGCCAATGGTCTTTGGGTGGTTCCTGTAATTTATACTTTCACATATGTGTATGTCGGTTCTTCAGCCTCCCGGGCCTCCTTGCTGTTTATAGCACATGCTGTTAGTGCCCTGCCCATAACCTCCGTCCCTCCCCATCCCACTCCATGCCGAGGTACGCTGGCAGGGACAGGCACCTACAGCTCTGCCTGCTGGCTTGCCTGGGTGTTAACACCTGGGGGGCCCTCAACCCATAGCCAATGTTGGCGGATAAACACCTCAGCCTCTTCACACCCTCAGGGGAACAGCTCTGAGGCTATTCTACACCATCTTCCAGATGTCCCCAGTGGCATCAAGCCCCAGGGTTAACAGCTCTTGAAAGAACCCTCCCTGCAATGGGAGTCACTGGGGCTGTACTTCCCCGTCCCTTCTACGTGTTTCTGGGATCGACTGCTAATTAAATCCCTTACCTTCAAATCCGTGTCTCAGAGTCTACTTCTGGGGGATTCTATCCCAAGACACTGTTCCTCATACCTCAGACACACTCCTGTTTTGGGGTCTTGGAATTTGCTGTCTCTGGCTTGCTCTTCTCCCAGATTTCCAGAAGGCTCACTCCTTTATCTCCTCAGATCTGTCCCGAGATATCACCTTCATTATTTGTCGGGATGGGTTAGTTATGCTGAGGTAACAACCAAGCCTGTAATCTCTGTGGCTTAACCAACAAAGATTTATTTGCCTTCATGCCATGTGCCCACTGGGGCTTAGCAGGGGTGCTCTGCTCATCAGAGTCCCTTGGGACCCAGGCTGATGGAGTCTCCATGGTAACACGGATTCCACAATCAGCACAGTATGATGGGGGCCCTGGAGAAGCAATACTTGTCACATCTGCTCACATATCATAGGCCAGGGCAAACGAACGGCTGTACCTACCAGGGAACAGAGAGGTGCAATCGTACCACATGTCTAGGAAGCAGAGAGCTGGAAATATTTGGTCAACAGCCCCAGAGACTCCCGTATCTTAGGGAAGCTGGCTGTGACCCATAGGTGCTGGTTACATGGGTGTGTTTCCTTTGAGAAAATTTGTTGGACTGAACACGTAAGATTCGCTCACTTTTCCTTACATGTATGACACTTCAACAAAAAGTTCAAAAATTGCTCTCCTGTATTGGCTATGCCTTTCCTACTTTTCTCCGTGGCATTGATCCCCATCGAACCAACTATCTCATATGCTACTTGATTTTATTTGCCTCTCCCATTGGAATTAAGCTAGATAAAGAGAAAGGGCATTTTCCATTTTTTTTTTCATCCAAACTTTCACCGCTGTTTGACCAGGTTCTGGCATATAGTAGGCACTCAATGTACAGGTATTAAATAGATGAATATTTGGAACCAGATGTAATATTCAAAATGTTATAACTAGAAGGCAGAGGCACAATCCCATTAGGGTGGGTTCTTGCCCTAAACAACCAGTACAGTCTTACTGGGCATACTGGCGGAAGATTAACCCTGACTGGGACTTTAAATGCAGCACTTAAAAATCCTATACTCTCCTGTTAGCAGTGTATAAGCACATGCTGAAAACGCATTGACAGGGCTAATGTCTGTCATTAGCAGAAGGAAGGGGAACTCACACCTACTTAGCATTTCATCTTGTGCCAGGTGCTGGGTTGGGCCTTTTATAGTTATTATTTAATTTAACTTCATGGCCTATGTTGTTTTATTTCAAAATAACCCCAAATTGCATGCCCTAACGTTTTTTTCCCCCCTCTGGGCCTCTCCTTTCCTCTCCCTGTGCCCACTTTAGCAGTGCACCTGGCAGGTAAAAAGGTGCTCCTGGGACCTCGATGGGTGATTAAAACCAGGTAAGGAAAAGTGGGCTGGCATGTTGGTCTGGCTGGGACCAACACCTCCAGCAAAACCAGAAATCGTCAACACCCAGAGAGTTAAACGGGCCTCCTTTTCTCTCTGTATTCACACCTCATCTTTCCCTGTCACGTGTGACACCTAGAAGATTTTACACTGAGGCTTCCTGGCTGGCCCAGGGATTCATAAATAAAGGCAGAGCAGTAGTTAGTCTTTCAACTCATTATTATTATTGTTTTATTGAAGTAGTGGCTTAAGAATACAAAGTCTGCTTTTTATGAATTTTGGCTTGCTTCAAAACCAGGCCCTTCTGGGTCTGGCTTGGAAAATAACTCTAGGCTGAAATTTCACAGGCTACACACTCAATTCCTCCTTGATTCGCTTACTGGACTCTCCGGTATATTAGGGAGTTAGTCCAAGAACTTGGCAGCGTTTGGGTTCTGTTAGGCTTTGAAAAGTGACTGTTGGTGATGGCCTCAGAACAGAGTAAGAATTCATAATCGAGCTGTGACCACTCTTACCTTGGAGAATGATTTCATTTCTGTATTTGTGCCCCACCATCACTGGATATCAGAGCTGAAAAGAAACTTATTCAGTCAGTCAATCAATCCACAGATATTAGTGGGCACAGGACCCGGAGCTGGGAGTGCAGCAATGCACAGAGATGATGTGTTTAGCCCATCAATCATCGAATGATTATTTACTGAGTATGCACTGAGGACCAGAACCTGTGTTGAGTGCAGAGAATGACAAGGCATGATCTCGGCCTTGTAACAGAGTCAGACAGATGTAGGTTCAAATCCCAGATCTGCCCTCCAATAAGTGGGTATCCTTGAGCAAGCGGATTCAACTCTCTGTGTTTTAGTTTCCATGTCTATAAAATAGGGATAATAGCAGTGCCTATTTTATAGGGCTGTGGTTATTAAACGACCTAAATATTAGGTCTTTGGAAGAGTATCTAGTAAGTGTTCAGTGAATGTTAGCTATTGTTATTATTATCATCATCATTAATAATAATACTATTATTAATCTTCTCAAGGAGATAAACAGGCCAAATTTCACAATGTTGATAAAATCTGTAATGAATGAAGTGTTATATGTCAAGTGTTATTTATGGTATGAAAGGGACGCTAGGAAAAGTGGCTCCTTCATATTCTCCAACCTTTGCTGGAAGATAGAGAAGAGAACAATGAATTCTTTTGATGGAACAAGAAAAACTTCATATGAAAGGGATTTTTGGGAGTGGGGATTGGGGGTAGGAAGAGCTGGGGAAGGAAAATCAGCAAAGGGAACAACATGAGCAAAGACACAGGTGTTTGGGAACTCAAGATGTGTCCAGAAGACCAAGACACCTTGAGAAGGAGTGACAGGAGGGGAGATTGGACCAATGTCGTGAAAATAACGTGGACTTTGAGCCGGGCTGACTGATTTTAAATCCTGGTCTGCCACTTATCACCTCCATGTCTTCTGTTAAGTTATTGAACTTCTTTGGGTCCCTGCAAAGGGGTAAGTATTTTGCCTATGTCATACCACCCATGTTTTCTAAGCCATTCCAACGCAGGAGGAAAATGGTATCACCAAATTGTCCCAAACAATACTCTCTCTACTCTTTTTCCCTTGTATTTTGGGACCCTATCTTGGAGACGGGCTACTACCATGTACTCTTTAGACATAGAAGGTACTCAGTAAAATATTTCCTATCTTTGGAATGGTGTTGATGGAAATGTTAGATCTTTGAGTTGGATCTAAAATGCCGGACAGTATATTAATAATTAGAAGAGATAGGGAGGCATGGGCCAATCATTTCTCTTTGCGCATTTACCCCAAATCACTATCCTTAGTGCTAACTGACATCTTCACTGTCATCATCATCGTCATCATCATTCTAGAGATGTCCTACCTTCATAGGAGCTTCCGATCTATGATTTTAAAGACAGGAACAAAAGTATATAGAGGCCACACATGTATAAAGTTCAGAATATACTGTACAACGCAAAGCAGGGCTGTTTGGGAAGAGTGGGATGGGTCAATTGTGAGCTACAGCAAAGAGCTACTCATTTGCCTTCTGGAAAGCCAGTCCCTACTGAGGCCTAGAGAAGGAGGACTTGATACTTTACCTGAGGGCTGTGAGGGAAAGAGCTCAGTAAACTGAAGTGGCCTGGTTCCAAATGCCCTTGTTATATGTTCCCTTGGCACTCTGAGTTTGGAATATCTGGTGTAACAGGATGTTATATTTGACTTTTGCTGTTTTGGCAAAGTATCCAAGGGTTGAGACCATCTGTACAGTACATGCTAAGAGATTGTGAAATCGGTTTTTATTTTTAAACATTCTTAGCTCATCACCCACGGGGAGGACATACAATGAGGTGTGGGCGGACTCAATCGAGAGAGATTGGAGAGTAAGTGGCATGAGGGGAGGGAGGGGCGTGCTTCTCTCCCCGTCCTCCCAGCAAAATGAAGAGGACTTCTGAGGGCCAGCCCGGTGGCTCAGGTGGTTAGAGCTCCATGCTCCTAACTTCGAAGGCTGCCGGTTAGATTCCCACATGGGCCAGTGGGCTCTCAACCACAAGGTTGCCAGTTCAATTCCTCGAGTCCTGCAAGGGATGGTGGGCAGCGCCCCCTGCAACTAAAATTGAACATGGCACCTTGAGCTGAGCTGCCACTGAGCTCCCGGATGGCTCAGTTGGTTGGAGTGCGTCCTCTCAACCACAAGGTTGCCGGTTCGACTCCCGCAAGGGATGGTGGGCTGTGCCCCCTGCAACTAGCAACGGCAACTGGACCTGGAGCTGAGCTGCGCCCTCCACAACTAAGATTGAAAGAACAACAACTTGAAGCTGAACAGAACCCTCCACAACTAACATTGAAAGGACAACAACTTGACTTGGAGAAAAGTCCTGGAAGTGCACACTGTTCCCCAATAAAGTCCTGTTCCCCTCCCCAATAAAATAAAATAAAATAAAATAAAATAAATAAAGAGGACTTCTGAGAATCACCTAGAAAAATCCCTGGCATTGAAGGGCCTTTGTGACTGGTGCGCGACTCATGGAGAGTCTAAAGAGAGAGGGCACCTGGCACTGTCTTGATGAAAAGAGAGGAAGAAGGATGACGAAGTTTTGACAATTAAATTCACGAACACGTTCTAGAAAAAGTGCTACACACCTCATTGCTGAATATCACTACGGTCACCTTCGAAGTACTCCCCTTGGGAAGCTATGCACCAACACCAGTACCTAGTCCACTCTTCAAAGCAATTTTGGAACTCTTTTTCTGGAATGGCCATCAGAGCTGTCGTCATATTACCCTTGATGTCCTGACTGTCATAAAAATGTCTTCCTTTTAATATTTCCTTTATCTTCGGGTAAAGAAAGAAGTCATTGGGGGCCAGATCAGGTGAGTAGGGAGGGTGTTCCAATACAGTTGTTTGTTTACTGGCTAAAAACTCCCTCACAGACAGTGCCATGTGAGCCGGTACACTGTTGTGATGCAAGAGCCATGAATTGTTGGCAAAAAGTTCAGATCATCTTTTCAGCACTTCCAAATAGTAAACTTGGTTAACTTGTTTGTCCAGTTGGTACAAATTCATAATGAATGATCCCTCTGATATCAAAAAAGTTTAGCAACATTGGTGCAACAAGTTCGTGAACTTGATTGTCAGATCTCGTATGCTGATATGAACTGTCGTCCCAATGGAAGGGGGCCTGGATGTGGTCTCAGGAAGGCGGAGCCAGACTTGAGTCATTTTGAGAAGGGTGCCCATCCAAAAGAGCTCTTGTGAGGCACAAGGTGACCCCTGCAGAGAGTGTCTGAATAGAATAGATGGCTGGAAGTGAGAGGTTGAGAAGTCAGCTGGGGGAGGCATGGCCCATGTCAGGGAATTGCAGGAGACCAGTTCTATTGCTGGCAGACAGGAGCTGAGAGGAGGCCCTCATGGGAGAGAAGCAGCGTTTGGACATCTGCCCTGACTGAGGATGTTTCAGTAGTAGAGACGACCCAAGCCCCATAAGACCTCCTCACTTTCTTTACCTCTCCTGTCTCTCCTTCCTGCTCTTTGCTCCCCTGCCCCTGGCCCCAGAGGAGCCTAAAGAAGCACAGTGAGTGGAGAGAAGGGCAAGAATTAGCAAAGGAGCCCGAACAATCCCTTTCTCCACTGCCGCTCCTGAGCCTGAGCCAGTCCCAAACTGAGGGTGGGGAAAACCTTTTAACTGGATGAGGGATTGCAGCTTTGCCATTGAACCAAATGGGACTTTACAAATGACCCTAAACATGAAGCTGTTCTTTAATACCTGAGTGGCCAGAATAGCCGTAAGATCCATCTGAGATACCTAAGATTTCCGGGGAGTCGGGACATGGAGCAGGTGTGAAGGGGCAGTGATGAGAAACTAAAATTGCTTTTTGCTGATTCCAGCTCATTCCATAAACTGGTACAATTTTAAAGGTGTTCTTTAAAAATGGTGCACTGTAAGCTCTCTGAGGGCAAGGTCCCACGATTGTCTTGTTCACCACGGTTCCTAACACCAAGGACTACGTAGCTCATAGGAGGTGCTCAGCCAAACTCCATTTAATTGCACTGAGTTCAGTTTAAGGGTTTGGGCAACGCTTGGGTGAATGCAATGACAAGTCTAGTGATTTTGTGGGAGAGAAAGAAACCACTTTTCCCCCATTTGCCATGTTTCCCTGAAAATAAGACCTAGCCGGACAATCAGCTCTCCTGCGTCTTTTGGAGCAAAAATTACTGTAAGATCCGGTATTATATTATTTATATTATATTATATTATATTATATTATATTATATTATATTATATTATATTATATTATATTATATTATATTATATTATATTATATTATAATAAGACCCGGTCTTATAGTAAAAAAAGACGCGTGAGAGCTGATTGTCCAGCTAGGTCTTATTTTCAGGGAAACACGGTAGGATTCCAGTGAGGAATGACTGATATGATGGCAGGAGCCCCATATGACCAGCGATGGTTTTTAGTTTTGGCTCTGTTGCCAGCAGGCTGGTTACGTCGGGCACACCGCTGGAACACTCGGGGCTTCCATTCTCAGGTCTGGAAAACAAAGAGGTCAGTTGGATGGGCAAATGGATTCCAAACAAGGCTGCATATGAGAACCAGTGGGTGCTCTGTAAACACAGCTCCTTGGACCCACTCCTATCTCCATTCTGATTGGGGGTGGTAGTGTCTAGAATAGTGTCCCAGATTCTATAGGGTTTCCTAGATAATTCTGATGTACAAGTGAGCTTAGGAACCACTGGTTAAGATAATTGTTAAAGTCTGTTCAAGCTTTAAGATCACATTCTTTATCTGAAAAATGGGAATAATCTTCCCTAGAGTTTGGTGTGAGGGTTAGATGGAACAATACATGCGAAAGATTGAGAGCAGCTTCTGGCACATGCTACCTACTCGGTGAACAGTATCTCATAAATTATAAAAATAGATAGTTGCCGGTCGAGTAGAATTGTCAACTCTAAAATTGGTTTTAAACCCACAAATGTAATGCCAAATCTTTTCTTGCTTTCATTTTATTTTCTTACACATTTCTAGCCTGGACCATGCCCTTTCTCCCTCTCATGTGTTTGTAATTATTTTCTCTTTAGAATGTTTTCTTATCCCATTCCACCCACATCCCACGCTTGCAGTTGTGTTTCCCCTTACACTGAAATCATGGACATTTTTCACTCATTTTCTAGTTCTCAGGGCAAACTTCCACAAGTTCCTCTGCCTCAGTGTCCCTGAAAGGAAATGTCTTAGAAAGTCCCTGGTGTGCAAGGCAAGTCTGTAAGCTGCAGAGCAAGTTGAACAGGGACTTAGGGCTGTGAGTAATTTAGCTTCATGGTCAAGGCCTTACGGACAGAGCGGTTGCTATTGTCCTGGTGAATGTTGATCTTGGTCAAACTCAGCTTCCCGGCTGGTTTTCATTGCATCCTGACTTGGCCAAAGCCAAACATTTTGTGCTCAGCCAGCAGTTGTGAAATCCACAGCAGATCCAGTGTTATTGTGTGTCTATTTTTAGATGCCGTGTCCTCCAGGCCACAGAGAATGGGGGTTCTGTGGTATTTCGCTGCCTCTCTTGGGCCTTGCTGTCAGGGAGCTGACCTCATTTTTCACTCACCATCAGTAATTGACTGCAGAGCCATCTCTGGACTTCTCCAGAACCATCTCAGACTTTCTCCCTGCACCCTCCCATTACTGAGCTGCAAGTATACTGCCTGGCTTCTTGGATGGAAATGGATTCTGGCCTAAGGCACTGCTCCAATACATTTTTCTATAGCTGCAAAAAAAATAGGCCAAAGGCCAGTATATCCTAAATCCTTGCAGGTCTCTGTTTTTTGATGAGCTGCTAAGTAAGGGAATGATTAGAATTGGAGAGAGTGAGGTTGGGTAGGCTTATTCTAAGGTTTTTCAAAGCCAGTACAAGGTAAGTGGTGGAAAATGTGGCTCTCACTCTCTCTGTTCTCATATACCTCTTAACCACTATAGGAGACGTAGCAAACTGCACTGCTAGTTGCATGTGAATTTGCATTTGCTAGTTGTTTATACACTACTATGGTGCAGGCACATGGTGGGAGCTCAGACAGTATTTGTTGAGTGAGTTTTGAATAAGCTACATGAGGATTGGGCCTCATCCACCATTTATTTCCAGTTTTACACAAGACTTGGCGATGGTAGGTGCTTTACCATATTCGCGAATGAATGAATTTCAGCATCTGTGGCTTTGGAGTCTGGCAGATGTGGTTTCAAATGCTGGCTCCACAATCGCATGGCCAAAATTGATCAATTTCCTTTCTGAGTCTCACATTTCTCATCTGCATAATGGAGGTAATAGTATCTATCACACAGAGCTCTTCTTGAGGGTTGGATGAGAGCTAATGTACTAGTTAATGAAGAAATTTGGTAAAGAGAGGCCCTCAGAGATTCAATGGTGACTCTGGGAGAAAGGAAAATAGTGACAGTAGAGCCAGAGGGGAGAGGGTAGGAAGAGAGGCAAGAGATGGTGAGGGCCATCGAAGGGGATAGAATTCATCCATTTCCCTCAACCAGTAACGATTACTGGTTGCCTAGCCCACCCACTCTTCCTGGATCAGTGACTTAGAGGTCCAGCTAGGGAGACTGGAGAAGGTTCCTGCCTGGCTTTAATATTCAGCCTGGGGTGCATAGGCACCCCCGACTCCACTGAGGGAGTTTTTGTTAGAAGTGGTTCTGGGACTGGATGCAAGTCACTGGATCCAGTAGAATCCCAGGATATTGGGGGGCTGAACACAAACCCCAATGTCCAGATCTGGAAGCTGAGTCCTGGTTGCACCGATGTGAATGGGTTTTTCAGACTGTGACTTCTCCAAAACTTTTAGTGTCTGTAATCAGTTTCTGTACTTAGAGAATATTCGGCTGATCAAAACTCTAGATAGTAGTACCATGTAATAACAGGGTGTCTCCTATATTTTGTGTATTCTCAGGAGTGCTATAAAATGGAGTCGAGGGGAGAGAAACATGTCACTTGAGAAATATTTTTTAAAATTCCTAATTACCCAGGAAGACTCTCGTAATGAAGGTTCCTTACATGTGTATCAAATCTCTCAGTGCCTGCCATCTTCTAGGTTTTTAATAGCCATTACTTTTTGTTCTCCTCTGCGGGATTAAAAACTGATTAAAAAAAAAAAGAAGAAAAAAATTGAAATCACAATAACAGGAAGGGGCCTCAACCCCCCCCAATTCCAAATCTAAATCTGTAGGTCCAAAAGTTGTTGCAAAATGGTAATTTCTTGTGCTTGTTTCCAAGGCTCTGTTCGAGTATCCCAAACCAACTTTCTATTTTCATGGGATGCCTGGGAGAAACAAACTCAAAGAACGGTTCTGGAGAATTTCACTCTTTCCCCCCAACTATCATCCAGCTCTCTGTGTGGGAAACACACTGTGTGAGTGAATGGAAGAGGAGGAAGACGGGACGGTGAACAATCTCTCTTCACTTGCCAAATGGGAACTGCAGGGGAGCAGCTCAGGGCTGGGAGCCAGGAGACCTAAGTCCTCACTGTTGCTCTGCTACTGGTGACCTGTGTGATTGTGAGCAAGTTACTTTACTAATTAGTCACTGCCTTTCTTGTAAGAGGATTATACATCCCTGTCCATTACCACACAGCTTTCAGTGCTTTCGTTCATGTTGGGCTTAGCCATAGACTTGCTTTGGCCAATGGAATGCTGGCAAACGTGACAGAGCCACCCTTGAGCAGAAGTTTCATGTACTTCAGTTACTGTGCTAGGACTTTCCGCCATGAGACTAAGATAGGAACTGCTCCCCAGCCTGGATCCTGGAATGGGGAAGATGAGACCCAGTTCTCGTGGGTCTTATTCAAAACTCACTCAATAAGAGCCAGAGTCAGCCTGCAGCCAAGAAGCAATGGGAGTGAGAAATAAACCTTTGTTGTTGGAGGCTCTTGGAAGCCGGGGGTTGTCTGTTATTGCAGCCTTACCTAGGGAAGTGGACTAGTACGGCCTGCAACTCTGCAGTGCTGGGTCTTCATGCCTCCATTGCAGGGTCCCCTTGATCAGCCATTCTTCTCCCAGCAGATGGCATATGTATTCTAAAACCAGATCTGACTCTATCCATTAGGGCTCTTTGGGTTGCAATTTCCAGAAAACCCAACTCAACAGGCACAAAAGCTTATTAGTTTACTAAACTGAAAAGTCAAGGATAGATTTGGCCTAGCTTTGTCCAGAGGTGCAGTGTTATTATCAGGACTCCATCTCTCCATCTCTTGATTCTATTTTCCCCCTTTTTTGCTTCATTCTCAGGCCTTGTATGGTAGGAAGATAGATACCTTAGCTACCTTCTCTAGGCTCAAACCCTTCCAGCCAAAAATTAGACACTCTTTCACCAATAGTGTATTTACACAGATCCCAAGATTCACTCTGATTGGACCAACTTGGGAGAGTATCCATCCCTGAAACAATCCCTGTGAAATTACAAGGATGGAATTATTGTGACTGGCTTCCCTTTCCATCAATTACTGCGGTTTGGGGAATTCTGTGCTCTGATGGGCCAGGTCTGAGTCACATACCCTTCCCCCTACCTCTAAGACTTGTAGAGAGGTGATTTGAAATCTGAGCTACTGATGCCAGGTGAAAGGGGATGGATGTTGGCAGGGAAATCAGCAAATGAGAATTATACTGATTCTGTCACTTGCATGACATTAAAAAAAAAAAAAAAAACTTTCAAAAAAAGAAAACCCCTGTAATTTTCAGGATCAAATCCCAACCCTTTGATCTGACCCTGGTTTACTCTAATGACCTCATCTTCTTCCCCACCTCCAGTAAATTCTTTCCTTTTGGTCAATGTCACTCCCTCAGAGGTCAAGAGAGGTGCCTTGAAGAGAAAAATAAAGCCATGTCAAAATAAGGTTAAGAAGATTGTGGTATCTTTCAAATGTTTTGGTTAAGTAACACTTTGAACACATGCATGAAAAGTTCAATGGTCGTACAATCTCATTTGATGAGTAGGATCGGAAGCCTGAATGTGGGGCTCTTTATGATGGTGAGGCCCAAGCTGAATGGGCTTCCAGCCACACTTTCAACATCTCAACCCTCTCTAGTCTCTCCAGGGTGAGGCCCTCTGCAGCCTCACCAAATAGTTACAGTGTCTGAAAAGCATGTTTTTCCAAGTGCTGTTCCCTAGACCAAAATAACCTTTCCCCTACCTTTTTCCTTTGCATGTTTTAATTCACGCCTTTGAAATTAAAGCAATCAGTCCTTCAACTGTGTTGCATCCCCTAATCCAGGGGTCATTAATCTTTTTATGCCTTGACCACCATTGAAAGAAATGAATTAGTGATATAGTAATATAATTACTTCTATATTCATGCGTTAAATGCCAATATCCAGCAGCACGTCTAAGAACCACCATGGTTTTGATGTAGTAATGCACATAAATGTTCTTTCAAGCTTTCTGCCACGAATGAAATGTGATATGAGAATATCTGTGATTGTAATTTGTGGCAAAATCACAGGGACTGCTAATATTATTGTGGTTTGCTGCCGCTACTCATAAATAGAAAGACATGCCTCATTTCAGTTAGAGGTGATTGAAAATCAATACAAATTATTTTCTTGTTCAAGTTCAAGAAGTCCCTAAATTCAGTCTACAGACCACAGGTTAACACTCTGCTCTAGTAGAATTTAGAGGCCTCCGACCTAAGACCTGGAAGCATTTAGTGTGTCTCGGTATCATGACTCTTTCACCTTTTCTGCTCTCAAAGCTGGATTGAGACATAGGGGCACCGGAAGCCAACCCATAACTTGCCCTTCCATTAGTTACTTACAGGAGGAGTGGAGGTGATGGGGGAAGACGGAAAGGAGGTTGGACCCTTGCTAGCAGCCTGCAGCCTCAGCAACAGTCTTCAGCTCAATTCAGTGTCACCCCAACTGGCATACTTCATCCGATTAAAGAGCAGTTTAGTGTTTTTACATTGATGTTTTCCCAAGCTTGATCCTTAGCTAGAAGCCTCTTTCTTGAGAGGCAGTTTCTGCTTCCCCAATATTCACAAAATCTTCCCTAAGGATCTCAATGCCCACCTTTCCCTCCTGCTCAGGTGAATGGATAGGGAAGGAGGGGTTTAATAAGATAATAAAACCAGTCATTTTTTTCTTTATTCTCTTTGTTACAATGTTTTACCTCCCAGAACAGGTGCTTGGTTCACTCTCTTCCTTGAATCTGGAGCAACAGTAATCACTGCCTGGCTGACTGTAAGTTACCCTAGGACAGGGCCCAGGGCTCTGTATCCCAGTTCTTAGCATATATTAGATATGCAATATTTTTGGAAGAAAAACAGCTATGAAAAAGCAATGGTTAATGAAGATTAAGATCTCAAGAATGAGAACCAAAATACCTGATTCTGTTCAGGCCTAAGGCTTTCATTCAAGCATTTTTATTCATCAAATCAGTCTTTCTTCTTTATGCCCCCTCTTGCTCCCACCCAATGCCATGTCCTAATTAAGTGGTTTTGTTTTATTAGCTGGCACCAGGAAATGACATGAACGACAGACCTCCCAAACGCACACCTGCTCCCTATATATTTTTTAGGTGAAGGAACTGACAGACTCCAGGGAGGGGCTAAGAATACCTTCATTTAACAACCTAAGAGTGAAAAGAACACTAGTTTTCATAGATTTTTCTTTTACTACCAAAGGTTAAAAATGCAAAAGGCCGTGCAGCTCGTGCATACTTTTATCACAGGGTGCTTTTATTCAAGCCTTGCAGGCTTCCAGCCCAATTGTGCAACAATTTGGTTCAGATTTAATTTGACGACGCTTTTGATGTCCCACTTTTGTTCCAGGCAATCTATTGGTTTCGTGCTGGCGCCACCTGGCTCACCAGGTGATGTGGCTTTAGTTATCAACTTTGGTTTATTGAGTTTTGGGGAGCTGCATACTGTGGGGTAGACCAGAAGTACTAGCAGGTGGCTGGTTTGTCCCTCAAGATATTTAAAGATGTGGGAATAAGAGGCCTACTTTAAAAAGTTAGGAGATTTTACATTAAACAAACATCCAGATTTGTAGCCTTTTTTGGAAGATTGGAAGGCCTGGCAATATTGGGTCCATTGTCCCACGTTCCAGTGTCTGGCTGGTGTTGAGGGGAGGCTGCCATCACCTTCAGCTGGCTGACTGTCCATTGCCCGCTGTCACCCTCTGCCCTCTACGTTTAAAACCCTTCAGACTTGCCATTAATTTAAAGATACAGACCGACATTCTTTCTATGACCCACAAGGGCCGCACAGCCAGACTCCTGCTTATCTTTTCCACCCCATCTTGTGCCAGGAATAATAACAGCAAACACTCATACAGGGCTAAACCTGTGCCTGGCTCTTTCATTTGGTCCCTCACCACAGCCCTTGGAGGGAGGTACTATTGTTATCCTCACTTTATAGGTGAGAAAGTGAGGCATAGAGAAGGCAAGTCACTTGTCCAATAACACACAGCTAGGAAGAGTCAGATCTGGTATTCAAACCCAGGCAGCCAGCCCCTTGGAGACTCTGCTATTAATCACTCCACTCCCTCTCTTTGCTTTTCGGTCACATGGTTCCCTCCCAGCACAAGTTTTATGGGTGCTATTCTCCTTGCCTAGAATGTGTTCCAGCTTTCCCCAACCTTCTCCACCACCGCATTTCCCCTCACCCTCAGCTCAAATGTGTCCTCAGGGAAGCCTCTTCATTTCTGAACCCCCAGAACTCATACTTTTGGTCCCCTTTCTTTTGAGCAATGCTCTTCGAATAGAAGATCCTGTGATGATGGACATGTTCTCTCTTTGTGCTGAGCAGTATAGCAGCCACACGTGACACGGATTGTTAGGTACTTGGCTCATGTGACTGAAGAACTGAATCGTTCATTTTGTTGGATTTTAATTAGTTCAAAATTGAATTAAAATCATCACAAGTGGCTCATGACTACCATACAAGACGGCACAACTTTAGAGCATTCACCTCCCATGGGAATTACACGCCCTTGTGTCTGTTGATTGGATCTGTGTGTCTCAGTCATAGACCATAAGTCCGACGAGGTAGACATGATGTCTTTTGCTTCCAATAGTCAGTGCCTGGCACATCCCAGATACTGGCTGAATGGACAAACCTTATAGATTTTGTCTCCATCAGAAAAGAATATACTTGAGAGGGGCCGTCTGAAACCCGGGGCAGGGTGTGACACTGCAACAGGGTGGACGTTTGGGTCACAGATGCTTTGAACCCACGCTCCAAAACTTACGAGCTCTGGGAGCCTCAGTTTTCTCCTCAGGAAGATGGAAATGGCAGTAATTTCTATCTCTGAGGATTGCTGTGATGAATAAATGAGTAATTGTTGCTAGCAAGAGTTACGATTTATTGTGAGTTTACCATGTCTTCTGAGCGTTTTCTATGTGTCGTTTTATTCCATCCTCTCAGTGAGCTGAGGCATGGAGGGGCTAGGTGATATGGGGACGTATAGAACGGCACAGTGGTGCGGCCATGTTTGAGCTCACCTGTTTCCTCCTTGCACTTAACCATTGTCTAAAGAGTCCAGCTCGTGGCAGAAATGCGCCCCCATCTTTGCCCCCTCTTCCCCCCGTCAGTTCCTCTGGGGTCCGTATGTAGCCCTGAACCCCCTTGTTGGTGTGAGCCCCTTCTGGGGGCAGCTCTGGGCAGCCAGGGCCCCTGGTCCAGGTGGCTGATCCCAGGAGAATTCCTCCCTCACAATGGCCTCAGAAGCCCTGAGGCTTGGGGACAGGCAGAGCACTAGATGTCAGTGAATGGGCTTGAGACTCAGCCAGTGTCTTGGGTCACCCTGCTGCTGCCCCAGACCTTGCGTGACTCCACTGGTCAGTTGGAGCCAGTCCAGCTGTGAGAGGTCAGCCTCGCTACCCTCAGGCAGGCGGCTTCCATTTAGGCTCTCTGGAGACTCCTCTTTGAGGGGTTCAGTGTCTGAGGCTGAGATGGTGGGGGAGTGAAGGGAGGGGGTGCAGGGGAGAGGAGGAGGGGAGACCAAAAAGGAAGAGGGAATGAGCTTTATGGGTGAGAGGTCAGCTCTATCCAGGAACCAGGACATTTTGGGATTTGTAACCTCTCGGACAGCACTTTGCAACAAAGCTAATGCTAATAATCATGGTAACTAACATTTATTAAGCACTTGAAATGCACTGGGCAATGTTCTAATCACTTTACCCTTCAAATTAGCTTCTCTGATTTAATCCCATTTGACAGATGAGGGGACTGAGGAACAGAGAGATTAAATAACTAGCCCAAGGTCACACAGTAAGTGGTAGAACCAGGATTCCAACCCAAGTAGTTGGACTTCAGAACCTAAGTCTCTCTGAAATCATAAACCCAGATTATCTCATTTCCTAATACTTGTTGGGAACCCCAAAGAT
The DNA here is from genome assembly GCF_057876585.1 of Rhinolophus sinicus. Taxonomy (NCBI): domain Eukaryota; kingdom Metazoa; phylum Chordata; class Mammalia; order Chiroptera; family Rhinolophidae; genus Rhinolophus; species Rhinolophus sinicus. Next base: position 16,106,925 of record NC_142501.1, read on the forward strand.
TAGCTATCTAGTACATCCCCTTTGTTTCAGAGCTGGCACATCCGAAATCCAGAGAGGAGGAGTCTCGAGGATTTGCTCAATGACATACCTGTGCACAGAGAGAGAGCTGGGTAGGAACCCTGTCCCTGACTTCTACTTCTGTCCCATATTAAAGAAAAATCAGGACGCGATGATGTTAAAACAATCAGAATTCCACCTCCACTGAGACTTCCCATAGAGACCTTGATGAAGTATTTCCAGAAGCACATCCATGAGATGCTCTGTGAAGGAAAGGTCCAGAGGTAGGTGAAGTCTGGGCAGAGTCACAGTGTGCATTTGCTTACTAAAGGCAAACTCAGCTTGATCATAGAATTTCGGAAAAAAAAATGTTGGATTCAGTGGAACTTAAAGAGAGGAAGACTAGCTGCAGATCAGGTTGGCATGAAGGGGATAGAAATTTGATAAAATTGGGAGTGTGTACGATGCCAGGGAAAGGCCATCGACTTCAGAGTTGGGCAGACTTGGGTAGAAATTCTGCCTGTACTGTCTCGTGAGGTCGGGCAACTCCTCAGAGACTGTTTCCTCCTTGGGACAACAATGGCTCTCACGTATGTGTGAGCCCAGATGAAATCATAGAAACTCCTAACCCATTGGGGTCACTTTGACCAGTGATAGCTATTAATGCTCTGAAAATAATTAACAACAGTTCGCAAAGTGTATTAAGATAATTAGGTTCGTTAGGAATTAATAGGTATCACTTGACAAAAGTTCCTGTGACCAAATAAGTTTAGAAAATGCTTAGTTAAACAAGGGACACAGATTTTCTGCAGGACTTATCAGTGCATTTAGTTGATATTTTTATCCAACTCTATCTCCAGTTATGTTTCTTAGGATTACCAATTCTGATTTTTGTTAAAGGGAAACATACTTTTACATTCCCCTTTGTATCCTCTAAGTTTTAATGTAGCCGGAATCTTTTGTGGTACTTTGAATGTTTACTATTGAGGTATCCCAAGCCAAAGGGATGATTGTGTGTCACGCAAGGTGTCATGGGGAATAAAACCAGCATTTATTGAGTGTTTACTATGTGCTGGTTATTCTAGACATTATCATCCCCATTTTATTGACTGGGAAACTGAGGCTCAGAGAGCTCAAATATTCAAGGTTACCTAGGTAGTTGATGGTCCTGCAGGGCTTAAAACCCAACTTCAGGCTGACTCCCAAGTCTCTGAGTGGTGGAATGAACATGGACTTTAAGGATGTCAGAAAATGCAAAATAACCAAATGGGGAAATGAGTGGCTCCGTGGGCAGTGAAATGAAAGCTGAGGAACCCCAGGGGGAAAAGTGAGTTAGCTGGGCCATATGCTGTCTTCCGGCTGGAGTGCTGGGGCTGGAGAGATAGCTGAAAAGTGAAGAACAGGGTTAAGTTTCCTAAAGATTGACAAGCCAATAAAATGTCAGTCTTTATCTAGATTAGAGGATGGAAAATGGGGGTAATTGGAAGAAACTGGCTATTTCTGCCTCCTCTGGCTGTGCCCTCGACCTTACACATGTTCTATTTGGATCAACTGTGATTTTCCTGCCCTGTTTCTAGTCTTTGTTTCAGTTCTTTCTATTTTCTGAAAAATGACTTTGAAGCCAGTTTCTGAGAAATGACTTTTTCATTTTATATGGGGTTCCTTTAATAAGTTAATATTTCTTATTGTCATTTGCAATAATCCCTTGAATATTGGAAATACAATCTTTAGGGGACAAAAAAACTTGCCTCTCTCCCATTTGGGACTAATGATTCTTCTTCTTAGAAGAATGAAATGGAACCTTGGGAGAATTAAGAGTAGAGAGGGAAAAATGGAAAGTGGGCTTGAAGCCAAAGCATTCTGGTTTTAGTCTCAGCAAAGTTAAGACCAGAGGCACCACTTAGCTGTGTGACCTTGGGCAAGTTTCTAAACTTCTCTGAGTGCCAATTTCCTCATTTGTCAAATGAAGGGGTTGAACCAGTCATCTCTAAGATGTCTTCCAACTCTAATATCCCATAACTATGAGCTAATTTTGTGGACATGAGATAAAGAAATATTCAATAAAAACTCAGGACTGCTGGTGAGATCAAGTTTGGGGTGCTGGGTTTGGGGGGTATTAGGGGTGGGGGTCTGTGGACAGGTGAGATCTCCTCATGACATTAACCTCATAGGTTAGAGGTGCTCTCCTAAACTCTGGGTCCTATGTCATAGCTTGCAAAGACCATGTGTCACAGTGGTTATAAAAAGGTTTGCATCTCAGCCTGGCCACTTTGCTAGAAGAGGGACTTGGCCGAAGAAGTTATTATACTTTTAAAAAGTATCCCAGAGTTTGTGATACACTGTGAGTTCCGGTGCCAATCAATCTACAGGTGTTTTCCACCTCTAAAATGGTGTCAAATCAGTTATTTTCTTAATCCATAACACTGAAATAATAAAATGTACAGACTCATAATGAGGGTTAAGTGAGATGATATGTGAATAGTGCCCTGTATATAGTAAATGCTCTGTAAGAACACAGTAGGTAGGTGCTTAATAAACTATCTACTGACTCCGTGTGCATCAGTGTGGCTCCTGTCTAACCCCTGGCCCTGTCCGTACCACTCATCTCTAAAATATGGGCTAGAAAGCCTCCCTCCCAGAACTATTGAAAGGATTCAGTGGTAAGTGCTGGAATGAGGCCTGTAGATAGCATTGAACAACAACCACCACAACAAAATGCGTGATCTTATTGAGTTCAAGTGTATGAATGTTTCAGACATTCTAAAGGCTTTTTTTTTTTTTTTTTAATCAATCATAGCTGAGATTACCCTTCTCAGCTGTCATCTCGTTTTAGCTCACTCTGGGTCTGGGAACATCTCAACTAGCCTCGTCTCTCTCTTCATTTACCCAGGAACACCTCTCTGTGAGGCCATAGGGAAGGAAGTGGGCTATGAGGTATAATCTAAAGAGAACCAAATGATCTGCCCTCCTAACCTGTCTCCCGACGGGCCTCCCTTTCCCATTATCTTCACCATTAGGGGGATTTCTCTGACCTAGAGAGGAGATCTGGACTTGTTATTGGAGAGTACAGTTTGAAATCTGTCTCCATTTTGGGACGGAACCTCTCTGAATCCAGGCTCCTCTGCCTGGAGGAGCCAGTGCACCCTTCCCCCCAAAGCTGAGAGCCACCATAGGGGCGTGCGAAGGTCCCAGGTCATACGGTGTCAATGGAATCTGAGGAAGTTTGGCTGCAGGACCCCTTCACCTCATGTTCTCCTCTGCTCAGGCATGCAGCCCTCCTCTCAGGTCTAGCTGATTTTCACCCTGTGAGACTCTTCCCCAGTATTTTTGAAAGATAAGCCAAAATATCTGCATTTAAACACATAACATGATCTCCCAAGTTTTAAATATCAGCAAACTCTTACTTTTTCTTCAAGACTTTTTCCAGCTATCACCTCTTCTGGGGAGAGGTCCCTACACCCAAGTCTGCCTGGTACCCGCTGCCCCCCCGCCCCACGCACCCTCTGCTTCTCCATCATCACACCTCATCACCTTGCATAGCCTCTCATGGCTGCTTACGTGTGCTTGTCTCACATTTGTCCCTGAGTTATTTGAGGGTGGCCACCTGGCTCGAGTCCTGTGCGTACATGCTCAATAGACATCTGGAGTGAATGGATGAGTCAATGACTAATGAAGATGTTATGTTATGGTGCAGAACTTACAAACTCAAGGACCAGGCTGTCTAAAAACAATTCCTGAAGCTGGCCACATTTGAGATAATAGGTGCCCTACTGCTTGTAATGTGAACAATCTAGCTTCTGCCCTATTATGTAGGTTAAACAAACTGCCCAACAAAACACACCCTGGGGCTGCTAAGCTGCCGTCCTTGGATATCCCTAATTGGGAATGGATTACACATTATACTCTGTAAAATTGCTATGCCCATGTGTCATGCCAGAAAAAGAAACAGGATGTAAATGACATCAATTGTTAGGGTAGCCAGGATATGGTGAAGTTCTTTCCATAAAAAATTTTATTATAGTGAATAATTTGTTCAGTTGGAAATAATTTTGATAGTGAAAAATGTAGAAAGGTACAAAGAATACCACGACAAATACCCCTGTACCCACCATTTTGAATTGCTGCTAACATTTTATCTTATTTCCATCAAATATTTCTATATGAATGATAGTTTTAAATTACAGATAAAGTTGAAATTCTCTTTTCCCATTGTTTTCAGTCCACGTCCCCCTAGCTCCTTCTTCTCTCCACTTCACCCACCTCGCATGTCTCAGGCACTGGGGTCCTGCGTTTAGTGGGGTTCCCATCTTTCTTTTACCTTTGGCAATGTTTTTGAACAACAAACAATAGAGAAAACAAAATTTTACCTTTCTGTATCCAATCCCTGTTCTGTTAGATCCCAGAATGAGATGCGTAAAACCCCAGTTTTAAGGACTAGAATATTCTAGAAGGCATCACCAGGAAGAGAGTAGTTCTTAGACCAAGACGATGCTTTACCAAGGACAATGTTATATGCTCAGTGGGGGTTACACATGTCCAGCACAACCAGAGAAATGACAATATATTCAAAGTTTACAACATGGTGGTTACTTTAAATACATAACCTCAGTTAAGCTTTCTAGAAGCCGGTGAGGAAAGTATTTCATCCTCCTTTTACAGGTGAGGAAACTGAGGCTTAGAAAGTTGATGGCGTATCCCAGGCTACTCATCAAACAATCACAGCTGGATATGAACCCAGGTCTGTCCGACTTCCATGCTATGCAGATGGGAGACAGCTGAGTGACACCAGGTGCAAACAGATTCAGGCCTGCAGGCCGAGGTTCTTGTTCTCATTAAATAGGGCTTCTATTTGGTGCTCTGTTTTTTTTTTTCACTCACCATAATTTTTCTGAAAATTTCTCTCCTTAGGGCAACATTTTCCATCACCAAAGGTGATTTGTTTTGGAAAAGTTTGAGTAAAAACAGCTCTATATTTCTTGCTTTCCGAGAGAATGGAAAAACACATGCTATTCGGCAATGTTTTTAATAGCTCCTTTAAGAAGCAACACACAGACACTCACATAAATTATTTCTTATTTGTTAATCACCCCAAATACCATCCACAGTGTTTCTGAAAAATAGTTGGGAACGTGAGTTAAGAAATTGAGTAATTTTTTAATATATTTATTTTCCTCATAAAATCTGTGTCCTCTGCTTTAGAGAAATAAATGTGTCTGTGCTCTCTCAACTTGGAGTTATTTAATATTTTCCAAGGACCAACAGACTTTCTGGTGCTTTTCGGGCATTCAAGTCAATATGGCCCATATCTATGGGATTTTCACCTTAAAAATCTCATAAGATGAGCAAAGATATACCAAGCTATATAAATGAATAATGGCTAGTAACTACACAGTGCTTTGCAGTTTAAAAAGTGGGTTCACATATAGTATTTCATCAATAACCTGAGAGTAGGGGAGGAAACTATTAAAATAACAAGTTATTCCCATTTTACAGAATAGGCAAGTAGGGCACTCAAGTAATTGAGTGACTGGATTAGATCATATGGCTGGTGAATGGCAAAACTACCCGTCCAACTAAGGTTTTCTGAATCCTGGATCCATGCTCATTCCACAGGGAGACAGATGGACTGGGGTTTGAGTCCTGACTCCAAGGCTCACCAGATGTGTGCCCTTGACGAGACACTCACCCTCTCTAAATCTCACGTCTTCAGCTATCAAAGGAGGAACTACTAGGATGCATTTAACCTATGCATCCTAGGAATAGAAGAATCAGTGAGGTGAGGAGAGACCTAGAAGAATGGCGTCTTAGATCAGGCTCACCAAGCCACCTCAGCAAACAGGGGCATTCAATGGGAGGATCCTGGGGTGTCTTATAAAAACAAAGTGTGTGTGCTTTCTTTCCCTCTCTTTCTCTTTGTCCTCCTTCACTTTTCCTCATCCTGTCCTCCCCTCCCCCACCCCCTCTCTAGTTGCTTCTCATCTCTGCTTCCCACTCTGCCCTCTGTTTTTTTTTTTTCCCTCCTCCCAGAGCAGAACATAAAACAGCGACCTCAGCTGTTATCATCTTACCTATCACCCTCACCTATTGTCCAAGCACAAACGGAGGAGAACCAGAATTTCTGAATACTAATTACAAATTTTAGAAAGACAAAATGCAGCTGGCACGGCTTGGGTCAGGGTTCTTGGGCTGGGGCCCTGGGGGCAGAAGTCAGTCAACAAGCATTAAAGACACCCTTCAGTAGCAGGCAGTGTGCTTACTGCCATGACCCAACCTGGTGTTTTACACCGTTAATCACCTTGATTTCTGTAAGTTAGGCACTGTGCCATGTACCCATGAATTCATTTCATCCTCCCAGCAACTCTTTGAGGGGGACATTGTTACCCCCTATGAGGAAAACTGAGGCTCAGAGACATTGCTCCATTTTCCCAAGACACATAAGTAATAAGAGACAGAGCTAAGATTCGAACTCAGGTCTGTCTGACTCCAGCGTGGGCACAATGTAACCACCAGCTACTACTGCCTAGAAAACATTTATTGCTTTTCTGAAGGTACAGGGTCCATATGCATGAGTATAAAGGCCTCATCTCCACTTGAACAACTCTGAAAGGTCATTGCAGCTTCAGGGCTCCCCAAGGGGTTGACGGAGGCCTTGTGTGTGACCATGTCAGAGCCCAGCTCCTCCCTCTGCTCAATCCAGCAGGTACCCTTTTCCACAGGTATGGACCCTGCATGCTAACCTCCATCTTGGAGTCTGCTTATAGGGGCCTAAACTGCAACTTACTCTAAAGAACCCAAAGCAGAAAAGAATCCCATGTCCCTGACTCCAAGGAGCTGCCCTAGCCTCCCTGTACTGTTTATACCTGGATTGTGATTGGAGGAAGACTAAACTCCTTTATTCAAGTTGTTACTATTTGTGGTCTCTGTCACTGCTGCTGAACCGACAAGCTGAGCACCTGGGGAGGCTGCAGAGTGATTTGTACTGAGCAGGTAGGTGATCACACTCAATCAGCTCGAATGATCTTTCTGTGTTTCCCCGAAAATAAGACCTAACCGGAAAATAAGCCCTAGCATGACTTTTTCAGGATGACATCCCCTGAACATAAGCCCTAAAGCATCTGTGGGGACAGAGCCAGGAGTGCAGTTTCCAGGCTCTCGGCTTCACGTGGAAAGGTGCTGGCTCAGGTAGTAAGTACATGGCCATCAACTGTGATTGGATGGCCATCAGCTGTGGCTAGTTGGCCGTCAGTTGTAACCAGTGAGCTATTGGCCACTAATATAACTGCTGTGGCTACGCTAGCAGAAAAATAGGGGCTAGCAAGAAGATGGTGGCTGGCAAGCACGGATTGCAGTTTGGACGGCAGGTTGCGGACAGTGTGGATCCAGCCTCCAGTGAGACTATAGTGCCGCCAGCGAGAATATAGTGGTATGACTCCCCTATCTATGGCTCCGTGGATGTTCCTTTTTGGCCTCACCATATCCTGTGTTCTTGTGTGGGGAGCGGGACCAGAGACCCCACAGACTGCCCCGCATGACACATGGCGCAGCAAGCAGGGTCTCCCGCATGACAGCATCTTTTGGGGCAAAAATTAGTATAAGACCCGGTCTTATTTTGGGGGAAGCACGGTTCTAGCCTGGAGTTTCCAGGATTGCCAGATTCTGTGAATGCAGCATAGTGGGCAGTGGTCCCAAACCTGTGCATCACTAGGGAAACTAACAAATACTTATTTGGGGTTACAGCCAAGATTTCTAACGTCATTGTGGTGGTTGTGATGGTTGTGAGGCAGCCAGCTGGGCAGCCTCTGCAGATGGCAGCTGGGATGCACAGGTTTGGGGAAACTCAGTGAACTCTGCTTAGGGGACTTAGTTCCAGCTCCGAATGTCTCTCTTCTTACCTCTGTTATTTTTCGGGCTTCAATTTCCTCATCTCTAACACAGGACTAAGTTATTTAAAAAATCCCTTGCTCCGCCTACTTCAGAAAGTTGCACAAGGCCAAATTGAGCCCAGATGAAGGGCTTTGAAAGGTCAGCAGCGCTGTCTAAATACACGAGGTGCGATTATCATGATTGGTATTGACATTAAAAGGTTGTTTTGGTCACAGGTTGTGCGAAGCGATGCCTGACAGATGGTGTTCCATAATGCTCCCAGGGGCCTTGTTACTGGGGGATTTTCCACTGAATGCAGTTCTCTTTCAAAGTTTTGTTTTGAAACCAGAGAGCCAGTGAGGAGCCTTGGTTAATCCTGGATGCAGGCAGAGCAACTCAACTAGCTGAGCATGGGGCAGGCCTTTTATTTAGGCCGGGACCTTTTGTTGACCTGGGAAGAGAAGCTCTTTCAGTCCCTAAGACAGCTGGCCACGGTTGGCCAAATGTGAGCTGCAGACTTATAGCAGTTCCCAGGAGACTCTGGGCTGCATTGAGCCAAACTCTTTGCCTTTGTCTTGATATGCATTCTTTGGGGCAGGGGAATATGTGTATATGTGAGGGAGTGGGAGAGGGGGAGAGGGAGGAAGAGGGAAGGGAGAGGGATCACAGCATACTGGAGCTGGAGGTGACCTTAGAGTCATCTAACCCAACCTCTTTTCAGTTTTTCCTTTTTTTTTTTAAAGGCTTAAAACATATTTTAATAAGTTGATGCTGCATGACTGCTCCATTTCTCAGAAAAACTCCAAAGGTATCAGGGACATATCAAATATGGTACACCAATAAAAATGCATAGCATAACTACCCAAGATAGGCAAGGCTAAGAGCTACGGTCGGACCTTCAGCATATAGCACCCCTGTTCTCAAGATTGTACTGGGCCTATCACGAAAAGCAGCGTCAGACACTAAAGGACCATTCCTGGGTTGTACTTACCCAAGAAAAAGAGGGAGGCAAGTTAATACAAGATTTTTAAAAGATATACTAAAATGACAATCTCTAAGAGAAAATGGGCACGAAGGGGGTAATATATGGGATATAACAGAATGGTATGTGTGCCGTCTGGGACCTCTTTGGACATTTGCCTGAATTCCCACCAGGGAGTGAATGGGGGATGAGGCTAAGGTCATTGGGGGAGGTTTGTTCTTTGTAGTATATATGGCAGTGTCTCTGGGTTGGGGGATTTAAGAATGAGGATTCATATAGGACAGGATGAACACAGAACGGAATGGTCAACATTAATGGGGGCTCTAACTGGATCCATTTTGCCACAAAACCCTCCACCCCTGGGCCCTCAATAATCACGAGACTTCAGGAATGCACCACACAGATTTGATTAGTTAATAGACATATCACACAGAATTGATTTGTTAAGTATGGCCCCTCCCTTGCCTTCTGCCTCCAGCATACTCCTTAGAGTAGTACCAGCATGGGAGACCTAACTACGGGAGGAATCCCTTACACTTCTCAGGGTAGAATTCTGGCTAGTCCAAAAAGGGTCCTTCTTTTAAGGGTGTTGGGAAACTAGACATTGCAAATTTATTAGTATTGGCAACGTTTGTTTGGAGAGAATTCAGCCTCAGGAACTGCATGGTTGAATGCAGGGGGGGTCCCGCCATTGCAGCAGCTTGGCCAAAGCATTCAGTTGTCGGTGGGGTCAGTCCCAAGGTTCCATCTGGCATCATAGGGGCAGGTCCTGGAGGAGCTGGGGTACCAGTTGGCACAGGAGCAGGGGGCGTGGCGCCTCACTTGTTTATGTCCACAGTGCCTCCCACAGCCGTCGGCCCATCCAAATCTCCCGCTCTCTCGCATCAGGGAAGGCTCCCTTGAATCCTTCCTGCTGTCACCAAATCATTTGTTCCCGTGGTCGCTGCATCTCTTCCTCACGGCCTCTGAGCTCCTCCTCCTGCCTGAGCTCCAGCAGCTTTCATTTTTGCACTTGTTGGTTGTGCAGTTCTTCTATCCTCCGAAGTCTTCTTGATGCTGCATCACATCCTGCCTCATTACCATGACCTGGTGTTTATGGCAGGCGGCCTCCATCTCCATCTCCAGCTTCTCACCATCTTCCTTGGCATTGCGGTCCACTTGGTCGTGCTGCTTTTCTCCATCTCCGTGAGTGCCTTCCAGCCCATGGCATACATTCTCATACTCAAAGGAACCAAGCCATGCAAATCCAGGTGGCTGCCCTTGCGCCTTGTGAAATTGCTGGTTCTTTATAACCAGCTTCTCTGGAAGACCCTCCTCATCATCTCACTGGTCCATGGGCTCCGCAGTCACAAGGCGAGGCAATGTGGTTAGCAGGCAGGAGCCTTCACTGCATCGGTTCAAAGCTTTCTGTGCAGCGAGCTTCCCTGAGAATCCAACAACGCCTTTTCCTGAGGGCCCTCCTTGGTCATCCCCGATGATCACAGCCCTCTCCACCTGGCTGAACACAGAAGAGGCTCCCTCCGGGAGCTCGTTGGACACTCACTGAGGAAGGTTTTGGATCATAAGGGATGCGCCATGGCAGGCAAAGTGCCCACGCAGCTGCTTGCCACGGACAGGCATGTTGTCCAGCTCCACGTTGGCAACCTCCGCTAGGGATCGTGTTTCCAGTCGGATAAAGCCAAAGCCCTTGTCCTTATGGATGAAGACTTTGCCCGTCTTCCCATATTTCTCAAAAGGTTTCCTCATTTCCTCCTCAGGGATGTCAGGAGGAAGATTGCCCAAAAAGAGCCAGTTATGTTGGGTGACGGTCTGCTCTCCTGGTTTCCTAAAATTTCTCAGGTCAATAGTCAAGCTTTCATTCTGGCTGCTGGCTTGTTGCCCGTTTGCAGGCATTGGTGGCGGGAATGACTGCTGCTGGTGCTGCTGGTGGTAATGCTGATGACAATGCTGATGACGCTTCTTTGGGGCCTGGTTTGGCGTCAAATTTAAGGTTGTATTGCTCTGCGGTTTTGTACCCTCAACCTGGATGGAAGATAGCCAAGTGCCTCCCGGTCTTCTCTATCCTTGACTTCTCCTCTACTGACTATTTTCTCTCCTTGGAGTAACGGCGACCTAATCCAACCTCTTCATATTGGCAATTGTGACACAAGGCTCAGAGAGGTTTAGTATGTTGCCTAACATCACACCGCAAATTAAGAGACTGCTAGGTGCAGAGCACAGGGGCTGTTTACCCACTACCTCTCCCCTTTCTGCCTACAGAGGCTGTTGACTGCAGCTAATTCAGAGACTTAGGGGAGCTGGGGAGTGGGGTGGAAAGATTGCACTCATTTGCTTGGGCCCTCTTTCACATTTCAATAACTGGTGTTGCTAGATCCTTGTTAGATTAGCTGCTGCTCAAAAGCAGCCAGGGGCAGTGACCCATCTAACCCTGCTTGACCCTACTTTGAAATGCAGAAGAAAGTGGATTATGGTCTGGTGCGAGGGCAGCATGACATCCTCTGCTTCTCAACAGACTGCGCCAACCAACCGCTGCCTGAATTCCTCCGATAAAGGCCCTCTTTCGGTTGTGTTTCTATGATTCCTCTATTTAAGATGTAAATACCCCTGGGAGCGGCAACACTTTTCCATCTGACCTGCTATTGTTGCCTCAGAATGTCTGCGATCTCAGAGCAGGTCCTGAGAGAGAACTGAACTGAGCACATGTGGAGTAGGGTGGGGTGACAGAGAGAGGATGGAAGGAGGACCCGGGGCATGGGAAACATATTTTTCTCATGCACAAGTCCGGTAAGGGCTGGTGGGCTCTGTGGGCCCAGCCCCGGCCTGGGTGAGGGGCATTTGCCTTTCTTGCCTGATGATCTTGACTCTTAATTTCATCTAGGCTGCCTGGGAAATCCAAGGTGTTCTCAGGTTTTGCTCCTCCTACAGATGGGGAGCAGGGGGTTGAAGGGATTCTCCACACCTGAGAGCGTGGGCTACTAAGGGACAAGGGCCCAGGCAGAGGGCTAGCTGACACTTCTAGTCACTCGGGGGGCATGCGAGGGCTCTTGAGGGCCAGTCCTATGCTCAAGGTCTCAGGGTGGCCTTGGCGAGAGAGCAGAGACTGGCTCGGTGCTCAGTGATGGCCATGGGAGGGCTTGGGGAGAGGTGTTTGCAAAGGCAGGGGAGGCCCCCCATTGTCATCCTGTGATTTCAGGGGAAACGAGAAGAACCTCCTGACCCCTAAATATATCCACCCCACACACTCTCAATGGATCAGCATTTTTTCGGAAATAAAAAAAAATTACAAAAATAAAGTCATAGAAAATATAGAAATGCTTAAAGAAAAAGCAAGATACAATCACCTGCAATCCTGTTGCCCAGAGAAAAACACTGAGCATTTTGGCTCATGTTCTCCCAGTATTTGGTGCATATGTGTGTGTGTGTGCACGTGTGTATATGAATGTGTGTGTATGTATGTTTATATGTGTATGCATGTGTGCGCATGGGGTATATGTGTGTGCATGTGTATATGTGAATATGTATGGGTGTGCACGGGTAAACATGTGTGTGTATGCGTGTGTGTGTGTGTGTGTGTGTGTGTGTATGTGTAGGCTCTAACAAAAGCAGCCCTGTTTGCTGTCTGATGTCTGAACCTCCAGAGATAGTGAGGAGCTCTCCGGGAAGATGTAAATGAAGAGGAGGGAGCATCACAGAGGTGTGGGCAGAGTCGAAGGACACACACACAGTGGTGTGGTACTCGAATGCTAGCAACAACTGGAAGGACTTACCTCCCCTAAAGATTCCAGGAAAGCGGAAGTTTTTAATTTGGGGAAGCTGTAGCTGTGGAGGGGGCTGTAGGGCAAGATCCATGGCCATGGATGGATCCAGAAACTGCCAGCTATAGGGCACTTCTCAACCTCTGACCTTTTCTGATGCCTCCCATTGGCTGTGCCCAACTGAAAGCCAGAGGGCAAGGGGTGTAGCCCACAGGGGTCAGTTTCTCTGGGCCAGAGAAAGAACAGAATGGATTTGTGTTGGGTGGGAGGGGCAAACAAATAGACAACAGGAACTTCCTCCCCTGGGGAGGAGTGAATGAGGAGCCAGAGAGAGACTGATTTTGATGGTGGAGCTACTCCACAAGGAAGTAAAATCAAGCAGAAATGGAGAAAAAGCCCCTTCCCCTGTCTGTCTATTATCTCTCTCTGTCTCTCTCTCTCTGTCTCTCTGTCTCTGTCTCTGTCTCTCTCTCTCTGTCTGTCTCTCTCCTATCTATCATCTATCTATCATCTATCTATCATCTATCTACCATGTATACCTCTGTCTCTAAATTCTTCTAGGAGAAAATTGGAGGCAGTATGAAATAGTTGCTAGGTGCAGGCTTTGGAACAGACCACTTGAGATGGAGTGCTGACTGGGGCACTTAATAGCTGTGGGAGTTTGAGCCTGTTACTTTACCTCTGAGGGTCAGTTTCCTCATCTCACAATTGGACCACTGGTGGTTGGGAAGATTGGATGAGTGACTACATGTGTGTAAAGTGCCTGGCACATAGTAGGTACTCAGTTACTTCATAGCTATGCCAGCAATTCCTTGTATTGAGAACTAGTGAATACTAGTTGGGTAACACTTCCTGGTCACGAGGTCATGGGGGTAGGGCTGGAGCTGGCTGGCCCCCCTCTTCTTTGGTCTGCTCACCCCATGTTAGATTTAGCTTTCCCAGTGAGGATTTCCCTTAGGGGTGACCCTCCAGAGGGTCTTTCTGGGCACTTCTCTCCCAGTTCATGCCTTTGAAAATGAAAATCCTCCCGGGGAGGGAGCCATTCTCACTGAGGTGCTAAGAATTTATCAGATGTTGGCAGGAAGGGAGGAGACATTTAGGAGCTTAGACCTGAAAGGAGAGAAGAGAGAAGGGAAGGAAGAAAGAGGAGAAGGAAAGTGCTGCAAAAGGCACAAAGGGGATGCATAAGACACAAAGACCATCTCTCCCGGGCCAGGTATGCACTTGGTTTCCCCTCCTGGATGCCTTTCCCCAGGTCTCCACTCTGTGAAATGCAGCCAGGCCTGCTGCAGATCTCTCTGTCCCTTCCTAGGTTGCAAGGCATGAGAAGAGCCTCAGTTTCCTCACCTGTAAAATAGGAATAATAATCCCTCCTTCCCTTGTAGTGAGGTTAAATGCTGTAATGTGTCTGTGGAGCTTGCTAGAATGCCTGGAACAAAACATGAAAGCAACATATGGTCATGAAAAATAAAACCAATGGATTTGAATAGACATTGGTCCAAAGAAGATATATGAATAGCCAATAAGCAAAGGAGAAGATGCTCAACATCCCTAATCATTAAGAAAAATGTAAATTAAAACCACAATGAGCTATTACCTCACACCCATTAGGACAGATATTATTAAAGAAACCAGAAAATAATGTGTTGAAAAGGATGTGGAGGAAATGGATCCCTTGTGCACTGCTAGTGGGAATGTAAAATGGGGCAGCCATTGTGGGAAACAGTACGGTGGTTCTGCAAACAATTAAACAGAATCACCATCTGATCCAGCAATTCCATTTCTGGGTACATACCCAAAAGAAATGAAAGGAGGAACGTGAAGAGATATTTTCATATTCATGTTCGTGGCAGCATTAATTACCATAGCCAAAAGGTGGAAGCAACCATTGATAGATGAATGGTTAAACACCATGTGGCCTGTACATACCATAGTGCATTATTCAGCTTTACAAAGGATTGATATTTTGACAAAAGCTATAACATGGATCAACCTTGAAGACAGAATGCTCAGTGAAATCAGCCAGTCAATGTCATAGAGACAAAAAGTAGAATGGAGTTGGCCAGGGGTTTTGGGGAGAGCAGAGTGGGGAGCTAGTGTTTAATGGGTACAGAGTTTCAGTTAGGGAAGATGAAAAAATTCTGGAGATCGGTGGCAGAACAATGTGACTTTACTTAATACACCTGAACCCAACACTTAAAAATGAATAAAATAACAATATTTTATATTATGTATATTTTGCCACAAAACGTAGCAAAACCAAACCAAACCAAGGAAGTTCTATTGACAGTATTATTATTAACAACAATTACTATTATCTTTCTGAAAGTGCATCCGGGTTATTTTCTTAACGCTCTTTTCTTCTCAAGCCCAGCACAGTGCCAGGTTCTCAGTACATGAAAGCGTCAAACAAAAGAAACCAAAAAACACTAACTGAAGAAACAAAACCCGTGTTAGTTCTAAGATCCCTCCTCTTTGTCTTCTTTTCCTGCTTCCTTTTTCTTCTGGAAGGCAGGTCCTGTGTCTTTTCACCATTTTATTTCCAGGGCCTAACATGGTGCCAGCTTACTAGGCTAATCCTAAAAAAGGGCTTCTTGTCTCTGGCCTCCTACTTGCACTCCTAGAAATGCATCTTGAGGCTCTTGACTTGGGTTATATAAACGCTGTAGAGCAATTAAGAAGCTGATAAAAAAGACAGCCCCTCTCTCCTAAGGGGATCAGAACCATCTCAGTTTATTGAGATAGAGCCCATTAGCTGAAAATTGACAGCTTGGGGACGCAGGGGCCAAGAATTGGTGAGAGAACAGCAAGGTTCTGCTCATCCCTTTCTAGAAATTCTGAGTCCTCAATCACCAGCCAGAAAAACAGACAAGTGTCCTCTCCAAGGCCCAAGTCACTTCCAAAGGGATTGATTTCAGTTCCTTTGAGTTACATAAGAGGTTTTCCTGGCACTTTGTTTTATTCACTGAACATTCCTTTGAAATGTTCTGATTCTGGGATACACAATAGTCACTTCTTGGTAGAGCAAGATTTATGTCAGGGGTTGAGAGCTGGTGTATTAAAACCCTTGGAGACTGGAATGAAAGACCTGTTTGCCTGCTTGGCTTATTTCCACAGAGTATTGGGAACCACTGTGGTCCTTTCTCATCTTGCAGACCATGTGACTAGTCTTTGGAGAGAGGGCAAAAGGGAAGAGAACTGGGGTCTTGGACCTAACGGACCAGGGCAGCAGGTGAGCTGGTTGTTGCCTCATTTCATCCTTAAGAAAGTCTGAACATGGTCACGGCAACTCTCACTATCCAGGATTGCCAATTATATTAGTTAGCTTTTGCTGTGTAACAAATGACTACAAAAAATCAGTGGCTTACAACAACAGCCATTTATTTTGCTCTTGAGATTGTGTGTGACTCGTTATTTCTCTTATTTGTGCCAGGTAGGACTTATGGCCGCTGGGGTCATGCATCTGTGGTCAGCTGCTAGATGGCCTGGCTGGTCTAGGATGGCCTCAGCTGGGTTGGCTCATCTCTGCTCCATGTGGCCTCCCATTCTCCAACAGGCTGGACCAGCCCAGGCTTTTTCCTGTGGCAGAGGCCCAAGGTCAAGAGAGAGAGGGAGAGGGAGAGAGAGAAAGTGAACAAGCGCCTTGAGGTCCAAGCTTGGAACTGGCTGGACATCACTTCCACTGCATTTTATTGGCCAAGCGAATAAGTCATAAAGCTAGCCTAGATTCAAGGAGTGGGGAAGTTGATTCAAGAAGGGGAATAGCTGTGGGATTCATATTACTCAACTGTAAATTGGACAAAATAACTCAATAGCATAACTCTTCTGGACATTATCAGACAGAATGAAGCACGCTGCTCTTGGGCTCGCTCGTCAGTTCATCCATTTACCCATTCAGTCACATTTAGCAAGTAATTCTTTGCAGTTCTGATCTGAGAGGCAAAGGGCTACCAAAATGCCTACGTTGAAAATGCTGCCCCAATAGTAAAAAA
This sequence comes from Rhinolophus sinicus, assembly GCF_057876585.1. Taxonomy (NCBI): domain Eukaryota; kingdom Metazoa; phylum Chordata; class Mammalia; order Chiroptera; family Rhinolophidae; genus Rhinolophus; species Rhinolophus sinicus. The sequence continues at coordinate 16,123,514 of NC_142501.1, forward strand.
AACAACAATGCCCCTTTTAAATTGAGCCCTTATATATGTGCCAGACAAGGCTACTTTGTTTTTTAATTAAAGTTTATTGGGGTGACAATTGTTAGTAAAGTTACCTAGATTTCAGGTGTACGATTCTGTAATACATCATCTATAGATCACATTGTGTGTTCACCACCTAGAGTCCGTTCTCCTTCCATCACCATATATTCGAAGGCTACTTTAATATAATCCTCCCCAAATTAAATTGTTAGGTATTGTTCCCATTTTGTACATGCATAAACAGAGGACTGGAGAACTTAAGCAATTTGCCCAATGTCACACAGCCAGCAATGAAGGAGTGGGATTTGACCCAGGTCTAACTTCAGAGCTTCCATTCTCAACATCCATGGCCTCTCCTTCATTGGACTTCCTCTGTGCTTTATTCCTTTCAACTTTGGCCAGGTTCATTCTAGCTAGATGCAGCTGGATGCTAAGGAGCCCACAATCAAATGGAGATCTGAGCCAGCAGGTAGGCCCATGACCCAAGCAATTTGGTAAGAGCTGCTGGGACATTTTAGGTAAAGGTATTGGGGCCCAGAGTCACTGGATAATTGCTGTGTCTTGCTGTGGACAGTGGGCTGCTCACTGTCTCCGGCCTCAGCAGCCGATCCTTGCCTCTGTTCATGAATTGCCTGGGTGACTGTCCACTGTCCACGGCTCATTCTTTGTCAGTGTAGGGATCTAGTCCCTCGGGCCAGCGTCCACTCATCACCTGCCATCTGCCTGATACAGAGAAAGCCCGATGGTAACCGGAGAAGGCCAGAGGTGAGAAGCAGAGTGCAAGGCTGGAAAGGGACTGCTGGGTGGAAATACCCCAAGGACACATTAATTTCCCTAAATGCCCGTCTGGCATAATGAAGGCACCCAGAATACAATCAGCTGCCCTTTTGAAAGAACATTGAAGCGGCTGCCCTTTTTGAAAGAGCAGAAGGCCAAGCCGAAGCCAGGCTGGGGTCCTTTGTCCTGTCCTTTCTCTGACTCTTCCTTTTGGTTCACAGTACTCTAATCTGGAGGCTGAAAACGCTGTGCATTCCATGTCAGTATAGAAAGGAGATGGAGACCCCACAAGTAACCACAAACAAAGTATTTTACAAACGCCTTTCACAAATGTGCTTTTTGAAAAATTTGACACTGCCCCTATGATGAAGAGTGTCATTATCCTCATCTTATATATGGGGAAACCGAGGCCCAGAGAGACTGCACAATGTGAGGGAAAGTGTGCAGGATGAGGAGTTGGGAGATCAGGACTCTAACCTCAGTTTTCCCATCTATAAAAAGGCAAGGGGTTGGCCAGGTGCAGCCCTCATCCTTTCTGCCAAATTGCTTTCTGATAAACAGCTATGACTGCTTGTCTTCTGCCTGTCCTGAGGACATCCACACCTCCTAAATCTCCCCTGAATTTCTCCAACCCACCTCCATTGTGCCAAGTTCTATTTCTCAGCATCTCGTGCCTTGCCTTGAAGCAAATTTCATTTCTTCCGCCTGTTTCGTGGAGCTTTGAGTCGGCAGAGACTGACTCAGCCACTTGGTGGCGCTGTGGGAAGACGTTTGTTCTCATCAAGCCACCTGGATGTTTCTCCCAGAGAACTTCAGGTTTAAAGGTAGGAACCCTAGAAATGGGAGAAGGCGGTGTGGTTCATACCTGTGTGTGTGTTTCCAGCATTTGTCCACATCCTGTTAATTTGGACAGTTGGGGCTCTGTGTGCTAAGGTTTCAGCAAGCCCGAGTGAGGTGCTTGTATGCATTGGAGGTGCGTGTATGGCCACGGAAAGACGGATCTGGAGAGGCTTCTCATTCGTCCAAACGTCTGGGACTTTCAGTTGTGCTGGGGAGGGGGTCCGCTTCTCTCCATGTAGAACGTGCAATTTCTTTTTAGAGCCGTTAGATATACAGTCAAACGGCCTTTATCTTTCAGGGAGCTGACTTTTTGTGACTTTTATAGAACTGTTGTTTGTGAGATATGGTGTTGCTTGGATACGAGCTGCGGTGTAGCCCAAATACCTGAGTTTTGAGTCCTGGCTCTCCATGTGTGAGCCGCGAGACTGCAGATAAGGCACTCCGTCTCCTAGCACATCAAGTGAAATGTGGGGAACATGAAAATACCGACTCCCAAGTAAGATATTATGAGAATTAAGAGAGACCACTTGTGTGAAAACGTTTTGTAAACTGTAAAGCATGATACCAATGGAAAGTGTTAGAAAGTTCCTGAGGGCAGAGATTGTCCTATATTACTCCTTTTAAAAAATGTTTTATTAAACTTATTGGGGTACAGCAGGGGTCATGAGTTGGCCTATATTTCTCTTTATCTATCCCCACTCCTGGCACAAGGATTGCATCTCATAGATCCTCAAGTAACATTTGTTGGGTGAATGAATGAGTGAACAGGTGGATGCAGAGATCATGAAGGGAAGGGCAGATTGAAAATGTGGCTGTTAAATCAAGGGTTTCAAAGGACGAGGCTGGAGAGGGAGCCGGAGAAGCAGGCCCTTGAGAGGAATTTGGGGCACGTGCCTCCTCTGCCGGGAAGGCAGCTCACTCTACCTCACGCGCTGGCTGCCTGGGCAGCCTGGCTCCACTTGGGCCCAGCTGCCAGGACCTGGGCTATCAAAGGACCGTGTGACTGCTCCATAGCAGGTGAGCCAAGAGCTTCTGCTGTCAACGACAGGCTGCTGACATCCTGGAATGCTCTCCCTCTTGTGCCTGCTTTTAGAGCCGAAGTCCCTGGTGACAATAAACGTAACGGATGCATGACCTGACACTGAGCTGCCCTGCATCTTGGCAGGGCAGGGCTGAGCGACCTGTATCCCATGGTTAGAAACACAAATCAAAACAGTACAGGTAAATATAGGCAATTATGTAGGAACTCTAGATCTCAAGACTATTTTCCCCTGACCTAGTTTTTTTTGTTTGTTTGTTTGGGACTGAGTTACTTGGGAAATTGAAATTGCTTTACAGGGCTATAGACCTGATATTGTTTACGTGTTATAGACCTGATAGATTAAATCTACTAATATTATTTAAATAGTAATAATAGCAGCTACCATTTTATCAGTGCTTACTACGTGGCTACGTAGGTACTATGCTAAACACATCATAGACTTTATCTTATTTAGTTCTATAAGGTAAGCATTAACCCTGTAGGGCCATGTCACTCAACTCTGTAAGATAACTATTACTAGGATACCCATTTTACAGATGAGGGAACTGAGGTTTAATCTTTAATTACTTTCTGGGATTTTTAGAGCTAGCAGATGAAAGAGCTGGGTTCAAACTATTCATTCACCCATTTATTTTTTCCACAAATAGTTATTGAGCACTTATTATAGACCAGGTACTGAGGATTCGTGAGCGAATGATATAGAGAAAAGTCCCTGCTTTGTCTAGACAAACACAACAAATGAGTAGATTATATTGTGCATTACAGGCTGATAAATACAATGGCGAATAAAGCAAGGAAAGTGGGTAAGGAGAACCAGTGGTGGGGGAAGGGAGGAGGAGGTGAGCTGCAGTTTTAAATGGGATGGTCAGGAAAGACCACACTGACAAGATGGCATCTGAGCAGAGGTGAAGGTGCTGCATGGGTCAAGGAGTAAAACTTTGATACATTTGACCTTTGCCCAGTGGGACAAATTGAAAAATTGGGAGTACAAGGAAGATTTCTATGGATTCACCTTTCCCTTAAGTTTATTTTCTCTTTCCTGGACTATTCATTTCCAGAGTCATAAATAGGAGAGTAAAATAGGGAGGAAGTAAAAGTAATAAAATTCATTCATCCATCCATACTCCATCCATCCATCCATCCATCCATCCATCCATCCATCCATCCATCCTATGTTTATATGGCACCCATTATAAACCAGATCTATACTTTCATTAGAAACAAGAATAAGATCTAAGTATGTACTGTTGGATACAATAGCCACTAGCCACATGTGACTATTGAGCACTTGGACTGTGGCTCTGTGGCTGGGGAACTAAAATTTTAATTTTGTGCAATTAACTAACTTTTAAATTAAGAAACCCTGGAGCAGTGTGAAATCTTTTTCTGTTAAGTACAACTTTATTGTTTTACTAGGATTACATTTCAGTTCAACCATTAAAAACTTAGCTTGGAGTTGAGATTTAAGGGTACAATGAATAAGGAATTTCGAAGGCAGTACAAAAAGAATGTAAAATACGTCATCAATGAATTTTTATATTGGACATACTAGGTTAAATAAAATACATTATTAAAATTAATTCCTTTTTTAAACCTGTTTTAATGCGGCTGCTAGAAAAGTTAAAGTGGTATCTGTAGTTCACATTATATTTTTATTGGACAGCAATGTTTTAGACCTGACCATCCTGGGCTCCCAGGCAACTGGGCAGAGCTGGGCCCTTAGTCACATAATTGTAATACTATGAGGTAAATGCTATAATAGACCCAGGAACAGAGTGCTCTGGGGACAGAGAACTGAGCCTTCAGTTCTAATGCAGGATCAAAGGAGAGGTGACGTCTTAAGCTAGGTCTCCACAATGAATAGGAGTTTGTCATCTGGAGGATAAGTGAGGGTGTGTCCCAGGCATTGGGCACAGTGTATGCAAAGGCAGAGAGGCATGAAACCATGAGAAGTGCCCCTGATGTAGGATGCTTGGTGGGAGAAGGTGGTGTGGCTACAAATCAGTACAGTTAGGGTCAGACCATTCCGGCAAAGGGAAGTGAGCAAAAATTGAAAATGGAACTACCTTATGACCCAGCAATCCCACTTTTGGGTATTTATCCAGAGAATTCCAAAACGCTAATTTGAAAAAAATCTATGCACCCCTATGTTTATTGCAGCGCTATTCACAATAGCCAAGACATGGGAACAACCGAAATGCCCATCGGTAGACGACTGGATTAGGAAACTGTGGTACATTTATACAAGGGAGTATTACGCAGCCATAAAGAAGAACAAAATCTTACCATTTGCAACAACATGGATGGACCCAGAGAACGTTATGCTAAGTGAAATAAGTCAGACAGAGAAAGACAAATACCATATGATCTCACTTATATGTGGAATCTAAAGAAAAGAATAAATGAATGAACTAATCAGAAACAGTCTCAGAGACATAGAGGAAAAACTGAGGGTTTTCCTGAGGGAAAAACTAGATGGGTTTTCCTGAGGGAAAAACTGAGGGTTTTCCTGAGGGAAAAACTAGATGGGAGGGGGCAAGGGGGTAAGGGGTAAGGTGAGGGGATTAGAAAGCACAGTCAGTAACCACAAGATTACTATGGGGATACGAAAATCAATTTGGGGAATGTAATCAATAATGTTGTAAAGATTTTGTAGGGTATCCAGTGGACACTTGTCTTATTAGGGAGACCACCTCAGGGATGATGTAGATGCCTGATCACTGCACTGTACACCTGAAGCTGAAGCTGAATAATAATGAATGTCAACTATAATTTTATATATATATAAATGTATACGTATGTATAGTCACAAGAAGCGGAGTACAGCATAAGGAATAGAGACAGTGGAAATGTAATGGCTCTATGCGATGACAGAGGGGTAGCAGATTCGGGGAGGGGGGTTATCACTTTGTGAGGGGTATAAAAGATAAATATGTATTACAGTGTTTTGTACCATGAAACTAATAAAAAAAATTTTTTTTAAAAGGGAAGTGAGCATTACTCAGCAAGAGAAAGGCGCATTTGCAGGGCACCTTGTGCTGGCCACTATGCCTAATGCTTTCTCCTACATTAGCTCATTCATCGATTTCACACATATTTGTTGAGTGCCTACTATGTGCTAAGCACTGTTCCGGGTGCTGAATATATAGCAGGGAGCTGACATGCAGGTCAGCACGAGAGGAAAATCCAGGTCAGAGAGGTCCAGTGACTTGGGGAAAGTCACACAGCTGGTGAACAGTAAGGGCAGGATTCTAATCCGGATTCTAATCTGATGCTAATGTCAATGCTCTCCTGATCTTATCATGCTACCCTGGGTGTCAGGCTAAGGGGTCTGGACTTTGTTCTGAAGGCCGCTGGAGATCAGCAGAGTCTTGGGAGAGGGAGACACAGGGTCAGATGTGTTTTAGGATCAAACTATCGTGACTAGATTGAGACAGGATGGCACTCAGGAGACTGACCAAAGTGCTGTAGTTCTTGCGTTATGTAGTCACCACTCCTTAGCATTTGTCATACTATCCCTTATCCCCAAATCCCACCCTTCTCTCCCCAAGTCTATTTTCAATACAGTGGCTAGGAGGATCCTTTTCAAACCCAAGTCTGATTATGTCACTGCTCTAATCAGAATTGGCCAGTGGCTTCCTGCCTGACTCAGAATAAAACCCTGCCCAACTCAAAGGTTCTTACATCATTTCACAAAGCCCTACATGATTTGGTCCTTTGTTAACTCTCTGGCCTCAACTCCTACTATTCTCCTATTTCACTCCACTCACAATGACCTCCTCACTATTTCAGAAACATGTCATGGATATTACTGCCCCAGGGCCTTTGCACTTACTATGCCCTAGGCCTGGGAGGCTCTTCCCCCAGCTAACCTACTGTCCCCCAGATATCCAGGTTGTACACTCCCTTCCTTCCTTGGGGCCTTTGCACAAATGTCACTTTATCAGAAAGTCTTCTCCTTGCCACCCTCATCATTCTGTACCTCCTTAATCTGCTTTGTTCTTCCTGCTAACCCTCACCATTACCTGACATGTAATACATTTCTCTGTCCATGGCTCATTGTCTATCTGTAAACCTAATGAAGATAGGGACTTTGTTTTTGTTCACTTTTGGATCCCCAGTACCTAGACTCATGATGGAACCATGGTTCGCACTTAGCTAATATGGTTGAATGCACCCGCCCATTCAGGGAGCAAAATGTAGAGGAAAGCTCTTTATATCTCTCTCCACCCTGCCCAGAACCCCCCGTTTAACCTTTGTCAAACCCAAAGTCTCTTCTGTTGTAGTCAATCAGAGGTTTTCTCCCACATGACTCCCGCATGGTCCTGTATGCAACATATTTACATTCTGGACTTTCTGGTGGCCACTCTTTCCAGGGTGGCACAGTGTTGTTTTCTGCTTCTGGAGGCCTGCCAGTGCTTTCCCTGTTGACGGGGAATTTATCACATTTCAGTTTCTCTTCTCAAGAATAGAACCTTTCAATGAATCCCCGCTGTTTTGTTTCCCTCAGGAAGAACCTATCTTATTTTTCAGTAGAAAGTTTAGGACAGAGAAAACAAAGCAAATGGAACTGTTGCCAAATGTCATCTTACTCCATCCTCTTCACATGCACGCAAAGAAAGGAGAAAAAGAATGAAAGTAAAACTGAAATCTACAAATGAGTCAAGAATTGTCAGCACCGGAGGGGTCATCATAGATCATCTCCCCTGATGATTTATTGAGTGTATATATTATATCCCTTAATCCTTACACCAACCCCATGGGACATACTACTATTACCATCACCAGTAACACCTATGTTATTACCATTGCCATTTTGCAGTTGCGAGAGCTGAGGCATAGTCGGGGAGAGGAATTGTCCAAGATGGTCCATTAGTAGTGATGGGACAGGGACTTGAACTCAGGCAGTCTGACTCCGGAATGCAAGCTCTAAATCAAGGAGTCTGGGATCTTGTTGGAGGAAATGCTTTATCTATGGAAAACACTTGAATGCAATGCATGATAACATTGTGCTGAAGTGTGGTCCAAATTATAAATGCTATAGGAATTCAGTCTGGAGAGGAACTCCCAGTGCTTGGGCATGATTGTGTGCCAGGCATTGTATGGGGTGTTTCCATCCTTCCCATTTAAGGAGAGGCGGCACAGTGTATGTGGAAGAGGAAGAACATGAGCTTTGGAACTGGATAGGTCGGGTTTAAATCCAGGCGCTGCTTTTACAACCTGTGTAATCCCAGGCAAATTACTTAATCTTTATGATACGATCTCCTCAGGTGAAAATAGGGATTATTACAACCACTTTACAGAAGATGGTTTATTGTCATAAAATGGTACCAGCCTATGGTAGGTGCTCTTCAGTCTGTGAATACTAATGATGCCCCATGCGCTCAGGAGCCGCAGTATCAGCTAGGATAAGCTAGGTTATGCTGCTGTGACAAACAACCCCCTAAATCTCCCTGGCTTAACGCTATCCAAGTTTGATATTTGCTCACACTACTTTTCTAATGCAGGTTAGTGGGACGGCTCTGCCATCTTTACAGAGACCCAGGCTGGCTGGGGGAGGCTCTGTACTTCCATGGTTGTCAAGATAGGATTGCCAAGATGGTACTTTCAGAATTGTCAGGATATGGGGATTTGCCCATTGGCTCTTAAAAATTTCTGAAAAGCAATGTTTATCACGTCTGCTCTCATTCCATTGGCCTCAGCAAGTCGTATGGCCACATCTAATTTCAAGAGGATAAGGTAGTGGATTCCTACCACCTCCCCAGGGTGGGAAAGAACCAGAAAATATCTGGTGAACAATTTTAATTACCACTATAGACACAATTTGTTCACTTCTAAAACAGACCTGCTAATCCATATTTGAAGAAGAGAGGTTTGAAGCTCTGAGTGGTTAAGACATTTGACCAAGGTCACATAGCCTATCCACCGGGAAGCCAGGCTCAACCTGCATGCTACCTCACTCAGACTCTATTCTACACACACAATGTCTACAGACTTTGTATAAAAGCAGAATACGGTTTCAGGAGGGGGACAGGGAGGCACTGCAAGTGTGGAGGACAGAATAGGAACTGAATAAACATGGCCTTTGTGTTTGTATTATGCAATAGCCAGTTGTGTGCTCCTGGGGAAGGCAGGAAGTGGCAGAGGGGTTTATGTCAAGCTGCAGTATAAGAGAAGTTTGGACAGATAAGAAAACCAAGCACTGGCGTGTGGCAGAGGAACAGAGATGGAGGAGGTGATGACTGCAGAGTTTTAGGCCATTATTCTGGCAGCAGGGAGGGGGCTTACAGGGAGGACATGCCCTTGCAGGAGTCCAGGGTAAGGTGATAGGGGTAGACAAGAGTGAAGACAGTAGGAATGCAGAAGTGGTGAACCTGAGAGCTGCAGAGGAAGGAGCCCGGCTCACTAGTGAAAACGTCAAGAACCACCAGGGAATCTACAGAATGCACCAGACATTCTTCATACCTCATTCTTCCTATCCCCGTTTGGTATACTGCACCATTTATAAAAAAAAAAAAATTTTCCTAAGGCCTCTTTTTCTCTTGCCTTCTTTATTTTTCCTTGCCGATTCTTAGGAGACGGGGTGGGGGCGGGGGGGGGGGCGGGGGGGGGTCTACCTCGCTGCAGTGGGATGCAGTTGCTGTTACCATCTCCAGGATCTAGCCTCTTTAGTTAAAGGAAAACTCCCAAGGCCCAAGGGGCCAGTAGGCCTGCAAGTTGCTTCCTGCCCAGCAGGCCCCGGGCCCTGCTCCATCTGGGGTCCCTGACTTGCCCACCTCCGAAGGCAGCCTTGGCGGGCAGGGTGGGCGCCCAGCTCTGTCCTGGCGCCTCTAGCGCCCCATCTCTTCCATGCCATCTTTCTCCCTCTCCCAGGCGGCTGCCCGGGCCGGAATCCTGGATGGTGATGGAGGGCCGGTAGTCCGGCGGCAGGCCCCAGGTTCAGCCTCCGAGCCTCCCTTTCTCCTTTCTTCGGGGAGGGCGCGGAGCCCGGGTCAAAGCGCGCCTCTTGGTGTTCTCTGGGGCGCACAGCTGCCCCAGGCTGGCAGTCCTCCCCCAGCTGGAGGTAGAGGCCTGCGAGGCGAGGGTGCGCGCCCTGGCGGGGCGGGAGGGGTGCGCATGCGGCGGGAGGGGGCCCGTGACTCATCGCCTGTAACCCAACACCCGCCCTGCCTCCCCTCCCCCAGCGTCTCCCCCAGCTCCGGACTGGCTGCCGCGGCGACACCTAAAAGAATGAAGGGGCGCCTGGGCTCGGGGCGCCCCCGGCTGGATCGCGAGCGGGCCCCAGCGGCCCTCAGCTCGGAGCGCTCTCGTTTGCCCGGCCCCGGGGCTCCGCGAGCTGCTGCCGCCGCCCGGGTGCGAGCAGAAAGGGAGGCCGAGCGGCTGGAGCAGGAGGCTGCGGCCGCGGCAGAGGGCCCGCGGTAGCTGCGGCGGGCGAGGCCGGGGAGGGGGCGCCCGGGCTTGGAAGCCCCCCGTCCCTGTCCCGGCCGTACGAGGACAAAGCCCCCTGGTCGCCGCTGCGGCCTACACCGCGCAGCACAAAGGGCGATTCGCGACACGCACCCATCCCCCTTCTAGCTTGGGGTGGCCCCGAGCCCCCGGTGGCGGCGGGGAGGTGGGGGAAGCCCCGGCCGCGCCGCCCCTCACTCCCCCTCCCTCCCGGCCCGGCCAGCGCGCCGCCCCGCCCCCGCCGGGTCTGCCCGTCCTCTCGGGGAGGGGTCGGGGGGCGCGGCGCCCACATAACACTCCCCTCCTGCGCTCGGAGCCACCCCTCTCCCCTCCCTCCTGCAAACACCACCGCCTCCGCTGCCACCGCCGCCACCTCGTCCAACGCTCCACAGCTCGCGGCGGCGGGTGGGCGGTGCGCGGACCGTGCGCGCCCGGTGCGCCAGATGTGCAGTCCCCGCCGCTGCCAGTGACCCAGCCGCAGCCCGAGCGGAATCCGGCCGCCTCCCCAATGCTGCGGGGGCGACATTGAGCGCACCCCGGCTTCCCTCAGCGGGGACCCCGACACGCAGAGCGCTGTGCCCAGTCCTGCCCTCTCCAGCCCGGCTCGCCCCGCGTTTGGACATGGAGGGGGCCGCTGCGCCCGCGGTCCGGGACGGCCCCTACTTGGGGCCGGGGGCGCCAGGCTCTCCCCCGGAGGCGGTGGCGGGGGCGACTGCAGCCCCCGCGGCGGCGGCGGCGGCCCCGGAACCCAGGAAGCCGCACGGGGTGAAACGGCATCACCACAAGCACAACTTGAAGCACCGCTACGAACTGCAGGAGACCCTGGGTAAAGGCACCTACGGCAAAGTCAAGAGGGCTACCGAGAGGTTTTCGGGCCGTGTGGTGAGTGGGGAAAACCCGCAGAGGGCGGGGGGCGCCGATTTGGCTGGACGCTGCTGGAGACTGAGGGCATGCAGGGCGGGGGTCTTGGGCACTGAGGCGCTCTTGTCTGAGAGGGGGCTTCCCGGGAACCCCTAGACAGAGTCCTCACTCTCCCCCCAGCTCCCCGTGACTCAGGCGTGTTTCTCTCCCGAAACACTTGTTACATCCTGTCTGCGCATATTTTAGGGGTTTTTATCCCAGCAGCAAAGTAGTGTTTATGATTTGCAAACACTTTGCAATGTTGGGACCGTCGGGGTCTTCCTCGCGGGCACGCATTCAGACCATGCCCTGGAATGCCTTATTGCTCTAACTCCAAACAGACCCACGTCCGCAGCTCAGAGCTGGCTCCCCAAGTCCCGTGTCCTGTAGAGGAGTGGGACCCCCCTGTATCCCCCAACTTGTACTCCCCATCACCCTGCTGCTGCTGTCGCTGCAAGGGTCGAGGGACTCCTGCCTGTTTTTCAGAGAGAAGGTGAGGGAGCAAAAGTAAAGGCAGCCGCATGCCTGAAGGTTGTGACAGTTTGCGTCTGGCTTCTGGGAGGACTGAAATGCCCAGGGCATGGGTAGCCACACACATGCCAACTTGCAGCAGATGCAATTACATTTCAGGTCCTGGCTGCAGGGCTACTAAATTGCTTTAGGGGTCTGGCCCAGCCGCCCCACTCTTTGTGACAGCTGAAACCCTGCCAGGGTCTCAACACCATTTGCACAGCCCCAAGGAGCAACTTGGGGTCTCTGGGTTGTCCCCACCTTGGTTTGTTGTCATTTTCCTTCCTGCAGAACAGGCCCCTGAAATCCACACTGCTTGTGGCTAGAGGGTTGGGTTCAAAGTGACTGACTGTTGCAGAAAGATTTTATGTGGTGTGGCAGAAAATTAACACGGTTCTTTGATTTGAAGCATATCAGATATTATTTTAATCGATTTAGGGCCAAAGTCAGGAACTAATTATGGGGCACTTTTGGGGAGGTGTATAGGGGTCCAGGATTGCTTATAAACTTAACAAATAACCACAGGGAAATAGCAAAATGAATTGTTGAATGAAGTGGTAGGTTGATGTTGGTATTTTTCTTTTGTGTTTATGCAGAGACAGCCCTGTGGAAAAAAATGGGACACCAATCAGAAAGTTCAGCACCCTAATTCTCAAATATTTGGATACCTGGATAACTCCCTCATTCTAGGCTTCATTGTTTGCATTGATAGAACTTTATCCTATAGCTTTTAAAAGTCTGTTATAGGTTCGTTGGAAATTTGAGACATTGTGCACTGTATTTTTAAACTGGCTCCAATAAACAAATTCTGTAGCAGGCAAGTAGGTGAGAATTCACTCTGGGCAGGTGCCAGTTTTGTAGATTGAAAATTTGAAGGAGGGGGTGGTTGTAAAAATGTCCTTTGAGGAACACACTTTCAGGTTTGTGGAAGAAGAGGCTGAGAAAAGTGCACTTCATTCATGCTTTTCTTCTGAGGTGATATTCCCCAGGCTGGATGTTGAATAAGCAAAAACTAAGCTTAGCTCCTTGCTCATGTTGTCTTAATAGCTGTTGAAGAATCGCGCTGGGAAGTTGGAAAGCAGAATAATGAAAAACAGACGGAGCTGGAGTTGCAGGTTGAGGATGTGAGCTTGTGAGGGGTTGAGTGGTAAGGGTGTGTCTGGGATCTGTGAGGGGACGCAGAAGCCTGAATGCTGGGGAGCTACCGCCAACTGAAAGAATGAAAGCTTGTCTTATGGCAGACGCCTTTATTAGCTTCACTGGGGCTTCCTGTCAGGCATTGGTCTGGCTGTCTGAACAACAGAGTAGGTTAGAGTGAAAGGGATTGCATCAGTAGGGGGGAGCCTGCCTTTCTCTTTTGGTGGGTGTCTCCCTTTATTTGCAGAAACTCTGAACATTCCGTCGGAATTTACACGAATGGCCACGAGGGGGCGCCCTGAGAACAGAAGAGGTTCATTTCTCAGCCATAGGCGTTCTGCTGTTATTGTCCAGCCTTAGTTTGGTTTCCCATTGTGCTATTAGTTTCAGCTCAATCTCTTGTTTTACTCAAAAATTATACAGAGATTTTTGAATCTTGTAGAAGACCTACGCCCCCAAACTGGCAATTTTCAAACTGCTTTCTACTGGATAGATAAGCTTAGAATGGTAGCAAAATCATCTGGTGAAAACCTTGCATTAAATAGACGGGAAAACTGAAGTTCTGTGAAGGGAACTCCTCCTTGGCCTTGAGTCCTCCCCCTGCTGAGCACACTGCCCACAGATGGTGTAAGAACTTAAGTGAGAAACAGGAATTGTCAGGTGGAAAATTCCCTGTGCCTGACTGAACAGAAAATAAACCAACAACAACTAAGTGGTCAGCAAATTGTTTTTGCCCATACAGTGCTTGGTGACTCAATCTGTCAAGAGCAGCAAGAAATTTTCATCTCAAGTATAAACCAGGAGTTTTCTTCTGGTTCCAAGGATACATGAAATAGCCATAACTTGCGCTTGAGGTGCAATCGAGGAGAATTGAGGCACAATTCTGTGTTTTTTTTTTAGCTTCATGGAGAATTCTGCAGTGATGTTTCATTTTCATTTAGAAGTGCTTTTAGAGCACTTCTGAAGGAGAGCAGTGGCTTTAAGCTGCTGTGCCAGTGTGAGTGGCTCAAGTCAGGTGCTGCAAGAGATGCTGTGAAATCAGCACTCCTGAGACAGAAGTGTTTAAAAACAAGAATGTTACAGCTTTCAATTGCACGTCTGGAAGGACCTTCTAACTCAAATAAAACATGGTAGGGCATCATATTCTGTATTCTGTGAAAGGCAGTTCCGACAGAGTTGCAGCGTTGGAGTCAGCTGGTCCAGTCCTCCTCGTGGTCCAGATAGCCTTCAATCCCAAATGTGGTCTTGTGGCCACTGCCTGAGTCCACAAAACATGGACTCAAAAGTAGCTTCTTCCAGAGATTAACAAACCCAACAACGATCCACTCTTGCAGAAGGACTAAGAGCTCTGGCTTACATTCAAATCCTGACCCATCCCTTACTAGCTTTGTCACCTTGCCCAAGCTATGTAGCTTTTTGAAACCTCAGCTTCCTCATCTGTAAAATGGGCTACTAAGAGTGCCAACTTCATAGATTTGTTGTGAAAATTTGAATAAAATTATCTACAGAAAGCCTCAAAAAGGGAAATTAATCAATTTTAGTTTCCTCTCTTCGCAGACTTTTTTTTTCCAAATCTCACTTGGATTTTCATTTAGATTTTAAGACCATCAAAAGGGCATGATGCATCGGACAGTTAGCCTAGTACCATTCAGAGAAAGGTGGGAAAAATAATCAACTTTTCAGGTTAATTAGAGAATGCTAGGTTAATTAGGGAAGTGCGCCATAGGAAGCCAAGACAGCCAGATTCTGACAGGCTCTGAGCGTATTTCTAAAGCCTTGAATTTAGCCTTTGTTTATTGCACAACTCTTGTTTTGCTGCAATTTTGGGCAAGGCTGTTGAGCGAGCCCCTTTGTCATAACATGGCATGCATTCTCTTTGAGCCAAGCTCCCTGGACTGGCAGGCTGCACAAAGTATTGCCAAAAACAACAAAGACCAAAAACAAACAACATTTTGGGGAGAGGTGCCATGTAATCACCTCACCACCAAAGACCAAGTTCGACTTTCCTTCTGTACCAAGTCATCTCTTCTGAACAGTATGTGGTGTGGTGTGAGCAGGAGGCAAGGTCTCTGGGAAGGGGTGGCAGGACCAGTGGACAGATGTGCCCCCACATACTAGAGCTCTAGTGTGAGAGATGGGCCATCCTCATTTAGCAAAGGAACTGATTGGACCCAAAATGGATGTTTGAATCACTGGCCCAGTTTTTCATAGCCTGGTGCCAGAGAACTGCAAATCAGGGGGGCAAATGAATAAGCTGACCTGCCAAACCTGGGGATGTGTGGCTGTCATAAGCATGGTGGCTGAGGTGCCATGTTTCTGCTAAGAGCCAAACCCAGTTTCAGGGAGTAAGGGATCTTGGCAAACATCAGTCCAAACTTCACCTCCTTGAGGTGGGAAAAGTAATGCACAGAAGTGTTAAGTGACTTTTCGGAGGTTACACAGCTGGTGAGTGACGGAGCTGGGTCTAAGGCACAACTCATAGTTTGGTATTTTTTCCATCGCTCATTTAATCTTTACCAGAGTAAGACATGATCCTCACTCTTAAAGACCTTATGATCTAGTAGCAAAGATGAACTGTACTTACAAATATTGAACTAATTCTGCTCAGTTCAACCAAGATTTATTACCGTCTGCCATATGCTTTTTCCCATGTTAAATGCTGAGGCATAGACAAGGAATGTTCCGTGTGGTGGAAGAGACAGAGTAAGCAATTGCTAGGCCACGGGTTCCGCTTTCATACAGGACTGGATTATGGCAGGTGATTTTCAAATCAGAATGTAGCTCATGGACATTTAGTTCATAATACTGAATTTGATCCTGGACAGGAAAACCCCATCCCGTATTTGCACTGCTGCTATTATTACCACCAGCTGATATTTTTCAGAGCCTGGGCTGTGTCACACTGTACTCGGTACTTTACAGACATTTTCTCTAATCCTCTCAACAACCCTAGGAGGTATGCCCTCTAGTTAGACCCATTTAACAGATGGGGAAAGTGACACGGAGGTGAAGTAACTTGCCCGGGGTTATACAGCTAGTCAGTGTCAAACAAGTCTGTGTTGAAACCCATCGCTGCTAGAGGAATGGAGAACCTTCCTTATGTTGCCCAGCTGGTCACCTCTGGATTTGGGTCTGGTACTCTGTACCTGGTGCCAGAAGACCAGCCATGGGGTGATTCTGTTCCTGGGTGGGGGGCTCTCATTGTTCAGGAAGGGGATATAGAGAACAGCCATGACGTACTATAGGATTAGGGAGGGCAAGTGCGTTGATGATGACCCTTAATTTGAGTTTCAGAAGACTGAAAAATGGGGCATTTCAGCCAGAAGGCAGATTCCAGGGTGAGCAGGCCAGACTCCTTATAATGCAGGGTTTGTGCTGGGATGCAGTAGGAGGCAAGATGGGTAAGATAGGATGGGGCGGGGGGATATCATCATCATCATCGTCGTCATCATCATCGTAACAGCTAATACTTCTTGAGTACTTATAACATGCTGGGTACCCATTTTGGATTTCATCCTCCTAATAATTCTGTAAGCATCTCATTTTTCAGATGAAGGAACTGAGTCACAGAGAGGTTCACTAGCTGGCCCAAGGTACTTGCAGCTGCAGAGCCGGGGTTTGGACCCAGGCAACACGAATGCAGAGACCTTGACCATCTCCCTTGCTCTTGGGGGCTGGGCTGGTTTCTGATCCCAGTGGGGCCCTGAGCCCATCAGTCTGGCGGGCTGGCACGGAGCAGGGAGGCGAGCCTAGAGATTTTTGCAAGAGTTGAGGTATGAGAAGATAAGGATCGGAACCGTGTTGTGGGAGAGACATGTCTGCTTCTGACAAACTAGCTGCTTGCTGGGCCATGACTTAGTTTAATGAATCAGGTTGAGGGGCTCTCCACCTGGACACACACTGAGTTCTTCGTTGCGTAAGCAGCCTCAGATTCTAGAATCCTTAGGGGGCCTCAGGAGGTCAGCTGGTACACTTCTCTGCTCGCAGACAGAAATGCACCCACACTACGTGCCAGGTCTTCGTGGCATCGCTTCCTCATGGGAAGTAACAGGAGATAAGGTTGAGTCAGGTATTTTGTCTGTTCTGTTGGTAAGCCCTGTCTAACCTCTGGAACCTACCATTGACGCCTAACATAGTGCAAGCACATAGTAGGTGCTCAACAAAGGCCTGTAGGATGGAACTGAAGTGAAAACAGTTGAGCCAGGGGATATTTTAGGAGGTGTCAAGGCTATAGGTCGTTGTTTCTGACCTCAAGGAGCTTTTTGATTTGCTGGGAAGAAAAGACAATGGCTGGAAATGAATGGCGGGTTACGTAGCAAAGTCTGCAGAGCCAGGCAGACCCTCCCCTGCACAAGTTCCCTTTCTGTTACATGTGCTTATGCACTCGTTAGGGAGAGAGAGACATCTGTCCAGGGCTTGTCAGCTTCCTGGCCATGGCTTCCTGTCCTCAGTGGCTCTGGAGTCAGACAGCGTAAGTCTCATTTGTCTTTCCCACATGAAAGTCCTCGAGCATCTGTAAGTTATGATTTGTGAAGTATCTGCTTTAAAGCAGAGTGCATTTATCATCGCACTGGCCCAGACGACACTGTATAGTGCAGGAATGAGAAGATCCCAGGCCCCAGAAAGGGAGGGGCTGGGCCAAGATGACCCACCCGTGAGGGGAGTCTGGCTGTATTGATAAAATTCTCTGGAAACGGCCCAGGAGCAGCCAGATGTTGACTTCACAGCGAGGCTCTTCAGTAAACTTTTGACTACATGTTAAACCGGAGCCAGGCAATTCCACTCCTGGGTCTGCCCAGGAGAAATGCAAACACATGCCCACCCAGAAACGTGCACACAAATGTTCACTGCAACATTATTTATAAAAGCCCCAAAGTAGAAGCAACCCAATGGCCCATCAGCTGATGAATGGATAAAATGCATGTTCATTTTACTTACAGATTGTTATTTATAATCAATTCCATAGTTTTATTTATGGAATATTTCAGGAATATTATTCAGGAATAAAAAGGAATAGAGTACTGGTGCATGTTACAGCATGGCTGAACCTTGAAATCATCATGCTAAGTGAAGAAGCCAGTTACAGAAAGTCATATGTAATGTATGATTCCATCTCTGTGAAGTATCCCAAATAGACAAATCCATAGAGACAGAAATTAGTGGATTAGTGGTTGCCTAGGGCTGGGGTGTGTTGGAAGTAAATGGGGCGTGGCTACTAATGGGGGTTTCTTTTTGGGGATTAAAGCGTTGAAAAATTGGTCGTGATGAAGAGCGCACAGCTCTGTGAATATACTGAAGACCCTCACTTCTACATTTTAAATGTGTGAAATGATGGTGTGTGAATTAGATCTCAATGAAGCTGTTATAAAAAGCAACTGTGCCTCGGGGAGGTGGTTAGAAAGTGGAATGGGGTTAAAACTCATATCTCTCTGGCCCCCAAGATTCTAACCTGTGGGTTCACAGAACTTTCACGCACATTTTGTGTGAAAAAGTGGGAAGCATGGTCCTGTCTGCCATGGGCAAAAGAAAGTGCCCTGGAGTCAGACTGCCTGGGTCCCATCCTCGACAGCTGTGTGACCGTGGGCTAGTCACCAATCTCATTTAAACCCTGTTTTTTCATCTAGGGCTCATAATACTTCTTATTTTAGGGATTGTTGAGAGGATTCAAGTGCAGTAGCTAAGGCTTTGCCCCATGCTTGGCGCATAGTAGGCATGCAATAAATGCAGCCAGGGCCATTGCTAGTCTAAAAGGCACATTTGTACAAATTAGAAAAAGACCTTTCTCTAGGTGGATGTGTTTGACAAGGCTCCTCTCCTGGCCTGAAGCAACCCCCCCAAACTGGTGGCTCTATGACAATAGTGTGGGCTGGAGGCCAGTCACTTGTCCCTCCACTGAGTGCCTGGTGTGTGTATGACCTGCGTACATCCCTGTTTTGCAGCCCTGGTGCTGGCTTTCATTATGGTTCTTATTAGCTACCGCTTGTCACTACTCTGTGGCTGAAGAGTCCCCATGACGAAGACACAGCGTACCCTGAGGGCTGGCACACATTTGCACTTTAGCAATAAACCAGATATATTTAATGAGTGCTTACGAAAGTGCCCAGGACTGTGGGGCATTTCAGAGAATATGACACATCCTGCCACCGACATACTGAGAATTTAGTTGGTGTGGGTAATGAACACATCTGGAATAAGCTGAGAACTATGCCAGGTAATGAGGTGCAGAGGAAGAAATCACGGCTGTGGAATCAGACAGATGTGGGTTCAAATTCCTTCCTGCTACTTGGCAGCTCGTGGAACTGGGCAAGCTGCAACCTTCTGTTTTCTCATCTACAAAATGCGGCGACCAAGTGGGATTGCCATGAGAAGCAGGGTGTTGAAGCTTCCAACGCAGAGCTTGGTGCATAGTGGGATCTTGAAAACTATACCTGGTATTATTATTTTGGTGAGACGTACTAGCATCGAGTACCTGGCAACCTTTCTATCTTGGATCATGGCTCTCCCGGCTTAAAACCTCACGGGGTGCCAGGGGACTAAACTCTGAATTTGCCATATCCTTCAAGGCTCCTGCCTGGGCGTCTGAACTCTCACTTCCTTATTCCTCTGTCTTGGCCCTGTGTCCGTTCCCTTTGGAGCACGTAAACCATGTGGGTTTCATGGTAGGTCTGTATACACCCTCCCCTTCGTCCTCCATTGGAACGGAAGCAGGGGAACTGTCTGACTTACTCACCTCTGCATACTGGCCTATAGCCTGGTCCCAGGCATGTAGTAGGTGCCCTGCAAGTATGAATGGATGAATGCATGAATGCATGCATGAACAAACGAACAACCAGCTACATGAAGAGTGCACCAGCAATCCTGAGTAGGGGGAGTTCTGTGAGGATGGGTGGCAGCAGGGAAGGCCCCTTGGGACTCCATTGTCTTCCTTTCCTGGTTCACCCTCCTCCTCACCAGCGTGAGGACATCTATGATCTGTGGGCCTGGAGAGGAGAAGGGAACCTGTCCCCCACCCATGGAGGCTGCTGTCCACTGCTCTGCGGCCTCCTTGGGTTGCTCCCCACTTCCCCAAGACTCCAGCCTCCCATCTGAGAAAGCTGGTGATCATCTCTGCAGAGCAGGCAAGCTTTAGATGCAAAATGCATTTGCAAGACTTTCAAAACATTTTATCCCTGGGTTGTAAGTCAAGTACTTAAAGAATTGTAAACTGGCTGGAGTGCAGGAGGTAATGTATGTCTGGAAGAAACACCATCGTGATTTACCCTTTAAACTTAAGAAAAGAATCCCACTTGTTTACTTTCATTAGACATATTGAGAGGCAGCATGAGATTTCCAGTGGGAAAGTGCTAAGAGGCCTCTGTGGTAGGTTCCCCTCCTTCCCTGGAAGGGGAGGGGGCTGGTGGCATTCTAGTGACTCAGGGCTCCACTTGAATTTGGCCCAAGGGCAATTTCCCAGTTTTAAAAAAAGGGAGCCGCTTCTCTTAGTATTTCCTAAGGGCCCATTCCCTCCCCATTTCCTTGTGTCAAGCTCCTTCTATTCCTGTGGCTCAACAGCCACAAAGGCAGCTAGCAGACTGCAGATTGGAAGGAATCCTTGCTGGATGTTGTCATTTCACAGTAGGGGCCCTGGTGTGGAACCCCCTTTCTTCACCTGTACATTGAGGGGCTGAGACAAAATGTTCTCCAAAGTCCCGGCCAGCTCATAGGAACAGAATCCTGGGATTTGCTGAAAGGAGTGGGTAAGATGGGGACTTCATTTCCTGTGGCCTGGTTTTGGCAGAAGACCTCCTTGTTGTGGGGAAGGGGAAGTACATTCAGCTCTCAAAACCCTTTTGAGATTGTTTGGTGCAGGCTTTGTCAAGTGTAAGGAGAGTCTTCCTATGTGGAGTGTCAGGCTGTGGGGGGGTGGGGGGGCTCTCACCTTCCCTACTCCCAGGTTCTAGGATGCCAGTGCGTTCTCACTCAGCTCAAGGCAGGCGCTGCTTCTGTAAGCATGTCTGTGGGGAGGCTTCTGAACTAGGCTCTGTGTGAATCAGAAAACTCTCGCTTTCAGAGAACCTATCAGTTTTCTCATCTGTAAAATGGGGTGATAATAGTAGAACCTACCTCCTAGTTGTCGTAAAGATTCAGGGAGGGTGCTGAGAACAAAGCCTGACATGTAGCCAATTCTCAATAAATGTTAGCCATTATTATTTAGGATTTAGAGGAGGGCAAGCTCATGTTCTACTGAGTTGCCTGGAAGGATTTTTGTTCATTTCTTAGATACTTAGTGTGTAGGAGGCTTTGCTCTTGGTCCCAATGAAGCCAGAGCCCTGTAGCTGCCTCTGTTCGCGGCTGTGCACTTGGGTCTTCCTGTAGATGCCAATTTCTCCCTGTGACTTCAACAGTGATTAGGACATTCAGCATCCATTTAGCCTGGGTCCTTCATCCTGGTGACAGGTGGGGTGGAGGTAAGACTCCAGGAATGAGGAAAAGACTAAAGAGGGGTCCTCTCCCCAGGGCAAGGGATGTTTTTGGCAGCCTCATTTAAAAGGCAGGCTTAACTAATAAGTTTACTACTGTTTCATCCTTAAAGGTGAAATCAGTCAATCAATCAGTCAAGCTCACGTTTAGGGAACACTGCTGTGTTTCCCCGAAGATAAGACCGGGTTATATTAATTTTTGCTCCAAAAGATGCATTAGGGCTTCTGTTCAGGGGATGTCCTCCTGAAAAATCATGCTAGGGCTTATTTTCTGGTTAGGTCTTATTTTCGGGGAAACACGGTGTATTTGCCAGGTCTGGGGGTAAGTGCATTACCTGTATCATCTCACTGACTTCCTCGTCGGCCTTGGACCCAGCCTATGAGAGAGATGCTGTCACCATCCTCTTTACTGCAGAAGGCCACACTTTGTAACCTGGGGGTGGTGGCAGGAATGAAACTCAGTCTGCTTGAGTTCTCAGCTGTGACCCGAGACACCGCTTCCCAAGAAGGAGTAGAATTATCTCTGTTATTTTTTTTGTGTGGCAAGTGCCTTTCCCCGGTCGCACATTTAAAAAGATTTATTCAGGTATGTGTTGAGCTCCTTCTCTGTGCCAGGCACTGTAGGGGCTCTGGGGGGACACCAAGGAATGAGCTATGACCTCTGTCCCAAAGGAGCTCAGCCACCGCTTGGTCCTACGACGTGTACCTGTCCCTGTGTCGTTTTTAAATCCTTAGCTTTGTGGCCCACACTCTCCCCTCTGGCTGATCCATTTAAGAGACTGATTCTTTTTTGTGGACTTTTTTTTTTAAATCTCCCAGAATTCCATCCCTTTGTATCACGTACATCCATCAATCCAGCCTTGACTCTCTCAGTATCAATTTAAAAAGATGCCTGCCAACTTAGAGATACTCTCAGTGGTCCTTGATGCAAACAATTGCTTTGTATGGTTCTTAGTTGACTTGAAAGGGAACTCGTCCTCCAGTTGCAGAAGTCGTGGGACGGAAGAGGCTGACACTCCGCTGATCTACCGAGCTCAGAGCCCAGCAGGAGAATGTGTTTGGACAGAAAGGCAGGGCAGTTATATGCTCACTCCAGGGAGAACCCCACGTTGTGTCTTCCTCATGGTTAATTGATGTCTGTTTCCCAGGCAGAATCAATCGGAATGCTCAGGGAAGAAACCAGTGTGTGAGTGGGTGTGCAAGCTGCTGGTAGCAGAAATCCTAGAGAGGGGAGGAATTAAGTGAATCTCCACTAATCCTGTCCACCTTCGTGAGTGTGTAGGAAGGTCCGGAGCAGAAGGGAGGACCCTTTTGCTAACAGTCCTAATAGCAGGAAACAGTTAGTGAGTGACAAGTGTGTACCGGGCACTGTTCTGCCTACTTTACATGCCTTCTGTCCTCTGAGCCTGTATTATTATTGCGTTCATTTTGCACTTGAGGAAGGAGAGGCTTAGAGAGATTGAGTGACTGGCCCAAAAATCAGAGCTGGGATTTAGAGCTGGGTTGACTGACTTCTGAGTCATGGCCGTGACCGCTGGAGTCCATGGCCTCTCGTGGGTATGGAGCCTTGTAAGCTTTTGTAGCTTCTTGCTTTGTTTCTTCACCCACACAGTGGATGGTAGACACTCGTGGAACCCACATGTAAAGCTCAGAGAAGGTTGTCTCCAGGCTTGTGAAAATAGCCATTTGATGCACTTCGTCCCATGATCCCGATTTTTCTGTGTCTTACTTATGTATGTCCTCCCAGTGCTAGTTCAGTGCTTGGCACACAATAAGAATGCACTAAATATTTGCTAAATGGCTGTGGAGGGTCATGAGTCTAAGGCTGTTGTCAAGAGACTTGGGGGCCTGTCCCACCATTGCCACAACTTGTGCTGCGTGACCTCGGGCAAGAAGCGTTCTTCCTGTGGCTACAACGCTACAACTAACTGATCTGTAAGATGAGAGCTCCGGGCCTGATTTTTGTTTTATGATTCATTATTCATTCAACAAATATTTGTGGAGTGCCTGCTATGTGTCACACGCCACTCTGCGCTAGGCGATAGGGCGAGAGTAAGGATGAGACAGATGAGGTTTCTGCTCTCTTGCAGTCCATCTGATTCCAGCCCCTTCCCGAGTTTGCATTTGGTGAGCCCTCATGTCTCCTCCCCAAACTGTTTCCAAGTGGCAGACACTGAATCCTTCCTTCTTTGTCTTCCACCGCTAGAAGGTGTGTTCCACCGGGGCAGGGATTTCCATCGGTTTTGCCTACGGATGGGTACCAAGTTCCTAACACAGTGCTTGACAAGTAAATATTGGGGATAGGCAGGCATGCGTACCTGAATGAATGATTGCCTTGTCTCTCTTGCTAGTGAAGTCTCAGGATATAAAAATTCTGGGGCTAAAGCCCAAGAAGAAAATTAAAGCACCAAAGTGCCATTTTTTCCAGGAAAAATACCATCTTTATAAAGGCAAGATGCAGCCAAGATTGGGAGGGTTTATTATTTCTGCTCGCTGAAGGGTTCGGGAGTCAGGCAGGATTCCTCGATTTTTCATTTGGTGATGCTTTTTGCAAACCACAGAATAAAAACAAAAACAAAATTTTCCCCCCCTCTTTTGCTTCAAGTAGGAAAAACACTTGCTTCTTAAAACAGCTCATGAAGGAAAAAATTATA
Organism: Rhinolophus sinicus; assembly: GCF_057876585.1. Lineage (NCBI taxonomy): Eukaryota > Metazoa > Chordata > Mammalia > Chiroptera > Rhinolophidae > Rhinolophus > Rhinolophus sinicus. The sequence goes on from NC_142501.1 coordinate 16,147,309, forward strand.
ACAAATATTTTGCATTTCTCTGGTGGCGGCACAGTCTGAATTCCTTTCAGCCCCACAATGAGTTCTAATTTTATGAAATGTTTGGATTAGCCACCAATTTTCCGGTGGAATTTAGGAGGCTTGTATTTGTACTTATGCCTGAAGCGAAGACATCTCATAAAATCCATGCAGTGTCTCGGGCCCAGTGGGACATTCTCGCCAAGGACAAAATGACCATCAGCGGAATGATGGGGAAGAAAGAGATCTCTCTGGCAGCTGTGGGCAGGCTTTTCGGACACTGGTGTGTTCTTTAACCACAGTATCTAGGGTTTGGCTAGGCTGCATACCACTTCCAACTGATCATGGGCTATAAAAATTCCAGCCCAAGTTGTACCTGACCTTGTTCCTTCCATTCCCAGAGCCAGAGAACATTAGGGCATCTGGTAATTGGGTAAGAGGCATTTGATAACACATGGTGCTCTATGCCCCCCCCTCCCCGCCCCCCCCTTCGCCCCCAGCCCATAGCACATATTGCCTTGTGTTATAATTTCCAGTTTACTTATCTCTTTCTGTGTCTAGATCTGCACTGTCTCTCATGGACACATGTGGCTATTAAAATGAAAACTTAATACAATGAAATAAAATGAAAACTTCAGTTCCTTGGTTATACTCGTTACATTTTTAAGCATTTAATAACCCTCTGTGACACGTAGCTACCATTGATTGGACAGTGCAGTAAAGATCATTTCCATCATCATAGAACGTTCTGAAGGACAGCCCTGCTCTAGAGGCTGAGTTTCATGATTGCAGTGACACACTCCACCCTTGCCCTTGCATTATTAGCTCCATATGTAGCACTTGTCACTAACTGTAATTATCTCTTAGCAACCGCATTCACCATCTTTACTGTATTGCCAGTGTCTAGCACAGTGCCTGGTATATAGTAAGCACCCAGTAAAGATTTTTAGAATGAATGAATGAAGTTGTCTGTCTGTTCAGCATTGCTTTGCATGTGCCTAACACATAGAGGGTCTTGCAAAAAAAAAAAATTGAATGTATACTTCTAGAGTTGAACTATTGACTGGATGGATTCATCTGATAGCTGTTGAGCACATACTAGGTGACGTTGTGCGAGGCTCTGGAGATGTGATGAGCAGACAGACACGGTTCTCTAGAGTAGGAGCTTATCCAATTCTAATGGTTCTTAAGTGTGCAGGGGACATGTGAATCTCCTGGGTGTGTCTGTAAAATGCACCGTCCCTGGCACCCACCCCAGAGAGTCTGATCCAGCAGGGCTGGGGTGGGACTCAGGGGGACCTGGAGAATCTTCAGCCTTTTAACTAACATCTCAAGTGGACAATTAAGTTCACGAACTCATCCTAGAAAAGTGCTACATACCTTGTTGCTGAATATCATTATGGTCCCCTCCGATGTACTCCCCTTGGGAAGCTGTGCACCGACGCCCGTGCCTAGTTTACCCTTCAAAGCAATTTGGGAACTCTTTTTCTGGAATGGCCATCAGAGCTGTCCTCGTATTACCTTTGATGTCCTGAATGTCATCAAAATGTTTTCCTTTCAATATTTCCCTTATCTTTAGATAAAGAAAGAAGTCATTGGGGGCCAGATCAGGTGAGTGGGGAAGGTGTTCCAATACAGTTATTTGTTTACTGGCTCAAAACTCCCTCACAGACAGTGCCGTGTGAGCTGGTGCGTTGTTGTGATGCAAGAGCCATGAATTGTTGGCGAAAAGTTCAGGTTGTTTTTGTCTAACTTTTTCACGCAGCCTTTCCAGCACTTCTAAGTAGTAAACTTGGGTAACTGTGTGTCCAGTTGGTACGAATTCATAATGAATAATCCCTCTGATATCAAAAAAGGTTAGCAACATCGGTGCAGCGAGTTCACGAACTTAATTGTCAGACCTCGTAGTCACTTGAAGTGTTGGTTAAAAGGCTGAAGAAGGGGTTGCTCCATGGTCTGTACTTTGAGAAACACAGCAAGGGGGAGCTAGTTGTATTTACTTGGGGATACACTACCCCACTTTCTTCGGTCCACATCTTGTAATTGCCGGAGGGCCTTAAGACCCCGGGCCCTTATATTGGACCTGAAGCTTGAGGTCTCTTTGCCTTCTATCCTCCCATGGAGTAATAAATAGTAATACTAGTACACAGTTGCATGGTTGTGCCAGGTGAGAGACTAAGCATGTTAAATCACTGACCTGAATTCATCCTTATGATAACTCTAAAAGGTACCTACCATTATTATCCCCATTTTACAGGGGATAAACTGAAGCATGGAAAATCAAGTCAGTTGCCCATGTTTGCTCTGCTCAGACCCTGAAGAGCTGTGACACTGCTGCTCATGGTCACTGAACTTGAGCAGCTGCCTCCCAAATACCACACGGGTCTTCATCTCCGTTCCTGCCCGTTGCTCAGAATCGAAGTTCAGGTGTATGGATGAAATGCCTGTTTGGGGGATTAACACGTGTGGGCATTATGAGCTCCGTTGATCTACAAATGCCCATGCCGGACCTCAAGGAACATCATTCATTCATTAGGCGGGCTTTTCCTTGGCCCTGCTATGTACCAGCCCTTTGCGGTGCTCCCAGGTGGAAGAGCCTTGCACCTGGCCTAATGGGGGGACAGAGACATAGCCAGAGAAAGGGTCACAACTAAGATAGGTTTTCTTCTAGGCAGGAAAAGCAAAGCAAATCTTAAAAACTAGGAGTTCCTTCATTTTGTTACTTGTGACTCAATTTTCACATAGTTTTGCTGTAGAATATATCTGTGTCACCCAGCAGAGGTTCAGGGTGTGTGTGTGTGTGTGTGTGTGTGTGTGTGTGTGTGTGTGTATTTTGTATATGTGGTGGGGGTTCAACATAAAGAAGGATGTATCTTTCTTTGTTAACCACTTAGCAAGGCAGGAGACCCCTTGAGATGGGAGTGCCCAGAACTGCTGACCCACTTGGGAGAACTTTGAAAGAAGGAGGGTGAAAGGGAAAGGGGTGGATATTTTTAGAATACCTAGTGTGTGCCTTCTGCAAGACATACTGAATGAGGCAGTTTATATGTGTCATCTCATGTCACAGCAACTCTGTGACGTGTGGTGACTCTTAGCCCCATTTTGCAGTAACGAAGCTGATGGTCAGGAAGAGTAACTGACCTGCTCAAGTAACCAGGGTAACACCTGAGTTCAAAATTCAGGTCTCTCTGCCCCACTGTGACTTTTCCTGCCACCCCACTGGTTCCCAGTCCTGGCTGAGCATTAACATAACTGGGGACCTTTCTAAAGCTCTCTGGGGATGGGGCCCCGATATCAGTATTTTTAAACTGCGCTCTTGGTTACTGCATTGCACTGCGGGAGTTGAAAGGTGCTGGCTAAAGCGTGCTGACTGCCGAGGTCCAAGGGTCTGCACGCCTGAAGGTGTCCACATCGATGACTGGTCAAGCTGGGAGGGACCTTGCCCACAGGAAGGCGAATCCTCTCCCCCACCCTTGCCCCCCCATGTGCTTTCTCCAGGGAGGACTGGTGTATCCAAAGCCATCCCACTGGACCTGGACGTGGGCCGGGACCTTTTGCTCTGTTGCATCAGAGGCTGCCCGTAAATCGGCAGCCAGCATGTTTTCTTTTTAGGCCCCAGTTGTAGCGACCTTTGTGTGTCTGTTTATTTCAGGGAAATAATTCCATCCTACAAAATTGATTCCTTGGGGGCTACAGAAGTACATTTGAAGGGACTTCTTTTAGTGGGGTGACCTGAAATGTCCTCTTAAGAGAGGCTACAGCTGTTCACTGTCTCCCAACTCCCATCTCACTTTGCCCTCTGACATCAACCTCTCAGCCTCACTGTCGTGTTCTGACTTATACACATCTCGTATAAGGCCTACTTGTTAATAATTGTAATTAAAAAAGCGGTTTGGGAGCATAGACTGTATGTTGGGCAGACTACTGAGCGTTTTTAATGTGTTATCTGATTGCATTTTCTTGGCAGTGATGAGAGAGTAAACACAAGTCTGAAATCTGGGGAATTTTATCCTTAGAATGGAGAAAGTTACAATCATGCCAGATTTGCTGGCCTTGTTGGAGAATGAGGTGTTCCATGGACTGTGGTGGGTGCCATATTGGAGCAGTTGGCTTGGCTGGGATGGCGGTGGGTAGTTGGCTAACTGAACAGAAGGGTGTGGGGTAGCCCAACAGTACCTGCTCTTCAACCTGCCATTATTCTCAGTCAAGGAAATGGAAAACATTGGTTAATCTGATGCACTGACTGGTTAAGTGGAAATACTAATATAACTTGATCTGTTATAACTTAATGGAGAGCTCAAAATATATCTTTCCAGGTCATTGAATCTCAGCCGTTTAGAGCCAAGCTTTTAAAAAATTGTAACCATGTATTATGGAAATCTTTCTCAAGTGGTTGCACTTTTCTTGCCTTCTTAAAACAGAGTATCTTAAAGATAGTTAAACTTCGTCTTTATGTTTTTGGGGAACTTCTAAATGATTCTCAGTACTGTGTTTTGGAATTCTCATGTCTGCTGTTTCGAGTTTGTCTGTCTGCCCCCTTATCAACTTTCATTCCTTTCGGTGCCCTTTTTAAATGGTAAGAGTCTTCTTTTCCTTAAAGCAAAAATAATGTGTGCTCAATTCTGAAAACTCTCAAGACAAGATTGAAGGTCAAGTTAGTTGTCCTGTCTGATTCTGTCAGTGAGGTTGTCTTCACTGGCTTTCTAGTTCTATTTTTCCACTTCCCCACAGATTTGCTGTGACCAAGCTTGTTAGAACTGTTAGTAGGAAAACTATGGGTGACCATCTGTGGGGGCTCAGTGCATGGATTTGATGACATTTCTTGGGGTGGCTTTTCTAATGGTTTATTTGCCTTATTCATGTTGTCTTCACAGCGGAATGGTCCCTGACAGTTAATCTAGTGAAGTTCCGTCTTCTCATGTAATAGGATGAGCCAGTTTCCGGGAGTGGGACAGGCCAGGCTCACCCACTTAGTATGTGGCCAAGCTGGGTCTCTTGACTCAAGGTCCAGTGCATTTCCCATTTTGCCACCTGTGTTCTAGAAAGTGGCTTTGGAATAAGGAGCTACTGGTACATATGTATAACTGGATCTAGAAAAAACCTACCTTTACCTCGATCATCTACGTTGCTCAGGTGACAGATTTTTTTTTTTTTTTTTTAACTTCTTTTCTGAGGGAGGAAGAAGCAGAATGTAGCCTCGTCTTCAGCATGCCAGACCTACTCTCTGTTGGAACATCAGTCTTAGATTAATATGGAGACGGGCGCAGAAACACACTTGAAAGCAACATACGTTACTATCTGTACATTGCTTACATTTTATGACCTTCTTAAAGATGCAGGGAGCATAAATCTTGGGGAGGTTTGTCTTATTTACTTGTTTGTCTTTTCTGCAGATGGGATGTTTGCATCTGAGCTGGGCTGGCTTCAGATATTTGCTCCAGGATATTTTAGCTGAACTGTATGAGTCCATTAAACAAATGTAAGAGTTTTGAGGAAAGAAGGGCTGTGTCTCAAACCAAATGTTTTACATGGAGAACATCTGGGGAATATTGGTATTTCTGTGTACAGTACATCAGAAAGCAGCTTGGCGGGGTTCAGCTGGGATGTTTCTGGCCTGTGGTTGCTGGATTTGACAGTTTTGTTGTAAGGGAATGGTTCGTATGAAGTGGTGCCATAAAGACAATGCTTGATCCAGGAAGGGGTGTCCTTGTTTAGCCGAGCTCTCAAATTGTTCTGATTAGCTCCCTGGCCAGATTGTTGATGACGTTTGAACCGTCCGATATCTGAGTTTAGTTTTCCCCAAGGCTTAAGCTTCAGAGAAAGGAAGTATCACAAGGCCAGGACTCAGGGTGTTTGTTCTTTACCCCATGTTTCCATAGATTTGATGAAATGTGGAAATAGGTGTGGGCCAGCAGAAGCAGCATTGGCCACAGAATCCAAGTACCTGGGTTGCAACTTGGGTGTTGACTTTAGGACCTGTGGGGGATTTGGAGAGTTAGTTCTTTTTCCCAGTTTCAGTTCCCCTCTTCTGTCTGACTGAGGGATGGTGAGGAGAGTAAAATACAGTGGGGTGGCATTGTATACATAGGAGGTGGTCATTCACTCCGTGGTATCGCATCTATGGGTTTGTGGTCTTATCCACAAGTTCAAAAGCAATATGGACCAGAGTGGAATCCGGGATATCATCTGTGCAGGTTGACTGAATTCAGCAACTTGTATATACTGGGCCAGGTTGGTGGTGGTGGGTTGATGGGTGAGAAAGGAATCATTCTTGTGAAAATTAAGACTTAGGATATTCATCGTATTGGATTCAGTTTAACTCAACATGTATTTATTGAATGTCTGCTGGGGTGCCAATCTCTCCTAGATATTAGGGACATGGGGGGAACAAAGCAATTAGGGTTCCTGTCCTGCATTCTCTTCTCACTCTGCCTGGTATGGACCCTGAATTACCCTCCCTTTTGTTAGGTTATATGTTGACTACGATTTAGGGGGCGTAGACAATGAATGATTGGTGTGTCAGTCTGCTCAGCCTGCCATAACAGAGAGACCAACCACAGACTGAGTGGCGTAAACAACAGAAGTTTACTTTCCTATAATTCTGGAGGCTGTAAGTCCAAGATGAAGGTGCCAGCAGGGTTGGTTTCTGGTGGGAGCTCTTTTCCTGGTTTGCAGATGGCTGCCTGCTTGCTGTGTCCCCACATGGCCTTTCCTTGGTGTGCACATGCTTTGGGTGTCTCTTCCTCTTCTTATAAGGACATTGAACCCTGTTGGATCAGGGCCCCACCCTTATGACCTCATTTAACCTTAATTAACTCTTTAAAGGGCCCATCTCCAAAAACAGTCACGCCTGGGGTTAGGGCTTCAACATAGTAATTTGGGGAGGGGTGGACACAATTCAGTCCATAACAACTGGTAACTCTTTTAGAGGTGTGAACATTATTGGCAGAGAATATGGCTAGACTTCCTGCACCTTTCTGTAAGATCGGTCAAAATGATCCTTACTGAACCCCCGGTGAGCCAGATTAAGAAAGAAAAAAAGACAAAACACCACAACGGTTTAATATAGCTTTATTGTGGTGTGAAAGGAAATTATTGTAAACACTGTATCTGGATGGGACCTGGCGATGGCATTTCGACTAGTACCTCGAGTGAAATAGTGAGCAAAAGGGACAGTGGAGATACTTTCCTGGCTCTTTTTGGGGATGGAAAAGTGAATAACTGAGCAAAGTGAGACCTCAGTCTGGTCTTACTTAGGAGTGAGTGAAACACAGGTGGACATGGGAGCCGTTCACAGAAGGACTTCTCGGGAGGCCCCACCTCTGCACAGGTACACCAGTTTACCTGTGATCTCACAAAAGCACACTTGGCTGGGAAGTGTCTTAGAATCCTACAAGGAGCTTCTCCTTGGCCAAACTCTAGGGTCACGTGTCTCCCCATTGGCACAAGGAGGGTGAAGTACCTTAACTGATAGTCTCTTTGTGCCAAAGCCTGTGTATCTTCTGGTTCCATCTCAGGTCCCACCTGCTCCCTGGAGCCCTCTTTGGCTTCTGTAGCCCACAGCATAGCAGGCAACCTTGTTCTTAGTAACCTGCTTAGTAACTTTGTTTTCTCTTCCCACATCGACTCATTGACGTCTCCCAGTAGAAGGGTCTTGGTGGCAAGTGATGGAAATGGACTCTTTGACTCATTTAAGGAGAAAATGAATTTATGTGGTGTGGTGTATCCCATAGGGCCAGGCTTGGCAAAAGACAAGACCCAAGGAAGCCCCGAGGATCTAGGTAGGACGAAGTAATAATAAATTGTCTTTTCAGAGATTGTTGTTGGAATGAATGCCTCTGCCATTTTCAGACCACTCAAAATTCAATTCTGGTGAAAGAGTATCTCCTTAGGCAAACTCTAGGATCAAAGGTCCACCCATTGGCGTGGGAAGAGTGAATTAATTATCCTGACTGACAGTCTCTTTAACACTGCATCCAATGGGGTAGGGCTACTCCCCAGCGCAAAGTCAGGATGTTCCTACTCGTAGAAAGTTGGATGCATGCAGGTCAGAGAGGAGCCTCCATGTCCGCTGCCCTTTCCAGTTGGATTGTAAGCAACTTGAAGGTTAGGTAGGTCTGGGTCATGTTTTACTGCACCTGTATCAATGCTTTTTTCGGAGTAGATTTCCCAGAATTGCTGACTGGAGAATTGACTCATTATTGCATCATTTTAGGGACATGCCTCCCAGACCCTCCTGTCCAGTGCTGCCTTCTGCTCAGCTGCATGGGCTGGCCTCACAGAGAGCAGCAAGGAACACCAGTGAAGATGGAAGTGATTCAGATTTTAGCTTAAAAAAAGACTTAGGGTGGGGGCAGGTCTGTGTGGCTTTGGTGGGCCTTCATCTCCAGAGACTCCGACTGAGCTCATATCCATCAGACACCGACCACGTGTCAGGCAACGTACGGCTTGCTTCGTCGGAGTGGTACAGAGGTTAAAAGTATGGTCTTTGGGTTTAGTGAGATCCAGCTCTCCAATTCATTAGTTGTGTGCCCCAGGGCGAGTTATTTAATCTTCCTCAGAGTCAGTTTATATTCATTGAGAAAGCAGAAACAATCATGTTTTTGCAAGAATTTAATGAGAGGTTGAGATGTTTAACGCAACGGTGCACAGTGCCTGGCGTATACTAAGCGCTTGATAACTGGTGATTGTTACGATTACTTTTAGCTGTCGTGAATTCTCTCCCAGCCCTTCTGGAGTGGGCGCTCTTATTATCTCATTTTAAAGACCAGCAAGTTCAGGCTCAGTGATTTCGGGACACATAAGGATTCAACGCTTGAGAGATTAGCAAGTAAAAGAAGACTTGATGGCAGGTGGCTGTGGGATGATGAAATGTCCTGCTATGGCTTTTTTTTTTTTTAAGAGTCCTTTCCCACCCAGCTTTATTGAGCTATGACTGACTTTTGATATAAGACATACGTAAGTTTAAGGTGTATAGAGTAATGGTTTGATACACATATATATTGAGAAATAATTATCACGATAAGGTTGGTTAATACCTCCACCCCTTTCATCCCCTTACACGAAAACTATCATTTTGTGTGTGTGTGGTGATAGTATTTAAGATCTACTCTCTTAAAACTTCCAAGTGTATAACACAATATTGTTAACTGTACTCACCGTGCTGTGCATTAGATCCCCAGAACTTGTTCATCGTATCGCTGGAAGTTTTTACCCTTTGACCAACATCTCCCCATTTTCCCCACCCGCACCCCCACCCCCATGCTCCTGGCAAACACCAATCTACTCTCTGTTTCTATGAATTTGGCTTTTCTAGATTCACAGGTGTGATCATACAGCACTTGTCTTTCTTTGTCTGAATTACTTCATTTAGCATTTATGTGAAGGGTCCTTTTAAATACTTGGGGTCCGTTTCAGCAATAGCTTTTTAGCATTTACTATATACCAGGCGCCTGCTAGGCACTAGACGGGATGTAGTGAAGGAGACAGAAGAGGTCCCGGTGCGAATGAAGCCCTACAAGAGCCATGAGTGAGGTTATGAAAGGGGTCCTGTATGTGCACGGTGGGGGTGGACGTGCGGGAGCCGGTCAGCTGAAGGAGTTAGTTGCAGACGATAGGGTGTGGAGGGATGCTGGCAGACAGAAGGACAAAGGTATCGGGGATATGAACACACTCCTCTGCCAGGCTGCTCCTGGGGTCCCTGTACTGACCGCAGACCCCTGCCCCAGTCTCTCCCAGCGTAGGAACTGAGTGACGGGTGTTGGATAAAGCTCACGGAGGCAATCTGCCTGATGGGTGGCAGAAAGTGCCCGGACGGAGCACGCTCCTTGGGGGGGCTGGACGTTTGTAGCCGGAGGTGCTGCTGTGACAGGCCTCCCAGGCAGGTTTGTGGGGTGGGAATTAGAGGGCTGATAAGCATCCAGATGGATGTTGCAATTGGGCTGTGGAGCAGGAACCAGTCTGTTAACTCTCTCGGTAATGGACAATGAGAGCTTCCCTTGGAAGGAAAAGAAGCTTCTGCTTGTGAGGAGATGATGAATGAGGCCTCCAGGGGGACAAATTGCAGCCTGGGTTATTGTTCCTTCCCTAGCTGATAGGTCTTTGCATGCTCTCATTGCCATAAATCAGTTTTCTGAGTAAGAGTGAATCTGTCAGGATAAAAATAACTTCTAAAGAATCATCTCTTTCCCTTAGCTATAAAGTCCCCCATGGTTAAAATATGAATTAAAATTTAAAGTCATGCCCCCCACCTTTTTTTTTGCATGTTACATGTATTTTACCATCTTAAGAAGTTAAAAACTTTTTTTTCCTTTTGTTCTCACCTGGATCAGCTAAATTCAATTGACTGATTTCCTTTCTCTTTGGAAAACTCATTTCGTTCCTTAGGCTTTTTGTGTCCCTTGTTCATTGTTCCCAAGGTCAGTGATTCAGTAGCAACCTGAAGTTAATATTTAAAAGCGATGTTTTCAGTGAATTAAGAAATAATGGGGTGAAAACTTCGTGTGCCTATTCACGTATGATATCAAATCAGGCTTCAGAAATTGGAACAAGGTTTGGACTGAAATGGACTGAAAACAGTGTCCCCAGCATGTTTGTGTGAGGACAGGCCCCTAGCATTAGATGAAGCTGAAATAACACCCCACGCTGCGGTCATAATTTGCCAGCACATTTAGGAGTACCTGTCACTGCCCATCTCGGTGCATTAATAATGTATCAGTTTTGGGATTTTGCTGCCCTGGAGCCCGCCTCGTATGTAAATGTGGAACCTTTCTCTGGCAGTTTCTGTCCTGCTGCTGGCTTAGGCTGTGGAATTTGGTTAGGACTCCTTACCCAGAGTATTAATCCCAGGCTGGAGTAAGTGAGACTCAGGACTCTTGGTGTAATTGCAGTACTACTGTTAACTGCATGAACCTGGACTGTGCTTTAATCTCCTCTGGACTCAGTTTATTCATCTGGAAAATGGGTGAATGGAGGTGGCAATAGGACATTCTGAGGTCCTTGCAGCTCTAACATCTGCTGATGGTAATGGTACTCACTTATCCTATGCCAGTGACCGTTGGTCTTCTCTGCCCTCCATTGTATATACCATCTGCTGCGAGCCCCACGGCAGCCTTGTGGGGTTGATGCTTTGGTCACCCTCATTTGCAGATGAGGAGACTGAGGCTGTGACATGGTTGCCTGAGGACCTCTCTGAGGGGGTGCCTGGGCCAAATTGCTGTGACCGATGCTGTGAACAGGGCCTAAGTGGTGCTGGGTTTGTTAGCAGTTCTGGCTGGGACTCTGCTGGGCTTGGAGGCTGATAAATAAAGGTTGCACAACCCTAAGCTTATCCAATCCGTGTTATAAACAGCATCAGAGCCACGGGCTGCTACCAGCTGAGGTTGTCCAGCTTCTAAGTAACCTCAGCCCTCCGGTCCATCCCTTCCCCTCCGTCTCCAGGGTACTTGTTACCTAGAAGAAGAGCCGTGGCAGTTGAGAATTCGGAGGTGGTGTTGCATTTGGCTTTTGGAAACGTGAAAGTCGAAAAATAAATAGCTGCTTGCCCACAGCTTTGCATTTTTCGTCTTTCTGTGACTCTGGTTGCCAGTGTAGCGTCTCCGGTGCTACTAGACGCCTTTTCATGCAGGGAGCCTTAGGGGTGTTTATTGGAGCAGAGCCTGGAGAGACTTCAGAGGATCCTGGTAAGAAGGCTCCTCGCAGCTGCAGCCAGACCCTCTCTCACAAAGCAGAGCAGGACGTGAGGCTCGGGAGCTCACTTCCCCTCGCCTCCTTTGCACACATTCACTTTTACCAGGCGTGGGAGCCCCAGGTTGTGTGCCGAGCATGGAGTGATCCATCGGCAGCCAGCTTCCATGCCCTTCCAGCATCCATAGGCCCGCCTCGGGCTCGGATGAGAGGAACGACTGCTGGGAACAAGCCTTTCATTTGCCAAGGGGTAAATTAATTTGGTTCATGGAGTCCCCTTCAGGAAGCAGCGTGTTTATAATTCCCCTCTATATAGAGGGGCAGCTCATTAATTTTCACTCATCACCTAATGTTTGATATGACGGTGTCATATTTAAGTCACAGAATAATAAGGGCCATCATGGCTTCATGGACTGTGGTTTAAGATGGCATTTCTCAAACTTCAGAGTGCAGCAGCGTCACCTGGGAAGCTTGTAAGAAATGCTGATACCAGTTTGCCCCACACGCTCCAATTCAGTAGATTTGGGGGCTGGGCCCTGAAATCTGCATTTTGACAATCAGTTTCCCCTTTTTCCCCAACCAGGGGATCTAATGCAAGCGGTGCGCTCACCACCTTTTGGAAGATTGCTCTCTCAAAGAATCTAATTGTGTGCTCCGAGCTGCTTTGTTGCTTGCTTTTGGCATTGCTACTGGTATTAATTTCCCATCGGCCTTCTTTTCGCTGCTCGTTCAGCCATGGCCACTATCTTGTGTTTACAAACCCCAACGCCCACCCTACAGGGAGTGCACATCTGCACATGGCGTCTTCGTCATTAATTCCACTTCCCAGGAGGCATCCCCACATGCAGTAATGACAGTCTTAGCTCAGTCCTTGAAGGGGGAGGGGACGGAGAGCAAGGACGGAGTATATGTGTAAATAAAAACGTCCCAGGCCTCTCTGCGGTCGTCCTAAGCAGGCCCTGGCACCGCCAAATCAAAATCTGATTTGCTGCTTAAATTCTGGAAATAGAACACATTTTTTTTTTTTCATGGCAGGAGAATAATCAGTATCACCTGAGGAAACATCATCTCTGATGGGGAGTTTTGGGATGGAGAGGATTGAGAACTGAGTTCTAGAGGATTCTGTAGTTCAGAACTTCTTACAAGATTGAAGGACGGGTGGTGGTGAGTGGTGTGAGGCCATTCTGTGAAGAAAAAGCTCTTTCTTACACAGGCTGTGCTCCTTGGCATCGGGGTGGCTCTTCTCAGAGCCTGATGATACAACTCTTGGCTTCCAACCTGCTTCTGTCTGAAAAAACATCCATGTAACAACATGAATCAACAGTCCGGAGAGGAAGAAGCCCGTGGGCCCCGCGGCGTTGCTGGCTCGGGTCCCTGTGGGGCCAGTTGCATCATGGCAACTTGTTAGTATGTTGTCCTGAGTTGGCCAGGCTGCTCTCAGAGAGCTGGGGGGTCATGGAATTAGGATCTTTGGCTGCAAAACGGCCTCCTGGGTGGCATCACCAGGGTGCTGGCCCGGCACAGCCTTTCTGAGTGAAAGCCATTTGGTGATCCTGGGGAGATTTGGACCTGTGTGGCCCCAATGGAGCTGTGCCTTGTCCAAACTCTGACCATCAACCGGACAAGAGCAGGAGCCCGTACGCTGGCCTCCAACTTGGCTGCCTGTTTCCACTGCAAGTGGCCGTTGGCCTTTTGGTTAGAAAGGTCCCTGTTCTGCCTCTGACTCAGTGCCCTGCAGCTCCCGTAGAATGTGGCTGGGTGTGAGATCACATCTTGTGAATGGCAGGGAAGCTGCCAGCTCCTGTGGCCAGATAATGCAAACTTGTTCTCACGAAGTGATGCTAATGCCGTGTTTATGGCCGTGCGTCTTCCCTGCTGCTTACTCCCCCAGTGCCACCTCCTGGGACCTCACATATGACCCTGTAAAACTTCATCTGCTTGGAGGGGACCCATTACACTGGACTTGGGAGACTGGGGTCCTTTGAGAGAGTCTGTCACCTGCCATATGTGCTGTCCATTCCAACTTTATGCACAGTCTCAAGAATCAGCAGCCTTTAGGCTCAGCTTGCCTGGGTTCAAGTCTTAGCTCCATCTTTTACATGGAGCTAATTTGGGCAATATTTATCTTCTCCGTGCCTCAGTTTCCACCCCTGTAAAATGGGGCTGTCGTTAGGAGTAAATAAGGTAAGGCCCACTGGCACATGGTTAACACTTAATGAATCGTTAGTCACTGCTGTTAAGCTATTGCCACTGATTTAAAAATATGGATATGTCAAGGCCAAGAGCAGAGCACTAAGGTCTTGCTCCGCAAAGGGTGGTCCCTGGACCTGCCTCATTGGCATCCCCTGGGATCTTGCTAGAAATGCAGAATCCCAGGCCCCACCTTTGACCTTTGGATTCCGAATCTGCATATTAGCAAGATGCCCATGACCCCTCTTTGAGCGGCACTGTTCCAGAACACTCCCTGAAGGCCGCCGACATATGGCAGTGAATGAGCATCTGTGGGACATGACTGTAGAGGGAAGAGGGCTGTGATTCTCCTGGTGAGAGCCTGAAATACAACCTGCCTAGAATTTTCCTCTCTCCCCAAAGCAGGCCAGGAAGACAGCTGTCTGCCCTGCTGTATGTGAGTATGCAGGCTGAATATGAATTTTAATTTTAACCTGCCGTTGCCTCAGTACAAATGCGGGGAGGGGGAAGATGTGTGGGGGAAACAGGGAGGGGAGAGATGATTTGCTGTGGGTTCATCATTCCTAAAATATGGTCTAGGACCCTGTGTCTGATAGGACTCATTTATAGTCACCACCGTTCATTGAACACCTACTGTGTGCCAAGAAGTTTAATTACATCATTTTCACTCCTTACAACAGCCCCAGGAGGTAGCACTTGCTAACCCCATTTTACAGGTGAGGAAACTGAGACCTGTGAGGTTCAGGCTCGCTTAAGCTCACCCAGCCAGTAAAAACCTGAGCTTTCACCATGCTGCTCTGCTTCCCCATTAACCCTGCCTAGATCACTGAGCTCTTAATATTCATAGCGGCCTCTGTGGCCGGTTGCAGAGTAGGTGGTGTTGGTGATTATTCAAAAAAAGGAAAAACTGCTTCTGTGGAAGAGGAACCTGGGCCTGTTACATTTAACAAGGGGTGGGAATTGGTTGGGCTGTTTGCCTCTTAAACAGGCAGGCACTACAGGGTAGAGTTCGCAGATCCACGGCAAGACCTGCTGCTTGCTGCATACGGTTTAAACATTAAACTGTAGGGTGGCCTTATTTAAAAGCAGACCGTTTTATAAGGCACACGGTGCCGTCTAGACGTGGGACATTTATGAAAGTGACTGTGCTGTGTGTCGGGCTCAAACACCTGAGTTCCCGGCTCCAGTCATTTTGAAGGTGGAGTGAAATCTGTGTGACTCATGCAACAACAAATTGGATTCTTTTTCTTTTTTTTTTGAGGGTGTATGATTTCAGACATTTGGTAATCTCTTCCTGCTGGGCCTTTCCTTACCTCCGCCTGTCTCTGTAGATGTGAGTGAGGATGGAAGAAAACTGGAGAGGAGCTTTTCTCCATCATGCTAGCATCTCTGTGCGTGTCTTTGGCAGTCCTTGGCCATGAGGGAACTTATGTAGTTCTTTGTGTCACTTGTGCTTCTTGTCCTTCTCCCCACCGCCTCCCGTCTTGAGGGCTGGGACAGAATATTGTTGGCTGCCTTTTGTGTTGTCTCAGCACTATGCTTGGTACCTGGTAGGTGCTCTAAGGAGTAAGGGAATGAACAATCAAGACCCAGAAAGGCTGAAGCAGATATCCTGAGTCAGACTTTTGATGCTAAGGAGGAGGAAGGTCTTATCCCCTGTTCCCTTGATGGGCAACCATGAGAAGGAGATGGGGAAAGGTGGTCCAGGATTCAAGTTGTCCACCCTTCTGTCTGGTCTCACACTTAGATGCCGTGATGATTATGGTGGGCCTCAGTGGCTCTGAGCTTCCTGACATTTCAGATGAGGGTCCAATTTAAAGACCCAGCAGGGATACTCTCCTGCCCTTTATGTACTTTGGGAGGAAACCCGGTCTCCATTTCCAAGGCCTTCGCTTGCTGTCCCATGAGGAACCCGCAGGAAGTCAAGTTTGTTCTGAGGATAAAAGGAAGGAAGGAAGGCCATAAGTATGAGACATTCTCTGGGTTAAACATGGCTGAGATTTATTGGGCACTTACCCTGGGCCAGGCACATGCTAAGCACCTAACATGTAATCCTCATAGGGAGGGACCCATGCGGTAGGTAGTTATTCCCCTACTTGAAAGAGCAGGAAACTGGAAAACAGAGAGGTTATGTAACCTGTCCAAAGTCACACAGCTCGTGAGGGATTTCAGCCAGAGTTCAAAGCCATATCCCTAACCATTATGTAATACTGCTTCACTGTGCCCTGGCTCAGTTTATCCTTCAACTTCATGAAGCAGGTGCTATATTACGTTGCAGGAGCTACATTTGTTGATCTCCTCCTCCTTTTTAAACAACTCTAAAAGTGTGACCACCACTCTTGGCTCTCTGGGTCCTACAGAAACAGGACTGGAGCTGGATTTGGCCCATAGGCAAACAAAGACGCAAGATAATTTCAGATGGTGGAAAATGGCCCAAAGAAGATAAAAATAAAATGAGGAAAAGTGTAGAGAGAAGGAAGTGGCCGGGGGGGGGGGGGGGGGAGAGGGGCGCTTATCAGCTAGAGGTGTCAGAGACGGCCTTCTCCAAGGGGTGGCGTGAAGCTGAACCTTGAATGATGAGAAGGGTATAAAGCTCTGGGGTGTGCAAAGCACTCAGCACGGTGTCCATACCACATATTAGGTGCTCCATGAGTGCCTGCTATTATTCCTATCGTTATTGTTTTTGTGGTTTGCTATTAACTGGCTCTACGACCTTGGGTGAGTCATTTCACTGCTCTTGGGAGTTGAACTGAAAGCCTTCCTCATGATCTTGGCAGTTACACAGTTCTAAGTGATTTCTAGCATTTGTCTCCTCCTGACTTCCCGCCATCCCTTTGAAATCGGGCGCAGAATGAGCCCTCTTACATTTTCAATAGAAGATTCATTGTCAGAAGAGGGAAGCTTTTGTGGGAGGACAACCACCATGCTTATTAACATTTATGGAGCTCATTTAGTTTCCTCAGTGCTGAGTGGGGTTTTATTAGAATGTGGGCATTCCCCTTTTCACACTGGGCTGGAAGCATCCCCCTGGCAAATGCACCGTGGGACCCTCGGCCTCTGGCTCCACTGTTGGGGGGAATTGACAAGTGGGCTTATTTTCTTATCCCCGGAATGTCGGAATGTCGTCACCCTCCCCTGACCCTGGATGGTAAAAGAATGTATTCTTATTGTCATTTGACAATAGGGCTTCCTGGAGGCCAAGTTCAGCCTGCTGCATAATCAAACGGGTGGTTTCTCCCCTAGGCCGTCTTTAGTTCAGGGAGGAATGTAGGAGTTGGTCCAGTAGCTACTACCCACATCCTCCTGTCTGTGTGTGTTCACTGTCTGCTTCCTCCAAGAACCAGCTTTCAGGATCGCAGGCCCTGCTCAGATAAAATAAAGCCTTCCAAGCATATCTTTACATTTGACGTCAGCATACGGAAGCTTTTCTTGCTACAAACTGAATGGGGCTGTCTTGAAGGTCTGGGGTAGTTCTGAGCCTGGCACTGTGGTGAAAAGGGGCCTTGTAGCTGGAAGCTCATTCATCTTTGTGCAACCTCCTTTTATCCAGCAGGACGTCCTGTGTTTTCTCTCTGCTTTCTCCAGTCCTCGATTACCCATGTAGGTAGGATGTCAAAGAAATCCTGAGTCATCTTACAATCGTGCCTGTCTTGGCTGTGTTTGGCAGGAGTGGGCCTTCCTTTTTTGCTCCAGTTCCACTATCTCGTCTCTGGTCTGGGCTCTCATCACCGAAGAACGTCAACCCCTCCCTCCTCCCTTCCTTCTCGCCTCTCCTTCCCTTTCTGTCTGTCTCCCTGCCTGCCTGCCCACACTAAGTGTTTTCTCAGGTCTGCCACGTGCCAAGCGCAATGTAAAGCACTGGAGATAAAGCAGTGACTAAGATTCCCACTAGTGTAGAGTCAAGGAACGGCACAAATACTGAGTCGATTTCCCTTCGGGAAGTTTCTGCAAAGGAGAAATACAAGAAGCTGCTAGCTGACCTAATCTGTTTTGGGGAGGTCAGTAAATAGCAAAAACAATAATAAAAATAGTTTCCCCATTCTTGTTGAGTCATAGGTGGCCTCACTGTATTTTAGAAATGTTTCCATGTATAGCGTTTGGTCGGGACCTGGCACAAGCCGGAAGCTGCGATTGTTCACAGGAGTGCGTATCATCCTGCTGGAGCTGACTAGGGTTCGTTCACCCTGCGATAGTAAGGTGTGGTACTGCGCTGCTGATAATAAGGACTTTTTATTTTTCTCCAGAGCACTTAATGCCTTTGTAATCCAGAGGATGGTTTAACCGCCTTTTATCTGTGAAAGGGTGGTCTCGGTGAGTGGAGGCCGCAGAAGCACCAGTCTGAAGGGGACGAAGCAGGTTTTTGGAGCTGCCAGCAAATTGGTTGGCGGGCTTCCTTGTTACCCATGGATACCTTTCCCACCAAAGTAGTTTTTGTCCCCCTAGAACCAAGGAGAATTAAATTGCCAACCAACTTGTTCATGAGCAAAGATGAATCCATTGGCAAATACAGAGGGTGCCAAAAATATATATATACATATTTTAAGAAAGGAAAAAACTATTAAAATTATAATACTCAATATAGACTGATAACAAAAGATGAATACAAGTCATGTGTATACATTTTTTTTGGCACCCTCAGTATATTTTTCCTTATTGGATTCCCATTGTCATTTAGTGCCTTTTTATTTATGGATTTCTTTTGAGTAATTGCTCTGTGTGTTGGCCCTGGCAATTCTCAATGGTTTGTATTTGCAGGAGACATTGGTATGGAGCTTTTGGAATCAACTGGGGCAGGGCAGGGAGTCGAGCTGTCATTCCCTCGGTTTTACCCTGATTTTTCTCTGGCAGAGCCTTTTGGTCACATCATGTGCTATTGACAGTGCCTTGAGCAAGAGGAAGGATTTGGCTTCTGAGCAATTGCGTAAACACAGTATAACCTGGAGCTTAAAACCCAAGGTTTGAGCAGAACTGGCCTCTAGATAGGGCAGGCAACTAGGCTTTTTGTAGCCATCACCGCCAGCTGCACGGTGGAGCTGAGTGATACTAATTTCACCTATTCATGCTTAATCATTGATACCCTGTAAACTGAGTGCTCTTTTTTTTCTTTTTTCAAAGGATCAGGCTTCCTAGAGTAAATGAATCTGGTCACGTGAAGCAGCCTCCGCTATATGAAAAAAAAAAAAAAAAAAAAAAAAAAAAAAAATCCACCATCCCAAACCCCAGGCTGTTAAAACCTGATGTTTTCTGTTGTCGGGAGAAGGGTGTTTCTGCTATAAATGAAAGACATGACAGGGGGTATTTCGAAGCTTTGTTTTGGTTATTGTCGGCTCTGCCAACAAGTAACATCTGTATTTATTTTCCAAACTCCCCCAATAGCTGATTTGCGTCTGTTTAGTTCGCCGAGTAACATTTCATTTCCTGACTTTATAGGTTGCTATAAAATCCATTCGTAAGGACAAAATTAAGGATGAACAAGACATGGTTCACATCAGACGAGAGATTGAGATCATGTCATCCCTCAACCATCCTCATATCATCAGTATTTATGAAGGTCAGTGATTTTTTTTTTTCACCCCCGTATCGGTTACCATTTCTCATACCATGGGGCGTGCCAAGATTTTTAGGTAATTGCCCTTCTGGGCAGGAGCCAAGTATATTTTTCCTCATGATGCAAAAATAGATGAGTGTTATCTTTTATTTGGTTACCTTGAATGCAACCAGACACACGTATCACGGCTCAATTTGGTCATAAAATATCTTCCATCTTCCCAGTTCCTTGGCGGTTGCTAAGCAACCTGCCTATGGAAAGCCAGTATGAGATAGTGTGATTTCTGAAAAATGGCAGTTTGTTGGGTGACCAAGTGACGGAGGATACATTGTAAATGTCATGCTCCAAAGCTGATGCTAGGGGTTGGGTGGTGTCACAAGTGACTCAAAGTTAGGCTCGTAGAGTGAGGAATTACCTTTGAGCAGGTCCAGGAAACTTCGAGAAAGAAGAAGGATCTGTTGATGCAACAGATGCTTGCTTTACCAATGGAGTCCCTTGTAGTTGGTGTTTGTGGAAGGGTGGAGTGGGGGGAAGCTTGTAAAAATGCCCATGCTTTAACTCTTTGGTTTCTCCTGGGAAGAAATGGAGAGTATTAACTTCCCACAGCATATCATTTTTTTGAAATGTCCTGGAAAACAATTATACAAACAATATATTTACTGCAGAAATGATTAAAATACAAATGTAAAAATTAAAATATAATTTCTATTCTAGCTCCTACTTTGATAAATAGCTTTCTATGCATATTTATATTTTTATCTACTGCTCTACATCTGTATGCAGTCTTTATTCAAAGTTAGCTCATACTGTTTATACTGTTTTTTCAGCTTGATTTCTTTTTCCATTTTTTTATACTATGCATCTCTTCCTATATCAGTAAATATTCCCTTATAAGGACATTTTAAAAGGCTTTATAGTATTCCATTTATGGAAATACCATAACGTATGGACTCTAATTCCTTTTGTCAAACATTTAAGTTGTTTCAAATTTCTGGTTATTATAAATAGTGCTTTAGTGACCCTCCTTGGACATCATTTTTACATTCATTTCTGATTATTTTCTTATGAAAAATACTAAGTCTTGGACTTCCCTGGTCAGAGTGTTTGTCCAGAATAGTTTTTAATGTATGATTGAGTCAGAAAAAGGAACCTAGTTTTAATTTCTGGCCTGATTATAAGAAGTTACACAGTCAGGGCTAAGAGAAAACCAGATGGTAACTCTCGAGTCTTTCTGATATTTAAAATTCTCCTTCTTCTGGTTCCCTGCTGATTTTCGCTCCTCACCCAGAAGTGAATGTTGGTAATACCGTTTGTCTTGATTCTTCTAAAGCTCATTTTTGGAGTTCTTGGGGATAGGATTTTTAAGGGAAAGTTTCATTCATTCAGTCATCTCTTCATTCCACAAACATCTCTTGCAGTGATTCTCAAAGTGCCTGTCTCTGGACGGGCAGCCCCAGCATACATTGGGATTGTTAGAAATGCAGATTTCCGGGCCTTCCCCAGGACCTGCTCAGTCAGCATCTCTGGGGGTGGGACCCAGCCTTCTGTGTTTTAACAGCTTGGGCACCACGGATCGACTGAGTGCCTACTTCTTGTTATGCACTGCGAGAAACACGGTTAGACATTTAAAGAGGAACACGCTGTGGATTTCATGATCAAGAAGTGATGCCAGGTGTGATAGAAAACGTATTACGGGGATGTATACACAACATGTTCTGGGACCATGGAGGCCTGGGGGTTGGAAGTTTTCATTGGAGCTGTGCTGTGTGGCATCCGGGCTGGGCCTTGGAAGAGTTTTTGTGAAGAAAAATTGGCAAAAGGAGAATTTCGGGCTGACAAAACAAATCTGAATCTGCCTGGCGAATGAGGGAAATTAGAAGTTAGAAGTGAGTAGCGATACAAAACGCCGGAGGAGAGTCAGTTTTATTAAATTCTGAGTGTTCTTGCTGCATGTGGCCCGTTTATTATGGAAACCGGAAGGCAGTAGTGATGGATGAGACGTGTATGGCGTAGACTGGGGTGGTCCTCGTGCTCTGGGAGCACTTCTGTGTTTGGGATTTCTTGGCCTAGAGCAGGAGCCTTCTTTATCAGGAAGGCAGAGAGGCTGTTCTCACAGCAAAGTCCCAGGTTCTTCCTTTGGGAGGCGTCTGTGGTAGCTGAAGGCTGCCATAGAGAAGCCTGACTTCACTAGCCTTGTGCCCTCTTTGGCCTTGGGAATCCTACTCACTGAATGGGGAACAGGAATTTGTCTCCCTTCCAAGCGAAGGCCAGCGATGAACCTTGAAGGAAGAACATTGTATTACCAAGGTCAGACAACTGGCCTCAGTCCAGCCCCTGCTGGAGGCTTCAAGATGAAGAGAAACCCTTGCTTAGAACTTTAAAGATGGGTACCAGCGTGAATTAAAGTTCTTTGGGAGACTGGAAATAATTTCCATCAAGGCCTCAGGTGGGAGCTTGGGCCTCCATTCGTCTCAGTTCATAAAACCCTAGGAATTGGTTTTAGGGAGTCAGGAAAGGAGTTCGAGTTCTCACGTCAGGCAGTCTTGGGTGTCAGTCCCAAATCCTCCACTGTGGCCTAGACACAAGACTTTGGGAAAGATGGCGGGCCTCCCAGTGCCTCAGTAACTGCACCAGTAAAATTGGGATAACCGTCCTACCTCTCTCAGGGTTGTCTGTAGGGTTAAATGAGATGATACATGGGCTAGTAAGCTCAAAAAAGAGAATTAGTTTGAAAACACTGTAATCATCATAAGTGGTTCTTAACCTGGGGTTCACTGGCAAGGGTGTTTCATGACTGAGCTGCAGGGGGTCTGTTAATCCTCTGAAATCGTATATCCCTACATTGTAGAATACAGAAGCCGCTAGCCACAGATGGGTATTTCAAATTAATTGAAATGAAAAAGTTAAAAATTCAGTTCCTCAGTCGCATTAGCCACATTTCAAGTGCGCATCAGCCACCGTGTCTAGTGGCTGCCATATTGGACATTGTAGATATAGAACCTTTCCATCATTGCAGGATAGGACCGTGCTGGTATCTAATGTTGTATGTGGTAAGTGTGTGGGTTATTTCTTTTTCTGGGGAGAGAGTGCATAGCTTTCATCAGACTCTTAGGTTAAAAAAAAATCCCCACTGCCATCAGGAGTACCATACAAATAAAAGGTATTGTTTTCACCCAGAAAACCCCCAGGGACCTAAATGTGGCCCCTTTTTCTTTTTAATTTCTTAGGGATGTATAGCTTCTGTTTTGTTCTCGTTCCCTTCTCCCACGCAAGTTCCGTTTCTCCCACATCCACTAAATTACTGTGCGGGAGGGCAGCTCCCCTCCCCCTCCCAGGGTTAGGAGCAGGAGATCGCCATGCGCTGTTCCAGCTCCAACACCTCCACCTGTGACCCCACAAGCCCCAGACTTTACCTGCTTTGGTGCCTAGGACCCCAAGACCCCACTCTGAAATTGAAGTTAGCTATCCTGATGTCATCAGTAGAATTCTGCGTAGTTGACAAAGCTCTCCCACATCTAGTCTCATTTGATCCCCACAGCAAATCTGTGTGGTGGGCAGCCCAGGTGCTCCCATTTTGCAGTTGTGGAAACAGGCTCTAGAAGGTTAATGGTTTGCTGGGTGTATTAGTTTGCTAGGGCGGCCACAACCAAGTGCCACAGATTGGGTGGCTTAAACAATAGAAATGTATTGTCTCACAGTTCTGGAGGCTAAAAGTCCAAGATCAAGGTGTCAGCAGGATTGCTTTCTGCTAAGACCTCTTGGCTTGTAGATGGCCATCTTCTCCCTGTGTCTTCACATCATCTTCCCTCTGTACAGGTCTGCGTAGAAATTTCCCCTTTTGATAAGGACACCAGTCGTACTGGATTAGGGCCCACTCTAATGACCTCATTTAACCTTAATTATTTTTTCAAAGGCCCTTTATCCATATAGGGTCACGTTCTGAGGTATTAGGAGTCAGCACTTTAGCATATGAATTTTGGGGGAATCCAATTCAGCTCATGACACTTGGGTGTCACAGCTAGTGGTGGTCTTGGGCCACAGGTCCCCTGACCCCATTTGTTTTTTACCTCTGGCAGGCCTCAGCCCTTTATTTCTGACCTTGGGTCTTGTTTAGCTGGCTCTGCAGCCCACCTCTCTGCCCCAGGCATTCCCCTCAGACTGGCCTTCTCTGTCCTTTTCAACCCCGGGACCCTGAGGTGGCAGCAGTGGTGGTGGGATCTGAGTTTGTGATAGGGGCTGGTCTCTCTGCCCCTCACAGAGTGAAAGGGAACCTTCTCTCTGGAAGCTGATTGGTTGTTTGACAGGCCAATCAAGAGCCTTAGCTGAGTGCGGAAATACATTAATTTGCTTAATGAAAAATCAATGCCAAGACATCTAAGTGGGTGTTTGGCTGTTAGCCAAGTGAATAGAAGCTATTAAAGAAATTTATAATTTCTTTTTCAACAATGACCTTTATGATTTAAAACACACATACACACACACACACACACACCAGCAGCAACAATAAGAACAGCAACATGACAAAGCAGTGATGCACCTACCCTGTATGTTTAGGAACTTCAGGCTTCCATGACAGGAAGGCACCATCTTGGTCTGTATTATCTGGTGATATTGAGTTACTAGTTTCAGAGAAAGTTATTCATTCATTAAAAAAAAAAAAAAATACTAAGTAAGTGCTTAATACTCGTATGTACCAGGTCCTGTTCTAGGCTCTAGGAATCCAGGGCTGAACAAGACAAACTCTGGCCCCATGGAGCTGCCATTCAGTGAGTAGACAAGTGGACAGATAAGGGATTTTTGAGCTGAGACCTGAATGGAGCAGGGATTGAGTCCTTCAAAGACCTGGCATTCCAGGCAAAGGGAACAGTATGTACAAATGCTCAGAAGAGGGAAGGAGGTTGTGTTGGAGACGTGACAGAGGGCTTGCAAGGCTGAGGGGATGAGTGAGTAGGATGGTGTCAGGGGAGACTCAGATCTTGATTACAATGGCTAAAGGAGGGAGTGTGGATTGTACACCAAGAATGAGGGCAAGCCATTGGTTTTGATGAGAGAGCCTTTTAAAATTTACACTCTCAAATAATAATAGCGAGGAGTTGTTGAGTGTTTACCCTGTGCTAGAAAGAGCATATGTGTGATCTCATTTAATCCTTACATCCATGATATACACACTATTAACATCCCTGTTTTATGGTAAGGAAAATTTAGTTTTTCCCAAGGTTACGTCAGCTAATAGGTGGTGGGACTGAGAGTCAAAGCCAATCAGGGACACTCCGAAGCTGGTGCTCCTAAAACTGACCAAGCCATCTGGTGGTCTGTGGTGACCCCTAATTGGGGGCATTGTCCTAGACCTCGTGATGCAGAGAATTTCTGCCTGTCACAGAGGTTGCTGTCTTAAATATGTAGGAGCATTAAACCCCAACTCTGTGGGTATTTTAGAAAATATTTCTGCATACATCTCAGGAAGAAGTTTGGGGTCCGAATCCAGTACACTCCTCGGGCAAGTGTTTTCTACATGAAAGTCCATGGAAGTGTAAGTTATTATATATTATTCATAATACCTGCAGGCCCATAAAATCTGGGACCTCACTGATTCAACGCTGCTGTTCACCAAGTCTCAAAAAGAATTCCTTTCAAATGTTTCTTGAACCGGACCCTGGGGTTACTCTCCTGTTGACCGAGGGGGGATGGTGATTAACCCTCAAATCTGTTAACTCTGTGTCAACACAAACCAGAACTGGCTTGTAATGCTAAGTCAAATAAAAGAGGATGGAAATACCCCTTCCAGTTGTGATACTGGGTAACCTAATTGAGAGAAAAAGGAAGAAATCTCTGGCACCATCTCAGAGCTGGACCCCTGTTTTCAGTCAAAGGAATTCCATTCGCTCAGCGGGGAGGTAATTGACAATATAGAAAGAGCAGCTGAAAAGGAAGTGGTGCCCGCCAGAGCTTTCAACGTGGTTGCCGAGGATGGAAGAGATAAAAACAGTTTTTGCCTAAGGTTCTGATTTCAGGATCGGAGTTCAAACATCAAAGGCATGTTGTCTCACCCCCATTTCCCCTTTGAAAGCCTAGGAGACCCAATCTGCACAATCATGAGAATGAACATCTTGCCACACTTTAGGGAACCTTAGCACCCCATCTGGTAACCGTCCTGCAGGTAAAAGCGAAAAGGCGGGGGAGTGGGGGAGATTGGGCCTGTGCCTTCACTTTTATGCCCTTGGTTTTTGTTCCTGGATATCTCTCTTCCTGGCCCTGCAAGATTACATCTCTTTATTGGCCCTTTGCATTGTGATATGCTAGAACTGGCCACCCCTTTCAGCATGGCTCCTATCTGGGACAAAGTAGGAAGCCTAGTTGGCATTTGTCAGCTGTGATCTCTTGCCTTAGGAAGAGTTTCTCCAACTTAAAATAACAAACCCAAGTAAACAAACATGACTTCTTTGATAAGCACGTGAGTCTTATGCCCTTGCCCTGGGAGCCTTAAACCTTCTGCCTACGAGAAGACATAAACGATTCTGTATTCTAGAAAATTCTCCAAATTCCTACCATAAAGACACTTTGGATGAGTTTACAATCAGTCAAAAGCTCCTCCCATCTTTCTAGAAGTATGCATTACAATATGCTTTTTCAAGCTACCTGTGCCTCCTAAGGTTCTAATAAATCTTTCTGGAGGGGGATATTGTTCTTGCCTCCTGGTGAAAAAACACACTGCTCTAAACATCCAGCCAGAGATACAGAGGAGAAACTAAGACAGGTTCTGTGGAAAAGCCCACAGCTGTTAATCTGGATTGTGTGCTTCAGGCTTGAATGACAGTGCATTCTACCTTTGCCTTCTCCTTCCCCTTCACTTGTGGCCAGGGGCAGTGGGGCCAGTGCAAGATGTTTCCATAAGACCCAGCAGAGGTTCTGGAGTCAGAAACTATTGCTGCCCCTGGAAAGTAACCCCTTGAGAATGGCAGGACCTTGATAAACTGCCTAATACTGCATTCGAGTAGCGGTTCTGGTTCTCAGAGAGTGGTCCAGGAGCCAGCTACCTGAATATCACCTGCCCCGCCCCCCCATCTGAATCCGAACCTCCCGGGGTGGGGCCCAGTGTTCCCATGCACTCTCAAGCTTGAGAACCACTTGTATTTGAGAAACCCTTGCTCAGGAGGTAAGAAACCAAAGCAGGGCTGCATTGCTAGCATCAGTTATTTAAAAATACCTGCAGTGGAAGCAGTTTACCTTGTTCTTCTCAGGCTCAAGTGTCCTAGTTCAGGTTTCTCAGGCAGCAAGCAAATCTTGATTTAGGCCAAATGCAAGGGTGGCTGAACTGATCTACTAAGGTTTGTTGGTCATTAATACTAGCCACTGTTTTCATTCATTCACTCACTCCCTATTTAATCATTTATTCAATCATTCATTCCTTTAACAAAAATTTATAGAGCACTTATGTCCCAGACACTGCTCTGGTAGGGTGAGTATATACAGAGGGTGCCCAAAAGATTACACACATTTTAAGGAAGGAAAAAACTGTATTAAAATTACACTGATGGCAACCACTTTGAGCACCTCTTGTAATTGCAGAAGTCAAACGTGACTTGTATTCATCTTTGGTTATCGGTATATATTAAGTATTTCTATTTTAATAGTTTTTTCCTTTCTTAAAATGTGTATACATCTTTTTGGCACCCTTTGTATTTATTGTCCAAATATGCTTGGATTTGAATGAGCCAATGGCTTTGCCAATTGCTACTGCGTGACCTTGAGCTAGTGACTTAACCTCTTTGAGTCTCAGTTGTCTTATCTATAAAATGGGACCAATAGCCAGTTACTTTATAGATAAGGTTGTGAAGATTAACTCAGATAATGAATAGAATTGCTAAGCACAGTTCTGGGTACATGCTCAATAAATATTATTCCTCTTGCGATCGATCTTTAGGGCTCTGAGAGGTCCTTTCAGGCTGGAGTAGAAACTTCTATTGGGAGGTGCTCGAAGAGAAGGGTGAAGCCAAATTGCCTAGATCCATGGCTCCGAGTGCTGGATACACATTAGAATCTCATGGGGCAGTTATAAAAAATACTGGTGTCTTGGCCTCACCCCTCGGGATTCAGATTTAATTGGGCAGGCTGAGAAATATGGACCTAATCTTGCAACTAAGGGGAAATGAGAGTTGTGCTCTAGAAACTCATCTCGGTCTGACCATTTGTCATCAGTGAATTCCAGGGAAGAACGAGTATCTGGCAGCAGTCACCAGCGAGCAGTGAGTGATACCTTTGGGCTGGGACTTACTTACTTCGCTGTTTGGTTGCTGCCCTCATCAGGGACTCAGAGCCCCGTGAAACAGTTTGTTGAACTTGGCAAAGTGGTGTATTATGCTTGTGTTTACTCTTTTGAACCCATGGCAAATTGCTGAGCCTTTTAACACACTCCCTTTGCTGCCAGATTCACAAGTTCCACATGAAGTCTCTGCAGACTGGATCCAAGTGAAGAACTCACCCCCTGTTAATAACACAGCACCAGAGAGCTTTCTTCACTTTTAATCACATGAATGAGCTCTTCAGTTGTGAGTCTGTCCAGCCACGTTTCTAATGAGTTTCCTATTAAGTTAGCTATTTGACCTTCCAGTGTATTATTTTCATTGTTTTCATTTGATTACACCCAAGTCATTTTTCTAGAGGCTGGAGATTAGAAATAAAACAACTAACAACGAATGCTACTCCCTGCTTGTCCTGCCTCGCCCTCGTGGGTTTCCTGGAATTCAATATTTCTAGTGCCTCAGATAATACCACTTGTACTTGAAGCTAATTTTTCAAGGGGGAAAAAATGGAACTGTGTTGTCGTTTAATATGTAGGGTCTTTGGAGATTGACGGGGAGGGCTCTGTTACCTTGCCCCAGGCAATCAACAGCATGCACTTCGGAAGGCGCCTAGAGTAGAGAAGAGGGTCTACCGTCCACCCTGATTCCTGACAGTGGGTTCATTGCTTAGGTACGGCTCTGAGTTTCAGAGCTGTGCTTTGGAGCCCCACTTGGGACTGAGGAATGGATGGGCCCTAGTGAAGAGAGTTGGGCTTGCCTCTATCTGGGGCTTTGCTGGCTTTGAGTTTCAGTTTACTGTCTCTTCCATTCTCCCACCTCCCTCCTGTCCCTCTAGGGCACAAATGTAATCTCAGGCACAGAGTCTGCCAATACATATCTTTAATCATCCTGGATTTGATCCAGGCATGTCTTCATTTGTTCTCCTTTCTGACACTGAGACTGGCGGCCTAATAATAACAGGCTAACACTTAAAAGAGTGCTCGCTACTATGTCCTGTGATCATCTTTACAATGAGGATACATAGTCTTCATATTAACAGATGAAGAAACTGAGGCACGGAAAGTTTAAGTAACTTGCCAAGGTCACTCAGCTGGTAAGTGGCAGAGCCTGGATTTGAACCCAGGTGTCTTGGCTCTGGGAGTCGGCCTCTTAAGCACTCCGCTCTGTTGCCCAATGAGGGGGACTGGAATTTAGA
Source organism: Rhinolophus sinicus (assembly GCF_057876585.1). NCBI lineage: Eukaryota > Metazoa > Chordata > Mammalia > Chiroptera > Rhinolophidae > Rhinolophus > Rhinolophus sinicus. The sequence goes on from NC_142501.1 coordinate 16,176,224, forward strand.
GTTGACAAGATACTCCTGAGCCATACATGGTGGGTCTAGCAGTGGCTACATGTAGAGGTATGATAATCACAGGCCTGGCTTTTCCACTACCTGGTGTTAAGGGTGTGATGAGCCCCTGTAGGGAGGGGAAGACTAAGGCTGTGTTCCCGGGATGGGGATTTCTACCCTCTTCATTGCCCCAATTCGGGGAGCATGCTTTTGTTCAGAAGTTCGCTGTGTGCCAAGTACAAGAGCCTTAGCTTTTATCCTGGGATGCTTCTGAGACGTTCTGATCAATTGTCTGTGCTCTCTCAGATTCAGGATTGTGTGAGCGAGTGTGTGTGTGTGTGTGTGTGTGTGTGTGTGTGTGACAAAGGCTGAGACCGCAATAGAGGGAATGAATGATCAGGGAGTCTGTGGGCACAGCTGATGAGTGTGTGGTGATGGTTGACTGAGCCCATTACCTGAGACCTCTGCTTGTGTTCATGGAAATGCCCCAGGGATGGTGGTGGAAGGAGGGTGGAGCCCAATGGCTGGTAAAACGTGGTGCCCTTGAGCCCGTCTCCCATGCAACTTCTCTCCCTATCCTGGCCAGGTCCCCTGCCCTCTTAGGACTTCATTTTGGGCCCCCAAATAACAGTAATGATCTTAGCAGGGATTCACGGTTCTTGGTAAACCTTCTTGCTATCCCCTCTTCTGCAGGTAGCTTGTACACTTTCTTACCATTTCTTCTGCCTTCTGTGGCATCCACTGCTGGCAGTGGGTGGCCTGGTTGGCTATGGTTTTCCTTGGGCATGCCAACCAACATCCAGAAAGAGTTTTGGTTTAAGAAAAGACAATTAGCGAACTAAAGTACCTTTCATTGTTCAACCCAGGAAATACATTGAGTCAACTCTGACCAACTCAGGGACAGTGGGAGAGCTGCCAGTCCAGTTTAATTTTCTCACTCTCACTGCCCTAGACTTTCAGACTTAAAGGCTCAGAGGACCATTTTGTGAAGCTGTGAGCCCATGAGGTGTTTGAAATTTAGTTCTGGGGAGGAAACTCTTGAAGAATGAATCGTGTATTGACTAAGTGACCTAATTAGGTTGCAGATAATTCTTGCAAAGGAAAGATCACTCCATTTCTGAGATGGAAAATAAGCTACTTTCTGTGAGGATTCTACTGACCTTTAATAAAAGAGCACCCCTGAGGAACAGAACGGTACTTCTGTCTGAGGTTTTAGGGAAGTAATAAAAATGCTGCCATGTGGGGAGGCAACACCATGGAAGGAATGGCAGCATCCTGGAACTAATTTAGGAGATGGAGTTGATGGAAGGCAGAGGTATGAAGAGAATTCGGACTGGTTCACTCTAGGCCCTTGGCCTTCTTGCTTAAAACCCACAAACTAATCTTCCTTTCTTGAGGTTACATGTAAACCAGAAAGATATCCTCCGTTTTTCATAACCTGCTCTTCACAGCGCATCCTGTAAATCAGTTTCCACCCTCTCCTCAAGCCCATTTTCTTCCTAAATGCTCTCCTATCTTTGGCTCTAAAGTGGCTGGTGGATGATGGTTAAAAATCGCAAGATCTCCTCACTCATCAGCGTTTCTCCCAGGCCAGAGCATTGTTTTTATAATATGCATTTTCTCAAGTTATTTGAGTTGTGTTATTAACCCCGAGGGCAACAGAAGGGAATCGTTAGGAGTTGGGTAATTAGCGTGGTTGTGAAAGCCAGACAAATCAGAAGGCAGAACTGGACTGTCAAACTGAACATCTGATGAAATTCAGAATTAATTTGGAGAAGTAGCTGTTGCTGTAGCAACCAGTCCCCGCTTTCCTTTGAAATGGAAAATAAACAGAAAACAAGAAAAATAATTCAAGTTAGTGTCTGGGAAGAAGGGCCTTCTGGAGGACAGTAGAAGAAAATGAAGAGAGTTTGGCTATTTTAGGATATGCTGAAACAATGGTAAAACCCTCTCATGCAAACAAAACCCAAGTTATTTGTGATGGTTCTGTTCTACGCTTGTTTTCTCTAGGAATCTTTTCAGGCCCATTCAAGTTACCTCACCGTTCTTTCTTTCTGATCATTTAGGCATTTAAAGCCTGTATCGTACAGGTGAGCACTTGATTTATAAATACTAAGTTTATTCAACTGGATGGCAACTCCTCAAGGACCACGACTGTGCCTTAATACTACATTCATATCCGCTTTAACACATAGCAAAATGCTCACATAAATGCTTCAGATAGGCTGATAAAGAGCATTTTCAGAAAAGGTAGTGATGTTGGTTCTCTTTAAGGACGGAGACTCTTTATTGAGTATTATGTAAGGAGAGTAAGCGGATGTTGAAGGAAAGCAGTGGGGACTTGTGGCAAGAATACAAGCTCTTGAATCTCACAAATTTGGGATCAAATCCTTACTGGGTATCTGCCTAACAGAAATGCATAAAAAGACACCCACAAGCACAGTCACTGCAATACTGTTTATAATGACCCTCACCTGGAAACAACCCAAATGTCTCTCAGCAGTAGGGCAGATAACTGCAGCACGATACAGTGGCCAGATGGAGTACTCTACAGCAATGAGGGTGAACAGGCTCTGACCACATAGAACAACATGGATTATTCTTACAAATGCAACGATAAGCTAATGAAGCCAAACACAAAAGAATGTCTACACCGCACGATTCCATTTTTTAGAAAACTTGAAATCTAGAACTAATCTATGATATTGGCTTCTATTTATCATAGTCATGATTGATATTGGCATATAAATACACACACATACACACACACACACACACACACACACACACACACACACACACACACTTGGGGAGATGGACAGTGACAGAAAGAGGACATGGGGGGTGCTTGCAGGGTGCTGGCCATATTGTTCCTTGATCCAAGTGCTGGTTCCCTATTTATGAAGTAGGAATAGCATTAATACCTATCTCGTAGGATTGTTAGTATCAAATGTGACCATCCATGGCGTGTAGTAATTGGTCAGTAAGTGTTAGCAATTGTTATGAGTAAGCCTCCTAGGGAAGGTCTCACTGTCTGAGAAGGTTTTCAGGGAGAAATAAGCCCTGGACTATTTCATAGGTCCTGCATGCTACCCTGTCCTTTGTGCCATCTATTTATTGTTCTTGACAATGTGTAGTCGTGGGTCTGACTCCTTCTGCAGAGCTCCCTGTGGGCAGTCAAGGCCTCTGTGTTGCGTTCGTGGCCTGCTTCTTCTTTCTCGTCTCTGAATCCCCATCACCTGCCACCTACTGGCAGTTCCGCTTATGGTGGTCCTCACTCACGTCACCCCTTCTGCCAGGCCTGCCTTTCCTCCCCTCGTTAACCTCGTAAAGACTTCCTTCAGTATCCCCAGTGCCATCCACATAGTGGGTACTGCATAAACATTTGTTGCTGCACTAAAAACCCAGATCTGCACCAAATAGACATGAACCCCAGTGCTGTGGGCTGATTCCAGCTGAGGTAAGTTTCTATTCAGGGCTTTCATTTTCCTGGTAGGCCTGGCATGGCAAGGGCCATAGTTTTCCTCACCACTCTGGAGCCACTGGGCTTCTGGGTAAAACTGCTTGGCCAAGAGACACAGGCTTTCATTTTTTAGAAAGGAAACCCTTCCCAACTGGTGGAAAATAAGCTTTTGCTTAGTGACTAATAACATAAACACAGACAAGATTTTTGGGCTTATAAATAACCAGTTGTAAAAGTGCCCAAGGGAAGCAGCCCTTTTTGCCACAAGAATGGCCAAGAGTGAAGTTCCTGTCACTTCGCTGATAGTGACCTTACTCTGGGCGAGGAGCCTTGGGCCCAGGGTGCTGAAGGCGGTCATTCTTTAGGACAGATTCCCAAGGCATCGCTCTTACGCGTTCTAAGCCCTGGGCTATTCTGGAAAAATAATAGTTGATCTCTAAGGTTGTTCCTGCTTGAAAATCCTGTGGCTCTGTGGCAGCCACATGTTTTAAAGAGCGGGGCCAGCGGGGAAAGTCATAGGCTTTTGTTTTGCCAGAGCTGCCGAAGAGGCAGATGAAATAATTATGAGGTTAGCTTCCATTTATTGAGCGCTGGCCGAAGCACCGCGCTGAGGGTGCTGGGCCCCAGAATTTACTGAATCTCCCGCAACGGGGTGAGGAGATTGTGAGCCTCACTTGACGGGTGAGAAGACTGAAGTTCAGGAAGGGTCAATAGAGATGAATAATAGTTAGTGGCTGAGAGCGTGGAGGGTACAGTTAGAATGTGGGCCCAGGCCTGGCTCTGCCTTGTATGCGCTCTGGGCCATGGCAGTTATTAACCTCACCGTACCCAGGCTTTCTCACGTGTAGAATGGGGACACTCATAGGACCAAAGCCATAGGACATAATTCATGCAAAATGCTATTAGCACAGTGCCCGCACATAGTAGGCCTTCAGTAAATGCTGTTGCTATGAGGGCAGGCTTCAGAAGCTTCAAGTGTGACACCGCACGGCCTCCTTGATGAATCATTGATGTTCCAAGCATCCACTGATGCTAGAACTGTGTTTGCATTTACCTAATCTAGGGTGACATTCAGGGCCTTGACGGTGAGACTCCAGTTGCTTCTTGTGGGAGGGGTGGGGTCTCAGAGCCAGGCCTGGCCGTTTGGACAGTTCTATCACCTGGCTGCCCAGCAGCCCCGCCTGCAAGAGTGAGGGGCCGATTTTATCACTAGGCTGTCATCTCCTCCATCCAGTGCTTCCCACACTGGCTCCTCGTTAGTTCCTCTGGATGTCAATAGGAATATTGAAATGACCAAATCAGCCTGCAAAACTCTGAGTTAAAGAAACAAGACTCTCCAAGGGCGATCAAATATTAGCCTTTTCTAAATACGTTACCTGTGTTTGGCCATGGAACGCTTTTTTCCTCCAGAACATCTTGCAGGACTAGTGCCCCATGGAACGTGCATTTGTAACTGTTCCCCAGCTCCCTCCAAATGCAGCCTGCAGAGGGGCAAGAGGGAAAGACGGGAGACCAGAGAGGATGGGGATTCGGAGCAAGAAGTGGCCGGGGACATGAGACAGGTGGACAGAATCAGTATATATTTTAGAGGTAGGACCAGCAGGACTTACTGATGGAAGCTGCTTAGTAAAGTATTTGGTATCCTGAACTGTGTTGAACTGAACTGTGCTTATATGTCCTCGATACCAAGTGAGCCAGTGGGAAAGGGAAGAAGCCAGTCGCTGAAGCCATTCTTTGAGTCAAATGACCCAGACCTTCTGATAGTCACTGTAGGGACCACTGGCTTTGTTCTCCTTAAGTCTTTGGCTTTTTGAGATGTGAGGCTCCTTGTTTCTTTCCCTCTCAAAGTTCTTTCCCTATTTCTTCCTTTCTCACCTTTTTACAATGAGACAACTCTCTGTCTTCTCCAGGCATAGCACGCTATCATTTTTGGAGGCTGAGCCATGCATCCTGAGGCAGCTTTTCCAGTTTGCAAAGTTTATTGTTAATGAAAAGTGTACATCAGGTTGAAATCCCTGGCAGGAGCCAGAGCTGCAGATGCAGGAGCAGCCAACGTTATCTGGCTGTTCTCGCTCCTCTTCCTCCCTGCTCTCCTCTTCCCCCTTCATTTTATCAGAGAGGTTTGGCTGGACTTGAAGGAGCCCAAAAGGAACTGAAGGGGCCTGAGCTTCTAGCAGCCAGTGACAAGGTGTGGGAGGACAGGGAACCCAGCCCTGGAGCACATTCCAGTTCAACTCAGTTCTCATTAAGACTGTGTGTGTGTGTGTGTGTGTGTGTGTGTGCATCTGGTTCAATGCTAGGCCCCGGGGGTCCAATAATATTGATACCAACAGTAATAGCTAACATTATTGAGGGCATGCTGTAGGCGCAGGACTTGTTCTAAGCATTTGACATACCTAATATCAATAGATCCTCCCAGCAGTTCTAAGACAAACTTACTAATATCATTCACATTTTTATAGTTGACGAAACTGAAGCACAGAGAGGGCAAGCAACTCCCCCAGAGTCACACAGCAAGCAAGAGATATTATAGATCCAGGAATCCTGCATAGCAGTGTCTGATTCCAAAACTACATTTTTTTTGTTTTCACCTCTCAATGTCCAGGCAGAGGAACTGGATATGTAAACCAGCAAATAAATCCACGCAGTTTGAAACTGCTGTGATGCAAGGCTCGCTTAGTATAGTGAGAGGCAGAAGGGAGGCAAACTGGAAGCCATGTTTGAGTTCGTTCTTGACTGATGAATTGGAGTTTCCCTGGCAGGTAAGACAGGTAGGAGTGAAGGCAGAGGGAAGAGCATGGAGGTGGGAAACAACAGTGTGTGTGTGTGTGTGTGTGTGTGTGTGTGTGTGTGTAAGAAACAGCAAACAGTCCTGCATTGGTGGGCATAGGGTCCTGGCAGGGAATTGTAGAAGCCCATAAGATGGAGGGAGGAAGGCAGGGGCCCTTCCGGGAGGGTCTTGAGCACCCTACAAATGTTTTGATACCATATCCCTTGGGAGTGATTGATTCCAAAACAGTTATTATTTATTTATTTATTTTTACTCAAAGGACTTTTTTTGTGTGAAAGCCCCAAATATGGAACAGATAACAGTGGACTTGCTTTGGTTGAGGTGCTGCTGAGGACCTAGAGCGTGTCCTTCGTGGCCTGTCCTTCGTGGCCTCCCCTTGCTCCACCCCTCCCCCCACCCCTGTCATCTGCCTTGAACTCCAAGGACTCCATCCAGCAGAGTTTGCAAATTGCTGTTAGAGAACATCAGGGTTGGGGGGAGAGAAGCATTTAGTGCTATGTAGTTAGTTACTGTGATTGTCCAGAATGCATTTATGAAGTTTTAAGTTTATCAGTTAATAAATATTAATTGAGTCCCTTTGCCAAATAGCACTCCGAGTGCTGGGGATACATCAGGGAATGAAGTAGCCTGACCCACATTTACATTCTAGTGGGGGAGACAAAATAAATACACAGACGAGATGTATAATAGGGCTAAGAAGGGTCTGCAGGCTCATGTAGGACCTGGTGGGCCACATTCGGAACTTCGGGGGTTTTATTTCATGGAAAGTCTGGACAATTTTGAGCAAAGAGGTGACCAGCCATTCACTTTGGGGTTAGCATAAGTTACGAGGTCCAGGTAGCTGGTCCATATCAAATGGTTAATAAATGAATGGTAGTCATGTTGGTTAATACCCATTATTATCCTGTCTATAGGGGAGGGGTTCTCAGGGGAGGGACTTGGGAGAAAGGATCTTGGTAAAGGGAGTAGGGTCCTCAGAAGAGAGAGGCTCATTCCCTTCACATTACAAAGGTGTGTCCAGTGACAACAGTGAGGACGTCATTGTCCACCTGGCTGGAAAACTTGCTCAACTCCTTGTCACGATGAATGGCTGACTTGTGTGCTGACCGGTAGCTGTTTACCCCGCACCCAGGGACATCTCCATCGTCCTCTCTCGCGCTCTCTGTAGTCATAAGTGAGCTTGTTGGATAAACAGGACATCTGTGTATTGCTGTCCCCCACCGCAGTGTTTGAGAACAAAGATAAGATTGTGATCATCATGGAGTATGCAAGCAAAGGGGAGCTGTACGATTACATCAGCGAGCGGCGACGCCTCAGCGAGAGGGAGACCAGACACTTCTTCAGGCAGATCGTCTCCGCCGTGCACTATTGTCACAAGGTACAGAGACTGGCCCCGTGATTATGGCACCACATGGTTTTTTTGTCACGTTTCTAAAGGTGATGTCTGTTCATTGTAGTATATATGGAAAGTGTATAACATGGAAAGAAGAAAATTACCACTCGCCGTAATTCCAGGATCTGGGGATAACCCACGATTGACATTTTTGTTTGTTCCTTTCCAGTCTCCTTCCTCCTACTCCTACCATTTGTTTTCTGTTTAAACTTTTTATTTTGAGTCATTTTGGACTTACAGCAGCTTCCAAGCTAGTACAGAGAGTTCCCCATAAACCCCTCACTTGGTTGACCCTAGTGGTACCATTTGACATTATTGTAGTACATTTGTTAAAACGGAGACACCAACATTTGCACATTACTATTAACGAGACTCCAGATTTTATTTGGATTTCTCCAGTTTTTCCACCAATGGCCTTTCTCTGTTCCAGGATCCAACCCAGAGTAACACATTGCACTCAGTATTTTAATAAAAGTACTGAGTACTTTTTTACTCAGTATTCTTCCCTCACTATTTCTAAACATTTTCCTATGTTACTAAACACTTTTCTAATTATTGTGATTTTTGGACATTTAGGCTGGCTCCAGTTTCTGCTTATTATAAATTGTGATCACCATCTTTATATATTAACCTTTTCCTCTCATTTGAGTCATTTACTTAAGAGAAATTCTAGAAGTGGGATTACTGGGCCATAATGTCCTGAACCTTTCATTGTCTTGATCCCTTTTGTTGCATTGATTACATCCACATACATTACCTACAGATGCTCACATATGTTTTATTTTAACACACCTAATGGGATGTGCTCTTAATACAGCCACAGTTTAGCCACCCTTGGTCTCTGGAGAAGGAAATGCAAGCCACAGATAATTGCAAGCCATATTTCAGCCATGATTGTTAATACTCATCTTAGAATTAACAAGCCCTGGTTTCCATCCCATTCATACTTTTCTGCAGAACTACCCTACTTTGAACATCACTCGCTGTTGAGGACAACAGTGACACCATCCAACATGGCATCCAAAGGAGAGTCACCTTCTTCATACATAGGGTCACATTGTGGGGCCTTCTGGTTTGTTAAACATTCTGGTTAATTCATAGTGGCTCTGGAAGTAATTAGAAAATGATTACTCAAATCGAAACCCCTTCACCCATGTGAACATTATTTGACTTCTCTTTGCTCACTCAGAAAGACACTGCTGATTCAGGTCATACAATATTTTATTATCACACATCATCGTAAAGCACTGGGTTTTCATTATTTGAAGTGTGTGAATACTTGGGTTTCATATGAGTGGGACTTTATTAGACTCATTCCATCTTATTGCAGCAATGTAAACCAGACTCCCCCCCCAATGCATAAAACGAAACAAAATCAGGTACCTTGGATTCCTGTATCTTGCCTCCAGGAGCCTTGGTTTGTGCATTTCTGATTTCAAAACACATCCTTGAAGATTTGGGTTAGAAAAAGAGTAGTAGAAATATATGTTTTCACCCCTCCAGTCAGAGCTTTTGGCGATGTTAGGAGTTGTCAAATGGGAAGGAAAATAAACAATAAAGAACCAACTGTGAAAGGGCAGATTCTGAACTAAAGAAGTCTTAAATGAAAGGCAAAGAATTTCTAACCAGTTCTTTTGCTTAAAAGAGTAGCTTCAATGCAAATGTCCTTTACACAGAATGATGCTAAAAACTTATTCCCTGCTATTGATCTGCCCAGCCCCAAATAGTTGGTTCTTTCTGTTTCACGTCTCTCCCTATGCCCACCCACCCCCTTAAAATATCATTGAGTTTTAAAAGAGGATTCAGCACACCCATTGTTAATGCTGTATAGACCAACAGCCTAGCCTCTTGGCTAATGACTGTTTTTACCTTTCCGCTGGCTGTCTGCTTGTCACTGCAGTTCAGCTTCCAGCCTTTCTAAAGTTTGCCTGAATGGGAAGGTCACCCAGTATGGCAGCCACCTGCTTTGGTCAACCCAGTGGCTACGGTCTCATCTGCCTCTCCCCCCTTCACCCTTCATCCCACATTGAGTCCTTTTAAGTAGAAAGGGACTTTCAGAATCTTCCCACCCCTGGGAGTGCCTTTGTTATCCTCAGAACAGATCTGGATTGATTTCATGGGTCAAAACAGATTGGATCAGGCCCCTTTCCAGCATTGGGGAGGTGGGCAGACAGAGAGGCAGACAGGCAGGCAGGCAGACAGACAGACAGACAGACAGACAGACAAGCACGGTCTGTGAGCCTTGTTATTACTGTCGTTCTGAGTCCCCAGCAGAGAAATCTGCTTCTTCCCTGGGAATCACATCACAGGCAGACATTGTTTGCTGCCGCCTGGGACTACATTGCTTTCACACAGTGGAATGACATTCCGACAAAGGATCCCCCTGCTGTTTTACAGGCTCTGGGGGAGAATGGATTCCAGTCATTTTTCCCTTAACCACACAGCAAGTGACTAATGCTATTCTGTCCCTGGTCGCTGGCGGGAGCTTCATGACAGTGAAAGCAGCCCTGAAAGATGGAGGCGAAGACCACCGGGCTGGTGCATTTCTTTCATCTGTCACATATTTCCCCTTGCTCTGCCTCCGCCTTCCTCTTTCTCTCATCCCAACCACTCCCATTAAGTTCCCTGCCTGTCTTTTCCTTTCAGAATGGTGTGGTCCACCGGGACTTGAAGCTGGAAAATATACTGCTCGATGACAACTGCAATATTAAGGTAAACCTCTTGCCTCGTGGATTGATATGCACGGCCTGGGGTGGGGTGGGGGGGCAGCCAGCGGGGGCTCAAGCCGCTCTAAACTGCAGCCTGGAAATAAGGCGGCCACTTCCTTCCCTGTCAGATGGGTGGGGAGCATTATGGGCTTGAGCCCTCAGTTCAGTTCAAACCATTAAATTCAGTAAGCATTTACCCATCTGCAGCTACCTGCCATACATTGTTCTTCACGTTGGGATAAAAAGGTGACTAAAATAACAGCCCCAGTCCTCAGGAAGTTCACAATCTACAATCATCACCATAAAAATACAATAACACATTGCATGTGTATTTCATATCATAGTTGTCTGATAAAACGTAAGTTCAATCTTTACAACAGTCCTGTGAAATGGGTACTGTTATTTACATCAATGCACAGATAGGGAAACTGGCACAGAGAAGTTAACTTACCTGAGGTAACATAGTGGTAGGTAGTGGAGGTGGGGTTTGAACCCATGTCTGTCTGACGCCTGAGCCCATGCTCGATTTGCTTTTGGGCTCCAAATTATTTTAGAGCTGGAGCTCTTTTTTGGCCACTTTTCTGTCCCACTCCCACCCCATGTCTCCGACTTCTCCCTCTCAACTCTCCCCCCCCCCCCCCCCCCCCCCCGAAACCAGCTGTGGAACTGGGAAACTGACTGAAATGATGGTGGTTGCCGTTGGGAAAGACCTTACTGTCAAGTGATAGAATTTACTTTTACGGAGAGTATTATTGCTGGCTGCTGCTGGAGCTGGAGAAAGTTCTCCTGGCCGACAGGGTTCAAGTGCCTCCTGCAGAGCACTCTGAATGTCCTTTTGATCACATCTGCAAAATAAGCAAATACGGTTTCAAAATAAACGGCACTCGCTGCATGGGTTTCATTAGGAAGGGCCTTCGTACTCGAGGCACCAGGGGATCCCTCTAATTGGCCATTAGTGACGTGAGCGCCTCAGCCCTGGTCCCCGGACAAAGCATGGGAACGACCTCGCGTCGTCCTTTTTTGTTGTTGTTGCTCTCAGTTGTGGGGGGGTGTCATGGGGAGACGATTTCCTTGCTTGGAAGGACCTAGTTGCTTTGGTGGTTGGATCCTGTTTGCAGATCATGGTGGCCACCATTAGTTATCATCACCCTTTGAGAGGCCCCTTGAAGCCATGTCCGGGTGACCTCTTGTTCCTGTAAGTGGTTGACCATGGTCACATGTTTTTGTGTAGTCCTTAGGATAAGGAGGAAACAGTTGGCCAAAGCAGTTTTCTCTAGGAACAGGAAGTGAAATCTCTTTGCACTTCTGGCAAAGTGGCTGGAGTATTTGAGAAGGAGACTGACTAGCTGCAGAGTTAGAAAACCCCATCCTGGATGGCTTACTAGCTGCTTGGCATTGGCAAAGCCACTTCACCCTATATCTTCCTCTATAAAATGGGGTAACAGTAATGCCCATAGGCTTGTTTTGAGGGCTAAATGAGATACTCTGTGTTTAGCTATATAAATTACTGAGCACTGGGCAATGAGTCAAGGTTAAGAGTGGTGACTTTGGAGTTGGATAGCTTGGGTTTGAATTGCAGCCCTGCCTCTTACTAAGAGCTGTATTTTGGATAAATTACTCGCCTGTCTAAGCCTCAGTTTCCTCGTTTGTCCAGTAGGGAGGCCAGTCCCTTTCTCTGGGGATTCTTGTTGATTTGTTCATTTTTTTTCCCCAATGAGTATTTCCTGAGCAGTGACCGTGTGCCATGCCCTGTGCCCAGTCCTGCGGATTCGATGAGACAGGAGGCTTTTAGACAATAAATAGTCAAAGTACTTAGCACTGACTCAGTATCCAAGGTGCCTGCTTAAATGGCTGGCCACTGGGGAGGAAACCGGACAGGAAGTGAGCTGCCCTACAGGTACCTGGGGCCTGGGGAGTGGTGGTCAGGCCATGGCTAGAGAATTGGGTTTTGAACTGAGGGGCACATTCGAAGGGTTTGTGTCATCCACCCTAGTCACCTTCTCTGCAGATTCTTCCTGCCACCTGCCCCCAGAGCTCTCAGAACTAAATGTAGTCTTTACAAGGCCTGGAATGTGAGCCTCTCGCTTGAGGATTGAGTTCTGTAGTACAGCGTGACCTCTTGCTCCCATAACGTAGTCCCAGAAGTGATAAGGCACATAGCTTCCTACGGAGTCATAGAATTTCCCAATGGAGAAGAATGGTTAGAATTCTGAAAGCAGCTATACTGGGAGCAATAGGTAGGAGCCCAGGAGACTAGGTCATTTGCATAAGCACTAGGGCCACGATGTTGGGTCTCCTCAGTTCCCAGGACCAAGTCCTTCAATCTAGGATCCCTGTCCATTCACAGGGAAATAACAGACACGTAGCACATGATAGAAATTAAAGGTTTGGTCATATCTTTTTTAGGATGCTTAATCCTTTAAAGTTTCTCCCTTGGCATTTACCAAGGTAAAACACACACGCATCCCAAACAGAAACCAATCCTTCCCACTCTCTGACACTAATCCTTTCTTCTGCTTGTTCAAGGAATGCTACTAGGATCTGAGAACCCTACACCTTGAAAGAACCATGGTGGTCATTTTCCAATCCCTTGTTTTAATGATTGTGGCCCCAAAAGTCTAAATGATGTGCCCAAGATCACACACAACGAATCAGTATAGACTAAACTATTGTGTTTTTGTTTCCCCAGTGTGTGTCACAGTGCCTGTCACACAGTAGGTGCATTTAAGTTGTTTGATTTTGGAGTGAAGGGATGACAGCCGGGATTAGAACTCACATGTTTGACTTCCAGGCAAATTCTCTTTTTATTATCTCACACCCACTTCCAAGGTTTTTTAAAATGTGTTTCAGCTGGTGTTGATTTGTCTTCCGGCTGTATATGCTCAGCTCTTCCTGAGTCAGCGTTTTGCTGAAAACATATTTAGAAAGATCACTTGTGACAAAGGCAGGCAGGCACAGACACACGGCCACAAGCTGGCCTTCATGTTCCGGAAAGCCCATGACATCAGTGTCTGGCCCGGGGGACCGTTGACATCGATGGCCTGTTACCAAGCAATGGGATATGAGCAGCGAGGTGCCTCTTGGAGCCCCCTCTTGTGCCTCTAAATGTGGGTGCATCTTCCCTGTTCTAAGGGTAGAGGGCTTTTGCCCACCAAGCCTATAAAATTGCTACTGATTTAAACTGGTTACACATCATTGCAGTTTTGGTATGAGCCATCCAGCTTGTTCCTCTCACCTTCCTTGCTTGATGTTGATTTGCAAAGAGCACATCTGGCATTGGAAATTATCTGGCCACTGCGAGAGGGTGTGGCTTCTAAAAATATTCACACAGTCGGTCAGCAGAAAGAATGAGAGAAATGTGCTTCTTTGGGTTGCATTCCGTACTCTGTGGAGAAGCATGTCTACTAAAATAGACACCCAGTGTAGCATTAATTTGCAATTAATAAAAACGGGCCAGATTCACATCCCACTCTCTGGGAGAATGGAATGCCGACAATTCCCATAGGAGGCTCCTGTAAAAATGCTTTACAATGAGAAGAGGTCCAGGCACCAGGGTCAGCCGACCTCCTCAAAGAGGGCTGGGAATTTGGTGAGCTCCCAGGGCTCAGAGTAGAGGGCCATAGGGCAAATGGCTCATTGCCCCTGATGACAATGGAAACTCAGCTGCTGCCGATAAGAAAAGAAGCTTTGAATGGACCGGGCTAAGGCAAGATAGGAACCTCTGAGCCTTAGCGAGACCAAGTGGGGCAGCTCAGCACATGGGCCTCTGGGCTTTGAGTATATGAATGTGAGAATGTGCATTCATGCACTAATTAATCCATTCATTTTTTTTGTTCATTTATCCATTTATGTGTGTGTCTACATATATACCCATGCATCCCTGCATTCAGTCATCCATTCTTGCACTTAACTCATTCAGCAAATTGAGTCTCTCCTAGGGCACTATTTATTTGACCGCAAATATTTACTAAGTTTCTACTGGGTGCCTGGGCCTGTGCTGCATGCTGGGGACTTAATAGTGAACCAGATGGTGAGGTCTTTGTCTTCTTGGAGCTCAGAATCTAGCACTTGTTAAGTCATCACTCATCACGAGCCATGAGAAGGATAGAGGTAAATGAGGAAGATAAGGTACCTGCCCTAATGGACTGAGAATTTCAGATGGGGACCCAAACAATAAGCAAGGCAATATGTAATGTAATTGTCCAGTGGTGATGAAAATCTATGCAGGGTGAAGTTGGAGAATGGCAGGTGCTATTTTAGATAGGATGGTCAGAGAAGACCCCTTGTGTAGGTCTTGAACTCCTCAAATCCAACAAGTTTTCTCTGGATTCCTGGCCTTTGCATGCATGGTTCCCTCTGCCTAGGATGCTCTTCCCTGTGCTCTTTGCCTATTCCTTTTTTTGAGTCTCAGCTTGAATGCCTCTTCTTCCAGGAAGGCTTCCCAGCTCCTTGTCCCTTGGCAGGGCCTCATTGCCCTGCTATGTGCCTCTTAGTACCCTGTGTAATATGCTGTGGAAGTGCTGAGCAGGAAGTGGTGGATCTATCAGTTGGATGGACCAGAAAGCCTTTGCTGAGGAAGTGGTGATTGAACTGGGTTTTGAAGGATGGGTAGGAGTTCAACAGAAAGCACTGTAATGGTCTTCCAAGGGGAAGGAGCAGCAGGCACATGAACAGGGCATGGAAGCTAAAAAAGGAAATTTAACCTTTATTGAGCCTGTGCTGAAATCCAGAGCCCTGATCCAAACCTTCCACATGCTTTATTTCATTTGGTTCTCAGAATGTTTCCACCAGGGTATGTCTGATTACTCCCATTTTACAGATGAGGAGGCTCCTACAGTTAATAAGTGATGGAGCTGGCCACAAACCTATGGCTATATGACTCTAAAGACCAGGCACCTGATAAATTCTACCCTTTACTGCTCCCACCTAAATTTGCCCTAAATCCAAGAAAGCATCACATGAGGACACTTTTTGGTCCTTGCTTCAGTTGGCCTTACTGGTCTGTAGGGAGCTTGTGTTCAGCTGTCCCTGGGAGAGACTCTTCAAGTGCAGGGATGCCAGAGTTGAATGTGTAGTGAGCTGGGACAGGTTGCTCATTACTGTCTCCTGAAAGGCTGCTTCTTGGAGGTGCCCTCAGTTAAGAGCTTCCCCAGATCACATGGAGTCGATCATTTCCAGCATATGTCTCTCTGTCTCTCTCTCTCTGTCGCTGTCTCTCTCTCTCGGTGTGAGCTTAGATCTTTTGAAGATGAAAGCTGACCCCATTCACTTCTGCTCATTGTTCCACTCCCTACCTTCACTTCCTGACAACTCAAAGGCAGGCAGGCACAGACTCAGGAGTGAGGCTGTCATGGGTAAAGCAATTAACTCCAAGGCCGGAAAGGAGCTATGGAGTGTGTCTTCCTGGATGGGATTGCTGTCTTCCTGAAGAGTTCCACAGAAAGCCCATTTCCTCCTCAGCCACCTGAGAGCAATAACTCCCCTTTATGTGGAACTTTATAGCCAAGGCAGTTCTTCTCTCACAGCTCAGGCCAGCCACTTTAACCACTCTGGGCCTCAGTTTCCTCATCTGCAAAATGGGAATAATGATGGTACCCTCTTCATAGTTTTGTCGTGAGGATTTAATACATTAATATATGTAATGCTCACAGAGCAGCAACTGGCATTTAGCAATGCTGCTACTGTTGTTATTATTATCTCATTTAATCTAATTTTGGTTTTCACAGCACCATGTGGTTGGTACTGTTGCAATTTCATTTTCCAGTAATGGAAAGAGACTCAGAGTTAGTAATTGCTAACATTTATTGAAAGCTTACTGTCTGAGAGTTCTGTCTATCAGTTCATTTGATTTTATATCAGCCTGGCAAGGTAAGTTACATTATTATTATTTTTTAATTTAATTTAATTTTTTATATACTTTATATGATGTGTACAAAACATCATAATGATTAGACATTTACACCCCTCACAGTAATAACCCCCTCAAGTCTACTACCCCTCTGACATCATATATAGCTGTATATTCCCCATGCTGTACTTTATATTCCCTATGCTGTAATATATATATGTTATAGTTGACATTCAATATTATTCTACATCAGCTTTGGGTATATAGCACAGTGGTTAGGCATCTGCACAATCTATGAAGTGATCCCCCCAATAAATCCAGTACCCATCAGGCACCCTACATAATCTTTACAAAATTACTGATTAAGTTACATTATTTATTATCACACCAGTTTTTTTTCAGCGTATGGTGAACCCTCTGGGGATCTTGTTAAAATGTAGCCCCTGACTCAGCAGGCCTGGGGTGGGGCCTGGAAATGTCAGTTACTGATGTGCTTGCTCCCAGCTGGTGCTGGTGCTGCTGGCCCAGGGACCTCAGTGGAGGAAGGAGGGATTAACTAAGGTGCCTACAGCTAGTGCTGCGAAGAGGTGAGGCCAGGATTTGAACTCAAACACTCAGGCCCTACATCCCTTACTTTTCCCGTCAAGCAGTACAGACTCTCATGTCAGACATGCTTATTTTAGAAATGGATGATGATGATTTCTCTTGGCTCTTTGGTGGGCAGTGGCTTAGAGCATTCAGTTCTAACTTTGTCTTGCTTAGCAAGCAATGTTAAGTAAACCAAACCATCGGCATTATCATAGTGGCTGTAATTTACTGAGTCTACTGGGACCAAGACTATTCCAGGGCTTTACATGAGTGTTCTCTGATCCTCACAACACCTCTATGAGGTGGGGTCTTTTATTCCCATTTTGCAGATGAGGAAATTGAGTGACTTGGCAGGTCCCACCAATCACCTAGTAGTGCTAAGGCCAAACTGAGCCCCAGGTTCTTCTGACTCCTAACCTCTGGTCTGTCCAGCCCACTGCACTTCCTCTTAGACACTGCAAATGACTCTCAGACCATTGCTTATATTCTCATTGTCCTCAGCAGCCTTTCCCAGTGGTTAACTGTCAGCAAGCTGATACTTCCTTTTTCATCGAATGAGCTCACAGTAATTATTCATGTGATCTGAGGTTCATCCTTTTTTTAATGGTAGTGAAATCTATGTATCATAAAGTTTACCATTTTCGGGTATACGGTTCAGTGGCGTTAAGTACATTTACATGGTTGTACAACCGTCACCACTTCCCATCTCCAGGACTTTTGCATCTTCCCCAACTGAAAGTCTGTCCCCATGAAAAAACAACTCCCCATTCCTCCCCCCCAACCCCCGATGACCACCACTCTATCTTCTGTCTCTATGAATTAGACTTCTCTAGGTACCCCATGTAAGTGGTATCATATAATATTGTCCTCTTGTGTCTGGCTTGTCTCAATTAGCACAGTGTCTTCAAGGTTAACTGTTATAGTGAAGTTAATTCTTTTGAAATGTGAATAATCATTTCTTAGTTTATCTTCTAACTCTGATTTTTATCCAGCAAGCTACAAAGTCTTGATAACAACAAAAACTCCAAAAATTAAAGACTTCCCAGTTTCCTTTTCAGAGTCCAGGCGGAACTGAATAGTCCAGTGTGGGGACAGAGGGTGGTTCTGAACCAGGATGGGGCAGGGGAACAATCCATCACCAGCAAAAATGCGAAGTAGTTAACCTCTCTCCAAAGGTGACTGGTGTGTCAGCAAAATACAACTTTACAAGCAAAGCCCAGATGCCTCCTTGGCAGAGAGTCACCCTCTCTACACAACTGATGTTCTGTTACATAGAAAGCACACAGGTTGGGAACCTGACACTCATGGTTGTTCTGTCTCTGTGACCTTCAGCCAAGCTTCTCAAGTCCTCTGACCTCTAGTTGCTTCAGGTAAAGAGCAAAGTGCAAGATTAGCTCACGTCTTAGGGCTCTTTCAGGTTGAAACCATTTCTGGGATTCGGTTATTTTTGTTTTATTATTTTTTGTTTTATTATTTGGTTATTTTGTTTTACTTTAAAAATTATTATTCCCCAAATTTCAGTTTTCCCAAATTTCCCAGATTTCTTTCACTGTCTTCTTGGATTTTGCCTTTTCCTAGTCTCTTCTGTGCTGTTTTACTTAATATTTTTAGTTCAATTCACTTCTAAAAATTATATTTATTTTTAGGAAGCCTTATGTAATTTCCTTCAATGGAAAACTAGTATTATTTTGAGTATCATGAAGTTACTAAAGTTACCTATGTGGATTTAAAGGTGGGAAGCAAATATTTATTGAGCTTCAACTCTGTGCCAGTTACTAAGCCCTTTACGTCCAATATGTCATCTAATTTTCACCATGACCCTGTGGGGGTAGATACTATTCCTGTCTCCACTTTACAGATGAGAAAACTGAGGCTTTCAGAAGTTTCATAACCAGTGGCCATTTCCCCTCTTATAGTTGATATAAGCTTCACGGCATGAAACCTTAGAGCTGCAGCCCAAGTTTAAGTGGCTCAAGGTTTGAGAACTATGTGTGCCTGTATGTGTTGATTAATATGGCTTTTCCGTTGAAGTGCCAAGAACATGGACTAATCTAGACTTCAATTAATCTTCTGTCAGTGGCAATGACAGTTTTACTGGGAGAGTCTGATAAACATCAGTCTGCGAGGATGGGATTGGGTACAACATAAACACACTTCTCAGAAGGGTTACAAACAAAGTAAGGATGCCCAGACTTGGAGAACTCCCAGTGGGTGCGTGCGGAGATTTGCACGTGGAGCTGGTGGGTGCCTCTCACATGTATGTGTATTTGGAAGCTCATAGGCACCCCAGATGCCACAGACATTTGGGGTGGGAAGGAATGCATTTTCCTCAGGACGTGCACTGTGCTGTGCAGTTCCTGCCTTAGCTGTAGTCGACGAGGACGAAGCCTGCAACTTCTCGGGATGTCCAAGGGCTGCAGCCATTTGTTTCCTCTTCTGATTGACAAGGCACACTTCATCGAGCTTCCAGCCAACTTCCTGCAAGTGAATCAGGGGCCTTGATAAGAAAGTGGAATTCAGGGCAATTAAGTGCAATCTGAGCCCCAAGAATGCGTTTCCTGAGGGTGGGTTTTCACCAGCTACTATCAATGACATTCCATTCATTCAGGGATGACTTTTACGAAATAGGCTTATTCCGGGAGCTGTGTTCAAAACAGCTTCAGCGCGTTTGCGGTCAGGCTGGGCTGCTCTCTGGGCACGTGAATCACTCCACCTGCTTATAAGCCTCAAATGGAAATCAGCTTGGGAAATGGCAGAAGCCCACTTGCAAGGATGGAAGGGAAAGGCTTAGCGTGGAGTGAAATTTGCTGTTACCCAGGGGCAATGTGGCAAAGTGCTTTGAAGCCTTAGAGATGCAGAGGTTTACATTGACACTTACTAGTTATCTCTCCTGAGATTAATAACCAGATCTCCCTAAACCTCAGTTCCCTAATCTGTTTAATGGGTTTTAAAAAAAAATTCTGGTAAAATATCCATAACATAATATTTTAATTCTTTTCAGGTATACAGTTCCAGTGCCATGAAATACATTCACATTGTTGTGTAAATGGGGTTTTAGATAGGATGAGATTAGAGAGTATAAAGTGCTTAAAACAGTGCCTGATAAATGGAAGTTGTTCAATAAGTGGTAACTAAGTTTATTATTATTTTGTATTATCTACTAATTATCTTGTGCACTTCAAGATATAATGTCTATTCTAGTGACAAGTATTTCTTGGGTGAGGGCAGGTGCTAAGCAGTGGATGACACAAAGATAAGGGGAAGACGTAGAATCTACCGCCTGCCTCAGGGGACTCAGAGTCTAATAGCCGAGGCAAATTTAATATATTTATATATGCATATGCATATATGTACATACACATATTATATATACATTATATGTATATGTGTGATATATTTGATAATATATACACATACAGAGGGTGCCAAAAAATGTATACACGTTTTAAGAAAGGAAAAAACTGTATTAATATATACTGATCACAAAAGATGAATACAAGTCATGTTTGACTTCTGCAATTACAAGAGGTGCTCAAAGTGGTTACCATCAGTGTCCAGACACTTCTGATTACGGCGAACTACCGCTTGAGCAATGTTGACAAAGTGTTAACGTTGCTTAAAATGTGTATACGGTTTTTTGGCACCCCTGGTATATACATTATATGTACATATGTGATATGTAGGTGATATGTACATACATATATACACGTTATATGTATATATGTGAAAAAATTTATATAGAGATACATAGATAGATAGATAGATATATGGAAGAGTGTTGCCATAAAGGATAATAAATAAAACACTTCAAGAGACCACAGGAAAAGAGAATGACTCCAAGGGTCATTCTGCTTCTCTTGTATTACAAAGGGTTGTGTAATACAAGAGAAGCAAGACCGGAGAACTCAGGTTAGGTCAAACATTTGCGTAGAACTTGAAGACTTGAAGGTTATAAAGCACTTTTGCACTCAGGGTCTCATTCCGATTCCTCTTTCTTCTTATCATCCTCATGTAATCCTGTGACCTAGAACAGTACAGGGATCCTAGGTGCCCATTTTCTGGTGGGTAAGCTGAGGCTCTGTGACTTGCTCCATGTCACACAGATGGTTAGTGGTAGAGTTTGGGCTGAAATATAATGACTCAAAACCCAGTGCCCTGAGTTCTTTTCCTCTCTGGTCACAATGTGGGCAAACTACAGTTCTGGTCAGAGCATGGGTGGATAAAAAGGTGGTGGTGTCAGGTTCACAGGTCAGGGTTTTCCAAAGTGTGATAGCACACCACGGTGGTGCAGTGTGATTTTCAGTCGGCCGCAGGTTGACAAATTTCAAATGAATAGTTATGCAATTTAATGTTCATCAGAAACATCAAACCTGTGATTTTGTGGATATTTCTCAGGCAAGTCAAAACCGAAGTGAAGCTAGAGAGTCCATGTACGGAGTAATTTTAAGTAAGACTAGAGCATGTAGTTTGCAGAGATGACAGAACTTGTTTTGGATGCCAAGGGCTGCAGTTGGGAATCACTGGCCCAGTCGTACTGACTGGTCCTTTTATGAAGACCCAGGGCTGGAGAGAAAAGGACGACCCAGCTGGCAGACCCACCTGGGCGTCGCTCAGCTGCTCTATTGTTGTGTGGTGTGAGCTGATCCAATGCAGACACTTACTGTACCACTGACACACATCTCCGGATCTCACTTGCCTTTGTAGATTGCTGACTTTGGGCTTTCTAACCTGTACCAGAAGGACAAGTTCTTGCAAACGTTTTGTGGGAGTCCACTTTATGCATCTCCTGAAATTGTCAACGGGAGGCCTTACCGAGGGCCAGAGGTGAGCAGGTTGCCTGTTGTGTATTTATGGTGGAGCAGGTGGAGGAGCTTGGGGGAAGAAAAGGGAGGAGGGCAAGAACTGGATCCAGGAAATACTTAAAAAAAAAAAAAAAAAAAGCAAAGAAAACTTTTCCTTACATGATTATAAAGGCTATAACATACACAGCTGTGAGAAAATTTGAAAAATCCAAGAAAGCGTAAAAGAGAAAATAAACTTACCTGCAATCGAGCCACAAAAGATAACCACTTAATATTTTTGTGACTTTTTAAAAGATAGTTTCCAGTGTCAATCTGTGCATTTAAAAAATAATTGAGATCACTGTTTATGTATATCTGTGTGTATATGTATCTTGCCTTTTTTTAACTTAATGTTATATTGTGACATTTTCTGAATTCGTTATTGAAAACATGGTTTTTAATGATGACACAATGTTTTACTGTGTGAATAAATATACCTTAATTTAATCACTTCCCAAGATTGACAATCAGATTATTTTCAGTTTTTCCTCATTATAACAAAACAGCAAACCAAAATACCCCTATCTCTGGGAATATTAGTTTTGCAAATATTTTTGACAGCAAGTATTTTTTGATTAAGGAAAAACATTTTAATTTCATCTTCTAAATTCACGAGAAATGCATTTCTCTGTATGGCTAAAGCTTTCATGGCCACTGTAAAAGATACGTATGTGAACAATGTTATTTTGAAAATGGGTGAGTTGCAAGTGACTATTCTTTTTGAAAAGGATGGTTCTTTTTACGGAGAGATTCATCCACTCAGTATCCTTAAATAGCAGCTGCTCAGTGGATTGAAATGTTTCCTTCCAAAATATTTATCTGTTTGAGAGTGTTTGGGGGCAGGGTTGGAGGCTGAAGAGAAGGATGCCAAAAGCCTCTACCAATTACAGTGAAGAGAGAGTCTTTCTGAAGGAAGAATGCAAGGGAGGAGCATAGGATTCAATTTACAAAACTGTAGAAACTCGACACTGTAAATTTATCATAGATAATGAACGCTTCTTTGATCTTCCAGGATCTGTTTCCGAGGTTACAAGCTGGCAGCCTGTGATCTGGCCAGCAAGCGTGTTTTATTTGGCCATGCTAGTCTTTCTACAAAAAATTGAACACGCATTTAATAACTGAGAGATTTCACATAAAAATTTGGTTTCTCACATCTCTTAAAGAACCAAAGGATTTAACAGTGCTGGGCCTACACTGCTATGTGGCAGCAAGGAGCCTAGGGGAGGCTGCCTGCTTAAGATGGGTGAATGCACTCTGCAGTTTGTCTCTGTCCCCAACACTCCCTGTTGTCCCCCAAATTCTCTCTTGTTTTGTTTATGTTTGTTGTCTGCCTGGCTCTTGTAAGCATTTGGGTTTGCCACCCCTGATCCACTTGAAGAGGATACAGGAAGGAACTGATTCCTGGATTAGGAGTAAAGAGCCCTGGGTCCCAGTTTTACTTCCAGCACTGGGGTGAGGCCTCTGGAGAAACCATTTCGCTCCTTGTGACTCAGTATTCTCACCTGTCAAGTAGGTTTGAAAATAATCCAGGCTCTGCCTGTTTCACAAAATTATAATGAGGATCAAGGAAGATAATCTATTTGAAAAGTTCTTATGTAGGTTAGGTCTTGGTTTGAAATGGAAATGCCCAGCTGCACTGCATATCAGTTGTCAGGCTGCATGGGAACCTGTCTGCCAGGTACTAAATTAGTTCCTGGGGTCGCCGGGGGTGGCTGCTCACTGTGTGATGCTAATGGTTTGGGAGGCGTCCGGAATCTGCTTCCCAGCTCCTGTATGTCCTATCTCTCTGCTCCAGGTGGACAGCTGGGCCCTGGGCGTGTTGCTTTACACTCTCGTTTATGGAACAATGCCATTCGATGGTTTCGATCACAAAAACCTCATTCGGCAGATCAGCAGCGGAGAGTACCGAGAGCCCACGCAGCCCTCAGGTGCGTGCCCGGGGAGGGTCAGAGGTCGGGTAGGAGTGTTCAGGTTACCTGCCCTGGCTCACGCTTTCTGCTTCTGTTTAGTGTGTGTAAGGAGTCTCCTGCTTTTCCTCTTTCTTCTCTCCATGTCTTTGCCTCCTGGCAAAGCTGGCTTGTTAGCCTGCTTCACCCAAACCTCCCCAGATTAAATTTTCAGGAGAAGCATTCTACACAGCAAGCGGGCTAAGAGTGCTGTTTGCTTGTTGAGTGAACTTGGGCAAGTCTCTGACTCTGTTTGGGTTCATTTTCTCCACTAAAAATTAAAATTTTGAGAAAGGTAGTGCATGAAGTCCCTTCCAGTTCACGTGGACATATAAAATGCCCTCACTAGACTACCAGGGCCGGACTGTAAATGCCCTTTGCACTAGTATGCCACTGCCTGAGGTATGGCCCATGGGTGCTGTTTCGTTGTCTGTTATCTACACAATGGCTGTATCCCATCACCCCAGACAAACTCAGTGGTTTAAACAACAACCATGTAACCACGTCTCTTGAGTCCCTGGGTTAGCTACTGCTGTGCTGTCCGTGCCTGGGATTTCTCCTACAGCTGCAATGAGATGGCAGTTGGGGTTGGGGCTGATTATGGGACACCTCCGTGTGGATTCTCTTTCCGTGAGGTAACTCCCCAGGCCGCTCAGTCCAGGAGGGAGCCTGGACTTCTTATGTGGCAGCTCAGGGCTCTAAGAAGGAGGAGGAAGAAGCTGCTAGGCCTTCTTCATGTTTGCACTTGGAAGCCAGATAATGTCACTTCCGCCATGTTCTATTGGTCAAAGCAACCGAGGCCATAAGCTCTATCTCTTGATGGGAGAGTGCCATGTGCGCATGTAAAACAGTGTGTGCAGGTGGCCATCTTTGGAATATAGTTAACACGGACCCTCCATATATATATATATATATATATATATATATATATATATGTGTGTGTGTGTATGTATATATATATATATATATATATATATATATACTCACACACATATATATATATATATATACACACACATATACATATATATGTACTATATATGTATACACACACGTACGTGACACGTATCATTGATTCTCATTACTCATGATACTTATGTTCTATAAAGTTGCTATGAACATGGAGTTACTGAAGCATTGCTCTTAGCGGAAATACATGGCTCAAATCCCGTGAGCCTCTGGTCACAATGTTTTTGTCAACCGGCCAATACATAACCTTGTTTTACGTATGTTTCTGTTTAAAGATACCTCACTTAAAATACATTGTTCATTCATGAATATCGACCTCGTGGTCAACACCATAACGCATGCCTGAATGAAGCTTATCTGGCACACACATTTCCTCCACAAGGCACATCACAGCCTTCGTGTACTTAGGGACACTGGCTAGCACTTCAGCACTATGCTTGGGGACTATTTTAAAAAGTGAAATCACCAACAAAAAGTACAAAAATGTGAAAAACACCGACTAAATAGACCGTGAAAAGGACACTTGTTAGTATGAGAGCAGAAGCAAGAAGACAGGCTGTTGTCCCCTTGTTGGGTCTCAGCTGGGAGCACACATGCCTGTTGGGGCAACTCACATTTTTTGCCACTCTACAAATGTACTCAAATGACTGGGAAAGCACCCTGAATATTGATTTTTTTGGGTTACCAATACATTTTAGTGAGTAGGTGAATTTACAAATACAGAATCTGTGAATAATGAGGATTGACTGTTGTATATGTTTGTGTATATGTGTGTGTGTATATATATATATATATATATATATGTATATATATAATTTATGTATATATTACATATATATGCATCTTTATTTTTTAATAAGCCAACTTTTTTTTCTTTGAGAAATTCCAGGGTGACCTCTTTGGTAGTCTTATTTGCCTCACCAGCTGACTGGTGTCAACACAGTTCCTGGCACCTTACAGGGGATTAGAAAATATTTGTTGAATGACTGACTGAATGAATGATCTTCCTGTACTTTTCAGGGGTGTAGCTCACCCTGGCCCCCTTGCCAATGACTCATTAGCCTGCATGGCAGCTAAGGGGAGGCGGTGCCTTCCCAGGATATAATTTAGTCCCCATCGGGAGAGCACAGCTTGATCTTAAAAGTCAGTTTATCAGCTATGAGAGTCAGTCGGTTCCTGTGTCTTCCTTGACGTCCCTTTGGGGCTTCCCCTTAATTCTCTGGCAGCAGAAATTTGCAAATGGAGTTTTTCAGGCAGGCTGTAAGCACGTAGCAGACGTAGATCAGCTCCCTGATATGAGAGCTCAGCACACTGGCTTATGTCAGAGAGGGAAAGGAGGCGAGCTCCCTGGGTGTGGGTCTCAGAACCTGGCTAAGGCCAACCTCGGGTACGGCCCCTCTCACTGCCCTGGTGTGCCACGTATGAGCTCCTCTGTACCCTTCTCTGTCTTTCCCGCTCTGAGGAGGGGGCTTTTTCTCACCGTCTCAGCCCCAGAGTTCCTTTTCGTGACAGAGCACTGTGCGTTTATGCAAGCCGACCTTTGGAGGACTAAACAAAGCCATGGCAATCGACACCTGTTTTCCTTTTTGGTAAAATGATATCCACCAAGGGCATGGTGGTGCCCTGTTTGTGGTTGGGTCTAGATTCTTTCCTGGGTACCTGGCCTTGCCCATATTATAAAGACCGGAGTTGATGGACAGCTCAGTAGTACATGACATTCCTTCACTCATACGGAAAAACATGCCAGGATGTGATGACGCACTGGCCTATGGTTCTGAGTCTTGATGATGCCTTTGGGGTATAGTCTGGCAGACTTGGCTGGACCAGGGCTCCAACGGGAGGTTTCTGAAAGTGAGCGTGTCTCCTGAGCCAGTCCTGGAGTGTCAGCCCTGTCGCAACGCCAAGCGCTCCCATGTGATGCATCTTCCTGTTGTTTCTTGTCCCATAGATGCTCGAGGACTCATTCGGTGGATGCTGATGGTGAACCCTGATCGCAGGGCCACCATCGAGGACATCGCCAACCACTGGTGGGTAAACTGGGGCTACAAGAGCAGCGTCTGCGACTGTGACGCCCTTCACAACTCCGAGTCCCCGCTCCTGGCTCGCATTATTGACTGGCACCACCGTTCCACGGGGCTGCAGGCTGAGGCCGAAGCCAAAATGAAGGGCCTGGCCAAACCTGGGGCCTCTGAGGTCATGCTGGAGCGGCAGCGGTCGCTGAAGAAGTCCAAGAAAGAGAATGACTTTGCCCAGTCCGGCCAGGACTCGATGCCCGAGAGCCCATCCAAGTTGAGTTCCAAGAGGCCCAAAGGAATCCTGAAGAAGCGAAGCAACAGTGAGCACCGCTGTCACAGCACCGGCTTCATGGAAGGCGTCGTCAGTCCTGCCTTACCCTCTGCTTTCAAGATGGAGCAGGACTTGTGCCGGACTGGTGTGCCCCTCCCAAGCTCCCCCGAGGCAGAGGTGCCAGGTAAACTCAGCCCCAAACAGTCAGCCACCATGCCCAAGAAAGGCATCTTGAAAAAGACCCAGCAGAGAGAATCGGGTTACTACTCCTCTCCGGAGCGCAGTGAGTCTTCCGAGCTGTTGGACAGTAATGACGGGATGGGGAACAGCATCCCGTCTCCCAGCCCCCCAGACCCCACCAGGGTGACTGTCCACAGCCTCTCCTGCCGCAGGAAGGGCATCCTGAAGCACAGCAGCAAATACTCCACAGGCACCATGGACCCAGCCCTCGCCAGCCCCGAAATGCCCACACTGGAATCCTTGCTGGAGCCTGGCGTCCCCGCCGAGGGCCTCTCCCGGAGCTACAGCCGGCCTTCCAGTGTCATCAGTGATGACAGCGTCCTGTCTAGTGACTCCTTTGACTTGCTGGATTTGCAGGAGAATCGCCCCACCCGCCAGCGCATCCGCAGCTGCGTCTCTGCCGAAAATTTCCTCCAGATCCAGGACTTTGAGGGGCTCCAAAACCGGCCCCGGCCCCAGTACCTGAAGCGGTACCGGAACCGGCTGGGAGACAGCAGTTTCTCCCTCCTCACAGACATGGATGACGTGACTCAGGTCTATAAGAAAGCGCTAGAGATCTGCAACAAGCTCAATTAGCTCCTCCGGGGTGCAAGGGTGGGTTGGGGGTGGGTACGAGGGAGAGAGGGGAGCAAGGACTTGTGCTAATGAGCTGGTTACCTCTTTGCTGGCCTTGATAATAAACTGAAAAAGGATTGGTGCCATGTCGCTTGGCCAGGTTTGCAGCCTTGGGCCAGCCCCTAAAAGGGAGAAGTGGGCTCTCTGCCAGTCCTGTCAACTGCCAGTCAGAATTTGGCTCCTAATTGGCATTAGCTTTATGGCACCTCCTAGAAGACCATCTATCCAGGGGAGACGGTGTTGGCCAGCTCTTAGAGGGTGGGGAGGAAGCATATGGCAGAAGGAGCATTTCCCTAGAGTCGTCCAGATGCTTCCGGAGGAGGAGGAACAAGAGAGACCCTTGGCTTTGGGTGAGCTTAGAGCTTGCTCTTCTCCTTGTGTTAGCAAGCTTGGTCTGACCGCATGGGGTTGGCAACTAGATTTCAGCAACCTGAGCTTGAATCGGTGATGGATTGATAGTGGCTGCTGAAGGTGCTGGTTTGAGTAGCCCAGACACATGGGAAGGAGTACTGTGATTGAATAGTCATGGCTGCCATGGGGATGGGGAGGGGGGCAGTAGCACTCATGCTACGTAGTTGCCGTCCTTGACCTGGCTAAGCCCTGGGAATTAGGTTAGGGCATTCTGTGGGATCTGCGTTATCTCTTTCAGGCCGCTGGTGTGGCAAGACAGGGCCTTGGTCAGAGAGAGAATGCTTTGAACTCTGCTAAGGACTTAGAGTCAGCCCATGGTGAGTTTTTTGGCTTTTTTCCTGAGGTCTGTTTTGCTCTTCAGCACAACCTCCTAAGGGTGGGCAGGAAAAAAGATGGTGTCGGAGGTCAAAACTTGAGTGTATAACAGAGCGTGGGACTCTCTGTTGTCCTTGTGCAGATGAATGGAAATTGACCCACACCCACAAGGGGGCCACGATTTCTTTCATGTTTCAATATTAACTGGAATACCACCTCTTGGGTTCGTTTCCACCTGCATGAATGCTCTAATTTGGATGTGATACTGTCCATAGTCTCCAAAGAAATAACTGGCTCAACCACTGACTGTTGACAGATAGCAGACGGTTCTCCATCCACCAAGTATGGAATCCTCAGAGGTAGGCGAGTTTGCTTGGAGGGAGTTAGTGTGTAGGTGGAATATTTGGATGAGGAAAGGAAAGTCAGGCAGAAGGTACTTTCGCCCCAAATCTAGGTTGTCTGTGTCATGGGTTTGAACTTCTTGGCTCTGGGGAAGAAGAAAGTTCCATCCATGCAAATGAATAAGGTGTTGAAAGAACAGAGTGGGTTAGGAGAAAGCATACAGGAAAGGGAACATTTCCCTAGAAGTCATCCAGATGGTTCCGGAGGAGGCAGAGAAGCGATGTGATAGGACTCTCAAAAGTAACATATTTAACTTCTAGACACCCAAATTACAGGTGACAAGATGTCACTCCCACAGTGGGACATCTTCAGATACGGGGTTTGGAATTAATGGTTTTGTTTGGGTATTTTGGATGACTTCAGGTTCTACTGGCCCAGAAACCCTTGTTTCAAGATGGCTGACTTCTGGTCACCACCTTGATATATAAGGAGGACTAGTCTTGAGGGTATTTTTGGGAAAACCAACAGACAGTAGTTCATAGGGAGATGAGAAAAAATTCACCATAAGGCATTGAGAACATTAATTAGAACGAAACTGCCCTTTCCCTAGGAGATGGCTCCATTTGTCCCCTTGCCACCAGTTCTGGGGTTTTGGCTTGTGTATTCCTTCAGGTTGAGTGAGTCATGTATTGTGGGAAGCTTCTCAGTTTCCTTTCAGTCAGTTTCACCTCCTTCGTGAGCTCCAATATAGGTTCAAAGGGAAAAATATCTGTAGGTAGCAAATTGTGTGTGGAGGGGATGTGGATGCAAGGAGGACATTTTGCAATCTTTGAACTCCCTGCTCCTCATTTTGTGCAGCCTTTTCTACACAGCCTGTACCGCCACAGTGCTGGTCCCTCATGCATGGCAGCTGGCCTAGTTGGTAGCTGTCAGTATAACACCTACCAACTGGTTGATGTGGTGTGTTTTTTTCCTTTTGCCAAGTGATTGCCTCTGTTTAATATTTTCCAGCCTTCTCGAAATCTTTCAATAAAAATGACACTAAGAGGGAAGTTATTCTACGCCCCTCCCCCCCAAAAAAAACACACCAATGCGCGCGCGCGTGCGCACGTTCTCTTTTATCAGTAAACCCAGACAGTGGATTGTGGCGAAGACAGTCCTCTACTCAGAGGCAGAGATTCTGAGTTGAGTCCTGATGTGCTGCTAACTAGCTGGTGGCCTGCAGTGTGTTGGGGGCTAAGTTTTCCCTTCAGTGAGGGCTGGAGGGGTGGATTAGCTAGCTGGTCGCTCAGGCCCTGCCTAGTTCTGACATTCTGCTAAATCCTCTCATTCCAGATGTGATATTCACTCTGTCTTTTCAAGGAAAAATGTGGAATAGAGGGAAAAACTCTGAAAAGCAGTCCCCTGCTTCCCGATTAAGTCCTGTTGTCCCTACCAGCCAATCCCCAGCCAAGGAAGTCATGTTTCATTCATTTCCATGAATTACAAGTGAGAGACACTTTTATGACCTGGTGGACCAAGCAGGAGATTCGATGTCAGCTCTCCTGGTCCTTTCCTTGCCTCTGTGGGCTTTTCAGTGTCTTAGTTTACACATCTGCCAAAGGAGTAGAATTATACTTCTTTTTACAGGTAAATTTCAAGGCATGATCAGTTTTCAGGAAGTGCTTCAAGACTCCAGGTGAAATGAAAATGTTAAGTACTCTCTGAATTTCCATCCCTGTTATAAGGTGCTGCTTCTTCTGATGACAGGGAGCACTTTTCAGGGTGAAATTGAGGTGAGTGTTGCCCAGGCCTGCTGTCTTGAGTACAAATGTGAATGATTGACTGACTGCTTATTGCCAAACTGGAAATGTAGGGATTAACTGGCATGGTATCATTCCTAGAAGAAAAAAAAAAAAGAGAGAGAGAGAGAGAAACTTGACTGCACATTTTTTTTTTTTTAAATCCGTGTTGTGACTTTTATTTAATTTCTATTTTTTTGGGTAATAAAAAGTTGACTTTTTTATTTGAATTTGTCTTTTTTTTTAATTTATTGGTCTGAAAGGCATTTCAAAGGTATTATAATAATATATTGGTATAATTTAATTGGTGCAACATGCTTTATGGCTCCAGTCAAAATTGGTTTTCACTCATTTGATTGGTTTGAGCCCAGAACAGCCTACAGGGAAAAAAACAAAAAACAAAAAACAAAAAATGCTGGATAACCACCCAAAGTGTTTGTATTTTCATTGGAAACTGATTTTTGTTTTGTTTTTCGGTTTTTTTGTTTCTGTTTTTATTTTTAAATTAAATAAATTGCAATGAACTGAACTGAACTGGGACCTCGCTTCTTTATTTGGTTGTTTTTCTCTTAGTTAAGTAAGTGACAGAATGGATATAAGTAACAGAAACCCATCCAAGCTAACTTAAGCACAAAAAGGGGAATTTATTTAAAGTTCTCAGAAGAGGAAATGCAGCTAAAACCAAGAACTGGAGTAGTGGGATCTAAGAGAACTACAGGTCTTCTGTGCTTCTCTTTATTCATACCAACTTTATTCTTCTTGCTTAGTAGCCTGGCTTTCTTCTCGCTGATTGTATGACCCACCTTGGTTTATCCCATTAGCTTTCAAATTTACACGTTCTCAGTTCTGGTTTCTGAAAGAGACTACTAACCTGATTCCTTCAACCTGGACTAGAGACAGCATCAGAGGTTAACACTTAGCCAGGCTCTGTGCCCACACCTCAGCTTCCTCTGCCTGCTCCCGTCCCTGGCACGCCCCTCTATGCCAAGGGCTGATAAATTGCTAATTTGGTCAATGGGCCATGTTTCCTAATGGGGAGGGCCACTGCTCTGCCTATAATAAAATGGCTTCCTGAGTCCCATTTTGCCATTGTTCCTTGTGCAAACAGATACTCCAGGAAGCTCCGGGAAAGAGGGATGAATAATAGGGTAAGATTGAGGAGTTCTTGGATCTCAGTCACAGTATCAAGGGACATCAAACCCAATCCGAGTATCAAACCTCACAGTCATGCTCTGTACTGAAGAGCAGTGTTAGGGTTTGAATAATCTGACTCTCCAAAGAAATTGCAACTTTCACCCCTTATCTGGTCTACTTGGAGAACACCTGATGTAGCATTGTCACATTCAGCAAATAAAACTACAGGTCACTCAGTTAAATAATGGATATATATATATATATATATATATATATATATATATATACACTTTTTAATTTTTTTAAATAAATTTTATTGGTGAATATTGGGGGACATTGTGTTTCTCCAGGGCCCATCAGCTCCAAGTCATTGTCCTTCAATCTAGTTGTGGAGGGCGCAGCTCAGCTCCAAGTCCTGTTGCCGTTTTCAATCTTTAATTGCAGGGAGCGCAGCCCACCATCCCATACAGGAATTGAACCGGCAACCTTGTTATTTAGAGCTTGAGCTCTAACCAACTGAGCCATCTGGCCACCCGGAGGAAATATTTTTTTAGTATAAGTATGTCTCATGCAATATTTGGGTCAGGCTTATACTGAAAAACAAAAAACAAAAAACAAAAAACAAGATTATCTGAAATTCAAGTTTAAGTGGGCATCGTATATTTTATCTGTCAACCTAATATGATGGGGCTTCATTGGCTAAATTGACTGGGTACCAGCTATGGCAGAGGGTTGGGGAATGGGTGCTTATAATTGTGGCCTGCCAAAATTAGGACACGTCCATGCCTCTCAAGCTGGGCTGAGGTGGGAAGAACTCCAGCTCCAGTTTGGATGTGATTGCTCTTGAGTCAAATTGCTTTGCATCTTTTGGCCTTAGTTTTCTCATTTATCTGCTGGGTACATTGATTGCTGCCTTACCCAACTGATAACAGGGCTGTGATGGAGTGAGAGAATTTCTATGAAGTTCCCTTGAGTATAAAACTCAACCTGACTGGGAAACCATAGCCCTTTCTTTACAGGGTAATATCCATTGACTTTTAAAATAGGACATTTTAGAGGCAATCTACCTCGCTTGGAGGCTTGTAATTCTTGCTGTGGTCCCTGCCACTATTAGCAAATGGGCCTGTCAGTCATTTTTAGGGTAAGGGACTAGGGACATTTACTTAAAAGTAAGCCCCTTTGGAAAGACATAATTCTGCAGCCAGATAGAGGGAATAGCATATGCACGGCGAGGGGCTGGACCAAATGTGACATATAGGGGTAGTGAGGAAAAATAGGGGTGGCAGGAGTAGCACAGTTAATATGTTGTCAACTGATAGATCTGTGAGGTTATGGGAAGTGGTTCCTTTAAGGAGGAAAATTGAGAACTAATGTTTATTGAGCTTCTACATGGTGCTCATTTCATTCCTCATTCAGGGGCAAGCGGCAGAAACCCAACTCAGACCATGTTAAGTAACAAGATGAACTTACTGCTTCATGTAACTGAGAAGTCCAAGGTGTATGTCTCAGGCACAGCTGGATCCAGGGGTTCAAGTGATGCCATTGGCGTCTTTTTCACTCACTCTCATTAAATGTGGATTTCATTCTTAGGTAGGCTCTCACTGCATGGCAGCAAGATAGCGTCTGCTAGTAACAGGGTTATGAGGTCCTTTTCACGTGTGACCCTAGATTCAGAAAGAGACTCTTACTATCCTAGCATTTATGTGACAAGGAAGCACTGTGATTGGCTTTGCTGGGATCATGTGTCTCCCTCTGGCCCAGACACAGAGTTCCGGTGGAGAGATGCCTTGATTGGCCAGCCTAGATCATGTGCCCGCCCTTGTGGTATACTTGAATGACAGCTCCTTCAGAATCACACGGGGTGGGAAGGGCAGCACCCCGAAAAGAAGGGGTGCAGAACCAACAAAACAAAAAGTTACACCTTTTGGGTCTCAATTTCCTCATCTATAAAATAGCATGAAATCATCCCTAACTTTCAGAGGTATTGTGAAATTAAATGAAATAAAGTGCCTAATGCAGGGCCTGACACACAAGTTTTTAAATTTATACAGACGGTATATCAGGAAGACAATATGCTATAGAGGAAATATATTCGTTAGGAAGGTTTTAGCTGTGAAATGAGCTAGCATATGAGAAGATCCAGTTGAAACTGGTTTTGGCACTACAGGGGCTTTCTTAGCTCATATATCTGGAATTTTAGAGAGAGGGTGGACTTCACGGTTGCTTAGGCCTAGTGGGAGAAATGGATAATAAATGGGTAAATAAACAATGCTCCCCCCCAACTACAGATTGTAATAAGTGCTATGAAGGAAATGGATAGCATGCAAACATAGAGAATTAAGTGAGGAAGGACCTCTCATAGAAAGAGTACTCAGGGAAGGCATCTCTGAAGAGCTGCCCTGTGGGTAGAGGTCTGAAGATGAAGTAATAGCTGTATGCAGCGTGAGTATTCCAGGCAGCAGGAACAGTATAAGCAAAAGCCCTCGGGTCTCCAAAACAGCATTACAGGATTAATTTCCAGTCCATTGGCATAAGACAACCATGGTCTAGTTTGGTGCTTTGCTAAACATATGTGGCCACGTTCTAATGTGAACTGGCTGTGATCATTTGACATTGTGTACCCATAATTACAAATGGCTGCTGCTTTCAACAGGTGGTCCCCAGACAAGATACATGCCATGACGTGCATTTTAAATGAGAATATGTTTCCACTGCAGAAATTCACTGCCAACTTACTGAAATTTATGGAGAGGATGTTTTTGATCCACAGAATTCTACCAAGTTTGGGCCATGGAACTGGGGCAAAGGTGATGCTCTATAAAGATCAGCAAGTGCACACTAAGGCTGCCATGTCACCAAAATTGCCCCAAGCTATCACAGCTGTCTGGTTGCAGCAGGGAATTGTGTGGAAAATTGGCCATCAATTTTGTGTTTTAATTGCGACAATTATTTTCCTACTGATTAAAAGTTTATGGTGCCATCTCCACCTGACTGGGAATATCCATTGTTTCTTGATCAGCTGGTTCCCTCATCTACTTCCTAATAATTCATTCATGAATTAGTGTGGATAGGCTATGTTATGCAGAAGTGACAAATAAGCCCTGAATGTCTGGCTCAATATGATAAACAATTATATCTTACTCTCACCAATTTCAATAGAGGTTGGGCAGCTTTCCTTGTCATGTCGTCTCCATGCAGACACTTGGGGATCCAAGTTTCTTCCGCCCTGTGGTTCTGCCATCTTAGGGTCCTTCATTTTTAGCTGTGCAAATGAGGGAGAGAAAAAACACAGGTCAAGATCTTTAAAGAATCAGGCTGGGATATAATTGATGTACCTCATTTTTACCCACATACCATTGGCCAGAACTCAGTCATCTGACTCCAACCTAACTTCCTGGATAGTCTTCAAGGCCAAAGTGGAAAATAACATGGAATCAGATGGACACATAACAGTGTCTCAGTCACAACGTATGTTTGTTTCTCATGGAAAGGCCCCAGCATAAATAAAAAACATTATTATTAATATTAACTGAGTTCTTACTGAGCTGCAGGCAGTGTATCTGCCCTTGACATACATTATCTCTTTTAATGCTCTTCATGTTCCCTTATCTCCATTTCTACAGATGAGAAAACTGAGGGTTGGAAATGTGCAGTAACTTGCCCAAGTTGCCCAACTGTTAAATGTGGAGCTGGATTCAAATAAAGGCCTGGCTGACTGGCTTCCAAGCCCAAGATCTTAATTGCTCTGTTGTGCCCTTGAGTTGATCCTTCTTCGAGTCAGGCTCCTTGATCGTAAGCCCCATCCTGTCACCATCCTTGTTCATGTAAATGGTATTTTCCTGCAGGAGTGAAACAGATACACTCAGGAATGAAGATACTGGCCCAAGTCAATGCACTCTCCAAACAAATATGGAGAGAGCAACCGTCCCCGGTATCCCATTGGTGTTAGGTTCTAGAAGATCCAGTCTCAGCAGATGGAACTAATGGAGTTGACTCAGGTTTCCTGTTTCCTCTTGAGTTGAATGGGATGGAGGAGAGAGTCTTTCTCCATCCTGAGCACCTACTGTGGCTCAGAACTCAGTAGAGGGACAGTGGACCTTCAATGGCTGGGTCTTCCTGTCCAAAGCTGTGTATTCCCATGCATCCCCAACAGGGCTCCACATGCCATTTCCTGTGCTGATGGGCCTCTGGAGACCCTGCTTTTAGAGGGCTGATTGCTCAAAGCAACTGCTTGGAGCCATATGGAAATCCAGGATGCCAGGCTGGGCTGTATGAACCTGCCTGGGGTCAGGCATTGCAACAGCAGCTCCGATCATACAAAAAAACAGAGTATTGCCACGTCTTCAAAGCCCAGAGCAAGGTGATGACACAGGCATGATCCCAAACCGGACTTCCAGAGGAACCTCTCCCAGTGAGGAGAAACGGGGAGAGTGGGGAACAGTTCATTTTGGAGGCAGCTGGAGAAAAGAGGCTCCAAAAAAATCACTAACCTGAGAAAGTTCTGAAAGTTGGAATTCGTGAATCACTGAAACTGAAAAACATCTGATTCAGCAGTGCCTAGGGCATTCCAGAAGCTTCAGCCATCAGGCTTTGGAGCTCAGACAAAAGGATGTGAGCAAAACAGAAAGCCAGATGCAGACCTCAGAGGCAGGCCTGCTGGTCAGTTCCAAAGAGGCCACAGTTATGGGTTCAGTCCCTATGAAGTAAAAATGGTCCCTGGCAGTGGCAGTTTCTTAGACTGGCTTCTCATAAACACGTATAGCTGGGTATCCTGATGACGAAGGAAAGAGACATGGGGGCTTGGGAAAGATTGCCCCCCTTTTAGAGTGACAACTCAGAACCACATGCTCAGGTTCTTTGGGGATCCAGGATAGTAAGATAATGTTGCTGATGAGGTTAAGTTGCAACTAATAGGAGTCCTCCTTGTTGAGAAGAGGATTCTCAAGCGAAGGAAGAGATCGAAAGAGACAAGTCATCCTCTAAGGTTCCAGTGCAGTTTCCCATTGGTGCTTTGACTGTTGCACCTGAGGTCTTTCCTGTCCTTGCGTCTTCCGTCCTGATGGATCAACTCGTGGTCTTGCCACCATTGCCAGTGCCAACCACGTTCCTCACAGCCAGTGTCCTGATGCTCAGGGCTTTGTTCCTCCCTCCATCTCACCTGCTGAACCATGTCTGCCTTCTCCTGCCCCTTGAAGTCTTGCTTGCCTTGGTTTTTAGCCTCATACTCATTCCTTGAATGTGAACACTGCTGTGACTTCCAAGCCTGGACCCTGGATTAGCCTGCACAGTTTCCCTGCTCTGGGCGACCTTGTTTTCTGACCCAGTGCCTAATAAAATATTGGGAATTGTCTTTTCAAGCTAGAGGAAGTCAGGGGTCTTAGTCCAATATAGATGCCAATGCCAAGTTGGGAGATCTTAGTTTTGGCGTTTGTGATCTTGACCCAGTTGTCTCCTCTTTCTGGACTCCATTTTTTTTCTCATCTGCAAAGGGAGGTGTTGGATTGGGACAGTGATTTGCAAATTGTGTTTTTGGAATCATCTTAAAGAGTACCCACCTGGGTCAGGGAGAGGGGAGAGAAAGAAACCTGAGCTGCTGGGGTTTAGATAACTAACCCACACTTTAATCTGAATTGTTCCATTTATCTGTGTGTTGTGCCTCTTGAAACGTTTTTGTTTGAAGAGTGAAATTCATGGCTAGAAAATTTCCAAACACAGCACTGGTCTGTATAGCTTTAGTCAGTGGTGTGCTGGTAAATGCTTAGCAAATGGCTCTCTGGAGTCAGTGCAGTGGGGTATGGGGGGAGGGGGAGGTGTGAGGCGATGCATTGATTTATAGTTTGCCCATTTCCATAGTGTAAATTCTCCCACATTGATCGAGTTCAAGATAACGATGTGCTATCAATGGGCTAGCAAAATTCCTGGAAATATATCAGTTGGCTCTTGTGAGCCGGTATATGTGTCCTCCAGCACCATGCTAGGCTTAGTGGTCTCCCCCAATGTCGCACAAAGGGAAATAGCTACTCCAAAGCACTCCACAGTGGTTTTTCACTGTATGAATGAAATGGATATATATTGGTTACTTTTTATAGCGTTGTTCCCTATTTCTTTTGGTATCAGAAATCCTCTACCTCTGCTTCTTGCCACACTTTTAACATTGATTCAATCAGCACATATATATTGCATATACTGTTATAGACAGGTTCAGAGGAGTCTGCAGTGAAAAGATAGAGATGGCCCTTAACATCGTGGAGATAACTTCCAATGGTTGTGGGGAGGAGACAGACAACATATAAATAGATGCTTTTATCTATATACTTCGCTGGATTCTCATATCTGCTTCTTCTGCATTCAATACCATGTTATATGTTGTTTTGCTTGAAGTATATGAAGAAAATCTGATGTGTAATTGCAAAAGGCCTTGGGGGATTTTCAGCAGTCCTTAGACTACACGTTGCACATTACAAAGGAAACACAAAACAAAACAAAACTCTCCCTAAGTTCCACAATTGGGTTCTGTGGCTTGGGATACCCCTGGCTACTTCTTTACATCAGCTCTAGCCATTCTTCCTATGACTCCCTCTGTCCAGCCACCCTGGTCCTCATTGTTTCTTGAACCCCTCAAGTGTTCTCCTTACTTGAGGCCTTTGCACTTGCTCCTTCCTCTGGGTGAAGTCTTTTTCAATACACAGCTGTAGGGCTTCTGCTTAAGTGTCACCTACTCAATGAAGTTTTCCCTGACCACTCTAAAAAATCCTGTTTCTCACTCCGCTCTCCTCCTGATTTCCTTTGTCCTACTGTATTTCTTCCATTGTCTTACCACCACCTGATGTTGTTATTTTTGTGACAGTGAAGCTCTGCTCTTCTTCTGTTTTTTCTCTCCATGATTCCTTTGGATTTTTTGGTGTGTTTTCAAGTTTACCCATCTTTTCTTTGGTAGTGTTTAATCTGTTCTAAGTTCCATCTTGTGAAATTTTATTTCAGACATCAGATATTGTGTTTTTCATCCCTAAATATTCCATTCGGTGTGTGTGTGTGTGTGTATATATATATATATATATATATATATATATATATATATAGAGAGAGAGAGAGAGAGAGAGAGAGAGAGATTTACCTATCTATATCTATCTATATATCTATATATCTATATATCTATATCTATATCTATATCTATATCTATATCTATATCTATATCTATATCTATATCTATATCTATATCTATATCTATCTGTCTGTCTATCTATCTATCTATCTATCTATCTATCTATCTATCTATCTATCTATCTATCTTTTTTTCCCTTCTTCTTTTCTATACATTCAACAATGTCTCTTTACTCTGGCTGGTGGGAACTTGACATTTCCAGTTCTTGGTTAGGTCTGAAAATTGTTTGGCTTACAGCTCCCCAAGGATTATTTTGTTGTTATTTTTCTTTGCCTAGCTTCATAGACTTTCTCCCTACACATTAGCAGATTAGTATTTAGTTAAAGACTCAGAGTGTCCCCATGCAGATTTCTGGGATTCTTTCTTTGTGTAGTGGCATCCTTTCCGGGACTCTGTGCCCCCAAATCTAGCTGCCTTGGTCTCCCTGATCTCTGTCACTTGCTCTGTTTGGGTTCCCCCTCCTGGTGATTCTCACCAGAAACTTCTCCCAGGTTAAGCTGGGATGATTATAGGGCTTCCCTAATTTTTTTTCCCCCTTCGGCTGGGATCATACTCCTATGTTGCTTGCTGTCTAATGTCTGAAAATATTTGTTCCACATATTTTTTTCTGTCTTGTAGCTTGTTTTCACAGTGGGGCAAGGGACTTCCCATAGGAGCTTCTCCTTCATGGATAGAAATAAAAATTGAAGTGAATTCATTTGCTCAATCACAAAAATAATTATTGGCAGAACTGAGTCTTAAACTCAGATATGGCAGACTTTGAAGCCTCTGCCTTTTACCATTATCCAGATCCTGTTCTCCTCCCCACCTCACCCCCTTTTAAAAAAAATCACATTCCAGAAAGAAGGCAGGTAAAACTCCAATCAGTAAAAAGCAAATTGGTTGTTTTGCTTGCTGGCAATTCCCGTAAAAAGGACTAGCCAGGGAGTGTGCTGTTATAGTTGGCTACCTCTCAGACGTGCCCTGACAAAGGGAGCTTTCATTTCTTTTCTTCTTTGTGAGTGAGTAGAGAATGCATGGGGCAGCTCTTCATTTATTTGTTCACTCATTCATTAGTTCTATCATGTATTCATCCATTCAAGGTTCTTTATGGAACACCCACCACATTCCAGGCACTAAGCTTTTCTTCATGTTGGAGGGTAAGAGGTAACTCTCAATAGGTTTTTCTCTCTCCTTGCTGTCTCTCCCAAACCTTCATGCTCATGATCATGTGGGAAAGGCCCAGATGGGGACATTTGCAGATGTCTCCCTGGATCCTGGTGGAGCTTCTGAGCCGTTAGGAGAGAAGTTAGGGCCTCCTTCCCTATTAAAATAAATGTCAATACTCCTAGGAGGAATTACACGTTGAGCCACTGTCAGCTAAACCTTAGCCAACCATTAAAGTTTCAGGAGAGATTTATTAAGTGCTAACTGAGAATAAGAATGGAGAACAACATAGGCCCCCTGGGAAATGGGACGGGATGAGAAAACAGGGGAATTTTCACAGGAAAGGTGGCAAGGGCAGACTCTGAAATTTGGCCTCAAGCTGAGCCATTTAAGTGTATGTCTCTTGCCTTCTTTGGTCTAAGTGTCATAATCATAGCAAAGCTGAGTGATGTTTTGTAGGTTACAGGTCTGCCACACTCAGCTTTTTCCTGAAGCACCCTCTCAATAGGCCCTGGAGGTAAACATTAATACTACTGAGGAAACGGAAGCTTGGAGAAGGGAAGTCATGGGCTCAAGTCATCCAGCTGGTAAGTCCATGGCCTGACTCTGAACTCAGGGCATCTGACTCCGGGGCTTCCAATCCTAAACATGCAAAGTTGCTTGCTGTGGCCAAACGATCTCTGTCTTCATTACTCGGCCATCAATAAAGCATTTTGCATGTGCCGCCTCTCCACTGAGCACCACGTTTTTGTGCCAAAGGTCATGTGGGCTCTTGCATGTCATCCAGATGTTTGTTGCCAGTCTTGGGAGTTCCTCTTTGTGGAGGGTTGATTGGGATGGAAGTGAAAAGCAAGTCTGGCCAACTACTGCCTGGAAGACTGAGAAATGACAAACAAAAGGACACACAGATGTCCCCATCTGAAAGCTCTCTACTCCATCTGGGCAGCTAAATTGGAAAGAAAGGGCTTTTGAGGAAGAGGAGGAGTTAAGTGATGTCCTGTTGTCAGGTTTCCTGCTGCTGGAAAACAAAATGCAATGTATTTGCAGGGAGAGGTTGCAAGGCTGTTGTAAGAGGCACCAGCAGACCTTAAATGAAAGCTTGATGGGTTAATGAAATAAATGCATTTCCTGCTTCTCCATGATTTATATTTCTAAGGCTGCACTACATAGTAATTCAATAAAGCTGAAATGGCAGGAATGTCTGGCAGATTTTTTGGGAATATGATACTTAGCTCATTGTGGTGGTTCAATTTCAGTATCTGGGTAAGAGTTAGATACAAAGGGACATCAGAAACAATCTCTTTTCCCCCCTCTCTTTTCATCTCTCCTGCCTCAGCTCTTCCTACTCCCTCTTAACTTTATTCGTGTCAATATAACAGGTTATTTATTGAAGGCTTCCTGAAGCTTACGGTCTATTGGAGAATGATGAGTATTCACTGCCCGCCAATCAGGGTCCTCATAATTAGGAAGTTTATGCTTCAGTTCGTGGTTTTTCTTTTCCTCTTGATGTAACAAGAGACTTTAGCTCTGTCCCCCGAGTAATACGGGGATAGATCTTCATGGCCATTTTCCCCTGTAAGGACCCTAGGGACTGTTTGAAACCTCTTCCTCATGTGTATATGTGAGACAGAGAGAGGGAGAGGGAGGGAGGGGAAGGGGGAACAAAAGCGAGGGGGGAAGGGGAAGGGGAGGGAGGAGAAAAGATGAAGAGGAAGGGGGAGGGGAAGGGAGAGAGAAGAATGTATTAATCTTAGTAAGAGAATTCCTTACTCCTTACTTTAGTTTCCATTCTAGTAGCTTTTGTGCCCCTTATGGCTCTCTAGTGGACATCTGCTCTTTTTGGTCATTCTACTTCCTTTGGGAAACTGTCCCTCCCACAGCAATGGGACTCCAGTGGGACATCACCTCGCTTTCATTGCCTTCCACACCGCAGGGGGATCTCTTCACCCACTCTAACTAGCTGGATGTCTCTTTCTCCTGGACCCAAATATTGGACCCAATGCAGGATAATGATAATAATTAAAATACTATACGACCAACTTCTAGTTTAGGATTGATAGGGTAATAAATAATTTCACCTTTTCTGCTTCAGGTTCTGACCCTATTGACAAACCAACCCAGGTGTTAGCTTTGTTATTAGCTTTATTCCTGGTAAAGCACAAGTAGGGGCTATGACTTGGGCCCTAGGCCATACTGGGCTTTTGCTCCTTTTCTATTCAAGTAAACTTTTCTAGTAGTGAGAGTCAGAGAAGCTGGAGGAACACAGCTTCCCCTGCACAGGGCGCCTCGCCTGGGATCAAGGGAAGAACCTGGGACCCCTGTGGGCAAGAGAGTGACCTCTAAAGACCTTGGGTGAGCTTGCCCTGTGCCTTTTCTCCTGGTCTCCCCAGCCAGATTATCGCTCTGTGCCAAGGAGAGAGAGGTAAAGAGAAGGATGAGCTATGTCCCTCTTAACAATATTCTCTTTTGTTAAGTAGCAAAGGAGTTTCCTCCCTTTGTTAAAAAGGGGGGAATAAACACTCTCCTAATACTCTCATAGATTGGGACCTTCCTGTGTCACACATGCTACTAAGCACTCATTAAATTCTCATGAAAACCCTACAAAATAACATCATTTTCAGAGCTAGCCGTTATTTAGTGTTTACGCCAGAAAATTTTCTAAGCCCTTGACATACATGAGTTCATTCATTCCTTACTAGTTTTAGGCAGGATCCTGGCACAAAACAGGATAAGTTCTGCGTTTTATAAAAGAACAGTCTTCAAAGGTATGGGCAAGGAGTAGGGCAGCTGCAGGGGAGTGAGGCAGGTGTCAGTTCCTGGGCTCTGGAAGGACAGAGCTGTGTCGAGAGGGCCTCCTTGACAGGAGCTGTCATCAGGGGAAGCAGTCCATCCGAGGTGGCTGTTGGGAAAAGCAGTCCCCTGGATGCAGTCTTTCAACCTCCACTCGGCCGTGTAAGAATGGGTTTTCTGGGGCCTGGAGCACCTCCTCACTAAGAGATAAAGAGCTTGTCGGGCTTGTCGCCGAGTGTGGGAATATTTTTCCCTGTTTCAGGTACAATGAGTACTCTTTGGTCTACAGTATGTGTGTCATATGGCGTCTGTTGTATCTGTCCTACATTGGGGAAAGGGATAGGTTCCTTCTGCTTCGGGCACAAGATGGGTGTGTGTAGGCCAATCACCTGCCTCAGTTGCTGAGAGAGACCGGCTGGCCATGAGGGACCCAACCCCACTATTGAAGCTGATCTGGTTCCATCTCTTCACTGTGTAAGCAAAGCATTGTTCCATCTAGTACTTGACTTCCATCTAGTACTTGTGTTCTTCTTGGTGACTCCAAAACCAAGAGGCAATGGGCAGAAGTGTTTAGAGTCCTCCCCTGGGGCTGGCAATGGACGCACGTGCTCTGCTTGACAGTGACCCGAAAGGGAAGGAATGACAACCTTGGCCTCGCTCTTCTCCCAGGGCCCCCCTTCAGCTGAACTTCAACTGCAGCCAGATGGCAGGAATATCCATGTTGATGTAGTTGACACAGCTCACCTTCCAATGGCCCAGAGCAGGTGGAGAAAGGCAGAGAGTCCATCTGGAAGGGTGAATGGGAGCTCCTCAGCAGAGGCACACGCTTTACTGGCCCTATTTTCTAGACGAGGAAACCAAGGCTCAGAGAGGTTAGATAGGGGTCCAAGATTATATCCGTAAGACACTTCTCAGCCCCCTCACTATAAAGCTCAGGCTCACCATAGTCATTCTGGCCCCAGAGCCTTTGGCTGTACCTTCTTGCCCCTGAAAAGTGATCTACGGGCCTGTGTGCCAGGCTGGAGGATGGGGAGTGATATTGATTGAGTTTCTCCTTCGTGCCAGATAATGTACTGAGCAATTTACTCACAATGGGCCTATTGAGACAGGTATTACTGATTCCATTCTATGTGTGAATACCTGAGGCTCAGAGAGGTTATGTAACTTGCTCGAGGCCACACAGCTATTTAAGGTACTAACCCAGGACTGTTGGGTTCCAGAACTTTCCAGTGTATCACGGAGCAGGGGAAGAAGAGGCAGGGAGGAATGAGAAGGAGATAAGGAGGAGGCTGCTGTGTATGACTTTTGGAGACTGCAGGCAGG
The DNA here is from genome assembly GCF_057876585.1 of Rhinolophus sinicus. NCBI lineage: Eukaryota > Metazoa > Chordata > Mammalia > Chiroptera > Rhinolophidae > Rhinolophus > Rhinolophus sinicus. The sequence continues at coordinate 16,220,304 of NC_142501.1, forward strand.
AATGGAGGAGGATCCAGGTGGCGGTGATCCCTGGGGCACGGGAAGCATGAGGCATGTGGGCAGGAATCCCAGAGTGCCATCTGGAGTTCCATAAAGTCCCAAAGCCAATTTTATCTCTGCAAAATCAGGAGAGTAGGCCGGTGCTGGGCTGCAGCTCGGGGAAGCTAAAAGCCTCGTGCTTTGGAAGCAGACAGAGACTGACAGGTCTGATTATGCAGCAGATGGGAACGTAAAATCACATGTCGCAGTGGGTGCAGCCAGCAGACTCTGTCCCCCTAGCAGGGCTGTTCGTATGTCAGACGCTTCTCATGCTTCCTCCCCTGGACTTCCCACTCCCTCTGAGTTCCTGCTCCCTCTCTCTCCTTTGCTTTCACTACTTTTTGCTTTGGCTTTTATCTCACATTCCCTCTGGCTCCTCCCAGGGCCTAGGGAGGAATTTTCGCTTTAATAATCTTCAGGCCTTCCCATCAAAATCACTTTGTTCCCACCTGGTAAAGCCACTTCTCTTCCTAGATGGTTTTCTATGTTGCTTAATGGCTCCAGGGTGGGCAGGATGCTTCCAGCCTCACCTCTCCTTCTCCCTCCCTGTCTCCTGTTGGTTTCTCGATGATCACTCTCAATGTCAGGTGTGCTTCCATTGCCATGGCCGTGCTTCTCATCCTTATCATCTCTCACGTGAGCTGATTTCCCTGACTGCCTCTTCCTTCTGCCCTCCCTTCTGCACACTGACACCGAGTCTTTCTAAAAAGCAGATCAGACTTCACTTCAAGGCAGTACCAACAGTCTGAGCAAGGAAAGAGATTTGAGGTGTTAAAGGTGGCTTTAGGAGGGCATACTTGTGGCCCCACAAGACTCCAGTCTTAATGGAAAAAACAAACAAATAACCCAACCATCATTGCAGATGCAATTTAGATTAGAATCAGTTGACCTCAAGATCGGGTAATTAGCCTGGATTACCCAGGTGGGCTCAGTGTAACCACATAAACCCTTAGCAGCAGCAGCAGAAGGCAGACGGGAAAGTCAGAGAGATTTGAAGTATGAGAAGGCGTCAACGGCTGTTGCTGGCTTGAAGATGGAGGGGGGCCACAGGTCCAGAAAATGGGCACCTCCGTCCTACAGCTACCAGGAACTGAATTTTGTCAATACTGAATGAGCTTGGAAGTGGGTTCCTCTGCCAGAGATTCCAGAAAGGCATGCAGCTCTGTTGGCACCTTGCTTTTGGCCTCATGAGCCCCTGAGCAGTTCAGCCACGTCAAGCCAGATGTCTGAACTACAGAGTTGTGAGCTAACAAGTGGGTGTTGTTTCTTTATGCCTCTCAATTGGTGGTATTTTGTTATGGCTGCCCTAGCAAACTCATACGAACAGAAAACTAATTCTGAGGGAAATGAGCCTGCGTTACACACCTGCTGCTGACCGGGCATCATGGCAAGTCCTTCCCACTGTTATGCCAGATAGGACTCTGGGTTGCAAGCAACAGAAAGGAAACCCAGCTGATCTAAGCAGAAAAGGAACTTATCAAAGAATATGGGGCAATTCCCAGAACCTCCAGGGAGCCTGGGAAATAACGCATGGAAAACGAAAGGCTGGGGAATGTAAAGGAAGCAAGGTGGTCAGAACTCAGCCAGAATCAGGCTACAGAGCCAATTTGTTGTGAAGACCGCAGCAGCTACTATGGCTGAACATTGCTTCTGTGGATGCTTGGTACCACTGCCAGGTCTGACCTCCAACTACTGGGCACTACTGCCCTAGAATATGATGAGATGGTCCTGGTTGGAATTGCCAGGATGAATTTTCCCTCTTCTCTGCTTCTGTGGATGCTACTTTGAGATCTGGAATCCTGGGCAGGTGTGTCTGAGTGCTCTGGCCTGGGTCACAGGCCCAGAGATTCAAATTTTGGGCAGCCAAGAAATGACCCACGACAAGTAACAAATCATCCTATACCATCTCATTTAATCCACATTATAACCCATCAGGATCTACTATTATCCCCACAGAATAGATGAGGAAATTGAGGCCCCAAAGAGGTGAAGCTCCTTTCTGGAGGTCCTGAGTTTGTACCGGGGAGAGCTGAAACTTGAACCCAGGTCACTTGGATCTTAAGCACATCACTCGGGCCCTCTCCGCTGTGACTTCTGCTGGGTGAAGGTCAAGATCCCTTCCGAGGAAAGAAGAGATAAGTGGATTCCCTTTGGTCCTTGGTTCAGAGGACTCTGGATAGATGGGTTGAATGGGAGCTGTAGCAGGCCAGCCGCAGTCCAACCCATTTGCTTGTGAGGCCCAGGTATGGCAGAACTTTATTTTCCCTATTTGGTGAAATATGCCTTTTAACATCTGTTCTGAGTTGGTCTCCTTTTGTTACTGTTTATTGTGTGACATGGCCTGCCCTCTGTCAACCTCAGATTTAGATGAAGGATGCCTGAGGCTCTTCTGGTGACACCACCGTTGGCAAACTTCACCTTTCTTTCTGTCCTTCCCACTCACATGAGATATTTGCTCTCCGTTCCCCTTTACTGTCTGTCCCCACTGGGCATTACAAAGGAAATGGGACTGTCCTGGGAATGTCAGTCACCCAGGATTCTGTCGGGATAGGACAGACACCAATCACAGCCTCCCGTGGGTCGTGGGGTCCACCTGGCATGATCAGCCCTCCAAGCCCCATCTAGCATCCTGAATACACTTCTCTCCTCCTGCCCTATAGCCTCTCCTCTGAGCAAGGCCAACACCAGAAAGAACACACAAAAGGCTCTCATTTAGAGCTTATTCCTGACTCTGAGCTTATTCCTGACTCCAGACACAGGCCAGTGATTAAAAGAGGTTTGAGTTACTCTACTGGTGTGAGGGCCAGGCTAAATGGAAACACGTCAAGCTCAGACTCCCTAGAGAGCAAACCCTAATTCAAAAGTGCCTCGGGGTGACCCAATAAAAGCCATCCGTGAGGGTGACTAGTAGCACTGACAAGAGTTGGTTCATTTAGACATTTATTTATGATAAATATTCATATATACATATGTATTCAGTAGATATAAATATACAGTCTGTATTCAAATACGTATAAAATAAATAATGTATACATATTCGATATTTGTTGCACATCAAGGGCTAACTTAGAGAGTATAGAAATCAAGCACAAGGATTATTGACCATCTACTATGTGCCAGGTACTTTACAGATGATGAAATGGAGACTGGAGAGCATGAGCCGATACAGGGGAGATTGTTGTCATACGTTGTGAAGTGGGGTGGATGGGTGATTGCAATTACTGCCATTATGATTAATCATCATTATTAGTAATAGTAACGACTGTGAAGCATAGAGGGTCGGTGGTAACACATGTTACTGGACCACAGTCTCCTGGAGTCTGAAGTCAGGAGAGATGACAAGGCGATGGACTGGGTCCTTTGTCACAGACCCACTTCCTGGCTCTATGTAGATACGCTGTGTCCTAGGTACTTTGCTCACGTAGCTCATCCAGTCTTCACAGCGACACCCTGAAAGATGGAGGCTATTGTTATCATCATTTGCAAGTGAAGAAACTGAAGCATAGGAAGAGACTGAGAAATTGTTCCAGTTCGTATCACGAATGGGGGTTTGAACCCCGGCGTCTGCTTGCTTTACCACTAAGCCACACAGATTCCCAGGCAACTGTTAGCTTGTATCACATCCTGAGGGTGTAGGTTTGCTAGATTTCATCAACAAATATATAGCATTGTCAATTAAATTTGAGTTTCAGGTAAGCAACATATTTCAGATAATTTTTAGTATTGTGTCCCATGCAATATGGCCACGTGATACGCATGGAAACTCTGTTAACCACTTAGCACTTAGGTTGTACACAAAAGTCTTAGTTTCCTTTTTCTATTGCAGAAGCTACTAGCTGCTTATCCAATTCCTGTTAACTATCTCTTCTCAGTAACAAACCCTCACTTCCAGCTGGCCACATCCTTCAGAATAAAGGACAATGTTTCTAAGCTTTCCTTACTGGGCACTTAAAACTAGGTGTGACCAAGTGACTAGGTGATATCAAATGAAATGCAATCGCAAGTTGTTTGGCGCTTCTGGAAAATTTCCTTCAAAGAGAGCAAACAAACTATGCTTCTTTCCCTTTGGTCTTTCCCATTTTCCCCTTCATCTGGCCTGTAATGTAGATGAAATGCCTGGCAACCTGGTATTCACGTTTGATCATGAAGTGACCTTGAGGACAAAAGTCATAGGAGGATGAGGTCAGTGGAGCTGAAAGAGAAATGTCTGTGTCCCTAATGACCATGAATCCACCATGCTTACCCTGGACTACCTACCTCTACTAGACATCTTTTGTGCGTGAGGGAAATAAGTTTCTTTCTTATGAAGTTCCATCTGTATTAGTAATAGTCAAATGCAATTCATAGCTGACCGGCATCTATTCAGTAAACATTTAATGCGCACCTATCGTAAGCCAGGCATTGTGCTGAGTTCTGGGAGCAGAAGAATGCCTTCATTTAGCTCATGGTCTTTTATTTTTCTTTATTTAAACTTAGATTAGAGAGCTGGGAGAAACCTCAGCAATTACTCGTTAGACCAATGATTTTATTTATTTAATATCTGTACTACCTTTCTCTGAAAATTCTCTACCTTTCAGAGAATTTTGTGTCACACCTCTCAGCTCAGAGCTCTTTGTCATCATTAGTCCTTGCAAAGACTCTCCCTTGTTTTATTTCCCCCCAATTTCTTCAAAATACCCATGTCCATTCTCTCTCCCTTCGATAGGTACTCATCCTAATGGGATACACATATACTCATATGTCCTTAAATATGGATGTGTCTTTGTAAAATACGGGTTTTTAATTTTCACAATGGTATTGTGCCATACATCTTATTCTTTCCTTATTTTCTCACTCAATACTACTTTTTTTTTTAAAATTACAAATATTACTAACAATAGAGCTACTGAGTGAAGTTTGAGATTTCTCTGCAGAATTCTTATTCTTGTGGTTCTTAGACTATATCCCACTAACGATAAATAGGATGTTGTGTTCGAAAGTTTGTTTTCAATTTTGAGGTTTATCGTTTTTCGTTCTTTTTGGTTTAATTTATTTTTTGAATATGTATCACACATAGTTCAAAAGACAAAACTAAATTTAAAATTCCACTTGGAGATATCTCCCGTTCATCCCTACCCCTCCATCCTATTTCTGGCCCCATGCCATTATTATTAGTTTCTGTTTTTCCTTTGTGGCATCATTTTTTTTTTTTTTTGGCAAAAATAAACACATATATGTATATATATTGTTCTTTCTCTTTCTTACTACATGAAATGTGGTGCATATATAAACAGCATTTTACACCTTGGTTTTCTTTCACTTAACAATATATCCTGGAGTTACTTTCAATCAGTATATAGAGATCTTCTTCATTATTCTTAGAATTGCTTAGTTCTCCATTGTGTGCAAGTGTCTCCTCAACCAGTTTCCTACTGTTGAAAATTCAGGTTGCTTCCATTCTTTTATTATGACAGACAATGGCACGGTGTATGTCCCTGGGCATATGTTGTATTTCTGGAGGTGCATTTGCAGAAATGCTACAACCCTTTGTGAGACATTTTCAAGGTATGAGATGCCAGTTAATCTGCAGTCCTGCCAAGAGTGAAATCATACTTTTATATTATTAAAAATTTAATAGATGAGAAATGGTATCTCAGTACAGATTTAATCTGCATTTTTTCTTTTTATGAGTGAGGTTTTAGGTCTTTCATATGCTTCTGGATGCTTGCTTGTTTTGTATGTTAACACTGCACCTCTGAAATCTATCCACAATGTGCTAGGGATGTATAGTTTGTTGCTCTTTTGGCTGCATTGCATTCCAGAGACCACAATCATTACATTAAACTTTGTTATTTCCCCTGGCATCACCCATTACCATAAACTGTTACCGTAAACCAGAATTTCTCTGGGATATATGCATCCAAGAGGGCATATACTCATTTAATTTCACTCGGGGCTGACAGATTGCATTCTGAAATGTCTGTAATCATTCACCTTTCCACCAACGTGGCAGAGAGTTTTATTAATACTTTCGAATTTACTCATTTTTACAGATAAGGCAATGAAGCCTAGATCGGGTCCCTAAGTTTGCCAGTAAGAGTCAGGACCATTTATGGTGTGCTTACTACATGGCAAGAAAGGTGCTGGGCACTGGAGATACAAAGAGAAGGTTGTCGTCTTGGAGGGAAGATCAGTAAATAAGCACATGACCACAGCCAGGGTTTCATTTCCTTCTGCAAATGTGCACGGGTCATGTGGGTGGTCCGTGTGAACTGGCCAAGCCAGCCTTTCCTTCTGCTGTTGCCCAAGCCTGGGCAGGATGCAGGAGGCTGGTGCTTTTGTTCTTCTGCTTTCTCTACATCTCCCTGCTGGTCACATGCTCATTTTGTGGGGCTCCATGCAAATGTTTCCATATCTAGGACGGTTGGCCAACTCCTCTGCCACAGTGAGAAGTTCTTTGGGAAGTTCAACCCACACATCGAAAAACGCAATGCATTTGTGAGGCTTGTCCAGGTTGGCTCCCATGATTTTCCACTTTCATTAAAAACAACTAGATTGGACCAAAGTAGAGTTTCACACTATTCAATGCCTGGGGGCTTTCTCTTATTCTCTTTCTTCCCATGTTTTGAAAGATATTGTCTTCTGAACAAACTATATGTTAAATAATAGCAAATATGCGTTTCCTGCTACTTAGATTCAGATATGTACATTTTTCTGATTACACGATAAAATTGCATTTTAGGAATTGCTGGCGCTGATAGCCAATCACAGATTCTCATCAGCATTTGGTAAGCAGTGTTGGCGTACTTGGTGTTAAGCTTTGTTTAATTTTTTACCCATGTGACTGCTCTCACCACTAGCATGTAATTTGCATTTCCAAGCTGTCTCCAAACTTCATACTTGCATTTCTTCTTGAAAATGTTGGGGTCCTTGGGTTTCACATTTTACTTCCAAGATTATTCAATGGATTGAACAGTCATGACTTTGGTCTATCAGTAGTTTACAGCTGGGATGATTCTACCCCTCCTCCCCCCCAAACAGGTAACATTTGTCAAGGTCTGGAGACATTTTTGGTTGAGAGTTTCCATAAAGGTCTCAGAATGTGAATAGATTCACCTGTTCATTTCTAAACAACCCGCTGTGGCTGTGGGAGTCTCATGCTTGAGCCATACAGCTCTCTGTCAGATGCCCACATTGGACATGGGGGTGAGGTCAGCTCCACGACATGGCCTGAGAGTGGGGACTGGTGGTTCCACAAGGGAAATCAGGAGGTTGTTACCAGAAAGGGGCCATGGATACAGGGCGGGTACAACAGATGCCTCATGCATTTCACAGATGAGGAAACTGACCAAGAGGTTAAGTCACAGCTAGTTAGTGGAGCTGCCAATTGTCTGGCCCAGGTCTCTAACTCCAAAGCCCCTGCTCCTTCTGCTATGCACTGCTGAGAGCATGCTGTCCCTCGCCACTTTCTGTGCCATCTTCTCATCACACTCTCTGGATACTCCTGATTCTGAGGTCCGACTCTTATGCCCAGGCATCTGCATCTTTATATTAATCATGTTCTCCTCCCTCCACCCTTATTCATAGAGCTTTATGGGTTATGGGCCACCTTGCCATTCACCATCTTGTTCAGGTGGTTCTCACAATCACCCAACTGTTACCAACGTGCAAACATGGCTCAGGGAACCTAAGCAGAGGCCCATTGATGATGGTGGCATGCAGTGGGTGCCTAATAATGGCACCACACCCTCACACATTAATTGTTCCCCTAGAAAGTGTTCCCGCACTATTTGTTCCTCTAAAAGCAGCAGGAGGTGAGTTAGCTGTGGATCAGATGGCAGACTTGTGGGTATCCTAACGCTAACCCTGGAATAGATAGATTTACCCACCAGCCATACGCAGCTCTGGCCCGCCTTCCCCAGTGAGGCCCAAGCCTGCCAAGAGGTAGGAGAGCAGAATGGGTGTTCCAGGTGGGCAACGTGTTCCCAAAAGGAAGGGAAGAAAAGGAGAGGTGAGAGGAGGGGAGGGAAGGGATAAGGGTTTCCTTTCAATCTTACCAATCAGCTTAAGTCAGCCCTTCTCCCCTGGGGGAGGTGAGAGAGGGAACAGAGAAGCTGAGAGCTTACCCTAGGGATCTCCGCATGGAAGGCACGTCAGGAGGGGAAGGAAGGGGCTCACACCCCAACATGCAGGATGGCTTGTTGGTGCAGAGTCCTGGGCGCTGAGATCAGTAAGGGTCTAGGGCAGCTGTCTGGCCCTGACCCTCACATTGTTCACATACCACAGATGTTTGAGGGAAATGAGGAGGGACAAGCAGTTGCGGGGGCGTTGTGAGGAGGAAGGAGGAGAGGTGAACACACAGAGGCACTGTAACCGCTAAAATCCTTTTCTTTTACCAAGCGTGGTGTGGTGGTTAGCTGCACGGGCTTTGGGGTCTGACAAATGTGGGTTGACATTCCAGGTCTGCCATTTACTGTGGGATACAAAACACACCCCATACCCTCTCTATGCTGCTCTATGTTTTTGTGATTAGGATGAGGCTCTAAAGAGGTGGTGTCTGTAAAAAGCCTGGAACATAACAGGTGCTCCATAAAGTAGTGAGCTAAATCCATCGTCCCTGTCACGGTCGGTCTATAAGCTCCACGTGATCTGGCCGCTCGTCTCTCGCCCATCCCATCTCCTGTCCTCTTTCTGTGGTTTACTGCACACGGTGCGAACACACTGGTCTTTCGGCCCCTCCAACATGACAACCCGTTCCCACTTCAGAGCCTTGGCATGTGGTGCTCCCTCTGTGTGGAGAACTCTCCTCACGAATCTTCAGCCTCATGGCTTCTTTATACCTCTAGGCTCTCCCCTCCAAGGGTGCTTCCTCTCCTCTCCTTCTCTAAGCTTTCCCTCACCCAAACTTCTCTGTTTTATAATATGTATCAGCATCTGGAATTTTCTGAACATTTTTTTGTTGCTTCTCTTCCATGAGGATGAAAGTTCCGTGGGGGCAGAATCCTCTTCTGTGTTGCTTATGTTGTAGCCTCAGGAGGGTTGAGCTCGTAGTTGGTTCTCAACATTATCTCCCGAGGTAGAGAATGATGATGGTGGCAGTGATGGTGGTGGTGACGAGGACTTGTTAATCTCCTCCTTCCCAGGCTCCAGAAAGGTTTTCTTTTCTGACGTGCCTCAGCTTCAGAGGCTCTCTCTCCCTCTGTCTTGTGGGCGTCTTAAAGCTAATAGGCAGCACAGGCTTCAGAAGTTGATGGCTCAGCCTTTGGGAGGAAGGCAGGGCCGCGGGAGACAATGAGGTGAAGCAGTGGAATGTTCTTGGCTGAGGCCTGAGATTCTGGAGTGAGTTTATAGGATGCTATCCAGTTATTATTGCTTGCTATTGGACATTATGGTATCTCTCAACGCTGGACAGGATCTGTTACAATGCCTTTTATCGGATTTGCAAAGAGCTTGACAAATGTTTTTTATTAGCTATTATTAACCTGGCAGGGGTACACCTGCATCAAAAAAGTGGAAGACTTGTGTTTTGTGGGACGGGAATGCTTTCGTTCTCAGATGTCTGAGTTCATCTCTTCTGCTGGTTGTATAAATATCAAAGAACAAAATGTCAAGGACAATGTCTGACTCTTCTCCCAGATTGGGGATTAGATATGAGGTACAAAATCTCAGAATCAACCAAAAAGGCTCTGAAGGAGTTTTTGAGAAGAGATTCTGTGCACAGCTTCTGTGGCTTGGTTGGCCTTCCTGAGGGTCTTTGCGTCCCTGCGCGGGTCATTGCTTAAGCTCTAGGTATTGTCACCGCTCATGGCGTAGCCTCTGCCACCTGTCTTCAGCATTGGTCTGGGAGCTTTCTGAGGTCAGGGATGACATCTGAACTATATTTTTATCCTTAACACAGGTCCTGGTGTGTAGCAGGTACTTAATCAATGTTTCTTGATGCATAAACACAAGTGAGTAAATAACTGAGACCTTCTTCGCGTAGACACACATCATATACTGAGGGAGGAATCATCAAAAGTCATATCACCTATCTTCCCTGTTCACGGGCTGTGATCAATGGGTGCTTCCCTTTTTTATCCACACCTGCCCTCCCCATGGCAACCTGACCAAGAACAGGAAGAAGAGCTGAACCTGCCAATGACAAACTTGCAGGTCTCTTCCTGACATCAAAAACCCCAGCCCAGGTTACAGGGGATGAAGATATCCTTCTGTTAACTGGCCTTTGGTCAACTCCTTGTGTGTTACTATGTTGCAATGTAATCTTAGGAATGTCAAAAGACATATTTTTAAAGTAATAAAGACATCTATGAAGATGTGTTATGTATATAACACATGCCTCTTATAGAATAGTAATAAATATGAACAAAAAGAAGAAAATAGAAATCACCTGTAATTCCACCCTCCAGAACTAGTCACTGTTATTTATTTAGGATTTTAAAATATTTATAGATCCTGATATATTGATATAAATTATATATGTGTATAAATTATATATATATATATATGAATCATATAAATTTTATGTATATATACATACATATGATTTTTACAAACATGGAATCAAACTACACTGCAAACTGTAATAATAGCTAATAGTTATAAAGGACTTTCTACGTGCAGGTACTATTCTAATGTCTTGTATAGTCTAGCTTACTTAATCCTCATAATAACACTGTGGGGTAGGTATTAATATGACCATGTCCGATTTAGACACAAGGAAACTAAGTCACAGAGAGGTTAAATAAGCTGGCATAGCAGTGAGTAATGAAGACAGTATTTGAATTAGGCATTTGACTCCACACTTTTTTATTTAGCAATAGATGGGAATAGCTTGCCATACTAATATTTTTCTATAGCTTTAGCTGCAAAGTTTTCTATTGTACTACAATTTGTTTAACCCAGGGTGGTAGACAGATTTCAAATCATGCGCCAAATTGAAAAAGAAAGAAAAAGAAACTCATGATCAATTTCATTCCCAAATTTGAAAATGAGCTAAGATGTCCCTACATTAGTTTGCTAGGGCTGCTGTAACAAGATACCACAAACCGAGTGCCTAAAGGACAGACGTTTATTGTCTCAAAGTTCTGTAGGCCAGAAGTCCAAAATTGAGGTGTCTTCAGGGCTGGTTCCTTCTGAGGGCTGTGAACAAAAGATGTGTCCCAGGCTTCTAGATGGGCACCGTCTCCCAGTGTCTCTTCACCTCGTCTCTCTTTTGTGTGTGTCTCTGTGTCCAAATTTCCCCGTTTCAGAAAGACCAGTGATATTGAATTAGGGCCTACCCTGATGACCTCATTTTAACTTGTTTATCTCTCCAAATAATGTCACATTCTGAGATACTGGGTGTTAGGCCTCCAACATTTTTTTTTTCTGAGGGGGGGGACACAATTCATTTCATAATAGTTCCCAATCACCACCATAAGGGCATGAGTCCATAAAATTTCTTTTTTTTCTTTGTCTCGATGAAAGTGTTGATGTTTTACAATTGTGGCCTACTGTGCAAAAAATTATGAAACATGTTAAAGACTTAGAAAATTAACTAATACGTCAGAAAGTCACATGCAGTAGAATTTCTAGGTCAAAGAAGCAGAATATTTCTAAGGCCTTACATCGTCATTGCCAAATTTCCTCCAGAAAGACTGACCCTGACCCATAATGCTCTCCATGAAGGGAACAATATTCCTCAAGGGCTGGGATTCTGTCTTACTGCATTTGTTTACTAGGCCGTGCCTGGCATCTGTTAGGTACCTAATGCACATTTCACTGTAAAACAGTAACTTCATTGTGCTTCATTTTTTTGTGAAGCATGAATATGTCTCAAATATTGTATGGGACACGTTTATACTGAAACATGATCCATTGTTTGTCTGAAATTCACGTTTAAATAAGCATCCTGTGTTTTTATTTGCTACATCGGGCAACCCCAGCCATTTGTCCAGTGGGAATAACAGCAATCCCTGTCTTGATCATGATATGATCACCAAGATGACTCATGACAGTCATCAATCAGCCCAGTGGCTGGCATAGAGTAGGCCCTCTTTAACAGTTAAATAAAATAGCAATTTATTCCTCCGTACACTTGCCATTGTGGGCAGCTATCATTTATGTGAGCAGCTAGGAGGTCTCAGACATCTTAGAGATGTTATTTCTAATTTTCACAGCGACCCGAGGATTCTCAGAACTCGCTGGGGGAATCTAATTGTAGTTGGAGATTCCTGACTGTCAGGATAGAGCCAGAAAAATTCTGTTACGGGTACTTGGTAGAGGGGAAAATTGTGGCTAAAATTACAAATCCTCTTCTTTCCGGAAGGGCGGGTATGAGTAACTTGACAAAGACAGAGAGAGCTGTAAAGCATGCTGATTTCTCTCAGTTCTTCCCAGTAGGGAAAGGCCAACCCCACAGGACATTTTTGTGGGCCAGTTGTAAGCGGTGATCTTGGTGAGGGACTTTTGGTCTTATCAGTCTTCCAGCTGTGTCAGTCCAGAGTGTGGGGTGTGTTGTGGTGTGGGGAGGAATCTTTACTCCAGCCAACTGGTAGCTGGATGCTTTGAGCCAGATAACCCTTTAGGAGTAACTTCTTCCTTTATCCTCATGTTTCCATGAGGAACTTTTGCCCCACTTTCCAGGAGATAAAAGCATTTGAAGGTAAAGCATTTCTTACCTTTTGCTCACCTAATCTTCCCCCAAGGGATGACGAGGGCCTAATCTGATTGGCTAAATGGATAAGGAACTGAGGATGGATGGTCGCCTATGCTCTCTTTCCCCTTGATGGCTTGTCTGCAGGATAGAAGCTTTCTCCCAGAGTCCCCACTTACAGCTGTTCAGGTTGTGTACTGTAATACTCAGGCTGTGTACTCCATGCATCCTATTTGCATGAAGGGAGCAAATGGTACCCCTGAAGTTGAGCAGGGTACCGGCCCTGCATTCTCCTCTAACTCCAGCCCACAATGGGGTGAACAGCGTTGGATCAGGGCCCAGAGGCAGGCTTTAGAGGCACATCTGGAAGTCCATCTCTTCCTGTCCCAGTGCAGAGCTTGCCGTAGGGAGAAAAATGACCTCCACCCCCAAAGATGTCCACATCCTGGTCCCCATAGTCTCTGAATATGTTATCATACATGACAAAAGGGACTTTGCGGGTGTGATTACATTAAGGATATTGAGAAGGGAAGCTTATCCTGGGTTATCTGGTACCACAGGGTCCTTATAAGAGGGAAGGTGATGCGATGAGGAAAGAAAGATTTGAAGATGTCCTACTGCTGGCTTTGAAGGTGGAGGAAGGGGCTTTGAGACAAGGAAAGATTCTCCCCTAGAGTGTCTAGAAAGTAATGCAGGCCTGTGACACCATGATTTTAGCCCAGTGAAATAAAAATGTGTTGGGTTTCTGACATCCAGATAATAAATGTGTGTTGATTTGAGCCACTAAGTTTTGGTAATTTGTTACAGTAGCAATAGGAAATGAATACAGGCTGAATTGGTATGAGACAGCAATTCCCCTTCTTGCTGCTGTGTGGTCTGGTCTTCCTCAGGGGATGTGCTCCAAAGTCTAGACTTGTGGTGTCCAATACAGTAGCCACTTGCCATATGAAGCTATTTGAATTAAAATTCAACACAAATTAAGAATTCATTCCATTAGTTGCACCAGCTACATTTCAACTGCTCAGTCACCACATGTGGCTTGTGGACAGCGGAGAACTTTCATTATCACAGAAGGTTCTATTGGATGGCACTGGGCTGGACTTCAGGGAAACTCGTAGGACACCCATTAGCCAGGGAGCATTCCCCATGTTCTCCAATTGGCCCAAATCAAGAATATAGCTGAGTTTACCCGACTTCCGTATTTATATAAAAAGTTCTAGATGTATTTTGCCCTCGGGGCAGTGGAGCAGAGCTGAGACTGAATCCTTTGAATCCCAGCACAACTAGGCAAGGACAGGGGTGCATTAGAACTGGGACCTGAAGGGGACCTGGAAGGGAGGAGCCCAGCTGCCAGGGACCGGAGGATGCCAGGCCCCGCACACATTAGGTCTTCTTGACCCCCCTAGAAAGATCTGGGGGCGAGGAAGTGGTAAAGTCCTTCAGACACATAACCCAGACAGCAGCTGTGTCTCCGGAACCCTTGAGATCCAGATAAGATAGCGTTGAAACCTCATTCCGTTTCTGAGCAGCCCAGCTCTCTGCTCCAGACTTCTGAGTATTCTTGACATTCTCAAGACCATTTTTGCCTTGAGGCTAAGCTCTCTGTGCTACATAAACCCAGACTTGACTTTTAGCTCATTCACTGATCTCAATGCAAACCACCCTGCACCCCCACCATGCCAAGCATTTGAGAGACAGTGTGGGGTGATGGTTAATGACGTGGACTCTGAAGTCAGACTGCTCAGGGCCTGTCACTTACTAGTTTTGGGACCTTGGACAACCTACCTAACTTCTCTGTGCCTCTGTTTCCTCATCTGGAAAATTGGGGTAATAATTGAGTTGTTGTGGGGATTAAGTCGGTTAATTTGTGGAAATCCCTAAAACTGTTCCTGGCATTAGTAAGTCCTTAAAAGGGGTTGGTTAATAGTTGTAGGTATATTAGACATCACTGAACATTTGGGGTTCACAGAGAGGAATCAGATTGTGTACCCTGCTGTCAACAATTCAAATATCCAGTTAGCCATTTCTGGTCTTAAATGTGTGTTCAGCTTCTGCCACTGAAGTTTCTAATGAGCCCCCCACTATATGTGGCATGTGTCCCTGGTCCTCTCTTCTTCTCCTGTCTTTGGCTGGGGGTCCCTAGAGTGAGGGTCCCAGCTGGCAGTATCGGGATTGGGAGTTTTACAATGCAAGTCCCTGATTATTCTTTTACAAGGCTTTTTTTTTTCTTTTTTTTTTTTTCAGTCCAGATTTATTACTCTTTGTGTGTTTATGCCAGTGGCATTTCAGGCTAAAATAGCTATCGTTATCTATTTCAGAGGAAGTGGGAGATGGGCGCTTCCAGACACTGCGTATGAGCAATCGGCGGAGGCTGTGAGTCAGTAATTCCTGGTCCCCTTTCTGCAGGGGTTAGGCTGGGGGCTAGCTGGTCTAAGGTTTATTCTGGGGTGGTGCCTTAGCCCAGTGTAAGCACCACCCCTCTGAGAGAGACAATGGGAGGATCTTGACTGGCGAACATGGGAGGGACTGGCACTGATTTTAGAGTGAAAAGATCCAGGTTTCCCCCCTGCGCTGTGACCTTGGGCAAGTTATTTCACCTCTCAGGGGCTTAGTCTCCTTATATGCAAAACACCGATAATAGCTACCTTAGAGGCTGCTACTACAGTGCAGTGTAATAGTTTATTTAAAAGGCAATAGTGGAAATGTAATGGCTCTGTGTGATGTCAGAGGGACAGTGGATGGGGTGGGGGGTTCACACAGTGTGAGGGATATAAATGATAAATGTCTAAGAATTGCTTTGTCTTGTGCACCTGAAACTAATAAAATTAAAAAAGAAAAAGAAAAAAAGGCAATAGTGCATTTGAAAAGCCTGGTATACAGCAGGTGCTCGATAAACAGTAGTTTTATCTTACCTTATTCAATGCTCATAACATTGTTATAAGCTATGCATTATTGCTCCATTTTGACTGAGCAATTTGCCACAGGTCACAAAGCTAATATACATTGGAGCCAGGATGACTGCCTATCTGATTTCAAATATTACGATTCTCTTTACCTCCTACATATTACACAATGAAATGCACAGAGACGTCTTTTTGTAAAAACTCAACAATTCAGAAGTTTATAGAGTGAAAGTGAAATTCATCCCTCACCGATTGACCTCACTTTCCTCCTCAGAGGTAACCACCATTAACAGTTCATTACGAATGAGAGTAGTCGTTTTGTATGAAGTTTCATCACAATTTTCACACACACTTTTTAAACGTGAATGGTATCTATCTATTTAGCCAGTTCTGTGACTCATTTTTGACACTTAGCTCTATGTCATGGAAATTTTTCCATACTTGTATATATAACTTTGCATCATTTTTCTTGTAACCACTACTTAACATTCCATGAAATGGTTGTATGATAATTATGTAATCAAATGTATGAATGATTTCTCTATTGAAAAATGTTTGGATTATTTGTAGTGTTTCATCTTTGAACTTCACTTGTTAGTGTTCATTTGACATGGCTTTAAATTCTAATGTAGTCATACGTATCTGTCAGACATTCTTTTACAGCTTCTGAGTTTTGTGTCTTACGTAGGAAGGTCTTCCCCCATCCCAAGGTTGTGAAAATAATCTCCTGTGCTCTCCTCTGGTATAATCCCATCTGATTGCCAGAAGTGGGGCCCAAAATATTGTCACTTAAAATGTGGGAGTCAGTGTTATTGCATTGAAGATGAGAATTAATTGCCAATCGCTGGTCGTGTTATATTTGAATTCATTGTGATGGGGCATACTTTGTAGTTTTGGTTTTTGTGTTGAAGTCTAATGTATCTGGGATCTATTTTTTTGAATGGCATTGAGTAGGATCTAGTTTTATTTTTTTTCCCTTGTAAATGAGAAGTCATGTCAATACCATGTATTAGTCTTTCCTTTCCCCTTCTGATTTAAATTGTCACCTTTATCATTAGCGTATATCCCATACATGGGTCTGTCTCTGGAATTGCCTGATCCATTAATATGCTTGTAGGCTTAGTTATATTCATCCATCTATTTTGTTGTATTGCTCCGTCCTTGAACCAATATTGTGCATTGGCAAAGAGTAAGTGTTCAAACAACACACTAAATATTTTTGAATGAGATAGTTAGTGAATTACAGTAATATATGTCTTATGATTTTTAAATTTCTTTTATTATAATGCTAAGTCTGATCTGTTAATATTTATTTGGGATTTATCATCTATCTTAGTGAATATGGCCTACGGCTTGTTATATGTGTGCTCTGCTTGTCTAACTTTGGCACAAGTGGACCAGTCCCTGGTCTTTCCACTGGACCATATGTCCTCTCTGTTGCCTTTCCACATATGTTAGTGACAGATTTTAGTCCAGCTGTTGTGACAACGACAGCCCTGGAGCATCTGTGAGAGGCTGTAAGTGAGGACAAAAACTCAGTTCTTGATCCTGGATGAAATCGCTGGAATCTGGCGGGTTTAGAGGAAGGATTTGCAGTCCGGATGACTCAGCTCAATGGAGGAATGCAGGCATTAGTTCTAAGGGGGTCACACTATTGTGAACTTGCCTAAGGCGAGTGCCAGGGATTAACCTTCACACAGGTGAGTGTGTGTGTGTGCGCGTGTGTCTGCATGGGTCTCTCCATATGTTTGTGATTAGCCTATATGCATGAATGTATAGTATATATGTACATCCGTGTGAACATGTAAATGAGTATATGTGTGTATATGTATATGTGTAGGAATGTGTACATGTGGGGAGAGATGTTTGTGTGCGAACTAAAGAAATTCCTGCCTCAATCCAGGGCTGGTCAGACAGGATACCACGGGGATTGCTGAAGGTTTCATGGGTTTCGCCGGTGAATGGATCAGTGGCCAATATACTAGAAAAGGCTGAGGTAGGGAAAGTGAGGCACGGGACAGACCGCGTGGCTTTGAGAAAGCAACTTGATCTCACTTAACCTCGGTCTCCCCACATAAAACATGGAAGAGACTCACTCCTGCTCTGTCCATCCCCTCTGTCTTCAAGCTTGGTGTGAGACTCACATGAGCTGACATCTGTGAAAGCGCATCACAGGACGAGGGGGAAGGAAATGCCATCAAGCTCTGGTTTCTTGTTTCCCATCTGGGCTGTCAGCAACAAGTTCAGGGCTCTGACGTGCATGTGGGCCTAGGAGAGGCTCTGTCTCATTTGCACTGGGCTGTCACACACGTATGTGGGCATATGCTTTTCCCCCAGGAGCCGGTGCCCTCTAGTCCCATGTCACGGGGGTTGGACACCCTTCAAATCAAGCTGACTCCACTTATCTGTGTCCTGTGGATAGAGGTGTTGGCTCCTTATACCTCTCCCTCCCTTCAGCACACAGACAAGCCAAGACAGACAAACTACATCTCTCTCCAGAGCAAACACTGGAGACACAGAACCAGCTTTGGAAGTCTGGTCTGACAAGAAAACTTCAACTCCTTTCTCTTGTAGAACCTGCTTGGCTGGCAGACTCCATTACCTTCCCTTCAGTTAACTGTGTTTGCAGGTTTAAAGGTGTCTGGACTAGACTTAAGCAGAGCGGCCCCAACTTGGCTTCTCCTGCTTTAAATGCTGTGGTGTGGGCAGCATGCTTTGCAGAGGTCTGTAGGCGTGATGCCACCATGCCACCTGGCAGCGAAGGACTGGGTGGCCAGCACATGAAGCAGCAAGGGGGACTGGCTACTTTTGAATTTGAGGTAATGTGGGAGAATGCTGTCCAATAGTGATCCGCCTGACCAAATGGTGCTAAAAATGTCCAGTCATGTACAGAATGGGAAGTGTATTAGGGCTCTTTTTGATATAAGTGACAGGGAAAAAAAATCATCCAAGTCAAATTAGCTTAACGAAAAAATAAAATTTGTTGGCTTACATAACTGGGAAGTCCAAATAGCTTTCAGGCATAGCTGGATCCGGACCTCAACCATCTTTAGAGTGAACTCTATTTCTTCATCTCTTTGCTCTTTTCCCCTTCTCTGCACTGGCCTCTTTCTCTCCCCCTACAGACAGCTTCACTCCCTGTGATGGAGGAAGATGACCACTAGAAACCATGACCTCATGCCCTCTCAAGAATCCCCATAACAGGAAGTTATCTTCTCAGATTGCTTTAGCAAAAATGTCTCAGTGAAGACCGATTTGTGTGGCTCAGGTCATGTGTTCACTTCTTGTCTAATCACTGTGGCTGGAGAGTGAAAATGTTCACAATGGCCATCCTGGATCACTGACCCACGACTGCAACTGGAGTGGGCGTGGGGGTTGGCAGCCCCCAGGTAGCACTTGGAGTGGGGAGAGGAGTGCATTCCCAAATGGAATGGATCCTGGACAGTCAAAATATATGTTCACTATGGGAAGAACAAATGCTGGTTCCATTTAGGGGAAATGGGTCCTTGACTTTAGTTGCTTTCTGAGCCTTGGTGGGCAATGTTTCCCATCGCTTTGAAACTATCTCAGAGTAGAAGGAATAATATGAAATTATCCTACTGTTGATGTTGAGTGTGCTGGTCTCTCCCTCCACATCACATTTCCAAGGATCCTTGCAGTAAGGCCGTCACTGGAAGTCATTTATGCATGTCTATTTCTTTCTTGGGACCTGAGAACCCAGCTTGGAAGGACCAGCCTAAAGTGTCCCTGGCTGTTGCCTTCCTTTTGGTCTGATCACACTTGGGAAGAGGAAGTTCAATGTTGGACACAAATGTTTAAGACAGCCATCGATATATTTTATCAGTCTATTAGAGCCAATCTATTTAACTGGATTCTAGAGAGACTCACCTCGCTGGTACATTTTATTCTTACGAAGAATCAGTAAGGAAATTGGAGATGTTATTTATGCTGGAGAACAGAAGACATGCAGGACATACTGGTCAGTAATTTTTATCTATGGGGAGGACTGACCCACGGAAGCTCCCCTAACACCATACCATAGACTGAGTGGTTTAAACAAGAGACACTTATTTTCTCATAGTTCTGGAAGCTGGAAGTCCCAGATCAAAGCCTGGGAGGATCAGTGTTTGGTGAGGGCCCTCTTTCTGGCTTACAGATGACTGCCTTCTCCCATGTCTTCACACAGTGGAAAGCTTTCTGGTGTCTCTTCCTACAAGGACACTAACTCCTTTGGATTGGGGTCCCACCCTTATGGCCTCATGTAACCCTAATTATCTCTTTAAAGTCCTATCTCCAAATCCAGTCACATTAGAAGCTGGGCCTTCAACATATGCATTTGGGGATGGGGGTGGGGGACAAACACTCATTTCATAATAGGAAGGAAAGTAGGTTTATTCTTAATCCCTGTGAATCTCAGTTTCCTATGATGATGTGTCAGAAACTGGGCTAAGTGCTTTATGTGAATTAGTTAGTTAGTTCCTTTTCCACCTCTGTGAAGCAGGTATTATTATTACCTCAGTTTTACCTAAGAGACAACCAAGGTTGAAGGCAGTTAAAGACGTTATGTAAGGTCACAGAGGTAGTAAGTGGCAGAGTCAGAACGTAAGCCCAAATCCATCTAATTTAAAAGCCCACGTTTCTAACCAGCCACTGACCACCTGCTCCACTGAGGGTCTGTATAACCCACAATTCTCTTTGAATGTCCAGGTTCCTTGGAAGAATTTGGGGCTTCAATGTCTGCCTATTGCATAAAGTACCGAACACCTAGTTTTCAAATACACAATGTTTTGTGGAGATCAGGGAGGACTGAAGAAACCTGGATAATTAAAAATCCATCGGTGCTTTGGTTTTGGAAACAGTCTGATGTGCCCTCAGACACTCACCCTCAGATGTACTATGCTCACCATGCCTGGTTAGGCCATGTTCTTCGTGGAGGCCCACCTCCAAAGTTAGGAAGCACTAGGGTTCTTGGTTTGATGGAATGAAATCAGGAAGCAAACTGTGGAAAACTCAGAAGTTCATGGTCTTCGTTCCTCATGAGAGGTGGGTTTACCATGAAGCGAATGAAACTTTGGGGCCTCTTCTTGGCCCAGGAGCAGCTCTAGCTTCATAGTCACATAGCCGTATGCTTTTGTAACTGCAGTGGCTAAGACTGCTCTCTCCATTTACTTCACCTCCCCCTGAGCCACTTCTTGGGTTGGGTGGTATTGGGGTGAGCACTCTTCCATGCAAGGTGGTGTTGGATGGCCGAGCATATTTTATATACGCAGTTTTGTCCTGTGCTTCTCAAAGCTTCAGCCCCATCCCCCAAACCGATCTGCCTCTCCTTCCTTATCATTATTGGTTGTATGACTCAGGATCTGCTTCGTGAGTAACTGCGTGTCTGTGAGTGATCAGTGGGATGGAGATCATTGCCTCTGCCTTCATGTCACCCTTGGGATCCTTTTCAGCTCTAAGAGCAGAGTCAACAGCCAGCAGGCCCCGAGCAAACGCCTGACCTAGGTGCCTCTCGGGAATGAGCCCATTATTCATTAACAAGCCTGGTTATTTTATGGGCCAATTAACTTGGGAGGCTGTGGAAGGGAAATTCCAAGGTAGTACAAGGCTGCATCGCCCCCTCCTCATCTCTCTTTTCTCCCCACTGTAGTTTGGGTCTTTGCCACTGTTTAAATATAAGCCGATTTGCTATCCCAGCATCTGTAGTGTGATTATTTGACTATTGCCTGGCTCTTGGTCAAACCACTGGAGAGCCCACTAGCCAGTGATTAAATCTGAGCCATGATTATAATGGTTTTATTTTAGTTGGGCCCCTGTTTATGGACCCACTGGTATTAGAGTGCAGTGTTATTGTAATGAGGTATTAGCCTCGTAGAAATAATCATGTGAAGCAAGTGGGCTGAGAAAAGCCAGACGAATGGAGTTGATTATTTGGCTAATACATCTTTACTTGATATTTCATTCTGTTGTGAAAGGGAGAGTGTGTGGGAAGAGATGAGAGGAAACTGGCCATGACGGAGCACCTACTCTGTGTCAGGTATGCCCTAGGCACTTTCCATGTTATCCATTTTAGTTTGAAATGATCCAGCAAGGTAGCATTATGGGCATACCTCTGTTTACAGAGGAGGCACAGAGAAGTTAAGAAAATTGCCCTTAGTCACACAGCTAGGAAGTGGAGGAGACCTATACTGAGCAGAGACTGTTTGACTTCAAGTGCTCTGTTCCTTCTACTTTAAGCTGACTGACGTGAACATACCTGTAAGGTTCTCCCTACTCCTATGAGTCTCTTTTCCAGTTTGTTTTTAGCTGACAGTGTCAGTATCAGAAATGCTCTGTGGTGGGTGCTGTGAGGTGGGAAGAAGCTGTGAAAAGTAAGAATTCAGGTGAGATCATTTGTAGGAAGAATCACAAAGATTGTTTTGGAGGCAACTGTAAGTTATAGCTTTTATTTATTGACTTCTTAGTACAGTACAGCCTAATGAGAAGAACTGCCCGGCTCTCCCAGGGGCAGGGTCTAATTCCAGCTGTGCCACTAACTTCTGTGTATTCTTAGGCTAGTCCCCGCCTCTTGCCTCTCTGGTTCCTGCCTACGTCTCTGGCATTGTTACCTACCATTCCCTGTCATACTTTTGCTGCTTTAGCTGCACAGAATGCAAATAGTTTATTTGGTAAGTGAGCCCAGGAAGCGGATAAGGAAGAGGGGGCATGAGACAAGGATGGGAAGAAAGGCAATATAGTATGCTCTTTGGGGTGCTTGGAGCTTAATTGTACCTGGGGACTGTGGGAGCCAGTGTAGAACACGCACTTATGTTATCCCACCCAAGGGCGAGGCCAGTGTGTACAGAGTGTCCGGTGCCAAGAGGCTCTAGGAGTGCCATGGACAAAATTCTGACACAATGACAGAAATAAAGCACACTTTTTAAAAGCCACTGGAGTAGGGTTTTCTGTTATTTGCAGTTGAAGGGATTCCCAAAGTGAATTCTTGTCTAAGGTCACTTTGCTTGCTTTCAGTCCCATGAACACATCACGCTTTTTCTTGCATTAGAAAGAGACCCCCCTCATATCCTGCCTCTGCCTGGCTTGCTTTCCCCTCACTCCTTCCCATAGTTCCTCTTCATCCTTTCAATGCAGTGCAGTTGCCGAGGGGCTGCGTCTCAGCAACGCATCAAAATGGGTTTCCCCGTCACCCTATGACCTCACATCTGCCTAAATCCAGACAAAATAGCAAGTCCATTTTTTATTAATGATTAGATTCAACAAGTGTAAAGTCACCCCATCAAAGGCATCTAACTACTTACTCTCAATATCCATACTGACTGGTAACGAGTGTACTCTCCAGCACTGGGCCGGGGACCATGCTTTGAGCAGCACTGCTTCACATACTTCTGGCCAGTGTGCTCATTAAATGGGGCAGCTGTTAGCTCTTGCGGCACAAACCTTCATGGCTTAAAACAATTACTTTATTATCCCTCATAATTTCTTTAGGTCAGGAATTTGGGAAGGGCTCGGCTGGTCGGTTCTGGTTTGTGGGCTTATTTGGGGATGTAGCTAGATGGTGACTAGAGATGGAATAGTCAGGCCTGGAGAAGCTGGAGGCTGGTCAGGCATCTTTCTTTGTGTAGTTTCAGGGCCATTTCACGTGGTCTCTCTGCATAGGCCAGTTTGGGCTTCCTCTCAGAATGGCTGTCTCAGGCAGTTGACTGCTGACACGGAGGCATAGATGGAGACTGAAGGTGTCCAGAGTGTCAGAGTAGGAAAAGTGGTTCTTGAATCACCTTTTAAGAGCTAGCCTCAGAAGTCATGCAGCATCACTTTTACATACTCTATTGATTGAAATAGTCATAAAAAAGCACCCGTGTTCAAAGAGAGGGGGAATTAGACCCCACCTCTTGATGGAGTAGTGGCAAAATTCCAGAAGAACACATGAAATGGGATATGTTGCTGTAACAGTCTTTGGAATATACAGTCTGCCTCCTCTGGGATGGCAGATACGGGGGGGGGGGGGGGGGGGCAAAGGATGAAGGCAGAAAGCCTTGTTAGTAAGGTGGTCTGTGTGAAAAGTGAAATGGGATGTCATCAAGGCATTGTGAAAGAAGAGGAGGGCTGATTTGTATTTTGTCAGAGGTAGAAATGACTAGCAAATGGTGATCAGGAAATGAAGAGTGAAGCAGAACGTGGAGGACGTGCCTAAGATCCCTAGCTCTGCTGTTTGGGTGGATGGTGGGTCATTTGTTGAGTTTGAGAGCATAGGAGAAAGAGCAGGAAGCAGGAGTAGGGCTGTTGATGGGTTTGGCTTTGGCCAAGCTCAGTTGAATTTATATTGCCTGATTCATGAAAATTCTTCTAAGTATAAGACTGAGCAACAGTGCAGAGCTTGGAAAAAACTATATCCAGTTCTTAGAATCTCTGCATAAGAATGTTGCAGGTACCCAGACAAAAACTGGGCAACAGAGGGTGGGGTTATATGGCAGATGGACAGACCTGAGTAAAGAGACTGATAAAAGCAACACATTGCAGTGTTTGCCAAACTGGCCTGATTATCAGACTCCCCTGGGGAGCTTGTTAAAAATAAAAACTCCCAGGCCCCACCCAAACGTACTGAATCAGAATCTAAAGAGGAGGGGCCCGGGACTCCCTATTTTTAATAAGTGCCTCAGATGATTCTGATGAGCAGGCAAGTTTGGCCAGCACTGGGGGAGTGATTGCAAGCTGTGCATTGCACAACAGCAGGGACAGGCAGGAGCATCCAGGAGCATCCTCACCTATGCAGAATGTAAATGGTGCCCACTGGTGTTGTGCTAAACTGTCATCCTGGGTTTAGAGCTCTGGGTCTGGACAGAAACAAATCTGAATGTAAATTGGGACTGTCCTGCATCCCACTGTAACTGTTGTCATTGTCTGACTTTATTCCGACACCTGTTCTCCGACAACAGTGAATGTCTTACAATTCATTTTAATTCTAATCCTACCAGGAGTTAGCATCAGGTCCCACAAGTTAAAGGGCAAGGTCCCCGACAAGACTGCCCTCATTTTGGATGCCAGGTGCAAGTGGGGGTCCCCAGACTATCCATATTCTGTCCAACTTGTCTACAAATTCAGGGGTTCCCATCACCCCCCGCCCCCCTCCACACACACACATACACATTTGACGATTCACTAGAATGACCTAATAGAACTCTGGAAAACTCTATACTTAACAATTATGATTTTATTATCAAGGCTACAAATGAACAGCCAAATGAAGTGGCGCACAGGGCAAAGTCTGCAAGGATCGCAAGTGCAGGAGCTTCTGTACCCAGTTGACAATGACACGTGTTTAAGTTAGACAACCATTGCCCTAGAACCTCTATATAAAATCGCATTGTCTGAGCTGCGAAAGGAGGAAGCTAGCGACACTGGATCAGGATGTGGCAGACACCGTTGATTTCCTACCCAACAGCCATTCATCCCTCTTTGTACTTGCTACCAGGACAATACTTGGGTCGTGGGTGGCTGTGCAGCTGTGGAGAACCCCGGGGAAGAATCACGATTGGTGAAAGCCAATCAAAGTGCTCTCCTCCCACTCGCCACTACACGTGGGGGTGTGGGCAGGTGATGCAATGCTGGCAGGGAGACAGGAGGGGAAGTCAGCAGGGGCGTTTGGGAATGCCTATCGTTCTATATTAAAAAGGTAAGGAGGAATCACTCTCTTTTCCGTCCCTGGAAGTGGAGTAGCCATCTTGGGAACGTCTGGAGCTCTTAATATAAATAATAAAGGATGTCTAATGGGACTTTTTCTACTCTTGACTAAAGTCCCCAACCTGAGAATTACAGGCATCTCTCCCCTCCCCCAACGTCATACAAAGAAAGATACTAGAACAGAGTTTCTCAATCTTGACACTATTGTCATTTCAGACCAGATGACCCTTTGTTACGGAGGGGTCTCCTGCTCATTGTAGGATGTTAGGAGCATCCTGGTGTCTCAACCCTCTAGATGCCAGTAGCGCCCCTCCCAGTGTGACAACGAAAAATGTTCCCATACATTATCAAATGGCTTGGAAGGGGGACGGCACAAAATTACCCCTGGATGCAAACCACGGTGCTAGACAATTCATGTGAGGCTCGTCCCAGACCAGTTCTGTGACCTGTAGCTTCACTTACTCAGCTAATGTTTAAGAGAAGGTGAGACAGAGGAAGAAAAGAGGGGGAAGGAGGATTTCTGTGCAGAAAGTTGTCAGAGACCAGGAGTTCCCCTTCCCATCTTCAGCCAAAGGGACTTGAAGACAATTTTTCACAGAGAACAGGAAAGCCCATCAGGAGGGAGACATATATGTCTCCACCACCCTCACGCTGGCTGAGCTGTGTAAACTTATGGGCTCCGGGACTCCACTGGGTTGGAACTGAACGTAACTAGAGCGTTTGGGAGAACACTGGGATGGCTGGGTGTTTTGGGACTCTGGCCTGGAGAAGTTTAAAAGTGAGAAGCTGGCTTGAGTGGCATGTGACAAAACAGCAAAGGGTGAGGGCTCCAGTGCAGGGAAGGGGTGGGAAAGCTAATGCTGGCTCACCATGGAAAGACTCACCCTTCTTCATGGAACTGTGAGGCAAGGTGAGGGCTGTGTGGGGTGTATGGAGAAGGAGGTGGTGACCACCTTTGTCAGAGAATGGCACAGTGGGAAGTCCCCAAGGAGAGAGTCTCTTACAATCACAAAAGTGCCTCCATCTGCCACAATGCCAGCACCAACCCAATTGGATTTTCCCTTTATTCCTACTCCAACCTTAGCCTGGAAGGACCAGAAAACATCAGCAAGTGAGAGAGGGGCTGGAGCCCTCCTCATTGGAGGCTTCCTAGCGGGTGTGTGTTGGGGGCGGGGCTTGAACAGAGTGGTGGGAGGGGCCAGGGTATGAGTGAGAAGCTTTAATGCGGGTAAGAAAATGAGGCTTTGGTATTAGACTCGGCTGGATTTTTATTATCTGAAAAATGTGACTGTTAGTTAATAACTAATAGTAATAAGAAAAGCTAAGGGCTCGTCAAGGTGTGTATGTAGGGCAGCATTTGCTAACTTTTTCTGTAAAGAGAATAGATAGTGGTAAGCATTGTAGGTTCTGCGGGCCATAGCGTCTCTGTTGCAACTACTCAACTCAAACTTTGTAGCACAAAAGCAGCCACAGACAATATGGACATGCGTGGGTGTGGAGGTGTTCCAATAAAATGCTTTAAGAAAGTATGGGTGTTTATTTTTATAAGTGAAAAGCATTCTTTTTCCTCTCCCCACACAACTCCCTCTGATCTAACTAACATGTGGTCACCCTTCAGGTGTAAGATTGCCCTTGACCTGGGCAGCGTATGTTGGCTCCCCTTCTCCATGGCCCCCCACCTCCCAACACCCTTCTGTAACACTCTCCAAGTTTTGGTTAGCAGCTCCCATTTCACTTCTCCAGAGCAGGCTCTGTAGGACAGATCAGGCTTGCCTTTTTTCCTACTGGGTCCCTGGCCCAGTTGGCAGCACATAGTAGGTGCTCACTAAATGAATGCTTGTTGACTGAATGAACTGCAGCCTCCCCTCCAGGCCTTGCCTGTCTTCCCCTCACTCTCTGATTCTGTTTTAAGTGACCTATTGGAGAAAAGGGCATGGATGATGAAAGAGGGGATGGAAAAAGGGGTTGAGGAATTTTGTGCAAATGAACCACATTTAGCAACTGCATATTCACCACATTCTTTAGGAGCCTGTGAAAATCTGGCAGACAAAAAAGGGTTTTGTGAGTGGGTGTCAAAGGATGAGTGTAACCATGGACAATTTTTAGGAATGGGAAAAGGGGTGAGGAATTGCTATGAACTTTGGACAAGAGAGAACGACGTCTTCTAATTTTAAAATGTCTCTCTTTTTATGTAAAAGGGCCCATTGGATGTTTTAGGAGTATTTTATCTCTTGGAAAAGCAAATCTACTGGGCTAACATCAACAGGGAGGCCTTCTCTGAAATGAAGCTGTGGCTAGAGGTGAGACTGTAAGAAATTCTTCTCTACACCTCATATGCTCAGGCGCAGTCATTGAAAGTGAAAGACATTGATTCTTTGTGTTTCTTTCTTCAAAGCATTTTTATTCTGAAGTAATTCCAGATCCATAGAGAAGTTGCAAAAACAGTCAAAGAATTCCTGAATATTCCTCACTTAGATTTCCCCGAAGTGAACATTACACCACATTTATTTTTTCATTCTCTGTCTCTGTCTGCATATTATCATCACTTTTTCTGAACTACTTGAGGGGAAGTTGCAGATATGATGTCCCTTCACCTCTAAATACTTCAATGTGTATTTCCCCAAGAACATGGACATTCTTTTACCATGATCAAAAGCAGGAAATTTACATTGATATAATTGTATTTCTAACTCACAGACATTATTCAAATTTTGCCAATTGACTTAATAATATCTTTTATAGTAAAAGAACAAAACAAAACAAAACATTTTCCTGGTTCTGGATCCAATCCCGCATCGTGTGTTGAATTTAATTAAGTCTCTTTAGTTGCCTTCAATATGAAACTGTCCTCAGGCTTTGCTTTTGTGACCTTGACATTTTTCAAAAATGTGGGACAGTAATTTTTTTAAAAAATGTTTTTAGAACGGTTCTCACTTTGGGTTTATCTGATGTTTCCTTTATAGTAAAGATCTTAAGCATTATAGTAAGATGCAAGTTTGCAATTTTGGCAGGAATAGCAGAGGAGTGATGCAGTGTCATAAAGACTGCTTTTAAAAAGGTGATTGTTTCAAAGGGTTTGGCACTCAAGAAAGACTGGAAACATCACAGACTGGTTGTGCTCCCAGGCCTTTGGATTGCTCCCTAGAGATGCATTTTAGGACTGTGAGCTTAAGAGAGTCACTTCAGCTCTCTGAGTTTCAGTTTCCCCATCTGTAGGGTGGGAAGAGAGGTAATGGCTTACATTTATTGGGCACTTACTATGGCCAGAGATTGTTCCAAATATCTTATATGTGGTGGCTCATTTAATCTTCATGACAACCTATAACAGAGATATTTTTAAATATTTTGTTCCCCTTTTACAGATGAAGAAACGGAGGCACAGAGAAGTTAAACAATTTTTTGAAAGTCACACAGCTGATATGGGGTAGAGGTGGGCTTCCCCAGGTTACTCTGATTCCTTGAAGTGATAGTTTAAAAGGTTGTCTATGAGGACGACAGAAAGATGGATAGGGCAAGAATCTGACCCAGTGCCTGGCACGTAATAAGCACTCCATGGTGATTGTTAATATCTTCCTTCCTTCCATGTGTTTCTTACTTTA
Organism: Rhinolophus sinicus; assembly: GCF_057876585.1. Classification (NCBI taxonomy): domain Eukaryota; kingdom Metazoa; phylum Chordata; class Mammalia; order Chiroptera; family Rhinolophidae; genus Rhinolophus; species Rhinolophus sinicus. Next base: position 16,249,133 of record NC_142501.1, read on the forward strand.
TAAAGGACTGGATCAAGGAGACATTTCAACTTGATGACATTGAAGTGATCAGGGACCTAATGCTATCCCGAGTCCAGTTGACATTTATGAGGCCCCTGGGCCTCACGAAGTAATGAAGTCAACCTTGGGCTGTGTTAAGAGGCGAGGGAGAAGAGGGCAGTTCAGCATCCACACTTGGCTGGGGCTCTTGGGCCTTGCCTGATGCTCGACGCCCAGTGGTGGCTGTGCCTGGGGAAGGAAGCCTGGCGGGGAGACCACCAATGCCATTTGCACTGGGCTTTGGAAGGCTTTCGAGTTGCCTTATCTTAACGGCATTTTTCTCAGGCTGTCGCACAGTGTGTTTGCATTCCCTAAGCATTGGCCAGCTGGACGAATGCTGACAGAAGCAGCCAGATCAGGCCCTGCTGGCTAGGAGCGCTGAGGCTTTGGGATTAGAATGTGTAACATTGGGAGGGGTAGAGGTGATAGTTTGAAGGAAGCCGGGTCCACCCCATGGCCATTTGTTTTTTTCTTGCCTGGACAACAGAGATATCAAACTAATGAGATGTTACCTGTGTGTAGGACACGAGGATTAGTCACGGGTTCCATGGGTGAGTTTCAGGGGTCTATGAACGCCTTGAATTGTATATACAGAATTGTGAGCGAACCTGTATGTGTTTACATGTATTTTCCTAGGGAGAGGTTCCCAGTTTGTATCAGACCCTCAATGTAGTCTGTTACTTAAAGACTTAAGACAGAGAATGAATCCTTGGTGGTCAGGGAGAGAAAAAGAGAGAGAGAAACAGAGAGAGAGCGAGCGAGCGAGCGAGCGAGAGAGAGAGAGAGAGACTATGAATATTATTTCATAATAGTTATACAAGCAGTTACTAGGAAACCATTCATTGACTTTCTGAGTTATAAACATTTACTTCTTAACCCCAAATAAACAGACCTCATACCATCATTGCAATCATGAGAACTTAGCTGCTCTGTGTTGGGCAGGAGTGGGGCTGGGTGTCCCACATGTGTATGTAGGGAGGGGTAGGGGTGGGAGGAAGGGAGGGTGGGTGGAGCAGGGCTCCCTGGGGAATGCAGAGATAGGAATGTGGGCTTCTTCCTGTCTGTAACAAGGATCACAGACGTTCCTGCAGCCTGCCCTCAGTTGATACCCCAAGATTGTGATCCTGGGTGGCAATGATGGCAGCCACAAGGTGACAGACCCTGTCCTTACTTACCCAATGGATGCTTGGGGGTTTCTGCTTCTCTTAAAATTTACAAATCTCACAAATGATTCATGTCCCCTGAAAGGAAAACTGAAAGTGAAATAGGCTGTTTAGTTATTTAACCTCTGCTTCTCCAATGGAGCCCTTTGGAATTTTTGAGGTCTCATTCTGGGTGTGGCTTTGGTCTGCTTTTTCTTGGCTGTTGATTCTTTAAGGCTTAATTCAAATGTTATTTTCTTTTTGGAAGCCTTTTCTGATCTTTTCAGTCAACGTTTAATCATTTTTTTAAAACAAATATTTATTGCGTGCCTACTATGCACCGAGTACTGTGATGAGAGCTGGAGGGAAAAAATGGAGAGCAGAGCAGATGTGGTCGCTGCTCGTGGTCTAGAGCTAGGACTAGAAGTGGATGACATCATACTATTTGTTAAATGTGGGGTAAAGTAGAGCAGAAATTCTTCCACATTTCTGATGTTTCTTTCCATGTAGGAGAAGCTGTGCTTTAGCTCCTGGCCTTTCTAACTTTTGACTGGTGAATTTGGGGTAAGGAATTGGGAGTGGGTGTTTCAATCCTCTCTTTCCTCTTTCTCTGGTATATAATCCAGGAAGCACCCATTCTGCTTGGCCTTTTCAACTACTGAGTTTGACATGGCAGGTCCCAGTGTCCTCCAGGTGGGTTGTAGACAGTGAAAATCCATCACTGCTTGCAACTGACCCGGTGGGTAAATTGGTCTGATTCTGGGATTTAGTATCAAGAAGTCCACTTGCCCACAGATGTAAAGTCTAGCAAATTAGACGTTCTCTAATATCCGCTTTTTCTAAATTCTCTCTCAATTGGTTCAGAGGCAGGGAAAAGGGACATCATTCGTTGGGCTTGCTCAACATCAGCTGTGGTATTGAAAATAAAATTTTGACCAGAACTAGTTTATCCTCATGCAGTACCTTTCTCAACTCTCTTTTATAATATTTATTACATTGCCATAATGATCCATTTACATATGTCTTCTCCTCTGGAGTGCCTTTGCCTCTGGTGGTACAATTTTTGTACTGGACAAAAGTATCTGGCCTGGGGGACAAATCGGAGCTCAAATTGGCCAGTGCTGTGCTGGTCATTTGCAATGGTGGTGGCCACATCAGCTCAGAGGCACCTTTTTCTAATTTACACAAAGGCTCCTTAGGCACCAGCTCGCTAGGTCCTTATATTTGATGAATGAATAAATGCAGACTCTTTAGCTGGGCAGCACCATTGCCTTATCTAAATGTAATCATCCAGAAGGGAGGAATTGCACCCATTTCACTCATTTTTCATTATTCTTTGTAAAATGCAAGAAGCCAATGCACAAGCAAGGTCAAGGCAGAATTGTGAAGGTAGGGAATATATTTGCTTTTCTGGGCCATTCCCTTAAAGTTCTATGTTACAACAACTACTACTATTACTACTACTACATTTAAGAATAACAGAAAAAACAAATGAACAATGGATTTGAATTCAGGAAACCTAGAATCTGAACCTTAGTTTTCTTGTACTAAATGGAAATCCTTTGGATCTCAATGGGTGGTGGTGAGGACAAAGCAATACAGTATATGTGAAAAAGTATCATAAACCATAAATTCATACAGCTGTTAGGGGTTATTATTATCATTCCTTGATTGCATAAATTATACTCAGAAGCATTTGCCAGCTTAATTAATGTGTAAGACATTCTGCCAATGTTGATTTCAATGTTAACAACATAACATGCTTATTTCTAGAAAATACCTAGAGCCGTTTGTGAAGTATTCGTTTTCTGACAAGTTTCTGTAGCATTTGCAACAAAATTTGAAGGGGTTTAAACCTATGACAAAAGAAATTCCCTTTAGCATCTGTGCTTCTTAGTCTGCACATATGTTTACTTCTCTTTCTATCGCTTAGCTGTTGGTTAAAGGGATGCTTTCAAACAGATTTTACTTGAGGAAGCCATTCTGCTTGTTAATGAGAATATGCCTTGTCTTACACTTTTTAAAAACCAAATGTATTGTAAGTGGAGCAGGAACATCCTTCCAACGTCCCTCCATTTTACAGTCCTTGTGAAAGCGTAACCCTGATGATTTTATAGAAAAGGGCAGAAAACCAGGGCTACCCCTCACTGGTCCAGTAGAAGGCAGAGGGTAGAGGCATCAACATTCATTTGTTTGTATTTCTCCATAATCTTCCTGATCGTAGTTCCCAAGAAGTATATAGCGTAAGACATATCGAGTGGAAGCAGTATGTAGTTCAACCTCAAAGACGAAAGCAAAGCCAACACGGAAACACCAGAAAGTTTGATTGTCAAGGACACGGAGCTCAGAAGGGAGTGGAGTATCCAAGGGCAGGAATTAGCCAGGCCTGTGTCCAAATACCAGCTCTACCACTTCTTTGCGTTAGCCTCAGTTTTCTTGCCACTAAAATGTGGCTAATAGTACTCACCCGTAGCCCTGGCAGAAGCATCAAATAAGGGGAATAAACTCTTCAAACAATGCCTGGCAAACAGGGAGCACCCACTACATGGTTTCCGTGATTATAATTATTATATCAATATTAATATCTTAACTGGCAGCTTCTGGACACTATAAGTTGTAAGGTAGTCATGATAGTAAAGGGCTTGGGAAGCCAGGTGACCCGAGTTCAAATCCCAGCTTTGCCACTCACCAGCTGTGTGAACTTGGACAAGTAACTCAACCTCCCTTAGCCTAAGTGTCTTCTTCCATAAATGGTAATAAAATCCAGTATCTATGTCACGTGTTTTCAAGAGACCTCAATGACATAATGACAGCAAAGAACTTTGATGTCGGATAACATATGTGGACCAAGAGCCCTCAAATCTTTTGTGTTCTTACCTGAGACTTGAAGTTGTTACTGGAAAGGAGGGAGAACATGGGGGATTCTGGCTGTGGGCCGTAGAGGAAGTCAGAAGCCCAAGCACCATCTTAAGGCACTGCCATGTACCTGAACTTCTCTCCTGGCTCGTGAAGCTTAGCGATGTCCCAGGACCATCAGGTTGTCAGGCTATAGTGCCTCCCCTACAAGGAGCTGACAGGACCAAGCTTCGTGGCTATAACTTTGGAGTTATAGCCCTTATATCTGTGGAATCTTAGGAAAAGTACTTAAACTTTCTGAGCCTCAGTTTTTATATCTGTAAAATGCAGGTAATAATTCCTGCTCTATAGAGATGCTATGAGGATTAAGTGAGATACTAAATGCAAAATAGTGCCTGGCTAGATAAATGGAACCAATTTTCATTGGGCGTGGCCAAATCATTTAATCATACAAGTTAGTGATCAGCTATTGAATATTCACTTTGTATCAGATATTGTACCAGTTACTATGAAACCACCACTGATTTATTCGAAAATTTTTGAGTGTTTTCGGTATGCTAAGCATCATACTAGGTGCTTATCTATCAAAACTTTCAAAAGTCTTGATAAAATATCCCTCAAGACTGTTTAATTCTACCACTCTGTGAGACCCCCAGTTATAAACCAGTTTTTCTTAATTCACACAACAAGGATGATGCCAAGAACTTGTGAACAATTGAAAATATAAAGAGGAATAAAATTTGACTGTACCAAGGAGAGGTTTCCAGCCAGGTAGAAACATTTTGACACCTCTGCCTTCTATCTTTGAATATCTTCTATAGTTGAGTTATCTTTTGTTATGTACTCTATGGTTACATTAATTAATTAATTGGACAGACGTGTATGGTGTGTCTGCTCTGTGCAGGTGATAGCACCAGCTTCTGCTTGGATACAATAAGGAATAAGATACAGTCCCTGACTCTAGGAAGTTCTAATTGAGTGGTAAAAATCAGGCACTCAGGAGAAGTCAAATAATAATAATAACATAATAATATTTTGCTGAACAAAATGAATGCCTGAATGAAACAGTGACTGAGGAAGTATCATAGTTAAAAAGCATGGACTTTATAGGCAGATAGATCTGACTTCAAGACTGGTTCTGTTCTTAACTTAGTTTTGACTTTGCAAAGACATCTAATCTCTCTAAAGTTCTGTCATCTTTAAAACAGGGCAAGACATTGCAAGTATTGACTGAGACAACGCTCATAAATGCTTAGCACAATCCCGGTCATAGAAAAGCATGACTGTCAGCCATCATTATCAACATTAATATTATCATTAGCATCGTCACTCAGAAACCCTCCCTCTCCCCTGTGTGTGGATATGCATGCATATCTGTGCCCATTGCATTCGTATGCTAGACATTTCACTCGGCATTCATGATCCAATCATCAGAGAGATTCATTCGGCCATCCATTCATTGAATCAATATCCACCGAACACTGCTATGTCCTGGGCCAGGCACTGTCCTGGGCACTGTGGATACAGTGGTGAGCAGGCAACCCTACAAGGCAAGGTCTCTGCCCTCAAGGAACTTATTTTCTAGTGGAGGAGCCAGAAGATCCATAAAGAACATATGCTAGAATGTCAGGCAGTGATACAATTTTGTGTTATGAAGAGAGAGGATTCAGCGTCTTCTCTCTTGTTATGACACAAAGATGATTTTATTTCTGGATGCATCTCCTCCCTTTCCAGAGCAGTAAGCAACAGACCACTTTGTTCAAGTCACTGCTTTCTTGTCACATGTTCATCTCTGAACCAACAGGACACTCCTCAGAAGGTTCCAGTCATCAGCATAAGTATCTCTGGTCTCCTATGAAGTGTGTGGGCTGACATGACTAGGAAATGAGAGGCTGGGAGGTAAAAGGCAAGACTTGAGAGAGTAGCTAGATTCTGCCACAACGTTAGAAGAAAATAATTATGGGTGCTCAAATTTGATCTGAATAGTGGTCAAAACACACATCTTGAGTGGCTCGCAGCCAACAGGGGACAGTGACTTTCGCTGTGACTGATCCCTTCAGTGAAAGCAGGAAGATGTCTGGCTAGACTGATTTATTGAACAATTTAACATCCACTAGATATTCTTTATTTTACCATTATTTATGACTTGCTGAGTCCTGGCAGTAAGCTTTGGATGAAATAAGGTGCAGGTGGAAGGCATGGCCTGGGGCTGAGGAGGTTTCAGCTGTAAGGAAGGGACAAATGAAGCTTCCACAGCTCACAGCTCTCACTAAGCACATGGGCTGAGAAGGTGGCGACATCTCCAGGTGTGAGTCTAGCTTGACCCTCATTCTCTGGATTCCATTCACACCTCTGACATGCTCTCTGTTTCCTGTTTCTCCCCTCCCTTTCTTGAGGGACATGTCTCCCCCTTGCAGACTGGCCTTCATGGTAGAAAATGAACCACACATCCAACCAGCCCAGATATCTCTGGGATTTGCTTCACAAGCCAAGCCCTGGTATCACATTTTCTGTTTGTAAAAGTCGGGAAGAAAGAGAGATTGAAGAGGGGAGGCATGAGGAGGAAACAGAGAAGCACACACCAAGGCCATTTTACTCCCATGAAGAGAAGCAGATGTTTCTCGTGTTATATTTTCCACTTCTGGAGTGGCTGAGATGTGGGGGTATCATCCCTGGATGCTTCCAGGGCTCGAGTTGGGGGGTCTGACCAGAAACCTGAGGTGGGCCAGCAGTTCTTCCCTCTTCAGCGTTAGTCACGCACGGGGCCCTGAGGATACCATGCGCTGTTTACATTCCCTTCCAGGGATCCGTTAGGAAGCTCTCTGATTGCCAAACTGCCTCAAGTTGGCTCCAGAAGCCTCTGCCTGGATGGCCATCCTGGTTGACCCCATCCCATCCCATGCCTGACCCCAATTCACATGCTCAGCGCAGCCTTTTAAACCTTTCCATCCTAACTCACTCTGGACCAGCAGCGTCCCACGTCAGCCTCAGCGGTCCTGGGCTCAGCTGCCCTTTGAACGTGCTTCATTCTCAGACAGACTCCTTCGAACAGTGTTGGAAGCTGAGCAAGAGGCTCCTGAGTTGTCGTATGCACATGAAATGCCACAGACTAAACACTGAGTCACCGCTCACTCGCTGCCCTCTCCGAAGCTCCAGTTTCAGAGGGAGGACCTGAGGGCTTCATTGAGAGACATAGTTTCCCCCGTTTTCTTGCTGGGTGGTTTTAAGGTGCGGCAGCAGCAAGATTTCTGGGAAAGTTTCTGGGTGGGCCATGGGCCAAGTACAATGAAGGTATCACTGGGTCAGCATTTTGTCTGAGCATCAACTCCGGCCGCTCCCACATCCCCACCCCTCAGACTCCCACCAGATTGCAGCCAGGAGCTGAGGCTCCTAATAGGACCACCACCTTATGCTTCCAGAAGGGAAGAGGCAATCCTGCTACCTGATCCTGTCCACAGCCCTGTGGGAAGGCAAGGAAGGGTGCTCCCCTTTTGCAGATGAAGAAACAGAGCTCCAAGAGGACTCTGTAATGGAGGATTTGTAACTAAGCTGTGGCTGGAGAGTGCTGGAGACTGGTCTTAGAGCCAGGTCTCCCAGCCCAGTGCACTCCTCCCAGCAGGCGCCTTCAGGAAACAGCTGGGTTATATAATGGGAAAAGAGGGACTGGGAAATTCAGTGTTGGATTCTTAGGGAAAAAGAAAACTGACCTCCCACAGTGAAATGATCAAGGCATGGTGCATGGGCCAACTGGGCATTCGTTCAGTGGCCTCTGCAGTGACCCAAACGCTGCAATTTTCCATGGAGGGAAGAGTAGGGTAGGATCTGTTGGCTCGTAGGATCTTGACCTAGTAGCTGGAACCTGGGAATTTGCTTAGCTCGCCGATCAGGGGCTGGCTCTCCCTGAACAACCTGATGAGGCTATGGGTTGACGCTTCATGGATGGGAGGGAGGGCTGGTCATTTTCTATCTTAGGGAGATAGTTCCAGGGTCATGATCTGTCACTGTTAAGACTTTTCCAAGAACAGACCATCAGAAGAATCCACATGGAGGGTGAGGAGCAGTCAATGCTTGTCCATTCCTTGCATCAGTGTTGCATATCGGCCTGTGCTGTTTCTGTTTTGTCTTCTCCACATTGATGGACCTATTCACATACAGAAGGGGGATAAGAATGCTGAAGGAGAGGGCAGTAAGAGGTGTACTTAATAGTTGAGCATGACACACATTTCTGGCACCTCTTTAAAACACAAAAACCAAAAGCTAGAAATTCTGTCACATTTCAAATTTTAGGAAAACATCCAGTTAACACCACTAAACTCCAGTTTACTCTCTCCCATAAAGCTGTTTCCTTGGGAGTAAAAGTTAATAAAAGGAGCGTTGGACTCAGGCAATATCCTTAAATATTTTTGACCATGACCCAGTACCTCATGTAAATGTGACTGAAACAGAAGTTTCACAAAGCAATATTTACCCTTATTTCTGCAATGAATTCTGATATGTTCTATTCGACTGTATTTCTATCACTGAAACAAAAAAGTACTTGTTGACTTACTAATGCATGATTGATAAAACTCTGCTGTAGTATAGAAATCTTTATAAATAGTCTCAACTGCTTCTCCTAAAATGGCTTCACTTGTTAGTCAGTCCTACACCTGGCCCCTGTAGATGATGCCAGTATGGCCAGGTGTTCACTGCTGTTGGCCCACCCACATGGAGCAGAAAGATGACAGGGAGGAAGGTTTCAAATCCTCAAGCAGATTATTACCAAGAGTCACTTCACAGTAAGGAGCCATGAGGCTTAGTGGGGGAATACCAAAATACAAATGGGAATGACCAATTTCACTTTATCTATCCTGCTTCCTGGCCTTTGTTCATGCTGTTCCCTTCTCCTGAAATACATTTTCCAGTTCCTCTGTTTCCATGTAAAGTCTGCCAATCTCTCAAGGATCATCTCTTCCAGGAAGTCTCCTCCAACCGTCTTTCCCTGCTTGGAGCTGTTGAAAACCATTTGACTCTTCCATTTATTTGATGTATCACCATGCCGTGCCAGCAGTGTTAGACTCCTTAATGTTATTTATATTTGGGGGTTGAGTTCTTTTAGAGAATCTGCTCAGCTTCATGTACTACCTGGAAGCCATGTGGTCCCAGTAGAGTGAACTAGGGGGATGGCACTTGACAAAAGCTGGGCCAATTAGAGCCTTTTCCTGGGAATTTGGAATTGGCAAATGATGGAGAGAGAGAGAGAGACAGAGAGAGAGAGAGAGAGACAGAGAGAGAGAGAGAGAGAGAGAGAGACAGAGAGAGAGAGAGAGAGAGAGAGAGAGACAGAGAGAGAGACAGAGAGAGAGAGAGAGAGAGACAGAGAGACAGAGAGACAGAGAGAGAGAGAGAGAGAGACAGAGACAGAGACAGAGACAGAGACAGAGACAGAGACAGAGAAGAAAACACTGCCTGTTTTCCTAAGAGCTTTTTTATCAGTTCCAGAATAATCTGAACTCCCCTTGCACTCTTGCTCTTGGGCCCTGTGATACAGCCCTGTGTCTTTATATCTTTATAATCTATTTCTAGGGTGACCACATGTCCTATTGGCTGGCCAGTCCTGGTTTATGTCTGTTATCCAGGCATAATTATTTCTTGTGCCCCATTTACTCTTAAAGTGCACTGGTTTTGATGATATGATCACCTTACTCTAGCTAGAATTGGTTTCTGTTATTTACCATTGCACATTTATAATGTCGGTAGCTTATAAAATAATTTCACCTATTTCAGTTCGTTCTCTTTCCAAGTTATTTCCCCCTTATAATTGTTCCTCCTTCTGTGTGCCACCACTAGCTCCCTGTCATCTAAGCCAGAGACCAGGGAGTTACCCTAGACTCTTCCTCTCCTTGACTTCACGAATCCATTTATTTATTCCTTAAAAAATAGTACTGAGTGCTCAATAAGGACCAAGCTCTGTGCTAGTTGCTGTGTCTATAAAGTGGCAAACAAAACAGATAGAGTCTTTGTCTTCTTCGAATTTGTATACTAGGTCAAGAGATACCCACAAATAGATAATTTCAAGTTGTGATAAGTGTGGTGAAGGAAAACAACAGGCTCTCTGAGAGAGAAAAGTGGGGTGGGAATGCGGCAGGCCCACTTTACACTGGGTGCCCCAGAAATGCCTCTCAGACATTTGAGCTCAGATCCGAAAGCTCAGAAGGAGCCGATTAACCCTTGCAGTACCAAGGGTTGAATGAAATCTTTGCATTTTAGGTTGATCACTCTGAAAACTACATGAAGAAGAATGGATTACAAGGGGGAAAAATGGAAGCAGGGAGACCAATGCAGAGACAATTACAGTTGACTAGACAAGAGGTGATGGTGGCTTACAAGGAGTAGTGGAGATAAATAAAAGTGGACAGATGGGGGAAATATTTTGCAGGTGAAAGTCAAGATTTGGCAGTGAATTGGATGTGGTAGGGGGGAGAAGCTGGTGGTGAGGGAGAGAGAGGGGTCCACCATGTATGTGACTTCAGCAAGAGGGTAGATAGTGGAACCATTTACTGAGATGCAGAGAAGATGAGGAAACTATTTGATCAGTACATCAATTTGAGATGAGTTTAGCTGAAGATGCTTGTGAAAATTCTAAATGGCTATTTCAGATTCATGGTCTTGCGCTTGGTTTAATGCTTTGCTATTCTCGTCTGAAATTCTTGATAATTTGATCTTTGAACTTGAGTTTTGTAAGAGAAGTTTGATTGGACAATGGAGCATGTGTATGAGCAGATGAAATATGCCTAATATGTATGTCTGCCAATCTGTGCCAACCCATTCACATATAGCATTTGTAACGCCCTATGAGTACAAATTCCAGTGGCCTCAGGATGCGTAGGAGTTTAGTGAGACTCAAAGTGAGTATAAAGGAAATGTGTTACATCGATGATTGGCTAAGGGCAGGCACCCACAACCCAGGAGTCCATGCTTGTATTTGAAACAGAACTTTCTTAGAACACAGAAAGAAGGCAATGGTGTTCTAAGAAACACAAATAACCAAGGAACCCTATCATATCCTAACTGAAGCTGAAAATGAAGGTAGAGAAGGAAAGAAAAACATGGGACAACCCATAGTTCCTTTTCCTTTTGTTCCTTCTTTATTCAACATTCTTGGTAGAATGTGTTGTATAAGAAATGAGAACAATTGAGTTAGTTTTATGCAGCATTTCTACTGTTCTGGTAAAAATAGTACATAGGCACGTTAAGAGCTATGAAACAAGAATTGTGCACTTTTGGTGATTCTGCATATGAATTAAAGGCTCTTGTATTTGCATTTAAAACTGACATTACACAATATAAAGACGAATTTTAGAATTCATGCCAATAATTAAAAATTTTAATTTTTCTTTACTTAGAATATTAAATAGCAAATAGGAAGCACCATAAAAATTTGCGAGAGACTGTGGAAGAAAGAAACACTTAATTTTAATACCTTTAATGGTACTTTTCCTCCTGCATTTTGAAGAGGATTCCCACATTTTTATTTTACATTGGGTCCTACAAATTATGGGCCTGGCCTTGGGTAGGCTGTTAAAGAAATTGTTGGGAGCCCCACATCACCAAATTTTGTTGGTTTTACAAATTAAATGTCTTTCCTATCTGCCCCCTGAGTCTTATTAGCCTGGTGTTCTCTTCATGACCTTGCCTTCCTTCATATCCTTCAATTCTACCACTCAGTGAGAGATCTCCTCCTCATCCCTTACCTACTCTTTAAGGAAAGTTGGCATGTCTAGAAAAAAGTAGAGCAGAGATACTGTACAGAGAAGGGCTTAAACAGAGAGGGCTGTATGATCAAGGAAAGACAAGAGAAGTAGGGTACAAGAGGAGGAGAGACCCCGTGTGCGACACTTACTGGATAACTAGGGATCACCCCCAAGACCCAAGAGGGCTTGTCCTTTGTGTGGTAAGAGGAGACACCCCTCGTTGACTCCTGGTGATGAGGCTGAACAACTCATGAAATGCTACCTTGCAAAAACAGAAGTACGAGTAGGGCCAGGTCTCTCCCTGCATTGCCTTCCCAGAAGTTAAGTAGAGACACACTATATAGGCTGTACCACCCAGTGTCCATCTGAGGGGCTCATGTCCAGGACTTTGGGGCAGTGGTATAATGTTTGGTTGTTCATGAACATACCTGCTCTAGGCCTGGGCAGCAATCCAACCCCCACAGATCCTACCCTCTCCCCTCACTGGCTACACGGTCAGCCAAGTTATGTCAAAGGGTAAAGGAGGATCCCACTGTAAGCTTACCAGAGTGTGAGGGACCCCATGGAGGCAGAAGTAACATCTCTGTTAGAGCTGAGTCTTTCCTCAGTTCTCCCTGGGACTTATAGGAAGACTACATTTCCCAGTCTCCTTTGCAGTTATATTGGGGTTATGTGACTGGGTTCTGGCCAATGGGATCTGAATAGTAGTGATCTAATGATGTGAGATGGATGTAGTGATGCCTGATATTCTAGGTGGAAAGTCAGACTTAACACAGTTTTCTGCAAGTTAACCAGAATGCTTCCTCAGGAGAAAGCAGTGAAGGTCGACTGTAGAGAGTGATAAATCCAGTAGGGGCAAGATAGATGTTTCATAGTAGCTTTCTTACGGGCAGATAAGATATTTGTGGTAAATTGTTACAATAATGGCCCCAATGAATTTTTCCTCCTGGTATCCATACCTTTGTGCGATTCCTTTCCACATTGATGCTGGTCTTGGCCATGTGACTTGCTGTGGCCAATGGACGTCAGCAATCATGATGCAAACAGAGGATTGCTTCATGCTGTGCTTGTTCTCATGGAACACCGCCTTCCCAGCTGTCCCAGCTGAGCACAATCAACAGCCCAGCCACCAGGTAACTGCAGCTGTGTGAGTGAACCAAGTGAAACCAGCAGAAGAACTACCTGGCCACCCCCACAGAGCTACAGGCAATAAAATTGTTGCTTTAAATCACTAAGCTCTGGGGAAGTAGATAACCAATGTATATCTTGTTCATGTTTGCTTCCCCAGAATCTACTCTACTGCCTGGCATATTTCTGCCCTCAGTACATTTTTATTGACATAAACTTTATCCTCCCAACATCCCTGTCAGGCAAGTATTACTATCATTTTCTATTTATTTGTAATTACAAGAGGCATAGAAATGTCTATTCATCCCAATCCTATATGTTGGGGGACCATCGGATGATCTTGTAGAAGATGTAATCAAGATCCAGGGAGATGCAGGAATTTATTTACTAAATAAAGTAATAGGTATGTAGAAATGTATGATATATTTCAGGGCCATATCATGTTTTACAAAATGGCTTTCAACACAAGAAACACTTTGTGGCAGTCTGGCTGTATCCTCACAAATTCCATGTCTTCTCTTCTGGAACTCATAGAAAGACTCCATTTCCTAGCCTCTTGCAATTATTTGGGGACATGTGACTGAGTTCTGGCCAATGGAATATGGACAGGAGTGGTCTATATCAGTTCTAAGGTTGGCTCTGAAATACTTTTGTCGTCCTTTAGTCTGGATGTCAGCAAACTATGGCTTGTGCCAATCTGGCCCACTGCCTGCTTTTATAAATAAAGTTTTATTGGAATACAGCCACACTCATGTTTACACATTGCCTCTAGTTGTTTTCATGTTGCAGCAGCAGAGAAGAGTAGCTGTGACAGAGACCAGATGGCCTGTAAAAACTGAAATATTTCCCCAAAGTTTGTTGACCCTGCTCAAAATAATCCTCTTATGGGGATGCTGTGATGCGCCACCCTGTTTCCCCTCCTGCACTGACAAACGTAATTCCTCAGCTGTCACCATCGGAGTTCTGCTGGAAAACGGTCCTCGTCTATATCCAGTGACCAATGGACACAGGTTTAACAGCATAACCACCTTGCCCCAACTCGGAACAGCTCTGAGAGGCTACCCAGCTCCGGAATTCTCCATTGGGCTGGTGGAGACCTTCCTTGGGCTGTGTTGCATCTCACCTTCTCCCTCTGTCCAATCTTGGCATTTTTCTACACATGTTGATCCCAAGAACACTCCCTAATAAATATCGTACACTCTAGTCTCCGGCAGCAGCTTTCATCCCTTTCCAGGGTATTTCCTATGTCACAGATGGAAGGTGCTGGATCCTTGCATCATTACTTAGAGGACAGTCACAAGGAGCACCTCTACTGTGTTATACCTCTTAGATTTGGTATTGTTTGTTATAGCAGTGAGCTCTTCTTATTTTGACAAATATACTCAGCAAGGCAAGATGTTCACGCCATGAAAGGTCTACAGGAACTGAGACATACTGGGGACCATCTTCTCAGTCGCTACAGAACATCTACCCTGTGAGTGGGATGGAAAGTCAAGTCACTCACACTGTGCTCTTTTTCTCTCTCTCACCAAGTACGCATACAGACATGCGTGGTTTTATTGCAAGGCCCTCCACCAGCAAAAGCAATTATGCCTCACTTTATTGCGGTGGTCTGGAACCGAATCCACAGTATCTCTGAGGTATACCTGTAGCAGAATTCTTATAAATTAAATGTGGGCTGCACCTCCATCCCTGTTTGGGGCTCCACCATCAAGGCACCTTGGAGCAGCTTGCATTCTGCAATAGTTGAAGAATGTAGCATGTGGACGGCTGAGAGGTGGATAAGTCAGGATCAAATCAAGCCCAGATGTCAGTCAGTCTTCCCTGATCCAAGCCGTGGGTTGGGACAGAATTCAGAGGAAGGGGCCCCAGTGGGGGTTCCCTGGAGCTGAACATCAACAATCCCACTGCTGACTGCCCACCAGGCATGGCTGCACTTGTGTCCCCTTCACTGTTGGAGTGTCTGCAGAGGCATCTGGAGCCCAGCGTGGTCTCTTGTCTCCTCTCTCTGAAGTCATCCTAGGACACAGGTGTGCAACCCCCACAGCCAGTCGACAGAGAAGATGAATCAACTTCTCTGAAAGACATGCCCCAGAGCCATCTGTCGGCTGAAACTTGTCAGAATGAGCATGGTCTCCCTCCTGACCACAGCGCATGAAAATATGTGGTTTGCCCAAGGAAGAATCTGTATTATTCTTTAAAGGAACAATACTAACCACAGATGTGCAGTGTCTAGCATCGTAGGGATTTCCCTGAATGAGGAGATCAGTAACTGTGTCAGTCAATTCATGAGATGACTTTGGGCTCAGGTGTGTACTTTGCCACTTTAAGCTCTGGATTTGGGTTTTCAGAAGTCCAAGTGGAAGTCCAAATGCCTCTTCCTGTCACTTCGTATTTTTTATAACATGCCCCTCCTACTTTACTTATCTTTTATGGCTCTTGATGAATAAGATCGAGACACCTGAAAGCCTCTATCTCTGCCTCTAGGCCTTTGCTCATGCCATTTTTCCATGGCTGTACTGCCATCCCTTTTTTAACCACTATCTAATTTGTTAGGACTCTTTCCACTGTAATTAGCAGAAGCCCAAACCAACTGCTTTAAGCGAAAAAACTACATTTATTAAGTAATATAACTTAAAATCCAGGATGATTTGACTTCAAAGTCAGGTATAACTGGGTCCAGGGTTCAAATAAGTTTTCCAGAACCTGGGGTCAGTCCATTTGTCTGTGTCTCAACTATGTTTCCTTCCACTGTGTCTTCAGTATCATTGCAGGCACCGGATGGGCTGACCCCGGCAGCTCCAGGCTTATAGCCTAACAGGTCACCTATTCTACAGAAAGAGATTGCCTCTCACCCAATAATCCTGGGAATGGGCCTGATTAGACTGTCTTGGGACATACACATGTTCACCTATGAACTAATCATTGTAACCAGGGCATGGGATTCCCATTATTGGCCAGGCCTGTGTCCCTTGCTCACCCCCAAGGCCAGGGAGTAGGGTTCTTCCTCAAAGGATATCAAGATCCTATTATGAGAATAAGGTTGAATGGATGTGGAACGGGAAAAATCTGTAGATAGATACACAATCTTAGCCTGCTTCTCAAGCTCAAGTTCATCCCAGTCCACATTCCCCTCTCTCATGACTGTAACACTTTACAGTTGAATATGGGATTGTTTTATGCCTCCTATGCTTCTACTGGGACCGGAGGGCCTTCCTGGAGAATATAAGACATGGGGTGGGTAGGATATGGGGGGTAGAAATCACATTATATTTCCTTTCCTCATTTGAAATAGTGCAGTAAGATGGAAACCAGGCTGCTTGAATCAGGGGAAATAGAGCTGTTAACAGGGAGTTTGGAACAGAGAGAGATGAGCTTTAGTGGCAAGGACTAAGGATCAACTCTACCTACCTGTATATATGAGCGGCCCTCCATCTCATGCTCCCCAGCAGCTATCTCCAAGTTCAAGTAGGATACCCAGATTTGCCATACTTTGGGGCCAGCTGAGCACCTGTTGGGTCTGTGTGACTCTCTGAGCTCTTTGTGATCAGTGATCTATCCCTTTATTTCTCTTACACCGCTCTGTGTGGCGAGCTCCTTGCTGAGCACCTAATAATGACCCCACAGGTTTGTGTTGGGTTAAATGGTGCTGTAGATATCAGTGCTCAAGCTTGGGAGTCAAGAGGTCTGGGTTGTAATCAAGTCTCTTGACTTCAGCCATCCCAGGAGAACACGGAGCAGGGCAACAGCTATTTTTGTCTAGTGCTTCTACTTCACAGCGCTTACTTTGCCAGCTCACTCACAATGACCCTCTGAGATCATCCAAATTCTACAGGGTAACCTTCTCAAGGTTAAAACTAAGGCAAAAGCTAGGTGTAATCAAAACGTCCCTGGAAATTCCTATAAATCATCCATAAAGTAATTTAAAAGATTTTGTGATTACAACTAAACACAGTAATACTTGTGAATTATGTGGTATGAATATAGTGGCATATTTAGTGAGAGTACATTCCAACGTGGGATATTAAAGTACATCCATTTAGGCCTTTAATGCAGCAAGATTTTCACAGCCAGGAGCGGGAGAAGAAGAGCAGTTCCACTTTTTCCGTGTTAGGATCATTGTGGGGGCACATATGCATTGAGTGGGTTCTCAGGAAGAATCTTCTGGACTTTAAAAATTGTTTTTATCTCTCTCTCTGTTTTTTACTAAGTACAAATGGATGGATTTGGGTAAATTAAATGTATGAGGCATTTCCCCAGTCTTATTCAATTAAATAATGTTGATTATAGATTTAGAAAGTGCCAGGCATTGGGCTGGCTGCAGGGAATTCAGTGGTGAATAAAATAGATGTAATTAGCTTAATGGAATTTATAGTCTTTACAGATTGCTTTACAGATAAAGAAGCTGAGGCTCAGATAGGTGACTGTCAAAGATTGCTCACTCAGTAAGGAGCAAGGCTGGGATTTGAACCCAGGTCTTCTGGCTTTAACCTTAAGCTTTTCCCAACTGCTCTCCACTGGCTTCCATGGTAACTAAAGTCACTTTCAAAGCCAAAGCCAGAGTCCTGGAGTTCATTACCAAAGAAAGAGGCCTCTGGAATTGGCCACTTGCCTTGGCAGTTGGGATCTGGAACCGAGTTTATATTTGATGTTGAATCGATTCCCTCCAGAAATGGGATGGGTTGGAATGGAATGGTAATGAGGGCTCTATTTGCCCCAGAGGGCCCACTCCCTATCGTGATCACCAGCCATCATGGTTGACCACCCTTTTAAAGCCCCCTATTGATTACAAAGAGTTGATTTCTTCTGATGCAAGTGGCTGAGCCAAGGGCACTTAAAGCTGTGCCATGGGCCCCCAAATTACTGCCTTCCGGACAAAATATGTCAGGCAGCTTTCCCAAGAGCCCATTTCAAGGACAAAGAGGCTGGTTCTGGCTTGCCTCTTGTTCGGTGTACGATGTGCGTAGGTTTGATATCCTTCCCCATGTGTACCCCACATGGCCTGAGAACCTGGCTGCCCCCTCTCTCAGAGTCCTAGGCCCTCCATGAGACGCTCAGGCCCCGTCCTAGATGGAGCCTAGAGGATGGCACCAACACGACCCATCCACAGCTGTGGTTTGCCCTGGCACTCCATGTGCTGACCTAGCCCGCCACAGGGGTGGTGGCGCCAGACCTGGGGCTCCTCCTAAACTGGGCACAATCATTTGGGCAAATTGAAGAGCAATCTTCATATTGAAAACAGTGGTGATTCCTGTCCTCCTCCCTAAAGCCAGGGCGGGTTTGGCTTCATGTGCTCAGTTTTATTAAGGAGACATTTCTAGTGAACTTGCGCTCAGGTTAGAATTGATTCCTTCCAATGGCTCCTGTCAGAAAAACCAAAAGAAAGCATTTAGCCCAAGGAAAGTTTGGCTTCTCACATAGATCTGTGTATTTACCCTTTGGAGAAATGTCACTAATGATGTTTTAATAATGCTTTATGTACTTAGAGACCAATAATAAGAAGAACTTATTATTTACCAAAGCAACTGCTAGCTCCTTAATGATGGGCTAAGTATCAGCTACTGGCAGGATATGTAGTGGGTAAGTGCTGTGTAATTACCAAGCAAATTCATCATTACTTCTGTCTTATAAACCAGAATATGTGTTAAATAATACTTTGGGGCCACTGAAAGTAATTACTGAGCCCCATCTCTGTAAGAACATGTAATTATCCTACTGTTGCCCTGTGTTTACTAAGCAAACCTATGCAATTATTATCTAAAGCCTGAATCCTGCCCTCAGAGCCACAAAAGTGCACCCGAGGGCAGGTCTGTGCCTGGCATCGAAGCAGCATGTACCCTGGGTCATGAAGCCCTGGGGCCTCTACTTCCCAAATTCCAGCTCTGCCCTCATTCTGGCCTCTGAAAAGCCACAAGCAAGGCTTTGTGAAACAAGTCATTGTGTCTTTCCCTCTTCGCCCCCCCCACTGCATCCCGGCCCCTGCTCTGAGACCCTGCTGCTGGGACCTGCCAATCCCTACCACAGGGTCTGCTGGGACCTAAGCATCTGGCTGCAGAGGCTTCAATTCAACAGTTCAAGGAACCTCTTTCGAAGGCTCACCTTGTGTCAGGAATTGTGATGGGCTCTGAGAATATAAAGATCAATGAGCTATGTCCCCTGCTTTTGAGGGGCCAGGTGGGAGAGGCAGACAGTGTACAGGGATGATAGGTCTGGTAGACAGAGACTGGATAGCATCAAGGTCAAGAGCATGTGCTCTGGTGCCAAGCTGCCTGGCTTCAGATCTGCATTTGCAAAGTGGAGATATGATCAGACGGCCTACATTAAAGATCGCTGTGTGAGTTACAGGAGGAAAGTGCTGAGAACAGTGCCTCGCATACCCAGCGAATGTTCCTCACCAGTCTGCTATTATTTTAACATGGTAAACACGTGGAGGAATGCACATCTGAATGCTTCAGCGTTCAAATGCCACCATGAAATGAAGCCTTCCCTGGTCCTACCCGAGACAGTTTTCTTTTCCTCCGCAGAACTCAGGGAGCATTCCATCCAGATGTCTCTTATGGCAGCTAGCATTTTCTACCAGGCATTGTGTTAACTGGTGTCGATCTCTGACCTTCCTCACCGAGTTTATTGAGTTCTGAGTTTGGGTATTATTCATCTTTGTGTCCCTAACACCAAGCATAAGACAAGCAGTGCAGTAGGCACCCGTTACATGTTTGTTGAATGAATAGCGGTCACTCAATAAACACTTGTTTAAAAAAAAAAAAAAGGAGCCCTTCAAAATCCTATTTGACCACATGGCCAAGGCAAGGAGCCAAAACCACAGATTTTGTTCTGTTTTCACTAATGTGGATACGTGTGGGGGAGTTGGGTTTTGAAAGGGTTGCATAAGAGATTTCTTTACAACTGAGATGGGTGAACAAAAGACTAATTAATTAAAAACAAAGAAACAAAGGCCCCAAGCACTAGGCTCATTTCTGCTTACTTGGTATTGACGGGTTGACATTTGACTGGGAGGCTGGGTCTCCAGGCAGGACCCCAGCTCTTTTTTCTAGCAGCTCTAGGCCTGAGCTGGCCCTTGGTGAGTTGCAAGGCTGAAAGCAGCATTGTTTACTGCTTTTGTTCAGGAGGTCCCCCAGCTGGTCCCAGGTCACCCGCTTCACTGTTGACTTGCATGTTCTTATGCCAAGGGCCCTTGGTATTAGCAAAAGATTAGATTTTTCTTTCTTCATCACCAACTGTTCCTCTCCCACCCACATGCCCCACGTCCTCCATCCCTTTCATTCCTTCAGTCTCAGAATCGCTCTGGGTGAATGTTAATTAGGCTGAACACAAGCTGGAAGGTCAATGGCCAGTGTCTCCTCTGTAAGGCACCCTCTCTCTGGTGGATTCTTAAATTTGACAATAGGAACAATGATTAAATTGGTATAGTTACCATTTCAAAGAACTTTCCCAGACATTTTATATACTATATAATATATATGTATATGTGTATATATATATATACATATATATATGTATATATATATATACATATATATAGAATTTTTTTTAATGTTCAGCTTTAGTGAGGTATAACGGACAAATAGGAATTGTTTATATTTAATGTGTACAACTTGACATTTTGATATATTGCATACATTGTGAAATAATGACAACAATCAAGCTAATTAACATGGCCTTAATCTCACATATTCTTTTCCTCCCTTCCTCCTTCCCTCCCTCCCTCCCCTTCCCTCCCTCTTTTCCTTCCTTCCTTCCTTCTAAAGTAATTTTTTATTTTTGAATTACAGATGACATGCAATATTATATTAATTTCAGGTGTACAACATAGTGATTAGACACTTATATAACTTACAATGTGATCACCCAATAAATCTAGTGCCCATCTGACACTATACATCGTTATTCCAATGTTATTGACTATATTCCCTATGTATAAAGTTATTGTATTCATTATTCCTGACTGGTTCTTTTTCATGTTTCCTATCTCCATTTTTGTTTCCAATCTCTTTGTTGAAGTTCTCATTGAGATCATTGAGCATCCTCATAACCAGTGTTTTGAACTCTGCAGCTAGTGGGTTTTCTTTAGTCTTTTTTTTTTTTTTTTTTTTGGAGCTTTGTTCTATTCTTTCATTTGAGACATGTTTCTTTGTCTCTTCATTTTGGCCACCTCTCTGTTTTTGTTTCTATGTATTAGGTAGAGCTGCTATACCAGACATTATGTTTTATTCTGACCAAGAAGACTCTGCATTTTATTATTCACATTTTATAGTTGAGAAAAATAAGGCCCAGAGATAGTAAGTGATCTGTTCATCATCACAACCAGGAGATAGTAGACCTCCAGGACACATTTTTTACCTGCTAACTCTATGCTCTTTCTAATACATCACAGTGTCTGTATGCTCTGAAAGCCTAATGTCTAGTAAGCCTACAACATTTAACATTTAAGATGAAATTCAGTTACAGTTGTAAGCACATAACACCCATTGTCATTGCATTTTAGAACTTTCTGATGATGAAGTCTAGTCATTTCTTGGGTTTGACAATAAGGTAGATGAGGGTGAGCTGGCGGTCAATAAGAAGCATATTAACATGAAAGATAAATGTCTATAAAGTGATTCACTCAACTCCTGTCCACTCTATTCAACCACAGAACAATTTAAGACCAGTATGTGCTGCTTTGGGCTGGGTAGAGGAACCCCCAAACGTATGATTCTCATGTTCTTAAAGGAGTCCTCAGTTTCGTTGGAGCAGCAAGATGAACAATACCCAACAGAAAAGATCATATCCCAGTGAATGGTTTAGAATACTGTTAAGACACTTAGAAGGAAATGAAGTTTGAACTAGGCCTGGAAGTATGGCTTGACCCTTTGTTTATATGGACTGTGGTGGGACAATAATGAAAAACATACACAAATAAAAAGAACTAGCATTTATGAAGTGCTTACTATGTATCAGAACCTCTCCTAAGAGCTTTGCATGGACTAACTCATATAATCTGCATGTTAACCTTATCTAGTAGTTATTCCCTTAATAAATGGAGGCTCAGAAAAGTTAAGCAACTTACCTGAACTACCCCACTAGTAAGGTCAAATTTCTGAACCCAGGAAATTTGGCTTCAGAGCCTAATTTTTTAAACACTACCTAAGAATTTAGAATACACATCAGTTGTTCACATAAACTGAATATTGTTATACACTAGACAACCTGGTCATTGCTTGTTCATGTACTAATTCTCTAAATACATGTGACCCATAGATAAACTGGGGGCCCCATGGCCTAGCTTTGGCATGATATCACACTCAATGAAGCAACAGTTTAACCACCAACATTTCTTATAACTATTTCAATTTCTTCTGGCATCTCTTGAAGAATATTACAGGAGATCCAATTCATAAATCTCAGCAATATTTCTTAACATCCTTTTTTACCATTTCTGAAACTTTCAATATCTCCCAAGCCTCACAGCTGTCCCCAAACCCCTTTTTTCTTCAATGCTTGTTCTTACCTCTCTGCCAAAACATCTGCTAAAAGCCAAGCCATGTGACTCTTGGTTCTTTCCTCCTTCTTCCCATCTTTTGGGGCCTCTCCTTGTTTTCCTAATAGCTCTTTCTCTAATGTAAACATTTATTTGCTCCTGTTCCTTATATTCTTACACCACCGATTATCCCCACTTATGTAATAATTGCCAGGAACTTCACTAAGGGTCTTAAGATATCTCTTAGCAAAGAAGGGGAAGACGATAAGTGACCTAAGTTAGAATTTTTCTGATGAAAGAGGGGTTGGAGGATGAGGTAGAAAGTGAGCTCTTCATTGCACTTTCTTTGTCTTTCTCCCCATCACAGGTGTATGGACTCACAGGCTTGCTGATAGATTCTGGGGATAAAGAGATGAGTGAAAAAATGGTCTCTACCTTCAAAGAGAGTCTCATTCAGCAGGAGAGACTAACAAATAAACAGAAGGATATGACACTACATGTTACACTAGAAGCAAGCAAGGGCTAAGCACGCACACAATGGGGGTGGGGCGGGTGGGGGTAGGTAGGTTGGGAAGGCTTTGTGCAGAAAGCAAGGTTAAGTGATTGAAGCCAACAGGGGAACACAGCAAGCCGGAAACTGGAGTTCCTTTAGAAGGGGACCTGGTATTTGTCCAGAAGACTGAAGGACAACTTGGACTTTTTCACTTTTCCAAGAAGGAGAGAATAAAAAGGTGCTTACATTTGTTAAATTAATAAAAATGTCTTGGTGGTTGGGAATTTGCCTACCCCCCTGATCTAGCCCCTCTACCTAGGATCAAAACAGAGTCTCCATCCCACTTCTTGCTGGAAGCCCTTCCAAGCCACCCCATCGCCCAGTAATCTTCTCTGAACCCAAAAGTGACACTTATTTTCAAGCCCCTTCTCCCCTTAGCACTTGTTCTGTGGCTTAATCTCATTGTGTCTTTCCAGTTTTCCCCATCAGACTGTGAGCTTCTTGAGGACAGGGGTCATGGCTGGTCAGTCTCTGCCCCCTCCGATGTGGGTAGACGGAGAGTGCTCTGTCAGTACTCTAAGCGTAAGAAAGAGCTGGAAGACCATCTCTTCTGACTTTCTCATTTAGAAATGAGGACACTGAAGCCCCGAGGGTGGGTGACCCTGAATGATACCTCTAACTTTCTTACCTCACTTGGGCAAGATGAGCAGGTCTGGAGGGACTTCTGGCCTCCTACATGCTCTACAGGCCTACGCCACTTTCCTGGAGCTCTTAGGCCAGACACCTACTCATCAATAACAAAATCTCGGTATTCGTATAAAAATAATATTTCTGGTTTCTCTGAAAGAAAGATGTGAAGACCTGCCCCTCTTATGCCTACGCTGTTCTCTAGCAACAATCCCCTGGGGCTGAGCATCTGATGAGTGGGGACTTTCCAGTGCAACTCACATCCCCTCTTTTGCAGTTTTCTTGGTCACTGCGTGCCTAGCCCCTACCTGCATTTGGGCTTGCAATGAGTACTTTAGGCTCTTGCACTGGGATTGGGTCCTGGCTATATTCACTAAAGTAATATTTAGCAAGTGCCTAATGTGTACCAGATGCCATCCACTGAAAATACAAGTGAACAAAACAGACAATAATCCTAACTTCCAGGAGCTTATGAAGGTCTGACAATTAAGTTTGCGAACTTTGTTGCAGCCATGTTGCTAACTTTTTTTGATATCAGAGGGATTATTCATTACGAATTTGTACCAACTAGACAAACAGTTAACCAAGTTTACAATTTGGAAGTGCTGAAAAGGCTGCATGAAAAAGTTAGATGACCTGAACTTTTCACCAACAATTAATTCATGCCTCTTGCATCATGACAATGCTCCAGCTCACACAGTACTGCCTGTGAGGGAGTTTTTAGCCAGGAAACAAATAACTGTATTGGAACACCCTCCCTACTCACCTGATCTGGCCCCCAATGACCTCTTTCTTTACCTGAAGGTAAAGGAAATATTCAAAGGAAGACATTTTGATGACATTCAGGACATCAAGGGTAATACGACGACAGCTCTGAGGGCCATTCCAGAAAAAGAGTTCCAAAATTGCTTTGATGGGTGGACTAGGCGCTGGCATTGGTGCACAGCTTCCCAAGGCGAGTACTTCGAAGGTGACCGTAGTGATATTCAGCAATGAGGTATGTAGCACTTTTTCTAGGATGAGTTTGCGAATTTAATTGTCCAACCTCATACATTCAGTGGGGGGCCATATCCAATAAGCCAAATAAGTAGGTTATACAGTTCCTGTGATAAGTATTGGGGAGAAGAAAGCAAGGATGGTAGACTGGGAATGAAGGGCAAGGTGGGTTGCAAGTGCAACAGGTTGTGAGTAAAGACCTCAGGGGGAGGATAGCATTTGAGCAAAACCTGAAGGGGAAGGGGAGAACTATTTGTGTGTTGGAGAGAAGAACATTCCAGGCAGAGGGAACAGAGAGTGCCTGAGTCTCGATTGTACCTAGCCAGTTTGAGCAAGGAGACAGTGCAGCTCTAGCAAAGAGAGTAGTTGGAGGTGAAGTAAAACAAATTGGTGGGGTCTGGCTCATATACCCTGTTTCCCTGAAAATAAGACCCAGCCGGACAATCAGCTCTAATGCGTCTTTTGGAGCAAAAATTAATATAAGACCCGGTCTTACTGGACTATAATATAAGACCAAGTCTTAATATAGTATAGTATAGTATAGTATAGTATAGTATAGTATAGTATAGTATAGTATAATATAATATAATATAATATAATATAATATAATATAATATAGTATAATATCTGGTCTTATATTAATTTTTGCTCCAAAAGATGCATTAGAGCTGATTGTCCGGCTGGGTCTTATTTTCGGGGAAACAGGGTAGGACCTTGTAGACTGTGTAAGACTGGCCTTTTCTTTGAGTGAGAGGGAAGATATTAGGGAGATGTGATCGGGGAGGGACCAAATCTGACTTGAGTTTCAAGTTGTGAAAGCATCATTCTGCTGCAGTCTTGAATATAGAGTGTTGGTGTCTAGGGATTGAGCAGGGAGAACAATTAAAAGTGATTGCAATAGTCCAGAAGAGGTGTAATGTCATATCAGGGTGGTCACAGTGGAGGTGAGAAGTGTTCAGGTTCTGGATAGATTTTGAGACATTGCATGTTCTTGGTGATTTTTTCTTTTCAGTATTCCTTTGTGAGGGCCATGCCAGCATATTCCTAACTTTGAATTTCATAGAAAAGGAGTTGGAAGTCTCAGATCTTTTTTCCCAGGAGACTTCTGGGCTCTTTATGCAATTTGATCAACCTCTTCTCCAGCGCTCTGGTGCCAAGAGAAGCAGAAGTGCTGTAAAACTTTAGAAAATCACATGAAACAATAGCCATAATGCTTTTTTTTTTTTTGCCTTTGCTCCACAGCCAGAGAGATAGCCTTTATATTCCCAAACCCCATAAGAAACCCTCCCAAAGTGACTTGCTGTCTTCATCCAGCTAGAGAAGAGAAAGTGATACCTTTTCAAAATTTCATCTCATAGGCACCCTATTATTTATAGGACTTTTCAAAAGGGAAGATTGCAAAGAAAGATTTGCCTGTTGGAAATCAGCAGAATGGGCTGAAATTGGTGTGGCTGGTATCTAAATTAAGTTTGAGGGGGTGTAGGGAAATTCTCATCTGTAGGGTCTAGGAGATCTACATCCACAGTTGGGAGCAATGGCTGCTGACGATTTCTCTAGAATAAATGTGGACATGTTACATTTCTGGTGCAGTGCTCACTTTATGGCCTTGGCAATTCTGTTTCAAGAATAGAAGATCCTGTCCAACTCTAAAATTTTCTGGATTTTGGGGTCCAACAATTGATTCTTGCATGCTAATAGAATATTACGTATGTAATAGATTATTATATAGATAGGACTATTGTGAATTGCCGTTTTTTCTCATACTTCATTTTTGTTTCACTATTTTGTGTTTTCTTATCAGCATCGTATCTTTTCCTCATTTTCTACAGGAGTGATTCCAAATCATTAATATTCTCTCCTACCTTCCAAGATCAATTCACCTCTTTATTCTCAGCAGGTAACTTTAGTTCTCACTTCTTTGAGAAAATAAAGGACATTAGCTATGAAATTCATTAACATGCCTCCTCAAAAATCTACCTGTTTCTTTGTCCAACTCCCTTTTTTCCATTTTGCCTGAGAGGGAGGAGGTAAGGGGACAAAGATCAACCACTTAGTAACTAACCCCCCACTTGCTCTAGAATGATCAGCACATCCTGTTCAATGCCTCTCTCACCTTCCTACAAACAGGCTCAGATTTTCCCTATTTCCCTAAACTCCTCCCCCGACTTTGCCTCACTCTTCAGCCACTGCCCCACATCTCTCCTCCCTTGCTGAACCTCTGGAAGATCTTGGCTCCATCTTTGTCTTGATTTCTCCACAGTTTCCCAATCACTCTTCACCCAAGTCTATTATCTGGGTTTGACTTCTGCCACTTTATTAAAGCCCCTCAAGAGTCCCCATTAATTTCCTAATTACCAAATTGTATGATTTCCCTCAGTCTTTACTCTCTTGCTAATTCAAACTGTGGTAACTGGACCAGGGTCAAGGATATCACCTGGAAGCTTGTTACATATGCAGAATTACCCTACCCTAGGGCTTCTGTATCAAAATCTGCTTTGTGACAAGATCTCCAGGTGACTCAGTAGAACGTTAATGCTCAGACTCTCTGACGCATTTGATACAAGTCTTGGAACACCTTCACCTTTTCCATCAGACCCCTTTCTCTAATTTCTCCTGCTCCCTCTTTCGCTATTTTTTTCTTAATCTCATCTCTTGCTCCTCTTTCTCTAATAGTACTGTAAATATGAATCTTCCCTAGGATTTTGCCCTCTCTACTCTTCTAGCAATTTCTGTATTCTCTGGGAACTTTCTTCTCCCAGACCATCAACTACCATGAAATGGTGACTCACACATTTCTGTCTGTCTTCAGAGATTCAGGATTGTGCTTCCAACTGCTTTCCAGTTTTCTGTCTGTCCCGCAATGCTTCCAACACAACATATCCCCCACAGAACTTGTTATTTTCCCGATTTCCCACCCTTACTTCTCCTCCTGGTCTTCTATCATGTTGCATGACATTATTAGCTCTCCACCCTTTCACAAATGCTACAGATCTTAGGGTCTTCTCTTCCCGCTTTCTTACCTCCATGTCCAGTGAGTCACCAAATTTTGTCTATTCAACCCCAGACATATCTGTGCAGTACCATCCCTCTTCTCCGTTCCTCTGCCATTGCAAGGATTTAAGCCCTTGTCATCAGTAACTTGGTCTATTATGTAGTCTCCGAAGTGTTTTCTTACCCTCACCTCTAGTCTCTGCCCTCCAGTCTATCCTCCACTCCGACATCAGTGCATGCTTCCAAAAGTGCTCAACAAACGGTTGTTCTCATTGCTTCTAAAACTCTCGAGTGGATCAGCCTAACCCACAGGATCCTGTCCAAGCTCATAAGTTTGGCGTGCAAGGTGCTCCATGATCTGGGCTCTGCTATTTCCCCAGCAGAGTCGGCCTCTCTCGCCTTCATCCCAGAAATACAACATTTCTCACAGATCTCATACATACCTTGCTTACACTTCTGCTCTCTAAGCCACCCCCCTCTCCCTATTTTCTGACTTTGCTCATCCTTCAAGGCTAAATTCTAATACCTCTGCCTCTGTGAAACATTCCTTGAGTTCTGAATAGAAAAAGTGACTCAGGCTCCAGTGAACACTCTGTTCATATTGCATATATTGAACCCGGACGTGGTGGTACGGCTGGTTCTAAACTTCCCGCCCTTACAGGGCTCTGTAGGCCTTGTTAGGGCAACGGTTGTGTCTGACGCATGTTTGTGTCCAGTGTCTAGTACATAATACATGCTCTGTAAACAATGATTTGCTTTGAATCAGTAGCCATTTGCCCCTACTTCTGTTGTGTATACTATGCTTAAAGATAACAATGCAAATGTTTTTGTTTGTTTATTTATGTCTTTGGCATATCAGATGACTAAGTGGGTGTTTCCACAATATTCGGAATGAGCTGAGACTTGAAGCTCCTTGAGAACATTTTCTGTCTTTAAGATCTCACTATGTGATTCTATTAGTAGAAGTGAGCATTGGGGGGATTTTTCTCCACATGCTTCTGCACCAAGGCATTTAACCTTTACTCCTATCAAAGCTATCCCCGTCCCCAGCCATACCCCAAACACTGTACAAAAGATACTTCTCGTAGTCTTGACACCAGCAACGAACGCCTCTTATGTGGTGAAGTGCAGCCTTGAGGTTAAGAGCTTGAAGTCTGGCATCAAACAGACCTGGGTTCAGATTCCTGCTCTGCAAATTCCTACTTGTGTAACTTTCACCAAGTTGCTGAAACTTTCCACTTACATCTCAATTTCTTCAACTGTAAAATGGCAATTATCATAGCACCTACTTCATAGGCTTGTTATGGAGTTATTTCAGGTTGACCACGCCAAGGGGCTAGTACATCCTGAGGCTGACACAGGTAGAAGAGGACATTGCTAATGCTGATGAAGCTGATAATGATAATCAAACTGTACATTAGGACCTGACTCTGACCTTGGTGGGGCTGAAGCCCAGCGGGTACTAGAGAAGTCTGGCTCCACGGGACTGACTGGCACGGCCAAGGTGGACCACACGCATTCCTGGGCTAGGGCCCTGACCTGCCTGACTTCCCAAGAATGAGGAAGCCACACAAAGACAAAACAACCTACTTGCTTAGATATGTTTCTCCTTTGAGAACAAACAACAATAATGAGCCCTCCCATTCCTCAGCCTCATATGTCACAAACAGCTTTCAAACACAGTAACAATATTATTTTCTCAGACATGTTTTCATTGGGAAGAAAATTCTAACACCCAATCTTAACTGTGGGGGTCTGGTACAGATTTATTGCAGAGGGGTGTGTCTCTTCTCCTTGCTTGGAACATGTGGGTGGCTTCTGACAGCCCTTTCAATAAAATCCAAACATCCCCCACTTTCCACAAAACCTTTTGTGATGTGACTCCTGCCTCACCTCCTTGGGCCTCAGTTGTCTTCTGTTTGGCGATGTAGACGAGCCATGAAAACTCAGACTTTTGATTCACGTCATGCTTCTTCACACTTCCCATCTCTTTGACTTTGGGCAAGTTATTGTTGGGGGCATATTCTTGGGGGTTCTCAAGGGCCAACACCTTCACCCCCCACCCCCACATGGAGTTGGAACCAACTGACTAAGTAGTAGGCATTAATTCATCTGCTTTTTGACTAATAGTGCTTGATGAGACCTGCTGGCAAATCAGGTTTCCGAAGTCTAGACGTCTGGATTCATCTGTAGGTGAATCTTACAAAGTGTTCAAAGCAGGTAAAGAACCACAGGTTCTTCTGGTGGTAGTTGTTGGCTTACCAGGTGGAGAGGCAGTGTGTGTGTGTGTGTGTGTGTGTGTGTGTGTGTGTGTGTGTGTGTGTGTGTGTATAAGCCTCTTTCAGGGCCTTCTCTGAAACTTCCATTGCCTTACCTAGCAACTACACTCTTCCAACCATCGCCTGCAGGTTTCTCTGCAGAAATAACGGCCTTTCCATTTTCTGTACATGTGAACTGGACACAAACTGAAGAGGTTCCAGGATACTATCAATTTTGGCTTCCAGGTCCAGACCTGAAAGCATAGTAAGATTCCAAGATTGGGAATGTCACTGAAAAGCTCCCTGTCTCTTGGCTGGTAGGCACTGGCAACTTTTGAATTGATAACAGGAAGAGTGCAGAAGGGCCCATTCCCAAGTTCACTGCTGAGTGAGGAGCGAGGGAACAATGGGGGAAGCACGTCAGAGAAATCTTCTGTATTATCTGGCCGCACTAGGCTTTGCTCTCTGCATTATCTCTACAGGCGCAGGAGGTACAGACCACCACCTTGTGGGGACTGTTGACATGTTGTAGAGGAGTTAACGGGTCTGTGTTGTCAGGAGCGATTTTAGCAGGGACTGTGCTGGCTCAGCTAGAGGGGCCGAGCCGTGTGCTAGCTAATGAAACACGTTATGGGTTTGCGTCCTCTGTTGAGTCACCTGGGGCTTATGGTGTTAAATGGTGTCCCCCCAAAATGCATGTCTACCCAGAATCTCAGAACGTGACCTTGTTTGAAAATAACATATTTACAAACATAATTTGTTAAAGATCTCAAGATGAAGTCATTGTGTTTTTAGGATGGGTCTTGAATGCAATGACTCGTGTCCTTATAAAAACAGAAGAGGACACAGAGAGACACACAGAGAAGAAGGCTATGTGACAATGGAGGCAGAGATTAGAGTGATGTGTCTACAAGCCAAAGAATGCTAAGGCTTGCAGGCGACCACCAGAAACTGGGAGCTAGGCAGGGGATTGCTTCTGTCTCTGAGTCTCCATAGGAAACAATCCTGCAGACATCTTGATATCTTGATTCCGAGATCTGTCCTCCTGAGCCACGAATGAATAAACTTCTATTATTTTAAGCCACTTAGTTTGTGGTGATTGGTTATGGCAGGTCTAGGTAACAAATACAGGGCTTGTGTTGAATAACAATGTAAATTCAAGATTCTTACCACCTATTGGAATGCTTCAGAAACCCAGGGGAAGGTGGGCATGGGTCAGAGCATGCCCTTCCCATGGGTGGGCAAATGGCAGCAGGGCCCAGCCATTTCAAAGGTGACCTTCTTGGACCAGTTTTGTATGAGGATAGTCAATGAGGAAGTAGTACATGTGCTCTGTGACCCTGAGTGAGTCTCATTATTAGTTTAAACTCCCTAATATCGCTCCTTCAGAAGCTAGAACTTTTACACTTCACCTTGCTTCTATCTCAGAGTTTTTAATTAGTTAAATGATTTTTACATTTTATTTTTAAATTGGAATTATTGCAGCTAAGTAGCTTTAGCTATATGTTTGATATATTGATCTTCACCACCTATTCTTTTAAAAACATCTTGAAGTCTGTTTTTTCCTTGTTTTAGTTCTTTATTTTGATTCATCGTTTGGTTAGCTAGATTTGATAGACAGCTCTTAAATTTTGTAAAGGGCTCACTAAGCTATGTGTATTCTTTTCTTCTCTTTTTGGTATGTTTCATCTTGGCTGATGCCCTTGAATTTGAACAACCTGTGTGTAAAATTTTCAGGTCATCTTTTATTTCCTCAAAATGTGTGAAATTGTCTGACGCTGTTGAGATGCTTTGTACCAGCCTGAATTGTACCTTTATGGGTAACTTGGTTTTTCTGCTTATGGGTCCATGGGATTGTATGACACTGAAGCTAGGTGTGGGGCTGGGGGGTGGGGGGAAGATGGGTGAGTGTTGCAGAGGTAGAGGTGAAGTGGGAGAATGAGGAAAAAGAGCAGTTTTAAGGGAGATGACATTGAACTGCCTTCTCCATAGATTTGCAGCTCTGTTAAAAAATAGTCAGTTACCAAAGAAGCTATTCTATGGGGAACAAGAATTTTAATAAAAACTGAGAATGCAATCACTGACTGGTGGAAAAAAATGGTCTTCCTTTCTATAGCCTCTTTGCAAGAAGACCTGAGAAGAAATGGTACATTTCTATAAGTGATTTAATTTAAGGAAAGCTTTCTGCGATGCAATAACGACAACCCTGCCATTTTTCCTGTTTAAAGAGTCAAATTTCGCTTTCCTTGCTAGTAGAGAGGTCTTCGGCTCAGATACCTCCGATTTATTTCTGTTTGGCTTTGCAGACCATTAAGCAATGGATTTGGCCACAGACTCACCCTTCTTAATGATGTTTTTCTTGGGCTAATATGAAAAACCAGTTGGCAATTGCTGAGTGACCACATGATGACAGCTTAGAGGGAGGACACAAAGGGTCCAGGTGTGTGACAAATATCAGAAAGACACCAGAATGTGATTTAGACAATACTGAACCCACAAAGTGGGCGAGGCACCCCTAAAGAGATGGCTGTAAATCATTCTGTTGGAGGGTCTGACACAGATGGAGTTTCTGTGGCTCTGAAAAGCCACCATCACTGCTCTTAGAAGACAAATGGAAAAAATGAGCCCTTAGTTGCAGCCTCTTCCCTCCACTGATGCCAGTTGGTTGTCCTGGCACAGAGGGCTGTTATGATGTCAGAAAGCCAGGTTCTATGATGAGGGGACAGCGGAAAAGAAAACATTATCAGCTGCAGTGCCCAAAAAGCCATCATGCAAAATAAGGGAGGGACACTAGGAAATCTGAGTTGTGTTCTGATTTTTCCACCTTGAAAAGAGGAGTTTTGATGGCACATGCAATCTAAAGGGAGCAAATGCTACTTGAAATGCTACTGATAGCTACCAGCTCTTGAGTGTGCGCTCTATGCCTTGCATTTTCTAAACACCCCATGCACACTCTATCTTACTGGATCCTAACAATGGTGACAGAGGCCGGGGTGATTATGATCTCTATTCCAGATCCTAGTAATTCTCTCTGACCGCAGAACTATCTCTAGCTCGGGGTGGGGGTGGGGGTGGGGGTAGGAAGACAACCTGGGAGATAGACCTCGGTATGTGTTCTCAATAAAGGGGTCTCCTCCCTCCACTGACGTTGTCTTCGCCCTGCTAACAATTGGGGATCTGGTGGATTACTCCCCTGCTGTTGCTGAGTCGACATGCTTGGGACCCTGAGTCTAGCTCAGCT
The DNA here is from genome assembly GCF_057876585.1 of Rhinolophus sinicus. NCBI lineage: Eukaryota > Metazoa > Chordata > Mammalia > Chiroptera > Rhinolophidae > Rhinolophus > Rhinolophus sinicus. The sequence goes on from NC_142501.1 coordinate 16,282,175, forward strand.
CATTCTTTTCCTCTGGCTCCTGTTGATGGAGAAAGGCTGGTGAAAATTCACACGTAACCCCTGAAAGCCACTGTGCTGATCTTTGAGGCTATCCTCATCCTCCCCCATCTGTGAGTATACCTTATAATACTCCTTTACCTTGGCAAATTGCTTCTTCGCGATTCCTTCACCCCCAGTCCCTCAAAAACTTGTGACTTGGACATTTCAGGCCTTTGAGCGAGACAGAGCTATTTCGCTGCCTGCACAGGGGGAGGGTGAGGAGCTCAGTCCTGATGCCCGCCCCATCTTGGCCTTGGGCAATAGCATGCTCAGTTTGCCCTTTCTGATACTGTTGGTTTGCTGTGACTGCAGTGGAAGGGGAAGGGTAGTCCTGTCACTTAAGGGATGAGTTGAGAAGGCTGAGGCTTCAAGAGCTGAAACGACTGCCCAACTGAATGTACTTAAAACATGGCAAAACTAAAATCTAAAATCTAAACCCAGACTCTCAAACCCAAGCTCTTAACCACCATGGCAGAAATGGGGCAAATCCAAGGAGCTATTTCAGTAGTCATTCCCTCCTGACCTGTCCCAAGCTGATGGCTTCTCTGCCAGCAAAGACAAGCCTAGACGTCTGAGTTTTTACTGTCACTCCCCCTGCCAAATGCAGGCCCAGTCCTCTGGGCCAGGACCTGCCTCACAGTCACAGGTTCTGCTCAGACAGGAGGCCCACTACCCATCTCTCCTTGTCCAGAGATACCACCCCTTTCTCTCAGCTTCCTCCCTTCCTCCCCGACTCCCTACCAGTATTATCTCTTCTGGATGAAGAGCCTTTCAAGTGAACCAGGAGATTTCTTTTGAGAAAAAAAATGTGTCTGGAGAGGGAGGCAGAGGGAAAAGGCTGGGCCAAGGGGGCTGGTGTCCTTCATCCGTTTCTTTTAACTCTGACTGCTGAGCAGAGCTCGGGTGGAACTACAGTACTGAAAAGATCCAATGCCAAAGACGGGAAGAGCGTCAGTTCCTAGGATGGTATTAAACACTTGGAAAGGGACAAGAAGTCAATTCATCAAGTGGATTCAAAAATAAATAAACAAAACCAGCAGAAGCAGGGGAAGAAAGCCCTGCCATTTCCCCAGGTTCCAAGGAGCCCTTTGATAATGCAGGGACTCTAGGCATACACGTTAGTCACATCGCCACTGGAGCATGGACGTGCTAACCACATCCAAGCGCTTTCACTGGGCTCCTTCCATCATCCAGGACCACAGTGAAATGCAAATAGCCTAGTGGAGGACTGAAAGCAGAGGAAAAGCAGGCCTGCCCTTTCCCCCAACATCCTCAATCTGGATATGGCCCCAAGGCCCAAGAAGGACTTTCTCCTTTGTTCCCCCTGCCAGGCATCCTGCGTTGCTCTATCTGGCTGGGATGACAGAACTGGTCTATGCATTGGGTTCTTGGGACATTTTTGTTGTTGTCACTTGTTCTTGAAAATCGTAGAGCCTGCTCCTGAGGAATGGAATGCCCCTGCAAATAATTTACTTCCCTGCCATATACCTGGAGAGTATTTCTGTCTTTTCTCCCAGAATCTTTAGAAGTATCAAAAGACACAATGATATCTGTACTGTTTTGGTTGGGAGTAAGTTTAATATAGCAAGGAAAGCACAAGGCTCTTTAGGGCAGTGGGTTTGTTTGAGGTCTAGTTTCTACTTCTCCCACTTAGCTCACTGGATGATTCTGAGTAAGGTAAGCTCTCTGGATTCTGTTGCTTCGTGTCGTGTGTAAAATGAGGGCTGTAATGGACTTTTGGGAATTGCTATCCACCATGCCCCATTTCCATTACCTACTGTACCTCAAATTCTCCAGCCATGTGGTCAGGGTAAAACCGACATTCTCTTTAGATCCAAGGATGGAGTCTGGCATGGGCCAATCAGCTCCCTTACCACCTTGATTGGTTCAGAAATGGACACGTGATCTAAGCTAGTCCAATCAGAAGGACTCTTAGGACTTTTGCTGGAAATGCTGACACATACTACATTTCGGCTGGATGTGAATAAAGAATCATGTAGCTCTGAGAGCGATTGCCAGTCATCTTGATGCAATGAAGTGAGAGACTGCATGAGACTAGAGCCAACATCAAAGAACATAGACTAATATTAAGATAAAAAAATGACAGAAAGAAGTCAAATCTTACTTTCAAAATATGAGTGCTGGATCAAGCTTCGCATGAAGCCTCACTCATCCCTGAGCCATTCAGTTGCATAAACTAATGAATTCCTTTTACTGTTTTAATTTTGTTTTCTACAGGCTAATGTATAGGATTGGCCTGAGTCCCAGAGTATAGATCTTTTTAACTTTAGGGTTTCTTCTAGAGGAAAAGAAAAACAACTGAAAATATTTTTTTGGCCTCCTGGTTTGTTCCAGGAACTGTAACAGGCAGGGAAGAGGAAAGAGCAGTGGTGAAGAGGCTCTGGCTCTGTAGTTAAACAAATTGAGTTCAGATCTTTCAAACCCCAAAGGTTAGTCAAACCCCAAACCCAAAGGTGAATAGGTCCAAGGCCTTCAGACCGCCAAGAAAGTGTTTGAAGTGCTTTATCTTCTAAGCTGCATGTAAGATCTCAGTTATTCATTTGGGGGATTTGGGTTTCACAATGCCACGAAAGCCCCAGGTATTTAGCTTCATACAAAGCTTCTCATAGGGCGAGTAAATGCATGGGCATTACCAGTGCTCTCACCCTTGGACTGAGAGAATTAATCCTTAAAGAGAAACTAAATACTCATCAGAAATATAACTGATTCATGAAGCCCATGTGAGTCTCCTTATTTCGGCTCAATGCTTGGTTGGGTCCTATGAAAGCTGATCAGCATGTTAATGTGCTACTTTGCAAATCAGATGGAATCTCACTGCTCTGGCTTCCCTGAAATCCTGGGGGGAAAAAATTGGCCAACTTTTGGGTTGCTGGGCGATGGGGGTTGGATATGTTTCTAACTCCATTTTCTCTTTGGGGAATGGAGATTGGGGTCTGATCAATTGTCAATCATCTGTGGGACTGAAAACAGGATATTTAGTGCCATACAGGTGTGCGGTTATTGATTTCCTCCCAGTGTGTGGCCTAGGTGCCAGCAGCCCTTGTCCCATTCAGGACTTCCATAAAGGATGGACATTTCTAGTCAGTTGAATGCTCTCACTGAAGAAATGTATCGTCGCATTTCTCAAGGTAGTGCTCAGGAAAGCCAGTCCCTCTTTCTTTCACTTAGGATTCCTTTCATTGTAAGTGGTAGAAAAAGCCAACCCATAATGGAGTACGTGGAAAGGGGAACTCGAGAGCTTCTTTAATGGGACCGTCCAGAAGAAGGTGCTGCCTGTGGGTATGGCTGGAACTGGGGCTGGAATGCTCTGTAGCCAGACTCTGCTTCTATCTCTCAGCTCTGTGTTGTCATCCCCAAGCTGCTTCTACCTTCATTGCTGCAAGGAGCTGCTTTTGATTGCCAAACCGTTCTTATGTGGGCCTCTTTGAGAAAAGCAGCATAGAACTGGGTTCTAATATTTTATGGTGAAGTTTGATCATGGGGTAATAATGAAGCTTCAGTGGAGGGCAGTGTTTTCATTCAGGTCAGTCTGTTCATGAGGCTTCCAGAGAGAAAGGGACTTGTCCAAGGCTGCTCTGAGTTAGAATTCATCTTACGAAGTCACCTCCTTTACTTCTCCCGATCTTTGCCCCACGGTTCATTGAGGTCCTCACCCCTGTGTTTGCAGATCTGGTTTTATCCCAGTTCCTGAGCAAACCTAAAAGAGCTAAGAGCTGTAAGATCTCGGAATAATGTCTATTTGAGTTTCTGTTGCTTTAGCTTTCCTGGAATTCTTCTCCTCCTTATTTGGGTGACAGATTCTTTCCTCTGGGGACACTATTCCATTTCGTTCAGTTAAAGCCAACACTCTCCCACACAGGGTGGCTCTATGACCTCGGCTTGGTCGGCTAAAGGGTCTATTTCTCCGGTCACAGTGATTGGTTCAGGGAAAGTATGCCACTCAGCTGGGGCCATCAGATCTTGCCAGGACTTTTACTCCAGAGCTAGTGAGCGAACAGGGTTATATTCTCATTCTTTCTGCTATGCACAGCCATACATTGGGATCTGACCGTCGACAGTGGCCATTTTTGCTGCTATAAGGAGGGATCCTGTTTGGGAATGAAGCCAGCACAAAGGCAAGAAGTGGGGAGACAAAGAAAGGGGGAGACTGGGATTCCCGGATACTGCACTACCTTGATTTTTTCCCAGTCAGGTGACCCGATCATTTTCCTCTTATGTTCATTCACATTGACTTGGGTGTCCGTCATTGGCAACGTAAGAATCCTGGCTATTCTGGTTATGATTTCTTGGTGGCTGATGTTGGCTCATTAGCAACCTTGAAAGTCACTATGGACCTTAAGCTCGGTGGATGCGGGAAGCAGGAGTGAAAGATGTCACTGGAGGTGGAAGTGACAAGCCAATATCCTCCCTGATATTCTTTTTAATAATGTTGGTCCTCTAAGTTGGGTTTAAGGGCAGTGGAGGACTGGTAATTGGAAAATGGGAAGCTTGTTTGTGAGCACGAGCGAGGTGGCCCCTTTGCAAGGGGAAACCCTTGGGAACACCTCAGATCTTGTAACAAGGGCGGGCCCAGAATCAGGTACAGTTTATTCCTATTAACTTGGTCCCATTTTGCCCCTAGGCTGGTGTGTCCTGGAGAAACATCAGGGGTGTAAGAATTGGCTTAATATAGGGATAACTTACCACGGGGGATGGCTGTAGTGATGATATTAGACAATGAACGCATTAATCAGATGAGTATGGAAGGACAGTGGGGTGGGTTATATGGGGAACCAAGAAACTTTCTGGGTTAGAATTTACCTTAAGACAAGAATAGAGGCGCAGAGGTTTGCTTCGGGGGGCATAGAGCCGTTCCAGATGGTGGGTGCTGTTTAGTACAGCATGTACGTATCCGTCACTTGTTGTCTCACCCAGCACTGAGAGGCCTTTGATTGTGTCCTCAGGAAATGAATGCTGAGAATGAAGTGGAAGGAGTTATTTCAAGAGACTCTGGCAAGGCTAGGAGACCAAGGCTAGCAGTGAGAGTGCCAGGGTATCTAGAGGTGGCTTTGAGAGTAGCAGACGTTGGAATAGCAAATACTCCTGATGGAGCAGGAGCTGAGGGATAATGGAAACCTTGCTCATAAACACACCTGAGATCCTCGAGTGACTCCAAAAATGGTCGAAAGACTGTGTAGGGTAACAGAGTTCTAGCAATTTCTCTGTGGGATTAGAGCTAGAGAAACACTGGAGGTGCAGTTGCTTCTCCCCACTGACCCCTATGAGTTTCTCTTGTTCTTTTGATGAGCTAGGCCTTTGCCCTCCAGCTGTCTCCCCTGGATCCTGAGGCCCCAGGAATCTTCACCACTGGTGGACATGCTGCGGTTGCTTAAATCCCATGGAAAGGGCCTGGGCGTTAATGGTGGCTGGTATTTTTGGTGATTAAGGTAACAAAATGGGAGTGGTAGTGGAAGAATATTTTTAGAGGAGAGAACTTTGGGTGTCTTCAGCTTCCCCACCTTTCTGCTCTGGTATAAAACCACCTTTTGTCTTGTTCTTAGATCTGCAGAGTGATATGTCAGATGCCTAAACATGCCCAGTTTGGAAACCTATGATATTTATTGCCAACTGGGAAACCAAATTCCTTTGGAACACATGCATAGGTTATGAGTCTCTCCTCAGGCAGTGGAGTAGTGATTAAGTAGATATTTGCCTACAAAACACAGATGACACTTCAATCTTTGGGATCTTTGATTCTCGAAACCAGCCTGTTAAACTGAGAAAGGGTTCATGCCTATCTCTGAGATCATGGACTGCAACTCGAAAACCAGTCTCTCTGAAAAACTCATAAATTAAAGCAATTCCAGGGGCAAGCTCAAGCTCATACTGATACTCTGGGACTTGGTGACATGAGGTTCATGTTAACTGTTTGGGCAGATCTGGGAGGTTTATATATGGCAGCCCCAGGGGTTGGCAAGCCACTTATATGGATGATAGGACAGACGCCAAGTCTGGAATCCTCCTAAAACATCTAGCATGTCTGATTGCCACAGGTAACATCTAGAGTGAAGTCCACATCCAGTATTCAGACATATGATATCAAAGTGACATTGCCATTTATTTCTGTGACCTGGGATGAGCACAGAGATGATGATGCTGAGAGACCATCTGAAAGGTTAAGAAGATCACATCTCTCTCCTCCAAACACAAGGGGTCAGATTGCAAAGATAATCACTCAATTAGTGATCTGGGTTCGTAAGTTTTACACCTTCAATGATAAGTTCCAAAGGTGGACAGGTCTTTTTTCCTGTCTCAACTGGAGGACAGCACTAGGTTAAGAATCCAAAAGCCACTCCTGTTCCTTGCTGGAGTGGACTTATTTCAGTGCTCCTTCAAAGGCTTTTGCACAGTGTCCAGCACATAACATAACAAGACTTCAATGAATGTTAGCTCATGTTGCGAATCTTACATGGCACAGAGGCTAAGGCCCCAGTGGAGGAAAGATGACCACTGAGGTCTGAATCCTGGCTCCACCACTTATTTGCTGTGTGACCTTGGGCAAATTACTTAACTATTCTGAGCTTCAGCGCTTCATTTTGTATTATGGTCATAATTCTAGTTTCATAGAGAGTATACTTCCCTGAAAGTAAGTGGTTAGTTTTACCACCAATAAAAGAGTCATCAGGGAGATGAGGGTGTAGGGAAGGAACAGGAGAAAACTCATGTTCTATTGAATTCAGTGAGTGGGTCCTGTAATCTGTAATCTACAAGGTGTGATCACGAAATACTATAGTGAATACTGCTGCCGAGTGCCATCCAGGTGATGTTAATTGTGTTTTTTGACCTTGATGGAATTGTGCCAGCTGAGTTTGCACCCAGGAACACTACGGTGAACTCTGAATGTTATAGGGGCTTATTAGAGTGTTTAAGAAATGATGTGTATAGAAAATGGCCTGAGAAATGGACAAAAGGTTTCATCCTCCAGCATGACAACGCTCTGTGTCACATATCGCTTCTGGTACAGCAATTTCTGTCAAATAAAAAATTTACGGTGTGTCCTCATCCACCTTCTTTACCAGACCTGGCGCCGTGTGACTTCTGGCTCTTCCCCAAAGTCAAAATGATTCAGGACATTGAGGCAGCCATGACAGCTCAACTAAAGAAACTCACGAAAGAGGACTTCCAGAACTGCTTCAGAAAGTGGTGAGAACGAAGGGATAAGTGTGTTCAAAGCAAGGGGGGGTGTTCTGAGGGAGATTAATGGCAATGTGTCTTTTACTGTAATATATATATTTTTAATTTAAACATTCACTGTGTTGTTTGATCAGACATTGTAAATTTCACAGTCTTATTTTTTTTTTTTTTGACGTAAATCCTCACACTGGTAAATTGAGGATTTCTGTGCTTGAAACGTCCTATAAATGCTTATTCTGTTTAGCATGTCTTCTGCAAAGTAAAGAGTCCTTTTTATGGATTTGTTAAGGGCTGGGGATGATGGGTGGCAGAGAGGGATTGGATCAGTAAGTAAATTGGGCTGGGACTTACTGTGGGGTGGGCAGTATTTAATTATTTTGGAATATTTATATACATGGCCGTTCTAAGCCTGCTCAGGATTAAGAATTCTTTCCTTGGCTAGAGTGATGTTGCTAAAAATGACCAGGAAGCTGATGAGAAGGGCGCTCTATTCTGGTCTGGCACCACCCACGTGAGGAACTGCACCGTGTGATGGGAACAATGAGTAATTAGGACTCAGGAACCTAGAGTCTCCTTCCAAATGGGCGTTTAATTTGCTTTGCAATCGTGGGCACTTACTTACTTTCTCTGGTCATCAGTTTTCCTATGTGTAATATGAAGATCTTGACCTAGAGAATGTGGTTCAAACTTAAAAAAAAAAAAAAAAAAAAGATTTGTAAGGAATATAGACAAATTCTTTGAAATGAGTCTAATATGGGAAAGGTGAAATCTACCCCGTGTCCTATGAGTGGGTCCCCAGGCATCCCTGACAAGCTCACAGATTGCAATTCAACATGGAGCAAATTGAACTGCAGATTTCAATTTGAAAACCAGAGAACAGAGGCTCTTTAACATCATTTCTACACCATCATCCCATGGACAATTCTGGCTGCTAAGGGGAAGGAGGGAGCAGTAATTCTCAGTGAAGTTGGATCAGATGCAGGGGGCCTGGAGGGTCCCATGGATTCCTATGACAGAGCAAAGGAAGCTCCTGGCCAGCTGGCTGGTGTGGAGGAGAAGAGATCAGGTCCTAAGACTCTGGCTCCCATTTAGCTGGAGGTGGTTGGGAAATGGTCAGCTGGCTTAGGATCAGAGCACAGTTGGGGTTTGCCCAGCCACGGGCATTCAAGAAAGATGCTTTTGGGTGGCCCTATTTACTCTGTTCCTCAGAGCTCACTGACTCTGCCCCTGGGCCATCTGCAATAAGCCAGGCAGCCTTTGGGGGGTAAGTAGGGAACAAATGCCACCGCCCTTTGAGGTCCAGCTCCACCCCAAAGCACCCCCTGACAATGACAGCTCCCACATAGGGCAGTCTTTGTACTGTAGGCGCTGGACTGCCCTAGTTTCCAAACCAATCCTGGTGTTTCCCAAAGGGTGTTCCCCAGAACTCTAGTTCTATAGGAGAGTAATATGTGCTCCATGAAAAATGAATTTCATGGTCAAATAAGTTTGAGAAATGCTGAGCTAAAGTTAAAGAGGTTGCTTCATTTTGGAACATCTCAGAATTTTGAAACTTTAAGAGGCAGGCATGTATGGACTTTCTCCACTCAACTGTTTCAGCTCTCTCTGCCCCTCTCGGTCTCTTTTGTTTTCATCCAGCATCTGTTCCATGGAGCCCCTTTTGGGGACGGTTGGAACAGAGGGTTAATTAATCAGTAGACTCCATGTTTCTGTTCAGTGACGCTTAGTATTAACTCCAGCTCCTGTATTCAGGCCGAATCATAATCACCAAGTTGCTGAGTTCGTTGGTTCAGCCAACATTTTTTGAGCATCATAATGTGTCAGGCCCTTGCTTGATGCCGGGATGACAGAAAAGTGTGAGTTGCACATTTCCTGCCCTGCAGAGTTCACAGCCTCCCAAGGCTGTCAAATAAGCAAATAAATAGTTGCAAAAACAGCATGACAGACTCTCAGCTGGGGACACTTACTCAGCAGCTGGATTATCTCCAGCGCCAAGCACAGTGCCTGGGACTCAGTAGATGCTCCTTTCAGCTTGGATTGCCTTCAGCTGTAACAGACAATCATCAAATAGTAGTTTTGCTAAGTAAAGAGTTTATCTTTTCCTACTGCGGTGGGCTGAATAGTGGTCCTCAAAGATGTCGTCATCTGAATACCTGTGCATATCTTACCTTAAATGGCAAAAGAGACTTTGCAGATATGATGAAGTTAAGGATATGGAGATGGGGAGGTTATCCTGGAGTACCCTGAGGTCCCGGATGTGACCCAATGTCCTCACAAGGGTCCTTAAAGAGAGAGGGCAGCAGGAGTAAGAGAGGGGATGGTATGATAACGGGGGAGAGATTGGAGTGATGCACGTTGAAGATGGAGAAAGGACCAGAAGCTGAAGAACACAAGTTCTTCACTGGAAGCCACTAGAAGCTAAAAACGGCAAGAAAATGGACTCTTCCCTTAATGCTAACAAAAAGTATGAGTCCTGCCAATCCCTTGATTTTAAACCCCGTGAAATGGATTTTGGACTTCTGCTCCCCAGAACTATAGGACATTAAATCGGTGTTGTTTGAAGTTACTAAGCTTGTGGTCATTTGTTATAGCAACGATAGGAAACTGATACACCCAACTAACAAGATATGCAGAAATAGGCAGCCCCAAGAACGTGTTGCCACTTGAGAAAGCCACCAGGGATCTGGCTCCTTCAGCTTCCTGCTGCTCCATTCTTAGCACCCGCTGCTCTTCCTCACGGCTGTAAGATGGGGCTGCATCTCCAGGCATCCTGTCCACATTCCAGGCAGGAAGGAGAGCAAGAGCCAAGGAGAAGTGGAAAAACAATTTTTCCTTGGAAGCCTTTTTCCCCCCATGTAAGGGGAAAAAACCCTCCCTAGAGATATCTGCCTACTTCTCATTGGCTAGAACTCTGTTATGTGGTTGCCTCTAGTTGCAAAGAAGGCTGGAAAGGTGAGATTTTTAAATTGTGCATATACCTTTCCAGAACAAACTGGGATTCGGTTGGTAAGGATGAACATGGGAAAAGATACTGGGAAGGCAAATATCTTAGTATCTGCTACTAAGCTCAATAAACACTTACTGGAGGACCCAATGAACATTGGAAGGAGGGCAAACTGGAGTCAAGTTGTAGCCCAGGTGGGAAAGCAGGGATGTGTGAGCCAAGGCAGGGATGTGGGGGCTGGGTGGAATGGAGATATTTGAGAGGCCCTTTGGACCCACTGGGCTTGAGACTGAGCGGACAGTCAGTGATGATAGCCACCTTTCTGGCTCTGGCAGCGTGGTGGATGGTGGCCCTGTTGACCAAGACGTGGAACACAGGATGGGGAGAAGTTCTGGATAGTCTGAGTTCCAGGTATACGTAGTCTAGTCCTGCCTCTCTCTCCCTCTTACAATGATTCAATCACAAGATCTTATCTAATTCCCCGGGCTTGGCATCCTGATCACCCCCTCCAGACTTGAGCCCCATACCGAATGCAGCCATAGTCTAGACTATTTCATAGTTAAAGCCTCTTGGCAGGGCCCTGGCGTCCTGCCAGGCTGCAGACAGGGGCCTCTGCCTCACTGACTCACTGGCAGAGATCTTGCTAAATCTGGTCAGTTTTTGTTTTTCCTGGGGAGCATGTGGAAGAGAGAGCTCTGCTTCTGGTGCTCCTAAGCGCTTAGTCACTGCCCGGCGCCCTCTGCTTCAGACTGCTGTGTCCCAGCTGTGTAGCTGGCCAGTCAGGTACCTTTGGACCGCTTCTAGAACTAAAGCTAAGGCTGTTGGGACCTTTGGATACTAGACCCTGCAGCTGACCTGTGTGTTTGGCGTTGGCTGTTGCAGCTAAGTCTCTATTCTTTTTGCACTTGGGTGAATGGTTTGGGTCTTGCCTAGAGTGGCAGAGATTGTGAGTGCTCACCAAGGTTCATGTTCTCCCTGGAGGCCTGGCCAGGCTATGCTTCCCAGCCTCCCTTTCATTTAGAAATGGCTCTGTGACTCAACCTTGAATGTTAGTGGAAATGAGGAGTGCCACTTGCAGGCCTAGCCACGAAATCCCCTGTGTGGAGAGATCCCTTCCAGGAGAGATCCAGAAGAGGACTCCTTGCACCTTCAGAATTGTCGAGTCACAAGATGGGAAGAGCCTGGGTCCCTGAATCACTGTGTGGAAGAATGTCTGCTGAACACCTGCATTGAACTGTTATATGACAGGTGATAAACTATTGTGTTAAGCTACTGAGGATTGGGGGCTGTTTGTTATAGTATCTACTGCTACTTACACGGAACTAATACAATTTGGTTTCCTTCCTTCTGAAAGGAAGTATAGGAAGTGGTTAAGATAAATGTTTGGAATGAGACTGAGTTCAAATTCCAGCTCTGCCACTTACCGTGTGTCCATGAAAATAAGACCTAACCGGAAAATAAGCCCTAGCATGATTTTTCAGGATGACATCCCTTAAAAATAAGCCCTAATGCGTCTTTTGGAGCAAAAATTAATATAAGACCCAGTCTTATTTTCGGGGAAGCACAGTACTAGCTGTGTGATCTGGGATAAATTACTCCACTTCTGTACTCTATTTGTTAATCCTTAAAATGGGGATAATAATAAAACCAACTGCATGGAGTTGTGTGGATTAAAGTGAAAACATATGTCCAGTGCTTGGACTAGTGTCTGGCACATTGTAAGTGCAATATAAGGACTACCGATCACTTTCCCTTGTCAACCTCAAGTTTTAGTGAGTTCCGTCCCTTTGGGAGGGGCCAGCCAGACCTTAGGTATCCATTCCATTCCTCCTGGATACCTCTCTCTTCTGAATAATCCCAGGGATTCTGGTCACTGTCACCCACTTTACCATTTAGCTGTATACCTTATTTCAGGCTCTTCACATTTTTTATATTACTTTAATCTCTGTTTATGCTCCAATTAGACTGAAAGCTCTTTGAAAGCAGGGATTATGTCACATCATTTTATTTATTCAGAACAACAAACAGTGCTGAATAGATCGTAGCAACTGACAAAGCTTGCACTTTAAGAACTAGATACATTCTAATCACAAAGCAATCATACCATGCCCTTTCATCTTAACATTTTTCTAGGACATAGATAAGCACCAAGAAAAAATATAAAATTCAGCCACAATCCAGTATCCCTCCCAGAGCACACAGCAGTTGAAATGGTTGTTTAGAAGCATTTGGTGCTTTCATCAGACATATACAGATGCCGTATGATGATCACAGCTAATATTTATTGAGCACTAACAATTTTCCAAAGACTGAGCTGAAAGCTATATTAAATCATCTCCTCTAATACTCATACCAATAGGAGGAACTACTACTTTTCTTACTTTGCAGATGTAAAAAATGGCATCTTTTAAGAGATTAAGTAATGCAGTTAAAGTCACACAATTAATAAGCATAAGATCAGGCATTCAAGCAGAATTCTGATCATAAAGACTCTATTTTGTTTTTTCCTTTTTCAAAATTAGTTTCAGGTGTACAAAGCAATGTAATAGACATTTACACTACCCACAAAGTGATTACCCCCCCCACCAATCTACTACCACTCTGACATCAGACATAGCTGTTACAATAGTATTAACTATATTCACTATGTTGTCATATAAATACATATATAAACATATATATATATATAAACATATATAAACATATATAAACATATATAAACATATATATATATATATATATAAACATATATAAACATATATAAACATATATATATATATAATTATAATTGACATTCAATATTATTCAGCTTCAGCTTCAGGTGTACCGTGCAGTGGTCAGGCATCTACACAGTCTATGAAGTGGTCTCCCTAATAAGACAAGTGCCCATCTGACACCCTGCAAAATCTTTACGTTACTGATTCTATTCCCCATACTGTATTTCATGTCCCTGTGATTATATTGTGACTACAATTTGTACTTTCTAATCCCTTTACCTTCTTCGCCGTCCCCAGCCCCCTCCCAACTAGCAACCATCAGTTTTTTTCTCTAGATCTCTGAGGCCCTCTTTGTACAGCAATTTCCTGCCCCATGCTTTCCCACACTGACATTCTTTCCTGCATGGCCCAGGGCATCAGTGAGATTTGCCATGCCAGCTTTGTCAGGGTAGGCATCTAGCTTTACTTGTATTCAACACCGCAGGACCCCACCCCACCGGCTCAGAGCCGTGCCTGACTCTCTAGATTCTGTGTGCCTGTGTGTGTGCCAACACAGATGTGAAAGCTTCAGTTGGGCAGATTAGCATCTCAGACTTAAATCCACCCCCACATGTCGCTTCAGTCGCGTCCACCTCCGGGCTGCTCCAGCTGCTGAGGTGGGGCCAGCCTCCAGCCAGACAGGAGCACGCGGTGTTCTCCGCCCATCAGGCATTGTCTGACACCTGCGTGGGATTAAGGGGCGAGCCCTCAGGCTCCAAGGGACGCTCCCTTAGTTGGGAATGACAATGAAGTCAGCGAATTATCAGAACTTCAAGTGAAGGAGGAAAATCTCACCGGCATTTCTGAGGCCTGTGTGGATCTGTGCTAGGAAAGGGATGCCAATGGAGGCAGTGAGAAGTTGGGCCTGGGTCTCCAAAGTTAAAAAACAACACACTGGCTGCAACAGCTGCCAGGCCAAGCTCACCCAGACACCTCCTCCTGAGCCTCACATTCAAGGTCGGCCCCCATTCCTCTCATAGAGTCCTGCAGGGCTTTTTCCGGGGTGGGGGGGTGGCGGGGGTGGGGGGGTGGGGTGGGGTGATGATGACAATAATGCTGATGAACAATATTTTTTGTAGCCTTTTCTGGGATTCTCCAAAACACTTTACACATCCATGTCACATTTTATACAACCAGCCTATGAAGGAAACTGAGATACAGAGGAAAGAACTGTTCATGCTCATATAGCTGGGTAGCTGGGGTTCTACCTCAAATTTCTCTAATCTTCCACCAACCTCGACCCAAGTTCCCAGTGGTCAGTTAATTGTGACAGTAGCTTGGCCTAAGAGAAGGGATACAAGCTTCAACATCACCTAGCTATTCAAATCCTAGCCCTTCCACGTACTGGCCGTGACTCCCTGGAGAAGATAGTTCAGCTCCTGAGCTGTGAAATGGGAAGGACAACACCAACCTCTGTGAGTTGTGAAGATTACTGAGAAAGTACAGGGCACATAGTAGGTGCTTAGCAAGTGACTGGTAGCTATAAATATTATTTTTTCCTAAGGCAACTGCCCTCTGTAACCTAGTGCTTCTGCCTTCTATTGTTAATACAGTCATTTGCTTGTTGATTTATTCATCAAACATTTACTCAGGACCTATTATGTTCCAGAAATCATGTTCTTTGTTGAGGATGTGTCCAGTGTCCTGACTCGGTCTTTCATTTAGGAAAGCTTAAGTCCACGTGTATCAGAATCCCAACTACCGTGCTTTAGCAAAAAAGGGGCTGCTTTTCTCTCTTGACAAAAAGTTGGGAGGGAGGGAGTGTGGAGTATGGTGTGCAGGCTGCACGATTCCATCCATGCCCCAGGGTTCTGCTTACCCTCCACCAGCTTTGGTCAAGAGTTTTCATCCTCATGGTTGTGAGATAGCTGCTCTACCTCCAGTTCTTTGGCCACATTCCAGGGAGGAAGAATAAGAAAGCAACCAGGAAAAAGGTACACTTATTAATATCAGAAAAGCAACACTTTCCTGTATTCCCCAACAGACTTCTCTTTGTGTGTCATTGGCCAGAATTGCAGCCCACAGTCACCTCTGGCTGCCATCCCAAACCAAACTGGGGTTCTGTTAGTAAAGAAGAGCATAGTTTGGGAAGCTAGTACCTTCATCACTAGCTCAGAGTCTGTTGAATCATAAGATGCCTTTAAAGCAAGCTTGGGTAATTTGCCAAGCACTGTTAGGATTTTTACCTTGGACACTGTGTTTAATCTCCCTAGATTCTCATAACCACCAGGTGAAGGAGGTAGGTACCCGTTCCCTGCTCTGCACTTCCCATTCTGACAGCCAGGACTCCAGGAAACCCAGGGCTTTGGCCTTGGCCAAATGTACGTTTCAGAGCAGGCAGCTGGGGGTAGCCCAGGCCTCCTTCCTTCCTTTCCCCTTCTCCGCTGCGGTATGGCTGCAAGAAGTACAGGCAGACCTCATTTTATTGTGTTGCACTTTATTGAGTTTCTCAGATATTGAGTTTTATCAACATCAAAGCAAGGCTCTCCACTTTCAAAAAGATTACGAATCCCTGAAACCTCAGACAGTGGTCAGCAATCTTTTTTAGCAATAACATATTTCTAATTAAGGTACGTACTTTTATTAGACATAATGCTATTGCATCCTTAATAGACAATAGTATAGTGTACACGTAACTTTTACATGCACTGGCAAACCAAAAAATCTGAGTGACTCGCTTTACTGTAATGTTAGCTTTATTGAGGTGGTCTGGCAGCAAATCCACAACATCTCTGTGGTGTGCCTGTACGGGGGGTGGGGGGGGGGAGAAGGTGAAGGGAGGAAGAATGTGGCGGGATATGTGATCACGGGGACGTGTGAGACAATGTGCTTTGGAGCTTGACTGCCCGACTTCAAATCCTAGCTCTATCACTATTTGTGTGATCTTGGCAACTTCACAATCTCTAAAGTAGAGATACTAATAGTGGAAATTTAAATAAATTAATACATGAACAGATCCTGGCATGAAGAAAGCACGCTAGGATTATTAGTGATTACTTTATCAAAGAGCATGGATTATCTCCTAAAGACAATGTTGGAAGGCGGGGATTGGCAAACGACAGCCAGAGAGTCAAATGTGACCCGCGATTTTTTTTTTTTTTTTGCAAATAAAGGTTTATTGGAACACATTCATGCCCATTCATTTACATATTGTCTAGGGCTGCTTCCATGCTGTGAGTGGCAGAACTGAGTAGTCACGACAGAGACCCTATGCCCTGCAAAGCCTAAAATATTTACTATCTGGCCCTTTACAAAAGAAGTTGGCTGAGCCCCCTTATTGTGGAACGCTCACTGCTAGTTTAACTTTGGGACCCGAAGAAATCAAGAGTCAAAATTCAGTTTTTCTGCTTACTACCTAGGGAACTTGGGCAAGTGACAGCTTTCTAGAGGATCGTTTTTCTTCGACTGCAAAATCAGGAATGGTCATGGTATCTTTCAAAGGATGTTTAAGGATTAGATACAATAGAGACGGAGCACCTAGCCCTCAATATATAGAACAGATTCTTTTCATGGTTGTGAAAAGATTTTAAGCAGTGATTGGTGTGATCAGACGGGCATTTAGAAAAAAGCCTTGGAGGCTGTGTTAGTCTGCTAGGGCTACTGTGATAAAGTACCACAAATGGGATGGCTTAAACAACAGAATTGTATCTCGCAGTCCTAGAGACTAGAAGTCTGAAATCCGGGTGTCAGCAGGATAGGTTCCTCCCGAGGGGATGAAGGAGAATCCGTTCCATGCCTCTCCCCTAGCTTCCGGTGGTTTGCTGGTCATCTCTGGTGTTCCTTGGCTTACAGACACATCACTGCTTCTCTTCCTTTATCTTCACATGGCATATTCCCTGTGTGCGTGTCTGACTCTGTCCAAATTGCCCTTTTTCATCAGGAAGCAGTCCTACTGGTTTAGGACCTGCCCTAATGACCTCATCATAACTTGATCATGAGCAAAGACCCTATTTCCAAATAAAGTCACAAGTACTGGGAGTTAGGACTTCAACACATTTTGCGAGGGACACAATTCAACCCATAACAGAGACTGCGAGGGACTGGTTCGGCACAGGAAAAACTGGTGGTTGGACAACCGTATGAAGGCTCTTTGGATGACACAGTGAGTCAGAGGTGGTCAGATGAGAAGAGAGCATGGTTGGAAAAGTACAAGAAATAGGGTCAAGATAAAACTTGGTGACAACAGATGGAAAAGGAGAAGAGGAGGAGTTGACAATGACATTGAGACTTCTTGCTTGGCCAATGGTTGAGCAGATGAAGCCATATTGAAATTGGGAGAAAGCACTTTGCAAAAGGCAAAGGATCATGAGTTCATTTAAAAGGGGAATGGTATATGGAGGCAAGAGGAAGGGATTTCAGTGAAACGGGGAGTGAGCAAAAGAAAATGACATTTATTGAAAATGTAGTGTGTCACGTTTCATTCTGGAGTAACAAATAGTAACTTAGGGGAGGCATGATTAATAACTCTTAATGGTGAGATGAAGTCACCCAAGGCTCGAGTGGGCAGGCTTTGGGTAGGACTGGATGTGGGAGACAGGTTGGATGTCTTTTGACATCCTGTCCCTGAACTCCTCTTTAATAACCATACTTAGACATGAACCTTACTTCCATTTCAACAAACATTGTTTTGCACTTGTCAGGAACTGTCCTTATTCCTGCCCAAATGCTTCCTAGTCTGCCAGGTCATTACACCTGCTGGAATCAGTCCAGCCCCATGTGCGATTGTTTCCTGCCCAGGCAGAAAATATATTGGAGGCTTCCTGGTTAGGAAACGCTTTTTTTTTTTCTGAAATAAAATTGCAGTCTCTTATTTCTCAGCATCCTTGTCTGTATCATTGGGATAAACATTTCCACCTCGCAGAGTAATAGTCAGGATTAAATGAGACAATGCAGGCAAAGCCTAAGCATAGAGCTGGGCCCATTATAAGTATTGAAGGCACATTAGCTTTTCTTGTTATTGTTATTTCTGCTGCCTTCTGTCTGTTCTCTTTTGCTCTGGGTATGTCTTCCACACTGCTACCAGAATGATCTCCCCTAAAATTCAGAGCTGGTTAAGGTATTTTCTGCCTCTTTTTGCTCCCTTGTACCCGAGGAATAAGGTCCAATGAATTCAGCTTGGTGATCCACTTAATTTCTGGTCTCATTGGTCACCTCACATCAACTCAGGTTCTTTGCTCCACCCCCACAGGACTTTTGACTTTCCCTTGGATACATCACGTCTTGTGGCCTCTCTGTGTCCTTTCTTACTCCTTCCCTCTGTGTCCCTTGCCTGGTAAATTCTTAGACTCTCTTCAAGACTCAGACAAACCATGATCCCTCAATCCTCAAGGTCACCTTCAGCCACTCCCAGGTAGAGTGATATTCTCTACCTTCTATGGGTCACAATCCTTTGTCCCCATCACTGAAATAGCCCTAACCACACGGCATAGTAATGATCTGGTTGCCTGTCTGAAATCAGCAGCTGGGGTGAGGAACATTTTCACCTGGTAAGCCCACAAGATTCTTTGCAATTGAGCAGCTGCTCTTTCTGTTGTGAACTCTTCTTTTCAATCTTTCTTCCATCTATTAATTCATAAAATATGGGTATGATTAGTAAATAAAACAGACACGTGATCTGCCCTCATGGGGCCCCAGTCTAATTTGTTGTCCATTTCTCACATGAGTTAACAACAGAAAGGATTTTCCATTTTTGTTTTTGGGAGTTCATATTACCAAAATGATAGCGTTCCCATTTACTTTCCAAATGTGAAACTACCTTATAATATTGAATTTATTTTTCCAAACTACAAACATCACTCTAGATCTGTATGTTTTTCCTCTTCACTCATATGCTCTTATTTAAGTTTTAATTTTTACAAAGTAGTCAAATATGTGTCTCTCATCTGAAAAGCTAAACCCCTCTCCCACTCTTCTCAATGGAATCCCATTCCTTAAAACTTTTATTTTTTATCTGTTTCATATTATTTTTCTAAGTATTATGTTTATACTGCTGGTTCTTTTTTATTAAATTTATGGGAGGTCAATAAGTTTTAAGCGTACAATTCTATAATACATCATCACTATATTGCATTGTGTGCTCACCACCCAAAGTCTAGTCTCCTTCCGTCATCATATATTAGGTCCCCTTTACCCTCTTTATCCCCCACCTCCTTTCCCTCCGGTAACCACCATACTGTTGTCTGTGTCTGAGTTCGTTTGTTTTGTTTATTTATTCATTACTTTCTGTTTTATATCCCACAAATGAGTGAAATAACACTGTTCTTGTCATTTTCCCATCTGACTTATTTTGCATAGCATGATACTGCTATTCATAAGATCACTTTTGGATATTGTCTTAAGTTTCTATGAAGGGATATAAAGATTTTACACTCTTAGCTCAACCTATGCCTTCATTTTTCCTCACACCTTCCTCTCAATAGAGTTGTAGAATAATGCACGCTAATTAAATAAACACTCAGCATTTACGTGTTTTCTAGCTATTAAGCTCAGCTCCAATGCTGACACTGGGACTTTGCACACTACATTTTCTCCTTTACCAGTTGCTTTTGCAGAGGAGATTGGAATATAGAAAGAAGGAAAAAGATCTTCTTCCTGTTTCTTGCTCTTATTGTCAAAATCACCGTGGGAGTAGGTTTAGCCTCCAGCTTCCCTTGGCATCAGGCCCGTGAACCCTCTCAGAAGTATAGCAGCAGCCAGTGCATCCTCTTTTCCCAGCTCTGTGGAGGGCTTCTTCTCATCTTCTGGCTTCTGTAAGCCCAACCTCTTGACTACGAGTACTTAGCTGTCTACCCCTTTTTACTCATAGTCCAATCTTTGCACCGATAATTTGAGAGGCCACCTTTATCAAATACTAAATTTCCAAATTTACTTGAGCCTAGTTCTGGGTTTCCAATTCTATTCCATTGATCTATATGTCAATTCATGCGTCAGTCCTGTGTTGTTTTAATTACCCTGGCTTTATAGTGTGTTCTGGCATCTAGTAGGGTTAGTTCCCCTTGATGTTTTCCTTTTTTGGTGTTCCCTAGGTCTTCTTCACTGTTTGTTTTTCCATGTGAACTTTTCTAGCCCTACAGGTATGGACAATTCTGATAAGGTTAGTAATGATGAATTATGATCTTCTGAGTCATTTCACTGCACTACTGCAACAAGAGGCTCACCATGAAAGTCCCTCCTTATGACAAAAGCTATTCGTCAGTGGATTTATAGGTCTGGTGATCTACACTGCCCCACTGTCTTATTCCACTGTGCAGGGTCTGTGGCAAACAACTCACAAACTCAGTGATAGCTTCAGGAAAACGTGACTTTTAAGTACAAATCCCTTTGACAAGAAAAGGTGCTGGTGATTTTAAATGGCTATTGAAATCTCAAAACAAACAGGGTAAAACCTTGAGTCAAAAAGTCTCATTTAGGTTCAGGGAGCAAATTACTTAGTAGCATAACTGATTGCCCCCAAAAGGAAAAGTTGATGCTTTGATGACATGTCACTTGATAATGAGAGGTTTGCATAACAAACTGAAAGACAATAGGTTCTCTATCCAAGCTGATGAGTCAACAGATTTCATCAATAAATGTCATGATGTGGTATTTGTAAGATTTGTAAAGGACGGTGAGATTCAAGAAAATTTTTACTGCTACCAAAAATTAAATAATTAAATAAGTAAATAAATAAAGCCTGAAACAAGCAGAGAACCACCTATATTCAATGTTTTGTCTTTACGTTAAGAAACACAAAGTCTGTCTTGGAGGAACTGTGTTGGTGGCTGGATTGATGGTGGCCCATTGGTGGATGGCTCCGTGAGAGGTTTCTACACATAGAAATTTTGTGGCCTAGCAGAGAAAAGTTCTCCACAAATGTTTGAGGTTAAAGGTGAATGGCAGGGGTACTTTCAAGAAAATTTGGCCAGATTTGCTGAGACCTCTGAAGGTAAAAAATGGCTGCGGAATTTAGCCTACCTAGAAGAGTTTTTCTCACATGGGCAAGAGGGAGAAGTCTCTGCAAGGCCTTAAAGAGAATGTTTTCACTTCAAGTGATAACATCCTGGGGGAAAGAAATCATGTTGCAAAGGGAAATCTTGACACCTTTCCACTCTGTTTGGGTTTGCAAGAGAGGAAAAACCTTGGCTTGCCTCAAGTCTTATCCTAAACCACCTAGAAGATCTGCAGGACCAAAGTGAACAGGATCTCCCTCCGTTTCAAGCATGCGTATGACAGAGTGAGGGACCCTTTTTCAGAATCTTCTCTTCAGCCTGTGAACTTGACTTTGAGAGAAGAGGAAGAACTCTGTGAGGTCCAGCCAGATAGTAAACTCAAGATGCGTTCTGTTGATCTGTCCCGCTCAAATCCTGGTTTCTGTGAAAAAGAGTAGCCAGACTTGCTTAAGAAAACAAAAGCCAGTTTGCTGTAGTTTTCAGCTTCCTACATATGTGACTAAGCTTTTCCTTGTTTAACATGCATCAAAAGCAAGGAAAGAAATGGTTTCATGTCAGTTGAAAATAAAATCTGTGCTGTGCTTACTGCAAATTTGACCAAGAATTGAGTATTTGTGCAGTAAAAAAATAACACAGGTATCACGTTACAAATGTAAAGTTTGTTTTTGATTTCCAACATACATTTTTTTCTTTTTATACACACACAGGCATATAAGGAGTTAAGAAACAAACACACCTTTATAATTATTTTGAATAGCTAGGCCTATAGTTAATTTAAGCCTGATAATGTTAGTAAGAAAATGTTTATGCTTACATAAATTACCTTAGGCTCTGTTTTTATTCATATTGTTTTGGTTCATGATTTCCATAGCTTTACTATTCAACAGTATCAATACATTTTCATGGCTTAGATAGCATTCATTAAAATAATTTGTAACCTTTATTTTGATTAAATATGTCAAACCTACTTTCAGAAAAGTTAAATTTCATTTTATATAGAGCGAATTATTTAACAGAAATGTGTTCTCCTTATGAGTTTTAAAAATTTACAAAAAGAAAAATTAGTTTCATGAAATGTAAGTTAAGTTTTTCTATCTTTTAATAGATCTTAGTTTAGAAATTATTTTTTGGTTTTAAATAAGGAAAAAAACTACACATGCCCTATACCATATCTTATTAGCATCTTTAATACAATTTATTATAAGTTTTTTGTCTTACTGGCATAAATTTAAAAAATTTAAATAGAAAGTAAAAACGGGTGGGGGAAGGAACTGAAGTTTTTCCTACCTACGCTCCTGACCTGCATTAGAATTGCTATTGTCTGTGGGGAGGGAGAAGCCATAGAAAAAGATTAGGGTAATTGGTAGGTAAAAATAAACAGAGCCACAGAAAACATTCTCTGCTCAAAAGCGCATTGACAAATTATTATTGGGTTGAGATATAGTCAAGTCACTGATTATACTTAAATACCATAAGCTGTACACATAACAATTTTTAAGTTCCTCAAGACCTGACAATTATTTTAAGTGTTGGAGAAAGGTGAGTCTAGATACTGGTTAGTGCAGTTTCACCAAAGAGCCACTATTTGTCTCCTGCCCTGGATTATCTGAGTGGGGGAGGCAACCCCTGTGTCTAAGGCTCCTATTTTGTGGATGCTTAGCCATTTCCCTGTTTCCAGCCTACATTCACTTCCTACTTCCTGCAGAAACTGTTTCTCCACTTCCTGAGGCATCCAGGGCTGTCATTCATGAATTAGCTGCCTTCTCATTGGCTGTTGCCTCTGCCTGTACTTGACCTTCCATAATGCAGTGTGGGTGGGCAGCCCCTGGTAGAGAATCACTGAAGTGGGTGATGCACCATCACTCAGCTACCTCTCCCTTACTCGGGCCAGTTCTGGCCTTCAGCTCTCTCCTAGAGTTCTTTCTGTTGCCTCGATTCTCATTCTTTGCCCTCTCCCAGTTTCCTCGGTCCATGCCAGCCCCTTCCTTTCACCACACCTCCTTCTAACCCAGCCAGTGCCCTGTCATTTATTTCTGAAGTGTCTTATCTTATTTGAGGAGGATCCAGGTCCCTTCCATCTCTGACTTCTTATTTGCCACTTGTCCTATTACAAGCCCTGGGTACGTTATATTAATAGACAGGGATTCACAGCAAAACAGTAATACAGCCACTAGAGCCACTTACGAGGGGACATGTGAGTGCACGGATTCCAGGTGCTATGGATCGTGTAATCAGGGTGGCTACCTTTAGGTGGTGGTGGTGATGACAGCGGTTGTACCATTTGGTAGCGGTCGTCCCTTTCTACAGATTATTTATTTAAGCTTCTCATACCTATGAAGTGGGGATTCTTAATTTCACAGATGAGGATATGGGAAGCTCAGAGGAATTAGCTGACTTGCTTCAGGTCACAGTCGGTGGAGCAAAGACTGGAAGGAAAGTCTGTCTGATGCCCAACTCTCTGTTTTTCATACTGCCTGTTGTCTTCGTTTTAGCTCTTTTCTGAGCAGTTTCGAATAAGGAAATATTTTTTTGACCAATTGTCTGTTACATTTCTATTTAGTTTTTGAACTAAAACTAACTAAACTCTAAATTTCTATTTAGAGTTTCTGAACATTGTTAGCAATTTCTGTTTCCAAATGTAGTCAGTTGAATCATCCCTTAATAGATGCAGCACGTTGGCTCAAGGATGGATTGGCTTCACTTTCCCTCATCTCTGCCAAACTCTTTCCTGGTACCCAGTAAGCAAGAGCTGCCTGTGTTTGTACTGTGCATGGACTTAATTAGTCACTTTAATCCAGCAGTACATCAAGTCCCTTCCCCTTCTTGCTCTTGAGACTTCCAAATGTGTCCGCAACAGGGTTCTCTGTGATGGAGGTAGCGCGGCATATCAAGGTGAATCCCAGCTGCTGTTCCTCTTTAGCTTACCTGCCCAGATCATGTGGTCCCTGGGTTCCATGCGTGCGTTCATCAGAGGAGCCTCGATATTCTATTTGTTACTCTCTGGACCGTGTGATTCCAGAGTGTTTGTCTCAGAGAGTGTGTTCTGGTTGCAAAGGGGAAAGGTCTAACACTAATTGGGTGGAATTCTCAAGCCAAACATTGTACTAGCTGTTTTACATACATTACCTCATTTAATCCTTACAGCAATCCAAGAGAAAGGCAGCATAAGCCATTTATTCATTCATCAATGGATAACATTGAAAGCACAGTATGTTCCAGGTCTGTGTTAGGTTGCCAAGCGCTGCGGATGCAAAGACCAATAAGAAAGAGCATTTCTGTTCTCATGGAACATGTATGTAATTCGAGGAAATCACAAACACTGAAACAAATAATTAGAAGTGCACCGGGTGTTGTGATGCTAGCAACGTGATTGCATTACCAGTGGGCTGACTACAGGCTCTATTACTGTGCTCACAACTGCCCAGGGGCGCTCTGCTAATCCTATTACCTGCATTTCTTGGTCATTCCCTATAATATCCTATAAGGACTGTGGTAACAAAACCCTATTTTCTCTTCAGCCAATGGAGTCTGGGGGAGTGAAGTAACTTGTCCAACTTCCCATTAGCAAAGTAGTCTTGAGGATTAAAGAAGAAATTTTGTGTAAGTATGGCAGGCAATGCAGGGAGGAGACAGGCTGCCTGGATTTAAATTCAAGCTATGCTATTTATTAGTCGCTCCATCTGGGAACAATCACTTAATCTCTTGGTGCCTCAGCTTTCCCCATCCATAGAATGGGGATAATGTAGTGCCTCTTCATGGTTATTATTTCCATGTTACAGAGGAGGAAACTGAAGCAGAGATACTAAGTCAGAGGCCCAACCAAGGTCAGTAGAAAAGCCACAACTCAGCCCAAGACCATCTAATTGAAAAGTTAATGCTTTTACTATCGTTGCTACAAGATCTCCAGAAGAAACCAGATATTTTCCAGGCTACCTAGAACATCATGTTGATTCCTGACCACCTTATGATGGTGTCAAACAGGGTAAAATGCCAAAGCACTTCTTGAAAGATTTTCTCAGGCCTCCACCGTCTGATATCTGGTTCTTAACATATTCTATGCGCACCATTTATGAGAATAGTTTACTTAAAAGGAATGTGTTTAAATATAAGCCCTGGTGTAAATATGTATTGACAAGAAAGAAAAAAAGACAGGCCTTCCATGCAGAGAAGACCTCTGGGACTGTGTGTCCGTGTGACTGTGTGTTTGGTTGGGGTGGGTGATTGCTTTTGTGGCAGGATAAAAGGGTCTCCCTTTCTGCCAGAGATTGAAGAAAAATAAAGCAGCTCTATGCAAATGTCCCCCACTCCCACCCTGCTAAGGAGTGCCAACCCTCCCTTGAAAGTGTCTGTCTTGTATATAAGCAGGTGTTCACAGGTTGCACTGCCTCGACCATTTGTTTTCTGAGGACATCTGTATACAGTAAGTCTGCTGTTTCTCCTGGGCCATGTACACACACACTTTTGGCTGGTTCAGCCTCCTAGGTGGCCAGCTTACTGCCTGCCTTTGTTTGCGGGACAGCTGATAACCCTCATTAACATCTCCCTGCAGAGACTGGCAGCCTCACAAACCAGTCCTCACCTCAGGGCAGATTGCTCCAGAACATTCCTCTTCTTTCCTCCCCCCCCACCACACTATTAGGACCAAACATGTTTTCCTCTTTACCTCAGACATGCTCCTTCTTGTCTGGCCTCTTGTTTTCCTCCTGTGCAGATTTATGAGGAGGATTCAAGGAAAAATCCCAACCCTCAGCGGGTCCTAGAGATAGAATTGCTTCTGAAAGAAATCTCTTGGTTTGCATTCCAGTCTACCATCTGCCCCCCAACCCTGTGTGTCATGGATGCTCGCACACACAGGTACAAATGGAAACCCACGGTACATGGATCTTTTAACCAGTCACCAAGTTTGGGTTTCTTCCTCCTGCATATTTCTCAGAACTACCCATTACCTTTTACCTCACCAGCACACCCGGATCGAAACCACCATAGTATTTTGACTGGATTTTTTCAATAACCTCCTAAAACCTTCCACTCGGTTCCTGCTTTTCTTCTTTTTCCACTCAAATCCATTCCCTACAAGGGACCTTTCTAAAATGCAAATCTGATCTTGTGAGTCTCTTGCTTTAAGCCTTTACACACTCTCCTGCTATATCCAGGACTGAAGATAGGGTCTGGCTCATGGTAGATGCTCAGTAGAAACTTCTGGAATTAAATAGAGTCGACTGTTCATACTCACCAATGGAATATCCCTTCTGAGAACTCAGAAAATGGTCTTGTCTTGTGAGCTTCATTCTTTTTCTAGTTCTCACCTTTATACTCACCTGAAGTCTTTTCTTTCATTTTAGAGGACACTTTCACCTTTAATTTTGTGTTCTGTAACTTTGGGAGTCTATGGGAAAAAAAAAAATCATCTTGTATTCCAATAAGAAATGGAATGGCAGAACCAGACAGGAACTTTGAATCCATGGTTTTTGTTTCAATAGATTCTATAATATATTCGAATCCCTAATAATTTGACTAAAGGGCAGATATTTAAAAGGTACAAGCAGCTACAGCATTTTCCACCTATATGGGGGCCAAATCTCAACAAAGGGCACAGTTCTCCACCCAAGAATGAGGACAACAGTCATGAAAACAAAAAACAATTCTCCAGATGGCTTCTTCTGAGGCATCTTGGAGATCAAGTAGGAAGATATTTAAGAGATAAGGAAACTGAGCTCCGAGAAAGGAGGGGAATGTCCCTTCATTACAAAGGCAGTGACAACAAGGGTTAGTACTCTAATCTCCTGATTTACAAAGCATGAGCACACAGCCCCCTAGCCACCCCCACTGGAAGATAATCTACCGAAGATAATCAAATACCAAATACCGTAGACTACATCAATGAAACCAGCAAAGCAGGTGAGGATTTCTGTCTGGAATTTTCCCATTTTCCTGTAAGATAGCATCACTTATCATAATATTTAAAGGTAACAGTGGAAAACTCAAGGAAACCTGAGCACTGCTGTGGACTGTTCTAGGTACTGTACATATATGTTACCTCAAGTATTATTATCATAGTTTTTACAGAGAAGGGACCTGAAACTCCAAAAATTAAGTCATTTGATCAAGGCTAACTCCTACCCTAAATTGGAACCCAAATCTCTCTGACTATAGAGTGGTGAGTTCATTTTCTTTTATCAGTGTTTTCTCTAAATATCTTACAGACCATTAAATCTATAAGAAAATTAAAATAAAGGAATTTAAGAGCAACAAAGACAATGATTAAATATTCGTGCACATACTTTTAAATTGTTCTGTCAAAGTACCTCATTAATGGTGGTCTTAATATACAGAGAACTTTCCCAGTTTCCTATTTGATCTGAGCAACACACTTAGGCTTCAATGTAAAAAGTGAGCAGAGAAAGCCGTTCGCCATATGCCATTCTTTCAAATGAAGGGAGCACAGGTAGATACAACACAAATGTGAGTCGCATGCTGTGGCAGAAGCATGGGAAGCATGGGACTGGAATGGGGTGCATTATTTTCTTTTCCTTGATAGACCTCTGGTCAGAAGCTTAGATTTATCTTAACTATTGGTTCAGAAAAGATTCTCTTTATTGGTTCATGGAAGTCCCTTCCTTCCTTTCTTCCCTTCCTTCCTTCCTTCCTTCCTTCCTTCCTTCCTTCCTTCCTTCCTTCCTTCCTTCCTTTTTATCTACATGCTTCACTCTCATTCTCTTTCCCCATTAACAACCATTGGGCTTTTGTGTATCTTTTGTGTCTATGTGCTACCACATAATGTATGTTTTTTGTTTATTTGAATGCTATTTTTGGTTTCATTTTTTAAATTTTCAGAAATTTTAGAACAGTTCTAGACTTACAGAATTTTAGAGTAGTTTTAGATGTACAGAAAAATGGCAAAGATATTTCAGAGAGTTCCCATGTGTTGCACACCAACCCGTTTCACTATTATTATTATTGTTTTGTATTATGGTACATTTGCCACAGTTACGAACCAATATTGAGTCTTCATTATTAACTAAAGCCCATACTTTATTAAGATTTGCATTAGATTTTACCTAATGTCCTTCTGCTATTCTCGAATCCCATCCAAGGTGCCACATTACATGTATTTGTCATGTCTCTTTAGGTTCTGCTCGGCTGTGCCAAGTTTCTCAGATTGCCCTTAGTTTTGATGACTTTGACAGTTTTGAACAGTACTGGTCAATTGTTTGGTAGAATGTGCCTCACAATGGTGATTTGTCTGTTTTTCTCATGATTAGACTAAGGTAATGTGTTTTGGGAGGTAAAATGCCATTTTCATCACGTCGTATTAAAGACATCTACTATCACCATGACTTCAAACTGTTGATGATACTCTTGATCGTCTTTGCTGAGATAGCATTTGCCAGGTTTCTCCACCCTCCCCTCCTTTCCACATGGTGTTCTTCAGAAGGGGGGGACTATGTGTGGCCTTCACTCAAGGAGCAGGTAGCTATGCTCCTTGAGGGCAGAGTATTTGTATAAATTATTTGGAATTCTTCTGCACAGGTGATTTGTCTATTCTCTCTCATTTATTTATTCAATTGTTTATAGGCTCAGAGATACTTATTTTGGAATCCTTTCGGTTGGCTCCTGTGTCCTTTTGACCAACCCTCATCATTATGAGTATTGTTTTGTTCTGAGCACTTCCTCACTTTCTGGCACTATACGATGCTCCAGGTTCATTTTATATATTTCATACTCCAGTCCTAGAATCAACCATTTCTCCCAGGGTCTCTCGTTCCTCTTCTTGGGGAATAATATTACAAATCAAGATCTAGGCTCTAGGTGTGCTCATTGTTATATGGGTATCATTGTTCTGTGCCCCCTCAGCTAACAGAGCAAGAAAAGACACACACACACACACACACACACACACACACACACACAACAATCTGTATCTATATTAAGCTAAACCTGAATTCTCTGAACCATATAGATCCATCACTATTTAGACCATTCTCGGCTATTCCCCTTGCTCATCTGTAATCTCCCACTCCAATAGTGAGAAATCTAGCTCCCACCATTTGCCATCTATTTGCTCAATTTTTCAGTTCCAATCTGATATATAGTGGTTTCAGAATTGTTAACCTGTCCCCCGGTCCCAGGGAAACGACTTTATCAACCAGAGTACATGCTCATATACCCTTTATTTTGCCTTTAGTCTTTCAGACTCCATGCATTTCCAAAATTACCTTGGTTAGATCTTGTTTCACCACCCCCTTCAATGAGGTTGTGTCATACATTTGTAACTTAGAATCTTTTGTCACATTCTGCATTCCATCCTGGATCCTCTGACCTTCTAAATGATTTATAAATTTTTGTATGCTTAAGATTTACTCTTTGTGTAATAAAGTGCCATAGGTTTTAACAAATGCACAGTGCCATGTTTTTATCATTAGAGTATCACTACCACCCTCAAACATTCCCCTGTTCTTCACTTATTCAACTCTTCTCCACTCCAGAACCTCTGGAAATCACTTATCTCTTTATTGTGTTTATAGTTTTACCGTTTTCATCATGTCGTAGTAAAGGAATTGTGCAGTATGCAGCTTTTCAGACTGGCTTCTTCCACATAGTAATATGCATTTCAGATTCATCTGTGTCTTTGTGTGACTTTATAGCTCATTCCTTTTTATTGCCCAGTAGTATTCCATTGTGTGAATATAATACAGTTTAATACAGTTTATTTATCCAATCACCTGTTGAAAGACATCTTGGCTGCTTCCAGTTTTTGGTGATTATGATTAAAGCTTCTATAAACATTCACATGCAGGGCTTTGGGTAGATGCAAGTTTTCAATCTGTTGGGTAAATACCTCGGAGTATAATTGCAATATCATATGGTAAGACTATGTTTAGCTTTGTAAGAAACTTCCAAACTGTCTTCCAAAGTGGCTGTTCCATTTTGAATTCCCACTAGCAGTGAATGAGAGTTCTGGTTGTTTTGTATCTTTGCCAGCAGTTAATATTGTAGTTTTTCATTTTTTGGATTTTAGCTAGCCTAATGGGTATGTAGTGGTATTTCGTTGTTGTTCTTTTTGTGCATGTATTTTTGATTTAAGTAAAAGAAATTGTGTTATATGTCTCACTTTCTTTTTTCTTCATTGGATACCATGTTTTAAAGGTAAAACACATTACTGTATGCACATTGAGTTCATTGCTTCTTATGGCTACATAATATTCCAACTCTGGAGGGTGTTGCTGGAGCATTAAACTCCCACCACCATCAGTACCATTCCTCTACATTACGACAATAAATCCTTGTGATCGAAGAAAAATCAAAGGAGTTTTTAATGTAAATGTGGCTTTAGGGCAAGTCTTCCAAACTTATATCCTAAAAAGGTGATGATAAATCTGGGTGTGTGTGAGTGAATGTATTGGTGAGATGTGAGATGTATCTATTTTATATATTACCATTCCCTCCTCCCATGACATTGACTAATCAATTATGACATTAAAAAAAAATCCGAAAAACATATTGGATTAAGTCTGAATTCAAAATTCCAGGTGAACACTACCAATTGGTGAAGTTAACATAAGAAAAGAAATTTATATGCCATCTCTAGACTGGATAATATCTAAAGTCCCTTTCAACTCCAAACATTCTATATTCTGTGGGTGGCCTGATCTGGTGGGAAGTTGAGATGTAAGGGAGTGGTAGTAGACACGATAAGAAAAGGTAAGGGGGAGGTGAATTATACGTGTATATGAATAAACGGCTGCCTTTTATAGAGTGCCTACTATATGCTAGACATGGTGCCAGGCACATTCTCATAGGATGCACTCAGCCCTGCAACATCAAAGTTTATTCCTATTTTCAGATGAGGCATCTTAGGCCCAAGGAGGTGAAGTCACTTTCCCAAGAAGACTCAGCTAGCAAGTAGCATCCTGGGATTAGAACTGAGGTCTACCTGACTCCAAAGTTCATAATATTTTTACATCTTGGATCTTCTCAAATGGATTTTCAGTAATGGTCAAGGAGTTTGGGCTTTATATAGCAGGCACACTTTATTGCCGGTGGCTTTTAAATCTCAAGCAAGTTAGGTTGGCTGACTAATAGTGTCTATAGCAGTATTATGAGTGTGAGATGAAGGCTACATCCGGGTAACAGTGGAACTGGAGCAGAAGCAACCATTACTTTCAAGTGTGCGTTAAGATGTCCTACAAGCAAGGTTTAGAGCACAGTGGAAGAGACGTCTTCCAGAGGAACAGAGTAGAGATTGTTCCTGAAGAGTTTGAGCAACATAGCTTCAGGCAAAAAACATATGCAAATGAAAAATGGGATGTCTTTCTTTTGGAACTAATGATAATGTTGGATTTATTCCCTCTTATAATTTCCCTACTGATTGAAGGGAAATTACCTATTATGATGGTTGGTGCCTTTCTGTTGATGCTCTGGTGGGATCATATAGGCAGTTTGATGAAAGGGACAAAGCTGATTGTGTGCTGTTGAATTGTATTGAGCCCAGCTTTGAATCATTGAAACTCATAAATCTGACAATAATTTAATACTAGAAGCAGTTGTTTATTGCTCTTTATCTTCTGGAATGCTAAATAAATCATCAGGACTTATTTGCAGTGTTGAATATAACTTAAAATAAGTTTTCTACCTTGTGGTCTTGGCCTAGCCTGTTTAAATTGGACCAATTTCATTATTGACTTTCTTCTCTTCTCTATACATTGCTCCATGAATTTTCCCAATGTCATTTTTCTTGATGTCCTGCTGTTGTAAGCTTTTGTTTTAGGGGGTGGGGAGGGTGCATGAGTTGCTGACATCAAATGCTGACTGCTCTTGAGCTGTTTCAGTTTGTGGTTTGGCCAGTCCATTAGAAAATGTATTCTTTCATTATTAGATCAATATTTTCCTCACTTTTTTCTCCCAGGATGTTGGCATTGGAATAATGCTTTGGACCTCTAAATACGTCCAATGACTATATGAAGCTGTACTAAGGAACCATTTATGCATTCATATATGCATTCACTCCATAAATATTTTGAAAAATAAACTATGTAGCATTGTTATTCCATAAAACACCAATCACATGAGAGGTCCTTTAAAAAAAAACACACAGAATTCCCTGGTCCAATAAGTTTGTGACACCTGTCTTAGACAGTCAGAAATACACCTGAACCTATGGTAACATTTGAGCAGTTTCATAGTAAAGCAATTAATTTCTTGTTTGCTGTCTGTCTTGCCCTTAGAAACACTGCGTTCTGTTAGCTGTCCTCTATATCTTTGAATATTAGGCCTTCCTGGCTGCCATTCCAACCTTGCTGATCATTTCTAAAGTTCTGTTTACATGGTTTCTGAAGTTAAGCCCTGTCTCCTGACCTCTGCCCTCCCATTGCTGCTAGGAAACTCCTACCATCAGCTCAGCCGTCAGATGACAGCCATTACTGAGCTTCTGGACAATGTTGGTTCTCTCCTGCCCAACATATTTCTAAGAACATGGACAGCTAATAAATTCTTTGGTTTTATTCAGTAGATCCATTCTAAAATTTCTACTTTCATGGCCTTTCATATTTCTTCCTGCACAATCTGCCCAGTAGATCTGGTATTGACTTCATTTACTGTTGACAGTTGTTTCTCCCAAGTTTCCAAGATCCATCTCAGCAGTATATCAGACTAGCCCCCAGGTCAGGTTTTTTTGTTTCTGTTTTTTTTTGTTGTTGTTGTTGTTGTTGTTGTTTTTAACAGCAATCAGTGTATTCCAACAATTATTGGGGATTTGTTTTATAGAGAGAGACCTGATACAGACAAACGCTCCTTTGTCTAACTTTATATATTGTTCTTCTTGATCCAACACCGTTGAGATCCATCTCTGATCTCCCAATTCCTGCTCATGCATTTCTCCATGTCTGTTGTTGAGCTGGTATCAAGTTTCTCATCTGCCTTAGCAGGTCCAGCTCTTCCTCAGTCAGGTCAGGCTGAGACTTGACCCTAAGTGTGGGACGGGTGGCCAGGAGGGGTAAAGGAACCAGGTCCTGAGAAGGGCAAACATTGTCTTATAAAGCACCCATGAGATTTTTGTGCAATCTGCAGGTAAGGCTGGGTAGGAATAGGAGGCTTTGTCTTCTAATAAGAGGGAGTGGCTCACTTCTGCAGGCCCAGAGTGTTCAAGAAAAACTGGTAGTTCAAGATTCTCAGGTATATCTACCCAGATATCCTCATCCCGAACCTCAGGTTCTCACTTCTCTATCAGAGCCCAACTGTGGCATTAGAAGACTTTGTAAGGATTAGAATTCCACCTTCTCTGAAGTTCTACTATTACAATTAGATTTGAGCCTGCTTTGGCTGAATTAGCCCTCCGGCTGCAGAATAAAGGAGTCTCTTTAAACAGGAGCCCACTGAATTTCACATTTGGCTTAGAATTTATGAGCAATCAATCTGAACCTATGCTTCTCTTTCTTCAATGTATCAAGGGCACTCAATAAGAACTACCCTATTTCACTATCTTTATGACTCTTTCATTTATAAAGATATATACATAAGCCAATGCATGTTCTTACACCTGTATTCTATCCACGTTCAGGGGAGAATCTTAGCATTTATTATACTACAGCACACCAAGGACCATCAATCTTTACTGGACAGTAGAGCTGGGGGTCCTCATTGCTAGTAGTGATGAGGGAGATGACCCAACTCCAGAATCCTTAGAGGTATTATATCTTCCTGGGATAACTCTATGTAATAACTGTTTTATATTTGGCTTATTAGAAACAGAATCTAAGATGGGCATTCTTTTGTAAGTGGTTTATTGAGAGATCTCTTAGGAGAAATCTATAAGGAAGTGAGAGAAGAAGCTTTGCAAAAATATAGCTTCAGCTGAAGTCTAGCCTCCTGGGGAGCTCTAGAGCATGAATGATGCTACAGAGTCATCTCATCTTGAAGAAAGTGGGATGAACTTGTTATGTCTGTATCAGACAGTTATCACCTCTAAGCAACCATCTGGGAAGAAGGGCAAACTCTCTTTGAAATCCTTAGGCAAGAAGCCTCCTGTAGGGTAAGAGCAATCTTTGTTGTAAAGGGCATAGCTGTGAGTTCTTAGCATTCAACAGTCAGATCATCTAGGGGATGAATGCATCATCCCAGGAAAGGAGATATGGGTGGGGCACCCAAGAGCATCTACTATAGCGATGACTTTCGTTGATAACATATGGAACTAGGGTTCTCTGAAACACATTTTAGGCAACATTGTGTCATATGCCCGGCACTAGAATGGGAATGTACACATGGACAGATAATTGCAACACAATCAGCTCCATCCAACATTTATTTATTATGGCTTCCTAAGTGACATGTGCTGTGCTAGGTATAGGATGACCAAACATCTTTGTTTATCCAAGGCTGAGAGGGTTCCCTGGAGGTAAGCCTCTCACTTTTAAAACTGTGACAGAACCAAGAAAACCAGGATGAGTTAGTTAGTGACTCTACGAGCTGGGAATACAAAGGGAGAGTAACAGTATTGTTTACGATAAAAATCACAGAATGTTCTAAGTTCAATGAATGAAGCGCCAGGGATTCCTAGAGGAGATGCCTGCTAACTTTGCACACGGGGAAGTCAGAGAAAGCGACATTGTGCTGACTTGTGCTTTTCTAAAAACTACCAGGCTGTACCAATTCTACTGGGCTCAGGGAACTCAACTAGTGCTGTTCTCCTGTGATTTCATCTTCCTGCCTGGGGTCAGCCCCAGCTCCCACTCCAGCAAATATGATCACACTGTAAAAGAAATGAAGGCTGCAGAAGTGCTCACACCATATCAAGATGCTCCTTGATTTCTTTCAGGATGGAAGGGACTATCCTATATTGCAGCAGGTATATTGAAAATAGTGCCCACATTTCTTTCTTCATTTACTCAAAAGATATTGAATACCTACTAAGTGCCAGGCAATGCTATTGCTATGGGGGTCATGCAGTGAACACAACAGACAAAACTCTATTTATCTTCTTGCAACTTACATTGTGGTAGCACAATAGACAATAATTATGACACATGGTGATGAAATGCTATGGCAAAAAAAACAGGCAAATTAAAAAGATAATGAAATACTCCAGGTGAGAGGTGATGGTGGTTTGGATCAGGGCAGTGGTAATGGATACAGTAAAAAAAATACACAGTGGATATATTTTGAAAGTGGAGCCAACAAGAGTTACTGATGGATTGATTGAGGTGTGAAAGAGAGGAGTTAAGGATGACTTGTAGGTTTGTGGCCTGAGCAATGGAAGGATGTTGCCAATTGATGAGGTGGGGAACGCTGTGGGAAGAGCAGGTTTGGGAACAGGGGAAACCAGCAGTTCAGCTAACAGGCATCCACGTACAGAAATTGAGTAGGCAATTAGATATATGAATCTGGAGTTCAGGATATATGTAGTTTTGGGAGTCTTCAGTTTATAGATGGTATTGAAAGCTATAACTCTCTATGTGATAACTAAGGGAAAGCTGTATATATTGAGAAGAGAAGAGTTCCAAAAACCGAGCTCTGGGGAATAAAGAAGAACCAGGACAAGAGACTACGGAGGAACAGCCAATGAATTAAAAGCAAAGCCAGGAGTGTGTGTTATCCTGGAAGCCACATGAAAACAATGTTTCAAGGATGAGTTCATGATCAGCTGCAGATAAAATAAGATCAAGACCAGGAATTAGCCACTGAGTTTAGCAACACGGAGGTGATTGATAACTGACTAATCCAAGTTTTGACCACTAAACTGGAAAATTATTTCAGATCATTTCATCCACTGGGATATCTCCCAACTTTCTTTTGAAAAATGGTCCAAAGTTTCCAAAAAAAAGAGAAAAAGAAAAAGAAAAAGTTTAGCTTTTTGATTCTAAGAGAGACTGTAGTAACCTCAAGGGCAGGGACCTTACCTTATTTATCTCGGTATCTGAACCTCTGATGCAATGCTTGGTACATAGTAAATGTTCAGAAAATATTTTACATAGAAATGAAATGGGTATCATGTTCAGTATACAAGTCTCTTCCTTCTCCTTCTTCATTTTCTTATTCTTTTTCTGAATACTGTCATCTGCTTTATAAATTTCTTCCTCAAAAGATGAAAGATTTGGTCTTTCATGGATCTCCATTTTTGATAAAATGAACTAATGAAAGATAAGAAAAACATACAACGCTAATAATAACAATTATTCCCCGAAGGTTTGTTTTATGCCTGGCATTAGACCATAAATTTCACAAATGTAATCTTCACAGTAACACTGTGAGGCAATCAGTATTGTTCCAATTTTACTATTTTATAGGTTAAAAAAATTGTGACTCATGGAGGTTAAGCAATATGGTCTTTGGAGTAGTGATTGCTGTGTGTTCACCAAAGCCAATTTCCTCTTTTCCTGGGCACACAGCTTGATACATTTCCCAGTGTCCTTTGCAATTATGTATGGCTATCAGACTGAGTCCACAATACAATGTAGGCACAGTGACATGCACCACTTGCAGGCTGGGCCCATAACTACTTTACATGAATAAATTTCTCTTCCTTTCTGCAGATAGGAGCTAAATAGAGCAATTTGTGAGACCTGGTGGAGCCATAAGATGGAAGAAAACTGGGTCCCTGAATGAATGCATGGCAGCTGTCTGCCAGGTAGGAACATGGACATTAGACTTAGCAGGAGTAAGAAGTAAATTTATTTTGTTAAGCCACTGAGATTTGGGAATTTGTTATGGCAGCTAGTATTACTTACCTTAAGTGGTTATACAGCTGATAAGTCTGAAGATAATTTTATGGACTTCTAAAACTGAAGGTCACTGGACTAGGGATACAAGGCATGAAGGGTAGACACCATATCAAAGACAAGGTACTTAAGTGACTGTTTGCACAACACATATTATATGTTGAGCTCTTCATCTGTCTCCCCCACTTTGACTACAAAATGCTGTTGAGATCGTTCCCTTTCAGGCTAGAGATGGGTAGCATCTTCTCTGGGGACTCTAACCTCCAGCCAAGAAGAAAGACTAAAAGATACTGACAAAGGAAGTTTCCTAACATGCAGTCTAGTAAAGTGCATGCTGACAGGCTCCACTGCTCAACTGAGAGCTTCCAGGTTTTCGGTTCCTCCCTTTCATTCATAACAAGAAACCAGGGTTACCCGACATTAGGAAAGACTCTAACATAAAATACAGAGACCACAACAAATATACAGAGGAAATGCAAGAGAGAGGAAACAAAGACATGAGATGAAATGTCAAAACATCTCTCATTAATGTTCTTAAGAGAAATAATAAAGCCCATGAATGAAATGAGGAAAAGATGCTCTAAAATAAAGAAAGAGAAGATAACAAATGTTTTGTGATTAAAAATATGAGAGCAAAAATAAAAATATCTACAGAAGGATTGGAAGATAAATTTAAAGGAATATTATAAGTTGAGCAAAAGCACAAAGACATGAAAATAGGAAAAAAATAACAATATTACAGAACTGGTCAAAAAAGAACTCCAGACAAAGAGATTAAAGAAAGCCAAGGGGAAGAGTGGACATAATCTATGAAATAATTTAAGAAAATTTCCCAGGACTGAAGGACATGTGTGAACTGATCGAAAGAGTTGTCACTGAGTACACAGGGCATGGAGAAAAAGATCCACACAAAGGATCATCCTGAAATTTCTGAATATTAGAGACAAAAAGAGATTCTTCGAGTTTCTGGGAAGGAAAAACAGATTACGCACAAAGGTTCAGGTACCAGAAAAGCTTCCAATTTTTAAACAGCAGCATCTTCAAAAATTCTAAAGGAAAATAATATCTAACTAACAACTGTATACCTAGTCAAATTATTAATTACAATTGAGAGTAAAATACAGACATTTTCAGATAGTTTAAGTCTCAAAAATCTACTGGAGGGTGTACTTCAAAAAATGAAAGAATAAATCAAGAATGAAGAAGACATGGATACAGCCCATAGCAAAACCAAAACAGGAGAGGTGGGAGGGGAAGTTCCAGGAGGGTGGTGAAGGGATAGCCCAGAATGGTAGCTGTGTCTATACATGATGGGAAACCTACCAGATCTGAGCAGAGACAGACCCACTGACGACCATCAACACCAAGTTCCTTGCTTACCTGAATCAAGTTCCTTGCTTACCCAGGAGAGTCTGGTCTGGACTCTCAACTATACCTGGCTTATGTTGACCACATGCTGAGGAAGTTCTAGCTCTCTGCTCCATGCCTGGCTCTTGGATAAGCTGAGGACACTCACTTCCTCCACAGAAATGACTTGCTTTGACTTGACCTTGAGTGCGGAATCCTAGACCAAGTAAATTCAGAACAGCCCACTCTCTTTAACTATATTCCTTCCATACATTTAGCTCTTGGCCCACACTACAGCCTTGCCAGACTGTAGCGTTCATGAAGTAAGCTCAGGTTTTGAAGTAAGCTCTATCTTTGTGGCCTTGATCAGTGACTTCCCCAGAAGGGGCTCTTTGAAACCTCAGGGAAACTGAAATTAGACTGTGACCTGGAGACTCAGCTCAGCCAGTCTTCTCCTGTGCATCTCTGTCTAGCAGGGTCACACACAGGTCTCTGCTGCTACCCCATTTTCCAAAACTAACCATATTATTTGGATCTTCATGCATAAGTGGACAACCCACAAAATATAGCTGGGGAATGATTAATACAGAAGATGGGATGGTAGTTATTTCTGGGTGGTGTTGAAGGGTAAAGGGAAAGGCATATATATGACTGGGAGGGGACACGGTGCGTATCTAAGGGCCTATCAATGTTCTTTTTATTGACTAGGTAGCAGTACATGAGTACTTACTTGTGATTATCATTTAAACTGTTCTGCATGTGTGAACCATTTCACAATTTAAAAATTGAATAGTTGAGCCAAGTAATTGTCCAGGTTTCTTCCAACAATGATGAGCTCTGATTTTATGAGACTGTGAGTGAAATTGGATGGATGGAGTGAAATCCAGTGATACAATTCATTGTAGTCTATGAGATGGCCTTGGTGGGGATAGCACTGATCTCGTATAAATGTTTACAGGTCTTAGAGACAAGGGAGATGAACTGCTGATGGAAAATAGAGGTGTGAACAAACCTGTGAGGTTGGTTGATCATAAACTGCTTTCATCCTTGCATTGCCTTCCCCTCACCCGGTCTACTTTCAGGAGTATCCAGAAAGAACCTTTAAGAACTTAAGTCAGATTGTTTCACTATTCCGCTCAAAACTCTCCAAAGAGTTCCCATGTCCTACAGAGTAGAA
Source organism: Rhinolophus sinicus (assembly GCF_057876585.1). Classification (NCBI taxonomy): domain Eukaryota; kingdom Metazoa; phylum Chordata; class Mammalia; order Chiroptera; family Rhinolophidae; genus Rhinolophus; species Rhinolophus sinicus. Next base: position 16,321,270 of record NC_142501.1, read on the forward strand.
TCCTGAAGGAGGTCCTCTATTATGTGGCCCCATGCCACCTCCGTGACCTCATCTCCAACTCTTCCCCCTCCCCACCATTTACTCTGCCTCAGGTATTCTAATCGACTAGTCTTTCTCCAAGAGGCCAGGTGCACCTCTGCCTTTGCACTTGCCAGGTTCCTCTGCCTAACAGCACTTCTACTGATAACCCTAGGGCTTGCATCCCCATTTCCTTCTGATTACTGCTGAAATGTCACTTCAGGAGGCTTTCCCCAATGATCCTTTGTAAGATTTCAACTCATCTTTCCATCTCTAACATTCCTGTCCCATTGTATTTTTCTCATGTCATATATATCTTTTTGTTCATTTGTTATTGGCTTTCTCCCTCCGCCCTTTTCCCTTTCCCACTAGAATACAGGCTCCACGGTGGCTGGATTTTTGTCTGCTTTGTTCACTGCAATATCCTGATATGGAGAAGGAGCGACAAGGCACACCTAAGTTTTCCTCTTGGCTTGCCTAGTCCCACAACTCCGTTTTCTGGTCTATGCTGTTTCCTTGCATAAGGAGTAATGAATGGTGTGGCTAAACAGCTGATGTTGATAAAGCATCTTCCCCCCCAAAGAACATGAAGGGCATCATGGAAATGCCAAGGCTTATTATTACCAGTTCAAAAAACACAAGGGCCTCTGAGAGGCCCAGGGATAACTCAACCTTCCAGGCTCCAATCGCACCTTTTAGATTGCCTGAGCTGCCCCGTTGGCATGCTTTGAGCCCCCTCAGACATAATTTAGCCAATTATTTGACATGCACACTCTCATTGCTTTATAATGCTTTCATTGAGTTACAACTTACAACAGATCAAAACAAGCCTAAGTAAAAGCAGAGATTTGCTCTTTTCGGAGGAGTGTGTCCAAGCTGACAGCAGCGTGAACCCCAAAGACTACTTGGGGCTTAACAGGAATCATTCCTTCTATTTGATTTGGAAGGCTTTGTTGATCCTAAATAAGAAAAATTCAAAGACATTCTCAAGCTCAGAGACTGAGCTTGCTCAAATGCCCCATTAGGGATGGAGGAGTTGGGCTGATTTTTTGGGTAGGAAAAATGCAAAACCATAGTGAAAACTTCCTAAGTAGGCAGAGAGGAAATTCCTGACCTGCAAAACTATTTGAATGGACCAGTCAATTTACTGTGTACACAGCAGAGATGTTAGTTACAAAGGAAAGGAAACACAAAACTTTCTCACCTAAAAGTTATTTACCCTGAGCAACAAGTGAGCAATCCAGAAATGAAAAGTCTGTATGAAGAAGCATTCTGGTTCCTTGGCAATAAAGCAAAGCTGATCACCTTTGTTAGAGGAAGTGACTGGGGCTCTTCTCACAATCCTTGCCTTCGCATGCTGTTTTGTAGTATTTTACAAAGCACACATACTCCATTGATTCACCTTCCTAATAGTTCTGGAAAAGGGACAAGTCAAGAAATATGGTCCCCATTTTACTGTTGAAGAAGCGAGGACTCAAGGAAATTGTTCTGCCCAATGCCATTTGTGCAGTGCCACCCAACCTTCTGTGACAAGATGGGACTGCTTACATTGTCCAATATGGTCGTCACTAGCCACAGGGGCTACTGGGCACTTGAGATGTGGCTAGTGTGATTAAGAAGCTGAGTTTCTCATTTTTCAATAATTTTAATGAACTTAGGTTTAAATAGCCATTTGTGGCCGGTGGCTACCATATTGGACAGTGCAGGAATGAGTGACTCGGCTAAGACTCTAATGAAGAATGGTGGATTTCATGCCTATAGTTTCCTAGTCTGGGCAAGTTCTAATTAACGATGAAAAAGGAAGTGAAATTTGCTAAGAATGCTGTAGTTTTGGGAAAGGGTAAAGTGGAATCAGTCCCAAAGGCTGTTAGTGCGGTTTACCTGGGCTTGGTCTTCCCAGTGCTTTTCATGAAGGCAAATGCCTGCAGCTTGGTTTCTACAGTAAAGCACAGGACGAAATCTGGTTACCATTATGCCTGCTATATGATCTTTTTGTGGCTTCCATCTTCTTAAGACAAGAAAAAAAGGCCTTAGCCTCCCAACATATGCTAAGATGATAAGCACCTATTTAATCTCTGTCACTGCAAAGAGAACAGAATACCTCCTTTGAAGTGAGAAAAGTTGCCTTGTGAATTTGAGCAATTCTCTTGGGGTGAGGTGTGGTGGGGAGTGGGGGAGAGTTAGGTCAGGCCTCATGTTTCCCAGCAACATCCCAGATCTAAGAATGTGTTGGTATTCCATGCTACAGGGGAGGGAAGGTGGGAAAGGGGAGACTCAAACTTAGTGGGAGTGAGGTGTTCATTTCTTTCTACATCAGCCTTGTAGGTTTGGAACCATTATTATAAAGCAGCGTTTCTCAACCACAACACTATTGCTATTGGAGGTCAAATAATGATTTTTTGTTTGTTTGTTTATTTTCAGGGGTGGGGGAAGTGTTGATGGGTGAGGCTGCCCTGTCCATCGTAGGATGCTTAGCTGCCTCTCTGGCCTCTACCCACTAGAGTAGGACCGCACCCCCCAGTTGTGACAATGAACAAATGTTTCCAGACATTGCCAAATATCTCCTGGATGCATCCAGGTTGAGAACCACGATGGAAGAGTCACCTTACATGAATCTATCTAATCTCACAGAGCTAGTATTTGGCTTAGAGTATTTTTAAACTTTGGTTCATTTTTTGATTCCCCTCTAAAGCCCACTGTTTTATATTGTACTGTTTTTAACTTTTGGTGGAGTTTGGGAAAAGGCATTTAAAAAATTAAAACCAGAAAAGAAAGTATCAGCCTTTAAGGTCCCTCCCTTCCTTTCCCAATCCAATACTCATGTGTCCATAGTGTTTCAAATAGAGCCCGGGATAGCGACTGAATTCAATAAATGTTTTCTAGACCGTGTGCATGCATGAATGAAGTTCAAAGATATCATGTCTTCCATTTAGGACATTGGATAGGACAGACAGGGCCAGATACAAGGTTTCTAAGTGGTCAGACAGGAAGACTTAAAGGAGTTTGAGCTGGGGAGATGCCAAAGAGTTTTTCCAAATTAGAGTCTTTAGAAGATATTCTAGAATCAGGATCCCAGAGATCAGCTACAAAGACACAACTTAAGGAGCAGACGTCCTAGTGGTTAACAGTGTGAACTTGGAATCAGACAGATCTGGATTGGATTTGGGATTTTTCCTTTTTTTTTTTTTTTTTTTAATAGTGGCCATCACGCTTTTTTAATCATGAAGACGAGACAGATCTAAAGGCAGAGAAGCAGAAAAGCATTGGGGCAGAGCTAGAGCAAGTCAGGAGGGACAGGAGTGGAGGTGCATGACGATCACCCATAGGAGACCGATGAGGACAGGGAAGCAATGCTGCTGAAAGATACCAAATCACAAGACAGCATCTGAATCGGGCGTTGTCGGAGGCCGGGTTCCCCAGAAGCAGACCCAGAAGCAGGACAATTTGCACACAAGTAATTATAGAAGAGTGTGATTCCAGGAAAAACTGGAAAAGGAGTGAGGAAAATAGGTCAGAGAAGAGAAAGAAGTAGATCAAGGGTACAATTTCGGGCAAAGTTCCCTTCTCAGCCTGACCCTGTGGAGATCTCTGGAGTGTAAATCGTAGTTTGAGAGTTTGTCCTGCACGAGACAAGGGAGCTGGGCTTCCCTTCTCCCAGCCAGTCAGCCATTGGCTGCAGGTTGCACGAGAGGATATAAACTTCCTGGGAACTTCTAGCCCTCTACATAGACGGGCAAATTGGGTCAGTGGCTCAAGAGTATTTCCTTAGAGAGAGTTGTAAGTAAAAGCAGTTTGAACTGGGGATAAACGTACCAAACCAGCACAAAACAGATCTGAAAGGCTCTGGATGTAGTACTGACAGTGTCTTCTCCAGGTGTTAAGGGCCAAATTGAGTTGCTCCTTGATGAATATAATTAACAGCCTTGTAAATTATGGCGAAGCTGTTGAGAACAAAAGAACTGGACACATCAGGGCTGATTGCAAAGGCAGGATTGAGGTATAAAGCATGACTTTGGAGGTAGTAAGACCTGGGTTTTGAATTCTCTGAGGGTATTTCTGACCTTCTCCAGCTTCAGGCCTTCATAGCTACACACTCTTGGACTCTTGACTCTTTTTTCTGAATTCAGGATAACTGCCTTTCTGGGCCCTGGGCATGGGCACACCAGGCTGGTTGAAAAGCCTAGGGCCCAAGAAATAGAGGGTTAGTAGATTGGCTCTTGGTCCTTGTTTTTGTCATCTAATGATCTTAATGTCGCTTTTGGAGTAGGACAGGACATTATGTAAGCCTGGGTCAGCCATTTATCTCTGGAACCTTGGACAAGTTACTTAACCTCTTATTTTCCTCATCAGTGAAGAAAGGCACCTCACAGGACCTTTGGGCAGACATCATGACAATGACATGAGCTACTGTATGTAAAGCACAAAGGCAAAAAATAAAAGAAAGAAAGAAAAACGAAAAAAAAAAGAATTTGCTTTCCTCGTTCATTCAAATTTCTTTTTTTCCTTTTTCTTTTTTTCCTACATACATTTGCATTGCTTTGGGGGGAAAGGCAGGGACAAGGGTAAATAAAAAGGGAGAAGCCCACATTTTAGGTTACTTTTAAGAATTAAATTTGTAATCATAGTAGCCAGATTCATAAGAAACCACCCATACTTTCTAGGTAAGTATAGCTTATATAATTAGCAGCACGGCAGGCCAAGCCTGCCACAACTGCTGACCCATTGCAAAGCCTACCATGCAGTCAGCAGCTCAGAAACTAGGGCAGACAGAAGGCAGTGGAGAAGGCCAAGGGGTGTCTGGGTCTCCCCTGAGCTTTTCCCTTGTGCGGTTGGTAAAGGCAGCTCAGCATCTTGGAGATTCATATCCCAGTTTGTTGGATTTTTATCCTAAGCAAGAACTTGAGATCAGTCACAGTTAATATCAGAGAGATGAACTGCGGCATTAGAAAAGGGTGGCCATTAATTAAGCCCCGGAAGCTGATGGGATGAATTACGGCCCAGCAAGAGGGGTGGAGGCAACCTGCTTTTAAAGGAGATGGGATCATTTTCCAAGAGCCCTCTGTAGCTTTATTGGCCATCCTAGTTGCCCTGATTTAGAATATTTGTTTTTTCTGAAAAAGTTTTTGTTTGCAAAGTCTATAAAACAAGACGATTCATTACTGGTTCAGCTATGATGGTGATCCCCGAGCCAATGAGTTCATTGCTTGGTGTTTTGAAAATTGAATACCAAGGAATCAGTATCTTGCTAAATGACTCTCCTCTCCAAGTAGATGATAACACATAATACCTTAATTTTAATGGGAAACTAGAAAGAGTTCATTAAAAGAAAGGCAAAGCTGCGGCCCAGTGCAGAAGACACCAGGGCCGGCCAGATGAGTCTTTGTAGCTGGTAATGCTAGCATCAACAGGATCATAATGGGGATATTGTCTTCATTAAAAATACTTCCATTGTACACCTGAAACCTATGTAACTTTAATAACAATTGTCACCCCAATAAACTTCAATTTTAAAAAAAGTGCTTCAATCAGTCCTGATGACCCTCAAGAGGAGCCTGAGGTTCTGCAGGATGAGCTAGCTTCTCCCCTGGGCATATCCTATCCGTCAGGGGTTGGCAAACCTCCTCTATGGAGGGCCAGACAGTAAATTTTTCAGGTGTGCAGGTCACATGGTCTCTATTATAACTACTTACCTCTGCTACAGGAGCACAAAAGCAGCCATAGACAATAGTAAATGAAAGTATGTGTCTGTGTTCCAAAAATACTTTATCTACAACGACAGGTGGTGGGCTGATTTGGCCCGTGCCGTTGTTTGCCATCTTCTGCTGGAGACAGTGTATTGAAAGGGCAATTCTAAATTAATGACATTTATTTAAACACTGACATTTTTATTGGGTTAAAACAATGACCTCAAGAATGATTACGTTATCACAATAATACACTTTAAATTTTCTTTTTTAATAAAAAATAAAATACTTTTATTATTGACAGATGGAAGAATAGAAAAAATAGAAACACAAAAATCCGTATCATGTTTTGGGGTAGACAAATTGGGTTGGCTGATCTGACGTCCATTCACTCCCTTCTTCTTGCTACCCTCTATTATAGTGGTTGGAAAGCCAACACGCTCAGTATCCGTTTCTTTACTGCTAGGGACAGCCACGTGGCTCATAAACGTTCAGTGGCATATAAAGGAAAGTCTATATGAGGGTGTTGGGAGGCCTCTAGGATATAGTTTTTCCTTCACTGGTAAAAGCAGAAAGCCATTTCAGGAAATTTTCCTTATCCCCATCTTTCTTCTTACTTGGAGTACGGATGTGATACCTGGAGGTATAGCAGCCAAATTGCCACCTGAAGGGAGAAGCCAACAGCCTAAGTCTGGGTGAGAGGAAAGAAAGCAAGATTCTGGATCTATGGTGACATCAGTAAACTAAAAAAAACATTGTCCTGGATTGCCTGTCACCTTGGAATTCTTGTCATATGAAATAGGAACAAAACTATTTAAGCTACAATAGTTGGCTTTTTGTGAAATGTAGCCAAATATATCCCTAACTGAGGCTCAGTGGGATTACTAAAATCTTGCAAAACAGTATACAATGGAAAACCCTCATCTAACGTCTTCTTAATGTGTGATGTCCAGATCTAAATTTAATAGTAATTAATAATATTAATATTCAATGCATGGGTAGGAATTCTTTCTTTTTGAATACAATAAAATGGGTGTCTGTTTAATGTTGTAGTTTTAGCCTGGAACAAAGCTTCCCTTGCATTTGGGAAGGTTTTAGTTGTAAATTTGCAAGTGGGATGGTGCCTTAACATTTAGAATGCACCTTGGGAGAAAATTGTATTACTTTCCCACACGGTAGTAAAAATGGCTTCTCTTAGTAAGTCTATGGCATCCAAAGTGAAGTAAAAGTTTTATATCGTGATAAATTACTTGCTTGAAGGAAGCTGAGGTTCAGAGAAGCAGTTGCTACCTGGCAGAGGTGCGAACAGAGTTAATGCTACCCTAAGCATCGTAACTTGGTGGGGCAGGAGGTGGCCCTATTCGTTCCCAAATAGGTGGCCCTATTCCTTCCCAAATAGGTGGTCCTATTCCTTCCCAAAGCGAGAACGTTTCAGGCTCTTTCTGGGCAGGTAACTCAGGCCAAGTCGTGTCGTTCAGGCAGATTTCAGAGATGGTTCTCCTTCCGAGAGCAAAGGCAACTGAGATGCCAGATTGCTATTTGTTGCATTCTTTGTTCATGTCCAGAGCCATTCCACTCTCTCTAAAACAACCCCTTTCAAAAGCAATGATGATAACGCTTATTTGGAATCTGTAATTGTGGCTTTCCTGAACTATGTTTAAAGCATAATATCTAAGAACAAAGACCAGTCACAGATGCCGAATTGCAATCCAAAAAAGGGTCAAGGGTCGGAGAGGCCTCCGGAGGCTAACTTCTGGTTGCATGCATGCCTTTGCTTGACAATTGGAGTCATCTTAAATATTTTTATATGTACAAAGGAACTTCTAAAGGCAAATGTTCAACTGCAAATGTGAAATACTGAAGCATATGTCTATTATATGTAACCTAGTTTGAAAACTAAATTATTTTGGAGTTTTACTTTACTTGGAAAAGTTCATTTTGGAGGAGATTATCTTCTCCATATTAGGCTGACGGAAATAGTCATGTATTTCCTGATTTTATTTAGGATGGAGGTCTGCAAAACACAATCCATGAACCAACTTTGGTACATCGCTTTTTAAAAAATAAAGATTTATTGGAACACAATCATACCCACTCATTTAGGGATTAATTAACCTTCTTGGATCTGTGGATTTATAGTTTTCATCAAATTCAGAACACTTTGGCTATTATTTCTACAAATATTTTTTCTGTCCCAACCTCCCCCCACCCCCCACAAACACACACCCTTCAGGACTTCAATTATATGTATATTAGGACACTTAAAGTTGTCCCAAAAATCATTGATGCGCTTTTCTTTAAATATTTTTTCGCTGTATGTTTCATTTTAGATAGTTTATTTTGTTATATCTTCAAATTCACTACTATGTTCTTTGAATGACCTGATCTACTGTGAATCCCATCTAGTGTATTTTTCATCTCTAGAAATTCAATTTGGGTCTATTTTTCAGTTTTTTATTTAAATTTTTTTTATTTAAAAATTAAAAAAAATTTTTTTTCAATCACAGCTGATATTCAATATTATATTAGTTTTATAACATAGTGATTTAATATTTATATAACTTGCAAAGTCATCACCCTGCTAAAGCTACCAGTTTTCTAAAAGAATATTTTTATTTATTTATTTTTGACAAATAATTATATATATTTAAGGTATAAATGTGATATTTTGAAATGTGTATACATTGCTAAATGATCACCACAATCAAACTAAATAACATACCCATTACCTCCTAGAGTTACCTTTTTGTTTTGTTTTTGTATTTTTTATTTTTATTTTGGTGAGGACACTTGAGATTTACTCTCTTAGCAAATTGCAAGTATATAATATATTACATTATTATGTACAATCTTCATGCTGTAGATTAGATTTCCAGAACTTATTCATCTTATAATTGAAAGTTGGTACCCTTTGGTCATTTTTATAATTTCCATGCCTCTATACAACTGTGGGAAACAGTTATATCATATATAAAGGAATATAGTTATAATAATCTTTAATGTTCTTATTTGCTAATTCTACCATCAGTGTCAGTTCTAGGTTTGTGTCGATTGATTGTTTTCATCATGCAACAAATTTTCCTGTCTCTGTATGCCTGCTAATCTTCGATTGAATGCCAGATATTGTCAATTTTACATGTTAGTTGCTGATTAGTTTTGTATTCCTGTAAATATTCTTGAGCTTTATCTGGGCCACAGTTAAACAGTCTGTCTGTTCCTTTCAGATCTTGCTTTTAAGCCTATTAGGTGAACCAGGGTGACATTTAGTTTAGGGCTAACTAGTCCCCACTCTTGAGGTAAGACCCTCCTAAGTACTTCTAAGTACTTCAGAAATACCCTGTGATTTCTGAAGTTTTCCAGTTTGGCTCTTGGGAATAGACTCTTCCCTGCCTTGTCCGAATGCTGTACACTGTTCCCTCTAATCCTTTTGGGTGGTTCTTCCCTGGCCTCAGATAGTTTTCTCAGATGCCTACAATGATCAGTCGTCTGTTGAATGCTTCAGGAGAGTGCTTTGCAGATTTCTGGAGTTCTTTTTCTGTGCAAATCTCTCCTCTCCAGGACTCTGTCCTGCGATCCCTCAGTCTCCCTGGAGTCTCAGCTCCATGTCATCAACTCAGGAAATCTGCTGGGTGCTGCCTAGGTTCCCCCTCCCAGCCCCATGACCTGGAAGCTCTTTTAAGAGAGGAAGCTAGGGAAATAATTGGCTAACCTTGTTTGTTTTCCATCTATCCTTCATTGCCTGATGCTCACTGTCTTGTAAAGCATTGTTTCATATATTTTGGTTATTTCCTGTTACTCCATCATGACTAGAAGTGAAAGTCCTCCATCACAGAGTTTTAAAGCCAGAAAGAACCTCAGGTCAGGTTGGCCAATTCTTCTTTTTATGGATGAGAGCACTGAGGCTGACCACATTCCTGTGGTCTAGATCAGAAAGAGCCCTGAACTTGGTTGGGACGTTGTGTTCTTGTCTTGGTTATGATATTAACTAATTGTGTATTGTTAAGTAATTTGCTCAAGAAATAGAGGTCTTACTACTGCTACTTCTCTTGCTTGGCTTCCCTCCCCTTCTCAGGAGCAACTGAAAGCAGTTTTACCAAAGACTATTGATTTTAATGGATACACAGTTAGTTTCTTTCTGATCATAGCTCAGGTGAAGAGATGACAGTTGACAGACAAAAGGAAATAACCGAATCATCGTTCAGTATAACCATCGAGTACAGAGCTGATAACTTTCTAGACTTCACTCGAGTGCTTCATAAAGCAGTGAGGTGTACAATATTTATTAAAAATTTCCATCCAGATAGTGTTTTAACATTAACCTAAGATCTCTAAAAGTATACTTAAATCGAAGCGTATAGATATCAGAAATGTTGGTTAGTAGGACACTCTTGTATACATGTGTATAGCCATGATGCTCAATAGAAATCCTCCAGAGGTCCCCATAAATAGCCCCCACATACACCTTGCTTGGTTACTTCCTGACACATCATCCTGTTTGTTTTCTTCAGGGCATTTGTCACGATCTGAAATTTTCTTGTTTACCTCTTTCTTCTGCCTATCTGCACACTACTCTACCCCCACCGTTTGAGTTTGAGCTTCATGAGCGCCCAGGCCTCTCTCTCCTATTGGGTTACTGCTTCACACAGAGCATGGCACATAGTGGGGCCTCACTGAGGATTCATTGAGTTGATGAATCCAAGAATGAAACTCCTGCAGGAATTCAGTACAACTAAGATGAAGTAGGACAGCAAGAAACTGAACTTGGGTTTGGAAATTTTAAAGCCAAGGTCAGTTCTAACATGAGCCGTGTTCATTCACTTAACAAGTATTTACTGAGGAAGGACTCTGGTGGAGGCTCTGAGACATGTGCCAGACCTTGGACAAGTCACTTAAACTCCCTGGGCCTTATTTTCTACCCCTGCAAATGGAGACTGTGAGACCTACCTCATGAGATAGTAATGTATGTAAAACCACTCGGCACACTGCAACACTCTACATAAATGTAAGATATTCTTGACTATTTTAATATGACTTTATTTGAAATTTCTAATCCTTCTAGAAGGGTCTTCATGACCTCAGTCTGGGAAGCCGTAAAGGCCTTTCCTATATTTATTATATAAGTCTCTATGCTGACATAAGCAACTAGGGTGATTTTTCTTTATCCCTTTTTTAATTTTCTTTGGTGGGAGCACCCTTAACCTTTAGAATTTTCTCAGGAAATGATAAGATGTCTTCATTCTCTCTTGACACCTCTCCCTGAGATATATGAGTGTAGGAGGACTGTTTGGAAGGTGGCCACTGGGGAGAAGAAGAGAAAGAAAAAGTTGGTGTTTGCATGTTGCCTTGGTTACAGGCATCACCTCCCTTATGGTTAGGGCCTGCCCTCCCAAAAAGCCTGGTTTTAATTTGCCCTTTGAAATGCGAACTGTGTCTTGTTGCCAAGTTAGATTTCACTGGTCAGCTGTTTGGCAGGTTCGGGCCCCCTGAGGCCATTTCTTTTGCTCAGGCTGCTCACTGGCCTTTTTGCAGTCACATCTCCTTGGTCTAACAGTTCTTATTTGGGTTAGGATGAGTGGCTTTATTACTGCTGTTTCTTGGTCACCCTTCAAAGAACCAGTCTGGCCATGATCGTGGGGTGGGATGGGGTGTTACCCCTGGAAATAAGAATGTAATGAAACCTGATGCTACTGCATGAAATACCCCATATTTCGATAAATTCATTGCATGGTTGGGATGTTGCTAATATTCTTACAAGTGACAGGTGAATTGGTTTGAGGGAAAGAGTGAAGATAAAGCTATAGGAGGGTTCCAAGCGTTGGGCTGCACATTGGAGCAACACAATTTAGTTGGTTGTGTGGATCTGGCCAGGTTCATCTTCTGTCAGATGACTTTAATTGCCCATGTTCCCTTTCCGAAGGAGTGGGGAGCTGCTTATGGGGCAATGTACCAAGAGAAGGTTTTGAGGGCCAAGGTGTGTTGGCAGAGAGGTATCCAGAAGGATGTGAATACACAACCATCAAGCTAAAGAGGAGAGATGAGAGCAGTTGGTAGATCTGGGAGGTAGACCAGCACATCAAAAGCTAGGGGAGAGTAAGCCATAGGTTGAACTGATGGAACTCAGGAAGAGTTATAACTGGGGGAAGAGAATGAGTAGTTGGTGATGAAAAGGGTGAGAAAAAGGATTTTAAAAAGCATTTAAGGGTGGGACCGGCCCAGTGGCTCAGGCGGTTAGAGCTCCATGCTCCTAACTCCAAAGGCTGCCGGTTCGATTCCCACATGGGCCAGTGGGCTCTCAACCACAAGGTTGCTGGTTTCGACTCCCGCAAGGGATGGTGGGCTGCACCCCCTGCAACTAGCAATGGCAACTGGACCTGGAGCTGAGCTGTGCCCTCCACAACTAAGACTGAAAGGACAACAACTTGAAGCTGAGCTGCGCCCTCCACAACTAAGACTGAAAGGACAACAACCTGACTTGGAAAAAAAATCCTGGAAGTACACACTGTTCCCCCAATAAAGTCCTGTTCCCCTCCCCCCCCAAAAAAAAAAAAAAAAAAAAAAAAGGATTTAAGGGCAAGCTATGGGGTATTCAAGTATCTGAATCCACAGATGCTGGCCATCCATTAGGGCATTTCTTGGATGGAATCCCAGTGGGATCTTTCCTCGCTGCACTGGGGCACTGGGGGTGGGGACATGGCTTCCTCATGCTGAGAAATCAGGTCAAACCTGATTGTGAAGCCGACATTAATATATGTGACAAGGCCTTGGAAACTGTAAAGCGGTTCAAATGTGAGTGATTATTTATGTTTACTCTATGATAATAACAAACATGTGTATCATTTCCCCTTCCCAGGCCCCTGGGAGGATCCTTTCCTGCCAGCTGACCTCAGTTAAGTCCACCTCCATCCATCAGAGAGGTTCTAGCAGTGGAACCTACAAAAAGAAGGGGTCACCCCCTCCAATTTTCTCCTTCAGTGACTTTGCCCTTTTGTAAAATTGGAAGAAACTAGAGAGAAGTGGCCTTCTCTAAGCCAAGAAACTGTCCTGTTGAGCCTTTTCTTCAGAGCAATGGGGCTCTTCTCATCCTACATCCACATAACCAGAAGGGGCCTTTGAAGAGTTCTTCCAAGAACAAAATGATTTCCTGGAAAATGACTTGCTATCTTCCCCATTAGAGATACAGGCAGTTGGCAACTGAATAGCAGCCTCCCTTGCTAAAATGAAAATCATAAAGTTCTGCACTCTGATATGCATGCCAAGCACCAGGCACTATTATCAGTGCTAATAAGGTGAAGACATTCAAGCCCAGAGCAGTTGAGTAACTTGTCTAAGGTCACACAGCTAATACAAGGCAGAACTAGGTTTAGAAATCAGGCTCTGGACTTCAGCCCCCAGGCTGTTTCTTTGCCTCCAAAGTGTCACACTACCTTTGGGATGTTATCTCAACAGCTACCACATTATCACCCTATTTCTGAGAAAAAACAACAGTATATCCTTTGTGAATTAAGCTATTCAGTTTTGAACAAAACATGTTAAGTCTGGGGGATATTGTGAACAGTGTTGAACATTCTTGAACTGGAGATCTGGCCATCTTGGCCTGCTCCCTTTGATAGGAAGTTAAACATCAAGGCTGTAATAATACACTCTGCATGTCTTAATAGAGAATAAAAGCTGGGCATTTTGCACGTGCACAGGAAATTCTTTTAAAATAACCAAATATTAAGAGTTTATTTTTTATTCTTGTAATAAGAAATTGATTTATCTTCAAAAGTTCCTCTCCAGAGCCCTTCCTAACCAGTGTACTTTTCAGATGGCTGTAATGTTAATGTCTGTTCAACTGCCATGTATACGACACAAAATCCCGTGTTCACCCCCAAAACATCAAGCCATCATCTTCTTTCTCCTGGATCTTGGCAGGACCCTCTACCTAGGTCTCCCTACTTCTGCCCCTACTCATTTTACCCCATCCACACCCACCTTTTACTGGTCTTTTCTTCACCTAGTGCCCTGAACGAGCTTTTCAAAGTGAATGTCAGAAGAGTTCACTCTTTCCCTGCTTTCTTTTCTCTTTCTAGGTGTTTTCTTCTTTCAGCAAATGTTTGAGGAGCCCGTACTGTGTGCCAGGGGCTGTTCCAGATGCTGGGGATACGTCAGTGATTAAGACAAAGATGCCTGCTTTTGGAAAGCTAGCAGAGGAGACAGAAAGTACTACAGGAAGGATAATAAATAAGGGGAAAGAAGCAAAGACTAGAAGAAAAATAAAGCAAGGAAAGGGGGATTGGAGTGCAAGGGTTGGGCGTAGGGGTCGGGGTTTGCAATTGTAGAATAGGCTGGTTGCATCAGACCACATGGCGAAAGTGTTATTGAGCTCAACACCCTCCAGTGGTGTCCCATCTCACCCGGAGGAAAAGCCAAAGGCCTTACAATCGCCTGTAAGACACGAGATCTAGACCTCACCCAACTTCCCTGCCTCTTCTCCTATTACTGTCCCCCCTAGATTGGTGGTCCTCAAACATTAGAGGGCATCACATGGAGGGTTTGATAAACCACAGATTGTTAACACGGGTAAAATGCAAAGAATGTTTGCAGTTTCGTTAGTAGTGTTTCACCAATGTTAATCTTCATTTAAAAAATATGTACTATCGTTATATAAGATGCTAACATGAGGGGAAGCTGAGTATAAGGGAAATCTCTGTATTGTCTTTATAATCCTCTGTAAATTTTAAATCACTTCAATTAAAAGTTAACACACACACGTACACTGCCTGGTTCCACCTCAGAGTTTCTGTTTCTGCAGGTGTGGAATGGGGGCTAAGAATCTGCACTTTTCTAACTTGCCCCCAGGTGATGCTTGTGCTGGTCCAAGGACAGACCTGGAGAACCAATGCCCTAGATCCCTCAGCTCCAGCCACGGTGACCTCCTGGGCCCTCCTAGAACAGCCTTGCAGGCTTCCCCCAGGGGCAGCTGCACTTGCTGTTCTCTCTGCCTGCAATGCAAGTACCATAAGAACAGGGTCTGCTAGGTCCAGTCTCTCACCTCCTCCAGGTCTCCATTCAAGGGGAGGTCTGTCTACCTGGTTTAAAATGCGCCCCCCCCCCCCCCACTCTGCCCGCCAATGTTCCTTTCCCATCTTTGTTACTTCCTTTTTTTTTCCTTTTTCTTTTCCATAGCACTCATCACCATGTGACACACAATGTATTCTACCATTTGTATATTTTTCTGTCTCCTGTTACCTCCACCCCAGAAATGTAAGTTCCAGGAGGGTGTCTTCTCTGTCTCGTTCTCTACTACTCATTCTTTTTGGCATTTAGGACGCTTAGGACAGCATGTGTTAAGACTCCATGTTTACTAGATGAGTGAGAGGATGAGTAAGTGAAACAGTCCACGAGGAATGGGGTAGCAGCGTGCCTAAGAACTTGAATTCCAGAGTCTGCAAACTTCGGGCTCAAACACCTACTCAGCCATGTGCTCTTTGTTTACTGGTGGGCAAGTCACTTTCCTGAACTAAAACTGAGGAGGTCTCAGTTATACTACTTCATAGGGAAATGTCAAAATTAAATGCAATCATGAAGATAAAGCACTTAGCACAGGGCTGGGTGTAGAGTGAGCTCTCGATCCCTGTCGGCTAATATTATTTTTGCTCTACAAACTTGGTCTGTGTGGTAACTCAAGCAGGGCCTTGGTTAACAATCAACTTGGTATCGGAAACCTCTCTTAAGAGTGGGTGAAAACTGAATAAGGCTGCTATAGACAGAATTTTGTGCCCGCCTCCAATTCACGTGTTGAAAGCTAATCCCCAATGTGATGGTGTTTGGAGGTGGGATTTTGGGGAAGTGATTAGGTCATGAGGGGGGAACCCTCATGAATGGGATTAGTGTCCTTACAAGGGGTTAGGAGACCAGAGTTCTCCCCTCCCACCATGTGAGGACACAGAGAAAGGAAGACAGGCTGTTTATGAACCAGGAAGTGGGCTCTCAACAGACACGGAATCTGCCAGTGCTTTGATCTCGGACCTCCCACCTCCAGAACTGTGAGAAATAAATTTCTGTTGTTTATAAGTCACTCAGTCTCTGGTATTCTGTTATAGCAGCCCTAATGGGCTAAGACAAATGCTAGGGGTAACATTTAAGCTACTATTTTTAAATATTGTCAAGCACTTTTAAAGTATCTAGCTGGTATTCAAATGCTCTCCATATGTATCGCAAATCATTCTACCTAATTACGAAAGTAAAATCTCTGAGGATTGCTCCAAACCATAATTGGAAATGCCTTAAATGAACTTTGTTGACATGGCTTATGTTAAGAGTTATAAAAATGTATTTCTTTATTGATACATTATAAATATACATAAGCTTATATATTTATAAATATGTATTTATTTTATATATTTAATATTAATGTATAATAGCATGTATTATATTAATGTCAATATTATGCTACATCAGTATTATAATATAGCACATTATAATAATATATTAATATATATCACTTTTAATTAATATAGATATGAATATTTAATCTATAGATCTTTATTTATAAATATATTTATTTGCTTGTAAATATTTGTAGGTATTTGTAAATGAGTAAATCATGTTCCATGACTTAGAACTTCAGCTGGAACTGTCTTTGAGTCTTAATTAATACAGCTTTTGTGTGGTTCCATGACCACTTGCTCACAGCTCCTTGCTTGAGAACAAACAAGCTCTTCCACATTATTTACCAGGTGCAACAGATAATCCATTTCATCTAAAGGAGATGCTCCAGATTGTAATCTCCCCACCTTTCCCCATGATGCTCTGAACACTCACATCCCAGCTACTAGCTCTTTAATGAAGTCTTCTTGGTCAGCCAACCTCGGAACTGGAAAAGATGACTATTAAGCCAGCTGCCGTTGGCATCAGAGCTGTCCATGGAAGACACGGGACAAACGTTTAGGAAAGAAAAGAAGTTGACTGACGACAAGGGAAGGGAGTCAGACTTCAATAGGATCAGCTCGCTCAATAAAAGTCACAAAGGGTATTTAAAAATCGAAACCACAAGGTCATCAAGGTTCCCAGGGGTATGTCGGTCTGTTCATGATGGAAAAAAAGTGGTGTTCTTAGGTGTTGATCATATGCAGAAAGGTTATGGCATGTCTTCAGCTACCAGCATTGCAAAAATCAGAAACATAGTTGTTTTTGTTAGGGGTCCGTGCTTATAAGGAAATGCTTGACGTTTCATTTATTTAGGGACCAGAACCAGATATAACTTTTATTATGTTCAGGGTGCAAAGCTTGTATGTATGCTCTTTCCCCTTACTGCAGAACATGTTGTATTTGTGCATTAACAAAGGTGAGGGGGCAAAATGTCAGTTTTGCTTCCACAAAATTTCCTTGGTTTCAAAGTTCAGTTTTTGCCCAGTATACAGCCCTTGCTGCTGCTGTTCTTAGTGGGTTTCCTTTTCTCCTCAACAGACCACCCATTTAACTGACAGTAGCTGCCATTCACTGAGTTCCAACGAAATACCTGGGACCAAGGTTAGCCCTTCCTGTGATAATAGCTAATATTTATTGAGCTTTCCTCTGTTCCCTGCTCTTCTGTTCTAAGCACTTTACATATATTATCTCATTCAATGTTACAGCAACCCAAGAGGTAGGTACTATTGTAATCCCCATTTCATAGATTAGGAAACTGAGGCACAAGAAGGTAAGCAACTTGCCTGCTATTACATAGCACATAAACAGAAGAACTGAGATTTGAACCTGACCCCCGAGTACAGCTATGCTATGCTCTGCAGCTCTCACTATATTTGCAAATTACGTCATTAAATCCTCACATAAACCTGTGATGTGGGCATTATCAGCCCCATGTTATAAATGAGGGGCAGAGAGTTTAACTCATTTGCTAAAATAATACTGAAAATGGCAGTGGGGATTTTTAAAACTGGAACTTTTTGTCTCCAAGCTTTTCCAGTACACCCTCACAATGTCTGTAAGACACCCTGGTTCCTCCTGGCCACCGTGTGGCCTTTGCACCATCCACGTGGCTTGGCCCTATGACCTATGACTTACTTGGTCCCTCACTCCAGTGCTCAGACCTGTAAGATGTGTGAATTCCTCGAGCATGTTGGGATTAAAGATGAAGCGTTCTCTTTTATTAAAAGAAATCAGTATCTTCCAGTGATCAGTTATATATTTAGAATTGGTTTGATCTTCACTAAGAGATTTCACTGTGCACAAGCCTACGTTGCAGGTCAGGGAGAGAGAACTGAATTTGTATAACATCCAGCTTCCTCTCTCATTGAACTTACGATCTGATTGAACACATAAAAATGACATTGAGACACAGGTGTGCATTGAGCTGTGGCAGCTGGCCCCTTGGGGATAGACAAAGGGGCAGCTTCTGTAGCACCAGGATCTGTAACACGAGAGTCAGACATCTGGGCCCCAGGGTTAACCATGGCATGGTTTGGTCAGCTGGACCCAGCGGAAGGCAGAGGCAGGGCCTGGATGTAGAGGCCAGAGCCTGACGATGTGGGTTTAGGAGGGTGGGTGAAGCTGGTGCTGCCCAGAGAGTGAGCTGACCTCTCAGAAGCCTCTGGTGGCTGTGGTCAGTTTGAGTCTACCAACTACGTGCCAGGCAGGCCCTGTGCTAAGGGGTAGAGGTACCAGAGTGAATCAGATACAAAGTAGCCCTTGTTGGGCTCACGGTTAAGTTTCCATGGATGGGCAAAGAGAGAATTTCTGCACAACTTTACATGTATTAGTATTCCTCCACCCAGCCAGCCTTGGCCTTCAGCCTCCATGCACTTGGCTTTGCTTTTGGAAGATGACTGAGCCCTGAGTGCCTGCTTCAGCGTGGTCTCTGGCATCTGGCTATACCTGCGTGATCTACGATCCTGTGACCTGCAGGTCACAGCATGTCTACCTCTTCTGAATGGTCAGACAAGCAAGCCATGTCACTTAGATTTACTGTCCATTCTTGAATATGCATTTTCAAATAGAAGACAGCAAGCCAGACAGATCCTGGATGAAGATGTGCTTTATATATTGAAATTCTATTAGGCTGCTGGACCCAAACGGGTACTTGTTATTGCAAAATGCTGTCATAGTTAATGATGGCAATAAAAGCTATTAATTTTAAATATAAAACAGTGGTCAGATCTTACAAATAGTAAAGAGACAGTGTGATGCTAATATAGATATTATTAAAGGGAGAGGGTTAGCCAGATAACTTTAAAAACAAGTTAATAGCCTTTTGGAGCCAACAGATGTTTATGAAGTTTGAATAATAATACATGAGAGAATGAAAAGAGATAATAGAGATTAGATTAAAATGCTAAAGTTTGTAGACTTATTGGGTATAGTAACATTTGTAACACTCCTTAAATAGCCTTTAAGAATCAGATTTAATTTTTTGATATTTATTCCCATGTAGGCCATGAGTCTTTTGAGAAAAAGTTTTATTTGGAATGCTTCAACTCTTGTGAGGATAAATTTGAAATATTAAAATGCCTACTTTGCCTCTTCAAAGAGGAAACAGCTCCCAACTCATGTGAACCAACATCTATGAACCAAATCCTGTCCAAATCTAGACCTGAGGGACATACAAAATAGGGAGAAAATAGGAGTGTGTGGGAGAACACTATGATAGTCAAACTACATTTTATTCTGGTGGATGGCTATGCCTCTCTGGGAGGCCCAGCCACGTGCCAGCTCAATATTCTTAGGAAGGGAGAGAGCCCAAGTGTCAGGAGGTGAGGGATCCCAGCTCCTTTGCATCCTTGAGCAAAGGGCCTCCAGGGGAGGATGTGTAGAGGCTCCTACTACAGCCACCCCAGGAGTGGCCTGGGGAATAGGGTCTGGGATGTGCCAATGCCCAGAGTGGGGCTGCGTGTCTCCAGGAAGCAGAGCGATGGGGATGCCTTGTGGAGCACAGCAAACTCTATGTGGGAGGCATATGGAAACAGTATCAGAATGGCAGTACTCCAAGGCTGAGGTACCCAAGAGCCGCTCCTACATAGACCCACAAACTCTTTCTAGAGGAAGTGAGATCCTCACACTACACGGTTAGTGGAGAGCAGGCCTTTTGTAGACGGGCAGAAAATACCTCTGTCTCTAGAGCTGAGAAGATCTAACTTTCGATGCTGGCTGTTGCTCACTGCCCATGCAAGCTTGGGCTAATCCCATGACTTCTCTAAGCCTCAGTTTCCTCATCTGTAAAATGGGGATAATAAAAGTAGTAGTAGTAATACTACTAATAAAAGTACATTCCACTTATTGAGCACCTACTACCTGCTACGATTATTCTAAGCACAGTCCAGGTACTATTTTATTGAGATTCTATGGAAGGATAATCCTGTGGGGTGGGTCCTAGTTTTGTCCCTATTTTAAAGATAACGAGACTTGTCTCAGAGAGTTGAGTTGGAAGGATTCAATGAGTTCAATTTGTAAAGCTCTTACTGGCATATAGTAAGGTACACATTAAAAGACATTCATCTCCCTCCCTCTTTCCTTCCCTCCCTTCTTCCCTCCTTCCTGTCCTCCCCCCCCGCCTCTTCCCCCCCCCCCCCCCCCCCCCCCCCCCCCCCCGAGCTAGCCTCACCCAGATTCTTCCATTCTCCTTGTTAGGACTTTGAGCCCCTCAACAAGCTGCAACAAATGGACTGGGAACTGCCTGATGTTTTACAGCCTTGGTTTGCTTCCTGGTGTCCAGCTCAGTTCTGGGCACATGGTGGGAGCTGGAACAGTCCAATTAGGCTGCCCTTTGGTGGAGCGTACGTGGCCCCTGAAGCTTTTTCTCAGATGTTCCTGCTTTTGGCCCCTCGGATTGACCCATAAAACCCAAAGGGCTCTTCTGAATGATGAAGGCTGTAATCAGATTTGTTTTTCCTCCTGAGCCCAGAAAATGGCTTTTCAATGTGTCTGTCCCAGGTGGTTTGGCTGTCCAAAAGCACGTG
Source organism: Rhinolophus sinicus (assembly GCF_057876585.1). Lineage (NCBI taxonomy): Eukaryota > Metazoa > Chordata > Mammalia > Chiroptera > Rhinolophidae > Rhinolophus > Rhinolophus sinicus. Next base: position 16,341,908 of record NC_142501.1, read on the forward strand.
GCTGTTACTGAGACTACTGAAGCCCGATCGAAGTTGGCTGGTGTTCCAGTTGCAAACATTTCTCTCCCCTGGGAGCCGAGCCCAGGAATGTGTGCCATCTGAGCAACTGGAATTGTCATTTCTTTGGACTCAACAGTAGCAGAGCCCTGCCTTGGAAGGCACACTGGACATACTATTGATTGGAGCAAATGTAATGAGCTGGTAAGCTTTCCGAGTGCCAAAGAATATTGGCTTCTTACAAGCATCTCGGCATTCACTAGTCTTTTCCGAATGGGTCCCAGATGGAGCCCCACCGGCACTGTCCTCTGGAAACAGCAGGGCAGGCTTTCCCCTCTCAGATTGGGTTACACTTTGAGCATCTGTCTCCCCAGGGTTCTGGGTGAAATCCTTTTCAACCCGAATTCTTACTGGTTGACAAGCCATGTACTGTCATCCCTGATGGATAGGATGGTGGGAGAATAGCTACCACCTCATTAAGGGCACAGGGTAACTGGGGGTGATTGATTTTCCATAGCTCTGAGAAAGCCTACAAATCCTTTGTATAAACACTAGTTTGACAGTGAAAACAGTTTTCCCTTCTTCTGCTGAGGGCAGCAGACAAAGTAAATATTGACAAATGGACAGGTTTACTTTCCTAAGAGGCAGCGGCAGGTAAATGGTGCAGGGGAGAAATGCTTTGGTTGTGTCCTTATTAACAGAGAGAAAGCCATTTTCTTTGGGCACCATCTTTGATGTGGTCTGTGGTGAGACCGGGCTTTTATGAGGCTGAGGTGGTTAAATTGGAACTCTGTAAGGCAGCAAAACCGGCTGGGTCTTGACCCCACCCCTCCCCATCCCCCACCCGTGAGGATTCTGATGTGGAATGCCTGAGGGGGAGCCCAGGCATCCATAGTATATTTACAAAGTTCCCCAGTGGCTTTGATGTCAGCCAAGGCAGTGAGCCTCTATTAAGAGAAAAATATTTGAGCTTAGCATGACCCTTGATCCCCAGCCATCTCCAAGTATTCTGTCTGGTCATGAGAGCTGCGGACAGTGTAGACGATCCAAAGATATTACCTTAGCCTGAAGCTTTCAAAAGGTACAATGTGGACACTGCTAATGAAGAAAGCCTCATGAGGTACGAAGGCTGACGCCCTAGTTGACTTCCGAAGACCCTCAGCACAAAATCCTAACCCTGCCGGTCTCACCTGACGCACCTACCCCTCTAATGATCCCGTCTTACTTCACTCTTCTGCTCTCTGCACTTCAGGCTCTCTACCCTGACAACTCCTTCTTTTCAGCCCTTCCTCACACACTGTCCTCTCTGCTTGAGGGGACAGTGCTCTCCCATGAGGCCTTCTCCGGCCCCCACCCCTGAAGGTGCACCCTCTTGTTCTCTCTCCTCACACTGTTTGTTTCCTTATTTAGGAACATGGTTGGTTTTGGTTTGTTGTCTCCCTCATCAGACCGTAAGTAACATGAGAGCAGGGATATAGTTTATTTCCACCACTATTTGTATCCTCAGAGCCCGGCGAAGCTCCCAGTACATAGCACGAGCTCAGCAAGTGTTTATCTGGTGACTGAATGAATGCACACAGAGCTGCATGAACTCAACATCTGCCCTCAGAGGAGCCCGGAGACCACCGCCTGATGGTTCAAGAGTGGAAGCTACTTTTCTAAGGTAGACACATCTAGGGTCTGAAGAATGAGGCATAGTAAATGGCCCTCAGGGTCTCCTGGCATTTCCTTTTCCTGTTCAGTCAACTCTCTCCTACTTCACTCTAGGCTCCCACTGACCACCTCTCACTCATGCAATGCTATTGCTTACTTTTTTTCAGGGAAAATCACAGACTGTTGAGAGAACCTTCCTTGATGCCTTTTCCTTTTTATTCTTCTGATCAAACACCATCTTCATTTCGGCCCATTCCTTCCCTGCACTACGATTTCTCAGAGGGTAAGATGTCGTGTTCTCAGGATGGGCATTAGTCTGAACAGAGGGCTGGAGAATGTTTTTAGTCCTGGAAGATGCTGGAAACCAAAAGGTGGGCTCCAATATTTCTAGCCACCTTCCGCAGTCTCAGTCCTGTGGATTGGCCTGCATAGGAAACTAGGGGCCCGTTCCAGGCAGGGACCACCACACATCATCTCTTCTCACGAAATCCACATGGCCTCACCACTGAGTCTCACAGAATATAGATGCAATCAGGTTCACTCTCAAGGTCATTTGAGTCAGATTTCAGCATCTCTTCTCAACCCAACACACACACACACACACACACACACACACACACACACACACACTCTACTGACAGCAAAAAAATCAATAGAAAAAAAAAGGCGAGAGTTCATGCTATAGTAGATTGAAAATTTGTAAATATACACCAAGTTGAATGAACACTTTATGGAAATGGCTTTTAATCACCAAATTAGGTTAGCACAGTATCGTGGGATGGCAGGGAAGACAGGTGGACAGGGAATTTGGAATCAAACCTGATTTGCGTCCTGCCTCTGCAATGTACTAGACTTTGGTAAATCACTTAACCTTTGATTCTTAGTGGTATAGTCTGAGAACTAGGAAAAACTCCTAATTTTTTGAGGATTAGATGATACCCTTCAAGTGAAAGTTTCCGGTACAAAGTAGGAACACCAAATATGTTACATCCTGTAACATTTGTTGAGTGCTTACTATGTGCCAGAAATGTTTCTAAATGCTCTGCCTTTATTAACTCATTTAATCCTCACAATAGCCCTACTCTCCCTACTTACAGACATGGAAACTGAGGCCCAGAGAAGTGGAAGAACATGCCAGCAAGTGGGGAACCAGAACTTGGGTACAGAGGCTGGACTGTAACTGCCATTTTACACTACCTCTCTGTTGTTAGATTGGGTTCCTTCTGTTTCAGTTAGTCAGGGTTCTTTCTGCGTGTTGAAATGAGGGAAGAGATGAAAATAGTTATCACTTTAAATCCTTCAGCATGAAACAGGCACATGAAAGCAGAAGGGCCTGTCTTAGGATTGAAGAAAGAAGTCGAGCAAGTCATATTTTCCAAAATATCTTGCCATAAGAGAAGTGGAGAATATTTGAATTACCAAGCTTGTTCTTTGTCATGTAAGTTACCATTCCCCCTCTGCCAACACAAATATCCCCTCTGTTGAAATCTGGCCTGTGATGGGAGCTCCTACCTGTGTGGGTCAGCCCAAAGCATTTGTGTTTCCTTGTCCCCCTGACATGTGGTTGCTGCTGGTAGCTGGTACCCTCTGCACTTGAGAGCTGCAGCAGAAAGGTGCCTTTCTCATCAGCGAAATTCAGCCTTACGTGAGTCAGCATTTCCAAATATTTATAGCTCTAGATAGTTCCATTCATGCTTACTTCACGAGGTATTTGCTGCAAGTATCTACATCCAGGAATGACATTTTGGTGTGGCCAAGAGAGTTGGCCTCAGATTAGTGTTTCCTGCCTTAGCACAGTGCTTTTATTGCTCAGTGCTGACTATGGCAGTGTGGAGGGTTTTAGCATCCAGATGACACCTCAAAGGAAAAATGTTTGCCTGCCCTTCCTGCTTCCAGGCACTGACACCTTTGACACCATCCCTCATCTGTAACTCTAAACTAAGTCCTTCTGACTCCAAAGGTTGGGCTTTAATTATTTTATTCATTTTTCCATTCATCCATGAATCCATTCACTCATTCATTCATTCATCATCCATCCATTCAACCATTGATCCATTGACCGATCCATCCATCCATCATCCATTTACCTATCTATCATCCCTATACTCATCCATCCATAATCTATATACCCACCCATTATCCACCTACTCATCCATCCATCCATCCATCCATCCATCCATCCATCCACCCACCCATCCATCCATCCATCATTCATTCATTAATCTATTTATCAGTTTTCATCATCCATCCATCCATCCATCATCCACCCATCCACCACCATTCATCATCCATTTACCTATCTATCCATCAATCTAGCCCTCTATTCATGCATCATAAGCTCTTATGCAGCACCTACTGTGATTCAATCCAATTTTAAGTGGTGGGAATCAGCAGTGAATGAAATATTCAGCCCAGATCTCCAAGGAGTCGTCTGTCACATCTACCATCTTTTAGATTGTATTTGCTCATGTGTTATCTCTATGCTTCCCACACTCCACTTACCATCTGCACAAATTTTGCCACATTCACATACAACTTGTACTATTATTTGCTTAATATTTTCCTTTGAGTAACCTAACTTAAATTAATTTATTTAAAATTATATAAATAAATTAGATTCAAAATACATTTATTTTGAAACAAAGCTTTATATCACTGCTAACATTATGCATTTAATAGAAGTTGTATGTTTTCATAAAGAATTAAAATAAGTATCTACAATGTGTACCTGTGCTTTACTTAAAACCTACCGCCAATGGTAACTATATCTCATTGTGGAACTGAATGATTTCACGTTTATCCTAAAAAGCCCCTCTGAAATAATTATGATCCCCATTTCCAGATGCAAATTCTCAAATGAGGTGATTCTTCTAAGGAGAAACTGTTGGTAAGAGTCAGAGCTAAGACTGAAACTCAGATCTGGCTCCCATGTCTAGCAATCCAGTTGAGGCCTGTCAGAAGATTACAAAGTTAATTGTTTCAGTGGCCATCAATATTAAAATAAATTAAATAGAATAGAATAGAGAATAGCATATCTTCGAGTATATTACACTTAGTGAGGGTAAGTATGATTTTGTAAAGCTTGATTGTATCAAAGGTATCTTACTGTGGGGTTTATGGTGTAACATGTTTGAAAGCCACTGCTCTGCTTTGCCATGCTATCTGAAAACTGGCCTGCCTTGTGGGTACTGCTGGTTGGCAAGGACAGTTGCATTGCAAAACTCCAGGTGTTGCCATTCATATCATCGTCAAATCTATCCCACTGCCTGTTTCTATAAAGACAATTTTATTGGAACACAGTCATACCCATTCGTTTATGTATTGTCTATGGCTGCTTTCATGCTACAAATAGAGTTGCCAAATTTAGCAAATAAAAACACATGGCGTCCTGTATTTTATCTGACCACCCTAAGTCTAATGGCAAAGTTGAATAGTTGTGACAGAAACCATATGGCTCACAAGGCCAAAAATATTTATTATTTGGCCCATTACATAGAGTCTGCTCATCTCTGATCTGTATGAATGGCACCCTTTGGAATTGTGCAGTGCCCAGACTACACAGCTGTACATGGTGGTACTTGGACCACCTGTGGCCTCTTGGAAGTTGCACTTCCTTTTAACTTCTTGTTCTTCCATTGCATTTCAGTGTTTGCCTCTCTTCATGGCTCTGAACCAAGGTTGTGTAAACAGAGAGAGCTGAATTTTCCTTCCTAGGAGCTTTCCTTCTAATCTCTCCCAGTACAGCCTTCTATTCCTGCTTCTGGCTGCCCCCATGACCACTACCACTCTTCCCAAGCCTCTGCTCCCCTAGGACATACGAGTGGAGGCCTTTGGACCCTTTCTGCAATAAACCCTGAGTGACACACTTAAACAGAAGAACGGGGTTTGAGAATAACGTGAAAAACTGTGAAATTCTCCCAGTGCGAGGGGCCCAGCCCAGTTTTGGACAGTGAATCATGGCCTTAGCCAAGATGTTCTCATTATGATCTCTGTTGACCTCCTTGGAGGAGTGAAATCTGTTGCCTAAAAAAATAGGCAGCTTCTCAGCCTCGTCCTCCTCCATGGCCCTGCCTCCCTCCATGGTGGTCTCACTCTGCACACCCCCTCTATGTCTTTGTCTACCTTCTTCCTGAGCCACTGCCATATCCCACTCACTGGGAACATGAGCCTGGTCTGAGGCCTATCCATGTACAAGAACTAGAATGACAGCACTGACAGCTCAGCTCCTTCCCACGTTAACTTCCTTGTTGTTTCTTACACGATGTATGTGTGAGTTCAGATCATGCCTGAAATGATGCCTTTGACTCTGGGGCCTCATGTCAAAGTGAACACCAGCAGCTAGAAAGTTCCAGAAGAAAGCCAGAGTGTGGCCGAGTGTCTGGACACTGTTTTTTTGAGGTATGTTTGAGTGAATCAGGGTTTATAGGACAGTAATGTTGAATGGAATCTCTGTTTATCACTGTGTATAGGTCCTTCACATTATACGCAAGACCAGGGGATGTGAAAAAAGACCATTCGAAGTTTTAGTGAAAAAGTGGCTCCATGGTACACGGAGGACTTGGATGTGATGGTAGTTAGTCTGTCCATGTCATCATGGGATGAAACTAACAAGCTTTCTTTGTTTTCCTTTTCTAGCTTTGCCATTTTTGTTGCCTGTGACGTCACGGTCATCCTCAAAGTAATGAGCTCTCTGTAAGTGACACTTACGGAGTGCTCACTGGGGACCAGCCACTAAGGTAAGCACTTTATGTATATTATCTTCTTTAAACATCATAGCAACCTTATGGGTGGGAACAGTCATTGACAAGTTGTATCATGTAGCTAGTAATACCAGATTAGCCCTTGACTACAAATATGTTTGATGGTTTTCCGTGTGTGTGTGTGTGTGTGTGTGTGTGTGTGTGTGTGTGTGTGTATGTGTGTGTGTACTGCTGGTTCTCTTGAGCCTATAGTGTGTCTGGAACATAGTAGGTGCTCAATAGATATTTGTGGAGTGAACAAATGTATAGCACTAACCTTGTGCTCTTGACCATTTTGCCGTTGGGTCTCAAATTTGGCTCATCATTAGAACTGTTTCTAGAGCTTTTCAGAATGCAAACGCTGCAGGGCCCGCTGAAGATTCTGAGGTGAGGCCCAGGAATCTGATTTTTAATATACTTCCCACCAGATTCTGATGCAGCCAGCTCAGCCCCAGGCTGCAGACAAATTTGGCATCCTCTGCTGCCACGCTATACTGCCTCATGAAAAATTTGCAGTTTTTTAATACTTCTACAGAACAAATAAAACCACAATTTATGTTACACAATTCGTGTGGCTGAACTCATGTCCTTCTGACAGACCTTTCACATTTCAGAATGTTACAAATTGCTTTCTTCTCTGGGATCTCAGAACATAACAATGGATCTTGGGAGGCAACTGGACCTTCCCCATGTCACCCCCCAAAGTCACATAGCTATTTCTTGTTCTCAATCCAGTTATCTTTCCACTATAGAAATCAGCCTCCCTTGTTTGTTCTAGAGCAGAGAAGACACAGGGGGGTAATTCAAGTGCTTTTAAATATCGGGGCAGGGAACTATAATTGTTCTAGTTACCGCTGGAATAAACCTAAAATTGAGGCAGTCTTAAGTATTGTTTTGCCAGGAAAGTTCCGGTTTACCATTATTGTCCTGGTGTAATTATTAACAGAGTCCCTATTTAGTCTCAAACATGAACCTGAATTTGGACAATAAAAAATATGGCCATTCTACCTAGGACCAGAAAGAAAGAAAGAAAAAAAAAGATAAAAGGAGGTAAGTTTCTGTTTATTACAGGAAAGGAATCTTCATGAGACATGAAAAAAAGAAATTCCCCCCACCCTGCAAATATGCAATCAGACTGCCAAGTTACTCTGAGTGAGTTTCCTGTTACTAGAGATGTTAAAAAAGAAGAAACATGGCAATTTGTTGAAACGATGGAAAGGAAGTCAAGCATCAGTAGATGACCTTGGAGAGTCCTTCTGACTAAATGTCCAGAATTCCCAGGAACAGCAGAATCTGTGGTGTCTGAGCTGTGGTGGGAGCATGTGTCATGCCCACAGCCACACTCACATAAAAAGGCTCTGGGAACAGCAGAGCCCAGCCTTCTCTCTTGAGTGGAAGGCCATCACATGGTTAGAATGCACAGGATGTTTTCCCAGTGCTGTAGAATTGGAGAAAGCTCAAGGTGTTTGGCTCTTACCATCACACCCAACGGCCTCTGCTGAGCAGGCTAAGCAAATCCTCAGGAGGCCTTCCTTTCCTGGGAGCCAGAGCTCCATCTGCTCCCATCTGGCTTTGTGAAAAGTGTGTAAAGTGTAGCCATCCTCTCCTTCCTACTCTACCACCCCCAGGGTCACTGGGCAGATGTCCATTTGACTTTTGGTGGAGTTTGACCGCTGCTCACACTGAATATCTCATAGCTGTGCAAAGTGTTAGGGAGGTTCCCAACATTCTTCAGGGAAGTTATCACTTTTAGCCCCGCCCTACTTCCTGTTCCCTTACATAGAAACGAAGGCATGGGCTCTGTGAATTTCCCCGAGATCACACAGTGCATTGGCTGCAGAACCAGGGATCCAAATTCAAGATATCCCAGGAAAAACTGACTTCAATGTCACACATCTTTCCAAGTGGATCCACAGGGGCTGAAGCAAACTGTGCCGATCCCCAGGCTGGGACACTTTTGTTATTGTTGACAGTCACAGTTTAACTTACTGTAATCAGACTAGGAGAAAAATGATGAACCCACTGATAGTAGGAAGAAGCCAGAGTCCTATAGGGTCAGGCACTTAATGAGATAGATATTCAGTCACTGTGCATTTCCATTGTTTTTCCATAGCAGAACACACAGCAGAGACTTGAGACTGTGCATGTCTGAAGCCAGGTTATCTTATGTTCCGTAATTACATTGCTTGCAGGACTGTTGTTGCCACGGTAGTTGGCTGTGCCCCAGACAAATGGGGTGCTGGTCTGTTCCCACAGATCTTTATTCCAGTCTTCATTACAACGGGAGTACTGCTGTCTGTTCTTAGCCAGTCTCTCACCCAGGGTTCCGAGTTCAGTTGACAAGGTCCTGCTCAATACCACTTTGTCATCAAAGCTTGAGATATAAGGACTGATTTCAGCTGAGGAAGTTGGTGGCGAGCACTGAAGAGAGACAAGTAGTCAACTTGAGACATCATGATGGTTGGTAACTTTCCTCCATGTTGGAAATGAAGGCGCTGAATCCAAGTGCTGGGTGGAGGCACACTCTCCCCGCAGTTGCCTTAGCCTCACATTCACACCCCAGCCTCACTTCTGGCCCCTAATGTAGGGTGTGGGGCTCCCACTTCCCATGACAGACGGTCTTGGCTCTGGCTCGGTGCCTGTGGCTGGGGAGTCAGGGGTGGGCCTCCTGGGCCCTTGTTCCTTGTGTGCCCTTCTCAGGGCCTTCCCCCTCCTCAGGCTGGGACGTGTTTTGCTGTTACAGAGTTGAAGCTTCTGGTCCCCTTGGTTATACCAGTTGGGAAGGGATGTGAACCAGATAGTGTCAGTGCAGGCCCAGTGTTTGGATGAGAGTTGAAATGATGATGTGATTATGTCTGTTAATCACATATGCTATCTAGAGATTACTTTGTTATTTTCACTCCTCAAAGAATGAATGGCAAAAGGGTAATATACGAAAGACTTGAAGTTTTCTCATGGGAGAAGATGTTGGAAATCATTGAATCTAACATTCCCCCTAGTGTAGGGAAGTCTTTTTCTATGTTCTTAACAGATGACAGAAGTATATTATTTTCTTATACTATAGACGGCAGTTTGCATTTTCAATATTTTATGACTTTCTAGTTATAAAAGTATTATATGCTCTAGTAGAAAATTGGAACGTACAAAACATTATAAAACAGAAAAAAAATGCATACAATCCCACATTCCAGAGTCAATCACTGTTAACAATTTCAGAAATAAGCTTTGTCTTTTTAATGACATTTTTCTTTATATAAATTGTGATCTTAATGAATAAAAACTAGTGTTAATCTATATGCTACCTTTCTCCTAAACAATGCAAGGAACTTAGAATTTTTAACTCTGTTTACCTCTTCTTAACACACATGCTACGGTTGTTGAGTATTTTAATTATCTCTAAAAATACATTTGTTGAATATTTTAATAATCTCTAATACTATGTTTTAAACTTCACACAACTAAATGAATATGTTCCCTTATATTCATTTAGTCATGAATATAAATATTCACTTATATTTACTCACATTTTAACTACTTTTATGGCTCTTCATTTTCCCAGCATCTTCAAGTTTCCTTGTGGGATCATTCTCCTGTCTGACTAACACACTTTAGAATATTTTCAGTAGTGTGAGCTTATTGGTCTACACTCCCTCAGTTTAAGTGTGAACATGGCTTGATGGATTATCTCGCAGGGTAGAGAATTCTTGGCTGACCCTGATTTTCTTTTTGTTCCAGTTGAGGCTTGTTCACCACTGCGTTCTGGTTTCCATTGTTGGTATTAAGAAGTTAGCTGTTTGTCTAACTGTTCATTCTTTGGAGGTAATCCCACCCCCTCAGTTTTTCTGACATGTCATTAAAATTGGATTTTTGAGCTTCATGTTTTTGAAACTGTATTGAACATCTAATCGCTTTGGAAACTTCTCAGCCATTAGTTCCTCAAATATTGCCTCTGTCTTATTCCGTTCCTCCTCCCCTTGTGAAACTTCGATAAATGTATGCTTGACCTTCTCACTATGTCCTCTGTCTCATATTCTCTGAATTATATTTTTCATCATGTTTTTTCTATGTGATTCATTCTGCCTTGCAACTCTTACCATTGTTCTCCTTCTCATGTTCTCATGCCTGCCTTACCTGCTTGGGGTATGTATGCCTTCCAAAGGTGAGTGTCATGCCAGTCCCTAAAACACTCTTTGCTCAGTTGTTTCATAAGAGTTTCAGATTGTGATTGAATTGAAAAAAAAAAAAAAGTTGTTCTGATTTGGATACAGGGGAAGGAGAGGAACACGAAGACAGTGACCAGATATATCTCTTAAAAGCATCCCGCAGGATCGGGGATCTCTGCTCATTTTCTCATCAGAATGATTACGGATAACAAGGAGATTTTGTCTTACATGTCAGTCAATGAATTGGCTGTGACAGCTGAATCACTGCTGACAGGGAGCAGTCCAGATCCGAACTCAGATCGGAACTCAGTAGGCAGGAGGCTCTGATAGATTAGTGATGCCTGCCATGGGCTTTGGGCGGAGATGTAATGACACTCAGATAATATATTTGCTGTCTCTGATTGAGACCTTACATTTATGAAGCAGGAATACAAAAATGTGAGACAGAAAAATGGTCTTCATACACACTTTCTGGTAGACATGTTGTTTATATGATGTTACAAATTTAGTCATGACGTTACTAATTTGTTGTTGATGTTTTAATCCCCTTCTGTTGATCTGGTGGATAATGAAAATTCTGCCCATTGAAGGTGGTATGAACTTGGTCTTTTTTTTCTTTTTCTTTACCTTTATATGCATTTTAGTGGGAAGCTAGGTGAGGCTACGTCAAGCTCCTCCAGCTAGAACCCGTCTTATATTAGAAATCCCGTGAGGTACTGATGAATGCAGGCACTGAGCTTTCAGAGATCATCAGGGTTCTAAAACTTGGCACCTCCATGCAATATCTGTGGTCTAGTATCTTGGCACTTCCAAGATATTAGTTCCAATATCCCAGTAGTTGGTCTCTACCTAGATCTCTACCCTCACCTCCCAGTGCTCACTCACATAGAAACAATGGAAAGACAGACAGTAAATGACCACAGATATTGGGGAAAAGTGCATTTATAAAAATCTGACAAGGGATTAATATCAAGAGTATACAAGAATGTCTGTATGTCTTGGAAATCAACAAGAAAAGATCAGGAGCCCCAAATTTAAAAAAGGGGGGGGCAATGGATACAAACAGGAAACAGAAGAGGAAACCCAAAAGGTGAATGATAATACAAAGAGATGCTCAGGTTTACTAGATATCAGATCATGAAACCGAAACAATAATAATACCTATTTTATACCAATCACAGGACAGGACGACTGGCCAGATGATGCCAAATATGGAAAGCAGGATGTACTGAGGAGTATGACTGACTGACAGACTGGACATACCTGAGGGCATGAGAAAGTGAGGGTGGAAGAGAGGAGAGAGAAAGAAAAGTGGAGGAGGAGAGAGGGAGAGAGGGGAAGGAGAGGGAGGTTCTGGTGGTTCTGCTTGGAGTGGGCATAGCTGGAATGCAAGAAGCAAAGGGAAACATGGTATAATACAAAGTTGGAGCAATACATAAGGGTCTGATCGTACAGGCCCGGGAGGCGATGCTGAGTAATTTAAGTTCTTTTCTAAGTGCAATGGCAAGATATTGAAACACTTTCCATCAGGAAGGTGAGATTTTTAGGTTTGCCGTTTGCAACATCACTCTGTCAGCAGATCGCAAACAGAGGCAACGTGTACCTGGGAAGGCTGGTGGGATGCAATTGCAGTCCTGGTGACAGGGGCTGGTAGCTTAGAATCTGGTGGTGGTCGTAAATTTAGAGAGAAGTGAATGGGCTCAAGAGATCATTGGGAAGTAAAACGGGTGTGGCACATTATGTCAGAAAATATTTGGAAATATTTGGTGAGTGAATGAAGGAGGATTGTTATGTGTCTGCTCATTCTCTGAGACAGAAAACAGTGGGGGAAAGAGCAGGCTTAAAGGAGAAAACTGTAAATTGGATTCTGGAAATGCTGAGTGAGATAATAAAATGTACAACGGGCAGGTGGCACTTATTCTCCAAAGCTGCTTCAGGCACCTGACACGGTAGGGGATGTCACAGAGAAGATTCCGACATCAGCAAGGTAAGGGGCTGAATGAGCTTTGTGGTCCTTTTCAACGGGTGGAGCCTTACGATCCTCAGCAGAATGGCTTTCAGATTTCTCCTTGTCTTTGGTATCTTTTTGGGCATGCTTACATACTTGCTAGTACCCATCAAAAGCCAGCAGCAACCCAGGACAGATCTCAAAACACTGTTTGAGATCAGCAGCATGTAACACAGACTGCATGCCCCCTCCAACGTCCTTCCAAAAATGTGTCCCTGAGCATGGAAAATGACACGCTCATTGTACTCGATGTGCCGAGAGAGCTGTCACATCTGTTCTGTCCTTGGATTGTCACCACAGCCCTGCCGAGCTAGATGTGACCTTCACGTCTCTTTTGCACACAATAAAACCAAGGCTCAGAAAGGTGAGGTGTCTCACTCAAAAGCCTCTGCCCTTTTGTCAGACTCACAGATGCGTCTAGAGCACACCTGGAGGAAGAAGCCACCCAAGGCAACAAATGATTGTGATACAAAGCAGAGAATCAATAAAGGCAGTTGGTGTTCGGATTCGTAATGGCCTTTTGTCAGCTTGCACAGGCTGTATGGTGTTAGGTGTCATTTTCCACAGGCAAGATGAGGTCAGCTACAATTCTAGTGAATAGGAACTGTGAGCCATTAAAACTTAGAAAAGCCTAGAATATCTTCTTGAAGGCGCCGGTGCCCTTCAGAAGCAGGCTGGGTAAATGCCCATGGTGCTACCACATGAGAGAGTGCCTTTGGGCCTGGCTCCTGTGGCAGACAAGTAAAATTGGCCAGGCCATTCACGTCTGAAACCCTCCTAAAGCAGAGGTTCTCAAAGTGTGTCTCCTGGACCAGTAGTATAGGCATTACCTGGGAATTTGTTAAAAACCAAAAATTTTCAGAGTTTTCCCCAGACCTCCTGAATCAGAAATTTTGCTTTCTGGAGATTTTGATGCATGTTAGATTTGGGAACCATTGCTCTAAGGAATAAAGTAGAAGTTCACACATGTTCTATACAAGGGCCTCCAAGACATCACCTCTGGTCGCTCCATTCATCTTCTCGATGCAGGCTGTGTTTTCTAGTGATACCAAATGGCTTGTAATTCTATGCACATATCATGTCATTGTTGCATCTCTGCGCCTTAGCTCATGGAGATCTAGAATGATTATTCCCTTTCTAGAATGATGTTCTCGACTTTTTTTTTTTTTTTTTAAACGAATCTGGCTAATTCTCAGCCAGCCTTGAAGATCTAGCTTTGGTATCTTCAACTCCCAAGGCTTTTTTGAAACCCCAGATTGCTTCAGCCAATCAAGTCGCACTCCTGGGCTGGGGGTACGGCCGATTGGATATGGGCGAGATGAATACCCAAACAAAAATGTATTTTTAATGGTATCAAAAGGTAGGGAAGCATGGATCTTTGATAGCCCAAAGCAGCAAATATCCAGTACTCTAGGTTGACAATACTCTAGGCTATACACTTCTGATTTCTCCTCAAATCCTTATGTACATTTCTCTAGTCACTCTGACTTTTCGGTATTGCAAATATTCATTTCTCCACAAAGGTAGGGTCCATGCCTGATTCATCTTTAGGTCCTCACCCCCTTACATAGACACTGGCATTTAGTAACTATGCATCAAATGCATCAATAAACATATAATTGAATGAGGAATGCTTCCTTCTTTCTTATTGGAAAAAGCAATTTCCATAGCAGTGGGAATGGAATCCCTGCTAGAGACCAGAAGTCAATCTGTCCCTATAAATTCCCATTCTGATGCCCAGGATTTCCACCCAACAGCTGCTTTTTGCATTGTGAAACAGCCAGGCATGTGGGCTGCCTGAATTCACATGTTTGCTCCATCCTTCATCACTCCATTTCCTGGGAAGAAGCAAGAGCTTTGGGGGCCCTGTGCTAGCTGCACATGTTTTCCGTTTCATGTTTCAGCCAATAAATGAGAAGCCTCTCTCATGGGCCACTTAACATGTATTACAGACGTTTCCTTGGACAAATGGTCTCTTCTTCTTCCTTTGGGAATCCAAAGCCTGAATAATCTACAGACTTGATAGGGATGGAGAGCTGGGCTTAGAACACCCAGTGGCTGAAGATAGAGTATCTTTTATTTATTTAACTGTGTGACCTGAAGGTGAGCAACCTGACCTCACATACACCACATTCTCACAGCACAGGTGGGTCTGCCTTGAGGTGGATGAGGCTGGACATCTGGGGCAGCTAACATCTGGATGACCACACCCATGGACCACACCCTGGTATCAGCTGGGGCTGGGACTTTGGGTCATTTTTTTTCTTCCTACTCCTTTCATTTTACTTTACAATTTTTAGCTCTCTCTGAAAGTGAACAAGGGGCAATTTTAGCGGGGCTGGAAGGGAGAGTTTTCTCTGAGTCCTGTTTCATCTTCCAGACTCATCATTACCAGCCAAAGTAATATGAAATTAAAACTCAGGTTTGGCTCTTTGCTGTAACAAGCAGAAATCTAAGACCATAATACATAAAACACAACCTCTTACAGAAATAAAAATCTGTGAAAAGCCACAGAGCTCAGAAATAGCATTTTGTTCTTCTGTGAAGCTGCCACTTTTTTTTTTTTTCCCTGCCAGACCAAACCCTAGAGAGAATTGACTGCATTCTTGTTCCTGTATCTCCAAATGGAAAAAGAAGGGAGAAGTAAAATAAGGAAAGTGAGATTGATGTTCTAAAAATGGAAAATACAAAGGTTGAAAATTTGGTGGGAAATGCTCTATTTAGAAGGGAAGAATTCAGAGGGAGAACGTTGTCAAAATGATGTGACACCAGGCTCGCTTGGCAATATGGCTTATCTCAAGAAACACTTGCTTCCAGATCTCAAAACTGGCCACATTTTGCCCCAGAAATTCTTCACTTTATTCTAAAATAGAACTTGTAAAGAGAAGTTGAAAGTAACGTTTATGGGGTTGTTTTCTAAAAATCTCTTCTCTCCAACAGATAAATCCCAAACACTTTGCTCTAAGCAGCAAAAGGTTCAAATGTTATTGGATGTTTATGCAAACCTTCCAAGCCCCCTGTGTTTATAAAAGTGAGTTGGGAATATCCAAGAACAATTTGTCTAGTGGAATTTCAACATTTCCATTTTTGCCTAACTTTGCAAGCAAAGGTTAGAGATCTGACTGCATCAATAAAGCCACATTGTGTTGAAGTTCACGTTTCATTAGATTTAATCTATTTTGGAGAGAAAGATTGGGTGTGTAATGCTCCTAAAACTTGAGGTGGAGCTGGGCATCAGAAATGCCCAGAAATGGTTCAGTGGTATGGAACATATTGATGAAACAGAACATATGTTAAAGGTTTGATGAAGTAACGTATGTAAATCACTTAGCACGGTACCTAGTAAATAACAGGTATTCAAGCTACTATTTTTATAATACAATTATTACTCCATTGATTGAAAATACACATGGTCCCTGAGTGTTGCGTGCTCATTCATTTTTCTAGTTTGTAACGTTTTTAGTGGCTCATCTAATATTTCCACCATCCATTTGGTCGCCCAAATTGGTAATAATGATAATACTAATTGTAGTTATTATGATTATTATTCTAAGTAGGTACGTAGATATTATGAGAGATAGAGGGTGAACTTAGGCATGGCCATTCATAAAAGACTTAAAATATTTAAAAAAATTCATCCTGTCTCGTAATCAATGAAAGGCAAATTAAAGCACAAAATGCTTTTGTTTACCAACATTTTGAAATTCCAAACTGTAATTTTTAACGTTCTTAAACACTACGAGATAGAGCATAATTTGGCAAAATTGAATTTGGGAAAGCAATATGATAATATAAACTAAGTACCATAAACATGTTTCCATTCGTTTATGCACTTTTAAGAATGTATCTGGAACCCCTAGGAGGGAAATTGAATGCAGTCAAAAATTTAGGTACAAAATGTCAACTGTCATGTATATCTGTCAGGATCTTGTCAGGAAACGGCACACTCAAACTGAATTATTGGAGGACAGTTTAATTCAAAACAAAACCAAACCACCACAACAAAACAACTACTGACAAAGTGTGGGCGGGCTCTGGAGGGAACATGGGGTGCAAAACTGTGGGGTCAGCCTCAGGGAGGCACAGGTGCCTGCTCAAGGCCTGAAAGGACAGGGAGAAAGTAGTTTCCAGAACTTGGAGAGAGCAGCTCTTTGGAGAGGAACTCCGTGTGGCCAACATGAAATAAATGGCCCACCCTCACCTTCCTCCCAGCTTCTGGTCTCTTGCCGGTACCTCCCATTCTGAGTCCAAGCAAAGCCGGAGGCAAGAGAGCCCTTTGACAAAGTGCATGTGGACCCAGGGTGAACAGTGGCTCTGCAGAGACACATGAAAAATATCCAGCACACTTTGTTATTTTTAAGAGCAAGAATATAAATGGAAGATAATACGTGTCCAACAATTGGGAAATGAATCGGGAAAGTGTGGTACATTTAGTAGTGTGATGTTATACAGTCATTTAAAATAATGCTTTTGAAGAAACAATCACATAGGAAAATGTTTTCAGTATAAAGTCAACCGAAGAAAAGCAGGGTAGAAAATTATATATGACTCCAAATATGAAAGGGGAAAAAGAGGCACACATTGCCCATTGAAAAAAGAATAGAGGGAACGTGCCCAAACTTAAATTATGGCTATTACTGATTTGGGGAATTATAGATTTTCTTCTTTTTCAAGTTATCTGAATCTTTCAAATTTTACATGAATATGCAATGCTTATAATCAGAAATGCATTATTTAAAATAACTTGCTTTTGTAGCTTATAATCTAGTCAGAGAGAAACATTAATTTCTAACTAATTACAGCAAATGCAATGGAAGAACAAAGGAAGAACTCATTGATTTCAACTGGCAGGAAGAATCAGGGAAACTTCCTGGAGTAGGTGGCATTTAAACTGGGCCTTAAGAGATGAGAAGTATTTTGATAGGTTGAGAAATGATTTGTTGAGAGAGGAACAAAGGTGAGAGGACAATGAGTACCGAAGATTTAGAGCTCAGGATGGTGTGAAATATCCAGGTACAACACTAGACAGATGATTCTAGAGCAATACATCGGCAAAATCAGAGGCACTTTTACAACATACAGATTTCTGTGTCTCTCTCCAGAACTACTGAATTGACATCTCTTTTGGGCAGCGCAAGACAAATATTTTGAAAATGCTTCCAGGTGATGCTAAGGCAGGGTCAGGGTTTAGAAGCACAGGTGGGCAATGTATATAAGAGAGTACGGTAGGCCCTTGTGGACTGGCTGCCCAGAAATCTCTAGCTGTCCCCTTCCCCTGACGGGAGAAGGGTCCAGCAGCCACCTGGTAAGATGTGACCCTGCCCATGACTACAGATGACTGGCCTGGGGTGGGCCTGAACCTTTGGTGCTAAGGTGCAGTTGTAGGTTTTGTGGTGGGCAACTTCCACTAGCTCTGTGACTAGCAAAGGCAGAGGAAGCACGGAGACAGAAGGAATGAAGCTGGTGTAAGAAGAAAAGGGACGGGAAACTGAGAGGACCCTGCCACTTTCCAGTCCCTAGCTCCAGTCCTTTCTGAGGTCCCTCTGGATCCACGGCCCTGAGTTTACTGAGACCTTATAATAGAGCCTAGTTTTTAATGTGGGCCTGGCTGGAACTGGCCTCAATTACCTGCAGAGATAGGCAGGGCAAGCTTTCTCTGCAGACATATTGCGTATTGCCAAGTCCCAGTAGGAGCCTGGAGATTTGCTACCACCTAACCAGCTAGTGCAGTCTTTCCAGACTGTTTGTGTCAGAAGAGTAGGTTTTGTGGAATTAATGGGTGTTGCACCACAGACAAATGTACCCATAGAGAGTTATCTTTGGCCAAGTAATTTGGGACATCTCTGGATTAATGAAGTTAGACTGGTTTCTCAACACCTTGTACACCTTAAACTTACACCGTGTTATATGTCAATGATATCTCAACAAAGCTGGGAAAAAGAAACTTGCAGGCTTAAATGATAAGCACATCAATCAATCAATCAATCAATCACACCTGGTTTCACTTGCATTGTGAATCTCCTACAGGGATTATAAGAGGCAGTGTTCCCCAAATTTATTTGACTGGGGTACCCTTTTGCTGCTTTTTTTTACTCCCGAAAAGCATGTTTCAGAGCTGATACTTGGCCCATTAGAGCTACTCATTCATGCATCTCTTTCTTCATTTAATAAACATTTATTAGAGTAGCAAAAATAAGAACTATTTCTCAAACTAGCACATTATGTTATGAAGAAGACATGCTAGCCTCGTGGGAATTGTGTGTGTGTATTTGTGCACATGTGCGTGTATGTGTATGCCTGGGTGCACATGTACGTATGTATACACGCATGAGCACATGTGTATATTCCTGGGGATGTATGTTAAGAGAGAAATAAAGAAGAGCAAGACAGAAAGCGGGATGGGTCGTTGGCTTTGATGCTCACGTACATGGTTTCCAGATGCCCATTAGTGGAGATATCATCTCAATCTCCAAATAGAATTACACGATGTCAAGTGGACTCAGCCTAGTTGTTCTGATGAATTTTGACTCCAATTAAAAGAAAACTCCAAATCATTTATCCTCCAGTCCATCAAATGAAATATTCCGTCACAGCAGAACGTACTTATGCTCAAACCAATTTTTAATTTGTTAAAGTCACTGGCCTTTCTTTGTCATCTTTTTCAGTGTGTTTTTCTTAAAAGGCCTTGATCAAAAGAAGTTTCCCATATGATAACATGGGAAAGTTTCCCAATGATAATAATGCGTTTGTCAGGGAAAGAAGGTAGAATGAACATTTGCCCAGCATTCCTTGTGAGCCACTACTGGGCTGAGTATTACAACCACTTAATCTTACTTGATTCTTCCAGCAAAACTTGTAAGTCAGGCCATTCATTTTTTCCCCTTTTACAAATAAGAAAGTTCTGTGAAGGTAAGGACTCCGGGTCTTCTTCATCATTTGGTACCTGACCTGTAGTCGGCCTCTGTAACATATTTATTGAATGAATGAATAAATGAATGAGGAAACTGAGCCTAAGTGATTTGGCTCAGGGTCATTCAGTGTATCAGTGGGCAAAACCACATCTGAACCCAAGTCTGTCTGTTTCCAAAGACGACTGTTTCCAAAGTCTCTTTCTCATCATTTTGGAATTGAACCAGATGCTTTTATGGACACCTTTTGGTTTAATTCTACAACCCTGTGAAGTGGGCCACATGGTACCGTTCTCCTTTCCTGAAGCAGGGCACTGAGGCTCAGAAGAATCAAGAAACGTGTCCAATCACCCAGGTGATAGAGGGCAAATTCAATACCCCATTCCAGGCCTTCTGACCCCCATTCCAGTGCTCTTCCAGCTACATCAGTGACATTCTGAAAGTAACTGGAGATTTTCCTGGAAGTGAGACGCCCAACCTGAGGAGCACGCGGCAGATGCTTCACCGCCTTCTCCTTGGGTTCTAGCTGTCAGTCTCTACCATAAACACAGATGCACAGGTTTCTCCAGAATCTTCTATCTTCATCTGCTACCCTGCTAAGGGGTCTGGTGTCTTCCTTGCCTGGGATGGGGAGGGTCTGACCCAGGCTGAAGTTCTCGATTCTGTTGGCTGCTCGCTGGACGGAAATGTGTTATTTTTTCCTTTTGCCCTTTTCTGTTTTCATTTTTTCACTTTGTTCCAAACTCATAATGTTTCTCTGAGCCTCTGTCTTCCTGGTGCCAACACTACAGCATAAAAAAATGAATAATGCCCTCAGAAAACCCCAGGGTTGTTCATTCCTAGACACACAGCCAAGAACCGGTCTGACTCAGCTTTTTCCCCTCTGCCAAATGGAAAAGTTGTTTAGGCACCTTGGGAAGACAGGTTCTGGGGGATCAGAAAAAGATTATGCATCTCTTCATATATCTCTCTCCCCTGCTGTCTTGCTTTAGGCTCTCTCTTCCCTAGAGGATTTGGATAGGAGGTAGTTATGGACTGAATTGTGTCCCCCCAAAATTTATATGTAGATGTCAGAACCCCTGGTTATGTGACCTCAGAATGTGACTGTATTTGGAGACAGATCCTTTAAAGAGATGATTAAGGTAAAATGAGGTCAGATGGGTGGACCCTACTCCAATATGACTGATAAGAAGAAGAAATCAGGACAATACAGACACACACAGAGGGAAGACCTTGTGAGAACCCAGGGAGAAGATGACCATCGATAAGCCAAGAAAAGAGGCCTTAGAAAAAAACAATCCTGCAGACACCGTGATCTAGGACTTCTAGCCTCCAGAATTATGAGAAAATAATTTCTGCTGTTGAAGCCCCCTAGTCTGTGGTATTTTGTTATGTTGCCCCTAATATAGATTTTGGCACTGGAAGTAGGATGCTGCAGTGACGAATACCTAAAAATGTGGGAGTGGATTTGGAACTGAGGAATGGGTAGAGGCTGGGAGAGTTTTGAGGTTCATTTTAGAAAAAGCCTAGCTGCCTTGAAGAAACTGTTGCTAATCTGTCAAACACATAAAGATTGCCATGTTTCCCCGAAAATAAGACCTAGCCGGACCATCAGCTCTCATGCATCTTTTGGAGCAAAAATTAATAAAGACCTGGTCTTATTTTACTATAAGACTGGATCTCATATAATATAATATAATGTAATATAATAATATTGGGTCTTATGTTAATATTTGCTCCAACAGACGCATTACAGCTGATTGTCTGACTAGGTCTTATTTTCGGGGAAACATGGTAATAGTAATATAAAAAAACACAGGACATGGAGAAGCAACTTTTAAAGTTTCAGGGAGAAGTTCATTAATATTAATATTTAATAATTAATTCGTTATTATTCTCACTTCACTGCCAACAACAACAAGCAATAAAATAGCAAACATGTTGTTAAGCTCTCACTATATTGAGACACTGTTTCAAGAGATTTGTATATGTGCCTTGATTTTCACAATAACTCTATGAGGTAGGTGACACTGAGTGACAAATGATAAAGTAACATAGTAGTTAAGAACACAAGCCCTGAAGCCAGACACCAGGGTTCAAATCCCAGTTCTGCCTCTTCCTTGCTGTGTGGCCTTGAGTGAGTTTCTTACCCTCTCTGAGCATCAGCTTTCTCATCTAGAAAATAATGGTGATGGTTCTTATTCCATAGGGTTATTGGGAGGGTTAAATAGGTAAACATATGAAATACAGGTACTTAGTGTAGAGCCTCACCAAATATGTGTCAACTATGTTTGTCTTTATTTCAGTTATGGGAAATCGAGGCTCAGAAAATGAATTAGTCTGGCCTTGTTGTGAGAAAGCTTTTTTAAAAATTCTATTTAGTATGCTACTCTCCTCACATAAAATTTTTATGAATCCATTGCTTTCTGAGTATGAACACTATGGCTTCATGGGAAAGGGAGGTACGTGTGTAATGAGACTGGATCAATCTTCAGCATCACATTTGCCACAAGAGAAACACACTGTAAGAAGGAAGTTGTAAAACTGAACAAGTAGAATGGAGGGTGTAGATTGATTGAAATGGTGGTAGACCGATTGCAAAAATGGCCCTGTTTCTCCACCTCTCCTGCAGCTACGCCCCTTATTTGCAATGGGGCTTTGCAGCTTCTCCCATCCGGAGGTGGAACCTGGAATCTGGGCTGGCCGTGGAATTTGCTTTGGCCAATAGAATGAGTGGGAGTGACAGGGTTCCAGTTCCAAGCTCTCAGGAGGCCTGAATTATTATTGCTCCCTTGAAACCATCCCACCGGCATGTAAACACTCTGGGCTCGCTTAGTGGAGGAAATGAAGAGATCCTACATGGAGGAGAGCCCATTCACCCTCACCAAGCCCATCCTAGACCAGCTTACAGCCAGTCAACTTCCAAACATGACACAGCCCTGCCAACACCAACAGTACTGACCCAGAGCTGACTACAAATGCATGAGTGATCCCAGCCAAGATCAGAAGAACCACCCAGCTGAAACATAGACAATAATACAGCCCCTGAGTTTTGGACAAAATTGTTACACAGCATTATTAAGGTGATGGACAACCCATACAGAAAGAAAGGGGGATCTCATTTTCAGTGGACACGTTCTACAAACTATTAAAGCTTAATAGAAAAAAAATATCTCGTTCATAAATTTAGAGACAGTGTTTTGCTATCATAATGAAGAGCAGCTCACTTGTCAGACATGTTTTGAGATGAAATTTTACAATCGTTCCTCTAAAGGTATTGAAAGTCCACATTTTGCAATACACAATGCAATACGATTTTCCAGTTTCTCCTTGCTAATATAGTTCAATGACATACAGTATTTGCAATGAACCAGTGTCCTCTGCAGCTCTGTCTTCCCAAGTGTAACAGTCACGGTCACCCACGCATTCCATGAAAGACCGGGAGGAGTATTCTAGAAACCTAGTGCAAGTGCCTTTAACCATGGAGCTGTTTGCAAGAAGCCTCTTTCTGGAGTGGGACCTCTGCATAGTTTAGCTGGTGGATTTCACTTGTAGGGAGGGGGTATGGAGCCAGCTGGCAGCCTGAAGTGACCAGAATGAAAAGGACATTTCTCTGAACTGCCAGCTCCCACAGTAGGCACATTAGTTTTTCCCAGATTTCTGCCTGGGGTGAAATCCAGGCTGCTAGTTTCTTTGTGAGTTGGGAGGAAGAAAGGGAGGCAGTGGAACCACCAGGAACAGCTGTTTAGTATAGAGATTGTTGACTCCTCCTCAAGGCCTGCTGCTACTTCCACTAGACATGGCTCCTGCTGACCCAGGTGTTTCACCTGGAAGGTGGCTCGCACTCCTGTTGTGGCCCCCTTGGTGGCATGTTCTGGGCAGCTACTACCTTTCTTGGCTTCATCTACCAACACATTTCCCTCAGCTTGACCAGAAACTGTCGTTCACAGTGAATCCTTCTCTTTATGGTAGAGTTTATTCACTGAGATCTCTAGAGGCTGAAAAAGGCAGCTCGTTGTACCATAGTGAACAAGAAGCGGTCCCTTTGGGATTGAGAGATGTTAGCCAGCGTGCCCTGTCCACACCAGTCCCACCCCACTGCTCGTACATATTAAACCACAGACACTGGTTCCAAGGTGCTGCTGCCAGCCCAAATGCCAAGTGTTTACTTCTACGCACTTGGCCCAGTTTTTGTGTCCTGCTCTGAATATGTCTTTGAAAAAATGTAAATGAGTAATAAATACCATTGTCTCAGGTTCTGTGAGTACCTCCAATGTTCCAGGTGCCACAGTAGGTCCTTTTATAGGTGCAATATCGGTTCATTTTCCCAATATCTGGAGAGGATACCCACACGTTCTCCAATTCCTAGGTCAGGAAAAGGAGGCTTAGAGAAGTTAAGAACATGCCAGGGTGGCAAGATGGGGACTGGAAACTAGGTTTTCTTACTCCAAACTCAGTGTTCTATCCCCGTCAGATTATGTTGTTACTTCTTTCTTTTCTCAGTGGAGGCTGTTTAACAGTATACACTCTTCCTGGCCTACAAAATATAGTCAGCTACACATTTTATTTATTAATATTTTCTTGCAATACATACATTACTTCATTAAAAATATCAAACACTGTATAATAGTAATGGCTAACATTTATTGAATACTCACTATGCAGTGGTCACTGCTATTGGTGCTTATGTGTGTCAGCTATACACATAATATAATCCCCACTGTTCTATTATCATCCCCTATAGAGCAAATTTTTAAATGGAGGCCCAGAGAGGTTAAGTAACTTTCCCTAGGTCACACAGCCAATGTAGAGCTTGGCTTTGACCCAAGACCGTCTGCCTCCAGAGTCCATACTCTTAGCCACTTACATATTGTGTTTTGTTATATACAAGAATAAGCAAACCACTTATATTTGATCTACTACTAAAGACCAGCTAATAATCACACCTCTAATAAGTATGTCACTTGCAACATTACTATATGACTCAGAATGATAGGTGAAATCAGCTAAATGCTTAGCACATCTTGGGTGCCTGATAAATGTTAGCTCCCCACTTCTCCATCCTCTAGAGGTGAGGGAGATCATTCTTTCACCCATTTTTTCCAAGAACATTTAGTGAGAACTGTCTATGAGTTGGACCCTGTGCTAATGAAGTTCTGGGCCAGCGGATTGATCAAGGCAATGTCACTGCCCTTTAGAAGCTCCCAGTTTAGAGGAAGAGGCAAATGGCTCAGCGCAGAAGAGCCTCCCATAGGCTCACGGAGAAGAGTCATGAACGCAGCCGCTGAGTGAAGGGGCACTTCACATCACAGCCTTCAAGGCTAGTTTGAAGATCTACGCTGTACAGCACAAAGACTTCAGCAAGGAGGGTTTTGAAGTTTACGGGTAATGGTAGCTAATAGTCTGTAGGACATACTATGTGCCAGACACTGCTCTAGGTCATATATATCTATTCTGTCTATCTATTCATCCATTAGGCAGAGAGAGGTTAAGTAACTTATACAGAGGCACAAAGCTAGTTAGTGGCAGGGCTGGTATTTGAATCCAGTAGAATGTGTGCAGTTGTCTTACATCTAAAGAGGTGAAGTGTGGGGACATGTACCATTTGGAACCAAGCAGGTTCAGGTGCTTCCGGCCCATACCTGTGAACCATCCCCAAATAGCTCGTCTACCCCTGGAATCCTCACCTCTTTGTAAATGAGTTAAAGAGCTGCGCAAGTCAGTAGGTGCATGCCTGCAGCTCACTGGGGAGCAGAAAGAGCCCCACTACAGTGTGGAACGTGGGCCTCTTCTAGGAAAATCACTAGAAGAAGAAAACAAGGCAGAAACTGTCATTGGGCTGATGGGCCCTTTGCAATCCGGATTCCTTGGAAAACTTACACATGACGTTAGGCCTTAGTAATCCCAGCAGAGCCTACACTTGAGATCCTTCAAGTGATCTCAATAAATCACCCATAATGCATGCAGTCCTGTGTTGAATGGTTCATATTAAGCCGACGACTAAAGCTGCGAGTCTAAAGAGATTTGAGTAAATTGGAGATATATCAAAAATGCTGGAGAAAGGACAAACATAAATGTTTGGCTCTGTTTTTCCCTAGTCGACATTGGTCCAGTGATTCCTGGTTTTCATTTGACCCGTAAAGTGTGTTCAAGGGACAACTAATTAGGGAACCATCAAAGCTGGCCCTGATGTCAAAAAAAGAAATTCTCCCAAAATGAAGTAAGAGAGTCACAGAGGGGCAGACGGAGCCGCGGAAGTGTCTTCCTGCCTGCATCCCATTCCCTCTCTCCACACCACCAGGAAAGTTCCTCTGTTTTCTCTTGATCTGGTGGTCAACAGGCAGCACTAAGCTAGAATTTAATATTTATACCCAGAAGTGGGCACACCTTTTCCTCTCTTGCGGGGTGGATGGAGTCCATCTAGTCAAGAATTAAACCGGGTTTGGGTTCTGTTGTTTTAATTACTCATCATGAACTTAGAGGCTCCAGATTTTCCCTTCAGGAGTCGCTGTCACCTGGGGCTTACCTGTGGGCCAGGAGGATGGAAGGCTTTCCTCCTGGTTCCTGCTGCGTCTCAGCTCCCAGCAGGCACTGCATGCCTGGGTCTGTAGGAGCTCTCAGTCAGCTTGCTCGGGCTGCCATCACAAAGTACCACAGACGAGGTGGCCTGTGGCTTGAACAACAGACATTTATTTTCTTGCAGTTCTGGTAACTGGAAGTTCAAGATCAAGGTGGCAGCAGGGTTGGTGTTTTAGGAGATATCTCCCCTTGGCTTATAGTCAGCCACCTATTCTCTGGGTGTTTACATGGCCTTTACTTGGTGTCTGCATGTTGGGGGGACAGAGAGAGAGAGAGAGAGAGAGCTCTTTGCTCCCTGATGTCTCTTCTTATAATGTCACCAACCAATTCTATCAGATCAGGACCCCACCCTTATGAGCTATTTAATTATTTAGAGGGCCCATGTCCAAATATAGCCACACTGGGGGTTAGAGCTTTGACATCTGAATTTTGGGGAGACACAAACATTCAGTCCATAACAGGCTCTCTCTTTCTGTGCCCTTGGTTTTCCCAGTGGTGCTCAGTCCTCTGTAATGGGCTCCTGGGAGAGGCCGGGGGTATTCTGGTGCCCTGGCTCAGCCTCAGTGTTTCTCAGGCTCTACACGCCTGGACCTTGGGAAAGGGGCCTTTTCAGCATTCCCATCTCTCCATCCTGTGGCAGCTCAACTCTGCCTTGAGGCTGTGGTTGATTTTGGACAAGAAGTGTTTTCTGTCCTCTGTACTGGGTTGAATAATATCCTCTTCTCACCCCCATCCCCAATTCATGTCCACCTGGAACCTCAGGACATGACCTTATTTGGATATAGGATCTTTGCAGATAAAATTAGTTAAGATGAGACTCTACTGAATTGAGGTGGACCCTAAATCCAATAACTGGTGTCTTCATAAGAGGAAGGAGGAGATCCTGAGACACAGAGAGACACAGAAGGAAGAAAGCCCTGTGATGAGGGGGCAGAGATCGGAGTGATGCAGCTGCAAACCAAGGAGCTCCAAGAGCTGCTGACATCCACCAGAAGGTAGGAGAGAGGCATGAACAGATTTTCCCTCAGAGCCTCCAGAAGGAACCAACCCTGCAGCCACCTTGATTTTAGACTCTGGCTTCCAGACTGGGAGACAATATATTTCTGTGGTTGAAGCCACCCAGTTAGTGGTACTTCGCTAATGGCGACCCTAGGAGTAAAATACTGCCTCCTGCAGTGGTAGCAGATTTCAGTTTGGTGCCAGTTTACCATCCCGGGCATCAGGTGGCTTCCTATTCCTTTCCCAAGGGTAGGGGGGTTTGCTGCTATCCCTGTCCCAGAACAATGGATTTTTGTCTGGGCCCCATGGACAAGAGGTTTGCTGCTCTTCCCTCAGCGCTTAAGGCTTTGCTTTCTAAGGAGAAGGATCTGGGAAAGAAGTGAGGCTTTGTGCTTATCCCCTCCTGCCCATGGTGCCACCTCTGGGACTCTCCAGTTTCCAGCCTGTCACTCATCTTTCTCGCGATCACACAGTGGAGGCCTGTGGAACAAACCTTGTGAGCAAATGCCATCTCCTTCTGTGTCTGGGCTCCTAGCTATGCCACACTCACATACTCACCTACTTTGGCCTTTGAGAATTTGTTAACATCTCAGCTGATTTCTTCCCACCCTCGTGGACAGGGACCACTTCCTTCTCCCGTGTTCCACCACAGGTGAGGTGCATCCTGCCTCTTTTTGGAGAGATTTACCTTCTCTGGAATATGGTTTACTAAGTAGCTTTGCCACCTCAACTCTCTGAGAGCCTCAAAAAAAGTGATGATTTTAGAAATTATCCAGCATTTTCTTCCTCATTAGGGTGGCATGACCATTCTCTTGGGGTTTTCAACATGCCGAGCAGAAGTGGAATCATACATGTAATTACAGTCGTGCAGTTTCTCTGGGGCCTGGATTTAACTCTTGGCTTTACTACTTCCTAGCTCTGGGACCTGTGGCCCATTGCCTAACCTCTCTGAGATTGAGTTTCCTCAAGTCTAAAGTGAAAGGTTGACAGGATTATCTCATAAGTCTCATTCAGTTCTCATAGCCCATTATTTTTAAAGAAGGTACTGGAGCAATCTCACAAGCTGAGATGTTCTTATTTCTGCTTTATTTTAATGTTAAGTTTTCAGGGTACCTTGTCATGACTGGATGAAAAGTGTTTGTTTTTTTCCAAGATGGGGGTGGGTGGGTGGGTGCGTGGGTAGGGATTCTCCCTCCGAGAATGCAAGCTTTGATGTTCTTCTAGACAGAGGTGAGGCATAGCCTTTGAAGCAGACAGACCACAGGCTTTAAATTCTTCTTGAACTTACCACAGTAATTAAGGAACTTATTTTAAACTTATTTTTATCTTATTTCTAGCATGTAGGGAAAGTTGCGTTGGTGCCAGGTAAGGTGAAATCTGTCAACAGGGAGTTTTCCATTTTCTATTACTCCTGAGACACCCAGGCACTTGGGAGCACCAGCAATGCCTGTGCCCTGGTGTAAATGTTGGAAACGGGGAGACAGGTTCCCCATGCAGATGCCACAGCCCCCTCCTCTGGCTTGAATCCTTTCAAACAGGATTTCTTTATTTGGGGACATGCCAAACCCTGGCTCCTCCCTAAAATCAGGCAGCTCCTGCTGTCTATAGAATACCTGCAGCCTTTGACTCCCGGGATTTTCTATGAAGGTTGTTAGTTGGGATGAAGTCTTTCCAAGGATCTTTGTGAAGCTTTATTTGGGACTGCAGGAGGGAAACTCAGAAATGAGAAAAATCATGCAAGAGGGTGCAACAGGACTCACTTTTTTATTTCCACTAAAAATATATGCAAATTGGGAAAATAATTTTATTTATGTGTTCATTTATGCAACACATATTCACTGGGTAGGTATTATATGCCAGGTCCTATACTAAGTGCTTGGGATGCTATCGTGAACAACACAGACAAGGGCTTTGCCCCCATGAAGCCTGTAGCCTAGCTGGAAAGAGATTAGAGAAATATTTACATAAAATGATATTTTAAATTCTACTAGGGACAAGTACTGGTAATAAGAAGTACAGGATGTTGTAAGAGTTTATTACAAGCACTCCTCAAGTCTGGAGGATTAAAAAAGGCATCCTTGATGAACTGACATTTTGACTTAGATTTGAAACATATAGGCACTGACTAGATGGTGAGGGGAGAAGAGGATATTTCAGTTTGAAGAAACAGCATGTGCAAAGGCCCTGAGGCAGGAAGGACTATGGAGAAACCAACCTGTACCAGAGAAAAGATATATATATATACTGATGTTTGCGGAGTCCTCTCAATTAAATACGTATATTGACTCTAATTCTACTCTAAAGCTTGGCTGGTGGCAAGTTCTGACCATACATGCAGGGCTTCCAGTCAGAGTTATAGAACCTCATTCTTAAGTAAAACAGACAACTAACCATCTTCAGATCTTTGAGAAAGGTCTTTAGCATGACATTCAGAATCATAAGAGAAAATAAAGAGGAACTTGGAAGAACAATCTAATGTTCAGGGAGCAGAAAGAAATTTTAAAGCAACACAAACCTAGAATAAAACATTCCAAGAGGTGAAACAAATTATTGCAGCCATGACAAAAGAACAAGTTAGTATAAAGAATATCATTCAGAGACTAAGAAAGAAAGAGCTCTTGGATATTAAAAAATATAACAGTTGAAATGGAAAAAAAAATCGATAAAAGGGTTGGCAATTAAAGTTGAGGATAGCTCATAGAACATATAAAAAACTCAGAGATAGAAAATAGGAGAGAAAAGATACGGAACTAATTCTATCAATCCTGGAAGTTCATGGTCTACTCAAAGAAGGTCCAGAAAGAGACAACAGAGGAGAAGAAAGAAAGTAAGTTATTAAGGAAATAAAATAGGAAAAGGTCTTAAGGACATGCAAAGGAAATCATTATACCCCCATCAAAATGTGGAATCTACTTCTCCACCCCTTGAGTCCAAGCTGGCTTTGTGACTTGCTTCGTCTGATAGAAATGGCAGAAGTTCAGAGCCTAGGCCTCAAGAAGCTCTGTGTGCTTCCACTCTTGCTCCTGGGACTGCCCCTAACCCCCTGAACAAGCCAGGCTCCCCTGCTGGAGGAGAAGCGATAATATGGATCACAGACAGGGGATTCCAGCTGAGCTCAGCCTGGATCAGCAGAGCCCAGACCAAATCGCTCTCAATAACTAAATTTTGGGGGTGGTGTGCAGGCAACAAAAATGGATACAATGAGTTTCTAGATGGAAAAGTTCCACCAAGGGCCTATCCAAATAAATGAATGAAAGACCCACACACAGGCCTGCTGTTATGAAATTGCAGAACATTATGGGATAAGGAGAAAATCCTAAAGAAAAAACAGATCACTTAAAAAGGAACAGAAATAAGAATAGCATTGACATTCTTAATAGTGACGTTAGATGCTAGAAGATAGTAGAGTGGTATCCCTGAAGTTCAGAGGGAAAAATAATTTCTAACTTCTATATTTTCTATCTAAACAAGATGTATTAGTTTTTATTGCTGCCATAACAAATGATCACAAACTTAGCAGCTTAAAACAGCACACATTTATTATTCCACAGTTCTGGAGGTCAGCAACATGGCCGTCTTGGCTCTTTAGTCAGGCTTGAGGCTCACAAGTCTGAAATCAGTGTTGGCAGGGCTGTGCTCCTTTCTGAAGGCTCTAGATGGAGCACCTTATTCCACTCTCAGGTTGTTGACAGAATTAAGTCCCTTTCAGTTTGAGGACAGAGATCCCCGTTTCTTTGCTGGCTATTGGCCAGAGGAGTTGTTCTCAGCTTCTAGAGGCTGCCCCCATTCCCTGGCTCCCCGTTTCCTGCCTTTGTCTTCAAAGCCAGCAAGGTATGCTTCACATCTCTCTGACATCACCTCTGCCCCATCTCTCTTCTCAGCCAGAGAAAGGTCTTTGTTTTTATGGTTCATAGGGTAATGTTGGGGCCATCTGAATAGTCTCAAGTATTTTCCCCACCTCAAGGTCCCTTATCTAAATCACATCTGCAAATTCCTCTCTGCCATAGAATGCAGCATATTCACAGACTCTGGAGAGCAGGATGTGGCCATTTTTGGGAGACTAAGATTACAATAAAGACATTGTCTCAAAAATGTAGTTTCCTGTTTCTCAGAAAGCAAATGGACATAGCCTCCACAACACAGGTAGTAAAAAAAATGAGTAAGTCTTGGGACTGGAAATAAGAAGATGGTAAAGGGGAGCCCCAAGACAAGGAGCTCAAATTTGTGGAAGGCCGAGGGATGAAATGTATGGGAAAAACCTCACTGAAGAGGGTGGGGGGAAAGGTGCTGAGCCCAGGAACTCTGGGAAGGAATGGCTCTCCGGCACAAAAGGCAAAGGGAACGGTACAGCAGCACTCGTCTCTAGGTGATAAAGTTGAGCCCCATACTGGTACGGGTGAACGATACTGAAGACATGATATGTGTGCACTGGAACTGAAAAACTAAGTCAGTGGATGGCAGAGGCTAGGAACTGGGTTTCTCACTGTTGGAGTGGGAAATTACAGAGAAGCAATGGGAAAAGGCTAGAATGATACACATCTTAATGGATTAGAGTTGGAGACTTAATATGCATACAGTACGAACAGCTTAATATGCATACAGATGAGTACATATAAAAATATTTACGGGTATATAGCTGTACAGCATTAGTATACGCACATATATCTTCTTGTTCTGTCCTTTGAAAGGGTCTAGAAACAATGACACCTTGGTGACAATGAATGCACCCTATGCTTAGATCTTAGTTTCTAACTGTATTCTCCAAGAAAAGGAACAAGGGCTCCTTGGAGAAAAGGCTGAGTCTAGGGCTGTGGCAGGAAATGACCGAGATGATTCTGGATCATCTTGTAGTGTCAGAGAATAAGGAAGTGACCATTTACAAATGAACAAACAAAATCCACCATAGTAAATAATAAAGGTATTATTTGTCAGAGGTATACAGGAGCCAATGAAAGTTCAACCACAGTTGTTTTGATCAACAAAATAATTAAGGTAGTAAAAGTAGTATTGAATTATAACCCAAACTATAAAAAGAATCCATACAGACAGAAATAAATGACTGAATAAATAAATGGGAGAATGGACAAATCTCCTATGCAGAAGAATTCCAAATAATTGATGTAGATTCTCCATCTTCAAGGTGATGGAGCAAAACTCCCCACTCCTTGAGTGTGGCCAGACACAGTGACTCTTCAAAAAAGTGTAGTTTAGAAAAGGGAAAGAAAGGGTAACTTTTTAGTGGAGAAACCTGACAAGCCAGTTGATCAAGGTCAACATCTATGTTAATAAGTCAACACGGCTAGTGTACCCTTGATAAGGTGTAAAAAGGATGGCACTTGACCTCTGTGGTCTTCCTCCCCCAAACCCATCGCCCCGACCAAATCATGAGAAAAACATCAGACAAATCCCAATTTGGGGGGATATTCTACAAAATATCTGACCAGTATTCCTCAAAACTGTTAAGGTCATCAGAAACAAGAGGAACATTAGGAGACATGAAAACTAAATGTAATGTGGCATGCTGGATGGGATTCTGGAGCTGAAAAAAGGATATCAGGTGAAAACTAAGGAAATTTGAATAAAGTATGGACATCAGTTAGGAATGTATTAACATTGGTTCATTAGTTATGAAAAATGTATTATACTGATATAAGACAATAATAGAGGAAACTGGGCGTGAGGTATGTGAAAACTTCTTATACCTTCACACAAAAAATTATAAACCTAAAACTCTTCTAAAGAAAATCATTTATTGAAAAAGAACTGACTAGAGTTCTTGGGGATGTATTTCAAAAATAAGGATAATTATTTTATTAATTTTTTTCATTTAACAGTAAACATATATGTAGATACATGTATACTGGGTCTTTTTTTAAAATCTTTCATATACTAGATCTTGATGTAAAATGCATTTCTTACTGAGGATGGTATATACAAAGTTTGAAAAATCCTGGATTAGAGAGGATTGTTGTTAGCTCTGATATTCCTTAAAATTATTCATTTTAAGTTGTTTAATGAGACTTTTCATTCAGTTAGTCAACAATCATTCAGTGATTCATCACCACGTCCAAAGTCCTGTGCTTTGCATCGAAGGGCATGCCCCAGAGGAACAAGATGTAGGGTTCCATCCCTTAGACGCATAAGCAGAAAACCAAATACAGTGTCATGCAAAAGGCTATGAAATAAATGCTAACTAGAGGTTTATGAAAGTGCCATGAAAGCACAGAGAACAAAGGAGTTAGGAGTTGACTCAGAGTCAGGAAAAGCTGAATGGGAGCTGGCATGTTAGTTAGACTTTTAAAAAATCACTAATGCATGCTCAGTACTTTCTATGTTGCCAGAGTCTCTGCGACAATATTATTTTATCCTCACACATCCATCTGGCTAGGTGCTAGTTTTACCCTGCTTTACAGAAGAGCAAAGTGAGGCTCAGAAAGGTAAGGGCACTGCCCAGGGATGCACAGCTACAAAGGGGTGAGGTCAAATCTGCCCTATGTCATGTGCTTACCCCACCAACACTACCTCCTGTTAGTTCTTCCCTACTCTATTTTCCTCTAGCTACAGAGTTATTTAGAAGTTTCACTCCCTGGAAGAGTATCCTTTTTGTTGCCTTTGCTACCACTGCACCTCTTCCTTCTTCCTTGAAACATTCCTACATAACCTTCATAGCACAGCCCTCCTTTCTGTAAAGATTCTTTGCTCCTATCTCTCCCAGCAGAGTCTGGTTCCTTTGCATGTATTAAAGCATTTGCTGAAAAATCTACCTACCCGACCTCCACCCCAGTTATCCCATTCAAATCAGGGCCAGTCATCTTTCTCTTTGTGTTTCTGCCTTCCAGAAGAGGGTCTGATACAGTATAGTTGCCCAATACTTTATGAGACGGGAAAGAGTGAAGAACTATAGGATTTCCGTGAGTCAGTAAGAAGAGACAGACATTCCAAGCTGAGGACAGCAACACAAGTACAAGTGGAGTGTAAGGTGCTCAGATACACAACAGCAGGACAAATGGCTAATTATGCCAGCCTGGGGACATCTGTTGAGCTGGGGTGCTTTGCAAGGAAGCTGGGGTTTCATTCTATAGAAAAGGGTGCACCATGGAAGGGGGTCAGAGCTGAGGGACAAGATTTGAATTGAGTGACACATTCCGTTTCATTTTCTCTGTTCAACTTCGAAGAGGTTGGAATACAAGAGGAAATATGAGAATTAATATTTATCGTGTACCCGTTATATTTCAAGTGCTGTCCTAAAATCTTTACAGAATTTTCTCATGATAACCCAATACACCAGATTATTTCCCCTTGTTTTCGACTGAGAAGATGAAACTTACTGATTCCAGATCACACTGTTGAGAAATGGCAGATCCAGGAAGTTTGTCTGGCTCCAAAATTCATATTTTCTTACTGCCTCCTTAAAAACCTCTTCAGAGGAGAACTGACTCTGGGTGGCGAGCACACAGTGTGATATATAGGTGATGTATTATAGAATTGTACATTTGAAACCTATGTAATTTTACTAATCATTGTCACCCCGATAAATTTAATTTAAAAAAACAAATTATACATATTTAAAAACAGGAACAAAAAAGTAAATGTAGAGACTCAAATGTGTTGAATTTTCAAACAAGTGAGGCAGACCTTCTTCTTTATTTCTTCTGCTATGTTACCCACCCAACCCCCCAAAGAGGTAAAATTAATATATGTATACATATATGTATATATGTATATATATAAACATACATATATGTTTATATATGTATATACGTTTGTGTATATATGTATATATGTGTATACACACACATATATGTGTATATATGTACATGTATATATACATACATATATACATACATGTATATATGTGTGTATATGTGTGTGTGTGTATATATACATATATATATGTATATATATACGTCTTCAGAGCCCCTCCTCTTCTTCTTGCCCATTTTTCTCTTTCTCTAACCCACTTCTTTTTGTCTTTTCCTTCCTGTTTTCCTGGACCTAAGTGGCAACTAGCTGGAGAGAGGGTGGCCTGAACCCCAGCAGTGGGGACCGCAGTGATGGTCTTGTTTCCCTCCTTCCGGAGGACAGGCATACTGAGTCTGGATCAGACTATCGGGAATTACGGGCTCCGAGGAGGGTCCCTGGTGATGCTGCCGATGTCCCTGGCTTCTGGGAAGCTTTCTGATCTTCCTCGAGTTCAGGAGTAACATAGAAGATGAGGTTGCCCATTTCAGCACACTTGGGCGTCTGCTGGTTCAAAGTCTCCTTTTGGATGTACTTTTTGTTACTTTCTTTCTAAAATACTTCCAAGTCTATTAGGCTAACCAACAACACTGAAGGAGTTATGAACTGAAAAACAAAAACAAAAAAGCAAACAAAAATCCAACAAAAAGAAACCCAGGAAGGCAGTCCTTCCTGTCTTGATAATAATAGTATTATGATTTGGGCATTCTAATTCAAGCTTCTCTGAAGTTTTCAGGCAATATATGCTTTATGTGTGCTTGTGATTAAAATATGATGTACCTTAAAAGCCATTCCAGCCTCTTCTGATGTGGTCATAAAAATTATTTCAGCATTAAATACTTCATTCCCATCATGTCAGCTTTGAGACCACTGCTAGATGAATCATTGGAGAAATGAAACGCTTAGCAAAATGTTTTTCTTTCTGATTGCAGGGCTGAGGTTTATTCGATTAAAGGATAAAGGTAAATTGATCAAGTATGTGAATGTTTGGAGTTTGTTTTTATTGCTGTTGAGCAAATTTTGAAATGTAGTGATCTGATTAGATTCTCCTTTCTGTGACTCCCTGTGAATGAAGAAGAGTTGATGAGAAAGGCCTGATGGCCTAGCTATGTGCATGAATGATTGGCCAGTTTCCATTTTAAATTTTCCTAATGCTGCTATGAATTGGAGAGCTCAGACCAGCATCAGGAAACCCCCTTTAAATGGAGTACCCTGCGATTTCATGACAAGCTGACTTTGAAGCTTTCATGAAGTTAAAAAAAACAACAAACAGAAAAAACAGTTAGCTTTGCAGACTTGACCTACTCAGCTCATTTCCATCAACATTTCTCCTTTGAACTTGGGGTCCCTGTGGCCTGTCTCTCTTTCCCACCTCTGCCTCCTTCACCATCCCACTACCCAGGTGGTTAAGGTTTCAGAAAAATGAGAAGAGGCTGAGAATAAGGTGAAGAATGTGGGGGCAGAAAAGGGACAATTGATTTTAATTTCAGCTCTTTTCTTAGTCCAGAAGCTTCTGTGTCTGGGGGAGTGGCCAGCTGCCTCCCTGCTCTGAAATCCCCAATGTTCATTAAACTGTATTGTTTTGAAATATCACTAACAATAATAATAATAAATAGTAAAATTGGTTAAGTACATTCTTTGTGCCCAAAGTGCCCTGAAACCTTCCATTCCTTATCTCATCTAATCCTCACAACAACCCTCCAAGGTAGGTGTTATTATTATACTTATAGATACAGATCACTGAGGTATAGCAAGTTTAAGTAATTGGCACAAATAGTGGAACTCAGGCTTGACCTATGCATTTTGACTCTGAGTGCTGGGTGTATAATCACTGCATTAAACTGCTTTTCACATATTATAAGTGTAATATTTTGTTGTTAAAATTCAGATGCTACAAACATGCATAATGTGATTTCCACCAGTTCCTATCTTCCAGAACATTCCAGCCTGGATGACCTAGCCCAATTCTGCCTCCTTTCAACCTCTGCCAAATAACTATGCTATGAAGGGTACAGATTCTGTAAGGAGCCAAGCTACCTGGGGCAGGTGGCCTCCGAAAAGAAACA
This sequence comes from Rhinolophus sinicus, assembly GCF_057876585.1. Classification (NCBI taxonomy): domain Eukaryota; kingdom Metazoa; phylum Chordata; class Mammalia; order Chiroptera; family Rhinolophidae; genus Rhinolophus; species Rhinolophus sinicus. The sequence goes on from NC_142501.1 coordinate 16,378,760, forward strand.
CCTCCAGAGGGTCAGGCAGGCCCACACCCAGGAAAGATTAGGCCAGAGGTATGTGCACATGTGTGAGGAGAGTTCCTTTCACAAACCAAGCCTAGGAAATCCCCAAGTGGCCAGGCTAGGCCATGCTTCTAGAGGACAAAGGCCTTCCCAAGCTCTTCCCCTGGCATTCAGCATAGACTCCCAATGGCCAGCTGACTTCTGAGGCTGAGTGAAGTCCCTGGGGTGAGAGGAGCATGGAGATCCTTAGAAAAATAAACTGAATCTTACCTCCTCTAATAGGCTGTCCAAGATTCCCCTATTGTTATGCATTCACGCTTGAATCTGGCTCGCCACTTACTTTTTTTTTCTTCTGGGTTTCTTTTAAACACAGTTTTTTAATTTTTATTTTTTTAAAGATTGTTATTAGAATAATCTAAGCTAAAATAAAGCTAACACACAATATTATATGAGTTTCAGGTGTACACAATAGTTGTTCAACATTTACCTACCTAAAGAAGTGATCACCACGATAAGTCCAGCAACCATCTGACACCGTACCACAGTATCACGATATTATTGACTACATTCCCTATGCTGTACATTACGTCCCCATGAATTATTTGCTCTATACTTGGAAATCTGAACTTCTTATTCCCCTTCACCTTTCCCCCCTTTTTAATTTTTCAATTACAGTTGACATTCAAAATTATTTTATATTAATTTTAGGTGTATAGCACAGTGGTTAGACGTTTATGTAATTTAAGAAGTGATCCCCCTGACTAGTCTAGTACTCACCTGGTACTATACATAGTAACTACCATATTATTGAGTATATTCCCTATGTTTTACTATACATTCCTATGACTACTTTATAACAACCAGTTTGTACTTCTTAATCCTTTCCCCTTTTACATCTATTCCTAACCCCCTTTCCGTCTAGCAGCCATCAAAATGTTCTCTGTATCTATAAGTTTGTTTGTTTTGTTCATTTGTTTATTTTGTTCTTTAGATTCCACATATAAGCAAAATCACATTGCATCTGTCTTTTGCTGTCGGACATACTTCACTCAGCACAATACCCTCTAGGTCCATCCATGCTGCCGCAGATGGTGAGAAACCATTCCTTACCATGACCGAGCAATATTCCATTGTATATATGTGCCACCTCCTCTTCAGCCATTCATCTTTCAATGGATACCCAGGCTTCCTCCACCTCTTGGCCATTGCAAACAATGCTGCAATGAACACATCCCCTCAAAGTGAAATTCTGGGTTTCTTCAGATAATTACCCAGAAGTGGGATTATGGGGTCTTTCTTTGTCACTTGTCATAGCCTTTGTTTTAAAGTCTATTTTGTCTGGTATAAGTATTGCTACCACAGCTTTTTGTTTTTGTTTCCATTTTCATGAAATAGCTTTTCCCCATCCCTTTACTTTCAGTCTCTGTGTGTCTTTTGATCCAAAGTGAGTCTCTTGTAGGCACCATATGTAAGGGTTTTGTTTTCTTATCCATTCAGCCACCCTATCTTTTGATTGGAGCATTTAATCAATTTACATTTAAAGTAATTGTTAATAGATATGTAGTTTTTGCTATTTCATTATTCATATACATATACTCATATATATTCAAATGACTATATATATTCATATATATATATATACACATATATATATAATTTGTCTTAAAGAAGTCCCTCTAACATTTCTTGTAATACTGTTTTTCCTGCCAATCCTGTCTGGCCTGCAAAGTTTCTGTTGAGAAATCAGCTGACAGTCTTACGGGAGCTCCCTTGTACCCTGTTTCCCCAAAAATAAGACGGGGTCTTGTATTAATTTTTGCTCCAAAAGATGCATTAGGGCAAATTTTCAGGGGACGTCTTATTTTTTCATGTACAACAATCTACATTTATTCAAATACAGTCATGTCATCTTCTTCTGGAACATCGTCATAATGTACTAAATGCATCCATCTGGCTGACAATCTTAATCGGGGCTTATTTTCAGGGTAGGTCTTATTTTTGGGGAAACGCGGTAGGTAACTAACTGCTTTTCTGTTGCTTCTCTTAAGATTCTCTCTTTGTCTTTACTTTGGCATTTTAATTATAATGTGTCTTGGTGTAGCCCTCTTTGGGTTCATCTTCTTTGGGACTCTCTGTGCTTTCTGGGCTTGTGTATCTATTTCCTTTGCCAGGTTAGGGAAGTTTTCTGTCATTATTTCTTCGAATAGATTTTTAGTTCCTTACTCTCTCTCTTCTCCTATTGGTACCCCTATAATGTGAATGTTGGTATGCTTGATGTTTTCCCAGAAGCCCCTTAAACTCTCCTCATTTTGGGGGATGAGGGATTCTTTTTCTTTTTGCTGTTCTCATTGGGTGTTTTCTTGTATGTTATCTTCTAGATCACTGATTTGATCCTCTGTTTCATTTAACCTACTGTTGATTTCCTCTAACGTAGTCTTTATTTCAGTTGTTGTATTCATTATTTCTGACTGGTTCTTTTATGTTTTCTATCTCCATTTTTATGTTTCCTGTCTTTGTTGAAGTTCTCCCTGAGATCACTGAGCATCCTTATAACCCATGTTTGGAATTCTGTGTCTGGTTGATTGCTTGTCTCCATTTTGTTTAGTTCTTTTTCTGGAGCTTTGTTCTGTTCTTTTATTTGGGACACGTTTCTCCCCCCCCCCCCTTTGGTTGCCTCCTTCTGATTGTTTTTATGTAGAGATGCTATGCCTCCTGGTCTTAGTAGAGTGGCTTTATGTAGTAGGTGTCCTGTGGGACTCAGTGGTGCAAGCTCCCTGGTCACCTGAGCCAGGTGCTCCAAGTGTGTCCCTTGTATGGGTTGTGTGTGCTCTCCTGTTATAGTTGAAACTTGATTGCTCTTTGCTTGTCAGTAGGGGTGATTGACCCTTAGACTGATTTGTTATGAGGACTGCCTGTGATTACAGTGGAGGAGCTGTTGTGCAAGGGCTGACACTACAGAGCACAGTTCACTTTAGCAGGACTCTGGTGCCTTCCCAGTCTGCACTTTGAGTGTGTCATTCTTGGAGGTGGCCGGGTGATGCTCCAGCCCAGCCTAAATCTGGCCACTGGGGCTTTCAACCCCAGGGCCAGCTGGGAGGGGACCTGCTGCAGTCCAACTTCAGCCACAGTCTGTGCCCTGCCTTGGGCCACCTAGCATAAGCCACAAAGCAATCCAGGGATGGCCTCCTCCTGCACTGTACTTGGAAGCACCTTGAGAGGCCAACTGTGAACCAAGACCAGCTGTAGCTAGTGCCAGGATTAGGGCTGCTCAGCCAGAGATGCAGGACATGCCGAAGCCAGATGCTGCTTGTTTGGGTTTTGTGAACCTTTGAGAGACCCTAAGAAAGTCTGCAGCATGAGCCAAGGCAGGCCATTTATAGGAAAAGACACTGGAAGTGGCTTGGGTGTGCTGGAGTGGGGCGTGGTCTCAGGGAATCACTAGGATGGGACAAACAAAAGGTGAGAGCCAGTTTGATGGAGACTCAGATATGGTGTCTGCCTGCGTCTGCAAGCAGAGAAGGGGAGGGCTCAACAAAGAAACAATGGTTGCTGCCAGCTCCTCCGTCTGGAAGAAAGCTGCTCCTCCAGCCCTCACCATGAAGCCAAACAAGCCAGTTTCCTCCAACACATCCCCAGTACCCCCTCAGCTGCTGCCACAATGCCGGAGCCCAGAGCAAGGGAGTCCACCAGTGAGTAAGTCCGTGCATGATCCCTTTAAGGGGAATGTCTGGGACTGCAGCCACCCTCTGTCTCACTCAGCCATAGTCTCCACTGGTTTTCACAGCCAGAAGTTATGGGGACTTCTCTTCCTAGCACTTGGAACCCTGGGCTGGGGAGGGGATGGGACCCGTTGCTTCTCAGGAGGGGAACTCAGCAGCAGAGATACACCTTCTGATTTTTAATGGTTACACGTGGGTGTGGGACCAGACTGCTCCATGTCTCTGCCAATTTCAGGTGGTTTCTTCTGTATGTGTATAAGAGCTTCAGTTCAGTTAGACTTCAGGCAATTCTCAATAATAGTTGTTCTGTGGTTTAGTTGTAATTGATGTGGTCATGATAGGAGATGAGCACAGCATTTACCTACTCTGCCATCTGTTGGTTTGTTCTGTAATCAGGCTGCAGAACAGTCTTCCTCCAGTCCTGCTATCTCTTCTTCCAGTCCTGAGAACATTATTTCTTCTTCCTCCTCCTCACTGTCTTCAGAACAGGAATCAAACACATCAGCATAATATCCTTCAGCTGTAAGTGGGTCTTCTGGGACCCTGACAGAATCACTGGCCCTGAGTTTCAGTAGTGGGGCAGCAGCTGGAGAGGCAGCAGGGACACATGTGGTGGTGGGGAACTGAGCTGCCTGGCCCCAGGTAGAGGGCTGGAGGAGCAATCCCCTTGGCTCTGCCAAATGTCAATTGTGTCATATTTCTTATTCTTTGAGCCCACGTTTGCTCATCTATAAAATGGGATTGATGATTTTTATATCTCAAGGAAGTTGGGAGGCTTGGGATTTCTATGTGCAGAGCCTGCAGTGTGTGGCTCATAGCAGATGATCAGCAAGGATTGAAATCTAGGCAGAGGTGTAGGAGGGGAGAATAAACCAGCTGGATGGGCTATGGGAGGGTTGGGTGTGGTCAGCTTTTGAATTCATGGGATTGGGAATTTTCCCTACTTCCCTTTACCCAGGTACCTGGCAGAGTGCCCTGCCATGGAAAGCACCTCTGAATCATTTGCTGACTGTACTTGTGAATAGAAATGAGCAATTAAAGGGGTTGGGGCTAGCCGTGTACTCTGAGAAGTTAAGACTTGGGGGAACAAGGAAAATCCTACTAAATGTTCTGAAAATATCTACTAGTTGAATTGATAAACATAACAAGAGGAAATTCCCTGTAGGTATTAACAAGATGCAGGGAGGATGAAATTTCTTTGGCAAGTAGTTTACAAACAAAAGAAGGGGTGGATGAGGTGGTGGGGCCTAGTCGGGAGAAATGCCAGGTTGATGACTGAAGACGTCAAACTATTTACAAAAATAGCAATATTTCTTGCACAGTCAACCTCTGAAAATGCATCAGCAAGCACAAGGAGGCTTCAACAGCCAGAGACACACCGGAAGCTGCTCATCTCATTAAGTGATCCAGGCCTACCCAGGCCAATGGAAGCAAAGAAGCATGTGACACTGAAAAGCAGCCCAAAGTGAATGAAATCTCATCCAGTTCCCCCAGCTAAAGGACGTATTGGGCCCAGAGCCAGAACGAATTATTACCCTGGAATTTTAACCAGCTGGCTGTAAATTTAACCAGCTGGAATTCTTTTTAAAGTACCATCCTATTCAAACTTTTGAATTGAAGAATTCGCCCTTTAGTGGGATTTGATTATAGGCCGAACACAATGTCCTTGGCTTGGCTCCTTCTTTTTACAGTACACCATCCACCCCAGTGGGACCATCTGCAGCAGTGAATGTTAGCACAGGGGCTGCAGGCAGACACGTTCGCAGAGCAAAGATCTCGATAGACTTGACCTTTCTTTGCAGTAACCCGGCTAATGTCCTTGCAACTCTTAGTAGGCCAAGAGAGAAAAATTTTCCAAAAATGGAGAAGAGAAGGAGAAAAAAATCTTAGCATAAACTAGGATGTAAGAGAAACAGTATTTGCAATGGAACCACACCTGCGGGATGGTTTAAAGTGCACACACACCTTCCTCTCATTGCCCGAGGATAGACACTGGCTGACACAAGCTTTAGCCAAGAACTCAAGTCACATAAACATTTCACTTTAATGCCATGCTTGACTTCACTTTAACATGAAAATTCTTCTTTCTTCTTTTTGGTAAACAAATAGAGATTGATGAAATCCAAAGGGGAAATTAGATTGATGAAAGACAATCTAATACTGCTTAGCATAATCCTATTATAGGCATGTATAATGTACGCACAGACACATTTCAAAAATCTAGGATTTATATCAAAGTGTTGACCATAGGTACCTCTACATGGGAGAATTAGAAATGGCTTAAGTGCATCTTCTTTTTTCTTACTTTCATTAAAATATTTTTTGTAAGTGAACATGAGCTACTCTTGTAATTGGAAAATATTTTTTTAATTTAAAAACTTGAAAAGCTGATATATGAACCCGATTGAATTATTTACTCCTCCAACATGTGTAAAAGATGCCAACGGTGGGGTGAAAGCAATGTATTCTATAATGGAGGGAGATGAAATTCTCTTGGGAATGATTTCTTTACACTGTTCAGTGTGCTGATCCAATGTTTGACAATGAGACACACTCAGTAGCCTTTGAGTGCAACATTTTTCTGATGTATAAACTGAGTTTGACATAGTTTCACACTTGTGAAGGATTTTTTTTTTTAAATCAGCCATATAGTTTTAATATTCATTATTTTTACCAAGCGATCAAAGCCATAATATCAACTGTGGTTAAACTGTGCTTAACATATAGCATATATGTTGAATGAATGAATAAAGGAATGAACCAAGACAATAAAAGACACTGTCCTTACCCTGACAGAATTCACAACTTAGTTGGCGAGGTAGAATCAAGTGCATGAAACAACTGAAGGATAGAATGAAAAAGGGAGTTATAGAAAGACAGCTGGAGAAGGAGGTTAATATTTATTAAATGCCTCCATGTGCACATTGGGCTAAATGCTCCCCATAAGGCACCTGATTTACTCCATAGCTATCCTATGGAGTAGGTATCATTTTCTTCATTGATGACTGAAGAAACCAGGGCTCAGAGAGGTTAAATCAGTTCCTAAAGATGCTATAGTCTGTGTGAGATTGAACAACAAAAGGAACTTAGGGTCAGTGTTGGATCTGCTCTACCCAATGCCCCTCCATGCATGGTCTCATGTAAGTGAGGAGCTTACCGTGAAGGTGTGTGGCATCCAGCAAGCCCTAAAAGGAGAAACCATGAAGCATAGACCCAGCAGGGGATGTTCCTACAGTGAGAATGCAGCTTGGCCCTTTGAAGCTATGGTCTTATTTCCATGGGCACCCAATAACACATTAAAGTGTGGGGTTCCAGCACATTCGGAGTCTTTTCATCCTCATCCCAAACTATTCGCTCCAACTCATTTTATGCCTCCGATCCCAGCCTGCTCCAGGTCCCCTCAGCCCCTAATCCTTTGGTAGGACCGTCCTCAGGCATTTCAAGAAGTCCCCGGAACACTCTGCTCAATTTCTCTCACATCTCCCTTTGGCTGCTTCCTGCCCCACAATTTAGTGCTCTAACCGATAGTGGCCTTCTTGGAGGGTTAAGTGCAATAATTGCATTAAGCACCGAGCATAATGTCCAGGACATTAGAAGCTTTTAGTAAATGTGAGTGCTTGTGACTGTGGGACATAATATCATGCAGGGGTGGGGACTTGAGCCCTAGAGTCACCTTGGATTCAAATGTTTATTCTATCATTTGACAAGCCTCTCCCCACGTTTTTCTGACTCGCCTTTTGACCTTGGTCAAGTCGCCAAACCTATCTGAGTCTCAGTTTCCTTTTCTGGAAAATAGGGACAATGATAACACTTTACTTATTCAGGGGCTGAAAAATTAAACGAGGAAATTATATGTGAAGCATTTAGCACAATACCAGTCATAGAGTAAAGGATCAACGAACGTGATCATCGTTATTACTGATATCAGTTGCCATGGTTACAGAAATTCTGTCTGGAAAATTGCAGGTGCAGGGCCCTGTAACTCAGCAAAAGCCCACATTAATAACACTTGCCCTAGCCTCACTTGGCAGGACAAGCAGTAGCTAGACATTTAGAATTCAGGACCAAAATATCAAGAGGATTCAGCACGTTGGACCACAGAGGAGAGAAGATAAAACAGCAGGAGTGGGCATGATATGTTTGTAGGGTAAGGTATAAAACAGTCAAACATTGACAGATTTTCTGCCAGAGGTATTACTGTGTTTCCCTGAAAATAAGATCTAACCGGAAAATAAGCCCTAGCATCATTTTTCAGGATGACGTCCCCTGAACATAAGCCCTAATGTGTCTTTTGGAGCAAAAATTAATATAAGACCTGGTCTTATTTTGGGGGAAACATGGTATAGAAGGAAAATAATGTTTCATTCATTCATTCATTCATTCATTCATTCATTCATTCAGTAAACATATATTGCCAGTTGTTTGGAATCCAAAGATAAATAAGACAGATCTCAGAGCTTCCAGTCTAACTGGGGACATATTTTCCTAATGAGATCAACTAATGCAATGTAAAATGAGCTACACTGCTGCAGTTGGAGAATAGAGAAATGAGGATCAGATATTGAAGGGCTAAGGCATAAGTGTAAAATGTTTTGATAATAAAAAAAATTTGATAAATGCATACCCAGAGATGTTTTTATACTGTGGCTTGTAATGCTTTGTCTTATATGCTCTTGTCCATAGAACCATCACAGGTTCCCAGTTAATTGCAGGATAAATTCCAAGCACTAAGGACATTCCACCACCAATATCTCTTGTTGACTGAACCCTCCACTCCCCCAGGCAGCCCCATTTTTTACTGTCTGTAGAAGACTCTGTGAACATCCATGGTTTCACCTTCACTCATGACTAATCAACCTAGAAAACTCTCCTTTCCCCTAGCCTTTCAGTCCTCAGTAAATATTTACAGATCATTAGATGGTAGCTCCTGGAAGATATAACTAATGGCTGGAAAACTCACCAGCAGGACTAATAGATGTGAGTCACCAGGTTGTTGTTTTTTTCTTTTAACTCCTTGCGTGCTTTTACAAATAATGTTTCCCATTCTCTTCGTTTAGCCAATGTGGTCGCCATCACATTCCTGGTGAGATGGTCCAAGGCTTTGGGATCATAGTCGTTAGAAGACCCATCCCCTGAACTCAATTGTGAGTGAGGACACTCAGGCTGGGCTGAGGACCCTGACCCAACTTGCCTCAGCTTTCAATCAGGGGCTCCCTGTTGTGAGCAGAGTTCACCTCTTCAACTGACTGAGTGTGCTGAGTTATGTAGTCCCAGTTTTGTCCATGTCTGGCTTCTTATGAGATAGTCTCATCATCATACCGTGGGTCAGAGATGTGGCAAAAGATGATGGAGAGCCAAGAAACAAGGACAGTCCAGCCATGAATGGGTCCAGATCCAAAAAGGCCAAGGTCAACAATGAGTGAGCAATAGGAGAACTTGGAGAGATGCACTGTGGCATTGAGGTGGGTGTCCCTTCATTCACCCTTCTGCTGCTGTGAGTGAGGCTGCTGAGAGCCCAGAGCTACCTTCTTCTCTCACTAAAGAGGAGACACACAGCCTGAAGTGGAGTGGGGAGGGGAGGAGAGTCAGAAGCTAATGACTGCTGAGCACAGAGATGCAGAACTGTCAGTCACGCTCTAGAGCTCCCGGAGACCAGGCTGAAGCCCATCTCCAGCTAGGATGGAATTCTTCCTTAGCTTCCTTCCCTTGCCCTATCCTTCCCCTGCCTCATTCCCTCCTTTCAAGGGACCTCCCTCAATAAATCATTTTCACAAGAATTCTCATCTTAAGCTCACCTTATAGAGAACCCTCACCACGACACGCACCAACCAGCTGAGGTCAAACTGAAAGACCTTTTTTTTTTTTTGACAATAATTCAATTGCAAGGTGCCACGTGTGTCCTGGAATAAGAACCATGTTGGGAGGGGTTTGCTAGCACTTGCCCCGACTTTTCCTGACCAGGGAGCATCAGGAGTCACACTTCCTAGGCAAACGCTCAACGGGCCAAGGTGACGTCTGTATTCAATTGATAACATGTTTAAGTTGGACTGAATAGGGACATGGAAACAATTATAAAGCAGTTCATTGTTACATCATCTAAAACAAAACAAACTGCTATGAGCGTTTTGGTGTATTTCTTTCATGATTTCTATTGTACAGAGTTTTAATTACATTCCATGTTAATCTAATGGTGATTTTTCACTTTATATTACATGTAAGCATTTTTACTAAGTTATTTAAATGTCTCATGCTCTTTATTTTGGTAGCTGCATACCATTTTGTCATTTGTGCATATCATAATTTACTTCAAGATCGCCTTACTGTTGGCCAATTACACAGAGAGCTTTGACTGCATTTTGGATTATGCCTTTAGGATAGATGCCCATAAGTGAAATTACTGGGTCAAATGTATGCATATTTTAAAGCTAATAAGCCATATTTATTTCCCTAAGGATTGCATACATTTACCATTTCACCAGTAATGTATGTGAGTACTTATCTCACCCTGTTACTCCCACTCTAAGTGTGATTTAAATTTTGTTTTCTAATGTCACGAGGAAAGTAATATTTCAGTGTCAGTTAAATTTGCATGTCATTGTTTGCTTATAAGGCTAGGCATTTTCCCATGTGATGTTTACCAGTTACGGGCCTCTTTTTTCAGTGTTTTATATGGGTTCTTTGGCCATGTAGCTTTCAGGACCACAAGTTCTTCTTATCCACGTAGATGAACCCTAATGCTCCAAAGATATGGTCACTTTTGTCATATGTGTTACAAATATTTCCTCTCATTTTTCTTGCTCTTTGTTTTATAATATTACCTTTGAACATGCAGATATATACATTTTTTTCACTCAGATCTATTAATTTTCTTTGTGATTTATTGCCGTTATTTTTAAACATAATAACTTAGTAACAAAACCACTTTGTTGTTTAAAAGACTATCAACACCAAAATATTAGCAGATGTTGAGTTTCTTAGGATTAAGTGATGGTAGATTTTTCTTATTCATATTTTCTAAGTATTCTGTAATTAATTTTCTATAATAAGGAACAACTTTAATGTATTTCCTGAAAGTTCTTCTTTTTTTAATGTCAAGTTTATTTTAGGGAGAGATGAATCTTTTGACTCTTTCAGGGATTTGTCATTGGCATTGTTTAAATTAGCAGTTGCTATGTAACAAATCAGCCTACAACCGAGTGCCTTAAAAGTCATTTATTATTATAGCTCATGTGTCTGTGGGTCATCTGGATGATCTTGGCTGGGCTCTCTCACGTGTCTGCAGGTGGACTGGTGGGCTCAGTAGAGCAGAGTTGGGCTGGGGCTACTAAGCTGGGGAGCTTTATTCCACATGTGTCTCAGCCCCCTCCTGGGATCCACCAGCTAGCTCCACCATGGTTTTCATCTGGCAATGGTAGAAGTGGCAAATTTAAACACACAAGACCCCTTGAGACCTAGGTCAACTCTCACTTCTCCTTCATTCTTTTAACCAAAACAAGTTGCATGGAATAAGGAGGTATACTTGGCCTACTGGGGGAACTCCAAAGTCACATGAAGGAATAATAAAGAATTGGGCTCAATAATGCAATCAGTCTACTCTAGGCAAGAATAGATTTTTCTCTCTTTACCTATATTTCTAAAGAGAGACCTATTTATGTCTGGTTTGGCTTATCAATAAAATTGTCTGGGGAATATAGGCAATAGTATTGTAATAACTAGTATGGTGACACATGGTTACTAGATTTACAGTGGTGAGCAATTCGTAAGGTATAGAAATGTTGAATAAATGTTGTACACCTGCAACTCATATAATATTGTAAGTCAGCTATACTTTAATAAGAAAGGAAATGAAAATAGTAAGAAACGTAAAGCTGATCGAGAGAAAAGTCATGTTCATTTACACACATACCTATTATTAAGATATGCATATTATTTAAGATGGAGTTGCTTAGAAATTGTGCAACTTTTATGTAAATATAGTTAGTCCCAATTTTTTAAAAAGTTTATTAAGAAAACTACTTTGTAAAAATTTCACTGACAAAATAAATTGTCTTTTTTAATACAAATAGTATAGTACAAATTGATAGAGGATCTACCTTAAATATTTCACAAAGGGAAACACCCAGTTCCAGATCAACAACAACAACAACAAAAAGAGCAGCTTCTGGTTCAGACATAGACTGCAAGGAACTTGGAGGAGGTGGGAAATGGAAGAGCAAGCTGGGGAGTTCTAAAAATGCCCCATTTATGGCTAAGCAGCCCCAGGGGCATCTCAACACAGAAACAAATAAGCCCAGGGCAGACTTTCTTTTGTGCCTTCAGACTATGAACAGCCATCAAGAGCGTGGACACTGATCACAGAAAGTAAATTAGAACAGACAGGTGCGATGACAAAAGCAATGCCTATGAAAAGCTTATTTACACTGATGTCAGACGTCTGAGACAGCAGGTGTGCAAGAACAAAAGGGAGCTAGACGAGGAGCTCTAGGCCGGCTCTCTCACCCCGCTCCTGTCACCAGTGTCCTAGTCTGGGCCCGGTTTCACTGAGACATTGCCTTTCTTGTGCCCTGGGGACTTGCTGGCTAAGAGGTCATCTGAAGAGTGTCTAAGATGGCAGTGTTAACCATCCTGTACATTCACAAGCATGCCGCAGTTCATAAAAGCTTGCCATAGACTTCACTTCATGTATGTCTCACACTAACCACTCAAATATATAGGAATGTTTATTTTCTCTTAATGCTGAAAGAAAGGAAGTCAGAATGGTCGTTGTTTAACTATCATAAACCAGATGAAAAAATAGTTTGGGTCAGAATAATGGAAACTCTTCGCAAGGTCCTTTTGTAGAGACAAAAATGCAATATGTTTGTGGTCCAAGAATTATAGTCAAGCAAATGGACCTCCCTTGAGGTGTCACCAACAATGGACTTTGGGATGTAAAGGTAGATGAGGTCAGAGCACGGAAGGGGGCACCCAAGGGAACCCTGGGACCCCAATTCTACTCTTTCTAAGGGAGCAGCTGGAGCTCATGCCCAGGGTGGAGTGAGAGGAGATGGCTAACCTGACTACTGGGCCTGCCCATTCTCTTCTCTTCAAAGCACTCACTCAGACCTGAGGTCAAAGGTCTAATCGTAATTCTTACTGATCCTTTGAAAACACTAATGGGCTACTTGAAGGGCTCACTTGCTAAAAGCTCTACTGCTTTTGGAAAGAGGAGCTTTTAAAGAAGAGAGGTTTGTTAAGTGGGCACTCTGGAATTCTCCATTTGTATGGAAAAAGTGTTTGATACTCAAGAGGGTATTTGTCATTTGGGGGAAAGGTTAAGTCAATTATTTGGTCTGGAGATGAAAAAGACGAAGAGTCAGCTTAATAACAGGCTTCGGGTCTATCAGAGGTTGTTTTGGGGAAGATGGTGACCACCTGTCCATTCTCTCTAAAGCAGAAGAAGAATCAGGCTTTTGTGAAGGAAAGAAGATCTAAGTGAGGCCAGCAGAGTGATGATTGGACTGTAGCACTGCTTGTCCCTACTTTGCAGACTATCATTGGGATCTCCTCAATGGAAGGTCAGCTGGAAAGAAGATGGAGGTTGATGACCCTTAGGACTTTTCTTTGGTTTTCTGACTCTGGGATCTGCTGCTGTGAGATAAAATTGGAAGAGTACAAGCCAAGGAGTTCCAAGATTTAGATGTAGGTCCCGGTTACTGCTTACTTGTTGAGTGTAAGAGACAATTTCCCTGTACCTCAGTTTCCTCATCTGTATAATTGCATTAATGGTACCATGTGGGTCTCCTATCATAGAGTCATGAAGATGGACCAAGATAATATATGTGAAAGTGCACTTCAAACCACATGGTGCTAAGCAAATGAAAGATATTATTTTTCCTGGAATAAGTGCTGATTATTTCTCAAGTCTACTGTGTACTAAAATTTTTCTTCCTGCTTTGGATAATGTTGCCAGATTTCTTTGGACCTAACTGTGAAGTAATGCGCCAATTATTTTTTCCTTTAACTCTCAGGCCTCTTCCGGCGTGTCCTCCTTAAACGAGTCCTGCTTGCTACCAGCTGTTCACAGAATTGTACTTTTTAGGGAAGGAGGGGGGCCTCAAACAGCATCTTCTAAACCAACTTTCAATTCATGTCAGGTTTCCTTGTATGGGTGGTAGTTCTGCTACATCTTGAATGTCTGTGGTGATGGGGAAACTCACTATCTCATTTTTAAAGATATTTCACTTTTAAAAATTTCAGATAGTTAATAATTCATTTCTTCTTATAGAAAACCCAAATCCATTTCCCTGTAGCAGAGCTCAAAAACAGATACATCCAGAAGCTGGTAAATAAGTGAATGGCATGGGCTTAGTGAGGGGATCCTAGACGATGACAGTTAAGTGGAAAAGAGATGCCCTTCCAACACAGATGGCAGCTACTCCACACCAGTAGATTATTGCCCTGCAAGAATGTGGGCTTTGCTTGGGCCTGGGGTAGCTTAACTCATGTGGCGTGCCCAAAGAGTCATGCTTGAAAAGATGCCGTACTTTGGGATATTGTTAACTATCAAAATTAGAAATTAAATTTTAATGCTTTAATAAACTTTTACTTCCAAAAAGAAGAGTAAGGTACAGTCACCTTTCCCAGGCTAGTCTGTCCCTCATCCCCAGTGCAGACCCTAGGGCAGCCCAGTCACTCTAAGCTCTTAAGAGACAATGGGAATCTTTATTTTTGTGTGGAATGTCAAGGTTTTGAAGTTAGCTTTATGTAAAACGTTTCATAAAGACCGTATAAGCCAGACAACACCTTCTCTGGGAGGTGAATGTGGCCCCCCCAATCTGCCATCTCTGCTGCCCTCGAGCTGTCACCCCCTGTCTTAGTTCTACTCTTGGGATCCAAACAGAAACAGTCCATTCCCAGCTCTGTAAGAGGGGCCTTCAGAGATTCAAAGACATCTCTCTGTGTCCTCTTTTGGTATTTTCACTACCAGGGTGAAAATCACTAGGCAATTTTTACTTTCACCTTTGTCAAAACTTCCAGCCACATCACCATCTCCTCCAGCCCAGAACCCTTGAAAGCAAACTATTAGAAGAAAAGCAGTCTAGAGTCAGCTTCAAGTTCCAAAACATATAATGAAGGCGTTCGGGGAACCTTCACAACACAAGGACTTGAAAAAGGCAACCTCAGAATTGGTTCAACATCTCAATGATGGTCATCAAATTGTTTACATCATTTTGTTTTTTTCTTGCTCAGAAGGTGTTTCTAGGGTGACAACCTGTCCAGGTTATCCTGGGACTAAGGGGTTTTCTAAGGTGTGGGACTTTTAGTGTTAAACTTGGGAAAATCCTAGGCAAGGTTGGATGAGTTAGTTATCTTAACTTCTCCCCTCTCAGTCACAAGATGGCTGCCTCAGCCCCAAGCTGTGTCACATGGAAGACTGACCATCTTTTCACACACTACTGTCTTATCAAGAAGAAAATCATCTTTCCCTAAAGCCTCAGTAGACTTTCCTTTATATCATTATATCATTCCATTTTTGGACCCTTAGTCCGAAGAGGAATGCGATCGCTGTAGTTGGCTTAGAACAATCATGGTTTGGACACCCTGTGAACAGACCTTAAATTGAATTCTGTTGTTATGGAAAAAGGGAAGAATGGCTTGTGGGTGGGCAAATCACAGTATATGCCACAAATGCCATGCTGAAGATTTTGGGCTTCATCCTGAAGACAGTTTTAAGCAGAAAGCGATGGGCTATCAGTTATAGTTTAAACTTGGAAGCAATATCATAACAGGATTAGAGGGGATTTGGGAACAAGACTGAGAGAGGAGAAGAGGTTCGTTGGCAGGTTACTGTGATAACCCAGGCATGAGGTGATAAGATTTGAACTAGAACTGTGATTACAGATGTGTAAATAAAGTGATGAATTTGAAAGAAGTCACAGGACACTAATCTCACATGCTGTGAATGAAAACTCTGCACAACGCACAGATTGGGCTGTGATTGTTCCCATTTGTGAATGAGAAAATTGTGGCACAGATCTTAGAGGTAACATGTCCTAGTTTCTCTCAGATGCCAAACATTACCTGCCTAACAAAGCTAAACTCCCATTGCTACCGGAGTGGGATTTCTCCTATTCCTTGGCTCTTGGACAAGTTCAACACCAGCTGGCTTGCTCTCCTGCGGTCCCCACATCTACCTGGCGCCCAGGTGGGTGTCCGACTGGGCAAAGAGCCCTCATTCCTTGTAGTTAAATAGCTTTGTAGATGATGACTGGAGCAGGATGTGTTGATTAATGAAATCTACCTCAGCAGAGATGAGCCGTAATGTAGGCTTAAGAGAAAGGACACGAGATTGGCAATATGATGTTCAAAGATTTGCCTGTCACTCCCGGGAATAGTCTTGTATTGTTATGCATGTTTTACAAATGAAATCAGCTAACATCCCAAGACCTCTAAGAGTGGAAACGTAACCTAGTGGGAAATCCAGCTTGGGGTGATGCATCCTCCCTGGGGAGCCATGAAAAGGACTATGAAGGAAACATTCTGTGAATGGTGGCTTTGATGTCATTGCTGAATGAAAAGAGGAGTTGGGACAAGAATTAGCATGTATTATGCCTGTGTCACTTTCCTTTGTAGGTTTTATCTCCTATGGCGATTATACATTCATAAATGTAATTTCTAAGTTTTTGTCTATGCAGCCTATGAGGGGAAGGGTGATGCCTAGTTTGCTCACCACTCTATTTCCAGAGGCGAGCACAGTACTTGGCACAGAGTACATGCTCAGTAAATATTTGTTGAATTAAATTTTGATTAACCGATTACTCCATGCCAGTTGCTTTGCCTGTATCATCTCTTTGAAGCTTTCCAAAATCCCAATGAGTAGTGAAACTGAGATTATTTCTATTTTATAGATAATAAAACTGAGATTCAGAGCTGTATAATGAATTAACTAAGACCATACATTTAGCGAGTGGTAGAGCGAGGGCTCAAACTCTAGGTGGTCCCCAGACCCCATGTTCTTTTTTCTCTAAATGCTGTTTGGGTTTCCACTTCATGTAATGGTATTTCTCAATACAGAGGAACTCAATGTTGGTTTAGCTCTACCCTCACTTTATAGATGAGAGGCTATAGGCCCAGGGAGGCCAAATATCTTGGCCAACTTAAATTGGTTCTCAAGTAAATCTAGCCCAAAGTTGTTTTCAGTTGGACCTTGAAGATCCTGTCAGATAAGGCAGCCACTAATTGAGAAAGAGCCAGAGCCTGTGGGGTGGACTTGACCTATCTGTACAGCACTACTACATGTCTGCTTAGCAGAAAGGCATGAAAAATCTCATCAAATACAAGTTTCAAAATCTACACAGTTATTTTCTGGTTCTTAGCTTTAACTGGCACAGCCCACTTTTTAACTGAAGGGAAGGCAAGCCGCAAACTTTTGGAAAGCCACTGCAACTTTGCTGTTGAAAACTTCCAGGTTTGGATGTAATCTAGACTCTGGTAAAGTACTTAAGCTAATAAAGGTCTAACGCTTCTTCCAGATTCCTTAGAAACGCCCCCACTGGCTCAGCCTGCACAAACCCAAAGGAGAACGCTGTGTCCATGGCTGGGACAGCCTGACACACTGGATTCTGGCCAGAGAACTGCACCAAAGTCGGGACCTTTGCACTGACATGCCCCTCTATCCGCTCTTGCCACTTTCCTCCCCAACATGCTCCCCAAGTCTCTTCTTCAAAATTTTAATTTGTATGTCCCTGAATTTCAGCCTAGGAAGTATGTTACCTGCATGAAGCTAAGCTTGCAATTCAGCTGAAAGCATTGAGAAAACCCCAGCTTCAAAAATCCATCTCTGTTCATTCTCTGCTTTCTGAGCTGAGCCCCTTCTCCATGCCAGGCCCTTCTCCATGTAACACCCAGCTACCAAGCTCACTGCACCAGGCACATATAATAGCCAGCTGCTGCGGATGGGGCCCTCATCATCAAGTTGGGAAAGGAGTCACATCACAAGACCTAACATGATCTTGGGTCATTTCTTCATGACTCATTGGATTTTGTCCTCCTCCATGGCCTGGTGTGGTCCTCTGCAAAGAAGAAAAATGACTGCCTCAGTCCCTGTACAGCAGTCCCTAAGGAATGACAGAGCATCTTTTTCAGTAGCAAAACATTTCCTTTCCCAGAAGCCTCAACATTCCTCAGGTCTCATTGGCCTGACTTGGGACACGTGTCCATTCCTGAGCCAATCCTAGAGACTGACAGATAACATAAGATGATTGACTCAGACCCCAACTCCTAAATACATACATATATGTATGTACATAGATACGTACATATATATGTATATATTGCACTATATATATATGTATATATGTATTGCAACGAGAAAGCAAGAACTTTCTAATAAAAGCCAATTTTCATTTTCAGATTTCTGCCAAAGCATTGTTGCTTTATTTAATTGATTCCCCTCCTTCCCCCATTTTTCATCATCATCAGCAGCAGCAGCAGCAGCAGGAAGGTGGATGTTTTAAACAAATCAATCATGAAGGAGAGAATGAATGACTCTATGACAACTGAGTGGTAGATTTCTTTCTACTAGTAAATTTAGAAATTTCTCATTTTCATCCCATCTTGGACTTTATCCTAAAAGCAAGGGGATGTCACCAAACAGTGCTAAGCAGAAGGTGGTAGATAAGCTCTTACTTATATTCCAATGACTCACGTAGGTCAAATCTGACAGGAAGCCAAAGTAATTATGACACCCCCGTGGGACAGCAGTGTAAATCCGTATGAGACAGACTGTCTTGAACAGGCCTGCCTGCCAAACATGCGGACTGATCCAGACTCGCCAGAAGTGTCCTGAAGGTGCCACTCTCATGGGCAGTAACCCTCTCCCCAGGCCCAGCAGCCACCTCTGATCGCACACTGTTGGTGACGCACACAGGGTTATGGAGGAGATGGCCACAGGTCACGTCTCTGTGCCAAACGGACAGGAAACACTTCTCTCTTACACTTTCAGGTTGTTGGAGTTTGGATTTTTCAGTAGCCAAGTAAGGGTTGACAATGCTCGTCTTGGCTAGGGCAGAACAGAGGCTGTGAAAGAAATTCAGATCCTTGGGCAATGCTTCTCCTCTGTGGTCCTATCCCCCCAGCCCCCGGCCACCTCCTTAACACACTTACTTCTATCAGGGTGAGTTTCTGAGTACCGTGCTTCTCAGAGCAAACATTCCTAGTGAGAGGACTTGCCCATTGTATGGCTAAACCTAATGTTGGGATAAATTGAATTTTAACTAAGTAATTATTTTGAAATATTCGATTTTCTAGAGCTCAATATGAGGTCCGTAAAAGCTCCTAGATGGGTTACACAGAGGAGGGCTGCACATTAGAAGCCTTGTGTTTGATAGAGTTCCCCCAATGCCAGACTTGGTGACTTTCCTTTGGTGACGTTCCTTCTGCTTTCTAAGCCTTCACTGTTCTCAGCTGTGAAATGAAAGCAGGACTACTTCTCACACTTCAAGAATTCAGTGAGATAAAATGTCCCAATCTCCTTTGGCTCATGATTTTTATTCATCTGAGAGGCATATTTTCTCACGTGTGAAATGCAAATAATACAAAACGCCTTCCTTGCTGTAGAGTAAACAAGATAAGGACGGTGGAAGTGTTCTGTAAACTGTAAGCCTGATGCACGCCAGGCACTTCTTTTCCAGGATGAAACTCCGAGGGGACCAATCTGAGGTTCACCGGTAGCACAGAGCAGGCAGGGTTGAGGAATGTTCCAGAGGATCAGTCTTACCAAGAAGCCAGATGCTCTGCTTCCTCCTAAAGCTGATTCACACTGCGAAGCTTCTCTGTTCCAAGAGAAATCTTGAGGGCCACTGTCTTCCCCTCATTCTGAGGGGACTCCGGCATGGCTCTTCTTCTCAATCAGGAATTCCAGTCAGCTGAGGTTTACTAATGGTGTTTTCTTTCCTGTTAATCATCCCCCCCTTTTAAAGATAAATAAGTAAATAAAGGAATATAATTTTTAAAAATTCAAGTCAAAATTCCCCCTTCCCTGAAGACTTCCTGTCCGTAACCGAAACCATCTCCTGAAATTAACAAAGCATTCCGTGTGTCACAAAACGACAGGCCCTTTAAAGAGAGAGAGAGAAAGAGAGCGCTATTTCCTTTTTGGACGTGGATTGATGTAAGAGAATTGAACAGGGGAAAAATGAGCTTCCATCCAGCTTTAGCCGTAGCTTCCTCATTGGTTCAAAGATGGCCTGTTATTGGGATTATGTTGTACTCATTCAGGAAAGGGCTGCTCAGAGGCAAAAACTCAAATCATCAGAAACCGGACACTTTAATTCACAGACTCTTAAGTTTGCACGTGTATCAGGATCTCCTTGTTAAAACACAGAGCGCTGGGTCCGAACCCCAGAGTTTCTGGTCAGTCAGTTTGGCGCGGTGCCTGAGAATTTGCACTTTTAACAAGTTACCAAGTGATGCTGTTGCTGCTAGTCTGGGGACCATATTTGGGGACCAAAGCTCTAAGTTGACAGTTTTCATTCCCCAACAACGTTTTGAGAGAAGAAGCCAGTCTGGCTGGGATCCCTGTGACTTCCAGTCTCCCGGTCTTGGAGGGCATGGCTGCACAAGCTGGGTGTTTGCATTTGATCCTGCTGTAGCTACTTTCAGCCCATGCAGCGGTGCTTGGGTCCCGGCTCTGGCTGGCATCCCTGTGTCATTGTTTCTACTATGTTCCATGGTGGCTCTGAACTTTTCTTTCTTCTTAAGAGGCTGTGTGAGAATTGTCAGGGAAACAACAGTTTCGAGCGTCCCTCAGATTAATTGGGTATGAAACTGAATTCCTTTGCTTATGGATATGTGATCTGAGCAAGTGAAATAACTTTCCTGAGTATGTTTATTTGTCATCAAATACGAATAATAATAACACTCTATTGTAGTGGTTTACAAGCCTAGCTAAGATCTCTCTTCTCTCAAGCCTATTTCCCCTTGACAGTCCCCTTTTGGTCAATGACATCGCTACCCAACCAGCTGTCCAAAGACCCCTAGAAGCCATATTCGGTACTTCCCTCTCTCACACTTTCTCCATCTAATCAATCACCATGTCCTGTCCATCCTACTTCCTACCTTGGCCCTGCACACTTCTCTGTTGCCAGTGCCCTTCCCACGCTCACCTAGCCACCATCAACCCTTAACTCAACTAAAAAAAAAACCAAAAAACTTTTGACATATCTTACCAGTTCCCATTTCACGTAGAATAAAATAGAAAATCCATAACATACATTACAAAGGGCCTCAAAGTCTTCTGGCCCTGCCTATTCCTAGATGAGCTCCTCTCAGTCACTGTTTTTCTTCACGCTCCAAGCTGTGCTGGAGGAACCAGCCTTGGGATGTTTGTGCCAAAGGCTTTCCTGCCTCAGGGTCTTCACACACGCTGCTCACTCTGCTTTGTGTGCTGCCCTCCCCCACCCCATCCCCAAGTTTTCCAAGCATGTTCCTCCTTCGGGGCATTTATACCTTTTGTCCTCTGTCTGCGTCCTCCTAGTAGTAGATCTTTCCCTCACTTCCTGTAGGCCTGCTCACATATCACTTTGTCCGTGAAAGGAAGGGAGAAAAGTTGGAGCAACGAAATGAAAGAGAGCCAAGAATGACATTGAAAAAGGGCATTACAAAAAGGCCTTTCCATGGCTATGACTGGCTACAAGCTCAGTTCCAAATTTTTTAGTGGCCAACACAGAAAGGGAAATAAAGACTATGACACAATTCACCAAGTATATGAGATTAAACACTGACCAGTGTCTCAGAAGTTGAACAAGTCTTAGTATGTAAACCAGACAGGACCCCAACTCTGGAGGTAGGTAACAAATGAGGTTGTCACAGCACCCTGACAGGGGACATGATGGCAAATGTCATAAGCCCGCAGCTTCTTCAGCCTAGGCTCATGCCAACATAGCACAGCTCAGGCCTTCCTTCGTAGGGTGAAGCCCAGGGTGCTAATCTGGCTTCATTGATGACAAATTTCAGAATCGGAAGAACAAACAGGGTTTACATCTCCCAGGTGATTTATGTTGCCTTAAGGCCTGAATTACATATTTATTTTTTTCCTACAATAAAGCTTATTGGGCACCATTTGTGTGAAGTGCCGTGGCAACTCAATCACTTCTTGGTGATCAAAAACATGGGACTTAGCAGTGACTTCTCAATGGAAGAGTGAAGTCACTTGAGACATTTTCCATGTAGGCATCCAATCACCTATCCAATTGTTTATTCTCCTGCAAATATTGATTGAGATCCTGGCATATGTCAGGCACAGTGCTACATGCTAGGGTCAGAAAAATGAATGAGACAAGGCTGTTGGCCACAAAGAGTCACCATGTGCTGAAGGAGAAAGCCCATGTCAGCACGCTGCTGTATCGAACTTATGAATCAAATACTATGGGTGCTCAGAGGAGACAAAAATGGATACATTAGCTATTTGCCAGTAATTAAACCCCCGGAGAATGAACTTCTTTGGTCACTGTCCTTAAGTAGAGTGTGGATAGTGGTGAAGGAAGAGACAATAAAGTATATGAGAGTTTAGTAATGAATGAGGGTGGCTTAGAATGCAGGCATTAGTAGATGAGCCTTGAAAGTGGATAAATCTGGGCTGGAGGATACCACTGCCATTCAGTAGATATGGGACTTAAAGGTGATCTAATGCTACCATATGGAGCCATGAGGATCAAGAGAGATAACGCCCATACAGAATTTAACACAGTGCCTGGTGCACAATACATTCTATGTGTGCTTATGTTATTGTTCTGTCGTAACTACTTTGCATAGGAATGTATGTTTAAACATCAAATGGGATTGGGATGTGGGAGGACCCTGGGGACAGAAATAGACTTGCTCTTCGAAGGACCAGAGTCCAGGTAATGAAAGATTGGTAAAGTGGGAATTGTGACAAGAAGTCACCTGGCTTTTGTATGGCCTCAGACTGGCAACATCTGCTATGGCAGTGAGAGTGGAATGCTAACTGTCCTCTGTTCAGTGTTGGAGGCTTATCTCTCAGAATAGTGCTTTTGTGCAGTTCACATTTATAGGTCTATAAGTCATAATCCTTTTTTTTTTTTTAAAGATTTTATCGGGGAAGGGGAACAGGACTTTATTGGGGAACAGCGTGTACTTCCAGGCCTTTTTTCCAAGTCAAGTTGTTGTCCTTTCAGTGTTAGTTGTGGAGGGCGCAGCTCAGTTGCCGTTGCTAGCTGCAGGGGGCACAGCCCACCATCCCTTGCGGGAGTTGAACCGGCAACCTTGTGGTTGAGAGCCCGTGCTCCAACCAACTGAGCCATCTGGGAGGCAGCTCAGCTCAAAAGGTGCCGTGTTCAATCTTAGTTGCAGGGGGCACTGCCCAGCAAGGGACTCGAGGAGTTGAACTGGCAACCTTGTGGTTGAGAGCCCACTGGCCCATGTGGGAATCTAACCGGCAGCCTTCAGAGTTAGGAGCACAGAGCTCCAACCACCTGAGCCACTGGCCGGCCCTAAGGCTTATTTTTAATAGTAGCCTCATCAATCTAATTTGGTGGGTTATATCTCAAATACTGATCTCCTTGGGGAAAATAAGTCAGCTCAGCATAAATTTTTTGGGGTAATCTTTGGCTCTGATAAATTTTGAAAAACGTTACTCCTCTTTACCAAGATTTCTGAATTGTTTAAGAAAGTAGACTACGAATGCATATCTAATAGTAATAATGTTATTATATAATATGATATATTATTACATATTTTATATATTATATACAATATAATAATATCTAATTTATTGGGTGCTTATTCTGTGCCAGGAATTGTATTACATGCTTTACATAAATTATTCATTTAATTCTTGCAGTATGGAGGATTGTATCCCTAGGAGGTGGACGTGTTTAGATAACAGACTGAGGCTAAATCATTTCTTCAAGGTCACGCATCTGGTCAACTGTGCTGAGATTAAAGGTAGGCAGTCTAACTGGAGACTAGCTCTCAATTGTTGGGCTTTCCTGTATCTGTGTCCTTACCTATCTTTCTACATCTGTATCTATATCTATAGCTATTATATAAATGCATTTCTTGTAAAGCTTGGTGTAGTGCCTGATACACGCAGGAACTAGATAAATGGTAGCTATGATCAGTGGTACCATATGCAGATAAGTCTACAACTGCTTATTCTTAGTCATGAGCCCTATAGCATGGTGGTTAAGGGACTGGACTGGGGAGCCAGAGCTGCCTGAGTTCAAATCCCAGCTCTGTTGCTGATTATACATGTGATCTTGGGTGAATTCACTCAATGCTCCCACCTGTAAATTAAAACGAACATAATAATTTACCTACGTGGTTGGTGTAATGCTTAACAAGGGCTAATCACACTCATCTAAGTATGTGCCAGAATTATTATCATAATCAGTGCTAACCCAAAGAGTGGGAACCAAGCTTCTTAATGTTTTGGCTCAAATCTGAGAAATGAAGACGTGTGAGATTCAGCTCCTCGACCCCCCCACCCGCACCCCCCATGGGAAAAAGATGTGTCAGGCCAGCCGCACAGGTCACTGGGTACAGATGCCCCGTCTTTGAAGACCTGAGCCGCCCCACTGGATAACGGTTCAGCTAAAAGTTCACATTGCTGCACATTTGAGAACTTCCTGACCAGCCGCCCCGGTGTCAAAAGGATCTGAACCTCTCCTTGTCTTGGGCGCTGACGTGGAATTGTGAGCAAATGCTCCCGTTCACAAGACAGCACAAGGGCATCAATGGGCTAATTATGTCAAAACTTCAGAAGACAAAGCGAAATGGCACTTCAAAAGATTTAGGAAGGCCACAGAATCCCCTTTTTAGAAGTCGGCAAGTTAAGTCGTTGCTAAAATTTTGGCTTTGAAATTAAATAAAATTCTTTAATGTACTTAAACGTTGATGAAACTGTTTCACCCTCTAATTCGTGCTGAAAAAGATATTTATCTTTTTCATGAAGGTTTCCCTTTTGAATGCGATATCTATATTTGCATTCCAGCATTCACATTGCTTTCCTAAATATGTGTGTATGCATATTTATATACATATATTTTCCCCTCCAAAATGGAAGGAAGGGGTGGGGTATTGGAAAATTTAATACATCTTTTTTATTGTACAGAGGATTGTATGTTCCTTGGGCTTTGAAAAGGAAATACTTTCTAGCTATTTAGCTTGGCAAGTCTAAAAAAAAGGTACACAGAATTTTCTGAAAGGATTTTTTAAGGAAGGAAAGGATTTTGTGAAATGGCTTTTAAATAAAGGCACTTAGGGAAATATAACTCTATCTAAAATCTAGTCTTGCTTCCTGGTTACTTATTCTTTTTAAAAATTTTATAGTGTATTTCATTTTTACATGTTGACTTATGCAATTCACACTTAAACAAGTTTTTTTTAAAAAAACTTTAATTGTAAAATAAAGCACAGATACAGAAAATTATATGAACTAAGCATATAGCTTAGTGAATTATAAAGCTAACACTAAGATCAAGAAATAGAAATTTTCCAGATTTTCCCAAAGTCCTTCCCATGTATCCCCTTCCTCTCTCCAAAAATAACCATTATCTTAACTTTTAGAGTAATGACTTCCCTACTTTTTTATGATTTTTTTTTTACCCAAGTGTACATTCTTAGCACTACAGTTTATTCTCACTCACTCTTAACATTTTGATGTTTTAAATTTTCTTTTAATCTGTTTTCCCTCCATCCCTTGCTTTGGCTTATAATTTGTTAAAGATCCTCGGAGGTTTGACCTATGGAATTTCCCACTTGTCTAGACTTTGTTGATTGTGTACTCATGGTTCTGTTCAACACGTTTCTCTATCCTCTGTATTATCTGCAAATCAGCAGCTGGATCCAGAGACCAATAAAACTTTGACTCAGTCATTTTTGGCAAGACTATTGCAAGTGGCATGTTATTTCATTAGATAGCATATGTCTGGTTGTCTCTCTTTCTGTGATGTCAACATCCTTTGAGGGTGATTGCCTAGACCCATTAATTCACTGGAGATTGAAAAATAGTGACATTCTAATTTTACATCTCATTTTACTTTTCAGCTGGTATAATTTATAAAGAGATGTTTCTCTCATCTATTATTTGGTTACCCAGTTGCATAGGTTATATATAAAAGTTAGGACAGATTATTGATTCCTTCCCTTTATTTATCTGTTTTCAAGATAATGAATTAGTTCTCTATGACCCTGTAAAAGTGACTAATTCAATTTAAAAAACATATATCATTATAAACTCATGAATTTAAACATATTTAATGGATTTAAATCAATTGCATTTCTTATCTTTATTCAAACTCAAGTTGTCTCCTTCCTGGCCAGTGTAAATCTCTTAAAATTGGCAGGTGAGTCCTTTTGACATGATTCCATTAGTCTTTGACAGCATCATTTCTATTGGGTAGGACAAAATCTTCCAGCCTTGTCTTGCATAGTTTCTGCCCCAAACTTGGAATCAGCTATTTCTCCAAGAAACCCTGGTTTCTTATAATGGGATGTGATATTACAGTCTAGGTACTAAAGATGCTTATTGCGACTATAGTATTTTCTAGACATTTTTGGTAGATGGAGTTAGGAAATAAATAGATTTTTCAATGTAAAATATCTTATAAATTCATAATAGTGTTTCCAATTCAAACTCAGAGTTGTAGAATTTTTACTTAATTCCCTCCATATTATGCATGTATCCCCTTTCTTTCATTCTAAAAACCTCTGCATTAATGCATGGTGGTGATCACCTGCCACTGCAAGACAAGCAGAAAACTCCTGTGAATCACTCCCTCCCACTTCAAGGCAAAGATTGGCTGCAACAGAGGAAGGGGTAGAAAGCAAGCCTTCATAGGTTGCATTGAAATCAGAAAAACCCTTTTGCTCCTAGTGAAGGGGCAAGAAAACTCAGTCATGCTTTGGATCCTGCACTGATACAAAGCAGAGGTCTGCTGTCACTGGATGAAGGACAGGCAGCTCACTGTCTTCCAGAGCCCACTGCCTTCACAAGGCAGAGTTTGAATGCAACCTGGAAGGAGGGGCAATTTGCAGGAACACTGAGAAAGGCAAACTTAAAAAAAAAAAAATTAGGCCATTTACTTTTAATATGATTGTAAATATAGTTGCATTTAAACTTACCATTTTAAATATGTTATTCTATTTTATCCAGCTATAAAGTGTGGCCCAAAAATCTGGAGCAAATTTCTTTTCCTTGATAAGTACTAGCTGTTTTTGCCTTGGTGCCCAAGGGATTTTGTTTATTTGTTTTTTATTTTCTATCTAGTACTATTTCTTGTTATTGCTCAGTCTACGTTAGTATTCTCAGGTATACAATAAGCTCTTATAATATGAAATTCTAAATATTTAATTTCAGGAAAATTTTCATGAATTACATTTTTTAGAATTTGTTCTGTTCCCTTGTTTTGGTTTTCTTTTCAGGGGACTGGTTATTTGTATATTGGATTTTCTTGACCTCTCTTCAATATTTGTCATGTTCTCTTGAATACTTTTCCACTCTTTCTTTATTTTTTATTTAAAAATTGTTGCTCCTATCACTTTCTATTTCTCTTAAAGCATCATTTGTTCTACTTATTTGTTCTGTGCTTCTTATAGTTTGATCCTTATTTCTAAAATGATTTGTTCTTTTATTCTAAATTATTTCTTAAGTTCTGTTTCTGAGTTTTTTTCTAACTATGATTTATTTTATTCTTTCATGTCTTGTATCATATTCTTAATGTCTTTTATTCATTTTGAAATAATATATTGTAGTTTTAATCTGTTTTATGGACATGCCTTGCTGGCATGTTTTCATTTTCCATAGGGATATTACATATGTCCTAATTTCCTTTTTCTTAAAATAACTTTTCATGAAACTTGACCTCCCTAGTTTTCTCTTGCTCTTTTTTTCTTGTCTGCATCCACCACAGAGGTCAGAATAGGTAAAACCTCATTTTCCCATCTCCTGTGACACAACTTTGGCCATGAAATGTAAGTCTGTTTAGTGCTTCTGGAAAATGTCTTGCTTTTCTTATAAAAAGGACACATGTAGCATGTGGCTGGTCCTAACTCCTCATTCCTAGCTCTTCAATTGGATGTAGACTTGATGTCTGGTGCCAGGGCAGCCATCTTACAACCATGAGAAAAAGACAAAAGAATCACGGAGTACAGGCTCTGAACCAAGGATGTCTATTTGGGAAAATATTAAAACAATGACAAAATACCTTTTATTTGTTTAATCCACATTTAGTTAAGTGTACAGATATTAACACCCAGAAGTGTTCCTAACTGATATACTTGCCTTTGATATAAATAAGAACATCATAAACTTTTTAAACTTTCCTTATTCTAAGCAGTAAGAAGTGGTTAAAAGCATTATTGTAACTATAAAAAGTGATTCAGATACAACTGGAGCTAGAGTCCCCCTTTTGATGGACCCACTTGCTTTTCTAATTCTAGAATGTTTAACTTTATATTGAGCCTTGCTCAAGGCAAACTAGCAGCTACTGTATTTGAGCAGTCAACATTCATGGGGTTTCTGTTTACTAAAGCATTAGCAGAAACATATACTGAAATATATACCACCATATAATAGATCCCAGATGTGTTAAATCTTTTTAAGAGGGGAAAAAAGATAGTTGGAGGAATAAGTAACCAAAGAGCATTTTCTGTCAATTTGATCGAGCTTGGTGGTAACTCATCAGAGTGAAAACAAACGAAACTCGGAGTAAAAATGCACTGGGATGAAGATCTGGTTCACTTTTAAATTCGACAAATGATCACTGAATCTTCCTTAGGGCCAGATTACCTGTGTTATCTCCTCTCAACAGCATTATGTCTTTCTGGTTCTTATTCCAGTTTTAAAAACAATTAAAGGAAGGTTAGTGGGCTGCAGGGGTTCCAGCCATAGAGAAGCAGAACTGGGATTTAATCCTGGCCTGTCTGACTGTAAAGTCCCCATGATTTCTGCTTTCAAATATTTCAAAAGCAATTATGGTGTCTATAAACAGAAGTGGGGTGGGGAGGAAGCATTGTTTTTTAAAAGCACAGGCTGTTCTGCAGAAGGGAGAAAACATTTTGGGGATGGCTCCAGTGAGGGGGCCAACGGCATTTGGTAAGTGGACACTACCAAAAGGCAAGTTTTGACTCTACTATCATCATCCAGAAAATCTCTGTTTCCTGCCAGCTGTGTATTGGACAACATGGCAGATATGTCTCTACATGACGTAAATAAAAATAAAATTCTTAACTATCCTGGAAGGAAAGAAAAATCTCACTGGGGACATGGAATACATATGCACAAAGTGATTACACCTGTATCTTTGTTCATAGTGCCTGGTTGGGGGCCATGTTCTGAATGATTGAGGTTGCCAGGTAGTAATACATCATGGAGTAAACAGGGAGAAAGCACGTGTCCAACCAGAGCTATCCCATTAACCATCCCTCAAACTCTGCCACAATAGATTGTGGGGATTTGTGAGCCATGAGAACACGCCTAAGGGGTGGCCACAATAGGAAGGGAACCTCAAGGCCTGCTATGGTCTTCCATATACTGGAGAGAGGCAGATATATAGGGTGTGATCACAAAATACAGCGAATACTGCTGCCGAGTGCCATCCAACAGAAAGGCAGGGATCTTCAATATGGGAAGCGGTGCGTCAAACCTTAGTAACCGTATGTGACAAGTTTCAACTTGTTCGGTGCAGTCAGTCAGGTGTGAGCTACAGTTAAGAGAAGGTGTGTTTTAAAGTGTGTCGTAAATCATTCTCCATCATGACAATGCTCCATGTCACACATCACTTCTGGTATATGGCAATTTATGTCAAATAAAAACATTACAGTGTGTCCTCATCCACCTTATTCACTGGATCTGGCACTGTGTGATTTTTGGCTCTTCCCCAAAGTGAAAATGACTGTGAAAGGTAAACATTTTGAATTGATTCAGGACATCGAGGCAGCCATGACAGTGCAACTAAAGACACTCACAAAAGAGGACTTCCAGAACTGCTTCAGAAAGTGGCAAGAATGATGGGATAAGTGCGATCTGAACGAGGGGCAGTATTTTGAGGGGGATTAATGGCAACATGTCTTTTAATGTAATAATTTTTTTAAAAACATTCACCGTGTCTTTTGGTCACATCTCATATAGAGCAGATCCTTGAATAATGTCATTTCATTCAACGTCATTTCGTTATGACATTGATGAGATGCCATAGGAACTTAACTCTTACTTATATCAATTAATCTATGGTAAAATTTGTTTCATTATAGGTTGTTTTGCTTCAAGTCACGGAACCTACTGGCAATATTAAGTGAGGACTTACTGTACCTGCCTTATTCCTGGGACAATTTTCTCTCTTCAGAGATTCCTGCAGGATACTTTGAATTCAGGGCGTGAGTATTACCTGGGTCCTATAAAAGAACTTGTCAGATAGGTAGAATAATAGCCTACAATTTCTATGTATTTTAAGGCAAGAGAGTCGCTGCTGGCACACTCTCTAGGTGCTTAAATGTGGATAGTGCTTCAAATTTAATGCAAGTTGATACCCTCCCTGTATTCCACATCTGGGATGGCTAGATCCCACAGAGATGGAACCTCAGGAGCTAGAACGTTACTCGTTTTGCTCTCCATGAAATATTTAAAACATCCATACCTCTCAGGAGGCTTGGCGAGCCTTAAAGACAGAGTAGATGGAAGGAGGCTATAAATTACTTTCACCTGGATGGGCTTGGGTCCAAGGCACCCTAAATTTTTAGCAACACAGGGATGGAAGAGACTGGGGGGAAATCTACTCCATAAATCCAGTATGGAGTGGTGATACTAACCCTACTACAAAGAGCCAACCTCTGAGGATACTGAAGAGTTTCAGATGACTGTATAATGATCTCATCCAAATTCTGGGTCTGTCAATGTGGATATTGCCCAGCAGAAGGATGAGGAGGTCGAAGTATATCCCTGTTCTTTACTCAGGAGTCAGAGAGATGGGGTCCAAGACTCTCCACCTAAAATTATAGTGAAAGACGTTTACCAGAAGTGGGGTCATCAAAGAAAAATCCAGTCCCCAGGGAGAAGGAAAGTTAGGCAGCAGAGCAGGGCCCTAGTGAGGCACCTGGGGCAGCTGGAAACTAAGCAGCACAAAGACTCGGGATTAGTGAGTGTGTTTTAATAGAAGACAATCCTATGGCCTGGGCCAACTGGAGACTGGGAGAGCTGAGATTTGGACATCAGGGCTTCCCCCCAGCAGAGACGTCCTTGGTCTATTCAACAACCAGAAGAATCACAGGGTCTCCAAGGGAGCTGAGTGGTCATAGTCATGACCCCAAATTCAGGGACTGAGAGCCTACCCAGTTCCAAGCCCCGCAAAGAGTGTGATGGAGGCTATTGCTACAGCTTCTAATGAAGGATTTGGCCTAAGAACTGCCTGCTCCTGCCCATCTCCTTTAGGGTTTGTCTCCATCAAGCAGAAATGGGCCTTGGACATGTACACAGATTTCATGGCCTCTGTTCTGATCAACTTGCCCCAAGTTGCCTTGAATTCTGCTCTTCCTTCCTCTGCCCTACTCATCCATCTCCCTGTTGATGCCTCGCCTCGTCCTGCAGACTCAACGTCCAGTGCCACTCTCCAGTTTTGATTTTTGCTTCCCTGGTCAGAACAGTTTAGACTCTGCATGGCTGCATTTCTTTCATTTGCCCTAGGTAAGCTCAGCACAGAGTCCGGGGGGCAGCAGCTCTGCCTGGCATTGCCAGGTTCATGTACAAGACCCAGATGGGGACTGGATGGGCTGAAGCCTGCAAGTGGGAGATATCAGTAGCCAGCAGCAAGCTACTGGAGGAGAGAGAACGAGGTAACAAAGAAGGGATTAGACCTCTGTTCTATTTAGAGGCTCACAACATTTTTCAAAAAGTTGGTAATTTTTCACTTTTCTGAAGGTCCTCAAGGTTAGGGGATCATGTTGGTATTAAGACTAGGAGGGGTCATATAAAGAGACTTTTAATAAAGTCAGATAAGGGAAACTACAAAGGACAGCAAATTCTCCCGGGAACTAGCAATGGTAAGACTCTGCCATCACTCCTAGGCAAGGAGAAAGTGTGGCTCCTTGAACATGGAAACTGAAAAGGTTGGGAGGAAAAGGAAACCTTTAGAAGGACATAGCTAGTTCAAGGTGCCTTGATGGAGAGGATGCTGATGGTAAATGCACTGACATCATTCTCCCATCTCCTGCTAGTACCTCCCATTGGCTGAACTCAACAGGAAGCCAGAGGGCAAGAAAGCCCATTGATGTCCGCCACGCAGAACAGGGGTGGAAAAGGGGGAGAGTGGTTCTCCTGCAGAAAGGGGCTCATGAGCCATGGAGCTAGAGAGGGGAAGGTGTCATCTGTCAGCCTGTACTCATGGCCCCCCTAATTAGGGGACTCCTCATTTGGGTCAACAAAGAGGAATGTGATTTTGGAACTGTTCAATTACTAAAGATGGGTCAAAGAAGACTTATTCCTGCTTTACAAAATGAGCTATCACCATCAGCATCAGATATAATTGAGTATACACTCAGCTGCCTGGGGAATAACCCAGACACTGGACTAAATTCAAGCGTCCACTTTGAACTTGGCACTGTGATCTAGTGGATATCCGTGGAATTACTGCCCCTCTTAAAGGATCAAAAGCCATACATCCTGGAAATAACTAAAGTATTTGAGTAAGGTAAGTAAGAGAGCAACACTGATAATTAACATGTGTAGCATTCACAGTTATAGGCGCTGTGAATGCATATCTGCCAAGCTTTCTCCCTCTGTCTCCTAAGCAGTAATTTGTAGCTGCCATGATTGGAGGGCCAGGCATTGTATTGCGTGTGTAATTCTCCAGGTGAATGGTGATTCTCTGTCCTCAGCGGAGGTCCTGGCAAGGAAGGCAGACATGCCACCTTCTCATCCTGTGCTGTAGGTGATGCAACGGTGTGAAGCTAGATGTGGCCAGAGCCTGATGAGATGGGGGTGGGGGGCTAAGACTCCTCACAAGGTTTTCTTGAGTTGGCTCTTGACAGAAGCCTTGGACTTCTGTGACAAAATGACAAGAACTTTGGCTCTATCCAGGGCCAGATTTTCTGAACGATTTTGCTGTATTCCTATGACTGGACAAGGGAAGCAGCACTGACAACTGAATCTGTGTCACTATCCAGACTGACTCAGTGCCCTCCACAGTGTTCTCCTGGCTGGAATCTAGTCACCTTATAAAAAGACTTTCTGCCACATTCCTGGGCCGCAGGGACTAGTCTCCAGGCCTTATGTCCTATGCACCACTGGGAGCCTATCTGCTCAGACTTGAGTTGTTTTTTATTTATTTATTTATTTATTTATTTATTTATTTATTTTCTAACCCATTGCTTCCTAACTGTGTCCTACCTCCCTCCTGGTCCTTTGAGGTTGATCTTGGCTTGGACCAGGCCCCTGAACTTGTGCGTCAGCTCTCCCTTAGAGGCAGCTCCCTTAGATTGCACCTCCCTGGCCAGGCCTACTCAAGCCCTGCAGCCACCCTGCCTCCTACACCCCGGGCGAGGTTCCCACATGATCAGGAGAGTCTGTGTGATGCCATAGTCCCTACTGGTAGTGAGGTCCCTTATGGGACCCAAGGCAGACTGTTACATGAATATCATTTCATGTTACCCCACAGCAACTCTGTCAAACAGGGGTCCTTATTTTCGCTTTCAGATGAGGAAAAAAGACTAAAGTAACCTATCCCAGGCCGTGTGGCCATTAAGTGGCAGAGCAAGAATTCAAGCTCATCTGTGTTGGAAGTACAGTACCAGACTGCCTCTAACTTGGAAAACTGGTGGGACCCACCGCTAAGGCTTTGGGAACTAGCCACTCCAAATGAAGACAATCCACTCCTGTCTCATGAAGACTGATTGTCTCTTTCTGCTAATTATTATAGCATAGAGATCAGACAGAAGATTGGCTGTCTCCCTTCAATAAGTTTGTTATAGATGTGGGGTATTCATTCTCCACCCTCTGCTTCCTAGACCAACAGAAATGAAGGACTCTCCACCAGCTGGTGTTTTGAGGGCCTAGACAATCCATTTTGGCACAGCAACAAAGTTAGGCCAAAGTTAGAACAAAATGTCCTCAGACAAAATGAGCAATCTCTCCCATTACACATACACACACACCTCTTGACGTACTTGCTGATTACAGCTGCACATGGGACATGAAAACTTGTCACCCCAAGTAACATGGACACATCCACTTGACTTCCTTCCTCAGCTGCGTGTGTGCACCTGTTTGCAGAGTGTGGAGGAGGGACCGGTGGTGTCCCCCACCTCATCTGTCCATGTAGCCATAGGTTTGTCTGCAGAACTTAGGCAAGGTATATTATCACACCAGATAGCACTGACTTATGAATTGCCATTGGCAATCATCCCACAGGCACTTCCCATGATCTACCAACATTCCATAAGATACTGCAGGAAAATGAAACAGTCTGTTCTTAAGGAATCTATGGTCCCTCAGATATTCCCAGTCATTTCTGAAAATTCTGGGGCAGCTCCAAAGAAGAAGCAGTCCTAACCATGGAAATAGCTTAGGCCTGCTGCATGTGTCTTCTAGCCTGGGAGTAGTACCAGGGGGATATTTTTATAACCTTCAATTTGGCTTCAGGGACCAAGGCTTGAAACTAGCTTAAGGAACTGGATGAAATAAATTTGCAAGTCTCAGCTGAAATCTTGAAGCAGGTGATCTAACATCTGGAGTACCTAACCACTATGACAAACTAAGTGCTTCCTCAACCTTTTTAAAACATGTTGTTAGTCTGAAAGAGGAAGAGGAAACCAACAGGGTTTTGATGATGCTCTGTTTCCTGCTGTCATTCTCAAATAGTTCTGCTGACCCCTCAGACAGCTAAGTTTAGAAAGTACACTATAAATATGTACAGGAATGGTGATACTGCTTGGTATTCAGAGCATCAGACCTCTTCCCCAACAGTGATTGCCAGGTGCTTTCCCAATTGTCTGTTGTGTGTGTCCTCTCGGTTCGTGGCTCGGCCCACAGGTGCACTGCACTGCAGGTCTTCTTTTTAGTGACTTGAAGTCCCCTTCACCACATCTAGAAGGGAATCACCTGCTCTGCAAGTGCTCGTTCAGCTTCTCCTGTCCGTATTCTCTCTTAATCCTCTGTTGCCCCTCAGTCCCTCCTGCCTCCACCTACCCAAATCCAAAGTCATGGGCAGGTGGGCAGAACATAGAAGTTGTGGGCACCAGTCTTGGAAGGAGGATGCTGTGATCGGGGCAATGAAGAAGAGAGGCTGCCTTCTTCTTTTCTCACCTGAAGTCCCAATGAAAAATAGTCTTCATAGTTCTTTGTAAAATAAAGGGCTTGAACTTGCAATTCTCTGAGGTTCCAACCAGCTCTATTGAGCATTTCGTGAACATTCCATACTCATTTTTGGATCATCAAGATGCTATTACTTCCTTTTTTCTCAAACACTTCCCTCCATCAAACCTGCTGTAAAATTAATGCTTCTCCCTCCAAATAGCATGTTTCTCCTGTCGTGAAAAATTAACAAGGAAGACATCTGCCATTATTCTACCCTACTTAACTCTTTCACTGAATTAATTGATTTCAAGTTTTTTCCCCAAAATGTGTCAGAAATCCACAAAAAACCAAAATGTTGATATTTTGACTATTTTATGTATTTAATAACAACTTGAGCTACTTTGTATATAAATTACATTATTTTTAGGTATAAAAATTTCCTATTGTTATTCATTCTTGAAAAGCACAAAAATATAGAAAAGTGTACATCTGCTTTCCTAAACTTCTTTTCTGGAAGTTTCCTTCCAGTCAGTGGATGGAAATATTCATTCGGATATATCCAACCATCATGGCAAAAGAGTTAAGATTGGGTATCTGTGGAGATATTTTTGTTTTCATAATGATTGGGGGATCCTACTGGCATTCAGGGAGTGGGAGATCAGGGACCCCTTAAATCCTGCAAGATTCAGATCAGTGCTTCTGTGTAGCCATTAACAGGCACTTAACAAATACTTGCTTATTGAATGAACAGAATCATGGTCATATTTCCCTCTCTGAGTCTTCATTTTGTAGGGGAGTAACTTGCTCATCTGAGGACTTTCAAGTAGGCCAGGGACACACACCAGAATGACAACGTGAGCTCAATTCCTCATCCTGCTTCTCTAAACTGTAACCTTCTTGGGGGCAGTGATGATGGTCCATGTGGTGGTTATTAGGGCTGTTTACAAATCTTTCCAGGTTGCTTAGTTATGGACATAGGGTAGGATTACAGTTGATCACCCTTTGGATGTTAGCCATGAACAAATGACTTGCTTTGGCCAGTGAAACATGATGGGAGGTGATGTGAATCATTTCTGGAGGGATGCTTACGAGCCATGTTCGTTTCCTCCCACTGTGGTGACCATGGATCCTTGTAATGAGATGGGGACTCTGGGTGGCTGGGATGAGTAGAGTCTTTCTGCTGAGCTGTATTGGACACATAGAATCCAAGTTCCACCTAGGCAGGATGATAACCTAGTGTGAGCAAGGAATAATCGATTATTTGGTTAAGTCATTGAGATTTGGAGGCTACTACTTGGTACCACAGTAGAAATTGCCTATCCTGGTCACTATGATCTAATCTGGAGTTTTTGAGGAAAATCAATAAAAGGTATCTCCACTTCTTCATCCAACAGCTGAACAAAATGAGAAAAAAAGACAGAAAGGCAGATGGAGGCCAAACTCTGAGCTTTGTTCTTAATTTAATCCAGAGAAGACTGGATGGAAGCAAACTTTTCCATGAAGAGTGGGATTGTGCTGGGGGGACACCTGCTCAGCTAAGTCTCACAGCTTTATTTGGACATGGGTTCTTGTCCAGCTACAGTAGATATAATATTTTGTTAATGCTACTGTAACAAATACCACAGACTACATGCCTTAAAAAACAAAAAAATTTTCTCACAATTCTGGAGGCCAGAAGTCCAACAGCAAGGTGTCCACAGGGTTAGTTTCTTCTGAAGCTTCTCTCCTTGGCTTGTAGATGATTGTCTTCTCCTACTTGTATTTTTAAATGTGTCCTGATCTCTTCTTATAAGGACACAAGTCATCCTGGATTTGGGCCCACCTCCAAAGACCTCATTTAACCTTAATTACATCTTTGAAGGTACTAATTCCAAACACAGACATTCCAAGGTACTGGGAGTGTGGGGACAGAGTCCCAGAGAGCAGTTTCCAGGCTCTTGGCCTCACATGGAAAGGTGCTGGCTCGGGTAGTAGATGGCCATCAGCTGTGACTGGTTGGCCATCAGCTGTAACCAGTTAGCCAATTAGCCACTGATATAACTGCCATGACTGCGTTGGTTCATTGGGAGTTGGCAGGCAGAAAAGTGAACGGGGGATTGCACATTGTGTGGATCCTACTTCCTGTGTGTCTTGCCCGGATGCCAGAGAGACTGGGGTGCAGGAAGACCCCTTGTTGGGGTACTGGTGGATGTTTGCTTTCTGTGTCTCCAACCCAGCCGCCAGCGAGACTATAGTGGTACGACTCCCCTATCTATGGCTCCATGGGTGTGCCTTTTTGGCCTCACCACGTCTTGCATTCTTATGTGGGGAGCGGGAGCTGAGACCCTGCATGACACCCTGCATAACAGGGAGTTAGGACTTCAACACATGAATTTGGGGTGGGGAATGAAATTCATCCCATAACAGTAGGTTTCTCAGTTGGCAATGCAACTCCAAAGAGCCAAAACGGTGGAGCTGAGACAAGCATGACCCATTATAATATTTGCAAGTGTCCTCTTCACATGGCACTCTTTCCAAATTGATTCATCGCCTGTTCCCCAAGCTCTCCGCGGGGGAAGTGGAAACTGGGGTTGTGGGGATAGAGTCCCAGAGAGCAGTTTTCAGGCTCTGAGCCTCACGTGGAAAGGTGCTGGCTCGGGTAGTTGATGGCCATCAGCTGTAACCAGTTAGCCATTAGCCACTGATATAACTGCTGTGGCTGAGCTAGCAAGCGCGATTGCAGTTAGCAAGGGGTTGGTTGATTGGCAGAGAAGCGACGGCAGGTTGCAGATCGTGTGGTTCCTGCTTCCCGTGTCTTCAACCCAGCTGCCAGTGAGACTATAAGGTATGACTCCCCTATCTATGGCTCCGTGGGTGTTCCTTTTTGGCCTCACCATATCCTGTGTTCTTGTGCGGGGAGTGGGACCAGAGTCCCTGCATGACAGGGGTAAAGAGATGTCAACCATTTCATACCAACTGTACTCCTTCCACATGGAGGAAACATTGAGAGTGAAAGGAAGTGTCCCCCTCCAACAGTCTGCATTTGATTCACCTCTGTACCCTCAGCACCCAACACAAGACTTGGTTCATGGAAGACACTCGGTAAGAAAAAGTGATCTCTTTTTTGACATTTCTTACATTGTTTTTTATTGTCATTTGGTTCCACCACTGTTGTGTCATATTACTGTTTATTCCATGTGTCTATTTTCTGCCTCCTCCACCCCAACTGCCAGTTCTGCTGGGAGGAAGGGTTTCCCAGTATCCCTAACAACACCCTGTATTGTGCCAGGCTCATAGCAGCTGCCTAATGGGGTAGTGGCGAATTGAGCTCTGAGTTTGTTTTTGATTTCTGAGTTTCTCATACTGCAAACAGGCCTGAGAAATAAGAATATGGTACAGCAGAGCCTGGCTAAGCACATGGTAGGGGAATCTTTCAGGCTCAGAGCTGACAACTATCTCCTCAGGTAAAACTGAGCCTCTGTGGTACCAGCCATTGGTCCCTGCAGCCCCAACAGATATTGGGCGAGTCTGCCAAGTTCCATTGCTGTGGGAAGGCAAATGAATGTGAGGGAGCCAAGCCAAATGTGCACAGCTCTGCCACAAAAAGCCAAAGTGCCCTTTCTGAAAGATTAATGTGGCATTTGGCTCTCAGCTTCTTAACAAGGGAGAGGGGAAAAAGCTTTCTGAAATATAGCAGGGGCTTCTGGCCAGGATGCCAGAAGAGGGGGTTGAAGGCTGCAGGATATCCCTCCCTCCGCACTCCCCCCACCACAAGTCTTGCTTTCTTTTTTCCCACAGTCTCTCACAATCCTACTTTTCTTGCTTCCTCTTCTCACTTCTTCTTTGGTGCTTTGGCCTCCCCAAAGGATTTCTTCCTTTCCTTTCCATTGTCCTTTCATCTGATCTTCCTATTCTCATTCATTTAGAGCAGGGCACTTTGTATGGGGGAAAGACACAGACTTCGGAATGCAGCCTGAGCTTTCAGCTCCACTCTGCAACTTTCCAAAATCCATGCAATGGTCGTGGATTGTGTTTGTCCTCTTTGCTTTGAGGATGGCTCCCATATATTTAATTGTGGAAATGTCTCTCCTTGCTGAAGATAATTCTGGTTGAGATGTCAATCAAGTGGCACTACTATCATGTGATCAGAGCAATGCAATCCCACTTGACTCAGTGATTGGTCCAAAGTAACTAAGCAGGGCCAATCAGAATGCTTCTAGGGGGTCAATATGGGCAACAAGCTGGACAGACCATAGGAATCTCTGGAGGGAGACCCATAGGGACCCATGGAGGAGAGAGAGGCTTTCTGAGGGTAAAGCAACACAGAACAAAGCAGAGTCAAAGACAGGGCATGTATGGAGCACGTGGAACCAGGGAAGGAGCCAGATTAACACTGGCACCCTGTACTTTTCCATTACGTGAGTCACTGTAGGGTTCTTTTCTCCTGAACTAGTTTGAATTTAGTTTCTTTCACTTGTTACCAGTGAAGCCCTAATGATCACATTGTGTGACTTTAGGCAACTCATTAAACTTCTTGGAATGTCAGTTTTCTCCCCAAAATGGACTCCCTGACCCTTGTGCCTGCAGCTTCAATGGGGTGCATCCAAAACAAAATACGTTCCCCTCTATTATAAAACTCGACATACTTTCTTGTAACATTTCTATACCAGACTTTCCTTCCACTAGACTGAGAGCTGAAGGATATGTCTTATTCATCTTAGTATTTTCAGCGCTTACCCTGGGACATAAGAGGAGCTTAATAATTGCTGATTCACTTCCATTTTCTCCCTTTATTTAGAAATCTAATTATAGCCTTCTGCTTATAGCTCTTACTTCTTTTCTTCTATTTTCTTTCTTCCCTGGGCCAAGTTTCCATCCAATTTCCCATAGTCCTCTTTCAGGTAAGTTCTCTTCCCTGGGTACTTGGTGTATGTTCAAAAATTAGAGTCGTTAGTAATTGTGTGCCAAGTGGTACTGTAAAGAAGATCTGTTTCATCTGTTCTTGCCAAGAAAGGGCCAACGGGCCAACTGTGCCCACAAATGGCTAGTTGCTGCAAGTATTGCAAAGCGTTAATGGCCAGAAATCATTGCTAGTACAAGATTAGGTCCAACCAAAGGTAATTTTAGTTTGGTGTTAAAGTGACGACTCATGAAATTAGTCACATGCAGATTTTATTTCTTCCCCCACCACCTCAAGTATGGCTGGTGTCTCTTAACAGAGGACATTTTTGATACTGTAGTGATCCTGGAGCATTCCCACACCAATGTGTGGTGATCCCAAGATGAGCATGTCACCAAGCAAACGCCCTTCTCCTTCTTTCCCCCTTACCAGTCCCTTCTTCTGGCTTTCCAGTTTGGGCATGTGGCACCAACAATGTCCCAAGCACCAGGCCCCCAAGCTGGTGATTGTGTTAAACTCCTGTCACTTTATTCCCAAGTCACGAATATTCCATCTCAAATCCATCTCTTCTTTTACTGCCATTACTCTAATGTAGGACCACTTACCTTTCACCTGTGTTATTTTAGGCATCCTCTATTTGCTTCCTTCCCCTCTAGTATCTTCTCCATTCAGTCTAGCCCTTTACTCCCTCACTCTAACACTCATGGTGGCTCCCCACTGCCAGGTGAATCAAGTAAAAATACAGTGGTACCTCGGTTTTTGAACGTCTCCATTGACGAACATTTTGGTTTATGAGTGCCGTAAACCCGGAAGTAAATGCTTCGGTTTTCGAACAAGACTCAGAAGTCGAACATGTCACACAGCTTCCGCTGAGTGCAAGATCCTGAGACCTAGCTGTCAGCTGTTTTAGAATGTTTCAGAACTCGTGGATTATGTTCAAAAACTGACGTACTGCTGTATTGGACTGCAGCATTCAAGATACTCTGCAAAATAACTACAAGCCAAGTCTCTGGCCTCACCTTCACTTGTTTCCAACCAAACCGTGTTACATCCTATCCCCTGCCTGGTCTGCTCCTGCATTTGCTCTGCCGCCCCTTCTGCCTTGAAGAACTTCTTTCCTGTTAGAAACCCATCTGTTTTCCCAGGAGTGATTCAGATGCTGTAGAGATAGTCTCCCTTTCAGCCACCACGGAATTAAGAGAAAGGAGAAAGGAGAAAATGAGAAAAACATCTTGTTGGTTTAAGTTGCCTCAAGTTTGGTGAGTTTGATGGCAGATTCTGTTTCACCAGCTTTGACTCCAGAGGGCATCTTGTTGTCTCCAAACATTAAAGCCGTCCTCAAAAGATAAAGACTTTCCATCCCTGAAAGTATTACAGGGTAATAGCTAGCCCTCAGTGAGCGCTTCCTCTGTGCCAGGCTAAGACCTTTCCATACATTGTCTCATTGACACCTCGCCATGAGGTAGATGAAGTTGACAACTGAGTCAGGAGGCTTAGAGCAGTTAGCTTACTTCCTCTGGCAAACGTCACTGGCAACAGGCAGTTCTTCAGATTCTAAAGCCTGTGCTTTCCACTCAAAATGTGTTACAGTGAAGGTATGGAGCAAAGGAATGAGAGCTGTGCCAGCTGGAGGAATACCTTTGGTCAAGGCTCTTAGTCTCTGAGGATGACCACTTTCCTAAGGGAAACTCATGCCTTCCATATGCTTGGGGTATAAATCAGTCTCGTTCCTTGTGTGATGATCACATTTATATAATCTTGTTTTCAAAAATAACTGTTTTATATGACTATTTAAATGTGAGATTTATGGTCATGCCTGGGGGGGAAAAGGGGGGGGGTCTCAGTTTTTCCTGTCCTAAAGCTAAAGAAAACAAGCTAAGACATTTTCCCTTTTAAGATTTCCGCAAAAACAAGTACCTGGGTTAGTGAGTTAGACAATCATCTGCTTATCATTTCAGTGCTTAACCACTTTTTTCTTTCTCAAATTCATTTATTTTAGATAGACTTAAAAACTATTAAAGACTCACTCACAGATGCTCTCAAAAGTCCTTCAGCCTTTTGGGTCATGCCTGTTTTCAATGTAAAATCAAATGGCTTGAGGCCACAACCTTTGAAAATAGCACAATCTGGCCAGCTATCAAAAGCTTCTAGGAAAACAAAAAGCAGCTTGCGGAGGAATTTTGAAAGCTTTGATAAATGTTAATTATAGTCACTAAGGGTAAAAAAAAAAAGGGGGGAAGGGAACCAATTTAGAATGAGAGGAATATTGTAAATTAGTCAGGGTGATGCTGAGTTATGCTGCAGTGACAAACTCCCAAATCTCAGTGACTTTCGCATGAAAATCTGTTTTGCTCACATAAAGTCCACTGCAAGTCCCCTGCCTCTCCAGGGAAATTCCCTTCCAAATGGTGATTCAGGGAGCCTATGTGTTTCTGTCTTGTGATTCCAGTATCTCAAAACATGATTTCTGGGGTAACTGAGTCAGGGAAAGAGAGTCATGAAGGAGTTTTCACTACCTCAGCCTAGAAATGATACATGTGACTTTTGTCCATTGGCCAGAAATAGTCCTATGGCTTTGTCCAGCTTGCAATACAAGTTCAAAGTGTGGAAGCATGAATGCATGCTCTGTAGGCAATCTGTGCTGTGGCAGATCAGGGCTCCAGTTGATTCATTTACTTTTAGTCTATTTACTAGGCAAAGTCCTAAAACGTATGAAAATTTCACACTTTATACTCCTGTACTTTCTACTCTAGAAACTGATGCAGAACAAGGAGAGAGGGAGAAAAGAGGTGAAAAAAAGAAAAGCAGCGATTTACTCTCTGACTTGGCTTTAATCTGCTTGGCAGACAATTTGAAATTTACATTTGTATTTCATTTTGAAGACCTTAATATATTTCAAAGAACATCACAGAACAGTCTGGCAACAAGAATTCTAATCCCTATTATTTCATTAACTAATCTGTGACCTTGGATGTCTAACTGTACTTCTCCGATTCTCAGCCTGTTTATTGAGAATAACTCATATGTTTCACTCAATTTTTGTCAAGTTCACATCAGATGTCTGAAATGCTTAGCAAAGTGCTCAGTTCCTAGTAGGTGCTAAAGAATTTGTTGACTAATATCCACGAGCAACTTAACTTCTTTCTGTTTAATCGAATAGAAGCTGCTAGCATCATGACATTAAACCTAAATGGTACGAAGCGCAGAGACTCATTTTAGTCCATCAGAATGACATGGTTGGTAAATTCATTCCTGTGGGAAGATATTTTTAAATGAAGGCAACACTCATTCTACCCCACTGAGCTATTGTGAAACTCACATTAGATATCTCTGAAAAGGCCGTGTAAACTGCAAAGGGACAGACACACACGTGTGAGTGTAAAGTATTGATATTAATAATGTGACCAGGGCTCGCCTCCTAGGGGTCACCTGTGTAGTCACACAGAGCTCCACACAGAGAGAGGTCTCACACTTGGTTGAATGATATGTGATAGCCATCTTGAAATTCTTCTTCTTTTTTTTTTTTTTTTCATTTTTATTCCCTCCAACCCCCATCCCATCTGGTATCTTGAAATTCTTAATAATTTTTGGACAAGAAGCCCAACATTTTCATTTCGCACTAGGCCCCACAAACTATGTAGCTGATCCCGATTGTGAGTCAAAATGTTGCTACTTTTTGTCAAAGAAAGGGAGTTTTAGAAGCATTTTCTTATCCCTTTCACCCTTAAAATTATATGATTCTAAAAAATATTCCAAGTGTTGTACCATTTTTTAAAAAAACCCTTCCACCATTCTTCTATTTCTAATCAAACATTTTTTAAAGTATCTGTTATTTCTCACAAGCTCTTAATCTTTCAGT
Organism: Rhinolophus sinicus; assembly: GCF_057876585.1. Lineage (NCBI taxonomy): Eukaryota > Metazoa > Chordata > Mammalia > Chiroptera > Rhinolophidae > Rhinolophus > Rhinolophus sinicus. The sequence goes on from NC_142501.1 coordinate 16,422,502, forward strand.
TTCCACTCCCATGAAGCTCTGGGAAAAGATTTTATTTTCCCCACTAGATTCAATTTACTTAGCAAAAGTCCTCAGAGACAATTCCAACTTTGTATTTTTATGAGGCCTCTTTCAAAATATGCCATTCTGCACCCTTGCTGGTCTGGATTCTACACTGAAGACTTGTCTTGGTATCGAGCAGTGTGTTTTAAGCTTTTGCAAAAGAACATATTTTTTAAACATCTACTTTGGAAAGAAAACCTTGGAGTTACGGCATTCTGCTTCCGAACCAGGGAAGCTGTAATGCAGTGGGAAATATAGAAGACTTGGCATGAGTAGATTCATGTTTAAGTTCTTATGCCATCATTTACCAGACATGTGAACCTAAACAAGTTGCTTACATCTCTCTGGGCCTTAGTTTCCTCATCTGTAAAGTGGGGTCGGAGCGGGGGAAGGCAGGGGTAAATAGTATCTATTTCATAGGGTTCTGAAAAGAAGATATGAAAATAATGTTCTTGAAACTACTTTTTAGGTGTGATGTATCCATGGAAGGGAATAATATGCTATAGAGTTGTTCTCATTCTAATTTTATCTGATTAATGATGACTTAGAGAATTAAAATGACTCTGTACCTCTTTACACTGTTTCTCTTTAACATCAAGGTGGTTAGCTCCACAGATTCCACTGGGTTAGGTAGAAAACAAAGGATTTTGTTGACCGATATTCATGTAACACATATCTTTTTATTATCCACTGTGATCTGGGCACTTTGCTAAGCATACACCAAGAATTCTGATATTAAGTCACAATCTAATATATCCTAAAAAATAAAACTGCATCGCATTATACATTCCATCATAAGTATTCCATCAGAAAATATTTAATGGGCATCCACTATATGCCAGGTTCATAATACGAAGATTTTTAAAAGGGAGGTAGGAGATGCTATTAGGGATTGTAACAGAGAGACTAACCAAGTCCTTTTTTATTTTTCAAATAATGTGGCAAGGAGAGGCAAGAAAGTTAATGTAAAAAGCTGGAAGTAGAAATCCTCAGAGAATTAATAGAAAAATACCACAATGGGCCATTTTAGTTAAGAAGGGTCACCCTTGGCCCAGAGGTGGGATGGGTAAGAGACAGAAATAGAAAATCAAATATTCAAACCAAGGAAGAATGTATGCGCTGCTTGTCAAAGTAAAGTAAGAATTATACAGTTCTCCAAGGAACCTCAGAAGAGAGTCAAGGAACCTAGACTAGAAGGAAGCTGATGGAGATTACAGCAAGAAATGGGGGTGGGGAAAGAGAGAGAGAAAGAACCAGGCATGAAGATGCAGGAAAACGGGGCTCTCAGAGGCAGTGATGGCCAGTGAGCAGCTCTCGGTGGCGGGAATGGCTGCAGGTTCCAATTGTATCCATTGTGCTTTGCAGAACTGCAGGCAGAGGGGTCAACCTCCTGGCCATAGTTATTAAAACAAGTTCTCAGCAGATAATAAAGATCTCCAAGGAGATGAGTTGTTTTTGCTTTTGTTTTTTTCCTAATTCACACAAAGCCATTCTTTGGAGTAGTGGGACTGCACTGAGGAAGTTTGAAAAGTGCTGTTCTCTTTCATGCTGCTGTCAGCAGTGTGGCCCTTCCAGCTCATCGCTCGCGGGCATCATCCCCAAACGGTCACTTAAACTATATTGTACCAAATTTCCTCGTATAGGTGGGATTTTTGAAAAACTCGAGGGAAAAGGCCAGTCAGTGGTGGTTAGAAAGAATGAGCTGTGCAGGGAGACGCTGGTAAGAGATCGGAACTCAATAGGAGTTTGAGGTCACCAGGAAAATCTTAAGTACCTAGAGAATCCCTGTGGATATGAGAGGTTGGGGGAGGCACATTGGGGCTCCCCCGATTTGTAAGATGGATGTACAAGCAGTTTTTATTTAAATATCGTAAAAACCAGGTAACTCCAGTAGGCTGGAGAACTGGGGTTCCTAAAAAGTCAGCATTAGTATTATAGGTGTTAACCACATTAGATGTGTCTTTCAGATGAAATCCTCTCCTGCCCCACAGATACTCGAGCCATTCTGTTAGTCCTTCATCCTCATAGGCATGCACAAAATGGGGCTACTGTTTTTTTTGGGGTTTTTTTGTTTTGGTTTTTAATTGGGGAATAATGTGTTTCTCCAGGGCCCATCAGCTCCAAGTTGTCCTTCAATCTAGTTGTGGAGGGCGCAGCTCAGCTCCAAGTCCAGTCACCATTTTCAATCTTTAGTTGCAGGGGGCACAGCCCACCCTCCCATGCAGGAATTGAACCAGAAACCTTCTTGTTCAGAGCTCATGCTCTAACCAACTAAGCCATCCGGCCGCCCCAGGGCTACTGGTTTTTAAACTCTACCTATTTGGTATGGTCTGATGGGTAAATTGCCAGATATCTTCAAGAACCTTGGTACCATCTTTCTCCCACCCACAGTTGTAATGTGACTTTAGGGAAGATCCTGTACCCTCCCTAAACCTCAGGTAAAAATACCTGTCTTGCCTCTCACATCAGTTGTGATTAACACCAAACAAAGTAACACAACCACAACAACAAAAGCATCCTTGGATGCAAACATCCTTGGAAAATGTAAAAGGGCCATAGAAATGGAGGAAGCTATTCATGCAAAGGTACATTTTCTTGTCCCTGGACTATGTGTGACCACATTCAGAATGGTAAGAGACCCTGGGACAGGCCATTGTTGTCTCGGAGGGAAGATGCAGGCCCATCTAACTGGTTCCAGCTGCTCAGAAGTGGTGCTCGCTGGGGCCCAGGCGGTGTCCTCGTGCTCCACAGCAAAGGTTCTCATTTTAGTTGAAAGCACAGACTTCTCCACCCCTCACCACCTCCAGAATTTGTAATCTAGATTTGAAACCACATGTAGTCATGCTGGTCATTTTTTTCTGAGATTGTCAAACTTTTGCAGCTAATTATCAGTTGGAGTCAGTGTAACAAAACATACGTTTCTATGCTGGATTTTATTAAAATGCCTGTGATATCAGCCAGGGGTTGTGGTAAGTATGCTGCTAGTATGTACAGTGGGGTTTTTCCTTTCCCTCTGAGGAAAGCCTCAGCAGGCTTTATAAATCAATACTATGAACTGGAATGGTTGAGACTTACCATAAATGAGTGCTATTGCTTCCGCTTTTGAGAAACAATGAACAGTTTCCTGGCTTTTCAATTAAGGCTATTGGGGGCTACGAAGGAAAAAAATGTAATGTCTAGTAAGTATGTTAAGGGCCAAGTATGATTAATGGCTGTTCAGAAGGATCCTCAAAGCTGATGCCTTATAGCCCAGGAATCTGCATTTACTGGCAACCTCTGAAAATCTAGCTTCCATGAATACTATCATGAATACTCATAATCACAGAAAACACAAAAAAACCTCTTCAAACACTACACATTTGGCTCAAGACTTAAATCTTCCTCGAATGGTGGAGTAGGTTAAAAGGCTTTGAATGCCCCTCAGTGTCTTTTTATCATTTGCTTTGAAAACTCAACACTTCCCTGCAGATGATTTGCTGGGGATGGAGGGAAAGGAGAGGGAGGAAAGGAACACAGATAGTTTCTACCATCTTCTTTGGACTTCTGAGCTATCAATATAGAAAATTCTAGAAGAGGTCATCAGACAAGAACATATCCCCCAAATCACTCTCATCTGTACCCTCTCCTCTCTCCTTCCATCCCTGGCCACAGAGAACCAGGATTTCCTCCTGTCTGAAGCTGTGCCTTCCTCAGCTTCACATCTTCCCGCTGTATCCGCATCTTAATCACGTCCACTTCTTGTCTCTACAGATGTGCTCACGTCCCCTCCATCCTAAGGATGGGAGAGTCCTTTTAGTTGCTTTTCATCACAACTGAATGTCAAAAACGTACTGCCTACACACTCTTTACTTGTCACCCGTTGCAATCTGGTTTCTTCTGACACTACTTTCCCTGAAACTTGTAAGAATCATGTACCTTCTCCTGGCCACATCCTGCAAACCTCTCTTCAATAATTATTGTAATTTACCTTTCTGCTGCTGTGATTATGTTCATACTGATGCTTCTAACCATCTTTCTTTCTACCGGTTACATAATGGTTTCTTCTCCTGCTACTTCCAATTGCTCTTTTTCAGTTTCCACTGTCAGCTCTTTTTTTTTAATGACTCTTTAAATATAGGACCCTCACAAAAGTCCATCCTCACTTTTCTATAATTTGAGTTTCTTCGTCTGTAAAAAGAGGGTGATGTTGCTGGTGGGAATGTGAAATGGTGCAGCCACTTTGGAAAACAGTCTGGCAATTCCTCAAAATGTTAAACATAGAGTTACCATATGACCCAGCCTTTCTACTCCTAGGTGCATACTCATGCACCCAAGGGAAATAAAAACATATATGAACACAAAAACTTACATACAGTTTTCACAGCAACATGATTCATAATAACGAGAAGGCAGAGACAGCACAAATATCCATCAACCGATGAATGGATAAACAAAATGTGATGTACACATATAATGAAATATTATTCGGCATGAAAAGAAATGGCATACTGATATATGCTACAGCATGAATAAACTTGGAATAAATGCTACAGCTTGAATGAAGGGAGTCACGAAAGACCTCACATTATATGATCCCAATTATATGAAATGTCTTTCATTGAAAAATGTATTGTTTTAAATCAACAGCAATTTACTAACCTCTCGTAATTCTGTGGATCAACCATGTGGTTCTTCTGTCTCAGGTAATAATAGCTGGGGTCCTGGGAGGGCTGGAAGTTCTGAATGTCCTCATTCCCGTGGCCAGCAGTGGTGGTGCTCACTGGCTGGGTGCTGAGCTGTGACTACCAGCCAGCGACTTCAGTTCTTCTCTGCAAGGGTCTCTCTACAGAGCTGCTTGAGCTTCCTCTGAATATGGTACTGGGGTTTCAAAACAGAGCATTCTAAGTTGACAAACTCAACGTGCAAGCACTTATCAAGCATCTGCTTTTGCAACATGCTTACCAATTTCCTATAGGCAAAAGCTAGTCACATGGCCAAGACCAGAGTCAAGCTTGGAGAAGGCTGACACAGGACTTGAACGCTGGGGGTCACAGTTTATTGAGGACCACCACAGGCTTTATGAAGACAAAATTGTCAAGTATTGGACAAGTTTTTAGAGAACTGGTGAGAATTTTTCTGCCCCTTTGACAAGTTAGTTATTTTGGTACCTTTGTAGAACACTTATAAGCCATAGAAGGTAAATTTATTCATCAAACATCAGACTAATGCTTGGTCCTTCACTAGGTGCTAGAAATACTTTATAGAGTTAGGACTAAACCTGGCTTTGAGGAGCATATAGGCATATTGGAGAGACAGGTATGCAAATATGCAACTATAACAGTGTGATAATATAATAAAAGTGTACATCTTCAAGGCAAAATGGCAGCCCAGAGGAGAAAACTCTTAAGTGTGTTTAAAGAAAGAAAAGGAGGCATTTTCTAGCTAAACAAGGGCAGGGGAAGAATAGTCTTGGCAGGGCAAAAAGGCACATAACCATCATGGCAGTCTTTGCAAGGATTACAGGTCAGAGCTCTGGGCTGTAAAGGGTGGGTGTGGGTGTGAAGATACAGTTGGACAGGTATGTGGAGATCAGATCAAGAAAGATCTTGTATTCCATGCTAAAGTGTTCCAGGCCCCCATGACCACCCCATGGGGGATGGGATCCATGGAAAATTTCTTCAGTGGAGCAGGGAGATTGGATGTATGTGTTATGCAGATTGGCCACCTCTGCATCCTGCCTTGGATTTTCTTTTCTTTTTTCTTTTCTTTTCTTTTCTCTTTTCTTTTCCTTTCCCTTCCTTCCTTCCTTCCTTCCATCCTTCCTTCCTTTTTTCTTTTGTTCTTTTTTTTCTTTTCTTTTTTTGCTCCGTATCATTCCTGCAGCATGACTCAGTGCTTCCACACATTCCCCAAATAGAACAAACTCCTCCACAAAACACTGGTGAAAAATGTAGATTTTTCTCTACATTTGTACTATGTATTTCTATATCTCTACAGAAACTAATGGTTTCATGTGTGAGAACGCAAGGGGAGTCACATTTGAGGGTGCACAAAACCTCACTCCCCAAAATTCCCATTTCCCCCCAGGCCCTCCTTTGGCTGCCAGCAGGGTCCTCATCTCTCTCTGGACCTTCCCCCCTACCCTCCCCCCCCCCCCCCCGCAGTCTTTAATTTCCTCTGGCCCAAGATTTTTATTCCAGAGTCATGCTCCCCTCTTCCTCTATCTCACCATCTCTTTCTCTTTCTCATGCAGAACAATTGAGAACACTGTCCTAACCCTTCCATTCCCATAGCCTCACTCAGCAAAAAACGACCTGCCAATACTGATATCTTCATATACCTTGAAAGGCATCAGGGAGTGTTAATTATATAAATAAAATGTCAGTATGTATTTCTGATATACCTTTGAAATCTCACTTTGGAAGCCATACGAAGAATGGATTGGGTTGGGGACAAAGTGAGACTAAACACAGAGAGACCCATAAGTAAGGGATTGCATTAGCACAGGAAAACTACGTGGAGAGGCTAAGACAAGGGGCTGTGGAGACAGAGATAGAAGGGGCAGACCTGATAGCAGTTAGGAGGTAGAATCAAGTGGACTTTGCCATTAATCTGGTCCACAACATTCATTAAAAATCGCAGAGTTACTCTCTCCGGTGGAAAAGGATTTGTTAGGATATGGGACTATTTGTTGAGCCAGATCTAGGAAGGGAAATAACAGTGTGATAGGGAATTAGTTGAGATGTTGCTATGGTGATCCTCTCAACTCCCCGTGTCAGCCATATTGGAAGCATCAGGTAGGACAACATGAGACTGATTTTTTAAAACACCAGAGCTCACACCTCCAAATAGGTGTTGGCCTCTAAGTCACCATGGGCAACTGTCACTTACTCCAACAATGCTGCCATTGTTGAAATCCTTTCCCAGCTCCTCTTTGGCTTCTGCATTTGGAGCCAGGATATGAGACACTTAATAGTCTGGTCTCATTACTTGATGGTGACTTTTTATTTTTCCTCTGGAAAGCTTTTGCCACCACAAACATCCAAATTGCTTTCCAAACACCAAAACTAAGCTTTTAACTTAGGAAAATAAATTGGGACACGAGAATGGAAGAGCCTCAGCTGAGGCTCATGGGTGGGGAAGAGACCAGAGCCAACAGACTTGCCATGAATAGATGCCCGAGTCAGTCCTGCCTGCCGCTTCACCTCCAACTTCCTGAGCCCCACACATCATCAGAATGCAGTCTGGGCAACTTCCCCAGATGTGACACTTCATTCCCGGGATGCAAGAAGCAAAAGAGATTCAGAGACTAGGAAAGGACACAGACGCCTGGAAACGAGCTTTCCTCAAAGAGTGCCACTGCTGGTTTTCTACAGAACGAGGCTGAAAACATGTTTTCCTTAGTGGACTCTGCTCACCTCCAGGATCTGCTTACCAGGAAAAGGTGGGCATTTTAGGGTGGTCCCAACTCAGGAGGAAGTCCAGGTTCAGTATGGCTAAGTAGACATTCCTAGTTGTTAAAAAAAAGTCGGGGAAAGAAAAGTATCAGAAACTGTAAGATATTAATGAGTAAATGCATTTAGTACATGTGAGTGACTAGCCCGATGCCAAACAACATTTGCTCAATGAGTATTAAATAAATGCTCAGGAAAAGCATGGGGGTTTTTTGTTTGTTTTTTAATGGAAAAAACAGATAGTATGTAAATTACCTTATGCTGGCCACAGATCCTGCTGCTTCCACATAGCTGCTAGTTTCAGATGATTGCCTTTTATTTATTTAACACAGATGTATATAGTACTTACCGTGTCCCAGATACGGTTGTAAGCACCACATAAATGCGAATTCATTCAATCCTGATACCAATCTTATGAGCTAGGTGTTCTGATTTTTAATTCAACTTTACAGATGAGAAAACTGGGGCCTGGGGAGGATAAATAAGTTGCTTAAGTCACTCAGTTAATAAATAGTAGGGTTTGTGCTCTTAATTACCACAGTTTTCTGCCTTTTGAAATTCACCGGTAATTTTGCTCACCTCTGGTAATCCTTTTTTACCCACAGATATTCTATGGTGGACCAAGGATAAGGGGGGTTTCTGGGTTCCCCTAGGTAGAATAGGTAAAACAAAATAAAACAGAAAACACAGTTTATTAAGGCTGAAGATACCACGTGGTCGTTAGCCCAGGCATTGGAAACGTTTTTTTTCTTAATAAACCTTACTTTTAGAACAGATCTAGATTTACAGGAAAATTATAGAGTTCCCACACACTCTATACCCAGCCCCTCCTATTTTTAACATCTTACATTAGTGTCATACATTTGATACAATTAATGAACTAATGTTCATAAATTATTACCTGAAGCTCATACTTGATTCAGAGTTCCTTACTTTTTACCTAATGTCCTTTTTCTGTCCCAGGATCCCATCCAGGACATCACATTACATTCAGGTGTCATATTTCCTTAGGTTCCTCTCGACGGTGAGAGTTTCTCAGACTTTTCTTGTTTTTGATGACCTTGACAGTTTTGAAGAGTATACTAATCAAGTATTTTGTAGAACGCCCCTCAGTATGACTTTGTATAATGTTTTTCTCAGATTACACTGGAGTTATGTGCTTCTGGGGAAAAGACCACAAAGGGAAAGTGCCATTCTCATCACGTTATATCAAGAGTACGTACTATCAACATGACTTATCACTGTTGATGTTGACTTTGATCATCTGGCTGATAATTTCAAAATCTGTGTTAAATCTGAGTCTGGTTCTGATGCTTACTTTGATTCTTCAGACTCTGTTTTTCCTTGCCTTTTAGGATGCCTGTAATTTTTTTTTTTTCTTTTTTTGTAGAAAGCTGGTTATGTTGTATTAGGTAATAGGAACTGAGGTAAATAAGACTTTAGTGTGAGGATTCATGTTAATCTGACTACAAATGGGGCTGCATTTAATATTTGCTGTAGATGTGGGTGCCATAGGCTTCAAATTCCTCTGCTGTCCTTGTTTTGTGTGCCCATGTTGAAGCCCTATTTGGACTTCCCTCAGAAACTCCAGATTTCAGGTGGTGGTTACCTCTGCAACCTCAACTCTCTGCCGAGTCTAAGAAAAGTCACTGATTTCCCATTTGTTCAGCTTTTCTCTGGTTGTAAGGATGGGAGTGATGCCTCCTAAGCTCTTCACATGTTGGAGCTGAATCCATGTCTTCCCAAACATTTTTCAGAGCAGAAACCTTTTTCAAATGAAAGCATTTGTACCTGGGTGGGTCTCCTCACTGTCCAGTGCAATCCAAGCACTAGTGCTGGAGTGTTTCCCATCTGCACCTTCACAGTCCCCGTGGGCATATAGGGCACCCCTACCCAGCCATGCTGTGTTTCAGGAGCTTTACAAGGATCTTAGGCCATTAAAAAGTGGGTGTCCATACAGGGGAGTAAGGATGGGACTCAGCAAAATTTGGGGCACGGGCAGGAGTCTTTTCAGCTGGAAAATTCAACAGGAATAATCAGACAAGTCGTGGAAGAATCCCACAGACAGTAATGGGAAGGGGAATGAAATGTGGTTTGTTTCGTGTGATGGTGGTTCACATCGCCCATGAAAGGGAGGCAGGTGGTTCTCAGACTATGGCGTGGCCCTCACGAAGCTCCTTGGTGCTGGCCGCTCTCTGGATATTGACCTCTGGTCCTCTCTATGTGTCCTCCACCCTTACTGTCAAGGTTTGGTTCTCTTGTCTAAGACATTCTTCAAGATCATGCTCCACCTTCCTTCAGCCCTACTCTAGCCCACTGACCCTCAGCTTTGCCCCGATGGTGGTGGAGTGAGTGCCCTGGGACTTCCTCCATCCTCTACAACTCATGTTCTTGCACAAGGTCTCCCTTTTGCTCCCAAAGTCCTGGTTATTAAGGATCTTCTTTTTCTCCCGATAAAACAGCTTCACAAAGCAAAGGCTTTGGCGCTCTAGATTAGTATTTCTGATGCGGGCTTTGACATTCTATAGTTACACTGAACATTGATAGTTTCTTTCACTTTTAATTTTTGCTGTAACATTCTCAGTACTCCATCAGGCAATTTGGGTGTTTTTGACTAGTTAGAGAAAATGTCAGGGTTTCATGCAAAGAAGTACTGAAACAACAAAAAAACAAAGATAGCTACTTTCAGATACTTTTTTTCTGTATTTCTCTGGACACTCTGTGTGTGTATGTGTGTGTGTGTGTGTGTGTGTGTGTGTGTGTGTGTGTGTGTGTGTATACACAAGCTCTGGTTGGATTGCATAAACGGGTCCAGAGCCCTGCATACCAAGCCTCCTCCACGACTCACCCCATCCATTAAAACTACTCTTATAAAGGTCACCCTCACGTCACCTAATCCAGTGGTCAGTTCTCAGTGTGGTGTTCACTCAGTGGTCAGTCCTGCTCTTTCTTGCCCTGTCAGCAACACTGGCCACGGCTCATCACTTCCTCTTACTGGAACACATTTCCCCTTTGTGTTCCGCATGCCACTTTCTCAGTCCTCCTCCTAATTGGCTGTTTGCCCTTTAAAGCCCTCTTTACTGGGTTCTCTCCTCCTCTTCTGTTATCCAATGCCGACATGCCCAGGGCCCCTTCCTGTCTTCTGTGGACACTCATTCCTGGCCTGAGCTCTCATTCAGTGTCATGACGTTAAATGCCATCTCTGTGTTGATGACTTGCTAAATTGTGTCCCCAGCCAGGACCACTCCTCTTGCCTTGAGACTCAAACAGCAAGTGCCTCACTCTGCATCTCTACTAGATCGTGAACTTCACGTGTTCAAACCCAGACTCCTTATCTCTCCTCCCAAAACCCGCTCTTCTCCCCAGAATTCCACATCTCCATAAATGACAATTAATTTTTCTAGTTTTTCAGACCAATAGCCTTGGCTTCTTTTTACTCTCATCCCACATTTAATCTATTGGCAGATCCTGTCAGTGTTTTTCCACGTCTGGCTGTTTCTCTTTTACTGTTTGCACCCTGGTCTAGGTTGTCACCAGCTCTGGCCTGGATTTTGCACAAGTCTCCTCACTAGACTCCCTACTTCCCCCTTAACATTCTAGAGCCTGTACTTTAAAATGCAAGTCAGATCTTCCCCTTTCTTTTCTCCAAACCTTCCCGTGACTTCTGCTCGTCCCATCTAGGTTGGCAAACCTTTCACGACCATGTGCCCAGCCAACTCTCTAACATCATTTCCTGCCAGTCTACAATGGACTCTTTCACCTCAGCCCTAACGGCCTCCGTTCTTGTTACTTAAAAATGCCAAGCTTACTGCCACGTCAGGGTCCTCGAACAGACACTTCCTTCTGCTTGGAGAAGTCTACCTCAAATATCCATATGGCTCTCCCCCTCACTTCCTTCAGGCCCCTTTTTATTTATCACCCCATTTTGACTCCTTTCCCCATCACCCTGATTAACACAAGACTGCGATCTCTCTGTGTCCTTACCCATCTTTCGTTTTCTTCTTTGCCTTGACCGTTATCTGGCATATTAGATATTATTTGTTTATCATTGGTCTCCCTTATTAGAAGGGAGGCTCAGTCAGAGCAAGAACTTTGTTGGATTTGTTTGCCACTCTATCTCTGGTGCATAGAACAATGCCTGACATCCAGCAGGAGCTTAATAAATAACGGACGGATAAATAATGCATGAAGAAACCCATGAAGTGCTTCCAATAAACTCAAAATCCCCAATTCTTCTATTTTGAAGATCAGGACCTGAGGTCTCCAAAAAGAGAGAAGTAGCTTTTGCAAGGTCACCCAGCAGTCAATGGCACAGCTGGGTCCAGATTCTGACTCTCTCAGTTCCCAGTCCTGGCCTCTCTCCATACATGTCCCAACAATAGTGGAAGGAACAGATGTCAGCTTCTGCCTATCAGCTGACCTTATGAATCTTGTGCTTCAAAAGTTTACCCGATAAACTGTAGGCAGAGAGGCCAGCCAGGAGGCCGAGGCTGTGGTGCCACCAGGAGGGGCATGGTAAAGACCTAGCTCCCTAGGGACTGGGGACGTCAGGAGGGACGGCAAAGTCTGGGAGACTTTGTGAAAAAAGCTTGTCACATAATTGAACGTGGTGCTTAAAGGGACAGAAGGAAAAGAGCAAAGTCCATGTTCTATTTATCTTTGTCTCCTCCATCACGGTACTTAGCATAAAACGGGCGCACCACAGATATTTATCGCGAGTCACAGTCATCAGGAAGCTGAGCAGGATCACAATTGATGGTTGTTCTCATGAGCCAGGTTCATTCTTTGCGTGTAATGGGCAAGTGCGCTAACTTGGGGTTGGGTAAACCTGGGTCACGTTTCATCATTTTCACTTAGTGGCCAGGTGATGCTGGGCAGAAAGCTATTCGCTCCTCAACATCACCAAACTAGGGAAAATATGAGGGGTCGGGGCAGAAAGGGGGACAGGGTGAGGGACTGAATACAATCGTGTGTATACTGTTCTATATTCGCTGAACAGTTGACCCAGGGGAAGCCCTCCATAAATGCTCACCTTTATTTACTATTTTATTGGCTTCTGTCTTCTTTTGAAATCCATACCCCTTGTTTCTGGAATTGCAATGCTGCATTCTCAGCTTCTGTCCCCTGCCCCTTCTCAAGGATATCTAGACAAGAGAGAGAGAGAGGGCTCTTGTTATTGAATTTAGGGTTGGACCCCACCTCTGAACCTGGGATTGGTTGGGTGGTCTCCGTCTGCTTAGCTGGCAGCTTTCTCATGAGGGCCTGGGTACCCTTATAAAAGCATAAATCACATCAGCTCGGCTGAATAGTCATGACAGGCACTCAGGAGCCTAGATGTGAATTACAGACCAAGGGTGGGCCTGCTGTTAATGTTTCCAAGTGGTGACAACTTGCTCCCAGTCCCATCCATACCTCCAACACTTGGTTCACATCGCACCTTTGACAATGGCATTGGTTCCAGAGGAATAAGAATTTGAGTCTCACCTCTGAGCTTAGAAGAGGCAGGAGGGCCTTGGTGTTCCAGCTTGAGAACAAGAGAAAAGCTGTTTCTGTCCCATGCTTGCTCACGGGAGCGGCCCACTTTTGCCCTTCACGGGATTGTATGCTGTTCCCGTCTGAGGCCTGCCAGCTTTGGAGCTTAAATCTCCAAGACTAAGGGAAAGCGGGGGCGGGAAGAATTTTGGAGAGAGTCCAGGACTGCCTGGGCATGCCAACCCAAATAATTCAGGCAAGCAAAAATGTGCTTGGACCTGAGCTGGCTGTCTAGACGCTCGTGATTGCACACAGGTATGACCTTGCCCTTCATTTGGCCTGTGTTGAGCTTACTTAAAGGTGCCTGTCAATGACTGTCTCAGTTTGGGTTCCCCCAGAAATGCATTCAGAATGAAGGATTTCAGTGCAAACAATTTACTGAGGAACTGACCCTAGCATATCCTGGTGGGGAAGGAAGATGTGGAGTGAGAGAGAGAGATGGGAAAGAAGCTAATACAGGGTGCGTCCTTCAGCTAGTCACCACTGTGGGCAGCTGCAACTCAATCCTTCTGGGTGACTATTGAGCTCATTGTAGAAATGCCCCCAGGATTACACCCCAACAAGAGGGCAAAGAGGCTGGGGTGTTTACAGATTGTTAGCTCTCCTCTGTCATGGGTTGAGGGCACATTCAGCCTGCTGGGAATATAGAATAAGCTGCATCTTCTCAGGCTCAGAGTCTCAGGACCTCTGGGTAAATAGCCTTCAGCTCAAGGAGGAGAACGTCTGGGCATCACCAGTGTCTGCGGCCAGCCAGTCAAAGCACAAAGCTCCCTGAGTCTCAAGTGATGACCGCTCAGACTGTACCCCATTCCTCCTAGAGATTTTTGAATCATGGTCATCAAGATATAGAAGTTAGGAAGCTTGGCAATAATTTCTCCCTCTGCCAGGAATCCCTTCTAATAATAACTACATCTATTGAGTGCTTAGGATGTGCCAGGTACTTAAATCCTCTCATTTTACTTGATAACAACACTGAGAGGTGAGAACGATGAATATTATCTCTCACGTTGCACAGCACGAGTAACTAAGGCTCACAGAGGCTGGGAACTTGCTCAAGGTCACATAATCAATGAGGAATGAAGCCAACATTTGAACCCAGGCCATCTGACTTGAGAGCCCACACTACGCTCTCCGTCACCTCCTGCAAATGTCCCCACACAACCTGTGTCAGGGCTCCCTCAGCCCAGGATGGCTTGTGCTGCTCTCAGAACTGTCTGCTAACAAGCCTGTTGGTCCTTAGCTTAAGAAGCGGTTTGCCTATTTGCATCCTGCTTCTTTCAGGCTGGAGAAAAGAGGGAAGGAAATTGGCATTTTCAGAACTGCTGCTGAGTGCTGCCCCATACCTGCTCGTCTGCAATGCGCAGACTGGCCCTGTGAGGTTGGGGTCAGGATGCCCCCACATTACAGGTGAACATTACAAGTAAGATTCCGAGACGTGAAGGGACTTGCCCATACCCCAGCCCCAGAGAGGCAATGGGGTGAAATGGATGGAGTGTGGGCTGCAGGGTCAGTTGCCCATCCAAATTCAGGTCAGGCCTCCCTCTTCCTGACCAGGGTGGAAGGAGCTATTCCCTGCATCTAATCCACACACATGTCCTACCAAAGCACTTAGGATATTCCCCATCACACACCAGTGGTTTATAAATAGGTGCTCTCTTGTTGGGAGTCCTCTGATGACCTTTGAATGCCAATTTAAATAATCATGTGTTAAACTAATGTACCGAAAAGAGAAATGAGAGAATGAATGAGCAGGACCTGAGTTCAATTCTTGACACTGTCATTTTTCTGTTGAGGCTCTGGACTCTGGGTGGCCTGAATTCCCCTGCCCTGAAATGGGCCTCACCAGGCCCCATGTTGGCTCTTGCCTGGCAGGAGGCCACACTGGACTGTCCCATGCCTCCTGCTACCCTGTCAGTTGGCTCTCACTCCTCCCCCTACTGCCTCTAAAGCTTCCATGCCTTTTGTCCATTCCTTCGAGGTCTAGAAAAGTGACTAAAGCTTCTCTGACCAATCGATTTCTTCTAAAGTACTGATGGCCACTAAAAGCTTAATGCACTACCTTTCATGGGAATTTATATTTTAACAAGGAACGGTTAAACAACCAATGCTTTACCTCAGCAGGATAACAAATGTAACAATTAATAATTACTTCATTGCAACTATATGCCAGGCACTATTTTAAGCGATTTACAAAGTTAAACCTCACACTAATTATATAAGGTAAGTTGTTAGAATAGACTCTTAAACTTCCATCAAACATCTTCCCACCAGCCTGTCATGGGTCTCTGAAATCTTTTAATCTGGTGGTTCTTCAATCAGTGGATTGCTGCCACAGTGCCTGGCACATGGTAGGTGTGTGGGTTCCCCAGAAGAGGACTCTGCACAAAGATTCAAGTGGAAGAGGTTCATTTGGGAGAGAGGTGCAGGAAACACTGATGGGGTGGGGTGGGGAGGCATTCACAGAAGGGAAATCCACCTATAAAAGGGTGTGTTACCAAACTAGCCAGAACGATGGGCCACTGGAGCTCAATCCCATGGGGGACCATTGGAAAGTGGTGTAGAAACTGTCCCTTAATGTTAACCCACCTCAGGAGTAGAGGAGCTGAGGTATTTATAAGTAAACTCTTCTTAGTCATTGGGGGGTGGGGGGCAGCTCCCAGGGAGCACTAATTCCTCACCACTTCATCAGTGAGTGTAGGTAGCTTTGGAGAAATCCCTTAGGTAAAGAGATACAGGAGCTGGCAGAGGAAGTTGGCTAGAGTGCACCAAAGTGGTAAGGCACAAAGGATATTAACAGACACCAACAGGGTCCGCAACAGTATTTACTACTATTGTTGAACGAATGAATAAGTAATGAGTGAATGAGATGAGGTGAGATGAGATGAGATGAGATGACATGAGATGAGATGAGATGACATGAGATGAGATGACATGATGGTGGTGATGGGAGGCAAAGATACCCTGATTTTTGTTGGTTTGGTATGACTCTTATGCTTCGTTGTTTTCTTGGTGATATTCCCCCCTTCAGAATACTGTACCACAGAACACCCACAGTGTCTGATCTTGTCAGCAGCAAGAGGAAGATGCTTTACAAGAGTCCTGGGAACATGGACAGAGCCCTGGTTTCAAATTGGTCAGCCGCCACGTGACACTTCCCATCATGCGTCTGAAGCTTTCATCACAGAATGCCAAGGCCTCTGCAGTAGCTATCAGGAAAGCAGAAAGGACTCAGTGAGCAGATGTCGTCAATTTCTCACTTTTCCACTAGTGAACCCAACATAATTCTAACCTTGGTAACACAGGACAGTGGAAACTATGTGCAGCACATGTTTGGATTAAATTCTCTGTTGATTTCTCTTGATTTATAGGTTAAAACCCAGCCAGTGCAAGTCTTCCCCCCACCCTCCCAATTTCTGTCTTGACCTAAGTGTTCAGTATTTTGTCAAACTACAATTTTTGTTATTTTTAACCTCATAAAAATGATTAAAATTTCAAAAAGCCCTGCACAAGATTGGAAGATAGTTTTTCTGTTTTTGTTCCAAGAATTATTTCACATTTCTGAATTAACACCGTTCCAGGTCCAGAGAACCACATGATCTCATTGCTCTTAAACACAGATTTCTCATTATTAATTTTTTCATATGTCAAACCAGAAAATAGAGCTTCAGATCCATAAGCAACACATATGGTGATGGCACTAGGGTTAATGCAAGACCCAACTGTGACATAATCCTCTCTGGAAAAACCTTCCTTCCCTGACAGCGATAACGTCTTTCTTTTCTCCTTTTTCTTTCTCTTCCTCCTCTTCCTCCTCTTCTACTTTCTCCTCCTCCTCTTTCGGTTTTTTCTTTCTTTGGTTTCCAAGTGGAACATTTGTGTGTGTGTGAAAGGCCTAATACACCTTGAAATCCAAGCTCATGTCTCAGAGAGAATTGAAAAGTTGCTCAAAAGGAGAGTCCAAGAAGACATCTGTAGCTTTGAGAAAACATGAGCAGGGTTGGGTGCTCCCAACAGGAGATTGTCCATCAGAAACTAACACTAGTTTGAGTAACTACAAACCAACTAAGACAGCTACCTGGCCACTTTGAGGTCCTCATGCTAGGGAACCAACAAGCAAAGGCGGGGCTCTCTATACTGGACAAGTGATTGAACCTGACTATTAAGAGGAAACTGAGTCCCTACTAAGTGCTAAGAACAGGAAAGGGTATATGTGGAATATAGGCAATCCTGGGGATATCTCTTAGGAACACTCTGCCCTGTGATAAAAATGAATGGAAAACTACAAGTCAGTGAAGACAGGACTACAAGTAGATTTAGGATTTGAGTCATTCCACCCAACATGGAATACTAGCTGTGGGGCTTCCTGAGGGCAAAGAAAATATAGAAAAGATCATGGAAGGAAGTATAATTACCTGCTATGGTGATTTGACCAGTTGCAGAAACTACGACTATTGTAGTTATGAGCATTTCTTCTTTTCTTTCATGTATTTGTGTGGATCTATATTTATACGGGTTTAAACATACAACACACATATATGTTCTTTTCATATATTCTTTTTCTTTTTCCTCTTCTCCTATTCTTTTACTATAACATATAAGATGTGATAAAAGTGGTAAGCCTTACCTCTTGGTATTTAAGTTACAGGATATTAAAGGGAGAGTATGATTCAGCTACTTGTAATAGTGAAAGTGAACGTAACCCAAAGATGAATAAAGTATGTCCTCTCTTGGACAGGATTAGCCTATTTCCACTTGTGTAAAGGACGGGTGCATCATGGTAGGAGAAAGCATGATTTGGCCATTTTATCTTTATTTGGAAGTTAAATAGAGAACAACAACAAAAGAGAGAGATACACTAAGTTTATAGAAGTTGCACTGTTCTGCAGGCTTCCTAAGGGCAGATCATCCCATTGTCAACTTGGTGAAGCTAGAAAATTTCCCCAAATTCCCTTCTCTTCCTCTCCCTAATCTTCATGGTTCCCGGTTAGAGTTGGCCAAAGGAGGAACTTGTTCAAGATTTTGAAGGTAGAAGTAAATCAGTGGCCATTACTCTTGGCAGATACACAATACGTGTCCAGATACGGTTGTAGAGAAATGCAGAGTTTCTCACTATTCTTTGCTCTGTGTCCAGTTTGTATTCTAGATTGCTAACCTGCTGACCAATTTTCAGCTCTGAGCTCAGTATAAAGGCATCAGCTTCCGTAGACTCCTCGAAGAGCCCCCCTTTGCTGTCCACTGCAAAGGCTGGATGAACTTGACTTCTCATAGCATCCTGTAAGTGCTAACTGTTCACCTGGATCTGTGCTTCAGGAGATCAATAGCTCTTTCTTTGAAACTCTTATTCCTCTTTCAATACCTTCAGTTTCCCAGTTTCTTCTCTCACACTTGTGAAAGGTCTAATTCCCATAATAAACCCTTTACTCCCATAATATTCACTGTTACTGTGCCTCTCTGATGGAACCCTGACTGATACAACCTACAACCTAACAGGAATTACAGAAGATACTTCCATGAAAACAGTCATCTCCTAAGGGGATGTAGTGAGGTTCTGAGGTGAGCAGCGGGAAACAATAGGTGTTAGATACGAGATCGCACAAACCAGCGACAGTCAATCAGGCCAAGAAAAGATAGCTAAAAATAGACTGAATCCTTCAAATCCTCCTTTGAAAAAATAATATTTCTTAATTTCAGAAAAGATTTCAATTACTGTTTATCTCCCACCTTCTCACTGGCATCTTTTATAGATATTTTTTAAAAAATGCCAATAGTGCCCAGCATAGGTTAGACAGAGACATAATTCCAGGGTGAAGCTGTGGACTCCCAAGCCAGGCATCTTGGAATTGTACCCAAAGGACACACATAAATGGTAGGTGAACTCAGGGCCACCTGCATCTGAGGACTTTCTCTGTCCATTCTCATCACAGCACTTGAAGGTGGTGCTCAGATTCTACCTTGGTCTAGATCCCAGCCTATTTCATTGTAGTTCCGGAGCTCTGACATTCTCCTTCATTTCTGGACATTTTTCAATTCTCTAGTAAAGTGTTACCAACCTTTCGGCGGCATATTCTACTGATCAGTATCAAAAGACATGGGTTCCACATAATAGAACCAAAAAGCTAAAACTTTCTTTAGCAAAGGACTTTATAGGTTTCCAGGCATTCCATGATCATATCGATCATTTATTTTAAGTGTTCAGGATGTAAATGTTGTAACAGGGACATGGGGAATATGTTATACTGCTCTGGCTTTTAACATAAGGAAATAGAAATAGAAATTCTATGTATAGCTGGAAACAGTCTTGAGCATGTGGCATATAAATAGTCTCGGGCATAAGGCTGAGACGTAAATCAGCCTTGTAATTAGTGTCATACGTGCAGACGGATACAGAGTTCAAGACGCAATTAATTATGAGTAATTTTTCTGACATAGAAGCCTGCATCATACTGTATCCAACTCATTGTTTCAACCCCCTGGTGTTACACATTCCACTTTTGAAAACCCTGGTTCGTGGAAGGTTTCTCATCCCCTAAGGGGGCCTCTGAGCCAGGTGGGATGGAGGACAGACAGAAGCAGATGCATCCCAAGCACCTGAAAGTATGTTTATGATTTCACTTGGGGGGAATTCATCTCTTGGAGCTCTTTGATCACAGGCAACAGGAACAAACTTTGTCCAAAGCAAAGAGGAATTTGGAGGAAGAATGGGAAGCAGTTCTGATGATACAAGGTAAAGCTGGAGCCGTGGAGGGGGCGGGTCGAAGGGGCCAACACTAACAGGCAATCTCTTCAGAAAGCTACTTGCTTGAACTGCAGTCAGCGCTAGTCTTGAGTCACTCTGCTCAAGACTCAGCTTCAAGGAGAAGGGACCATCAGTTCTGCTTAAGTTTCAGGCTACCCTGGCCAGAAGCAAGTGGTTGTCAGACCCTTGAAGACTACGCATTGGGAGAGGAATGGTTTCTCATAGAAAAATCAGGATGTTCTTACCAGATAGTGAGGTCATAGCATTATGAAAAGATGGGTCTCATGGTATCGGTCCACTGACATTCTGTACAGGGGAAAAGATAGGGTGGCCCGAGGACAAACTCCTCTCAGTGCTATGCTTCCCTCTCCTCTTTCCCTATTCAGTATCCCTGGGTTTGGGGGGGTTACCCAGATCCAGATGGTATTTGTATTTCCAAGAGCCCCAGCCAGTCAATGTCTGACATATGTCACATGAAGAAAGTTATGAAAGGAAAGCCAAATGACAATTGGGACAAAATTTTCCAGACAGCTCTCTGTATCTAGATCCCAGTTACAAGGAGTCTGAAAAGTTTCATTATCTAGGCAGAGAAATCCCCCAGAGGAGTTTTCTAAGGCTGTTGAATTTCTTTGCTGCCCAACAAATGCTCAGTTCTCAATCCCAAATCCCTTCCCTCCGGTCAAATGCATCTTTTGGCCCCAATCCGGACTCCCATTTAGATAGCTCCTAATATCTGGAAAAGCCTCACAGCAAAGCCAATGAGTCAGTTTTCTGAGTCTCTTCAAATCCCCAGAGATTTCCCTCCAGAAGCTTCCACCAATGCCCTGAGGATGTATAAATATGTCTGAACATCTAGTTAAGTGTACGCTGTGGGAGTATTTGTACATAGATTCATTTATCTGCCTTTGTCCTGTCTCCCGTTTGAGATCAGAAGAGTCCCAAGGAGAAGGTCACATCTGGTTCGTTCTTCTGCCTCTCCCCACGGCGTCTCACAGAGTGTATGCTTGATCAGTGCTAGTAACTAACTCACATAAAGAATGTGGCGGAAAGGCAACATGTTAGGAGACACAGAATTGGGTTCTAGTGCCAGTTTTACAGTTCGCTAGCTGAGTGACCACGGGCAAGCCATTGAACCTCACCGAGCCGCCATCCTCTCCTCTTTGCCAAGGTGGCCACAATCCATTCCAGCTTTATGCCAGAGGGCTAGTGCATGCTCAAATGAGGGAGCCGATATGAAAGTGGCTTATAATCTCAGCTATGGACATGCCGCGTAGTTATTAGTTTGCCCTGGCACGCTAGAGACCATTTGAATGAAAACCAGAGAAGTTCAGCCAGCCCTGGAGATGCTGGTACTCCAGTTCTTCCTGGACAGTGTCTCGTGTTTATGCCTTTTGGGGAACATTCAAGCTAGGAGACCACAGAGCAGAGGCCCTGCTGTTTTATTTCGAGCACAGCAACAAGCACATTAAAAACAAGGCCTGCTGAACACCGGCGGCGATGAAATACTTTATCAGAGGACATTAAGGAGTCAGGCTCTTCCTTTCTCAGCAGTATTTCTCTAATGTCTCTTTTTCCATCTGTCTCTACCATGAAGACCCTTGTTCACACCCAGGCTGTTTCCTGCCTGGATCCCTGCCACCTCCTACTGCCTGACTTTCTATCTCTTGCCTCCTGACCCTGCTTCAGTGCCAGACAGTCCAGGATGCCCCTTCTCAATTCAACCTGGAGTGGCTTCTGGGTTTCTATCCATCCTGCCTTGTCTGTTGAGAGGAATAGAGATCTTTAAAATTGCCTTTCATATCACTCCAGTGTTTCCTGTTATCCTTTCTTCCCCAGTTATGAATTCTGTTTGCTTTTCTTCCTAAAATTGCCTGCTCAGAGCAAAAGCTCAAAGAGCTTTACCTCCTGTCTTGGTCTTTTCTTTTTGTGGGTTTAATATAAATCAGTTTTGCTGTCTCTGGAAACTAAAAGCAACGTATAACCCAAACCCCAGCATTGCAAGATGGTTCTGAAGTCTCGGTAGAAAGTCCGAGGAGATTAACATGAAAAGGAACTCCTATCTTGCAAACATTTGCTGGGGAACCCGCCATTCCGTAATCACCCCAGTGCTGAGTGCTCTGATCTCTTGGTCAAAAACTATGCAGGAGTTTTGCTCCCAGCTTTTCTCCTAAACCTGGACCCAAATTCCTTTCTTTAGAAGCATCTGGTCTCCTCATTTAACTTGGCCAAGCACAGCTTGACAAGCCTCCCCCACTGTGATGGCACAAAAGGAGGAAAAGGAGACCTGAAATCAGCCTGATACAGCCTCAGACTTCAATTCCATGCTATTTAAGGTGAAGTAAACCATCAAAGTGATATATTAGGGAACTCTGTGCAGCAAAGCCATGTTCATTCAAAACTAAAGGCAGGGAAGAAGTGGATTTAGAATAAATAGTTCTGGTGCTTTGGGAAGAAATGACTGGAAATTCTATCCTGCTGTGCCTTTCCTTCAAAATAATAATGGCCAACAGTATTTGTGTTCTTCAGAGTCAACGGAGTGCTTTTACAAATGGGGGGCATCAAAGAACAGCATAGTACTAATTTATATTTGACTCTTTCTATTTTCAAAATCCTTTTGGACTGGACACCTCAGTTCATCCTCTCCTGAATTTTAGAAGGTGGATAAAGTGAGCTTTATTCAATCAATCATTCACCTCCCGTTTATTGGATACCGATCGTATGCCTGGCGCTACTCTAGGTCCTGGAGACAGAAGCCCTTGAGTAAAGCAGATGAAGCCCTGAGCTCATGGAGCTTCTGTTCTAATAGGGGAAAAAGACAATAAGCAAATGTGGACAAATATAGACTATATCAGATGGAATCAGGTGGGGATCAAAGCAGGACATAAAAATAAAGCAAGGTAAGGGACCAGCAAGGCATAGGGGCGTTCTGTCAGGTGGTTTCTGATGGAATGATACTTGAGCCAGGGACGTAAGGAACTGAGGACTGAGATGAGCAGATGCCTGAGGGAACAGAGGGCTCAGAGGAAACATTTAGGCAGGAATGTGCTTGGCTTGTTAGAAAACTTGCAGGGAGGCCAGCATGGCTGAAGCAGAGTGACGAGGCAGAGAGAGGTAGGAAATGAGGTCAGAGAGATGTGAGAGACAAGACATGTAAAGTCCTGTCGGACATTGCAAAGGCTTGGGCTTCCAGCCTGAGCGAGTGGGAAGTTTGTCCACAATTTTAAGCAGAGTAACATGATCCTATTTACAGTACAAAAGGGTTACACGGGCAGAGCCTGTGTGCTGTCCCCCAGCACCCATTCTGTCTTACTTGCATAATAATGGAAAACCCAAAGTTTTAGCTGGACTCAGGGCATCCCAGAATAAAGACTGTATTTCCCAGCTTCTCCTGCAAGTAGGTATTACCACATGACTAAGTCTGGCCAATAGGTAATAAGTGGAAATACTGTGTGATGCTTCAAAAGATCATGCCTAAAAGATAGGCAGTTTGTACCTTTTCACCTTTTCCTTCTCTGCTCTGTCCTTCATTCTCTGCCGAGAATGCAGATGTGATGTGATGATTGGAGCTCTAACTGCCACATGAGGGTCACATCTGTAGATGGCATAGCGGTGAATTGGAAGAAGCTTAAGTCCCCAAGGACTTTCTGAAATAGATCCATATCTGCCCACACAGGCTGCCTCCACATATTTGTTTCTCTGTTTCTGGCAGCACAACCCAGGCTTAATTGCTACACTCTTTCTGGCCACTGTGTTAGAAATAGACTATAAGGGGGGACAACAGGAAAAACAAAACAATACACAACAACAACAACAACAACAACACAACAGGGATCATCTCTATTTCATGAATGAGAACACTGAGGCTCGAAGAAGTTAAGTGAAGGCTATTAGGATTGTGCTTAAAGGGTTGGCGTTTAAAAATCAGCAAACCTGTCTATGTAAATCCCGCCTCCAGCATTTTCTAGCCTGTAACCTTGGGCAAGTTCCTTAGCCTCTCTAGGCTTTGATTTCCTCACCTGTCATATAGGGATGATAACAACACCTATCTGAGATTATTACTGTGATTATCAAGCAAAATAAAGTATTTTATTTTGTTGGACTCCTCACCTGTTAGTTCCCTGTCCCTCTTTCTCTCATTTCTACCTTTCCACACCTCTGTCTATGCCCAGGAAAGAGCAATCCTTCCAAGGTTAGGATGCGTCACACACAATTAAGAGGAATTATTTTTGGTAGTAAGTAAGGAAGAGAGAGAGAGAGAGAGAGAGAGGAGAAAGGAAGCCTTTGCACATGAATGGATATGATCGACTTTCAAGGACTCAGAGGCTCTCAGTTCACAGGAGAAAAACATCAGGAGAGGCTCTGGATGTGCTGAAAGATCTAAGGAAACAAAGCCAACGGTTCAGCCTTCAGCCTGGGACGTTTTCAGTGCTCCAAGCTATTCCCTTTCTGACTCCCTTCTTTTCTCTCCCCTTCTCCATCGCCTCTTCTCTTTCCTCTTCCAAAATAAAAATAGGAATAGTGAAAAATTTGGTAAATCATCTTGTTCTCCAGCTGTTTTTCCTTGAAGTGCCTGAATGTTTCAGTGGCCTGGCAGGATGTTTTGAGACTGTGTGGAGCGCACTCTGTGTGTGTGTGTTTTGTTCATCTGAGTACTGGGCTTGGCAATGCAAAGTGGCCCATACATGTTTCCTTTTTGGTAGCGGATTCTTTTCCTAATTATGTTTTGCTCAGGCTAATATTAAAAGGAATTGGCTTCCTCTGACAACAGTAAGTGTAATAATAACAGGAAATGGCCCAGAATCACACAATAGTAAAAATAGAGCTGGAAGAGAAGCAACAAGACTCTTGAGAACATTTTTGCTGCCAATCTTTTCCATTTCATCTCATCCCATCCCATCCAACCCCATCCCATTCCATCCATCTATCCTTCCATTAAATGCTTGGAAAATTATGAAATGGTTCAGAAGACTATGTTTATAACTGGTAAAACTAATGGGGAGCCTGAAAATTTCAACTTTCTTCTATATCAAATACCAAAAATTAGATATAAGATACGCATGTCAGTCTCTCTGTAAAGAATGACCTGTATAATGACTAATGTAACTCTTTTGTAAGAAAGGTTGCGTCAAAATAATACACTTCCACTAATTATACTCCACATTGAAGGCTCTGATAAGTCCTGTAGAAAAGCAACCTGGCTAAATTTGTCTAACCTCGTGAGGCCCAAATGTTTTTGACTATGGAACTAATTTTTCCTTTTTCCAATGACTACTTATAAATTTTGGAACCAGGACTACAGAATGCAAACCTTTCAAGGTGTTACGTGGTTCTCAAGGGAATGATCTACTTGTGTTCTGAATGCTGCCTCCTGGACATTTAGCCCTAATACAGTGTTCTTTAATTTTGTTAGCTGGTTGTTTACGCCTCCATAAAGAGGCTATTCTCTTAACAATAGTATATTCTGTTCATCAATATACTTAATGCCACCAGAAATTTAGAAGGTAAAATGCCTTTACAAGCTGATAACCATCGCCTTGACTTTATCTGGCCAGGTGAACATTCAGGAGGAGGGAAAGACAGTATCTATGTGCCAAAGCACTTTATTTTCCTCCCTTCCCTGCACAGAAAGTTCTTGGTCTCATTTCTACCACAGGATGGACTCTCAGGCCAGTTCACTTCACACCAAACACAGCCCCTTTCTGTTAAAGAGAGAGATAAGAACCAGTAACAATCACTTCACTTCCCTATATCTGGGGAATGGAGCATCCATTGTAAATCCACCAACGACTGTCAGGGTAAATGGATGGATGAAGAGCCTAACCTGTATGTATGGTAAATGAGGTGACAGGAGACAAGGCCTAGGTCAGAGTTCAGGGAAAGCCGGTCTGAGCATGCTCAGTTGGCCCAGGTTTATTCAGTAGACTCGGTACACAGCAAGCAACAATCAGTGAGCATGTTTGATGAATGACAATTGCCAAATGGAATCACACACGGTACCAAAGCCCAGCTAAGCCCAAAAAGGGTCAGCCTGTGGACACAAAGGCTTTTTATTAGGTGAGACATCTGCTCCAATCTCTGTTGCCAATTAGGTCGTCATTAGACTCAGCCAACACTTATTGATAGCAGAGATGCCATTGAGAGGAGACATTAACACCTTTACCACTCACTGTAAATCAGGGGCTGCTGTGGTCCTCTGAGAGCCTCTGCAAAACACCTCCCTCTGGCTTTTCCAGCTAGTGCTTCTCCCACTGCTGGAATGACGCACACCCTGAGTGACAGTCTAAATAACCAGGCCCGTGGGATCAGTGACAACTTCCAGGGCAAAGGGAATGAGCTCCATGGGAAGTTTTATAACAAAATGTTTATGTACTTTTCAAAATAACACACACGTAGTAGAAAATCTAGAATACTACAGATCATCAAGGGAAGGGAATAAAGACCACCTGGAATGAACTAATTCTAATATATCTTCTTCTATCCTTTTTTCCTCTGCATTTGCTATTTATTTGTACAGAGTTGAAATGATGCTGTTCCCGGTATAAAAGCCTTTCTGTCATTCCACTCCAGCAACACTGGCCCCCTTGAGACCCTCCAGACCTGCCAGGCATGTTTGTACCCCAGGGCCTTTGCACTTGCTGTTCTCCATGGATTGTTCTTCCTTGGGATTCTCCAACGACTAGCTTCTTCTCCTTCAGTTCAGTAAGCAAATGTCATCTCCCTCTAGAGGACTTTCTGACCACACCAGCTGAAATAATTTTTTCCCTTTGTCATTCTTCTATTCCCTTGCTCTGCTTTATTTTCCTTAAATGCACTACATTACCTGATATCATATTATGCCATTATTGTTTCATTATGAATGATTTAAGCTTCACAGCAACTTAAGCTCCAAGAAGGCAGATGTTTTGTTTTATTCACCACTGAATCCCCATAAGTTAGAACAGTGTCTGGCCTGTTACAGGTTCTCAATAAATATTCAACGCAAATGAGTAAATAAATATTTTTTGCAACTTGCATTTTCCCCCTTTAACAATATCGTACAGAGCCTTCAGGGTCACTAAACATTCTTCAGAAAACCATTTTTTAAAACGACATCACATTCTACACTGTGACTAGATTATGGGCTTAATCAATCTCCTATGATTTGAACATTTGGGTTAAGTGGTCCTCCCATACTCTCCCCCCACTTCTAAACACATGTAGTGCATTGAAAGTATTTAAATGATTTATCTATGACGGGAAAAATTTTACCCTGAAAACTTAGTTGGAAGCTTGAACTGGCGGAAACAGTCATTAGTAAGCTCTCGAGGAGAAGGTGAGAAAACTGAGGATGGGTCCTTATCAGCAGTCTTGGTGGTGAGTGACATGACAGTCACCTCACATGTTGTTTTATACAAGTACTTAAAGCTACAGAGAAGAAGAAAGAACACAGAGTACATGGGTATTGTGGGCTGAATTGTGTCATGTTGAAGCCTTAATCCCCAGTACCTCAGAATGTGATTGCATTTGGAGAGAGGGTTTTTAAGAGGTAATTAGTATAAGCTCTGATCCAATCTGACTGGTGTCCTTATAAGAAGAGGAAATTTGGACACAAAAGGGAACAGCAGGGATAAACACAGAGGGAAGACCATGTGAAGGCGCCGTGAGAAAGCCGCCAGCCATCTGCACACCAAGGAGAGAGGCCTCAGACGAAACTAAACCTGTTGATACCTTGAGCTTGGACTTCTAGCTTGTCGAAATGTGAGAAAATAAAATACATTTCTGTTGGCTAAGCCACTCGGGCTGTGGTATTTTGTTATGGCAACCCTGGAAAATTTATACAATAGAAAAGTACAATGCTGTTAAGATGCCCCTGAAAAAGCATTTGAGGCTTCCTAAATATACTTTTTTTTTTGTCTATTGAAGGTCAAAATTTTCAATGCAAACGTTTCTAAAATCAAAATAGAAGTCAGTCAGCGCATATGAACCAACAGTCCCACATTTACTTTGATGCAACTTTTTCTTAAGTGGTTCATCTTAAAAAATTAAACAACAAAAATTAACGTTTAGTCTGAAAGTCATCAATGTGATGTCAAAGGTCTGGTAGTTTCTGGGCCCCTTAAAGGCATATTTTATTTCCCTTGCTCTGTATCCACCCATTTAGTCCTTAGTTAATTAATGTGAGTAGTATTTAGTAAGCTTATAGTGTGGGCCAATTCCTGGGGACACCCAGTGAATAAGACAGAGGTCCCCTGGACAATGTGGAACTTAACTCTATTGAGGGAAAGAGTTAAAATAATAAGCAATTACAACATGACACCTCCTACTGACAGAGGGAGGCTTAGTCTCCTAAGTCAGGAGCCAGCAAACTTTTTCTATAAAGGACCCGAAAGTCAATAGTTTCAGTTTTGGGGGTCATGTGGTCTCTATCTCAGTACTCAACTCTGCCATTAGAGAATGAAAACAGCCCTAGATATTATTTAAACAATGAGCATAGCTGTGTTCCAAAAACTGTATGCAGGCCAGATTTGGCCCAGGGCTGTAGTTTGCTGACACTTAACCTATGTCCTACCCTGGACAATGGCTTGACCATCTTTCCAGGCCAACACAGAACATCTTCATATAAATGTCCTGTCATGTGAGGTGTGTCCAGTCAAGTATGGATAAGTACTTGGGCTTTGCAGCATATGAAAGACAACAAATGATGCTGCAAGATCTGTCTGAGATCCGTTAATACACAGAACAGGAAGTCATATATCTCAGCTGGTTCTGCTGAAATACGAGGTCAGGTCACCTGAGCTTATGGTGCAGTCCCTCCCCTCCCCCAACTCTTCGGAACACAGAACACCACCCTTTTATACAATTGAAGCCAGCAATGCCTGGCAGCTGTAACTAATGTTTTGTGCTGAGCTGACCGCCTCTGAGTATAACTGTCCTCCATTAGAGTTTATTCATGCTTCCTATCCAAGTTTCCAAAGCCTTCACTCTCAAAACAGTGCTTCTCAGAAACCAGGGTTTGTGGCCTAAACCGCCTGTACCACACCCTGAGGTAAAACTTCCAGGCTACATTAAAACATGGGTGTGCACAATTTCCAGAGGTTTCTCTGGAGAGTTGATCCACCTGTATATAGCCATGGCATAAGGCCTTCAATCTTTTAATTATATGTTCTCTGAAACCCTAACATTTCAGTATAAAAAAGAGCAAAGTTCAGAATTAGTGGGAGCTGGGCCATAATCATGAGTGAACCTATGAACATCATTCCACATAAAAAAAAAAAGTTGCCAGACTATAAGCATAGACAAGGTGTAAAACATAGAGGACCATGGCTCTTGATTCATGTATTCAACAAACCTGTATTCATTGCTCGCTATGGGCCAGGCACCATTCCAGGTGCTGGATGAGACCAAAATCCCTGCCCTTATAGAGACTGCCGTCTAGATCCAGAAAAGCTTCCTAGTAAAGGAGACATTTGAGCTGGAAGCGGTCTTTATATTGCACAACTCCAGGGGCCGCCATTCACGTCACCATCTATGTCAATGGCACTTCCTAGAGTTGTGAAATGGACAGTGTGTGGAGTCTTACATGGTGGTTGAAACTCGAATCTTGAAAGACTAGGATTTTCATAAGCACAGAAGCTGAAGGATGACAGTCCCAGTAGAGGGCAATAGTATGTGCAAAGGTATCGAAAATCATTTATTTAGTGCCCAGTGTTTACCTGACTCTACGCCTTGGGGCTACTAGGAGGTGAATTCTTGTGACCTGTATTATAAAAATGCACCACTCCTTCAGTCATAGAATTTTAAAAATAGTTATTGAGCACTTTCCGTGATTCAGGTTCTGCTATAAAACGTGGAGATGTAGCAGTGAACAAATTGGAAATGGTGCCCAACCTCATAATTCACAGTGCAGTGGGAAAGACATGTTAAATAATTACAAAAATGGGCATTCCTACTGTAAAGAACCAGGTCTTAAGAGCATATATAACATGGGGTAACGTACCTAATTTGGGTGGTTTGGAGACTTTTGTGATGAGAGAGGGTGGAAGAAAGGGGATAAAAGCATGAGAGAGGGAATAGATTTGGATTATTTGAGAAATCCGACGTCCACAGCCAAAACAAATCAGGAGCATCTTTAAGGAAAGTGGGCAGCTCTCCGCACCCCCCAAAAATGCACCATCTTTTGTTAATCCCAGGTACTACGTCTCCATGGGAATGAGTCGGGGGGAAAGTTGACTTCAGTGTGCGTTCTGCAGAGAGACAGCCTTCTTTCTCTAAATGACAGTATGGTCATCATTATGAGAATTACTGAGTATTAAGGGAACAGAGTCTGGCTTCTCTTGGAAACATCCAGGCAGAGCAATCCCACAGACAACCTCTGTAAGGAGGGGAAGAGTGGTCCATTGATAAACTTGGGAGTTGGAAAGAGGATGCAATGTGTTAATGCAGAAATTATGGACTGGGCTGATTTCTGAGGTCAGACTTCCCTGAAGATATCTGACATATGATCCAGAAGCCAGCAGATGCACCACATAATAGACATCTGGTCAAATTAACCTCAAAGGACAACGTCCCTCAGGACGGTTAGGGAAGATGTTCTACGGTCAACACAAACACAGCAACAGTGGGATCAGAGGAGAATTCCAAACATCTTGGACTAGTTCTCAAACTCCAGCATATACCAGAATCACCAGGAGGGCTTGTGGAAACAGGTGGCTAAGCCCCACCCTCAGAGTTCGCGAATCAGGAAGTCTGGGGGTGGAGGCAGAGAATTTGCTTGTCTTCCAACTTCCCAGGTGGTGCTGATACTGCTGGACCATATTTTCATTACCACTGTCCCCGCACATATTGTGGGGGTTTTCAGGATCTGGCCCCAAGTCTCTTGTTCACACTTCTTTGCCATAGTTGGGTTACCATGGTGCCCTTGACCATCCCAGAAAGTGAGATTTTCTTTCACATGCTGAGAACATAAATGAGGTCTTCTCTACATATCTGTTTAGTCTGTTCCCTCCACCCTTTATTCCTCATTTGTGGAATGAAATCCTTCAAAGAATGGCTTAAATATTGCTTTCTCCATCAAACTTTACCCTTATCTCTAAACTTCTGTAAAAATAACTTTTTAAACTCATCTAGTATTCTGTGCACTAATCTCTGGGGTAGATTGTGATCTCGCTAAAGATAGGAACCTTGTCGCTTAGGCATTCATTCAACGAGCATGTATGAATTACCAGTTGGGTTCATGTGCCTGGGCCCAGCTGTGAGCTGAGGCTGTAATGGTGAAAGATACACTTCCCAGGAGCTTATTTCATTGGGAGAAATTCAAGTAAACTGGTAACTACCATACAGAGCGATCAGTACAAAAGGTTGGTTATGGAAGTCCTTGGCAAAGACACTGACATAGCGTTGGCTGGTTCAGGAAGGACTTTCCAGAAGAAATGATTCCTTTCTGACATGTGAAGGATGGATGGGATTTAATGACAAACGGTATAGGAAGAGAAAAGTACGGAAAGGAAAAGGGTGACTCAGGCCAGAGATGAGAGAGGAGGTCTGGCTGAAGAGTCAATCTGAGGAAAGGAGTGCCTCCAAGAGGTGCAGCTGGAGAAAAGCTGGGGATGATTTTTGAAATCCTTAAATACTGTGGGTAGCAGTTTTGATTCAATTAGGAGCTAGAAACCATATGGTAGGTTAAACAGAGGAAGTTTTAAGCCATAAATTGATAACTGACATGCCATGATGTCAGAACATTTTTAATGAACTACCACTTTCTCTTCTTAATTCATGCCCAAGATGGAAAAGCAGTGCTTTCTACAAATAATTACTTTTTTATTTTAATTTTCTATGGAGCCTACTACATACACAGCAACAATAAAAACACCACCGCCACACCTAGCCTTGAGTTTGGAGCATATTTTCCACCTAAAGCCATGTTCCAGATTCAGGACTGGGCACAGAGTGCCTGGGAGTTCCTCAAGCCAAGCCTCAGGGAAATTCATCCAACATTCCCAATTGCAATGAATCCCCAAATCTAAAAAAGGCAATTTGTGCAGTGCCCATTATGGTTTTCTTATGGAAGTTTCTGTACAGCTGTGGTTAGGGTCCTCCCAGTGTTTATGAAGGGATGAATCACAGAAAACAAGTGAGCGTGCATTATTCCAGAACACTGACCATACAATACATTTATGTGCAATACCTAACACCCTTCATAGTAAACACATGAAATTTAGACATATGTATTTGTATAAAAAGGTTTTTTGCAATGGTAAATAATCTTTCATTGTGTATGTTCTAAAGCCTTAAAAACAAAACAAACAAACAAACAAACAAACAAACAAACAAAAAACCCTGAAATCAACTCTATTCTACCCCTTTATAATACTTGATTCGGTTACAATAGGAATCTAGTGATAAACAAATGGGATCAGAGACTTCAGCCAAATAGTTCAGTTCACTTATCTGGCTGAGAAGGAAGGTAAGAAGAAGGTTAGGAGTAGTGGGGATAAGCCATAAAATGCCTACGGTAAGAATTATTAAAATTTTTGTAGGACCTTTGGGTGTTTGAAAGGCGACTTCTAACAACACTTTCCTTTTGCACTTTTGATCCTCCTCCGGCCTTCTAATTGCTCCCCTCATTCTCCTGTCTGGCACTTACTCCCTAAATGTGGTCTTCCTAAAGGTTCCAGCTTCCATCTGATTCAACACTCTCCCCTCTGTATGCTGTCAAACCCATTGATGGCTTCAACTACCAAATGTGAATTCCCAGCTTTGAACACCAGTCCCATATTTTCAGCTGCCTGTTTATTGTAACTGAGTTATTCTGTCCAGTCCTTTACTTCCTCTCAGTTAAAGAATAATAATATATCCATGTCCGTTGCCATGTAATTAGGCAGGACATCCCATAGAGTGAGTAGAATACATTTCCCCACCACTTTGATGTTAGGCTTTGCCACGTGAATTGTTTTGGCCAATGGAATGTTAGTGGTTGTGAAACAAGGAGAAGTTTTATGAGCCTGCCTGACTTGGATGGCTTCTCGTGCCTCTGTTATCACTAGGAGAGGAATATAGCTTATGTGGTTGCTGGTCCCAGGATGAGACATCTGGAGAAGACCTGAACGTAACCTGCAGCCTGGGGCCCGGTGGGGCCAGAGGGAGAGATTACACAGGTACATGAGAGAACTTTTGGGGGTGACAGATATGTTCATTATCTTGATTGTGGTGATTTTTTCATGAATAAATTCATACATCAAGACTTACTAAATTTTAAATGTTTGCAGTTTATTGTATGTCAGTTATACTTCAATAACTATTCAAAATATATTCTTGTTTTTAAATGAGCAACTATTACATAAAAGTTCAAAATGAATAATATTTTGTCATATTAATGACAGATTCATTTGTAACTGTTCTTCATGTGAGGTAAGTTTCACATACAGTTGGGTTCTTTTTCTTTCTTTACTTACAAAATTACAGTATTCTAAATAAATTGACTTATTGTACCTATTGTCTTTGAGAGTTACCCATAATATATTTTTGAGTAATAAAAAGCAAGTTGCAGAGTAAAATGTATGGTAAGATGTCATCCTTTTGTTAACAAAAAGAATGAGAAGGAAGAGAACAGATGTGTGTTTATTCATATATTAATTTACATGTTTAAGCATAGAGGAAGACGGTTGGAGCTGGTGGCAAGCATTCAGTAGTTTGGGATATCTAGTCGATAAGGGTATCTTATCCAAATGCTGGAAATTGCCTTTTTCAACTTGGGAGATATTTATTAGTCAGTGAATTCCTAATGCACCCATTTTGTTACTTTCTGCTCTTGAAAGTATTTCTTCATGGTATGTTGAAGCATTTGAATGTGGTTTGAAAATATGACCAATAATGTATCATCAATGATTATCTTCAACAAGTGAAGAACATCATCAAATACTGGGAATGACTTAAATTCCCAGCGATGGAAGAGTTTATACCAGTTTGGTTTTCTTAAGTAATCCTACGATGCTATCTAATCCTTGACAGTAAAGGTCAGGGCATTTTGGAACCAATATGGAGAATATATATATCATTGAGATAGCTCACTTGAGCCATGTTTGGAAATGATGTTTTCCAAAGGGTATTTTAGTGTCGTGGAAAAATATTGCTTTTTCTCATCTTTCATTTGAAAAAAATTATAATTGCACATTGCCCCTCAAGAGCCAGCAAATGCTAGTGCCCAAAAGCAGACTGTTACTATACTCGCTGCTCAGTTGATAACAAAGAACAAGACTCATTAGACAACTTATATTCATTAGACATGGTTTGCTTGGATTTGGAATTTTCACCACTTTTTTTCAACCCTGACTCAAGAGCAGGTGGCATAGCATCAGGATCACCTTGTTGCACAACTTTGAGGGGTAATAGTGCAATTGTCTTCCTAGAGCACAATGTCAATACTGTTTCTTGGAGTTCTTTCTGCTGGTTCTCTTTGAATCAGGTGGTGTGTGAAATGGCACTGGGTGCGAGCTCTTTTATTTGCTGGGTAATGTCATCACCGCTAATTCCAGCCACCTTTTGTAGCCTGCACGTGAATCACAAAATAACTGTTAACTGCATGGAAAATGTCTTCTCCTCAGGTGGGGACTTAAGCAATTAAATGGAGCAAGATGTTATATTTTGCACTTGCCCCTCACATGTGTCCTGCATAAAAGCTAAGAGCTATTCAGACTCTGCATATCAATACTCATCCATCAATAAATAATAGCAATTTCTCTCTGTTGTGCACCACCCCAAATAGGAAATCCAGAAGTATCATTGGATGAGGGGACCTTGCCAAAGCCTCATCCTGATTGCTTCCAGGGCATAATATTTTTTTATGAGGCCAGTCTTAATAATGGTCTCGGCCACAGGGTGGCTAAGTTGTTTTGCTTCAGGGGATATGAATTTGGATGATTCTTAAAGAGTTTTGGTCTCTTCACTTCCTTAACTAATTCACTAATTTTGTACTGGAAAACATTATTTTGTTCTTTTTCTGGGGATACTCAAGTAATACCATTAGGCTTTGTTTAGAAATTAAGTGAAAGTATTGTTAGCTTTATGTTTCTACTCTATAAAATTTCAAAACAGATAACACCCTGGGTATTAGAGAGTAATATGATCTAGCTGTCAGATATTCATTCATTCATTTTGAAAGTCAGGATCCTCTAGGTATAATTTGTTTATGGTAAAATGTACTCTCAGACATTAATTTTTATTCTTCTGGTGAACACATTTGGGGGAAATGTCACATCAGCATACATAGTCACTTGTCCCAACACAGACATATTGACACTTACACTTGAGTCCTTTTTCTTGTTCATAATATTATTTTGAGTGGTAGTAACTACATACCTATTGTCATCACTAATATTATGCTCAGCAAATCACTTTTGAGCCACCAATCTACGTATGGGAATTGTAGATACAACACCACAAAATAATGATGGAAAATGAGAGTTCGACAAATATAAACAGTAACATGTAAATAAGGTGAAAACACACTAGTTAAGTGAACATGAGCAAAACAACCTTGAAAAACATAAGAGAATCTCTGTGAAAACCATGGTTATTTTTACATTTCAAATTTGTGAAAAAATATGAATAAATTTAGGTTATTATATTTGTCTTGGAAACTACCAATTCACTTTTAACTGCCAGCAAGACCGCACTTAAAGACGTGTAGCCATAAAATGTCCAACATCGTGCTAAATGAATGAATGAATACATGAACTAAACCAAATGATTTGGAGAAACAAGTTGCCAGGTTAATTCATGCCATATTCCCAATGAATAAAGACAATCTTTCTCTATCGAAGGCTACGAATTTTAGATCCAAATGGAAGAGGCCATTCCAAACTAACAAAAGGGCCAACACATACCAGTAGAGAACTACCAACAAAAATACAAATGTGGGACATGAGAAAATCCTTATTCTGAGTTTACCATTTAGGCAGATTTTAAGAAACTCTGCTGGATCATTCTTAAAGATAGAGTAAAATAGCAAAAAGCATGGCTACTCAGGCAGGAATCTATGCTCCTTCTTAACATTAAGTGACTGATGACAGACCCTGTGATTTATCTACATCGGGCCACAAAATTTAGATGGATTTTTTTGAGCAATGATGTAGAATCCTTTCAAATGTATGAACTCCCATTTGTGGACTATCAGGTTTGTTCCATGTCTCTGAGTTTTTTCTTTTAATCTGATTACAGTTTGCAAAACACTGATTTACACTTCTTTATTAGCAACACTCACTGCCTGTGACTACTTGGGGGAGACAATGGCAAATATAGATATTTATACCTAATTTCACAATCTAGGGTGTTCTATCTGACTTGGATTTCAATATCGCCACTCTGCAAGATTCAACCTCAACACGAGTGAGAGGGTTACTTTTGTTTCATCACCAAAAGTCATTTTCTTTAGCTTGCGCTTGAAGCAGCTTCCTAGGTCCTTAGCCTTGAATTTAGAAGGTTCAGATTGGCGTCGTTTGGAATGACTTCCCCTGCAAATACTGGGAAATCGGATTCACTGTGCTAAAACAAATCGAGGCTTATTTATCTGACATAAGAAGAAGTCAACAGGTAGGTGGTAACTGAAGTTGGTTCAGTGGGTTCACATTGCTGGGGTTGACTGCCTGGTGATTCTCTTGGCCTCAAGGTCGCAACTTGGTGGTTGCACCTCCAGACAAATATCATGTTCAATAATGGATCAAAGTGGACGGGAAAGGGGGGAATGCCGGCTATACTTGTCACTTTTTTTTTTTTTTAAAGAATTCAAGAGCTTTTCCAAGCCCCCATCCCCCCCCCGCCCCCCCCCCCCCCCCCCCCCGCCTGCCGGCTTGAAGCCTCTCTCTGCGTCTAACTCTTTGCCCCAGATTGTGTCATATGGCCAGCCTTGATGCAAAGAATGCTGGGAAACAATGTGCTTAACTTTCAAGTCTATTAGGAGAGAAGGGTTGGGAGAATGGATGTTTATAGAGTCAAATTACCATGTCTACCATGTGGCTACCACCATTATGCTATTTTAAGAAAAGAAGAAAGGAAAGGGACGGGACGGGATGGGACGGGACGGGACGGGTCGGGACGGGTCGGGACGGGTCGGGACGGGACGGGACGGGATGGGACGGGACGGGACGGGAAGGGAAGGAGGAAAAGATGGGCTGAAATTTAGTCCCAGCTCTGCCACTTCCTAGCTGTGGGAAAGGTAGGACTTTCAGAAAGTTATTTAATGCATCTATGCCTCCGTTTTCTCATCTATGAAATGGACATAGTAATAAGAACTATCCTACAGAGCAGCTGGGAAAATAATGAAGGGAACCAACACTTTGCCACTGTGAAGGGGCTTTGGGGGATATTGATTTTAAGCTGTTTATTAAGACATAAGCTTCAGAAAGAACTTTTGGTCCTCCACCCTCTTGCCTGCTCAAGAGAGTCAGTCACAACCCTGCTTCAGGAAGGAAATCTTAGAATGCTGCCTTAGCCTAATCTGAATTAAGTGTGGTAAATAAGAGGACATCGGGCAGGAGCCTGTTAGCTAGTTACCCTGTGTCCCATTGTTTCTGAGTTGCCCAGCAAAAACTGTCCATATATGCCGTATGTTTTGCTATTCCTCAGCTACCTCTAACTCGCCCATTCTCACTTCTGAAATCTCATACCACTTCCCCCTTTCTCCTTTGTCCCAAAATGTCTTATGTACCCAGGGTTGCCTCACTGCCTTTGGAATTTCCATGCTTATGGGAATTTCCCATGCACATGAATTAAAATTTTTATTTTCTCTTGTTAATCTGTCTTTGTTAACTTGATTTTTAGACCAGCTAGAAGAGCTCAGAATGTGGAGGAAAAGTATGCATTTTTTTAGCCCCCACAGTAAACTATGATTTATGCCAAGAACTAAGCCCTTGTACATGGTAATCGCTCAAGGCCACTACCACACCCCACTGTTATTATTACCACCACTACTAATTAATAATAATAATAACATAATAACCATCATTTTTACTATACGTGAAAATATTTCCACTTAGATGAGGCACTCTACAAACAACAAAATTTATAGAATTTTATAAATGCCCTTCCTTCTATCTCTTCTCTTTTAATCATCTGATGACAGGATGTTATTGCAAACATTTGAAAAATTGCCTTGGGATTTCATTCATTCACTTGATCAACAATGACTTATTAAACACCTGCCATATGCCAGGCACTCTGCTGAAAACTGAGGCTATGGTGGTGACCCAAAATAGACAGTGTCCCTGTCCACATAACATGTACTATCTAATTGGTGAGATAGCCATTAAAAAAATAAGCATAAACATGAAAGCATAATGAAAACCTTGGTCATGCTAAACACTGGGGTTTTTCTCTTTTAAGAACATTAGTGCTTTTGAAAAGGCCAGAAGTTGAATAATTTTCAGACATATGTGAAAGACCCTCTGAAAATCCAAAACAACTTGAAACTATTTGCCTGCGTTTGTATCAAGGGCATTTTGAAAATTAATTCCTGTACCTTGTTAGGAATGTATTTCTTTGTATGAGAACTCTATTTCCTGCGATTGAAAATTAATGTAAGATGTTGGCTGCCCTGGAATGGAACAACCGACTGTATGAAATCATTCTGTGGTTTGATACTTCATTATTAGCCAAAGGAGTCTCCACTCCCTCCCCTGCCCCCAACCTTATGCCACTGCAAATAGCAATTAGTTCAAGTAGAAAAGATTACAGCCAGGTGCACTGTTTGAAGTCTCAGGGTTTTTTCCCCCCTCTTTTAGTTGTGGTGGGGGTGGGAGTGTGGGGGGTGTCAGGGAGGAGAAACCTCTTTTGTTAAGTATTTGCAGTCTGTGGGCATCCTGGTAATTCAACAGGCATCTGTGGAATCTTAGGGCATTGGGACCTTTTGTGTTTAACCATCAAGCTCTAATCTCAAGGGCATTTGCTGTGGGTTGAAATGAGAGTTGTGAGGCTTATTCACTGATGTGCAAAATGACATGATCCTCTTAAGAGTTAGAATGAGTTTCATTAGATGAAAGGCAAGGACACAGTTGAGCTTAACATTTTATAAAGGAATTGAATCTAAGAGATATTTATTAGAAATTGAATTGTCTTTTTATACATAAGTAAGATGTGACAGATAAAATCCAGATAATGTATGTTTACATGATGGCCCTTTTATATTCCCCAAAAAGCAGAAGAACAAATACCTGTAATTTTTTCCTTTCTGAGTTTTTTTTTTCCCCCTGAGAGTTCTTTAGAATTCGTGGCATAAAAATTTATATTAGTTTGAAACTTAGAATTGAATTAAAAGAAATATATTGAGTGGTATTAGAGAGGTTCCCCTGGGGTTCTCAAATTCTCCCAGGGTATTATTTGTTATATTGGTCCCCCAAAGTCCCAAGGCAGGACAGAGTGACAAGTGCTGAATCCCGAGCACAGAATGAAAAGTGGTCAGTAGCCTCGCAGAGCTAACCTGGGAGCTTCAGTCTCTTTATTCATTAAATAATGAAAACATTAGCAGCCGTGCCTTGGTCTCTGAGCATCATGTGGATGAAACAAGACAAAGAAAGCGTTGGCATTTCTCTAAAGGAAAACTCCTACTGCACAGATGCCAGGAGAGCAATAGAACATCCCCTCTGCTTGAGCCACATATCACCTTTGAAACCAAGGGTCCTTGTGACTTTGATTAAATTTAGTTTTAAATCCTCGCTCTAGAAAGTCTCTCTCTCTCTCTCTCTCTCTCTCTCTCTCTCTCTCTCTCTTTCTCTCTATCTCTCTCTCTCTTTCCCCCCTCCCCTCCCCCTCCTCTCTATCCCTCAGAGATCCAGCCTTTCCTCCTGATACTCAGCAACTCCCGAGGCAGCAGAAGACAGTAGCCCCTATCTGACTAGTGTCACACAGTCTGGACTGCTGGCAAGCTAAAGAACTAGGTTTCAGTTCCTAAGCCCTAAAGGTGGAATGACCTCCTGGCTACTTTCCCATGACACTGGACAAAGGAACTCTGGGAATGACCTCAGCACTGTCTCAAGACCTGAAGAGACAGTTCATTATCCTTACTTCACCTACAACTAATCAGCTCCCAACGTGACCTTGAACCCCTAACCCATGGTGTCTCGTGATTTTGCCCCATGTAACCTGTAATCTACACATCATTGGGGAGCTAGGTCTTTGAGCACTAGCTC
The DNA here is from genome assembly GCF_057876585.1 of Rhinolophus sinicus. NCBI lineage: Eukaryota > Metazoa > Chordata > Mammalia > Chiroptera > Rhinolophidae > Rhinolophus > Rhinolophus sinicus. The sequence goes on from NC_142501.1 coordinate 16,462,401, forward strand.
ACCTGTGTCTCAGGCTTGGTGCCATTTCCTTAAATAAACCTCTGCTTTCTTTGCTGCAAACTCCTGTTTGTGTCTCCATTGACTTTGATCCATGGAGGCAAAGTGAACCCCTTGAGTTTGGCAACTCTGGGCTAAACTCCTTAGGGACAAGGTCTTGCTGGTTTCTTGCCCAACCATAAATCTTGATCCCATGAAAAATGCTTAAAAGAAGGTAGAAAAGAAGAATGATCTCAAGAAATGTTTGGAAGGGTATAAAATCCACAACTCACAAATTGGTGAAAAAGCATGAATTCACTCAAAACAGAGCGTTGTTCTCACATGAGAGCAGGATCTGGAGCCAGACCATCCATGTATTCAAACCCAGTTCTGCCACTTAAATGTCCTCATCTGTAAACTGGGGACAGTGATACCTCACAGGAGTATTGTGAAGGTTAATTGAAATATTCTCTGTAAAACACTTGACCTCATTAGGAATAGGTCTAGCTACTTGCAACAGAAAATCCAAAATAAGAACAGCTTAACCACAGGAGGATTCATTTCCACACGTAAAAGATGTCTGGAGAAGCCACCTTCAGCTAAGGGGCTGCTCCCGTGAAGGCACAGGGAGCTAGGAGCCTGCTATCTTTGGCTCTGGCAACTTAGACAGACGCCATCTTCAAAGTAATCTCATGGTGCAAAATGGTTCTATTACAAGTGTCAGGAATGGGGAAAAAGGCTTTCCTCAAATGTCTTTCCACCTTCTAAAAGGCTCTTCTGGAAGTCTTTCCCAACATCTTTGTTCTAGATCATTGGCTAGAACCAGGTCCCAGGCCACACCCAAACCAAGGGAGACTGGGAAATGTAGCCTCACATGTCCTTACCTCAATAAAATAGGTGCTCTTTTAGTAAGGAAACCTGTTAGTAAGAACTTGGGAATTAGTAGGCAACTGACAGTCTCTGCCATAGAACCTGGGGCAAAGCAAGGGGCCAGTTAAAGTTAGTGCCTATTGTTGTTGCTGTTCTTAGAGTTATATCAATAAAACGGGTCTTCACAATGCACTCCTATTCTTCCGTATGAACAATAAAATAATATAGCTGATTTCAGACAGCCACATGTGCCTCTGCATGAGTATTGCCCTGCTGAAGTTGTTAGTGGCAGAATATAGATCAACTGTTTTGCTGCTGCTTAAAATAAATAAATAAATAAATAAATAAATAAATAAATAAATAAATAAATAAATAAAAGCTGTTCCCATCTTTAAAGCGGGATATTATTCAATTAGTACACAAACATTTGTTTGGCACCTCAGCCCTGTGCCAAGTGATGAGGTAGAAGAACAAGTCCCAGTTCTCTAAGAGCTCACAAACAAGTGACAGAAGAGCCCAAGGAGCATCCCAGCCCACAGAGTGGACAGAGGTAAATCCTGGGTGTCCAGGAGCGCACGAGAGGATGGCAGAGAGACTTATCCTTGGAGGGCAAAGAATGACTTCCAGGGGAAGAGATAGCTGAGCCGATTCTAGAAGACAAGTTATGCAAATATAGGAGGGAGGGAGGAAGAGCCTGGAGGCGGAAGTAGCGGTAAATCCAAAGGCACAGACACCGGGAGAACCACGGTGTCTTAGAGGAAAGGTGAGCACAGTGGTTCCATAGGACTTAAGAGCCTGCAGCACAGTATCTTACGTATCCCCAGTGGGGAAAATTTCCATCCTTTGAGTACTTTAAGGAAGAAGCTAAAATCATTGGGGGTAAGTCATGTGAACAAAGTGAACAATTAAGGTAGGTGTCTCTATCTTAAGGAAAAATAAAGCTGGGGGAGCCAAAATAATGGGACCTACATTCTTGTGCAACTAGCAGCCTGACAAAAAATAACGGCCCACCCGTCCCCCCCAAAAAAAAAACACACACCAAAGAACAGACAGGTTGGCACCAACAGCTGGCAGCATCGTTAGTCATAAGACTATACAAACTCCCAAGGTGACCCCTTGAGAGCAAACAACAGGTTGGGATGGATTGTCTGTTAAAGTGTTATAGTATATGATGGCTGTACGTCATTATAACATACAGAGTCAATAAAAGGATCGCTACAATTCAAATTCATGGTTTAAATTTCAATTCTGACCCAACGTAAGAAGTATCTTGACTCTCTCTTTTAAAACTCTTATTTTTCAGTGGAGAGTTTAAAAAAATAGTTCACTAATTTATGTGTTATATATTGGCCCTTTAAAAATATGGGATTTGCTCTGATTTCTGTACCTCTCAGATTTCAGAATATTCAGAAAGGGGGACCCTTTTCATCTTCTCCTTTTACATCTAGTAAGTTGATTTTTTTTAAATTAAATTTATTGGGGTGACAATTGTTAGTAAAATTACATAGATTTCAGGTGTACAATTCTGTATTACATCATCTATAAATCCCATTGTGTGTTCATCACCCAGAGTCAGTTCTCCTTCCATCACCATATATTCGATCCCCCTTACCCTCATCTCCCACCCCCCACCCCCCGCCCCCCTTACCCTCTGGCAACCTCCACCCCTAAATATTTCTCAAGTGTATCCTTTCCATGTTACCCACCCCAACCCCCCACCCCCACCATTGTCTTGATCTAAGGCTTCGTAATCCCTTTCTTAACTCAGCACTTAACTTTCCAACTGCCTTCCCTGTTTCTTCTCTCCCCACCCCCCAATGTGTTCCAAACACTGTCACACAGTGATCTTTCCAAAAGGAAAGTGGAATGATTTTTCTCCTTTGCTTAAACTACCCAAAGGGTCACCTAGGAGATCGTTTAGGACCTAAAGTTTCAGTAAACATCCCACATCCTTCCATTTGAAGAGAAATGAAGTCCTGTCTACCTTCCCAGCCTCATCTCTCCTCGCTCCCAATCTTACATTTGTGATCCCACTGACAGGTGCCTCTTTTTGTCCCAAGGCCAGCACGTAATCCGTCAGCAAATCCTGTCCCTTGGCCATCAGACTTTATCCTCGCCCTATCCACTTTTCACCACTCAACTGCTGCTGCCCTTGTCTAAACCACCATCATAGCTTGGAAGACTGTGGTACCCTCTTCCCTGGTCTTCCTGCCACCTCTTTTGCCCCCTCTTTTTTCCCAGGCTTCATTCACGTGGGTATAAATAAGGTTATTTTGTTTCTCTTGTTTCTCATCTCACCTGGAAGTGAAAGTCCTCAGATGGAGGCTACAGGACTCCATGCACTATCTCCTGGTTCTCTTCCCAGCTGCTCTCACTCACTTCTCCATGGTGAGATTCCTGTCCTTGATGCTCCTTTAACCTGCTCGATAGAGCTTCTCTTCACTACCTTTGAATGTACTGTTCCCTCGGCCAGGAATTCTCTCCCTGCCTTCCCCACTAGACTATAAGCATCAAAAGGGCACCGATTTGGGTTCATCCCTGCACCCCTAGCACACAGAATAGTCTAGCACATTGTAGGCACTCAATCAATATTCTTTGCTGGTTTTGTCTGATGCCTTTATCCTAGGCAGTGGGGGAAACGTGAAACCTGGTGAGTTCAAATCCCAGTTTGTCTTTAATGAGGTAACTTGGGGCAAGTAATCTCTGAGTTCTGTTTGGATATTTGTAAAATGGCAAATCTGTAAAATATTCAGAATTGTTGTGGGACTAAATAACATGGAAAGTGTTAGTTTCTTTCTCTAGGAAATCAGCGTGGATGTCGTCAAGTGATACTTGTAGCAACCTACAGTGTCCCAAACACAGAAATGTGACTTTTCAGTTGGACCAGAGAGAAATGTCTGATTACTAGAGCTATACAGCTGGCTTCAAAATTACAAATTGAGGTTCTTTATTCGTTAAGGTGTATTCTCTCCCAGGAACGTAAACATTTATTTTGAAATGAATTTTTTTCTTCTCATTCATCCTTACTTTGAAATAAAAATACATAATGAACAACCTCTTGGTAGGAAAACTACAAATTTTAAATATTCTTCCTTGTGTCTTTATCTGATGTTTGCCCTTATGCCTCTGGCCCTTAACGGAAAAGAAAACAGTGCTCATAGACTTTGTTCCTCTGTCAGATATAGTTTCCTCATTTGCTCCCTTCTGACTGACACATACTCGGAAGTTCCTGCAATGGGTAGGACTGTGGTTACAGTGACCATATGGCCTAGCTTACACCTGTTGTCCCAATGCAATTATTAATAGTGTCCCTTTCACTCTCAAACATGTCCTGGTTTGGACAATAAATTTTGTTGTCACCCTCTTATAGTTGAGGTCTAAAAGCACAGTTTGACAAGAATAGACATCTGAGGCCCATTACATTTCTTTTGTTCTCTCTTGTTACCTTACTTAGATCTGACAATAATCTTAAAATACTCTTTATAACTGCTACTGTGCTTATATCACAAAGGGAACTTGAGGGATTTTTTATTCTTACAATATGTGATGCTTTCCTAACCCTGCTTTCCCCCAAATCCTTTCTCCAATATAATTTTTCTGATTACCTTTTTTCTGTACCTATAGCAACGTCAGATAGAAATAAGCCTCATTCAGAAAAAAAAATGGGTGTTTACTTACCTGATTTTTTCCACTCTGGATAACCGATTCTTGACTCTACTAGTCCAGGGTCCTCCTGGCCCAGGGCATGACAATCAACAGAGAGCTTCTCGGATTTTGAAGAACTGACAAAAAAGGTGACAATCTGTGGAAGGTATAGCACATGTGTCAATTTTAGTATTAATAACTTTATTTCAATAAGAATATATAAGGTCAGCTTTAGAATGCCAGGCACATGGACTGGCTATACACAAAACATTGCCTATCCGTGTGTCTCATCTCACCATCTTAAAATGAGAGGGGAAGAATGGCTACATAGACATCAACAATTACTCTGATGGGAGATAGGGGGCAGAAACGTTACAGAGTAGGGATGGCAAATGGTGTTCTACCTTGAGTACAACTCCATTCTATTGGCTATTTAGGTGACATGTTCAAAGGAGCCCTGAGGCCGAGTTTGGCCTCAGTCAGAAAGAGGGGTATCATTGATTAGTAATGTCTGCCTTGGACTTAGGAAGAGAAAGTGGCTGCATCAAGGTCCATGCATTAGCTAATCCTGGTCAGAAGCAAGGGGTTCAGCAGAGAGATTCATGACATGTTAATTGGTGCTCATCAACAGCAACAACTCTCCCGTTTACCACTGGCACAGATACAGACACGGCCCCTTCTTTAGGAAAGAAGAAGTCACTTTCCTAAACTTCTCCAGGTCAATCAGCTCGGCCATTAGTAGCCAAGGATCTGGTCCATTGGATGTTAGTCTATTAAAAGAGTAAAAAAAAAACATACAAAGAAAAAAGGAATGAATGGTGAAGGCATACTTCCTCCACTTCCCAGTCTTGTTCCAGGTTGCGTGTTGATATAAGAAAGCAAAAGCACAACAAGGCAAAGCAACAAACACATAAACAAAAGATGAAGGAGGCTGATTTTTAAAGGGCCAGATCGATTTCTAAGTTCAAAAGCCGTGGGCAACAGGTAGTCCCTTAACAAAGGAAGTTTAAACTTAAAGCCCCTTGGTGACAGCTTTGTCATCGAAAATGCAATCAAGCTTTTCCTCCAGAGACGAATATATAAGGACCATACAAGTCAGGCAGTATCTGGGAAATATGTCCTCTGCCCGGAATTTTCTGGGAGGGGCTGGAATGAACCGAAACAGCTGTGAGTGGCTTTCAGAGAACTCCCTGCTCTTGCCGTTGATCAGTTGTGTGATCTAAGTAATTTGTCTTTAAAAGCAGCTTACTGCTCACTTTGCCATTGAATGCAGTTAGCCTCATTCATGAATTTATTTATATTGTATCTCCTGCTTCCTGGAAATAAACCAGCTTAGGTTATATGGGAATGCTGGGGCGGGGGAATTCATTGTCACTTCTACCTACCTTCATGCTTTTCCAAGGCCAACCATGACAAACACAAGGTAGCTTAGGAAGAAAGGGGCTCCTGTGATAAAGCATCGTGTACATTGCCTGATTCATGGTGAAAAGCTCCGGTCCACCGACTGCCCATTTGAAGACCACACTTAATTTGCATCGGGACTCATCTTCTACCAAGTTCAAACACCAATGTAGTTTTTAAATCTGGGTCAGAAATCCACAGGGGCTTAATTGCTAGACACCAATGTGCCACTCATATCTGAAGCTGGCCTTACTAGCTGCTGCTTCTCTGAATATCCCCAATCCCATGGCACTTCATCCAAAGAAAGTATTCTTCAGTGGTGGGATTTCAGAATCAATGAGATGTTTTTAGCAATTTCTAATCAAACCAGGTAACAAAATGATTACTCTGCCCTCATGTAGAACAAATCGTTCTTATGTGTAAAGTTAAGAAAAATCATCCTCCCTCCCATCCTTAAGCCATGATCTAAAGCACTTTCTTAAATTGGGCTGTAAAATCCAAAACATACAGGGGCCAGGAGGTGAACAAAAATATCTGAATGGGATGAGTTTGAAGGGATTCGTGGAGTCTGAGAAACTGGAACTGTCCTCCAAAGTCACTTACATTTATTTTTAAGATACTAATTATCTATCAAAACATCCCAGTTCACAATCTGTGAACTTGAAGATCCAATAATAAAATAAAATTTACTGTGTACCTCCAAAATGCCAGGATCTCCCCTGAGGTGTTCACACACATCAAGTCACTTCATCACTATATAATCCTAAAAATAGCTACCAGTATTATCGCTGTTCTACAGAAAATGAAACTGAGAAAGAGAAAACAAATTAATTGTGCAGTCAATAAGTGGCAGAGCCAAGATCTGAACCCAAAACTCTCTGGTTCTAGAGCCCCTGCGTTTAACCAAGAGCAAGAACTGAAGTTAGTGTCTTTGTCTCTTGCCAAGAGATTTTGAACCTAGATGCTCCAACTATGACATAGATGAAAAAAAGTCAATGAGTGGTTTGGAGTCAAAGGGAGTCCAGGAGAGACAGCTAGCTTCCCCCGGGCCAAACCAGAGGGTGGCTTCCGTAGATCATACAGTTGGATGGAATTATCCTTTGTAGGTGTATTCTGTGCCTTACTGTGGTGATATTATCTTAAAGTAGTTCCGTTCAACTCACTTTCCTAGCCAGCATCCATCTGTTGATAGTTAATTCCAAATTAATGCTCCATTTGAACACTGGAGGTGCCTTTTCAATTATTCAGACAGCATATGATGACCCTCCCTCAATTAAGCTATTGTTTGAGTGGTTCATTGCCCTGGTGATGATGTATCTGGCTCCAGGCACAGAGCAGATGCTGCCTATTGTTTTTTTGCTGTTGTTTTTAAAGACACACAGTACAGATGTATTCTTATAGGTCACCACCAATGTCAGAAAATAAAATCAAGTAACAGATAGGGCGTCATCAGAACCCACTGGTGTTCAGCCCTGCGATCGTCCAACCCTCCCCTGAACATTCCTACCTAGAGGCTCACAGGCACCTAAAACTTAGCCTGGTTCAAAATAAACCATTTATTGCTTCCCTCATTTCCAAACCTGTTCTTCGAGAAGTATTTTTTATGCAGGTTATCCATTCTGCCATTTTACGAGTCTACTTAATTTGATCTTACGCTTCCCCCTCTCTCTCAAACCCCACATCCAACTGATGGAGTCTTGTTAATTCTTCCTCTGAAACAGCTCTCAAATTTAATACCTCCCTTCTCTGTTATCACTGCTTTGTGTAGACCCCCGTTTGTTTGTTTTGTTCTCATCTGAGCTATTGAAGTTGCTTCTTCATTGTTCCCCTTAACTCCTCTCTTTCCCTCCTATGATTCCTCACTTCAGTCTGAATGACTCTCCCAACATGCAAACATCGCGACGTTTATTTTATTTATACTTCCATTCACTCTGTTTCTTGTAATCCAATGTGCTTAGCAAGACCTTTCACCTCAACCTGCCAACCATTCCTCATCCCTTTCCCAGCACCCCAACCCAACACCAACAGGTATATAGAACTCTATATACCCTCCACCCAGCTGCTGTACACCTTCAGGCATTTCCTTATACTTTCCTTCTGTTTGGGATGTTTCCCCATTTGGAAAACTCACATTTATCTTTTGAGACACAGCTCAAACATTGCATCCCCTGGGAAGTCACTATAGATTCCTTTGGGTGGATTCTTTTGCTCTTTCCTTTGGATCCCAAGCTCTGTGGTCATCCCTCTATTACGTTCTTGAAATTAAAAGCTTTCAAGTCTGTTTTTCCCACTAGAGGGTGAGATCCTAGATATACAGGGCAATATCTAATGCGCATTCACATCCCCAGGGAATGACATATTTAGTGATGTAAAATAAATCTATCAAACATCCACCATTCAACAAATATTTATCGAGGGCCTACCCTGTGACAAGCATTGGAGTAAATAGTTGGGACCCCATGGTGAATAGGACCAGATTTGACCCCAGTCCTCGTGAAGCTCACAGTCAATTACAGAAACAGGTAATAATCAAGCCAACACAATGATACCTGTAAAATTAAAACTGCACTAAGTATTCTGAAGGATGGTCCATGCCGCTGTGAGAATGAGGTTTGACCTAGCCAGGGAAGTGAGGGAAGCATTTGAGCTGAGTTCTGTACTGTGAGTAGCAGTTACTTAGATGAAGAGGTGAGGGAAGATCAAACAGAGGGAACCGTGTGTATAAACACCCTGTGGCAAAAGGCAGTCTGGAAAATATAGGAAACTGAAAGAAGGCAATGGTGGCTGGAGCAGAGGGAACAAAGGGAGCTTGTTGGAGGATGAGGTTGGAGAAGTGGGCTGGGTCCATGCCAGGAGAGCCTTGCAGTTTCTGTTGGGAAGTTCTGTCTATCTTAAAAGCAACGGGAAATCATGCAGCATTTAAACAAGGGAGAAAGAAGATTGTTTTGCATTTTGAGAAAACTCTGGCTACAGGGTGGAATACGGATGGGACGTTGAGATACGGAGCAGGAAATTAGGGCAAAATCCTGAGAGGATGGTAACTTGGACTAGTTAGAGATATGGGGGTGATGTAGAAAGATTAATGGATTTGTGAGGTTTTCTTAGAGTTGAATGTAATGGAAGTTGTGCGGGATTAGATATAAATGAAAAATAACAATAACAAATAAGAACCTAAGGCAGGGTATGTTTGAGTCACTCATTAAGTAGTACAAACTAAAGGTTTTCAGCATTACACTGTGGTTTCCCACTACAGATCTCAGGAACGTGGGAAGAAAGAATAGTACGGGGAGACTCGGATTCTAGCACCCACCAGTATCTCTAAGGTGGGGAGTGGGAGTGGGGAGAACCAGCAAAGGCAATAAGATTTGCTCAGCCAAGGTGAGGATTGGTTCAGAAGAGCTGCTAAACGCAAAAGTGCCATGGAAGAGCAGGTGACAATAATTCATGTGGGCTTCCCAGTGAGGCCTGAGCTAACCCTGGATGATGAGTAGGTTTCAGACAAGTACAGACAACACCCCTAGCAGGAGAATATGGGACCTGGGTGATGAAAAGTGAAGAAAAAGCTGTTGAGGTACCTCCTCCCATGCTCCGTCATTTCCTTTAAGCTAGGGAACAGATAAGCAAGCTTGGTGCATATTCTACTTAAACGATAATACAACAGCTATGGCTGAGGGCATGTTAGTGCGAGTTAGTGCGAAGACGCAAAGACTGGCCTCGTGGAGGTCAGATAATGTTTATGCTTTGTGGTTCAGAGTTTGAGGCTGTGTGCTGCGGCTATTTTAAACCACAGCTGGGCCTTTGGTTCAGTGACATGCACGAATACCTCCTGAGAGTCTACTGTATCACAGGCAGGGTACAAAGTTCTAGAAACAGAAAGAATTTGACGTGGCCTCTACCTAGTGTGTCGTGCAATCTGTAGAATGCTGTCAAGTAAGTTCAAGTATAATACGAACAATACACCTAAGCTTTTCAGTGTATAAAATAGCCAAAAAAAAAAAAAAAAAAAAAAATTCTAACTAGACAAAATTGAATAAATATGAGACCAGCTTTTTTAAAAGTGCAATCTCCCTGGACCAGAAGTATATGAATCACTGTGGAATGCCAGTTAAAACGCAGATTTCTGCACCCAATTCAGCTTATAGAGTCAAACACTCTGAGGGGTGGGGTCTGAGAATCAACACTTAAACAAGTTCCCCAGTGATTGTAACGGTGCTTTAATACAAAGCACCATTGTATTAAACCAGGAGTCATTCTGGAAATTAAAAAATTAAAACTTCTCTTCTACTCTTTGGCCCTTTTTTTGGAAAAATAAATATTAAATTTAGTTTATAAAAACCCTTTATTTAATAAACATTACATTGATTTAAACAAAAACCCTGTGTATCCAGCTTTAAGATTAGCATCCTACATAGTCCAAAGAGAAGGAATTCCAAAGTGAAAATTCTTTCCACCCTCCCTTCCCTATACATAGTCTGCGTCCTTCTTTGCCAACGCTAATCACAGGCCTTCATATGTGATTATTTCTGTTGCCAGTTACGTTACATGAAATATAAGTTACTTTGTGTATGACTTTTTATCAGTGCTGAGTATGTACATTTCAACATCAATGTGAAATCAGCATTGAATTTGCTGCTATGTGGCCTCTATACATACATAATTTGTAAATAAACTTGTTATATTTGTTTAAGAAAAGATATCAATGAAATTTTGCTTAGTTGTACTGATTCTGTCCTTATTGCCTTTCACCTTAATCACATTAAAAAAAAAAAAAAGATAAAAGGTGAATCCATTTCGCAAGGAAGAACTCATTCAAATTTTAAATGAGGAGAGACCAAGTAAGATCTGCTGAGAGACCTTTGTCCTATGTAGCCTGTAAATAGGAATGTGAAGAAAGAAAACCAGAGTTGGGCTTTAATATGGACAAAAAAGTCCAAAGAAAAGAGGAAGAGAAAGAGAAGTCAGACCTTCCATGCTTATCTGCTCCATCTACTTCCTGCCTGTAATCTACATTGTAGGTTAATTCCAGAGAGGTAGGAAAAAGACTCACTTGCATTAAAGTTAAACCTTGTGGAGAATATGTAAAATTTCAAACAAATCCCAAAGCAATGTACATAGAAACAGCAGAGGCCTCCTAAAATTGGGGCACACAGATGTTTGAGCCTCAGAGAAGCCTGGACTCACAGGCTTGGAGATCAAAAGGTCCAGAGAGAGAAATCCCCTAGCACAGAGGCAGATTATGAACCCCAGAGGGGTACCCCTCCCAAATTCACACCGCTAGTCAGTGGCAGAACTGGCCCAGAAACTGCACCCCTGACTTCCAGCCCTTCGCTGCCTCTATGCTGCCAACCCCAGCTTTAGACAATTTTGCCCACTACGTGGTCCCAACCAAATCCTTTATGTACAATGAAAGACCCCAAAAGAACTGTCTCATCATTGTCCCTCACCCCAATAACCTGGTGGTCTTATCCTCACAGCACAACAACTTCATTATACTTTGTTTATACTTTCATAAGTATAAACCTCTAAGATGACCACCCATCCCCTGGTCAATTTTTTTCAGCCAGACTTTCAAAGCTCAAGGCCTGGCTTGGGGGCAGGAAGGTCCATGTGTGTGCGCATGTGTATGTGTGTGTGTTCAAGACAGCGGGGTGAGGGGAAGCCAATCACATGTGCCTGGGACGCAGCTTTGACCCACATCTTCCACTGCCCAGGAAAACAACTTGTAACCACGAAAGCATTTGGAGCATTGTTATCTGATCCAGCAGCCATCGGACCCTTTTTTCAGATGACCAAATGCCTTCACAATGAGACCACTCACTGCACTTACCCAGAGAGGGAGGTCCCCTCATCACTCACCTAATGTCATTCCTTTCAGGGGGCCCAGGACAGTCCAAGAGGCTTTAACTATGGGCTCTAATTGGACCCTCTGGAGTTGGCCTTCCCTGGTGAAAAGGGGGCAAATGTGGTTTTTCATCTGTTTCTTATCATCATGGGTCTATGGGAAGGGACTGAAAAGGGCCCATTAAAAGTTTGCATTGAAGATGGAGAGGGAAGGTTAGAGGAGAAAAAGCTGGGAACGTGGGAAATAAAAATAATAACTAGTACTTTATTCAACTATTTTATAACAAGTTAAAAATCAGGCTTCTTTCAGATCTAAATGTGTCCTCCAGTCCTGTAATTAAATTGAGAAAATGAAGCCGTTTCACGCCTTTTGCTCCCTTTGATCATTGTTATTTTTGTGACTAATGTGTAACTGGAGCTCCTTTTTGTGCGGCATGAGCCTCACATGGACAGCTGCCAGATAGAGCCCAGGTCTCCTGTCGTCAGCCTGCGAGGGCTGATGGCCAGGCAGGGCCCACATGATTCCAGCAAAAGCAGACTCAAAGAGATGCACCTGCGCTGACAAGCCTTCTTCTGTTTGCATTTTCTTCCGGCACATTTTTCCATGTGTTGCCTCCCACTAACGGACTCTGTGGGAAATGGGATTTTTTTCCCTTGAATGGAAGGGATGGGGGGGAGGGGCATTTTGATGACAGTGCAAAAAATGGTCTCTCAAATTACAAAGAAGGTGACCTGTGAAGGTTCATTATTTTAATTTTCTCTTCCTTTGGTCTCTCATCAATTTCTACCCCTCACTACTCTTTGCCCCCCTTCATGTGTGCAACACACACACACACACACACACACACACACCATGAACAGCCATGCACACAGAGTTGGAAGCTCTGTGTATCTTTCTCAGGCTAAGGAGGCTCAATCAGACTAAAAGGTGAAATCTGTTCATTAATGCAACCCCCTCCTCCCCACTTCCTATGACCTTTGCTCTTGTTGATTTGCTAGAGCGCCCTCATGCGACACTCTGTTGTAATACCATCCAAGCCTTTGGAAAGAGAAGAATACATTTAAACGCAGCATCAGCACAATTCATAATACCACATTTCTCCATGCACCTTTACTTCTTGGCTGAGCCCATGAAGCTGAGAACTACTGCGCGAGGTCTTGAAATATCACTTGTCATGTGGGTCTAGGCAGAGCCCGGGACTTAGTCTGGGACGTAGGGCTGAGTTTGAGTTCAGAGTTAGCGCCCTGAGTGCTCATTCTCAGCCGTGAGCTCAGAACACAGCTCTGAACTGCAGGGAGACCAAGCCAGAGGAGAAGCAGCTCCCCTCCCTGCCTCATTAGAGAAGCGGTCAGCATAGACTGAGCTGACGTCTGGGCCAGGAGTCCAATTAATGAAAGCCGAAGACTTCACATTAACATAGTGTTTCTCAAAATGAGGTTCGGGGAACTTGTCACCAGAACCGGAAGTATTGTTAAAATTTCAGATTTCCGGGCCCTACTTTGTACCTGTTGAATCAGAATCTCTGCTGCTGGGACCCAAGAATCTGTATTTACAGTAAATTTTCAATTTGAGTTTTACACACAGTAAAGTTTGAGAAACCTTCCTTATTCTTTTCACACCCCCTCAGATTAGAGACTTATATTTTCACAAAAGCTTTTAATTCCATAAAAAATGGGATGACTTCAGATAACTGTGTTAGGGAAGCAGGGGAGATATTTTTAAATACATAGAAGAGAGGTTTCCAGTTCTTCCAGATTTTTCCCCCAGAGGCAGCTGCACATGGCATCCAAAAAAAAAAAAAGGCCAGCCTTCTCTGTTCTCTCCTCTAGGAATGCACCACAAGTGTAGAGTGCAGCCTGGTGGAGGGCTGGCTTCTGGGATAAAGAAGTCTGCCTCGAAACTTGGACACTCACTAGGGAGGGGAAAAGGACTGTCAGAGACTCAACTCACCTCTAGAGGGCGCCAACCCAGATGGCAGTAGAATGCACTTCCTGTTTCTCCTCCGTCATCTTTTTCTAGCTGAGAAATCTTGCTCAAGTTGCCCTTCTGTGCATCAGTTTTCTCTGAGGAAAATGGAGACTAATATTTGTGCCTGACTCAATGAATACATTATTATTATAATTAATTTCTAAGGGTCCTAAGATTGCTGGGATGATTGTGTCCTCAGAGATAGGTGTTGAGAGCAGTGGATGTGAAATTACACAAAAGTCTTCCACAAGCTGAGTCTGCGGTAAAGGAAAGGAAATACCTAGTGTTATTAAATATATTAAATTACAATAAATCAAATATATTAAAAGAGCTCTGAGCTCCCTTCTCCCCCATTTTGGCCCCACCATCCTTTTTTCTCTATTCCATCATGTGAGGCTTCTTTCTATTCCTTGAACCCAACAAACATTGCTGGCCCTTATGAGGAAACTGAGGCTAGTCTTTGATATTTCCTGGTCAGGAAGATAGTGTGTGGGGCTCTTTCTTCTCCTTGTGGCACAGGGCATTGAATGCTCATTCTGATTGCCATCCTTGGCAAGGGGTGGGATGAAGTGGGAAGATGAGAGAAGAAGGATTCCCTTCTAGAAGATGCTCAAGAAGATGCTCATGGCCAAGTAAGGCCATGAATGAAGCAAGGAGAACTTTACTTCTGGTCAGATAGATGGGGTTTATTCCCAACTCTGCCACTTACTACCATTATTAACTAAGTTGTATTAACTAAGTTCATACAACTACCGTGTTTCCCCCAAAATAAGACCAGGTCTTATATTAATTTTTGCTCCAAAAGATGCATTAGGGCTTATGTTCAGGGGATGTCATCCTGAAAAATCATACTAGGGCTTATTTTCCGGTTAGGTCTTATTTTGGGGGAAACACGGTAGTTGTATGAACTTAGTTAATATTCTTAAACTTTAAACCTCACTTTTCTCATCTGTAAAATTACTCTAAATAGTATCTACCTCATAATTGTTTTGAGGATGAACAGAAGAGAGGTGTGTAAATCAAATCCACTGCGTCTAGTGCACGTAAGTGCTCTGTTCACATTAACTATTGTGATTGGGCATTTGGAGGCCACACCCCTTACTGGATGACTTTAGATCTGGCTAAGGCTTCTCTTGATTAATTTTATATTTTACCGTTTATTCTCCAATCTCACTCCTACTCTCTTCCTTTCTCCTCATTCCTGGGATTTCGTATATGTCCTTAGATTTTTGTGTATCTTTGAAAACCTCATAGCTTTGTTCTGGGTGCATGTTAAAATTTAATATCCTTAAATGGTACTGTACTATAAATTGATTTCCATGTTTTTTGCACTCAACAATGAGATATTTTAGAGCTGTCCATATTACTATTTGCCAATGGTTCTCAACTTTACTACATAACAGAATCACTTGGTGAGTTCTTGAAAAACACCAATATCTGGATTTCAGTTCCAGGGATTCTAATTTGTCGAGGTTGGGGACTGAGCCTCAGGTCATTCTAAAGTGCAGCCAGGATTGAGAACCACTGCTGTAAATGAAGCTAGCTCACTGGCCAGGATTTCTTAGACAGGTAGAGGTCCAGGGTCCCACCTTTTTCTAGCCTCAGCAAGTCACTGCAGCAAATCAATTAGTAATGAATTTAAGGGCAGTGGCAAGAGGAAAAAGGAAGAGAGGGCAACTTGCAGCCTAAGGTGTAGATAAGGAAGGGCAGAAATCAGTCCTACCTCTCTGCCCTCCTTGTAAGAGTCATGGAGTAATATATTGTTGATTCATCTGTTTGCCCATTTAATCACCCAATATTTATTGAGCACCTCTGCGCAACCAATTTATGAGAATCAGGTTATTTTAATCACATTTGGCAAATGTACCCTATTTCCCTCCTCTAGAACTTTCTGAGAAAGCAGAAACTCCATTTCCTATATGCCTTCAGCAACCAGTACAACCTTGGCTGATACATCATTACCCTCTTCCTCCTGCCAGACCTTCCTACACAAAATACAACCAACAATTAATTCATTTGTTGTATACCTGCATCTGTGCATCTGTGTTGCTATAGAGACATTGTCACATTTCACTCCTACAAAAATTCTATGAAGTAGGTTTGACCTTTCATGTGAAAAAAACTGGGCTTATGTTGGTTAAGTGACTTTCCCAACGTCCTACATCTTCAGAATTTAACCTGACATTCCTTTGAGTGGAATAATCATCCATTAGTGCTGTTGGGCCTTCCAAAAGAAAATAGGACAAGAGAAGACCGTCCTAGCATCCTAGGGGGCCATATGCAACATGATGGTGAATAGCCCAGGTTGTGAGATTATTGCGTTGCCTCTGGGTCCCTAGAACCCCGGGATACTCTTCACTCATCCTATTTTCTCTTGGAAGGTCCAACAGCATGAACAGATGGTTATTCCAGTTAGAATCACTGAACCAGCTATTAGCTGGGTGATACATTCTTCCCATACATGAAATATTTAGAGGACACCCTCTTATCTGGCATTAATTGGCACAAGTAGTTGGTTGGCTCATTGGAAAAACATGGCTAAAGCTGGAAATCATTAAAAGGTGATGTATACATACATTAAGCATTTTATTTTAACCTAAAACATATCAATGTACATTCATGAGCCAGACTTTTGATGTAGAGCCAAGGCATTTTCTTTGTCTTTAAGTTCTCTAATTGGAGTTCCAACATTATCTCTTACATAAACTACATCCATAACGTGTATTTTAGGATTTCTAGTTTCTATTTTCTTAAAGTAGAGTAGAACTCAGTTGCTCTTCTGAAAAAGCCTAGGTGTAAAATTCCATTTAAAGAATATATTCCAGGAATTTGTTATTGAAATTTTAAATATAGAGACAAGTTGAAAGAGTGTCATAATAAACACCAAAACATCCACTGCCACAATGGAACAACTTGTTACCCTATTGCCACATTTTCTTATTTCTCATGATATATAAATCTACATTGACATTCATTCACCTATCATCTACCTATACTTATTTTTGTTAAATATTTGAAGATAAGTTACAGACATCATAAGACTTCCCACTATATACACAGCATGTACCTCCTGAGGTGGACAATATGCCTCCATATCATTTCACCTAATGACAAATAATGATAACTTCACAATAACCTCTGACATCTAGCCTTCAAATTTCCCCAGCTGTCACGAGATGGTCATGTATAGATTTTTTTCTCAACGAACATCCAGTCCTGATTTATGTGTTGCATTTTTTATGTTTTATTTTTTGGCTCATCTTTGTTTTGTTATGTTTTCTCATTGGTAATATAGTAACTTTTCAAAGAGTTCAGGCCCTTTTGTACACCATTCAATATTCTGGATTTATCTGAGTATATTCTTGTAGTACCATGGTTTCTTTCATCTGCATTTACTATAAACTGGAAGTTAGGTTTAAAAGCTTGATTAGATTCGGATCAAATATTTTAGGCAAAATTCTCCACTGGTATGTCATGTGGCATCAACTCTTCTGCAGGTATTTTTGGTGAACAGATGTAAACATTTATTTTGGGTACATACCTGGAAGTAGAATTGCTGGGTCAAAGGTTATACAAATGTTCAGTTTCCCCACGTGTTGTACCAGTTTACACTCCTACCAGCAGTCTATGAGTATCAGTGGGGTACCACACCTTCATCAACATTTAAAACTGTTGTTCTAGTTAGTTTGTAACGGTATCAGATTGTGGTTTTAATTTGCCTTCTCCTGATGACCTTAAGCACCTTTCCATGTGTTTATTGATCATTCAGATGTAAAATGCTTCATTCACTTTTTCATTTTTAAATTGGTTTGTCTTTTTTAATAACTGGCAATTTGTACATTTTAATTCCTCCCCCTTTGCCCCCTTCCCCCCAACTCCTCTCCCATCTGGCAACCACCAATTTGTTCTCTGTATCTATGAGTTTGTTTCTGTTTTGTTTGTTCATTTATTTTTATTTTTCAGATTCTATATATAAGTGGGATCATATGGTATTTGTGTTTCTCTGACTGACTTATTTCACTTACATGATCCCCTCTAGGTCCATCCATGTTGTCACAAATGGCAAGATTTCATTCTTTTGTATGATTGAGTAATATTCCATTGCATATGTGTACATCTTCTTTACCCATTCATCTACTGATGGATGCTTAGGTTGCTTCTGTATCTTGGCTATTGTAAATAATGTTGCAATGAATATAGGGGTGCATATATCTTTTCAAATTAGTGTTTTGGATTTCTTTAGATAAATACTCAGAAGTAGAATTGCTGGGCCATATGGTAGTTCTGTTTTTAATTTTTTGAGGAACTTCCATACTGTTTTCCATAGTGGCTGCGCCAATTTGCAATCCCACCAACAGTGCATGAGGGTTCCCTTTTCTCCACATCCTCACCAATACTTGTTTGTTGATTTATTGGTGGTGGTCATTTTGACAGATATGAGGTGATATCTCCTTGTGGTTTTAATTTGCATTTTCCTGATTATTAATGATGTTAAGCATCTTTTCATGTCTATTGGCCATCTGTATGTCCTCTTTGGAGAAATGTCTATTGAGGTCCTCTGCCCATATGGTTTGTCGGCCTTTTTAAACAATTGATTAGGAAAAGTGGATAGGAGTTCTTTGTTGATTACAAGTAAATAAAACATCTCCACTGAGTGGTTTGCTTCTTTACTCCCAGAACTGTGCCCTTTAAAAGGCGTAAGTTCTTAATTTTAATATATTGCATTTTATCAACCAATTCCAGTATGTTTAGTGATTTTACATCCCGTTGCAGAAATCTTTGTCTAGCCCCAATATCATGAAGATATACATTATCTTCCAGAAACTCTATGGTTCTAGTTTTTCTTTTAAATTGAGATTCACAGTCCTTGTTGGATTAATATTTTGAGTATCGTGTGAGACGGGGGTCGTTATCATTTTCCACTTGACCAGACATTTTATTGAAAAGATCATCATCAGGTCTTCACTGCTTTACTATATTCCTTTTGTCATAAATCATGTGTTTATATACATTTAGTTCTCTATCTGGACTTTGTTTTGCTCCATTTATTTGTCTAGTCTTGTGCCAATGATACCATGCTGTTTTAATTACTATAGCTATGGATCTCTTAACATCCAGTAGTATGTGAGGTCCAAACTTGCTCTTCCTCCTCAAGGTTACCATTGTAATTGGGAAGCTTTTGCTTTTCTGTAAAAAATTTTAAAATCAACTTGATAATTTCCAACAAAAGCTACTGGATTTTGATTAAGATTGCAGGGAATCTATAAATCAATTGAGAGAGAAACCATAGTGTATTTCTCTTTATTTAGATCTTAATTTCTCCTCATAGTACTCTTTAGTTTTGCTTAAATCACTGATTCTAATGTATTATTTGTCAATTGTTTTGGATTGCCTAGGTACACAATCATGTCATATTCATATGTGAATAAGGTAATGTCTTCCTTTTTTTTTTTTAGTTTCAGGTGTACAAAACAACATAGTAATTAGACATTTACACACCTCACAAAGTGATAACCCCAATAAGTCTACGACCCATCTGACACCATACATACGGTAGCTATTAAAATACTACTAACTATATTCCTTATGCTGTAATTTACATCCAATAACTATATATTTTTTTAATTAGAGCTGACATTCATATTATTTTATAATAGTTTCAGTTGTGCAGCATAGTGGTTAGGCATTTATATAATCTATGAAGTGATCTCCCCAATAAGTCTAGTGCCCATCTGACACTACGCATAGTTTTTACAATATTATTGACTATATTCCCCATGCTGTATTTCACATCCTCATGACTATTTTGTAACTACCAATTTGTATTTCCTAATCCATGATCCCTTTAAGTCACGTATAAGTATTGAATTTTATCAAATATTTTTCTACATCTATCAATATGATTACCTAATTTCTCTTTTCTATTAAGGTACTGAATTATACTGGTGATTTTCTAATGTTAAATCAACTGTGCTTTGTTGTGGAAAAAACCTGGATTTGTCATGACATATACTGTTTTTGTTTATCTTGTTTATATTAATATGTACAGAAGGTGCCAAAAAAAGTATACGCATTTTGAGAAAGGAAAAAGCTGCATTAAAATTGTAATACTCAATATATACTGATAACAAAAGATAAATACAAGTCACATTTGACTTCTACAGTTACAAGAAGTGCTCAAAGTGGTTACCATCAGCGTAATTTTAATACGTTTGAATAGTTTTTCCCTTTCCTAAAATGTGTATATATTTTTTTGGCACACAGTATTTTGTTTAAAATGTCATGAATATTCATGAGAAAGATTGCATCCTTCCTTGTAATATCCTTGTCAGGTATCCAGATTTGGTGTCCCAGTGAAAGTTGAGAAGTCTCACTTTTGCTTCTAGTCTCTGAGAAAGTTAATCTGAGATTAATGTTATTTCTTCCTTAAATATTTGGAAGAATTCATCAGTGAAACCATCTGGGCCAGGATTTTTTTCATAGAAAGATTTAAATTATGGATTTACTGTTTTTAATAGATATGAATTATTTAAATGTTTCTATCTTGTGTTTTTCTAGGAATTTATCCATTTTATCTCATTTGGCAAGTTTATTCATAAAAAATGTTTATCATAACCTATAATTATCTCTTTAATGTCTGTCCTCTTGTTTGTACTAGTTATTTGTGGTTCTCTTTTCTTTTCTTTTAATTATTTTTTTTTTCTGGGGGTTATCAATTTTATTAGTCTTTTCAAGGAAACAAATTTCGGTTTTGCTGATTATTTTCTTTTGAATGTTTATTTTTTTATTTCATTAATTTCTGCTCTTATCTTTATTATTTCCTTCCCTCTACTTTCTTTGGATTTAATTTGCTGTTCTTTTGCCAACCTTTTTGATAGATATTTAACCATTAATTTTTGGCCTTTTCTCCTTTTATAAAGTAAGACTCTAACTTTTGTTTCTTCTCTATGCATTCAATGCTTTTTTTTTTTCTTCTTTCCTTAGAGAGAAGGGTGAGGAGGAGACCTTTTCGCAGTGGAAATGTTCTCAGAGCTCCCAAGGGCCCTGAGGCCTTACTGCAGTTCCACCAGCCCTCTCTGTTCCCTGCTGGACATTCTGAGCAGAAGGTCTTCATGCAGATCTGTTCTCTGGATCTAGCTGGCCCAGTTCTCTCCTGGGTTTAAGATTTTGCAAGTCAGTAGAGAAACATCCAGGGAACAAATGAGGGCAGGTAGACATTCCATATATTATCATTTAATTTGAAACATTTTATAATTTTCAAACTGAGTTTTTTAAATTTCACCCATGGATAATTTTCAGTATCTTGAAATGTCTACCTTAATTCTGCTGTGGTCAGAAAACATTCTGTGGATAATTTGAATTCTTTCAAATTTGTGAGCCATGCTTTATAGCTCAGTGAGTAGTAAATGTTCCATGTACCATTGAAAAGAAAGTATGTCCTTTGGTTTTGATGTACTGTAGCCTATGTATGATGTTTGCTCATTATGTTGAAATATTCCATACCTCGCTGATTTATTTTGGTCTTTGTCTATCAATTACTATGAGAGATGTTAAAATTTCTAGCTGTGATTGTGGATGAATCTATTTCTCCTTCTAGTTCTGACAAGTTTCGCTTTATTTTTTTGATATTCTATGATTAAATACACTTAAAGTTTCTACTATATTTTTCCAAGTGAAATGAACCTTTTATTTTTATAAAGTGTTCTTTTTTGTATCTAGTAATGTCTTTTGCTTCAAGGTCTCCTTTAGGTTAGTGTTGAGATGGTATGTATTTTTCTATGTTTTTACTTTCAAACTTTCTGTATACTTGCGACAATCTGACTACCTTCCCAAGGCTATGTAACTGCTAATGACATTCATTTCTATCACTTGAAACCCATATTTTTTTTACTAGAGTGTGTGTGTGTGTTGTTTAAGATGGTTCAGCTACAAGAAAGATGACATAGACTTTGGAACAAAGAAAATGACCAGGGATAGAGAGGGACATTACATAATGATAAAAGGTTACTCTACCAAAAGGTATGGCTATTCTAGATGCATATTCTGCCAACTGATTTTTGACAAAGGTACAAAAGTAATTCAAATGGAGGCAGGATAGTCTTTTTAAAACATATGCTGGAGCAATTGGCTGTCCACATGCAAAACTGAAGCTTTGACCTAAGCCTCACAGATGATGAACTGAAAAATGAACTTAAAAAAAGAATGATCATAGATTTAAATGTGAAGATAAAACTTTTAGGAAAAAAATCACAGGAGAAAATCTTCAGGACTTAGGGCTGGAGAAGAGTTCTTGAACACAACACCAAAAGCATGAGCCATAAAAGAAACAAATTAATCATTTGGGCTTCATCAAAATTAAGAACTTTTGCTCTATGAAAGACCCTCCAGAGGATGCCGAATAACTCAGTTAATGCCTCACAAAAATGGGTCAACTTGCAGTGTAGACTCATAATGGATGCCGAGGCAGTTCAGAAACAGTACAGGTAAAGGATGAAGAATAACGAAGAAGACTCGATAAAGTCCAGACTAGGTACCATCTTAGCTGCCATGATCAGAAATGCATTGATTGACATTAAGAAACAAAAGAAAGAAAGTAGAAAAGGGACTGCCTTGGAACCACACCACTGACTATTACTTCAGGGAGCCCAAGTGAGTGTCAGGTTTCAGGGTAGAAAAAAAGAGGCATGAAATTCCATTTGGCTTTTGAAATATAAGCGCAGACGCGCACAAACATTCCTGTCCCCCAATTTCTGCTTGGAATGCAGGGTCCTGGGAGGACCTGGGTCCACAGAGGATGTCTTAGATGAATCATATAAATGGAAACCCTTCAGAAGTTGACTTTGTTAAAACTAGTTCAGAAGGTTGTGGGGAGAAAGTAAACATACCCTATAGTTAGCTTTCTTTAGAAACTCACTTTCCATTTTCTCTGTAAATATCAGTTGCCATATTTATACATTTGTAATTAAGTTACATTTTAATCTTAGACTTACTGGCTGTACAGGAACTATTTAACTAGACCACTTCTTCACACAAAACAAGTGTCCAACAGAATGTATAAATGAATTTGAGGGAGGGGTGGGGGTACAGAGCAGAGAAAGGAGAGGATAGTGTGGAGCAAAGAATATAAGATTGTGACAGGCCCTGTTGTAGCTCTAATTTTGAATTTTCCCCTCCCTCCCTCTCTCCCTGCTGACCCCTTTCCTCAACAAAAGTAAAACTTGATTATTCAAGATACAAAGATGATACTGTATAAGATACTTCTTTTGAAAAGAAACTGACACATTTTCCATTAATCATTCTTAAAAAAAAAGTTGGATGGATATCTATGGTCAAGAATAATCATCATCAATTACTTAATGCTTGTTACATGCCTGGCAAAGTCCTTTTCATTTGATTATCCACGAGCTCAGCATGGCCTGTGGTATAGCACCATTCCCTTTCACTGTGTGTAAGACATATACACTGTCCCTTCCGTTAAGCCTGAAAGGCAGCCTAGGTTAGTGGAAAGTATACAGAATTTAGAGTCGGTCACTTGCAATTAAAAATCCAGCCACAATTCTTTTTCCTCACTGATGTAGAGCATGGTAGATGAACCTTAGACTCTAGGACCAGACTGTCTCGGTTCAAATCGCACTCACAACTTACCCCTCTGCTGCTTTGCCTCTCTGTGACTCAGTTTCTTCAGCTGTAAAAACGGGATGAAAATAACCGTGTGCTTATCTCCCAGATGTGAAAATGTAAGGAAAGCATGTGTGCAAAGTCTTTGGAACAGTCCTGACCCAAGGGAAGTGTTTGCACTAAATTCACCTCCAGCCTTTGTATGGCACCTGGAAAGTACTACTGGCCAGTATGTATTTCTAAAATTAACAGGAATTAACTGGAATCTGTTTCTTCACCTATACAAGAATAACTATTTCTACCTACCTCCTGCAACTGGCTTTTGAGGATTGCCTCAAGTTACCCATATAAAAGTACCTGGGACCTTACCTGGAACATGGTTGGTGCCCAATAAGCTTTATTATTACTTACTTCTGATTTGAGTGTCAGCTTCCTTTCCAGCAAAATGGGCAGTCTCAGGAAGCCTCCTGGTATGACAATGCAGGTGGAAATGCTGTGGAAACAGAGAAATGATGTACAAAGGTAAGTAGCCACCAGCGCCCACCCGTCCCTGCCTCCTTCACCAGCACTTCCCCTCCCTCCATGCTTCCTCAGCCTCCAGCCACTCCCTCCTTCCTTCCTTTTCCTGTTGGAAACTGACCCCTATTCCCTCTGTTTCCTGGCGTCTCCCATCCCTTGTTATTCCCCAGATTGCCCTGGACCCCCTCCCCTCTTCCTGTACATGTCTGCCCCACCCTCTGGGCCCACTGTGGCCTTCCCATTCCTCTCCCTTACCCACTGGGCTGTTGGCAGGAAGCCATTCCCTCCTCCCTCCACCCTGTTCCCTTTGGTAACACCCTCTACACATGGGGATTATTTCTCTTGGCAGCAGGTGTCCAGCTGTCAAAGAGAGAGATCAGTCTTGGCCAGAAGGAGGCAGGAAGGGAGGTGGGGAAATGAGACCCAAATGGAAAAGGCTCCCCAGCTGGGGACGCTAAGAAACTCGGAGGGTATGCGCAGATACCACTGAATCTGGAAGGGTGCAAGAAAGCACATCACAGATCTTTATCTGAGGATCCAGACTTCCTAGACCTCCTACTCCTTACACAGATAAGCACCCTGAAGCTCCTCTCAAGTACAAACAGGCTGCGAGAAGGGGGTGCAGGAGAGAGCAAGGGGAGATGCCAAAGTGAAAGGTTGCCTGCTCTGAAGACTCGTTTCTCATTACTTGTGTGTTTGCATTTTCCACCTGCAAAGTGTAGCTTCGGCTTGTCACAAAGGTTAAATTAGCTAACGATGGTAAGCACCAGAACAGTGCCTGGCACATAGTAAGCGCTATGTAAGTATTGCTAATTGTACGGTGTTAGCATCAGTAACGATGAGAATGCATCCACAGTTCTGGGAATGGAGATCACAGAGTTTGGAATCAGGGACCTGGTGTCAAACTCCACCATGGCTATGGCCTAGCTGTGAGAAATTGACCCAGAGACAACTTCTTTGAGCTTCAGTTCCCGAATCTGTGAAATTAGAGCAATATTATCTTTCTTGCTGCTATGGACTGTATCTCCCCCAAATGCATGTGTTGAAGCCCTGTTGAAACCCTCAATATGACTGGCTTTTAGGAGGTAATTAAGGTTCCATGAGGTCATAAGGACAGGATCCTGATCTGATAGGACGGTGTCCTTGTAAGAAGATGAAGAGAGGAAGATTGCACCAAGCAAAAGCTATGTGAAGACAACATGAGAAAGCGGCAGTCTGAAAGCCAGGAAGAGGGCTCTCCCCATAATCCAACGATGCGGGCATACTGATCTCAGACTTCCAGCCCCCCAAACCTTTGAGAAGATAAATGTCCATTGTTTAAGCCACCTAGTCTATATATTTTGCCATGACAGACAGAACAGACTAATACACTTGCCTTCTTGCTTTGAATGGCAACTGAGAGGTATATCCTCTTTCTATTTCTAAGCTAAAGAAATAAAATGAGAGACAAGAATGGGTGATAAAAATCATCTTCTACAGTGATTCCTTCCCCTTATTTGGCATTTGTGAGAACCCAGCGTAACCTCTGGGGCACCAGCCACCTTTCACTAGTGGGGGTGAGGGGAGAAGGAAGCTGGGCTGTCAGAGAGAAAGGTAAAACAAGGGAAGTGGGTGTGAAGTGTCGCCTCCATTTCTGGAAAGAACACCAGCTTTGAGGTTGGAATATTCAGTTCAAATCCAACTCTGGCATTTACCAGTTGTGTGACTTAGGGCAAATTATTTCATCTCTTTGAGAATGCACATTTTGGGGGGAACCACATAAGGAAGTATATAGTATAAGTCTGGAGAATTAGTCAACTATTCTGTTTTCAAGGGACAAAAACAAATTCAAACTATGTTAGACAAAAGAAGGGACCGCACTGACACAAACAATAATCTGAGTTCCCGAAATGCAGGCTCTCTCCACCCTCTTGACTGCCCCTTTCCTCTCTATTCTAACTTGTTTCTGCCTTTCCACCTTGAGCTCATTTTCCTTGAAACTTTTTTCCATTCCAGTCCTCAGTTGTTCCCTTCCCCGAATTGATTCGATTTCCTTTTACCTAAACTCTGTTTACTTTTGAGAATGCATGTTTTCATTCCACAGCCCCCCACCCACCATGCACTTGGTTGCATGGAAAAGACAAACCACGGAAATAAAAACCTCATAAACCCCTTGACCAGGACTCTGACAGCCTTGCTCGGAGGTTTTGAACCCTAACCTCCAGTCATTTCCAAAGTTTATTCTTCCAGAAGGTCAAGCTACATACAGTGGATGTATATTTTGAGTCCAAATTCCTGAGGGCACCAGTGACTAGCATTTAAACATCTTCTTCTTGAGAAGTTTCTGAAAGGAGAGTCAGATCCAGGCTAAAAGATATGACATTCCACTTCCAACACCAGATTCCATTCTGGAAACTCGACCTCAGTCTCCTGGTTCAGTTTTTGTTTTTTTTTCCTTTCATTTTTACTTCCTATTTCATGCCTGACTCCACCCCCCACCCCAGACACATACTTAATGCAAATGAACTCTGAGTTTCCAGCTACACAGAGCTATTCCGGGTTCCCCAAACACACCATGCACTCTCATCCCCATCCTTCATGGAAAACCTTGATTCATCCATCAAGTCCTGGCTCAAACAAAGAGTATCCAGTGTGTCTCCCAGGAAATGTTACTTTTCTCTTGACTCATGACACTTTGCTTTAACATATTATAATGTGGCCATTTATTTAATTGTTGGCTTTTCTTTCTGATTATGAACGCTTCAATGTCAGAAACTGTCTTTGTCCCCCACTTTCCCTAGTACCTAGTAGTATACCTAACATATAGTAGGTGCCCAGTGAATGTGTGAAAAAGGAAACAGTGGAATGTCTGGAAGGTTGTTATATGTGAATGAGCCTCCTACTTCATCTCGGGCCTGCTGGTGAAGCCATCGTTTTCTATTTATTTACTACTGTATAACAAAACTCCCCAATACACAGCAGTTTAAAACAACAGCCATCATTGTAATATCTCTCACAGTGTCGGTGAGTTCGGAATTCAGGAAATACTCGTCTGGGAAGCTGGCTCAGGGTCTCTCACTCAGTTGCAGCCTGACGGTGGTTAAGGCTGGAATGTGTGGGACTGGAGTGTGGCTGAGCATCGAGGGATGCTCATGCAGTCTCACGGCCTCGCCACGTGGTCTGTTTGCATGGGCTAGTTTGGGCTTCCTCCCAGCATGGCAGGCTCAGGGCAGTTGGACTGCTTACGTGAAGTCTGGAGGATTTAAGATGAATCATCCCTTGTGTTCTAGACTTGGAAAGTCACCAATCGTCACTTGCTCTGTACTCTATTGGCCAAAACAGTGGCCAAATCCTGTCCAGTTTCAAGGCAAGGGGATATAGACCCCATTTTCCATGGAAGGAGTAGCAAAACATTGGCAAATGCATTTTAAAACCACTACACTTAAGTGCAACATGGATAGAGACAGGACAGCAGTGGAGAAGTGGTAAAATGGAATAAAGTCTAGAGTTTAATGAATAGTAGTGTACCAAATGCTAATTTCTTAGTTTGGACAAATATACCACAGCAATAAAAGACATTAAGGGAAACTAGATGATGGGTACATGGGCTATATTTATACTACTTTGCAACTTTTCCATAACCCCAAAATTGTTTAAAAAAGAAAAAGCTGAATTTAAAAACAATGCATCATGCCTCCTTCTCTCCACTCTAATTGCTGGTAGAGAGTAACCAGTCTCAAGAAAAGGACCTCATGTGCACACAGTAACTAAAAACCGATTCTGGTCATCTTTTCTATTCTGGTTAAGCAGATTTGCCACACCCTCTATGATTGCACTACTCACAATGTTCTGGAATCATCTACTTAAATGCTCATTTTCCTTATTGCACGCCGTGTTCCCCAAAGGACTTTTTCTTGCTACTCGTTTTATCCTCAGTGCCCAGCACAGTGTTAAAATAACGCAATAGGTGGAACGACGAAAATGCCAGTTTTGTAATTCAAAAACAGTTGAATAGTGGCAATTAATCTATAAACAAAATTGAGTGAATGGACTTTCCTTATATTATTCCATGCTTTTACTCAAAGGGAATAACACAGCCCAACATTCCTGAAGGAAGAACTCTTTCAGAAAGATAAGTATCGACCCACATTTTCTACTGGGAGCTCCACAAAGGCCTTGAATTCCTTACCCACAGGCTTCTGGAGTCCTCTCTAAGTTCTTGTCTCTCAAGCCAACGCCTTTGCAGGGCTGAGAAAGTCTGCCTTGCTCTAGTAGGCCAACAGCCAGAGGCCGTGGGGGCCTCCAGATGCAGACACGAACGTGCAGGGTGGGGTCCACGATAGCAGAGTATCCAGGCCCAGCTGGAAGGCAGCCATGGGTGCTGCTGGAGCGGGAGGCCGCAGGAAGTGGAGGAAGGAGGAAGTTATCTTGTTGGCAAGCCCCACCCCTCTTCCATTTCCCAGGAGGTCAAGCAGATGTCATGGGATGAATTTTTCCAGACTTGAATGGAAGCTCTAATCGGAGTCTAAAAGGAGACAGTGGGGGGTCATATTTTTGCCACTTTCTCTCTTCCTTTTTCTCGTTTTAAACCCACACTTAGGAGCAACAGCAGCTGCCCTGATATCGTGTTAGGTTGTGCCTCATTCTGCCAGGCCCTCCTAAGCAAGACATGGTCACCAAAAGGACGAAGGCAATTTGACAGTTTCATGCATGCTGCATGACTTCGTCCAGGATGGGATTGAGACATGGCTTCAGACGCCTCTGAGGGGAGGAGATGGGGAGTGGTGCTTCGGCCAAGAGGGGTTCTGCCAGCATGATGGCTTCCAGCTAGTTGCTCAACCAGATCCAAAAAATGTGTTGCCTGTTTCTCTGTTTATGAATTATCCTTCCCTGAACAGAACAGCTGGGGCATTTTGTTCTCCATTCTTTGAATATGGCTGGGCTTTCCAATTTCTTGTTCTCCATAGTTTAACACACACAGCAATAAAACGTAGAGGCATTTTCTGTCGTATTTAGTTAATGATGCAGTCTCTGGCAGACTTTCCACCTTTACCAAAGCTATCCTTGGGGAAAGTTCTCATTCAAACACTCCAAGAGTTGTTTTTAACCAGCAACTCCTAAGACTTAGACATTTTAAGGGGGAATCTGGTTCTTATTTTAACCGAAACTAGTTTATTCTCCTCAGAACAAAAGAATGCCAACAATCCGGCGGTCCCTCACCCTGCTACGTCACCAGCCAGAGTCTTCCTGAGCTCTGAGAAACAGCACGGTGTAATTTCAGGAGATTCAAAATAGAGAGACATTCCGATAGCTGCGCAAGGCATCTGTTTTTAATTGGTCTCGTTGTTTATTTCTCTGGGACCATGCCGTCAGTCAAGAGTATGCTGAGACCCAGTGTACATCACAACTGAGAGTCTTTGGGGTCAGACACATCACGGAGGTGTGAGCCTTGTTCCAATGTGCACCTGGCTGTGGTTGATACAGGGCTAGCAGGGGAGAAGGCTTTTTCATTAAAGATTACAAATGCGATGTGGACCAAGGGCCTAGATACAATATCATCTTTCTGAAAGAGCGTCCCTACAGTATTTTCTTCTCAGGAGGCTAGAGGCACCAAAGAGGATGGTAACACCACACTCAGGGATTTCCCTGATGACCACCTAAAACAAGACCTGGCTGTGCCAAGATTCCCGGATCCCGTCACTAAGCCAAGATATGCCTGCCTTTACAGTTAGATCTCAGTCTTTTGAAGGCTGTGGAAAGTCTTTATTTTCCTAGATGGAAGAATTTTTATTGTTTTAGGCCATCATCCTAGAGATGATGACCCATGATGAGTCTCATCCTAACTCTGTCCAACTGTCTCCTTCCCTCTTCTTCCCACCCGTCTTTTCTTCTTTCCGTTATTCACTTGGTCAACATATAATTATTGAGTACTTAATTATGTGCCTGATTATCCTTGGGCACTGGAGGACACAACAATGCATCTGTCAGGATGGACTACATTATGTTGCAGTAACATACAATCCCAAGTACGTCATGACTTAAATCACAAAAGCTTATTCTCCTCCTTGAGGATTGAAGGAGTGCTCAGGTCACAAAGTCCTTAGTCAGGAACCTAGGCTGACAGGAGCACCAGGCTGCCATGGAGGGCAGGAAGATTTCAGATAGAATGCCACGAGGATAGAAAGAGATTACTGGGCAGGGTGACTGTGATCGCTGGTCATGGAGGCCATTCTGAGGAGGTGACTATAGAGCTGAGACACGAAGTGTGAGAAGGAGATGGGCTTGGGAAGATCTGGTGGCAGGCATTCTGGGAAGGGCCAGCAGTGTCAATGTCCTGTATCAAGAACAGGCTCAGAATTCAAGAAACTTGAAAAAGTAGCTGAACCATGGAGTGAGAAAGAAAATGGTAGAGGAAGTGTCCTGTGAGGTAACCAGTGGCCAGGCCCGACTATAACCCAACACAAGGAGTTGGAGTTGTATTCAAACTCTTTATCTCTAAATGTATCTTAGCAAACAAAGCCTACCTAATCTTCTAGACATGTCAAGCCCTTTCAGAATTTGGGCCTCTGCTGAGATGCCCTCCCCCATCTTTCCCAACTCAACTCACTCAAGTGTCACCTCCTCCAGGAAACCTCCTCTAACGCCCCAGTCTGATTAAATGCCTTATGTCACAGATACTATCAATTATGCACTTGCTTTGCAAAATCCCTCACTATTATTGAGGGCAAAGATCAGGTCCCAAGCACAGTGCTGGACAATGGTAGGCCCTGAATTGAGGATGATTAATTAATTAACTAATTAATTAATTAATGTCTTTCTTGCACCTTGTGACATTAGGTAGTATTGGGACAGAGCTTGATAAAATGCATACATATCGCTATTATCACCACTTATTTTCCACGTGACCTAGACAAGAGCTTATCATACATAAAGTGTTTAATCGAGACCTTCTAATTGATTCAGAAGAGACCTAGCTCACTTCAAGAACATATGCAAAAGTAGGAAAATAGAGGATGGATTGATTACATCCTATTTACCAGTAGATCATCAGCTCCTCTGACCATATGACGTCATTTAATTTTCACAATAGACCTACAAGATGGAAAACTAGGGCTCAGAGAAAAATTAGTAACTTAAATAAGTTGAAACCTACCACATAGTAGATGCTCTATAAATATTAGCTGTTACTATCATTGCTAGTATTATTATTACTGAAAAGAAGGGAGAGGGGCTTAGGGCAGTATATTTCATGCAGGTGGAAGAGTGTGTTCAAAGCAGGGAGGAGAGTCCAAGTTGGGAGAGCTCCAAAAATGAGAAGGAGATTCCCTTGGGCAGAGAACCTTTAAATCTTAGGAGATTCGGGACTCCTTTGAGATTCTGACGAATACCATGGACCTACCCCTCCCCCCAAAATACATACATCCACACAAATTTGCACAGAGCTTCAGAATTACAGACACACAAAATCCCATTCATGGATTCTAGTATAATGAATAATAATGGTGACCACATAATGCCAGGCCCTCGTCTAACCACTTCACACAGATTCTCATTTATTCTGAAACAACCCTAAGAGGTAGCTACTATGATTATTTCCTTCTTTGTAGACAAGGAAACTGAGATGAAAATGTTAACTAATTTGCCAAAAGTTACTCTAAAATGTGAGGGTAAGTGACATTACTGGGATTTGAACGAAGCTGGTTCTAGAGGAAGTACACCCACACACCATACTCACTGCTTCAGAAGACCCTGCCCCCCGGAGGGTCCTGAGCTGTCCTCCTGTATTCAAAGAAGAGACTTGCTCTTTTAAGAGCAGACTCTATGACCAATCAAACAAAAGCATGGACCACCTGTTCTTCTTACCTGGCACCTGCTGATCAAGACCCTTTCCCAGCATGACCTTGAAAGTAAAACCACCTGATTCTATGGCCATCTTGATTGAGAAATAACTGGTTCCAGAGGTGTCCCTGAGACCCGTGCAAATCCTTTGAAATAATGAGCTGCCTCACTTAAGCTGAAACTCCCTCCCAAAGAGTCTCCTCATCCCCTCTCCTGAGGAGTGTGCAGAATTCCTTTCCACCTCAGAGTATCAAATGTATTGATGGCTTAAGCTCTCACCCACACTACACCTTCAGGTATGCTACCAATCCTGTTCCATTAAGCCCAGCAGAATAACAGTGGAATGGAGAGGAGAAGCCAAGAACAAGAGCTGTGGGAAGGTCTCAATGAGCAGAGACAGGTAGCACACCCACAATTAATTATACACATTTATTGGAGAGCTGGTAAGCAAATCAATGTCATTGATGATTTATTCCCTAATTTGCTTTGAGTATGCACCTCATAAATCAATAATAGAAAATGGCATTAAAGCATTGGTGTTAACTGTCAACAGAAGGCAGTGTACCGATTCTTGTAATTAAAAGAATGTGTGTGGTGAATATGTCCATGTGTTATATTAGATAGGCTACATTTTAAAATTGCTTTTTCAACATCAAAAGAAATGCTCAGAGTTTGGAATAGGATGAAGAACTGTAAATTCACAGTAAGTGGCAAGAGTCCTGGCGTTCTTGGGTAATGTATGGTAATTTGACATGTAGCCTCATCCAAGAGCATTCTGGGAATGGAGATAATGTTCTCTGGTTCCAGGACAAGCTAAATGAATCCAGAATGAAAGCCATTGTGACACACCATCAGAAAGCAGTAAAAGACAACGAGATGTGGCATCGTCTCCTTTTGGGTGCCATATAAAATTGATTCTCTCTCTCCCAAAGAGGTATGCATGAACTACGGAAATTAAGTGGTTATTCAAAATAAAGACAGGCAGGATTAGCAATGCTTTTCCCATCCTTCAAAGTTCTGAGGATTAGATAAGTTTTTTAGAAAAGTAATCAACAAAAGTTTATATTAAAAATCACCATATTTGCCTGAGTGGAGAAAAGAAGCCATTGTAATAGAGGGTGAATTTCCACTTCTGTCTTGCCTGAAAATGCCAGCTGTTGTTAAAATGGGTGGCAGATGGAAGAAATGTACTTTTAAAAGAGGAAGTCTACTACTTATGTGCATGGAGACTCGTGTCTCAAGAAGAATATAGGCTGCTAGCCAGTCAATGTTTCCAGTCTAACAGGAATCAGGCTTCCACGAGGGAGAAGCTGTGGGTAACAGGCATTGTAGCTGACTGGATATGAGTACAGGCTTTGAGTCAGGTTGACATAGGCTGAAATCCTGGTTCAAGCTGTGTGAGCTGGGGAACAACACTTCAATCTCCCATCGTCTCCATTTTTGCTTCTGTAAAAAGAGCATGAGAATACCTATAATTTACAGGATGCTGGTAGGATTACAAAAGATGACGTATGTAAATCGATTACCAGAGTCCCTTGGCCCATGGTAATGCTCAACATATAATCAAAAACAAAATAAAATACATCAAAACAAACATACCAAAAACCAAAGGTGTGTGTTGAGGGGTGGGGCAGCGGGGGGCAGTTACGGAGATCAAGTACATTACAAAGCCACAACTTGAGGTAATAAATCAATGTTCACACCAGAGGGTAGAAAAATTTATTGGAGCTGTTGGGTTAGAAGAAGGGAGAAAGGGGCTGGGAGAGGGAATAAAATTCCTGAATAAAGGGTCACGTGACTATGAGGTCATCACTTCCCATCTTGAGTCTCAATACAAAGGAAGTAAAATGGAAGCTTTGGGCTGGACGGTTTCTGAGTCCCTTCTGCTCTGAAGCTCTGGGAGAGTGTTAGCCAGAGATCACAGAGGGCTGAGGATTTCCTGACTTCCAGGAGGTCATATACACGTTCTGTCCCCACATTTAGATCAATGTTAGGCACCTATTTCTTAAATTAAGTTCCTTTCCAAAATTTCATTCCACAAACTAGGACAAGGAAAGGGGAAGGAGGCCAGTGGAGACACACTTTTCCACTTTGGGATGAGTGCTGAGTATGAGTTCTTTGCTGCTCAAGGACTGCAGAAATGGAGGCCCTAGTAAATATTCAACTAGTATCTAAATTCTGTGTGTGTCCCCATGACTGCAGGTGTACTGTGTGCTGTTGAGGGCGCCAGGAAGAGACAGGCAAGGCAGGAAGAGGAAGAGTGGTGTCCTCTTCCATAGCCACTCTGCCTCTACCAACTCCTCGTACTACGCACACTTCTCTCTGCCTGGAATGCCCTTCTTACCCTGGATCTCTCTCTCTCCCTGCAGAAACTCTTCCGTATTTCTTTCAGGGTCTGAAGGAAAGGGTGCTCTCCCCAGGAAGGCATATATGTTTCTCTCAAGTAGGTGCAATCTCTCCCGAATGTTGCCCTGCAGCAGGGTGTCCTCCTCTGCTGGCATTCACTGCGTTCTCATTTGTGTTACAGCCCCTTCCCAGGCTCCTCCCGTGTGCAGGCTTATTAGTCCAACTGCGGGCTCTGTGGCAAAGGCAGTCAGGATATCTCCCCGCAAAGGAGAGGGGTTAAGAACCCTGGAGATAGACAATCTGGCTCAATCATACCGAACTGGGAAACCTGGGGCAAGTTACTTAATTCATCCTGTGGCTTCTCATCTGTAAAATGAAGATAATAGTACCCTAATTTGGGTCAGATCCCCTTTCAGTGCTGTTGTGGTATCCTGTACTTCCTTCCTTTGTGTCACATATCACAAACGTAGTTAAGTCATTGGTTAGGTAGTAGTTAGTGCTTTAACATATGTCTTTTCTATTAGAATACAAATGCCACCGAGGCAAAGACCACGTCTGCATTATTCACTGCTTTCTTTCAAGTTTCTAGAAGTTGGTTGAATGAGTGAAGGAATTAATGAATGGCTGAATGAACATATCTATGAATGAATTATATACTCGTCTTATTTTCCTCCTAGAAGGTTAGTCCGTTGAGGAAAGATCGCATCTTTCTCATCTTTATAGCCCTCACAGTGCCAAACATGGAATCAGCATGGAACATTAAGCAGAACTGAATTGAACAGCCAGTTCTGTGGAGGGGCAGGTACCCTCTGGGAGCAGTGAGAACTCTCCCCATAAATCCTCACTGTCCTTCTGAGGTAGACCATTGTCTTCCTGCTGTTCTGGTCTCAGCTTCTCCAGCTATGAAAGCACAGTAATTGGCTCGTGATGTGCAAACACTACATGACTGCAAACACTACCCCAGGCTGTCAGCTCGGAACCCAGGGCAAAGCCTGTCCAGCTCCCATGACCTCATCGAACGAAATCATGGGGCACGGTAGACCGCACCCTCATTTGAGCTCACTGGCATGAACACAGCGTAGACACTAGGGCTTGGACCATCCTTGTTCATTCAGCACAGTTGCAGCCTCATCCCTACTCTTAGTGTTTTAAATTTGTGCTGACTTATACTATAGGCCATTG
Organism: Rhinolophus sinicus; assembly: GCF_057876585.1. NCBI lineage: Eukaryota > Metazoa > Chordata > Mammalia > Chiroptera > Rhinolophidae > Rhinolophus > Rhinolophus sinicus. The sequence goes on from NC_142501.1 coordinate 16,497,586, forward strand.
CTTCAAAGTAATCCCCCCTCAGACATATTGAATCTGAGAATCTAGACTTATAGTACATGGATTTTAAAACTGGGGTTCTTTTAAATTTCTCTACCCTCTGGGATGAACACTGACTCATTACCTCAAGGTGTGGCTTTGTAATGTACATTACCTCCCTTACATTATCAGCACCCCCCACACACACACCTTTGGTGTTTGTATGTTTGGTTTTTTCTATGTTTGTTTTGATGTATTTTTTTAAATTTTATATTGATACATATTGGGTATTGCATCTGCCATGTCCAAACATCTGAAAGTACGTTGGTATTTATTATTTTCATATATAACTGTAGAAAGCACTGAACCTGAGACTTGCAAAAAGTCTAAAAGACCATATGCATACAAAGTCATAAACATATTGCTGTAGATACATTTTCATAGAAATATCTCACTAGATTAGGCTCTTTCCAAGCCATTATCCATTTATATGGCACATGGTACTATGTGTGCCAAGGAGTCAAATAAAAACATAAACATGAAATAGACCCAGCTCCCAATGAACCTACTGAGAAGCAGGGGAAATGATATCAAAATAATTATTCATATCAATTATAGTGTCTTTGGATTCAAATAACAGAAAATGCTAATTAAGACTGCTTCAGTAATTTGGAAGCCCAAAGGTAGGGTAGATTTTAGAGTTAGGTGAGTTTATGTAAGGCTGACAATGTCATCAACAGCCCAGATCCTTGCCACTTCTCTGCTCTGCACCGTCCGTGTTGCCTCCTTTCTCAGTTTAGGAAGGTACTTTGTGTCAGTTCCAGATGTAACATCTGGCGTGACAATTTCCAAAGGCAAAAATGACGCTGTCTCTTCTGTTGTCCTCTTTGTAGAGAAAAGGATACCTTTCCCAAAACTCCCCCTCCTATCTCATTGTTCTGACCTGGTTCATATTCCCTACTCCAACCATTGGCAAATGGGTATGGGACCACCATGGTGGGAATTTATTCCGGAGGTTATGAATGTGGTCCATGTGGGAGAATTAGCCAACAAAGCATAGCTGAGGCTCTGGAACTCAGGGAAAAGGAGGATAGATGGCAGGAGGGCAACCAACACCATGTGCTAGAATAGTTAATGTTAACTTGGCATTTGATGGTATTCATACACGTTGTCACTTGACTATAAACTCCATAAGCTTAGGGACCTCGTGTACATTTTGTTCTAGGATATATCACAAACATATAGCAAATACCTGGTACATAGTAAATACTCAAGATATGTTTGTTACATGAATGAAATATTGACCGCATTACTGCACCCTCACTTTACGAATGTGGAAACAGAAGCTGAGAGTGGTTAAGTGGATTATCCAGGAACTAGTTGTAGAATGTCCTAAGCAGGATTTGAACTTGTATTAGCTAGACTCAAATCCAGTATGTATGCGACTCACTTTGGCTTTGATGCCTTGTTTATTAGAGAGGTACAGATAGTGTTCTGGAATTCCCCAGGACATAGGCATTCATTCTTTCTGGGAAAGCTAGGAGATTTCATGGATAGAAGGCGCACATAATTTCAGTATGGAAATTATAGAACTCTTGCTAGCTGGGATCAAGTCCAAAATTCTAACTTTTCACGCAATAGTCCTAGTCACACGATCTATGCATGAGCATAACAAAACATTTTTATTATTTTTCCTTTAAAATCTTCACAATATTTTTAGCTACTGTATTTAATAGCAACCTGTTGGATGTTTATCAGCTTCTATGTTGTTATGTCAACATTTACCTTAAGTTATAATGGGAGGTTGGCTTCATCATCTGGAATGATGTGCCTGGACCATTTCATTCACCAATATAGTCATTCAACAACTATTTACTGAGCACATCATGAACCGTGCACTGTTTTCAAATGTAGAGGACACAGCAGGGAACAATACTGGCCAAGTATCTGCCTGTAGGCTATGCCAGGTGGTGGTGGGAGCTATGAAGAGGAATGAAGCAGTGGAAAGGGCCAGAGGCCCAGGGACGTGGGGGAAGAAGAGGATTTTTCTTTATACATAGTTGCTAATGACAGCCTCCTCGCTAGGTGATATTTGAGCTGACTTGAGTGAAATGAGGGCGTGAACTCAGCAGTTATCAAGATGAAGAACATTCCAGAATGATAGACCAGGAAGCACAAAGTCCTTGAGACGGGGGAATGGTTGATGTGTTTGAGGAATAGTGAGGAGGTCAGTGAGATCAGAATGGAAGGGGTGAGTGAGTAGAATGTTGGCAGGAGGGGACGTCAGAGGTCACCGGGGCGTGTGACGAAGGTTCATAGTCTTTGTAGGCACACCCTGTGACAGGGGTGGTAGAGGAGTATGCATGCCCCTCAGGTTAGCCCCACTCAATACCATCTGGGAGACAGGACACATCAGCAAAGGCTATCACATAATATCCTATACACAAATGAATTACTCCAGCTCAGCCTCTGAGAGAAGCCGTGTGACATAGTGGTTACGAGGCTGGACTGGGGAAGGTCTGTAATAGAATTCAGGTTCTGTCATATAGCAAATATCACATACTTTGTCCCTAGGCAAATTATGTAACATCTCTGGGTCTCAATTTTTTCATCTCAAAATGTGACAGTCACACCTATCTTATGTTGCTCTGAGGACTAAGTACAAAAATGCATGCCATGCAATTAAAACAGTGTCTGGCATGTAGTAGGTGTTTGATTAAAGCTCACCGTGGCTATTACTGTCACTACAACTGCAGTTATCCACTGGTATTTATTCAAGATGACAAACGCACTAGCTAGGTGAGGCACTTTCCAAACCAGGCTAACTATTCCAAACTGAAGAGTCTTCCCAGAAACATAAACCATGCTCTCTTGCAGAAACAACAATGATGTCCTGTAGTGAAAGTCTGGCAGCCACCCAAGGCAGCTGAGAAACCGACATCCCTCCATGTGAATGACCAAAGGCCAGCCACCCGAGGCCAGGTGAAGGGGGAAGAAGAACACAGCACCCTCTTTGAGAGCCCTAGGATGCTGTCTGCGCTTCCACACCTAAGAAGCTCTTTCAGGGCGCTCTCTCAGCATCCTGAGAGCAGACTGTTATCCCTGTGTGTTCTCTGAAGAGCCAAAGATGACTCATCCAGACCACACACCCAGTCCTGTGGTTTGGGCCATGGCAGAGGGCAAAGGAGCAGGGAGCCACTGTAAGGCCTGAGATGGATTCAGGAGACATTGATGCTGGAAAGCCCAAGGTTGCCTGACTGCAAAGCCATCCTGTCTCTCTGCACTGTGTTCAGTAAGAATGAAGGGGACCCATTTGTCTTTCTTAAACTGGATCCAATGAGTTTCATATTGGGGCTTGGAAGATGACCATGTATCTGGAGCAACTGTGGTACCAGGTGGAGGGAGAGGATGGTACAGGTGTGAAAGACATGGAAAGGACCAGACTCTGAAGGGCTGCTGTTTGCAACATGGTGGTACAACATGGAGGCAGAGAAAGGCATTCCATTCTACTCCCTGGTCCCCAGCCCTGCCTTTCTGACTGAAATAAGGGAAAACACCATATGTTATTGCTATTGCACTGTACAGTTTAAAAGCACATCTCTCGGGCAGTCCTTTATTATAATCTCACTGTGCATCAGACCCCCGTGTCAATGCCCTGGCCTCTCCCCAGCCGGAACTCCTGCTCCTGTTACATACAGGCTCAGCCCTCCCCTGGTTCCAAGCCAATCCTGACTTCTGGAGGTTTCCTTTTAACGCATTTTAACAAATATCCAAGACGTCCTGCGAAAGGCAGGCACAGGTCCAGGCAGCAGGATGCAAAGGTGCAGAAAACTGAGCCTCTACCTTCCCATCTCTCAGTCTAGCCTCACTCTTCAGAGCTGCCCCTGCACCTGCCTCCTGCAAACACATACCTCCCCATTCAATGGCCTTCTTAATAAGCTCTGAGTTCAACCTCTGTGCTACCACTCACCAGCTCTGTAAGCTCTGGTAGGAAGTGTATTCTCTTAGACACTGTTTCCTCGTCTGCAAGATGGGAATAATCACTCCTACCCTGCCCACCTCAGCCTGGTTGTTTTCAATCCCTGAGACAACAGTCACAGAAGACATGAAGAAATTAAACATCACATGAAACCCCAAAATACCAAAAAGGGCTTAAAATTCCTCAGATGGCATGAATAACAAATATGGGAGGCTTTAGGCACAATGGGATGGTGCCCAGAAGGTATCAATGTTGGGGTTCTAGAAGCCTGCAGGGTCCTTCTCAGCTTTCTTCCAAAGTGCTGATTAAATCCACACATAAGGGACTAAAAGACCATCCAGAACCAAAGCAAGTAGTCCCAAACACCCACACGGTTTCCTTCCTGTCTCTCCTCAAGTGACTTGTTTTTACTGGAAACAGGTTTTCCTCTTCCTGTCTGGAAAACTCTGTTTACAAAAACTAGCTCTGTAAGAAAAGCAAAAAGAAACCTTTTACCACCAACCAGCCTTGGAATTTCACCAGGTTACCCTTCTAACCTGGATCAAAATAGGCTGTGACTCATCATTTGTGCTTGGGGGTTCCATTCTCCATTTATCTTCCCAGGAGATTACATCCTGCGTGATTACCAGTAAAAAGCAAGCTGTAGAGATGCCTCCATGGGGAAACAAATGAGGAAAAAGTTTATTTGGGGAAGCTCCATCCTGACCACACTTACAAAGTTTCTCTAAGGATGTTTCTCTAAGTTTTCTCTAAGGATGATTCTCTCCCACTTTATGCTTGTCTAGCACACTGGTGCTTTCCCTACTGTATCTGCTCACTCAAGCCAAATTTTCCCTCAGTGCTCACCCCTCCACTTCAAATCGACAAATTTCTGGCTATGTGACCCTAGACTCAGCTCTTCAAGCTTTAGTTTCCTGGCCTGTATTTGGGGCTAATAATGACGGTAATAGTCTATATCAGGGGTGTCCAAACTGCGGCTCGCGGGCCAACTGCAGCCCACGATCCATTTTTTATTGGCCTGCAGCAAATGCCAGAAATATATTTAGCTTACTTAAATAAACCAGGTGAGGCAATACGTACTTCACCTCGAGTGAGTGGCCCGGCTGTTTGTGTATTTTACCGCATATGGCCCTTGGTGAAAAACATTGAAAAAAGTTTGGACACCCCTGGTCTATATCGACAGAACACTTCAGAATTGCCATGTATTCATTCATTTCATCTTCCAAAGAAGCCTACAAGGGGAAAGCTATTACGATCTTCATCTCATAGGTGAGGACACTGAATCCTGTGATGGTAAGTAATTTACCTACAAAGGGGCAGAGCCAAGATCAAAATCCAGGCAGTCTGGCCCGTGGTTTTAAACAATACACTACAGCCATCTATCCAATTCATCAATGTTTTGAAAGTTAAAAGAGATAACTGGAAAATGGTAAGCGTTTAATAAATATTGTTATATTATTGGGTGAAGATATCAATGTACTTGCTGTAGTGCTTGATCCATAGCAGGCCTTCAAATTATGTTAGTTCCCTTCCTTTCATCCGTCTTCTCAAAACAACCCCTCACCTCCATGATCTTCCCCTCAGGTAGCCTAGAATGTGCTGTTTGAAGGTTATTCCTGAGAGAGTTACAGCGCTCAGTTTCTGAGTAACGTGATGCATAGAGGTGGGACCTGCCATTTTCTAGACGGTACTCTAGTTCAAAGGCGCTCAGCCATGGGCACCAGTACCATCAGTACAACACAGAGATTCTACAACAGCTTCTAAGAAACCGAAGTTCTTGGTGAGAAAGCAGGGTGGTTGTTTTCAGTGAGGGAACTACCAACAGAGTAATATTCCTGCCCTTACCCAGTATCCTCTTTTCTCTTACTTCTCACCAAACAAGGAGGAGAGGTCTACCCAACAATGACACTGACAGACCAAAGTGGGCATGCTACTCTCAGCCTCTTTAGAGTCTCTTTTCTGACCTGCCTGTGGAGAGACTATGTTCTGGCTCCATAGCATCATGGGGCAAGAGGGCTGTGGTTATCCAGCTACGCCAATCAGTGACTACGAAGATAAGCATCAATTTCAAGGGAGGTATTGAGCTCCTTCTCTATGTCCACATCTGAGCAGGGCCAGTCCAAGTTGTATCAGCAATACGAATGTATGTTGGCCTCTGTGGTAGATATTAGTATTGTATGCCAAATATTTCTTCTTCCCTTTCTAGGCACAGGCTTGGAGGACACTTCATGGACCTCTTGTGATGGGCAGGGTCATAGGACTCGTTGTGGGCAATGTTTGGGGAGTGGAAGTGACATGTGTTGATTGTGGCATCAGAATTCGAAACTCAATGCCGACTCCTGGTTTCTGGTCCAGCATGTAAGGAGCTTACCAGTCTTTGCTCCATCTTAACAATAAGTAAAAAAGTGAAAACAAGTAAAAAACTGAAAAATCAACAAATCTTCTTAGTTCTGTCAGAGAAGTGAAGTCACAGGGCAAATCACTACCCCAAAATTAGAGAGGCAGACAGGTAGATACTTGCTGGAGCGGAAGCCTCCTTGAGAAACAGCCTGGAAAGAAAATCTTAACTGCAATTGACAAATTGCTGGAGGCTCAGTGTAGATAACCCTGAGATAAAAACACTAGGGGAACTCATAAAAGGGCCCTCACACTAGTGAGTTTTACCTCCAGGAACTCTACCAGGTTCTCCCAGTGAATACTGCAGAAAAATGTCCTGCCTCCAGCAGAGGGAGGGGAAAAGGACCCATTTTGAATATGCCAGAGCCTTTTGTGCTTCCTAACTAGGTCTGCCCTCAGGGAAAACTATTTAGCAGAGCCTAACCTACTGTGGTTATATCAAAGCCTAGCATGCCTGGGGGAAGGGGATACTCAACTCCAGCCACCTATAGCCACGTTGTCCCACCTCAGGGGAAAACAAACTGAGAAATATGGGTGAAGTTCACAGTCTAGGGGCACAGGCTCAGCAAAAGACTGAGAACTTTAATCAGAAAACTATAGAATGCTTCTCCCCTCCCCCGTGCTTTACCACTGTGTTACTAAAGGCTTATTTACCATAGTTTCTTTCACCCAGTATGTTGTGTCCAGATTTCAACAGAATATTATTACAAGGCATATTAAAAGGCAAAAAACACAGTTTGAAGAGACTGAACAAGCATCAGAACCAGCGTCAAATATGGCATGGATGTTGGCATTATCAGACCAGGAATTTAAAACAATTCTGATTAATATGCTAAGGGCTCTAATGGATGAAGTAGACAGCATGCAAGAACAGATGGGCAATGTAAACAGAGAGACAGAAATTCTAAGAAAGAATAAAAAAGAAATGCTAGAGATCAAAAACACTGTAACAGAAATAAAGAGAGCCTTTGATGAGCTCATTAGTAGACTGGACCCAGCTGAGGAAAGATTCTCTGGGCTTGAGGATATGTGTCATGCAGGGTCTCTGGTCCCGCTCCCCACATAAGAACGCAGGATATGGTGAGGCCAAAAAGGAACAGCAATGGAGCCATAGATAGGGGAGTCATACCACTATATTCTCGCTGGCGTCTGGGTCGGAGACACAGGAAGCAGGAGCCATACGATCCACAATCTGCTGTCCGTTTCTCTGCCAACCAACCAACTCCACTTGCTAGCTGCAATCCGCGATTCTCTGCCAATGAACAACCCCCTAGCGTAGCCATGCCAGTTACATTAGTTGCTAATGGCTAACTGGTAACAGCTGATGGCCACCCAGCCACAGCGGATGGCCAACTGATTACAGCTGATGGCCATCTAATAACCGAGCCAGCAACTTTTCACGTGAAGTCGAGAGCCTGGAAACTGCTCTCTGGGACTCTGTCCCCACAATATGTCAATAGAAACTTCCAAAACTGAAAAGCAAAGAGAGAAAAGGTGGAAAAACACTAGAGAGAATATTCAAGAGCTGTGGGACATCTACGAAAGGTGTGACATATATGTAATGTGAAGACCAGAACGAAATAACCTGTAACAAATAGAGGTTACAAAATATTTTCAGGTTCTAGCCCACTTTGATCACAGTATATACAGAGGGTACCAAAAATATGTATACATATTTCAAGAAAGGAAAAAACTGTATTAAAATTGTAATACTCAATATATACTGATAACAAAAGATGAATACAAGTCACGTTTGACTTCTGCAACTACCAGAGGTGCTCAAAGTGGTTACTGTCAGTGTAATTTTAATATAGTCTTTTCCTTTCTGAAAATGTATATGCATTTTTTTTTTGGCATGTCTGTATACCTAGCCCTTACTTCTATTACATCAGTGGCTCTGTGTGTGCGTGCATGTGTATTTGTGTGTGTGTATATGTGCACACTGAGACTCGGGGCTTGGCAAGAAATCAATGCAAAAAGTCCCATACCACAAAGCAGGTTTTGTAACCTGCTTTGTGATATGTGCCAAATAGCTTAACATACATGATGACTTTTAATCCTCACAATTACCCTGAAAAATAACTGCAGTTCTTATGCTCATTTTACAGAACCCGAGCTCAATGGCAAGTTTCTCAAGGTCATGCCGTGGATCTGTGATGAAGCCAAGTTCTGAATATGTATCCATCTCTCTTCAAAGCCTCGTGTACTTAACCACTATGCTCTTCTGGCTTTTAGTTTTTACTTCCTGTATTAGAACAATGATGGTCAACACATAGCTGGGCCTCAACAAATACTTTTGCATTTACTGAATCTTCAGATAGATTACTGTTAAAACTATTTTTAAAGTACTTGTTTTGTTATCGGCACTTAATGCAATCCCAGGGCCTAGCACATAGTAAATGTTTAATAAATAATTTTTGTTTTAAATATGTAATGTTACATCTAACTAGGACACTTGCTATAGAGTGTGAGGACTCATGTTTAATCCCTATTCACAAACATTATTTGTCTACTTTAGTGTGATGTTTTTATTATTTTATAAAGAAAGATAAAGCATAGCTGAGTGGAAAATAATACTTCCTTTGATCAATTCTTCCTTCTTCACCATGGAAGTCTAATTACTCAGCCCAAGAGACACTAACTTCAGTACTACCTATTTCCTCCTGGCACAGATAGAATGTACGATCATTCTCAGGGAGCAAACAGCCTCTGAGTGTTGACAAACCAAGGGCAAGGAGAAAAGAGAAGGGAAGTAAATCTCGTTTTTGCTTCTCCAGTGTCCATTCAGCTTTATCCTATCAAGAGCATTCAGATTGTCTTATAGAGAATTAACTCTGTCCCCCTCTCAATCTGTGTGATCCTGGGGTGGGTGGAGGGCGGCACTCCATCCTCTCTCACCACCACACCAAGCTCCAGGAGTGGGCATATCGCCTCAACCTGACCTGCTGGTCTATTACCCAGCTTTACGGCACAGTGATCACTTCTGTACCTATTGGTACCATTTTGTGTTTTACCACAGCTGGACCAAAGTGGCTTCATTCTGGGGCCTTCATTGAAAATATTGGGTAAGAAAAGTCTTCTCTTTTCTGGACTGGAACCTTGTAGGAATAAGCCCAGAGCTGCTCACAGCCGTCTTGTCACACTGAAAGGAAGCTGGCCTGAGAACATCACTGATGCAGAACAAAGCTGTGATTTCTAATGATAACATTTCGGCCTATAGAACCAGACTCTCTTTAACCAAAATCTACTCAGCACCATACAGGTGTCCCTGCAAATTCCCTCTTATGCTCAAGTCAGTTTGTGTTTCTATTATTTGCATCCCAAGAGTCCTAAGAAGGGGACCAAACAGTTACTGTGTCCCACTTGCCTAGGGGATATCATTTCACTTTACTGTCACAACATCTTTAGGAAATATGTATTAGTCTTCCCTTCTTGAAAAATAGGAAAACTAAGACCCAGAGAAGTTCAGAAACTAGGCTCACATGACTAGGAAGTAGTCCTACCTACTCCCACCTCTCCCTGGCTTTCCACTACTGAATACAACAGAAACAAATTTCTGATAGATCACCCTTTCTAGTGGGGTGCATGGAAAGCACACCAGACAAGGGAGACAGATTCCTGGCCTTTTCTTTTTTTTTTTTTTGCCTGGCTCCCCATACCTTTCATATGACCTTGAGCAATTTTCTTCTCTAAATCTCAAGGGTTTTTGTTTTTGTTTTTTGGTCTATAAAACCATGGGGTTTGGACAAAATACTCATGATTTAAGTTCTTTCCATGCCCCAAAAATGTATAATGTCAATTCTTGACTATTTTCTTAAAATTCCCAAGTTAAGTACTAGAAGAACCAGACATTGAAGAAAGCCAATAGGCGAAAGTTCCCTCCGTAAACCTTTTCTCCTAATTTGGGCAAATGGATGAGGTATGTGTAATTAAAACTGCAAAAATAACAAGCTTCCGGCCAAGTTCTACCCTCACTTAACCATACTCTTGAGGGTTGATTTCGGGGGAGAGGGGGAGGGGCAGCGGATGTTGAACCCAGGGTGGAATTTGGCCTGATATGTGGATTCTTATAATTTCCAAATGATGTCAGTGCACTTATTTGAAAGAATGAGAAAGTGCTGAGTTTAGTCTATTCACCTCCATAAAGAAAAACTGGAAACCGTTGGGTTAGGGCCAGTGTTGACCAATGTTATAAAGCTAAGAACACTTTTGGCAAGCAAAGTCATTCGGGGAAGATCGTACCCAATTTATGTCGATTTATGGTTGTGGCCTTTCTTTCTGATTAATAGTTTGTTCTAAGATAGGGAATACCATCCCTGTTCTTGTTAGCTGGCTCAGAGAAAATGGATCTGCTAAAAAGTTTCATCAGCTGTTCATCTCAGAACCATGGACGTTACAGAAGTTTCAATGGCAGCTAAGCCGGGCCAGAGTTAAGTGCTCATTCAGAAGAGAGTCAGCAGGTTATTGAAAAAAAGAAATCTGTCTAGTTAATGCACCTCAAAATAGAGTTTTGGTTCTAATTAGCCAGATAATGGCTTCACATTCTTGTGTCTTTTTGCCTTTAAATTGGCCTCTATTAGGGATTCTGGGCAGAGTTTTGATGACACTAAGATGGTACTAACATGATGTATGTCCAGGGGACCCAAGGATTCCAACATTCTAGTTTGATCACCCATCCCCTCCCCCAAGCAGTTCCTAAAATGATAAAGTGTAATAGTTAAAAGTAGAATTGGAGGAGGAGGTATGTGTAATTAAAGGCCTAGGTTCAATCTTGCTCACTCCCCAGTGAGAAAACCTTGGGCAATTTTTTTCATTTGGAAAAAAACACACAATAATAATAATAATAGTGCCTTCTCACAGGGTTATTATCAGGATTAAATGAGCTGCTTTATGAAAAACACTCACTGTTTGGCACAGAGTATGCACTCAGTAAAGGTTAGCTATTAATCCTGAAGACACTATATACATAGGAAACAAGAGCAAATGTATACAAGATAAAACCTTATTTTTATTAGGACCACTGCCTGACATATCCAAAGCAAAACTCTTGTAAAACTGAGGGCAAATTGCAATCTAGTCAAATTGCCTACAGAGGCTTTTACCTCCCAACTGCAACTTTGGGATATTTTTACATTCCAGCTAGGCCATAGGATCCAGGGAGCCAGAGTTTTCATGACAATATTTAGGAAAGCATGAAACGAAAACAAAAGGCAGGATAAAGTAGTCAGATACTGAGGGATCTTGATGCAGCTTAGTGATGTGACATCAAAGCACAGCAAGAAGCAGAAAAGAGGGTAGAAAACACAATTACTTGTCACTGAAAAATGTAATGATCATGTCCATTGGTAAATACAGCCTGGTCTAGATCCCAGAATCCGGCCAATCAGATAAGCAACTCCACATATAGAGGAAAGTGGGGGAGGGGTGGAAAGGAAACAGGGACTCAGACACCCTTCCCCCACCCCAACGCCCTACTTCAGTGGTTCTCACAACCAACGTGGTGAGTGAAACCGCCATATCAGACTCACCTGGGCTGTTTGCTAAAATGCAGATTCCTGGACTCCAGGCAAACATACTGGGAGGGTTAATTGTATATATCAACCTGACGTGGTCAAGGGATGTCCAGACATCTGGTTAAACACTATTTCTGGGCGTGGCTGTGAGGGTGTTTCTAGAAGAGATTGGCATTTGGATCAGTGGACTGAGCAAAGCCGATGGCCCTCCCCAGTGTGTGTGGGCATTGTCCAATCCCCTGAGGGCCTGAATAGAACAAAAAGGTGGAGGAAGGGAGAATTCTCTTTCTCTGCCTGACTTGGGGATGTCTCTGAGCTAGGACATCAATTTTCCTCCACCCTCAGGTTGGGACTTACAACTTTGGTGCTCCTGGTTCTCAGGCCTTTGGACTCAGGCTAGAATGATACCACCAGCTTTCTGGGTCTTTAGCTCATAGACGGTAAATTGCGGGACTCTTCAGCCTCCATAATTACATGGAAAAATATATATATATATATGGAGCGAGAAAGAGAGAGAGGAAATATACATATTTGTCCTACTGTTTCTGTTTCTCTGGAGAACTCTGACTAATACACAGACTGAAACTGAATCTTTGTAGCTAAGGCTCAAGAATCTGTATTTTACAGATTCCTCAAGTGAACTCAAGTTTAAGAGAATCATTTATCTAATTCACTTTGAAGTCATCAAAGAGTGGAGGTGATATTGTAAAATGCTCTTTAAGTAGTCATATCTGGGCAGGAGGGGTACTATAATATGAGGGAGGAGCTGAAAGGCCTGCAGCCATTCCCCAAAGTGAGAGTGGAAATAGCACTGGGCCAGCTGGTCCCGGCTCTGGTCTCCATCATGGGCTCAGTCACCCCAGAGTCTGGACACATCATGGGCTTGCTTGCAGCCTTCTTTCCTCATTTGTCAGCATAGCAAAGGAGCGCTCCCTTGCTTCCTTCATAGGGTTCCTATAAACATCGAGCGAGCTGATGTGTGAAAAAGCCTTTAAAACTTATTTAACCCAAGGAATTACTTATTCCTGTGAAATGATAAATAACCTCCCTTTCCCACTTCCCCTGCAGTTATGGGGAACCAGAGGTTTGTGTTTTCCCCTCAATGGACTCTCCACAAAGATCGCATTCACCGGATAATTGCAGACTTCATTTTATTCAACGGCGGATTCAGTCCCAGGATGGGTGCCCATAATGGGAACGTACCCCACCATTTCAGGCAAAAACAAAAAGAAAATGATCTTCTCTCATTAATATCATTAAACAGTTACTGCGTTTTAACTCTATCAACCTCTCTCTCAAGTTCAAGGCCTGGATTTCCAGTTGTGCCCTGGGTAGCTCCCCTCAATATGCCTCTACCTAACCCCAGAACACTGTGTGTCCCAAACTGAACTTCTCAGATTCCTGCTCTTGACTTCCTCATTTCTATTCATGGCTTCACCATCTTCCCAATACCTCCAGCTGAAGAACCCACAGTCAACCTGGACCCCTCCACATCCAACCCCTCACCATTGGGAGAGAGAATCACTCATAGATTCTTTTTTCTCTAAGCCCACCACCACTGCCCTCATTCCAACGCCCATCTATTGCCACTTTGGCTCAGGGTCATGGCTGTGCAGTAGTAGAAATGTTGTAAAATAAAGTCTACAGAGTCCATTCAGAGCTGAATCATTCTTAAGTGAACATAACCATAAGACAAGACCTTTTCCATGTCGATGCCTAGGTGTTTGCTAGTAGACAAGACCCCGGAGAGGACGTGGGAAGTCTTCCCCTGTGAGACCTCTGCTTTAGAATACACATAGGGAAGCTTCTAGCTAAAACTGAGAGCAGCGTCTCTCCTGGGACTCCGGAGATACACTGAGTGATTTGGCTTATTTCTCTCACCATCGTAGTAGCCTTTTCTGAAAATGAACTACCTCCCATGGAGATCCTTGGGGTTTCATTTTTGTCTCACAACAACAACACCAGGATGCAGGGCAGGAGGCTGAAAGGAGCTGGAATCCCTGAGCCACAGTGAGGGCCCTGACCTGCCTCCCTCCGGACTTCTGGTTGTGTAAGGTGAGTAACTCCGTTACTTGAGCCATCACTGGCCAACTGTTCTGTTGCTTGTGACCAAACGCAATCTTGACTGAGAGTGAAAAGATGGAGCTGGAATTTGAGTCCAAATCTGTCCATCTCCACCTGTTCTCTTCACCTCTGCTCTGTGCCGTGGCATATCTGAGGCAAGAGCTGTGCAAATGGAGAAGAAATATGTCCTAACATGACCAGAGAAGGCTCAGCTAGCAGCTGATATCCTGTAGCCCCTACTTCAAGATTTTCAACGTGGATAGCCACTCTGAAGGGTGCCATCCATAGCCAGCCAATTCCAACTTGGAATTGCAGCTTTAAGCATGCTAGGAGCTAATTCAGTCACGTGTCTCAGGGATTGGGGTGCATCAAGACACTGATTTGGTTTTCAGAACTTGCCAGGGGCTGTTCATTTCTTTTGACTGTTACCCGGGCCTTCAAACTTCCATGTCTGTCTCAGAAAATTTTATGAAATCAGGACCTGGATCACTGAAGCCACAGCCTCCATCAGCATTTGAACCAGATGGTCCTTCCACTCTGGGTGACAGAAAGAAATTTTTTTTGCCTGGTGTTTTAGGAAACAAGTGGCCCTCATCTAATTTGATCTGTATCTGAATCCTGTGGCCCAGCACCAAACTAGAAACATGGATGAAAATAAAAACATAAGGTGGGCAGTTTTGTACTAATCAGAAACTTGCTTCCAGGGCATGCCTAATGGGTCACAATGAAAGAAAGGATCATAGCTGGGACACAGAAGGCTGGAAGGAGTGGGAGAGAGAGGGCAGCCAGCGAATTAAGGGTGAAGGAATGTACCATCAGCTTTTATCAGGTTTGACATGGCATCCGTCCTCGGCAGCAGGTCCCCTTCTCCAGTGTTTACATTTGTCACATCTCTTTTCCTTCCAAACAAGAGATGCTTGACAGTCTGCATGGCTAATTTGTAAGGTGCCAGGGTGCCTCAGCCATCCATGCATATACATTTTTGGATGGAGAGAGGGCAAGTGTAAGGTAACAGCTATAATTTGGAGGCAGTGAGACCACAATACTCCTGAAACATGCCTCGTGCGAAATAACATATGGGGGGCCATTACCTTCATCATGCAAAACTAAATTAATGACTTTCTCACCCACTACAGAGGCCAGTGTGCACCAGAGCCCAAACCTTCAAGAATGAGACTCAAAACATATTTGTGGGAAATTTTAGTGATTTTGACTTTCTGCCCAGACTAATAAACTTCATCACATTTGCAAAATTCTCATTTCAGTTTCGGTTGTCCTGGCCCTGTCTATTGCATAAAAAAAAATCAGTTCAGATTTCTCCCTTCAGGTGTTTAGAGCAGTTAGGGGTTTGCCTCCATTTCTGCAATAGAACTAAGAGCTGTGTGTGTGCGGCATGAGCACGGGGTACAAAGCTCTATTGAACCTTGCATTCCTGATTAGTTTCGGTCACAATAGCTGGGCCTGATCCAGTTTATTTTTGGTCTTGCAAATAACCTCTAATTGTTGATCAGCACTCGTTCGTTTTTAGTTGGACCTACTATAGGAACACCAAACCTTCTTGGTTTAGTCAATCAGCATATCTATTGGAGTTATTGTTCTAAGGAGGTACAAGGTGCGACTAAGGGAGGAACCAGGCCTTTCAGAGATGATGGTAGAGCTAAGGAGCAAAAAGTGAATGCAGTCTTATGGGCACGTGCATGTGTGAAATTTTCTTGGAAATGACTCTTTTGTTTGCACCAGATTCACAAAAGGATTGGATGCAGTGAAATGCTACAAGAGAGAGCATTGCCTAGTAGGTTCTGGAGACGACTGAGATCCTTGGGCCGGGGCAGAATCGCCGTGAACCTTGTTTCCTCATTTGTGGAATGGAGATGATGATGGGGATTTGTTATGAGAATGGAACAAAATAATGGATAAAAGCATTTACCATGGTGCTTGGAACACAATAGGTAATCAATACGTTTTAGCTATCGTGAGGAAGAAGGTGAAGAAGAAGAGCAGGGTGAGGAGAAGGAGGGAGGAGGGGGAGAAGGTGAAAAGAAGGTATCGGTATGTGGAATTTTCTAAGAGGACCATGGTTTGTGAGCCCCAGGTGCCGTTCTCTTCTTTAGCCTACTTCCCTTGGAAGCAAGACCTAACTTTAAAAATCCTTAATTTGCATTGAATTAACAAGAGCCTTAAAATAAAATGAGCTGAAATATTAGATTTTGTTAAAAGAGACCTAGCATGAGAGAAATTCTAGTCTAATGGAACTTTACTATGAAAACCAGCAGAACAAATTGTCTTAAAACCAGGTTAAAATGTATTTCTTCAGTTACCAAGAGGAAAATTGAATATGTATGGAGCCATTTTTATTTGCATCAAAATTCACTTACTAAACAATAACTTATATAACAATTTTCTGAATCAATTGAGTCCCATCTCTAAGGTCTTATACATGAGAGTCCCAGGGACAAAGAGGTAAATAAGGAATGTGGTAATTGAAACGTACTCATGAAATAATACATCTGTAAATCTCCGTACAAGTTTTCCAAATGCACTTATATGTATTGTCTCATTTGATCTTCCGAAGTTTTTGTGAGGAGTATGTCATATCTATTGTTATTATTAAAGCTATTTCCACATTTAAAACTTGAGGAAGTCTTACGTCCACTTTACACATTTAAAGTTTGAGAAGTTATTACTAATAAGTGGAAGAGCTGAGATTTAGATCTGAACCTTTTAAATCTAAATCCTGTTTCCTTAGGGTTCACCAGGCTGCTTGAAGCAGTTTTACACAGATAAGTGAAAATATTTACTCTAGGACTAGAGTGAGTAATTTGTGCATCTGATGGGGGATAATGCTATTGAATGTTCACTTGTGTACACGGTGAGGTTGGAAATATATATGTGTGTGCAGTGGACATATGAAATATATACTTACATATACACATACACATGCATATAGTTTTATATATGTACACACACGTATGTGTGTGTGTTTATGTGTGGTGTAATATATTTGGGGATATACATATATACATACATATATCTGTGGACGGGGATATCTTAATGAAATCTTGTGAGGATATCATAAGCTGATTGAATAGAGAAGAGATGAGTGGCATAAGAACATTGGGAGAAGAATCAGAGAGCAAAAAGGAAAGATTCGAAGAAGTAAGAACTGAGAAATTGTCCCTGCTCTCAGTCCATTCAACAGGGATGTAAAAAGTCTAGCACTCAAATCACCATCAACTGCACACTCATGGCTGACCTCACTCATTGATCATGGCACTGAACTTGGCTACAACCACAACGCTTCTCAAAACTGTGCTCCGAGCAGTCTTGCCATCAGATCAGTGATAGCACCTAAAAAGCCTTCTCAGCATTCATTGCCTTAGGACATACTGACATTACTCTCAGCAGTATTTTTTATTGAACACGGTAAACCACGAGTACCTGCCATTTAGATCCATCCACTCAATTAATCATGGAGCAGTCGATATGCTCTGTCTTAAAGCTAGTTCCTCATTTTCTGGGTCTTAGATACCACATCCTCAGGGAAACTTCCTCAGAGACCCTATTTATAATATAGGAGCCTTCCCACTTCTTTATCTCAACACCTTCTTTGCTTCCTTTACAGTTTCATTGATTTGGTTCCTGTGTTTGCTGTCCCCTTCACTAGACAGCGTGCTGTGTCTCTCTAGCACTGAACTCTCTGCTGAGTTCAGTAAGTACTGATTTAGTGATTAACGGAGCACAGGAACACATGAATGAATACTTGGTGCCTGACCTCTGCTGGCTCAGAGTCCAGGGTGAGAGGCTCTTACGTGAACAGATAAACAGCACGAGCAACACTGTACAAGCTCAAAGAGCACAGGGTGCAAAGTGCTAGGAGAGAACAAAGAGAAGGCAACGGGAAGACTTCCCAAGAGATGTTCCTCGAAGGGTGGGGTAGGGATTAGCAAAGCAACAAAGTGACAAAGGACACCCAAGTTCAAAGGCAAATTTAAAATGATAGCATTGAGGATGAACCTGAGCTTGAGTGAGGCTGAAACACAGGAAGGCATCATTGGGGCGGAGATGAGTGAGTGGCCAGTGAGGAGGCCACGGAGGCCAGAGAAGCCCCATCAGCAAGGGCTCCCAGCTGTTTCCTTCTTCTCTCTCCTCCTGCCCAGCTCCCACCCCTCCTCCTCTCAGAACGGCCTGGTCAGGAATCCTGTTCATTTTTACAATGAACGTGCTTCTCTTTGGTAGACAGTCTAAGTCCAGAAATGGAATAAGATTATCTCTGTGTTTATTTTACTCTCACTTTAAGGATCTTATCTTTAGCAAATCCACTATCATGGTTCACCACAGCAGGACACGATAAGAAGAGCCACTTTGGGGGGAAAGGAGGGAAGGCAATTATTTTCCTCAACCCCATTAAACTGTCATGAAGTTATTCCTTATTTACAAATGCAGATTCATTGCTTAGAGTTCACAGGCCCCAAGAGAGGAGAGCAGAGATGAAATCCTGAGGTACACAATAGTTCTGGTGTCTGGACTTTGGGGGAACTTTTTCAGGTTTTATGAAGAATTAGCTTTTATACTAAACTTTATTCAATTCTATCCCTGAATTCTTTCCCCTTTGGAAAAGACCTTTCAGCCATTCAGCCTGGAGAACAGCCCACGTCAAATTCCAAATGAAATGTAGTAGAGGGTCTGGAATCCTCTGAGCGCAGACAACAGAAGTCTCATTAAGTGTGTATAGACATTCACAAGAAAGCCTGACTCACTTATATCCCAAGAACGGCACTGGGAGAGACCAGGTCTCAGGGGCATACACAAAAGAAGGCTGCTAGGAGAAAGCAAACATCACTCTCCCTCATGAAATTTTCTTTGGCTAATTGCAAAGAGAAAATCACTTGGAAATGTCAATTAGTCTCGCTTGTTTTTGTCCATTTTCATTCCTATTCCCTTATCAAATCAAGATCTATGATGGCTTAATCCCAGCTCAAACTCTGGGTCAAATGTTTAGAGGCCAAAAGGGATAAAGAAGAAGACTGAGTGAAACCCTAGAGCAGGACTCAAGTATTTAATTTACCTTGATGTAATAAGTGCATTTGTAGTAACTTCAAAACATAAAATGATGTTATGTGACAAAAAGAGCAGATCTCCCTGTTTTCACCCCTTACACTCTTCCCAGGAAGCAGAAATAATCCTCAGTTGCCAACTATATAGAAACAAATATTTTGGGGCTTTACTGGGGTCCTATTTTTAACAGCAGTTTTTCCTTCAAGTATAGCAAATTTTACATAGTGAGTAAGCAAACCACTTCTTCTCTTTGCAGACCCAACAAGCTTAGACCAAATATATTCTGTGAAGTTTGATTTTAGCGCAAGAGAACAATCTGGAAGGTCATATGTGAAGGGGCGGGGCTACATGATTGAGAGCTCTTTGGTGGAAGAATGATGCAAGAAAAAATTCTTTAGCTAAATCGGTACTGAACCCTTCATTGACATTTCATAAATAGTACCTATTGGGATGTGTCTTCAACTCTCAGACCTAAAACTTCTTCACATTTTAATGTTTGTGGAATTGCATTGTGTCTTACCATTAAAATGTGCATCTACTTAGTATAATAGAATTTATTTTCTTCCCGAAATGTTATTATTAAATTGACAGTGAATCACATAATAGGTAACACTTGAATATTGAAGAAATTACTATATTATCATTATTATTAGTAGTAGTAGTAGTACTTAAAGTAAAGAATACACATAGGGAGACATCACATGTGAAGAGACTCTGGTGGATTAGTAAACTGACAATTAAGACCCTTGAGTGCAATGTTTAGGAGTTTGTAAATTTATGGTCTGCGGTGTTCATTGTTTTTTAAGTAAGGGAGTAGCATACCTAGAGACATTATAATAGTGACATGGAGGGATGAGACGCTAGAGGAAGGGGGAATAAAGGCTATTGCAAGTGTCCTGAGAGCTCAGAGAACCTGAGCAAGAGTAAAATGAGTGCTGAGATGGAAAGAGCAAGATTTGAGGGATATCTAGACTGTAGAATTGTCACAGTCTGGGTGTGGACACTGGATATGGACAGCTTTCCTAGATTTCTCATTTCTCACAGACATGGCTGTTGACTTTCCTCAGCGTGAAGTTTGAAATGGAAAGCTCCAGGTAGGCCTCCAGGCCATGGACCTAGTGCAAACTTTGGAAGCTCTGCAACACACACTAAATCTGTCAACCATTCAGCCTGAGACCCCGGGAGCGCAACAAGTATGTCAACCCATGAGGCACCCTCAAAGATAGAGAAAGGTATCTGCCCACACAGCAGAAACAATCACTAAGGGTACCACTGCTTGTGTCCCAAGGAGGAGAGGCAGGAGAATGACCTCTAGAAAACACTGCCTCCACCCAAACCTCATCAAGGTGACATTTGAGGAAGGTTCTTAGATCTCAAGGAACTGATTATATAGGTCTAAACCACAGTAGGAAAACTCAACACTCCATAGGTTATCATGACTTTCAAATAAAATTAAAATTTCTAAGCCCCATATCCAATTCACCTTTTTATCTTCTGCTGCTTTATGCACCTGTACTAATAATTATTGATAACAACTACTGAGTGTGTACTATGTGCCAGGTGTTTTACTAAGCACTTTACATTATCTCATTTAATCTTCAGACTAACTTTATGTGATTTATTATTATTATTACTATCATCATCATCATCATCATCATCATCATCGTTGTCATCATCCCCATTTTACAGATGAGGATGCTGAGGGTCCCAGAGATCAATTAACTTGTCTAAAGTAAAAATTTTAGTAAGTGGCAGATCTGAGAATCAAATTCAACTCTACTTAGGTACAATATAGGACCAATGCCCTCACAGAATACAACTAAAATGTCTGGAAAAAAATGTAAAAACAAATATTTGAAGGCAATACAGAGTAGTTAAAAGAAAATGATAATGGAGGGGCAGGGAGCTGACATTGAGGACAGGCAAAAATTCCAATACAAAACCCAATCTTACTGGCTGGAAGAACAAAGCTTGGGGCTATCCCAGCCATTGTGGGGGAAATCCCAGGAAGGAGAAAACCAGAAAGAAGGAGCCCTAACTTCTATATATAAGCCCTGTCCAAATCTCTGGCTGAGCCCTGAATCACGAATAAATAAAGCAGACTCAAAGCAAACCAGCTAAGAACAAAAGATTCAACTGAGATTACAGCTGCGACCTACTGCAGGGGAAGCAATGTTTGCAGTTGGAGTCCAGCCAAGTTAAGTGCCCACTAAGAAAATAACAACCAAATCCACTGTTTGAAAGAATAGAACCAGATCCAAACTCTCTATAACATAACAGTCAGAGTCCAGGAACAATGCAAAGGTGATCAGCATACAAAGAAACAGGAACATGTGATGGATATTCAAGAGAAAAGGCAATCAATGAAGACCACCCTGAGATGACCAGATATTGGAATTAACAGACAAGGTTTTCAAAGCAGCTGTTTAATTACAATTAAGAATATGGGGGGGGGGGGGGGGGGAATGCACCATAATGGATAAGAAGATAATGAGTCTCAGTAGAGAAACAAAAAACATAACCAAATGGAAATTCTAAAACGGAAAACTAAAATATCTGAAATAAAAAATTCCCTGGATGTGATCAGCAGTGGACAATGAATATAAAAATAGATCAGTGGAAATAATCTCAATATGAAGAACAAAAAGAAAAACAATTTTTGAAAAGGAAAGAGAATCTTAATAAACTAAGAGAGAAGGAAAGAAATAATAAAGATGAAAAAAAAACCATGAAAATAAACAGACAAATAATAGATAAAATTAATAAAGCCAAAAATAGACTTTTGACAAGGTTAAGAAAAACCTCTATAAGTTCCTAGCAAGACTGATAGGGAAAAAAAGAAAGAGAACACCAAGTATTAATATTAGAAATACAGGAGGAATTAACATTACAGATCTTACAGACAATAATGTAAGATCTTACAAATGATACTAATAGAATTTTATGAGCAACGTTACCCCCAAAATTCGACAACTTAAATGAAATGGATTAATTGCTTTAAAAATGCAACGTAACACAATTGATACAAGGAAAAAAACAGAAAATCTGCAGTCACTAACCTACTAAAGAAATTAAATTCATTATCAGAGAAATGCTAACAAATGAAATTTCAGGTCCATGGTCTCAATGATGCATTATCTCAAACATTTACTAGGGAAAAACACACTAATCTTACACAAAATTTTTCATAAAATCCTCAGGGACATAGATGCCAGACCCTTAACAAAATATTATCAAATTGAACCAAGGAATGTATAAAAAAGGATAATACATCATGTCCAAGCAGAATTTATCCTAGAAATACAAAGTTTTAACATTCGAAAAGGAATCAATAGAAATTCAACAAATTTAGAGAACAAAGGAGAAAAAAAAAACCCATGTGATCTTTTAATTGATTCAGACAAAGCATTTGACAAGATTCAAAATCTCTTCATGATGAAAATTCTCAGCAAACTAGGAATAGATGGGACTTTCCTCAATTTCATAAAGGGCATTTATAAGAAGCTGATAGTTTAAATCATACGTAAATCACTTAATGGTAAGATAGTAAACACTTGTCCTCTGATATTCATAAAAGAAAGAATGCCTCTGTTATTATTATTGTACTAGTGGTCCTAGCCATTGTGAAAGGGCAAGAATAAAAATGCATAAAGTTCAGAAAACAAGAAGTAAAACTGTCTGTTTGCAGATGGCATTGTACACATAGAAAAGTGTAAGGAATCTACAAAACAAGTCTTAAATAAATGACTTTAGTAAGGTCACAGGATATAAGATTAGAAAAATCAAATGCATTTTTACATACTAGCAGAAAATAATTATAAAAAGACATTAAAATATGAACAATTAAATTTGTAAGCGTGTTAAAGAACATAAAGTACTTAGGCATAGGTTCAATGAAAACTAAAAAACACTGCAAGAGAAGTTAAAGATAACGTAAATAAATGGAGAGCTATATCGTGTCCAGGGATTGAAAGCCCCTAGTGTTAAGACATCAGCTATACCCAAGTTAATTCATAGAACCAATGCATTCGGAATAATAATCCCAGAGGGTGTTTTGTTTTGCAGAAATTGACAATCTTATTTGAAATTCATAACTATCTCAAGCTGGAAAAAGAAGACAAAGTTAGAGCAAATAGTACATGACTTTCTGAAAAAAAAAAAAAAATGGTCCGCCAGTTTCATAAACACTGAACATATAGCTACAAAGACTGTGAGGTGTCTGAGATTCTACTGAATGTCAGTCTAATAAGTTAGCCTGACACAGTTTCTTGGGTGCTGGTGGAGGTCATCAGACTTGGGTTAGAGACGAAGGACAGTTTATTATTCACAGGGATAGCAGTAGCCAGAGTGTCAGCCAGTGCCGGTTCTCCAAGCCTCAATTCCCATAGGGTGACATGAAGCAAACTGGGGACATCCGCATATATAGTGGGTTGGATTACACAAAAGAGTAACCTTTTAAACAGGACTTCAGGGAAGCCAAATCTTCTACAATGGGCAGTAAACCTGCCTGACCTTTGCCCTGGGAGGAGATAATCTCTTTATTATACTACCCCTTGCTCTAGAGCAGCGGTGTCCAAACTTTTTTCAATGTTTTTCACCAAGAGCCATATGCGGTAAAATACACAAACAGCCGGGCCACTCACTCGAGGTGAAGTACATATTGCCTCACCTGGTTTATTTAAGTAAACTAAATATATTTTCAGAATTTGCTGCGGGCCAATTAACAATGGATCATGGGCTGCAGTTGGCCCGCGGGCCGCGGTTTAGACACCCCTGCTCTAGAGGGAGACACCATATTTTCTAAGTGTTCACAATGTAGTCGGGAATGAATGCAGTCAGTGCCTCTGCTCATCAGATAGATGGGAATGGAAAAGAGCATGTGATTTCCCAACCATCTACCTTGTAGACCTAGCAATTCTACTTCTAGGTATTTACCCAAGAGAAGAAAGAACCTATTTCTGCTAAAACACTGGTACAAGAATGTTCCCACCAGCTTTATTCATAATAGTCAAGAACTGGAAACAGCTGAGGTGCCCATCAATAAAAGCATAGATATCCAAACTGCAATATAAAAGTTTAGACAATTAAGTTTGCAAACTCATCCTAGAAAAAGTGCTGCATACCTCATTGCTGAATATCACTATGGTCACCTTCAAAGTACTTGCCTTGAGAAGCTATGCACCAACACCAGTACCTAGTCCACTCTTCAAAGCAATTTTGGAACTCTTTTTCTGGAATGGCTATCAGAGCTGTCGTCATATTACACTTGATGTCCTGAATGTCATCAAAATGTGTTCCTTTCAATATTTCCTTTATCTTCGGGTAAAGAAAGAAGTCATTGGGGACCAGATCAAGTGAGTAGGGAGGATGTTCCAATACAGTTATTTGTTTACTGGCTAAAAACTCCCTTACAGACAGTGCTGTGTGAGCTGGTGCGTTGTCGTGATGCAAGAGCCATGAATTGTTGGTGAAAAGTTCAGGTCGTCTAACTTTTACATGCAGCCTTTTCAGCACTTTCAAATAGTAAACTTGGTTAACTGATTGTCCAGTTTGTACAAATTCATAATGAATAATCCCTCTGACATAAAAAAAAAGGTTAGCAATATCATTGCAACATGTTTGCAAACTTAATGGGCAGACCTCCTATGCATACGAAAGAATATTACTCAGTAATAAAGTAGAATAAAGTAACAACGTAAGCAATAATATAGACAAGTCTCAAAAACATCATACTGAGTGATCGAAATCTTACACAAAATGTACAAATCCATTCACAAGAATTATAGAACAGGTAAAACTAATCTATGGTGAAAAAGATCAGAACAGTGGTTGCCTCTGGGTATGGTAGCCAGAAATCTTCGGAAGAATCATGAGGAAATTTTCTAGGGTGATGGTAATGTTTCATATCTTGATAGCATGTTGGATTACACATTCATCAAAACTAACCAAATGGTACACTTAAATTTTATGCATTTCATTGTATGTAAAGGAAAATTCTTAAAAGAATCACAAACGTTAAACTCTAGTGAATGGCATGCATCCAAAAGATTTAGGGGAGATTGTACTGATGTCTGCAACTTACTGTAAAATGAATAAAAATGGATAGATAAATGATAAAACAACTATAGTAAGCCGTCAAATATAGAATTTAGTGATATGTGTTCACTATAAAACTATTTCAACTTTTCAGTATGTTTGAAATTTTTCATAAGAAAATATTGGAGGGAAAATGAAAGATCAGGATGTGCCTAACCAAGGAGAGTGAATAATAATATCTCAAGTCTATTTAATTCCAAAACCCAATCTGTCAACTCTTACATGTTATTTTTTTTCTTATAAATTAAACCAAGCTGAGCTGTTATTATTCCCCCATCAACCTCACCTTTTTTCACCTCTTTGTTTCCCCCACCTGTAAAACAAACTCCCACTTATTTTTCATGAGCAAACCCTACAAACTTATTAGCAGAAAATCCATTATCTTCCTTTCAACAATTTGCTCCATTACATTGCCTAAGAATCCCAGGGACTTTTAGAGTCCAGACCGCTGTTAATATGGTGTCCCACCCAAGTGGACAGAGAAGACTCGGGACAAATCAGTCCTCTTGCCACTGTGTTGCCATTGAAGCCTGGCCCTATCGGCCCAACACATGGCACTTATGGCAACTCACTGAAGTCACTGTGGTTCTTTGGAGCAGGACGATCCTGGTCACTCAGAGTTAAGCTCTGAAATGCTTACAAGATAGGATCTCGGAGCCTCAGCTTTTCCAGCTGATTTGAAGTCTAAACCCTCCAAACCCTTCCAGAAGCACTGAGTCATAATGGCTTATGATATTTGCCAACTCTGGCACCCAGAACTGTGGTCTCTTTTCTCTCCAAGTCAAGCAGCTTTTCTTTGCACCTTCAAAACACAAAGAATCTGATTACACCCTTTCCCCCCCAAATTGTGGGGCTAAGTATCATCCTTCTAATTGAGTAATAATAATTATATACTACCACTAATAATAATAGTACTAGTTCTCCATAACTCAGAAGTGATTTATTTTTGCAAAGAAACTTTCCAAGTGATTGTGAGATTCCCACACCCACCCCAGCAGGAAGAATTGGGGAGAAAGGGAAAAACAGAGGTATGCAGGAGGTACCACCTTCAATGATTCCAAAAACAATATTATGACACCTCTCACACTGAAAAAACAAATTTTATTTCTAATGGAGTATTCCACTATTTATATGTATGAGTATTTTCAAACGTATGTTGTTACAGTTATTAATAAAATGCAAATTAATTTAAAGGTATTGCTAATTCATAGTGACCTTTGTCATTTCCTATTTCTCAATTAATGATTATCAAATGTCCAGCAACTCTCATGCATGTGTGTGGACGTGAGAGCAAGCATAACAATGCAAATTTTAGGCATTAAGATAGGGTGTTGATTCTCAAAATGTTTGTGCCATTCATCTAATATGATTCCCCCTATTCAGCTCATATCTTTATACCTTTTGATTTTTTTTTTGAGCCTCTCTCCTGTGCCAGGAATTGTACTTAGATGTTCTACCTACAGTGACAAGAAAAATAGACACTTCTTCCGATTTTAAGAAGCCCAAAAACCAGCTGGGTCAGCCATGAATTAGCCACCCCAATATGAGTGGTAAGTACCAATTTAGGGCAATACAGAGAACTAAGGGAACCTAACTGACCAGAGAAGGACCCAGCAAGACTTCGCAAAGAGATCTATATTTAAGTTCAGGCTTGAAGGATATGCAGCAATTAGCCAAGCAAAGAGAGAGAGTCTGGAGGAGACCAAGGGAAGGGCTTAGGTGATGGTTAGAGGAAAGAGGAAGGAGGGCAAGTGGAAAAAGCTGAAAGCAGCCCTGTGAGGCTGAGTGTTGGACAGGTAGACAATGGCCCACTAATAAGGGGCGTTAGGAGCAATATTAACTTTGAGAAAACTGAGCTCCAAGGCATACCAAGAAACTTGCTCAAGGGTACAGAGCAAATTAGGCACAGAGCCAGTCTAGACTCCTTCCTCTCTGGGTTTTCAACTAAAACCTGCCCACTGACTTCCTTAAGATCAAACTAAGAACAGCCATTTCTGCAGAATAAGGATGGCATGCAGGGGACCTGAGCCCAAGCCTATGTCATTGACTAAATACAAACAGTAGACGAGAATGCTTTGGTCCTTATCACCCACCTGGGACTGTCGGGGCTAATTAATCATAGTGACAGCTCCCTGGATGCAGTCAGAGGGATTATTTTTTTCCTGAATGCTGCTAGTTTAACCTGCCTGAGGCAAGACTTCACTTTATGACACCAGGACGAAGCCTTGTTGAAAATGATGAATGCCTTTTGGAAAAGAATAACATTTTGATAAAGGCCCTTGCAATCAGCCTCCAGGTTGGAATAGAGTGGTTTTCCTTGTGTGTTTTCACAGTCATATTACAAGAAAGCCAGCTTTATCTCTGGGCTCCAAATCAACTAACCTAGAGAGGCCTATTAGAGATTAAAAATCAAATAAATAACTTGTCGTTGTATCCGGCTTTTCATGAGTAATTATGGCTGGAGCTGCCACTGAGATTCCAACTTTCTTCCAAAGCCCTGTGTGTATCTCATTATTCCAGTTTCTGGTTCCCCAACAGTTCTTGAAGATTATAATTTGGGTTTAAGCTACAAACAGGGCCTCTCTATTGCCCAGAAAACAGATGTCATAAGGGTTTTGGAGGCTTTGTGCCGCACGTTGTTATTTCTATTCAATTTTTTTCTCCTCCGTATTATTCTTTGTTTCCTTGTTTGCTTGCTTCAGTGTGAAGAGGAAGAAGACAAGCAAAGAGATGGAGGGAGGGAGAAAGAAAGGAAGAAAAGTGACTTCTGAAAAGCATTTGAAAGCCTCCTAACAAGAAGAAATAGTTCTACCAGTCGCATACGGGTGGTGATGCCCCCCCACCTCTCCAGAGATGTGTGATCTTTCAGGGACCACCAGTGACCTGGTAGGGGGAGAAGAGGGACCAGAAAGCAGCTCAGCTGGATATGTCCTGTGAAAGCCAACGATGACAAAGGGCAATCCTCATGTCTAGCCCAAACTCCTGGGCTCCTAACCGACTTGCTAACTCCACTGTCCATCACTGGAAATGCAGATGCCAAGGAGGGAGAACAGAAACCCATGTCAGAAGCCAGGGTATAGGGTAGGGTTCTGCAAATCAGCCAGGAAAGTAGAGGCAAAATGGTGGGTGAAAACTAAGAAAGGAGCTGACTTAGAAACAAGGACTGCTAGTTTGTTTGCCTACATGGGGGAGCCAGCAGGACATATATATGCACACACACACACACACACACACACACACACACACACGAGTATACACATAGTGCCTGAAATGCAATAACCAGCTAATACATACCATGATTAACTAAGGGTTGGATTAAGCCTAGTATCTTCCTCCTTTGTCACTTCTGTTTACAAACAATTTACTGATATCATAGAATATTACTTTTAGTTACTATTAGCACATCTAAATGCATTTAAAAAAAGCTTTGAAAGTAAAAGAGAAACAAGGCCTTCTAAAGGTATATATTGTTTATCCCAATAATTCCACTTAACACTAAGGATGTATACTAAGGACATAACTGAGCGTACCCAAAGATTACCTACAGGGATTTTGCTATAGACTGAATGTTTGTGTCCTCCCGAAAGTCATATGTTGAAGCCTAATCCTCAACGTATGGTGTTAGGAGGTGGGGACTGTGGGGGGTGATTAGGTCATGAGGGTGGGGTACTCATGATGGGACTAGTGCCCTTAGGAAAGAGGCCTAAGAGAGCTTCCTTGCCCCTTCTGTCACATTGAGGACTCAAGAAATCAGCATTCTGCAGCCCAGAAGAGGGCTCTGACCAGAGTCCAGCCATCCCTGCACTCTGAGCTTGAACTTCCAGCCTCCAGAACTGTAAGAAAGAAATTTCTGCTGTTTGTAAGTCACCCAGTCTATGGTAGTCTGTTATAACCACCCAGATGGACTAAGACAAGTATCAATTGCAAAGTAATTTATAATAGATATATCCAACAATTAGTTAATTGTACATCATAAAGTCAAATCCCGAGCTATTAAAAAATTACATTGTTGGAGAATATTAATTTGTTTAAGCAGACAAGAAATATTTATTTGGCACTAAAAATGTATAAAATATGATAAAGTAGAAAAAAGACAGTTTATAAAATTATAGTTGTAATATGCTTGTAGTTTTTTAAACATCTACAAATATATATATATATATATATATATATATATATATATATATATATATATAATGTCTGAAAGATAGGCAGCAAAATGTTAGCCAATGTTATATTGGTGGCATTATAAATCATTTTAATATCTTATTTTTATTTATAATGAACATATATAAATTATGTAACCAGAAAGAAGTAATACAGTTTTTTTCAATTCAAGTCAATTGTTTTAGTTACCCATACACCATAGGTCTGATATGAAAACCAATAAAGATTTTGGTATTTAATGCCAAAGTGTCCTTCAGATCAGTTTGTCCCAACTATATACTCTCACCAGCTGTGTATGACAGGTCCCAATTCCCTATAACCTTAAATCTTAGGTATAACTGTTCTTTTAAAGCAAAATCTGTATCACTTAGACGGGAAGCAAAGGAATAGTCACCCCAGTCTTTTCAATCTGCCCTTCTCTGATTTTCTAGTGAGGTTGAATGTGTTTTCATATGACTATCAGCCATGTGTGGTTTTTCTGTGAGTGACAGGCCTGCTCTTTAAGATTGCAGAAACTTCCCGCAAATTCGGGTATGCTTAGATTCTGAAGGGCTGAGCCTGCAGCCAGCCCTCTGAAAAGAAAAGGTTGCAACCTAGTGCATGCAGACATGGCAAGTCACATGCACACTCTGGCCTGCTGCCAAGATGGCGCGGTACTTATATAAGGGAAAGGGAAGTTAGAACCAGAGAACTTGATGATAAACATGGAGTTCTTCCTGTAGGGTTCTGGCGATTACATAGAGTGGGAGAACTAGCTCCTCCCCTAGACCCTTCTGACTGATTTTGTTTGCTTCACGTTCCAGTTCATCTCTATCAATTTATTATAGATCAGGCTCTTTTCTAAGCCTTTTACACATATTCCTTCCAATAACCCTAGGAGGCAATGCCCTTCTTATCCCCACGTGATAGCTGAGGAAACTGAGGCACGGAGAAATTAAGTCATTTGCTTATGGTCACACAACTAGCAAGAGACAGGATCTGAACACAAACAGGCTAGCTCTGGAGTCCGTGTCATAACACTGCATGCCAGATGCTGTAAAGGCAGTTGGTAAACAAAATAGGTAACAGGCCCTACTCTCACACAGCTTAAATTTTATTAAAGGATTAATAGTAAATGAATAAACACACAAGATCCAAAGGAAAAAGCACAAAATGCCATAAAACAACATGCACCCATGTTCATTGCAGCATTTTCACAGTAGCCCAAAGATAGAAGCAAGCCAAGTGTCCATCCATAAGTGAATAAAGAAAAGTAGTATATACATACAATGGAATATTATTCAGTCTTACAAAGGAAGGAAATTCTGACACGTGGTACAACACGGATGAACCTCGAGGACACTATTCTACCTGAAATCAGCCAGTCACAAAAGGACCAATGCTATCTGATTCAACTTATATGAGGAATAGAAGAGTCAAATTCTTAGAAAATATAATGGTGGTTTTCAGGGGCAGGGAGAGAGGGAATGGGTGGTATTGTTTAATGAGTATAGAGTTTCCACTTTGGAAGACGAAAAAAAGTCCTGGAGATGGATAGTGATGATGATGGCACAGGAATGTGAATGTACTTATCATCACTTAAAAATGGTTACGGTGGTAAATTTTCGGTTGTGTATCTTTTACCACAATTTTTTTAAATAAAAAAATAATAAACAATATTTTTTAAAGAATATAACCAGAGGCCCCAAATTAGATTAGGGAGGGAGTCAAAGAAGGCGTATTTCAGGAGGTGACATTCCAACTGAGACCTGGGCATCAGAAGAATCAGCTAGGTAAAAAGTTGAGAGGAGCTATTCTTTTCTTAAAAATTATTTTCTTTTTAGTCACAGTTGACATTCAGTATTATTTTGTGTGGGTTTCAGGTGTACAGTATAGTGGTTAGACATTTACATAATTTATGCAGTGATCCCCCCCAATTAGTCTGGTACCCACCTGGCACTATTCTGAACAGAAGGAGCAACATGTGCAAGGGTCCTGGGGCAGTGAGAATGGTGGGCAGAACCCAGTGAGTGTGAGCAGTGTGGTGCCAGAGTGAGGCCACACAGGGTTTCACAGACCTAAACAAGGGGCTTGGAATTTATTCTAAACGTGTTGGGAAGCCACAGATAAATACTGAACAGGACCATGACAAGATTTGAGGTTTGTGTTAAGTTTTTTGAAGCTCCACCCATCTGTTCTAGGAGAATGGTTTGAAGGAGGGCAAGTTAGAAGACGATTACCGCAGTGTGAGTGTAGGTAAGGTCACATTTGAGCTGAGGAAACTGAGGTACAGAGAAGTTAGGTAATGTGCCCAGGGTCACATAGCACACAACTCTCAGAACTCAGAACCCAGGTCTCAGATTCCAACACCTGATTTCCTTATACTTTGTAGATTTAAGAGAGGAGAGGAGAGGAGAGAAGAGAGAAGGGAGGAGGGGAGGGGAAGGGAAAAGATGAGAAGAAAAAAAAGGGGAAAGGAGGGGAGGGGAGGAGAGAGGAGGGCAGGAGAGGGGAGGGGAAAGGAGGAGAGAAGAGAGAAGGGGAGGGGGAGGGGAGGAGAGAAAGAAAAGAATAAAAAGAAAAGAAATTA
Organism: Rhinolophus sinicus; assembly: GCF_057876585.1. Lineage (NCBI taxonomy): Eukaryota > Metazoa > Chordata > Mammalia > Chiroptera > Rhinolophidae > Rhinolophus > Rhinolophus sinicus. The sequence goes on from NC_142501.1 coordinate 16,529,402, forward strand.
GAATACATGGGAAAGAAGATACATCATAGTTCAGACCCTCTTGAGACAGAAGCTCCATGCTGCTTCTCCACAGATGTTTCATATTTATGGATGTGAAACCAAACCATTTGACTATAAAAAGGGGTGGAGAAGGCTGAACAACACACAGAAAGAGATGGAAAGGCAGAGGATGAGAAAGGAAAAATAGGAAAAAGGAGCACACCCAGGAATCCTGAAACACTTACTCCTCTGGCCTGGGCCCTTTCTGAACCAGACAGCTGCAGATTTTTCTGTTCTCCTAGGGTTTGATCAACAAGGTAAGATCCCTGGGCCAGGAGGCCAGAGGCGGCTCAAGTAGCAGTTTGAGGCTAGGCCTGTGGGGGTTGGTAGGTCCACTGGCAGCTTCTCTGTGGAGAACAGCGGGCACCAGGGCCAGCTTCTACAACTCGGGGGCCCTCCGGGTGTTGGAACTTCACTACTTGCTTGGAAGACATGAATGGGAATAATAATTTAAAAAATTAATGAACACATCTCTCCAAAAGTAAGAAAAATCCCCGGCGGGTCTGAGTCCCCTCTCCAGAGATTAGGTCATGTTCACAGATTAACTGGTATCAACAAACACAGAGCAAAACCTCAATTCACTGCACCCCATCAGTCAGGAACCCTCCCTTCCTGGGCTCATGTACAATCCTCTACATGAAGGAGAAAAGGCAAATACTTTCAAAAGTATATTAATTTGTGTTAAAGATTGATCTAAAACAACTTCCACGGGCCCCAAGACTCTATTTAGCTAAAGATAGAACAGAATCAGAGAGGGTTACAGTTGAAAGAGAATCCAGAAATTTCACTTGTATAGTCCTCTCGTCTTAGCGGAAATGAAACGCAGCATTGGGAAAGGAAATTACTTGTCCAAGTTCACATGATTTCTTCCTGGCCACACCATCCAGAGCTCCTAATATATGTTTTATGCCACTCCACCGCACATCTGCGTTTGGCCCCTAGTCCTATAAAACAGCAAGTCCATCAACTCACACCCATGCAGCTCCACACCACAGAAAATACAATCTCCACTGATTTTCTCAGCTCTCTTGAGAGGTAGAGAGGCTGATAAGACAGGACCATGTCTTTGTTCATCTCAGTGAATGTTCTATATGCAGAGCCTAATGTATAGCAGACCCCCATGAATGGTTGCTGAGTTAATAAAAACAGCTGTCCTTTGCCCATTGCTGACTCTGCGCCAAGCAGAAGGAGTGAGGGCTTGACCTGTGCTGTTTTCTCCGTACTCCTCACTCTAAACATTTGAGGTGGGCCTTGTTATCATCCCCCTTTCACAAAAGGAGAAACTGAGGCTTGGAGACATTTGGTGCCATAGCTCTTCTCACAAGTGCCAAGCCAAGATGAAAACTCACAAAGGTGGATTCAGAATCTACTTTCTTAATACCATACAGTTCATTTCTCTCTCTCTCTCTCTCTCTCTTTCTCTCTGTCTTATTTGGGCAGATGAACAAATGTCCATTTGACAATGAGAAGCAGCGAGCTAAAGGCCCAAGGTCACACAAGGTATAAAAGTGAGGTCTCTGGCCAGTCCTTCAGCTCCAAGTCTACTGTCCTTCCCGCTGTCCCTAAACCCCAGGAAAACCTTAGCTTCTCAATGAAGGAATCAGTTAAGTTACATACCGTACAGTTGTTACCGTACGAATATAGAATACTCCAGTTCTGGAAGGCAGGTGGTGAGTGCAATGCAAAGAATTCAGCTTTTGAAGGAAGTCATGCTTGACGGAACCCTGGGTACCTTGGATTAGGCTGGTTGACTTAGAGTTTGTCACCTTCCTGTGTTTATTTCATCAAAATGGAAACAGTATTACCTGCCTCAAAGAAGTTTGGTGTGACCTGCTGGCTGTGATTTATGCGTAGGTTGTAATACACACACACACACACACACACACACACACACACACACACACACACACGTTATCTGAGACTCAGGATAGCATAGTCTTTATGAGCACAGACACAGCACTACCATTTTCCAGCCAGATGATTTACCTCTTTCTGCCCTGGGTTTCCTTATCTATAAGTAGCGATACTGATACAACCTGCCTCCTGGTGCTGTTGTGAAAATAGATAAGTTCTTTATAACAAACGTTTAGAGCCGCAACTGGCACATGCTACGTATGTGTTAGCTGTCAGTTATGTTCCATTCATGTAGATGGAAGTTTATCGCTATGAAGAGCTAATGGTTTATAGCTTTCGTTTCTTATATCGCTAAGGAAGGAAAGAAAAGCTTGCTGGAAGTGGGGAGGGGGAGCGACACAGGAAAGGCCTGTGGGGACCTGGAAGACTTGCTTCACATTCCAGGGCCCTTAGTCTGGTTGGGGAGAACAGACAGAGGTAGTAGCTATGGGGACTCAGTGAGCCACTGGGCCCAAGCAGAGTTGCTTTGGGGGCCCAGCAGCAAAGTGGGGAGTAGAGTTGGGAAGGGGGTCCTTCTCCCAACAAACAAACAAACAAACAAACAAACAAATAAACAAACAAACAATAACCAGTTCCCTTTTGGAAGCAGCCAGAAATAAACTTGACACAGCCAATGATGGCAATAGCAGTAGAAGAGGAGGGAGAATGGGAGAATTTCCCTAACAGCTGAACAGGTGCTGGCCAATAAAAAGGGGAGTTAAAGCAGCAGAGAGGTTACAGAGTGAGGCTGAGGCTTTGGGCTCCGTCCGCTCCGTCCAGCTGTTAGGCAGGGACGGATATGAAGGTGGTAGCCATTTGGACTAGACGTGTGGATATTGCGATGATGCATTAATTATCAGTGTGCCTGGCTCCGAACAGCTGCCCCACAAATAATAGAAAGGATGGGCAAATTTTCCACAAGGAAGGCTGAAAGTATTTCTAATTAACCCTGAATCATGAAAAGAAAAAAATTGATCAGGGTCATGTCCTTTGGGTAACTGAGGTTGTGCTATGAAGACCAGATTGAGATTTTCATTCATTTCGGGGGTGTGGGGGGAACCAAGAGCTACATTTCTTTTCTATAGCCCAAATTGACACACTGAACATTTTCAAGCATGAGAAATGTTGGAATTCAGCAAGGGCATTTTTGACAACGCTGAAATTTATGTCTAGCTGGGAGGAGATAGTACCCCACATTTTTAAACAGTTTTGGTCAGAGGAGAAAAATGTAAAATTGGTCCCTAGGTAATGAGGCCTGATCTTCCTTTTATGGCGCTCTAGTATGCAATTAAGGGTAGCTTCATGTAAACTGCCAGCACACTCAGACTTTTAACAGCCTTATGTGTGTCAGGAAGGAAAATAAATAGTCCCCTGTTTGTGCTTTATGTGGGGAAATTATTGAGATAAACAGCTTGGACCTGACAGGTGTGACTTCTTGCAGCTTAACGTGATGGATTCGCTAATGGCAGCTGAGCTGATAGCAGCAAACTGTGAATGGACGAGAAACATGGTAAAGATACTGACAGTTATGTAAGTGCCAGAGCCAGGGAGGGTCTGTGAGGCATTCAGACTTTCAGTGTTTGGGAGTGTAGAAGGAACTAGACTACATGGGTGGGGAGACTTGTGCTGCAGAGAAGGTGGAATCCTAGGACTCCAGGGGAACTTAGAGGTGGAGACAGTGAGGCTTAGAAAGGACTAGTGATGACTGTACCCAGCCATTCAGAATTGGACCCTGGGTCTCCTAGCCCATGCTATTTCCACTGTTCTAAACTGCTTCCAAGAACCCTGCAGAATCATGAAATTATGGATTCAGACTAGAAGCCCTGGGTTTGCCCCTGCTTTTGCCACTTTGTCCTTGCCTCTGGTCACCCCCTTCTGTCACCTCCACTGCAATCCATAGCCTTCACCACTATTACAGTTTCTTAAAATACAGATCTGAGCACATCTCACACACTTTCCCCTGTTTAAAACTCAGCAATAACTGCCTTCTGCTATTACAATACATTCTTTACGTGGCTCTAAAACGACCTTCACAAGCCTGGCCTGTGCTTACTTCTCCAGCTCCATAAACCCCAATTCCCAGCCACCCAAACTCTAGGATCTAGTCATTCTGAACAATCAGCTCTTTCCCCCAATGTAGGGTTGCCAGGTGAAATACACGATGCCAGGTTAAATATACATTTCAGAGGGATATGAATAAATTTTAGTATAAGTGTGTCCCATGGAATATTTGGGATATACTTATCCTAAAATGGTATTTGTTGTTTATCTGAAATTCAATTTTAACTGGAAAGTCCATATTTTTATTTTCTAAATCTGACATAAATATGGCAACCCTACTCCAGTTGGACCCAGCTTTTCCCCACCTCTGGACGTTTTAGAAAACGTGCCATCCCACAATGGGATTTATAGATGATGTAATACAGAATTGTACACCTGAATCTATGTAATTTTACTAACAATTGTCACCCCAATAAATTTAATTAAAAAAAATATATATATATATATAAAACACAAAAAAGCGTGCCATCCTTTAGCTTGAACACCAAGCCTTTTCTCTGTCATTGCTTGGCTAACTCATTGAGTTAGGGACACCGACACTTTATGTTCACTTTCCATAGTGTAAAGTTATTGCTGGGCTGTGGCTACTAAGTTAGAAACTATATTTCTAAGCCCCAGGTGGGACCATGTGACTAGATCTTACCAGTGGAGCGTGAGCATAAGCATACATGCCACTTCTGGGCCAAAGTTGTTAATAAGAAGATATATTTTCTCCTATTTCTTCATCTGCCAATTAGAAGTAAAGGACTCCAAGTTCTTAGGGGATGATACAACTGCAGGATGGAGGGAGTCTGGGTCCCTGAATCACTGGACTTCCACCCACAAACCAGTCAAACTGGCCATTATATGAATAAGCAGTAAACTTCTATCATGTTGTCACTGAAACGTAGGGGTTTGTTTCTTATAGCAGCCAGCATTATCTTAGCTAATATACCTGTTCTTTGGGTCTTAGTGTTGATATTTTCCTCATAGAGGGTCCCTCAAACAAGATTAGTGGTGCCTCTTATGTGCTCCCATGACCCATCTATTCTTACTCCTTCAGTGACACCTACCATGATGTATTGTAATAGACTCTTTACTTGTCTATATATTTTTCTTACTGGGCAAATTGTTTCTTGGAGGTAAAGAGTATGATTGTCTTGGCCATAGTTTTATCTGCAAAGCATAGCATTGGTACAGGAATGACTACGTAGGGTCTCTTTGATTCTGTTGGTCTGTTTCCTTGCTTTTAAAATCGAGGTGGCAGACAAGTGATTTCTATGATCCCTCCCAAATCTGTAATTTAGGAGTTATGAATATAACTGAATATAAAGTTATGAATATCACTGAAATGTGCGATGTTTGACTTCCCAGGACCACCTTTTCCACTGAGGAATGACATTCTTTCCATTCCATGTAGTTCTGACGGGCTCAGAATCATTGCGATTCATGGCACCCAACTCCTAACCTTTCACCACCACAGAAGTGGGCTGGTGGCCCAGGCTGGACTCTAGTGTGCCAACCTTCTATGACAGTTATTGGTCAGGGGAAAGAACAAGACCCCATCCAGATGTTTCCCTTAGTTTATAAATGCATGTTGAAACACAGAAGCTATTTTTCTACTGGGGTTCCTATGTTAGGAGGTGTATATGGGGGCCTCTTAGTGGTAATCTGCTCCATTATTAGAGAGAGGGTGTCTACAAAATGACACACAGGAAATCAGAGTCAAGAAACGAAGAGAAAAACAGGTCCTCAATAATATTTTCTAAATTCCTGGATCCAGCTGTGCCTGTAGCCAGCTACCTCTGGACTTCCCACTTAAGTGAGCCAATCAACTTTGATTCTGACTTAAGCAAATTTTGGATTCTATCACTTACAACCAAAAAAAGTTCTGACTACTTTGTTTGTAAAGATACAAAAGTAGCATCTTTTTTGTAAAGATACTACTTTATCTGGAAAAATAGTCGTTTTATGAGTTTAAAATAAAATATACCCCAAACCATACATTGCTTTGTGTGGAGTAAGTATAAAATAAATTTTATTGAACTGATGAGGATGAGATAATAAATAAAATGGGTGTGTTAATATTTAACACAAAACGTAAGGCATGTGTCTGTACTATTGTCTATAAAAGTGAATTAACTTAGACATACTTTTGAAAATTCAGTTTCATTCTGTAAGAGCAACCTTAAAGAACAGTTAAATAATTTAAAAATCTGGTGAGCCCTTGTCAGGAGGTACTTGGCCTTTCCTTATTTTCACATCATACTAGAGGGTAGTTTTTAAACAAAATTTCTGATGATTTGCTGTAGGGAAACCAAGCTGCCAGTTTCATGACAAGGCCCCAGCAATCAAAACTATGCCACTCCCTGTCCCCAGCCTAGCCACCGGACCCTGGAGTAGAAATATCTTACCAAGCTGGGACAGTCAGATTCTGTGTACCTGGAATTTGAAGCTTGAACAGAGAGACACAGCCTGGAAACGGGTGCCGGTCTGCAGGAAGAGCCCATCCAAGTGAGAAGGACCATAAACTTCTGCTTCTATATTTTAGGGGCTGCTCTTGTTTCCGCTTTTCTGATTCTTTATTGTCTATTATTCCTCCAAACCTATGAGCCTCCCAATATAATTTTTCCAGAGTCTTTTTTCCTTTAGTTAGATAGTGGCAGGTTTTGTTGCTGACAATGAAAGAAACTTCACTAATTCACATGGGGTGAGAGAAGAGGACATTTTAAAGCTGATCTCAGGTATCGTTGCTGCTGGGGTCCATCAACTGAGCCCTCCCGCTGGCATACCCCACACACACACACACTGAAGCACTGCTCTACCTTATGCCTTGTTGAGACCCAGCCCACCTTCCACCATCACCAGTGTCCTGAAACCCAAGCCCCCAACTCCCCTCAGACATGTAACACTTTCCAGAGTTGCCACTTGTTAGGCTATTCTGCTTGGTTATGCAGAATAATTTAGCTATTCTCTTGTGTTTCCCTTTATCTCAAACTTCTCCCCTCCAGAGTAGGATTTTACCTTGACCTTTGCATAATCTGATATTTGGTATTTTTCACAAAATAAAAGACCAGGCTTACTCCCAAGATGACTTCTGCTTCTATCCTCACAGGGACAATAATTGTTAGCAGCTTCCAAATATCAGTTTGTTGCTGCTCCTTGCCTTAAAGATTTCAGAGCTACATATGGGAAGTCAGAGTCACGGTATCTCTTTGCATGGAAAAGCCCAGTTTGCAGCACTTTCTTGGAACACTGCGTGGCATCAAGAGAGGCGCCCCTGGGCTTCTTGCTTCCTAACTTTCTTGCACCTATATTTCCCTTCCTTGAGACTTTGGTGTCTCCCTTGGTGCTTCCGGCATCTCCAACTGGTCATGTGAAACTAGCTCATCCTGATCTTTTCTTTCTCTCCCAGTTCTATTAGTAATTCAGAGCCAAAGAGAAGAATCCAGAGCAGCACTGCTTCTCTCCGTCTCCAGAATCCTTCCAGGCATCTGGCGTTCCTCACGCAGCTGAGGTGGACAGGCCGCGTGGCGACAGGCAAATAAGAAACAGGCCTCCATTCGGGTGGTCCACTGTTCGGTGTCCGTTGTAGGCCAAGGAGCAGTCCCAGCTGTGCAGCAAGGAGGCCAACAACGTGCAGACAGTGACAAAGCAGTCCTCCCCTGAGGCCTCCAGGAACTTCCTCCCACAGCATCACCCTCCCGGCTGCTAACAGGGAGGAGGGACTGTCTTTCCTCACTGACTAGGTCACATTGAGTAGGCAACAGAAGCCTCCTGAAGGCCGTGTCCACACGTGGACAGTCATCATGGCGGAGGGGCCCATCAGTTGGCAAATGGAGAAGCTCACTTGGGCATCCTGGGGTTTGGAAAAGAAAAGGCACCGACGAATGGCTAAGTGGCCGCCACAGTGTGGCCAGAGCCACAGAGTAGAAGAGGCCAGAGCAGCAGCAGCTCTGCCCCACCAAATGTCTGGGAATCACTTCATATTGTGGACCACTTTCCTGTCTGGAAGTTGAAATGGTTGAACTGGACCTTGGAGTCATAGAATACTAGAGAATGAGTGACCATCTATACGCCAACGCCCTCCTACCAGGGACTAGTAAACTGAGGCTGAGTCAGAGTGTCATCCTATCTTTCTCGAGCCCTACTATGTGCAGGGTGAAGCGCTAGCTTCTAGGGACAAAATGGTGAGCAAAACACACACAACCCCTCACCTCACAGTGCTTGCATTACAGTGGGGGAGAGAGATGGGGAGAGAGAGACAGAGACAGAGACAGAGACAGAGAGAGAGAGAGAGAGAGAGAGAGAGAGAGAACAAATAGTCACATGTTTAACACAAACTAATGCATTCTGTGAAGGGGAACACAGTGTACCAAGAACATAGTTCAAGCAGACCTGACCTAGTCAAGGAAGCCGTACAGGGAAGTGGTTGAAGGCCTCACACAAACATACTTCACAGTAGCTCTATTCAGAAGTGCTAAAATAAGGAAGCCACCACCATTACAATAATTAAACAAACTAATATATTCCTAAGACCCGAAGGAAGAATAGACTAACCCAATGAAGAGGAGGTAGTGTGTGGGGGAAGGAAGAGGCAGAGAGGGAGCATAAGCAAAGCCCTGAGACTCTTATCTTTTAGAGCTATATACTGAAATATTTGCTTCTAAATAATACAGAGGGTGAATAGGACTCGAGATGAAACAAAATTTGCCATGTTTGATAAGTTTTCAGGCCAAGTAATAGATATATCAGGTTTATTTTACTATTATCGCTATTTTGGTAGTGTTGATTTTGATTGATTGTTATATTGACATATATCAATTGATATACTGATTTTTAGTTAAAGTGTATACACAGTGAAACCCACAGATCTTAAGAGTACAGTTTGATGAATTCTGACAAAAACGTATACTTATATGACCCACACCCCCTATTACCCCAGACAGTTCGCCCCACCGCCTGTTCAACTAATCTCAGCCCTCCATCCAGGGGCAACTACTACTGTTGTTCTGATTTCTTCATCGTAGATTAGTGTCGCCTATTTGAGAACTCATGTAAATGGAATCACAGGGCATGTTCTCTTTTGTGTTTCGCTTCTTTCACTCCGTATAATGCTTTTGAGATTCACTTGTGCCGCTGGGTTTATTAATTCATTCCTTATTATTGCTGAGTAGTATTCCATTCATATTCCAGGATGAATATATTAGCTTGTTTAATTATTCTATTGACGGTCTTTTCCCTATTTTAGCACTTATGAATATAGTTTCTATGAAATATGTTTGTGCGAGTCTTTTTGAGTGTATATGTTTTAATTTCTCTTGGATGGACTTTCTGGGTAATTGATAAATTCAAGTTTAATTTTATAAGAAACTGCCATGAGGATTTCCAAACTAGAGGTACCTTTTTACCCTCTCACCAGCAGTGTATGAGAGTTTCAGTTGCTCCACATTCTCACACATTTTTGGTGTTGTTGATGCTAACTATTCATTTGCCTGGCAACTAATAATGCCAAACACATTTCATGCATGTTCCTATTGGCTGTATGAATACCTTTCTTTGTTAAGTAAGTCTTCAAGTCTTTTGTCTTTTTTAATTGGGTTATTTGCCTTATGGAGTCATAAGAGTCCTTTAAATATTGTGGATAAAAACCTCTGTCAGAAATATGTATTGTGAGTATTTCCTCCCAGTCTATATCTTACTTATTCAATCCTCTTAATTGTCTTTTAAGAAACAGCAACTTTAAAATTTAATAAAATTCAATTTAATTTTTGTTTTAGAGTTAATTCTTTCTATGTCCCATCTAAGAATACTTGCTACAACAAGGATGCCATGATATCCTCCTATGTTTTTTTCTAGGAGCTTCATAACTTTAACTTTTATGTTTAGATCTATTATCCATCCCACATTAAATTTTCTTTATGGTGCGAAGTAAGAGTTAAGGTTCATTTTTTCCCCCCATAAATGTATACAGCTATGATGGATACATCAGGTGATAAGGTGGTAACTGAAGGGGGCCATAGAGTCAAAGAAAAATATTTGTGTTTGTTTTGGTTTTGTTTTGATGGTGGTTATTGACGTGAGAGTGGTGGGGCATATTTAAATGACAACAAGAAGGATCCAATAGAAAATGAGACACTGAATCCACAGGTAATCAATGATACATGGTTTCTGATGATGCAGGAAAAGTGAGGATGCAGAGCTCTGGTAGAAGGTGTGGCCTGAAATAAGAGAAGGGTCACTTCTTCTAGAATAACAGGAGGAAAGCAGAGGAGGAAGGAGAGTGTTTTCCCTTGTGGTGGCCTCTACTTTCACCATCAAAGAGATTGTTCCTAGTGTCACCTGCTGAGAGTAAAGGGAGACATGGGCACATGAGAAGTTTTCAGGAATAAGAGGAGAGTGAAGGTTTGCCACAGTCACTGTGAAAATGGAAAGAGGAACTGATGTGTTAGGATCACTGGAGACAGCATGAGCCCCATTTGTGGTTGTTCACTATAAATTCACAGTGTTCTCCCCTGCCGTATTATGTCACTTTTTCCCAGCAATTCACACAGTCACTTGAATTTTGATACAGAGAAACTTAAATGTTTGGATTCATCTGAGGGTTGGGTGAGATACATAAGTGAGATGAAAAACTGAAAGGCAAAATGTTACGGAAATGATGAGTTAAGGCATATACCCTGGCTTAAGTTGTGTATCACTAAGGGATTACCTTTGACTGTAGGTAAAAGGTGCTGGAAATAATGGGGGTTAAACAAGATAAAAGCTTATTCCTGACTCACATCAAAGAAGTTGGAAGTAGCTACTGTAGGACTCGTTTTTTCTATCCTTGATGTCATCCAGGACCCAGGCTGCTTTCCTCCTTTTCTTCCACTGTCCCTTGTACAATCTCCAGCCTCAAAGTCAACTCATGGTCCAAGAGGCTCTTGCAACTCCAGGCAGCATGTCCACATTAAGCAAGAAGAAGGGGAGAAAAGCTAGCAAGGGCACATGCTCACGGTCTGACAACCTCTTATAGAGCTGTAGGGGAGGAAAGACTTCCCTCCACCCTCCTAGGTGTGATAGCTAGGTCTATGAAATAAACTGACAATATGCAGAGTAACAGAAGAAAAGATACAATTTTATTAATTTTAAATATTACATGCATGGATGGACGACAGGAAAAAAATGTGACTACCCCAAAGGCAGTGAGATTTCATGAGAGCTTATATTCTGTCTTCATAAGCGGAAGGGGAAAGGCAACTTAGGGGAGAGTAAATGATTTTTAGGAAAGGTGAATGGGTCCTTAGAGGCATAGAACAGTTATGACAAGGTTTGCCTGGCTGTGGTGCCCACTTCTAGTCTCCTCGCCTGTGATAAAAGCCAATCATCTCTGGTTGATGAAACTCCTGCAGAAGGGACTTATGACAAGAGTCCCTTTTGGAGGAACTGTCTTTAGACAGACATGGGGAGTTCAGAGAAAGCCTCTCTTGCATTTGCTGTTTTTCAAGTGCCATCAGCTCAAAATAATCAATATATCAGTGTGGCATATTTGGGATAGTTCTGAGCTCCTTGAGAGCCTTCCTGTAAGCTCCACCCAACAACTTCCTGTTACATCGTTGGCTACTCCTAGCTACAAGTATTCTGGGAAATTTAGTTATTTAACTAAGCACATGACCTCCCAGAATAAAACCTGGAGTTTATAACCGCAAGAAGAGGGCAAGAGTGAATGTTGGGTAGGCAAATGGCAATTTCTGCTATGGGGGAGAACTTTAAAAACAAGAGAGCTGGTGCATTGGGAGAACATAAAGGATTCAGTGAACTGTAGGTGCCAATGAAGCCAAAGAATATAAAGGGAGGTACTAAATAAGCAAGTTGGAGGCATAGGAGGTTACAGTGAGAACGAAGGTGTTTGAAATAGTAATCTGGGAATTAGAGAAGATTCAAGTAATAACTAGATCAAGAGTATGAACAAGAATTATATAGCTAAGGTGGAGTGAGAGAGACAGTCAATGAAATTTGGAACAGTAAGGAACTGAAGTCATTCATTCCAGACTAGTCAGGACTTGGGAAGGAGAGAGGCAAGAAGCCAACATGTTTAGAGAATGAAGGGGAATGTCTCAGAGGTCAGTTGCTAACAAAAAGGAGGAAGAAAGTAACTTACTTAAGTAGAATAAAACTCAAAGGGTCATGATTTTTAACAGCCATCTCCAGACCTGGTAAGTGTGTAGGACATTTGAAAATCAAAGAGCCATCACTTACGAGGGCTGCAAAGAAGCATGTCCTCAGAGGCAGCAAGTTATTGGATGTGAAGTTCAGAAAAGCAGTTGAATAAAAAGGGGAGTTGGATTTTGAAGAAGTTCCCAGAAGACAGAGTTGATGGAGTTGAGAGGTGCAGATGGAGAGAAGGTCCACAGAGGCAAAGAAGTACAGGGTGCTTCTGTGACAAGGGAAGAGGAAGTGACAGGTGGAAGGTGGGAAAGGGCCAAAACTTTGGGCACCAACTGAAAACAGGGATGAGAGTATAGGTTAAATTTGGTCTCTTGTAGGAAGAGGGGCTCTGGGTTAAATGGTCAGAGAACTTGGCTCACTTCACCAACAGAGGTTGTGAGATGGCCTAGATCTCAAAGCCATACAGTGGCAAAGGGGAAGCTGGATTTTTTCTGAGTCTCAGCTGTGAAATCTATGATCCCACAACCCGAGAGTAAGCAAAATGCCCCTCACTGGTCTTTTTTCATTAGTTCATGTGTTCCTGAGGCCACAACCAGGCACGTTGTGTTTGGAGGGCACTCTGTGGAGTTGTACCACTGCCTGGAGTTGAACCAGGGAGGTACTGGTTCGGTCATGTATCTCTTTCATATGCAAAACACTTTTCATTTATGAAAAATTCACAGCTAACATCATACTCAATGGTAAAATACTGACACCTTTTCCTGTAAAATCAATAAAAAGGCAAAGATGGCCACTTTTGCCACTTCTGTTCAATATCATACTAGAAGTCCTGCTTAGAGCAATTGGGCAAGAAAAAGAAAGAAAAGACATCCAAATTGGAAAGGAAGAAGAGAGATAAAATTATCTCCATTTGCAGATGATAGCATCTTATATGTAGAAAACTCTAAAGATTACACACACACACACACACACACACACACACACACACACAAAATCTGTTAGAACTAATAAACAAATTCAATGAAGTTGCAGGATATAAAATCGACATACAAGAACCAGTTGCATTTCTCTATACTAACAACAAACTGTCTGAAAAGGAAATTAAGAAAACAATCCCATTTACAATAGTATCAAAAAGAATAAAATACTTAAGAATATAAGTAACTAAGGAGATAAAAGACTTGTACACCAAACACTACAAACCACTGATGAAATTAAAGAAGAATCAAATAAATGGAAAGATATCGTGTCCATGAATTAGAAGATTTAACATTGTTAAAATGTCCATACGTGCAACCCAAAACATTCTACAGATTCAATGAAATCCCTGTTAAGTATCAAGAATTTAATTGTACTCTTGATACCAAAATTCCCCATTTTGGAATTTATCCTATGGAGATATAATCACACATGCACATGCAGATATATGATCATCACAGAATGATTTAGAACAGAGAGAAATTGTCAACAACCTAAGTATCCATCACAGTGGTACAATGGAATATTATATAGTCATTAAAACGTTTATGAAGCTCTACATTAACATGTTAAAATATTCACAGAAAATTATTGAGTGAAGCAGCAATTACAGAGCATAACATACAGTGTGTTTCTGTGTCTATAAATTTATATATCTCTTTATAGGAATATTTGCATGTTCACCCAATTCCTGAAATTCTGGGTGGTAAGATTTGTGATTTCTTATTCTTTATAATTTTCCATGTTTTATATATTTTTTTAATAATTAGCAAGAATACGTTTTGTAATCAGATTTTTCTAAAAAACAATTTTATTTTGGAGTAATCATGCAAGTGAGTGAACAAGAAAAATGACCCATGCAAGAAGCCTAACCGGAATGTTATTCTCAGTAAGACTGGCCCTGTAAAGTAATGGTGCACAAGCCTTGCCATGCGTGCTAAGGAGAGGACTTCTGGAGAGATCGGCCAGATCTTGAATCTGCCTTCTCTCCAGCTCCACTCACCTCTGCCCTAGTTCAGCCACAGATTCCTCATTTGTAAAACAGAATTTAGTAATGTGCCTGCGCTCATGCAGGTAACAGGTAGAAAACACCCGAACTTGAACCCTGGCAGCTGACCCAGAGACGCTACATATCTGCTCTCCTTGAACAACAATTTCTCTGCTCAGGAAAGTTGATCCACCCCACCCCGAGTGCCTTACTCAACCTGTGAACAGGTTTCCATCACAGCCCCTGAAGAATGTTGAAATCCTTCTTCATTATAAGTCCTTCGGTTTAGACCTGGGCTGTCACGTGCGGCTATTTACGTTAACACTTAAAAAGTCAGTTCCTCAGTTTCACTGGGCATTTTGCAAGTATTCAAAAGCCACACATAGCTGGTAGCTGCTCTATTGGAGAGCACAAACATAGAACATTTCCATCATCACAGAATGTTCTAAACTCTGAGAGGCCAGGAATGGTGCCCAGTTCACCACTGTGTTCACAGCAGCTGGTTGAGTATCTGATACCCAGAAGGCCCTCACTGAGTGAGTGAGGAATTAATGATTCAATTCATCAAATCCAAGCAAATTGATGCTAGGTGGGAAAGGCATTTAGCAGGAGCTAACTTTTCAGCCAAGTCCCAAAGGTAATTATATAAATGGGTGGGTCAAGGGGAGGGGAGAGCATTCCGGATGGGAAAAGACATTGATTTAGTGAGAAATGGGAAGGGAATTGGCACCGTCAAGCTATTGTTCTCAAACTCTTTTCTTGCTGCCAATTAAAAATCATCTTAGGCGGTGTTTTCTTATCAGACTTCCTCCAGTGTGCACACACTCTGATTTGGTATTATTGTAAGGTCTGCTCTGACTAATTGGGCTCTTGGCAGTTCAACAGTCAGGCAATTATTTTTTGTTTAAGTCTTGTACTTTTATTTTGTTTCATTATTAATTTTTGATTGGAGGTAGAGGCATACACCCCAGAGAACTACAAAAGTTCTCCAAGACACTTTCAACCCAAATGCCCACTAGTTCCAATGTTCATAAAATCATTATCACAATGGTTGTGTCCTCAACGGCCCTGGGGTGTAGTGGGGAGACAGCTGAATTCTGTGCAGATTTTGTTCAATGCTCAGGCAAGAGATTTCGTGCCAGTTACTGCTGGAGGCATAAAAACAGACTTGGTCCAAAACCAATTTTAAGAATCATCTTTTTTTTTTTCCCCCAAATTTAATATAATCCAGACTATATGGGGTTGAAACCCAGCTCTATCACTTACTAGCTGTGTGACATTTCTGAGCCTCAGCTTCCTCTTCTGTAAAATGGGGATAAGAGAAGTGTTAGGTATATTCAATAAGTTAATGTATGTATAGCTCTTACTACAGTGTCAGGTACATAGGAGTATATTAAATACATACATAATAAATAACTCAAATGTACATGTTTTTCCATACCTCCAAATATATTTCTGCAATTGACTAGTGTTATTAAGAATGAAAGTAACAACCTTATCCTAATTATTACATTAACTATCAGTTATTAAGCTCTTGCTAAACACTAATATTTGTATCAGCCTGCAAATCTGACAACCCACCCCCCACCTTATTACTATCCTGATCCAAACCACCATCATCAGTCCATACTTGGACTAGTGCAATAACCACTTATCTGGTCCCCTAGTGTTCACTCTGACCTCCAAATGGCATCACAAATATCCTTTTAAATGGTAAATCAGATCCCATCGCCTCCCTATCTAAAACCCACCAGTGGCTACCCATCTAATAGAGTGACAGAGCAGGGATTCAAATTGGTCATCAATAGGAATTTATTTAGACATTCATTACCTCCAAAGCCCCCTGTGTCTTATACTGCCATTGTCCTTACAGCAGGGTGAGGAAACTGAGGTTCAGAGAGACTAAGTAACTTACCAAACGCTGCCCAGCTAGTTAGTGACAGAGGTGGGGTTTGAACTCTGTCTACCTGAATTTACAACTCTTACTCTTAATCACAGTGATAGATGGGTGGCCTGTCATCACTAAACAGTAGAGTGAAAGGACCTCATCACACAGGTATCCTCAGTGCATTTCCAGTCTGGATGCTTGGGAAGGGTCAGTGCTAACCTTTTGATTGTCCTGGCCCTTGAAAATACCTTTCAGAGAGAAGAGAAAGGATATGGGGTGTTCTCTTCAGTCACAGTCTCCTGTTCCTAAAACTCAGTCCCTGTAGTGCTCTTCTGCTGGCCCCCAGCCCTGTCTCAGCTTGATATTCCCACTGTCCTGTCTTGTGCTCTTCTCCCAGAATGTTCTTAGGTTTGACACAAAGGAAATGTCTATGCCATGGCTGACATCTGTCTGAGATATCTAACATTCTGTGTCCAGTAACTGAGCAGGAGGAGCTCAGAGACATGACACACTACTGATTTATGTTTATATTGTCTTTGCAGACAGACCAACTTGGAATTCAACTCTTCCAACTCCAGTGAATGGTTTCTGCCATTTTGGTGTCCACTGACACCAGGCTGGTATTATGTACTCTTCATCCTGAATATTACCAGTAACTTATTTCCACGAAATGCATGGTTACACGTGCATATAATTTTCTATTTAAATATTTATAGATTCATATATATGTTTATGTATGGTGCATATCATATGTTTTTGTGTCTATGCCTGTAACTTCAGTTTCTAGCTAGATGCTGACAACTACCAAATTTATATCTCAATTCCAGACATCGCTCCTAAGTTCCAGACCCATATATTTAGCAGCCCACTCACATCCCTACTCTCATGTCTCACAGACACACAAGCGCAGCAAGTCCAAAACTAAACTCATGATCTTTCTTCCAGAGCCTGTTCACCCTCCCATGCTCCTTATCTCAGCAAATGGCAGCTGCCATCCAGCAGGTATTCAAGCCAAAAGCCTGGAAGCCACCTTTGACAACCTCTCTCCCTACCTACCAGGTTCATTCATCCCAAGCCCTGACAACTTTACCTCTTCAAGTCACTCCTTCATCGGTCCCTCATTTATTTAACAATTCCTTATTCTGCAGCACTATATGAAAAACGGGTGATACAACGGTCGGCAAGACAGACATGGTCCTTACCTCTAAGAGTTCACAGTTATAAATCACAACGACACATTTTAATGAATGAATGAATAATATGCATACATGGAGGTAGTTTTATACAGGTTAGAGACTTTACCTAATTTCACCAATGCACAATTGCATATTTTATACTAATCTTGTCAGGGACCATCTATGGAGAGGTTATTGTTTTCCAGTGGTTTATCAGATAGTAGGGGAAATATTCATAGCATCTGCTCCTTTGATACAGCATTTAACAGTTTTCTGTTTTTATAGTTTTATATTTGATTTTCATAACAATCTAATGAGGCATACAGGATAGTTATTTTAATTCCTGTTTCATAGAAGAAGAAACAGAGGGTCAGAGAAGTTGAATCCAAGTCAATATGTTTTCTGCTATACCCAAATTTTAGAGGTGTGCAGGGCATTTCAATTATGCCTTTTGTCTATCCCACCAAAAGGTATAACAATAAATTAAAGCTGCCTACTTTTCTAACTTACTAGGCATTCATCTTTCAAATACTTTCCTGCTTTTGGAGGGACTCCCTACGATGTCATCCCTCAAGGAAAGCCAAAGAGGACTCTCTGCTCTCTGGTACTGGGAACCAGGCACGTGATGTAACATTGGCCAAGAGGAATTTCCCTCCCAGACACATTGACCTAGGATCAGTCAATGGGGTATTCCAATTCAGGTTTGCGAACATTGAGCTAGCCACGTAATTACAACAAGACAATTGGAGGTTTTTATCCAGTGGCATCAAGGTTCAGTGCTAGAAGCCTCAGGGTCCAATGGTGGCAGCAGTGGCAACGTAGTGGCAATGTGCTAACAAAGAACTTCAGCTGTGGCCTAACCTTGCCTGAATATATGCATTTCCTAAGCTTTGTCCTCCAGTCTTCCATAGATCCATAGGTTTTGGAAGCCACTCCATTGATATCTTTTCAATACATGCATTTTCTACTAAAATCTGTTTCTTGCACTGAATAACTCTAAGTGGTACTCCTAGGGAAACATCCACATGACATACTGAGATATTCTCTCTTACACACTTGGCCTCAGAACAGGATTTATGGGTAGACTGGTCTGGTTTGGGCCCCATCCAAGTTCCAAAATCTGGAAGGAAGGAGCTTTGAGTCACCTACATGGTGGGCCTCTAACAAAGACCACAAGGACCGAGGGCCAGCCAGGCTCCTGTGTCCTGTGGACTTCTGTCCACACTATAAATTCCATGACCACATACAGGCAACCTCAATACTCAAACAGTTCATTACAAACCAGGGCCAGTCTAGTAAGGAAATGGTGGAAAGGATACTGTGAGAGAGTATGTGACCTTAATGAGAAGCTGCCACTAAGATGGAAATGGGTACAGACTTAGAGCAAAAGAAAGGCCAATTCATTAGAAAGACTAATGAAGACTGTTTAGTAAGAATTTCCTTATGCAGAGCAAATGCTGTACGATTTCTATAATTTCAGAGTCTACAAATTAGTCTTGCTATTTACCAAGAGGAAGAGACCCATAAAACTGTAAATAGTCTACAATGGAAGCTTCCCAACATATAAAAACGTATCAACCATGTGTATTGCAGGCACGTTTCATGCATTGAATTGTTTACCTTTCAAAACAGTTCTATAAGATTATTATTATCATCTTTGCCTTGTTTATTATGCAGAAAAAGGAAACTGAAAGTCAAAGAGGTT
This sequence comes from Rhinolophus sinicus, assembly GCF_057876585.1. Taxonomy (NCBI): domain Eukaryota; kingdom Metazoa; phylum Chordata; class Mammalia; order Chiroptera; family Rhinolophidae; genus Rhinolophus; species Rhinolophus sinicus. Next base: position 16,548,259 of record NC_142501.1, read on the forward strand.
ACGTGATTGGCCCAGGGTTACTCAGGTATTAAGTGGCAGAGCCAGGAGTAGAGCCCAGGTCTGCCTGGCTCCAAAAGTCACATTCTTTCCATTAAACCATGGTGCTGTCTTCCTTCCCAAAGCAATTGTCAAGATCCTTTGCCAAAAAGTGCTAACAACTAGTGTCTCTGACAGTGAAACGAACAGGAAGTCTCTCGGTGGCCCGATGACATGTGGGAGTGGCTGCCTATGAGATATGGATTTGTAGGGATGGGCCAAGCTGTCAGAGAGGCAGGGTGATTTCTGACTTGGTTGTTTTTCTCAGGAAGTCCTGGTGGAGTTATTAATTCAGGAAGGGTAAGGAGGAGAGAGGTGAGCGGGGTAGGAGAGGAGAAAGAGGGAGAGGAAAAGAAAGAAAATGAGAGGGAGAGAAATGAGAGAGAGAGAGAGAGAGAGAGAGAGAGACAGAGAGAGAGAGAGAGAGACAGAGAGACAGAGAGACAGAGAGACAGAGAGAGACAGAGAGAGAAACAGAGAGAGACAGAGAGAGAGACTTTGCCCTCACTTGTATCCTCATTCCTGCCTTGAATGGAGTTCACTGGCCCCAAATGCAAAACAGCAGCTTCTCTCTGGAAGCAGCACCAGCTCTCTGCCCAACCTCAGAGGCTCTGTGTCAGGGCTCTATCCTGACAGACCCCCTTCATTACTCTTGTTTCTCCATTGGACAAGAACCACTTTGGAGCTATACTAGGCAACATAGCTAGACATCATTCGTGATAAGAAGTAGGAAATGGACTCATGTTTTCGCTTTGATCGGGATGTCCCTGGAGGTGACTTAATTAATGTCTGACTGACTTCATTTCAGAGCCTTCTGAGGACAGAGTTGACCCTGCCCACTAACAGCCCAAGGAGAACTCTAGAACAAACAGGATGTGTATGAGGACAGCCTCTTGAAGGCGGAGCAGAGCTGTCCTGACAAACGACTCATCTCGCCTGGGGATACAGCTGTACTCCACACCGACGATGTGTTGACTGTGACAGAAACATGGCATGTTCTGGGGAGACAAGTCTTCTCCTCTCTACTCATTTACCTCAATGAGAGGTAAAGAGGCCAGGTGTCAACACAAAGTGGTTACCTGGTTGGCGAATAAGAGTCAATTGTCTATGTTTCATTCATGGGTGGTGTTACTCTATCAAAGATCCCCAGGAGGTGAATTTGTCCTCTCTTCCTAGTCCTTCTCTACCTAGAGAAGTGTGTTGCTTGGCAGACTCCAATTTGTTCTCAGGTTGGCTGTTCCGAAGTCCCATCTGGGGGTTGGGGACTCAACAAGCCTATTTGGATGCTCACTCATTGTACTTGCTCTGATCAAAAAGGTGACAGTTGGACCTCATTCTCCTCACACCTTTGTCTTGGTTTAGAATCAGAAGTGGACGAGGAGCTGTTGACGGTACCCCCTCAATATCTCAGCTATCAAAAACGACCGCTATGGTTATTAATGTCACCATTTTCTTGCTTCTGAAGCAAACTATTAACAATGAAAACTGAAGATTTCCATCTCTGTTGATTTAGTCAGCTATGTCCCCATACCAGTGCAAACAGCCACAAGTTCAGCACCTGTCCCCTCACTCCAACTTCTCTGCACACTTCACTCCCAAATACCCCATCCATCACTTCACACCTACATATCTTCCTGTCTTCTTAGCACATAAACTCTTCCCTCAGAAACAGGGTCCTGAGGTCACTTATAATACAAAGAGAGGCTGTCATAAATAATATTTATATCCTCATTGTCCCACTGTCTTGGCCAGGAACTTGTTAGGTCAACTTTGCAGAAGCCTGCCAAGCCTCTAGGAGGATGAAGGGTCTTACCCACGAGCCTGCTCAGTCCCTTGAGTGTTTGCAGACATTTCTATCCCATGACGTAAGGGAATTGGACAACAATATGGCATTGCAGGGTATTTGGGAATACATGTGTGTGCACATAAAAGTGTACGTGTATCTTTATGAGCCCAGGCATCAGCATCTGCCTGTGCCCAATCTCTGACAAGCCCAGTGTGCCACCATTTCCAACTAAGAACCAACTGTTGGCAACTTGTGAATTAGCAAGAAGGGAGGAAGTGATGGCCACGGACTATCTAACATCTGGCTTAGGAGACAATCTGGTGATGGGACATAGGGGGACTTGAGGCTATGTTTATATAACACTTTACATAACATTAAGGAAGTGGTGATTGTACAAAGAACATGGGGTACTGATGGAGATTTGAGGGGAAACTAAAGCTTCCCAACACCACACACTGGTCCTTGGCATTGCCACATTCTGGGGGGATACTTTCCAAAACAATTACATGCTGTCACTCATAAAGTGTGCCTGTGTAAATGGGAACCCACTACTCTTGCCCATTCCTCTTTATTTAGTGTACCCCTGTGTGTGCTCTCGCCCTTCTCTCAACTCCCACCATTTTGTGTGTGTGTGTGTGTGTGTGTGTGTGTGTGTGTGTGTGTGTGTGCGTGTGTGCACGTGCTATTCTATAGAACTTAGGGACTGTTGAGATTTTCAAGGGCAGGGATGGGTCTCAGTCACCTTGTACCTCAGCACCCAGCAGAGCCTGGCACAAGTTAAATGCTCAGGAAATGTTGGTTGTAGAAGAGAAACATCTTTCTATCTCAAGTATGGTTATCCCCTCCTAATCAACAACACATCATTTCAGACTCTCTCCAGTGGCTCCACAGTGAATTACCTGTCATATAGCTCCCGTTGAAAGCCTGACCAAACTATCGATGCTCCAGAGAGAGGATAAAAACAAAAACAAGTCTTCTCCAATGTTTCCTCCATCATAAAGAGAAGAGGAGGTGAAACTGTATTCCATTTGGAAGTTTCCAGACACAACCTAAAAAGCAGTCCCAACCCCACTACCCCATAGAATCATTACTTGAATAGTTGACATCTCATTTCATCCTTGGCTTTGTTGAAAGCCAGTAAAGCAACCAATAATGCATGGAATGTCTCTGTGTTAAAAGAAATTACATTGTGTACATCATCCATTATGGTGTCTAATGCCCCTTTCATTTTGCTTTAGGCAAACTCATAAAGAGATAAAGTAAATCCACATGGTGTGGAGTGGAGCAGAGACCCCATGTGCTCAGCTTAGCAGAAGTCAAGGAGGTGCCTTTTGATGGCAGAGGTTCCTCTAGTAGCCAGGGAGAATAACAAGTAAACAAGCAATGACAATATATCATCAGAAAAGGATAGGTGGTTACAGAAATGTGACAGGCCCAGCAACCCAGACAAAGGAAGGGAGGTTTCCTGGAGAAAGATACAGCTAAACAAAGAACATGAAGATTGCATAGGAGTAAGCTGAAAAGGAGATGGGGGTGGGGGTAAAAATTCCTGAGAAAGGGGACAGCATGGGAAGAGGTAAGGAAGAGCATGGCAAATTTGGGAAAAAGGAAAGCAGTTCATTATGTAGGACACAGATGAGGTGAAACATGAGATTGAAAGTATAAACAGGGATTCTCAGAAAACATTTAAAATCCTTCCTCCTACCCCCACCTCCAGGGGCAAAGAGATGACATTGAAGCATTTCAATATCAGAATTATTTAACCAGACAGACATTTTCAAGATATTTCCTTGGCAGCAACGTGCACCATAGATGATGGGTGGGTTGAAGGTGACGTGGAGAGAGCTAGAAAGACGAGGTGGCTGTACCAGAAGTGAAGTTGTAGTGGCCTGGATTAAGAAGGTGGCAGAGGGGGGTGGAAAGAAGCAGCTGAATTCAAAAGATATTTTAGAAGGAGAATTGACAGGACTTGGTGAATAGTTGGGCATGGGACTGAAACAGAGGGGGAAGTTCAAGGTTTGCTCCCAGTTTGTGATACAGGAGAGAAAAGTACGCCATGATTGCTTGTGCACAGGGTCACCATGCAAGTTCAAGAACAAGAGTTATGTGAGGTGTGTTCTCCTGCCCTTGCTACACACCAGGCCAAGCCTAGTCCATCTCATCAGCTCTGTTCCAGTTTTCCCATGTCTGCCTCTGGATGGGTAAACAAACCGGCTTCTCTTATAGATCTAGCTTGGCTTTGGGGCAGGCAATAGGAAGCTTGCGTAGACTTCCAGGTCTCAGTCTTGTACCCCAGCACAACTCCCCAGAAAGCTCAGCAATGGTGGCAACAATGGGGGCAGCACAGACAGGAAGGCAGTGTGGGGTATTTTCCTAACTATTACTAGGGCAGTATGTATTTTGCTTCCATCCAGTGTTCGACCCTGGTGAGTGCCAATCTTATCATTGGGAAGCCAAGAGACACATACAAGAGAGCAGTGAGGTTCACACACCTGTCTTACTCCAACTCCCATTATTATCTCTATAACCCTAGCCTTGGCACATGGAAAACCCTAACACTAGCACACTGCGGGAAGAAGCAATGAAAGGAGAGGGGAGGGGAACAAGGAAAGGGGAAGGGTAAATAAAGACATCCTCAAGTCACAGCAAGAAAGGTCTCTACCAGTTTCCCCACCCAATTCTAAGAAGGGGTCTCACCCAGGGCCCGTTGGAGCACAGTCCCTCTTCCAGCCTTACAGAGAACATTCTGACTTTGTGGCTTTCCTGCATTTGTCCCAGTGAAGTCCTCCCCACCCCAACCTAGAGCCCATTCCTTGGATCCAATCCTAGCTATTGAGGAAACTGGCCCTTAGTCCAACCACTTCAAAACTAGGAAGGCTGAGACAGAAGGTGGGGTGTAAAGAAGGGAGTGACGGCCGTGTGCACAACCACACAGGGTGCCCTTTTCGTTATATCTACATAAGCAGAATCCTTTGGAGTTGTGTGGTGCTAGCAGCCCAACTTGGGGGTCAAGAAACCTGCTCCCAGTCCTGAATGTTTGACCTGGCTGCATCAGTCCCCCACCCCATCCTGCCCACACACCACAAGACCTCAAGTCTTGCCTCTGTGAGCACAGGGCACTGAATATCTTTCACAGGTCCCATATGTCACTGATGCTCCATACCTAAAATGCAGCAGTGTTTCCCAAGGCTTGAATTCACAACACTTATTTGTAATGAGAAGAATAGTCCAAAAGGAAAAACAAATGTCAAAACCGAAGAGTCCAGCTTGACAAAGGGGCAAGGAAAACCAGCCCAATGGCTAAGAAGTTCTCTTGAGACATGACAGCCCTCTCTGCTCTCTACCATTTGGTTGCAAACTCTGCCAGACCCAGGCCTTGGAGGCTCACCCACCCCTCCCATAGTTTAATGAGTGTGTCCTCTATGGAGCCTGCCAGCCCCCATTTGCTCCCCAACTCTCCCCACCACCAGGGCTCCTTAATGACAAGCCCAAGCCTCCCTGGACCCCTTTTGAGCCAGAGGGCACGTTGTTGACATTTATCTGTGGGCCACTTGATGACATGATTATAGGAGACACCAAGGAGGCATATTGGTAATAAATCCTGAACCAAAAAAGAGAAGTCATTAAAAAGTTGGGTTTCTCCCCACGCCCTTGCAAAAGGAAGCCGAGAGAAGGAGATATTTAGTAATTGGTTTCAGCATCTTTAATTGGCTCCCCAGTCTCTTTCCCTGCAATGGACTGAATATTTATGTCCTCCTCAAAACTCACATGTTGAAGCCTAATTCACAGCGTGATGGTGTTTGGAGGTGGGGCCTTTGGGAACTGATTAGGTGAGAATGGAGCTTCATGAATGAGAAGAGACACTGGAGGGAAAACTGAGGGTTGCTAGAAGGGACTGGGGTGGAGATGAGGGAGAAAGAGAAGGGATTAGACAGCATAAATTGGTAACTACAATATTGCCACGGGGATATGAAAGACACTTTGGGGAATATAATCAATAATGTAAAGATTTTCGAGGGTGTCAGATGGACATGTCTTATTAGGGAGACCACTTCACAGACGGTGTAAATGCTTGACCACTGCACTGTACATCTGAAGCTGAAGTTGAATAATGTATATCAACTACAATTTAATATATATACATAGTCATGGGATGTGGAGTACAGCATAGGGAATAGAGTCAATGGAATTATAATAGATATATATGACGTCAGAGGGGCAATAGATTGGAAGAGGGGCTTATCACTTTGTGAGGGGTGAAATGTCTAAATATTGCATGTGTTTTGTACACCTGAATTCAGGTGTTTTGTACACCTGAATCTAATACAAAATAAAAATTTTTAAAAAGAAGAAGAAGAAACACAAGAAAGCTGATCTCTCTCAATGTCTCTGCCATGTAAGGACGTAACAGTGGGCCCTCACCATTTACCAAACTGCCAGTGCCTCGATCTTGGACTTTCAGCCTCCAGAACTGTGAGAAACAAAGGTTTATTGTTTAAGCCACTCAGTCTTGTTATATCTTGTTATAGCAGCCCAAAGTAAGACACTCCTCAGCCCAGCCTACTGGCCCAGGGGCCTGAGATTGCCCCTCCCCCCAGACTCCCGGAAGTTCCCTTATGCTACCTCTATCTGAAGGACTCAAGGAATGTTGAGGCAACGTGCAGAGGAATTGAATAACGAAGACAACGAAAAGGAAAGGCTGGAGTGAAGCTGTTGCATGGCTTCTAGGTGCCAATTAACAGGGCTGGGCACCAACAGACATTATTTCCACAGCAGGATACTCACTCTGTGAGAACAAGAACCCATTCACTGTTTCATTCCCTATAAAAACCCCAGGCCCCAGATCAGCGCCCGGCAGTCATTGCTCAATAACTGTTTGTTGAATGAATGAGTGAATGAATCTCTTTCAGCCTGCATGGCAACTTTATGGGGGATTATCATGTAGGTTTGACAGATGAGAAAACTGAGACTCTAAGAGGTCAAATAAAGTTTAAAGTTGCAGACCTGGAACACAGATCTGACTCAATAAATGTATAGAGAAGATGTAAATAGTTGTCAATATGATTCCAGGGACTGGACCAATCAAACAGAACGCTCTTCTCCAAAATACTCAGAAGAGCCCTTTGAGCTTGCCTTTGTCTGTGTTATACCTCAAATATCTCCTCCATTGTATTATAGCAACATGAATCTATCACTCCTCTCTTTAACCCACCATGACACATGAGATGTTGCACAATTATGGCAGTTATTACATTTTATTGCATCTCATTAGACATCTTATTAGACTGTGAACTCCTTGAAAGCACCTTGTTTATCTCAGTCTCTCCAACCTCGTAAAGTCTCACAAAGGTTTGTTGCATAAATGAGGGGATGGATGAATTTGTGCGATACCTTGCAAATTTCAAAAATACTTTCATTTACGTTATCTCATATCATCTTCCAGGGACTTGGTGAACTACTGTGATTATTAACAAGTGCACAAATTCCACTGGGAGTGTGCTAGGTTTTTGTGGGAAGATGCCTTGAGGTGCTTGAGGTAGGTGACAGTCATGAGGACGTGGGCGTTGATGCAGACAGAGAGGCGATCAGCATCTCGACCTTGGGCGAGAGGCAAGGGGATGAGTTTGCTGAGATCAGTGAAGAGAAGAGAAGCCACAGGATAGGGGTGAAAGGATCCACAGAGAGAGAAAAGGACTCGGATTGGGTGAGGAGAGGAGCCAATGAAACCCCTTGCGATGGATTGGGTGGCTGAAGACCACTTAATGGATGGCATAAGGCCAAATACCCTTTGAAGTTGATCAAATTTCTGCCATGTAAACCCCTTGGCCCTCTTTCCCCTGCCAAAACCAAAAACCAAGATACTTTGGTTAAATCAACTAACCTTGCTTGTGCTACGTTGTAAGTGGGCTTTTTTAGGACTCTCAGAAGGGACCCAGCTTCATGTTGGATTGACATGGCACAGAATAGAGACTGGATGAGGAAACTGGAGGCCAGAAGTCAGACATTCGGGAAAGTTTCATAGGATGTTGAAGGAGAGGGGAGAGCTTTAAGCCTCCTTTTCCACTGTCTCACTGACAGGGTGGCCCTAGCGTCTACATGTGCTACACTCTGGGAAGAAAGCAAGGCTGAGAGAGGTTAAGTGCCTTGCTCAAGGTAATACAAATAGCAGTTGGTAGAAATACTCGTAGAACCCGATGAAATTCAGGATGCTTGACCTTAAATCTCTAGCTTCCCTGTGTCTTGACGCTGCTTCACAAAGACTACTGTCACCATCAAGAGGATGGAAGATGGGGCTGGATCTTGTCTTTTGGATGGCATGAGTCAGGGTACACGATCAGCCCTCCATCTCCTTGACCATGGGAAACACTGCTGCAAGTTGCCTATTATTGTTAGGCCCTGGAGGGCAGCAAGAAAATTCCCAGCCCGCTGTCCCCTCCCAGAGACCTTTCATGCTAGCTGTCACCTCCAAGAGATGGGGAAAGGGGGTACAGGCGGGCTTGTCCTGTGGCTTTGCAGACAATTCCCCCAGCAGGCCCGAGCATGGCCAGTGAAGCAAACTTGGCAAGCAGAGGCCCCCATTACATCTGTCAGAGGCCCTCACACACACGCAGGCTTTATTAGGAACAGGCCCCTGGCGAGAGCAGGCTGGGACAATGTGGTGGAATGTTTACCCGCCTGTCTGCCTATCCTCTCAACACCCTGGCCTCACACCAGGCAAGGCACAGACCATGTCTCCAGGAGTGACCAAGCCACTGCAAGCGCCTAACCTGCCTTCTGCCTGGCCCAGTCATAGCCACAGTAACAACCAGCCCGGCTAGACCTCAGGAGGCATGAGCCCCTGAAAGCTGGCCCAGATTCCAACAAGGTCTTCCCAATGTTCTTCCGGCTCCAAAAGTGCACACATAGATGCAGTGCTCAGCGATTGCTTTGAAAGACTGTTGTTGAATGAATGAATCCATACAGCTCCCACAGGGAGCGATTTGAGGAATGTTTGTTCCTCCCATTCAATCCTCTTTCTCCAACAGATGCCTGAAATGCTACGCATCCTTGTTAAAACTTAAATATCTCCTAAGTAGGGAAACACTAACAAAAATATTTTTAATCAGTCACTTATACCTTATAAGAAATGATACGTAATCTTTACGAGGCACCTACTGTGTGCCAAGCCCTTCATATACATCATCTCTAATCCTCACTGTAGCCTTCCAAAGTGGGTATTATAAATGTAGCCACCAAGGCTCAGAGGATTAAAGTCGTGCAGCTAATAAACTGGAGCGGAGGTACTTGAACCCCTGGACCTTCTGGCTCTAAAATCCATGTTTGCTCAACCATGCAGTGTAGCCTCTAAGGGCAGGTGTTGGTGTGGGCTGAGAGGAGGGGAATCTGGGTTTGCTGTGGGCTTGCCAAGTGAGAGTGACAGGAGCACCACCGAGAAGGGAAAAAGGTAAAGAACTAGACGCCAGAGCTTCTTAACTTGCGGTCCATGGACTTTCAGAGATTCTGTGGACACAGTTCAGGGTGACCATGAACTTGGGGGAAACGTTCATCTTTATTTCTACCAATTCTAACTGAAATGTATTCAATTATGAATGTGGACCACAAACCACAGGAATACAAGCAGTTCCTGTGACTTTGCGTGAAGAGAAATCACAGATTTTTCTTTTATCACTTTATAGCTGTCACAGCTTTTCAAAATATGATTTCAATTCATTGCCACCTTGAAATTGCAGTACATATTAGACCCACTGTTAATTTTTGTTATGCAATATGTTAATAAAGACCCGCTTACAGTATTGCATTTTAAAAATTTGGGTTTTTTAAAATATTCTTAGTGCTGTGTTTCAATATAAATGTCTTTCTCTGTAATATTTTGTATTTTATTTTGTGTATTTAAAAGCCATATTTTATTCTGAGAAAGGCCTATAGGCTTCAACAAATTGCCAAAGGGTCAAATGGCACAGAAACGTTAAAAAGTCCTGGTTTCGAAAGTCAAAGGTACAGTTTGCCTACTTTAAAACATTATATACCCCAACCCCTCCAATCTATGTTTCATTAAATGCAGTTTTGGCCATCAATTATTTACCTGGGGTTTTTGTTAAAATTTAGATTTCCAGGAAACACATCCAAACCACAAAAGTAGAGTCCTGGGATTAGAACCTGAGAATCTCGGCTTCAACCTGCTCCCCAGCAGAGCTGCCCTGTATGACACCTCTGAGTGGACATGGCCACTTGGGCAGCATGGCTTGGAAGGGCTAGAACCCCTTGACCAGGTAAGAACAGCTTTACCAGGGGCTCTGATCCTCCAGGTGATTCTAAATACGCACGAAAGTTTCTCAGTGAATGAATAAAAGCTAAAAATCACAGTTTTTAGATATGGGGTATTTGTGTTTGCATTTTAGGGGCACATTCGTTTCTTAAGGCTGTTGTAACAAGTTGTCACAAACTGAAAAGGCTTACAACAACAGAAATGTATTCTGTCACAGTTCTGGAGGCAGCAAATCCGAAGTCAAGGGGTCAGCAGGATTGGTTCCTTCAGGGGGTTCTGAGGGAGAATCTGTTCCCTGCTTCTCTCCTAGCGTCTGGTGGTTGCCAGCAATCCTTGGTGTCCCTTAGCTGGTAGACATATCACTCCAACCCCTGTCTCCAACTTCAATGGAATTCTCCCTCATGTGTCTCCATCTCTATGTCTGTATGTCTAAATTTCCCTCTTCTTAGGAGAACACCAGTCCTAATGGATTAGGGCCCACTGTAATCCAGTGTGACCCCATCTGAACTTGATTACATCTGCAAAGATCCTATTTCCAAATAATGTCACATTTACAGTTTTAGGATGGACGTGCATTTTGGCGAGGACTCCATTCAACTCAGTTACAGAAGAGCTATTTTGTTTTTGTTTTAAATGCATAATTATGGCTTGTGCTCGCTTCGGCAGCACATATACTAAAATGCTTATGGCTAACCTGCCTTCTCCCCAGGAGAGAACTATTCACCTAAAACAGTGCTTCTCCAAACATGGTGTCTAGGTTCAGCCTCACCAGGGAACCTGTTCGACATACTAATTATCAGGCCTCCAGAATCAGAAACTGTGGGGTGGGGCCAGGTAATCTGTGTTTTAACAAGTCGTTCGGGAAACTCTGATGCCTGTTGAGAACCTTTGCCCTAAAAAGAGTACAGAAAGCTTGTGATACGGGAGCTCTTCCCTTCACATTGAATCATTGGTCTGGTTTTCTGTTTGTTTGTTGCGTTTTAACGAAAGACTTAAAGAGATGAGATAACTGCTCTGCCTGAGAGAAGAACTGTTCTGAGGGTAAGAAAACCAGAGGAAAGGTGACTCAACCTGAAGTGTGATGTCTCTTCCTGAGATTGGGAAAGGGACAGGGTTTTGAAAATCTCTGATGGTAGAGAGCTGCAGCACCGGATGGGGGACAGCTGAGCGGTGTTACTAGGACATGATGCTGCCTGAGGACATGTGCCTGAGGAGTGTCTGTCAAATCCCCTGGCAAGAAGAGGGGTGGGGGACATGAGAGGATTCCTTCAAAATGGCATTTGCAGCCCATGAACAAGGATTTCTCTGTAATGGACCTAAAATGAGAAACTTGCCCCTAAATCTTGTGGAATTACCTAATTCCCAGGGCTTCCTTATGTTCTGAAAGAAGAGAGAAAGAACACCTCACCACCACACAACTAAGAATGGGTTTCCTGCTAGGCCTGGCAGGTGAAGAACCAAGCCAGATTTATTTGCTTTAGAAAAATAAAGAAAACGTGATGTGACACTGTTCACACCCAAGTGTCTCAGAGCAAATAGCACAGGTTCCAGCTGGTAAGCGTCAGTGCTGGGAATTTAACATGCCCCACTCTCCCTCAAAAGAACAAGGGGTTTCCAGGACCTCTGCCCCCTTAGGGAACCGATGCTTTCCCCATTAAAACCATCACTTCTGGCTCACTTCTGACGAAGGCACAAGGCAGCTGGTAAAAGTGCAATAATTAACTTGAGTGCGTCTGAAAGATGATAATAATAATTTATATTTCTCCACCACCCTCATCCCCCCACGAGTTTTGCAGATTTTATGGCCATGACTCACCTCCGCTACTGCAGTGGAGTAGGTCTGAGGGAGTGGGTGCACTCGCAGAACACTGAATTTAGACAGAACATGAAAAAAAACAAAAAATTCACCCCAGCTAATTAGAAAAGGAACGCTCCCTGTCACGCACAGTCCAGCTGACTTCATGCCTGGGAGGCAGAAACGCGATAAAACTCCCAAGTTGGTCCTTATACTCTTTAAAGTCAGGTTGCTCAGCCATGATCTCACAGTCGTGCACCCCAGCCAGTGGCCCTGAGCCAGTCTTTGAAATATGACCTAAGAGGGGACTGGTGACGGAGTGGCCATTTCTGGCATGGTTCATCATAAGTCCGTCTCATCCTTCCCGGGCTGCTCAGGAAGGACCCCCACCACCAGCTGTTGGCTTGATCCAGGGGCGAGGCCCCCTGGCAGCCCCACGGCAGCACCAACAGATTCTCAGAGACAATCCACTCTACTTCTAACTCCCACAGCCCTTCTCTTTGTACTGGCCCCTTGGCACTTAGCCACACTCACTCCTGTACTGCTATGCAACCCCATTCAAACAGCAAATATCTGCTTGGAGGCACCATAGCATCGTGGCTGAGAACACAGTGTCTGGATTAAGAAATACTATGGGCTTGCATTCCACATCTCTCCATTACGAGCTGCATGAACTTGGGCAAGTAATTTACTCTGAGCCTCATTTCCTCATTTGTCACAAGGAGGAAATCTCACATATCCCATGTATGATGTGATATAAGGATCGATGCCTGACAGTAGTGAGAAAAAAAAAAAAAGATAGATTCACCCCCGCAACAACGATGCCTGTATTTTGGGTGGGGTAGACACTCATATAAGAATCCTTCCAATTTCAGAAGGATGGACATGCTCTGGTTTGGCGGTTCAAACAATTGATGGTTTCTGATGGTTCCAAGCTTTGGGATCCTGGGATTGCTTTGGAAGCCATTCTGGTGACTCAGCTATCTGTGTGTGACCAAAACATTTCATGAAGTTAATTGCAGAAAGAGGAGAGGGTCCCGGCATCAGCTTATACTTTCAAAATGTATAATTTTCTTTCAGGAGTTAATATAGATAACTCTGCAACCCAGTGGTCCAGATTCTCCCACCTCAGCCTGACCTGAGTTATAAGAGTACGTGGGGTACCTGGTATGGAAGACAAACTGAACGCTGGACTTGAAGCCAGGAGCTCTGGATTCAAGTCTCAGCTCTGCCACTTTCTAGCTGTGACATCTTCAGGAAGTCACTTACCCTCCCTGAGCCCATTTCTTTACCTGTCTACAAGTTATTCAAAGTCTAATGTCCCTGTTCCATGTGAGGATCAAATGTGAAAATGGAAGACAAAGCCCATTATATCATACCAAGAAAGAGAAACAAAATGGCCAGTGGCACCAACTTCCCTGCAAAAAGGTCATTACCTACCTCTTAGCATCACAATTTAAATCCACCATTATTGAGCTAACATTGAATTAGAGACACCAAAAAGAAGGATTTTAGAGCTCTTCCCCCAAGAATCTCTCAGACAGGATAAGAAACGTATCTCAGATGCCATCTATGGCCCTCCAAGTCATCTTGCGAACAATGGCCTTGAACAAGCCAGAAACCACACTCCGTGCCTTTCATGGGGACCAAACCCCCTCCACAGTCCCTGCAGGTCAGCAGAGTTCTTCATACTCCTTTGGCTCACCCACTCATGGGTTACCATGCATCCATGGGCCAGTACCTTCTCTGGTTCCACAAATGCCTCTTGCCCCTAGAATTTCATCTCTACTGAAAATTTGGAGAATCCTAGGAAGTGGAAGCACATAGTTTCCCACCAGCTCTGCTTGCCCATCCACATTCTACCTGCTACAACCACAGTCATCACCTGGTGCTATGCCAAGTGTCCCCCCCTACCTCAGCCCTCCTGGACTCGGCATCTGCCCCTGAAGAGAACATACTGTGGCATATTCTCCACAAACATGAGTTTTACCAATAAGAATGCTTACCTCAGAACCTGAGAAAATCAAACCTCCTCAGTAGCATCAGCAAAGTGCATGAATTTCTAGAGCAGCTGCAGAATATCAGTATCACAGGAAAGGTACGGGATAGGGGGGGATGAATGTGCACAGGTGAGAGCAAGTTTCTGAGCAGCTATGGCAGCAGGGGCTGCGTTTGAGCCAGGCTTTGACAGGTGGGACAAATGTGGCATCTTCAATATCAAAACCAGCAGGCGTGAAAGCTCAGGGCCCAGGAAGTACAGGATATGTCCAGGGAGCAGTGAGTGGGCGAGTTTGGCTGCTATATTGAGGATGGAAGGGGAGGAAAGTAGAAGAGTTCTGTAGCAAAGAGCTCCAGGTACCAGCACGAGGGGTATGAACTATTTTTCTTTTAGGAAGGAGATCTCAAAGTGTAACAGATGAACGGTAATGAGGAGAGACAGGAGTCAGAGATACCCCATGAGGAAGTTACAGCTGCCACCCGGAAATGCAAAAGGAAGCTCTGGGGCTGAACACAGGGCGAAGAGCAAAGGAAATGAAATGATGTCACTTTGAGAAGAAGAAACACAGAATGTAGGGCACTTGGTTTCTGTGTCGAAGAAGAGGATGAGAGAAAGGGAAAAGCCAAGATGAAGCTGGAATTTCAAGCCTGAGTACGGAGAGAAATGGGGCCTTCAGGAGGGCAATAGTAGTTAGAGGAAGAAAAAGATGCACTCCAGGTCTGGGGAAATAGGGAGACTGGGAGAGGGAGGGCTTTTCCTGCTGTCTGCCTCCACCAGCCCCTAAAAGCCTGCGTAGGACCTTGAGCGGGCCCAAAAACGATGGCCAGGAGTGCCTGGAAGCTAACCAAACTATGAGACCCTTAGGTCCCCTGTTCTTTTGGATCTTCCTGAGGCTGGTCACACTTGGGGTGCTAAGCGAGGACTTGACCCATCACCCAACATCCTCCCTTGAAGAAGAACGTTATGTAGGTTATCTCATCCTGTCCTCCACAAGACACACTCTCACCTTCTCTGTCTTGCACAGAAGGAATTGAGGCTATGAACATCGAGGCTCGTTATAGCTCACACACCAGCAAGCAGCACGAGGCTGCAACCCAGGCCCTTGGAGGTCACATCTGCTCCACTGAACACAAACCGTGAAACGGGAGAAACCCAGAGTTTCAGTCTGGTATTGAGGTAAGCATCTGCACTACAGTCTCTCCAGCACGTGTGATGGTCCTTCACTCTGTAGTAGTGAGACCCCAGATTCAGGTTTAGGAGGATTGATGAGTTAGGCAGATTAGTTCAGATTGATGAGGTAGACCCTTTTGCTGATTTGGCATGGCAGCCTGTTGTGTATCTGGTTCCCTGGAAGCAGAGCCTGAGGCAAGGATTTGGGTACACGTGATATAGTGAGGAAATGAGGAGAGCAGGATAGGGAGGGAAAGAACTAAGCCAAGATATGGTCTAGCTTAAGCCTGACCCCACAGGGAGCTCTGGAGCATGAATTGTACCTCAGAGTAGATGCCGCTTTGAAACAGGGGTCAGTCTTCTGTATCCCTTATTGGTTAGTCATTGGATACAGGCTGCAGGGGGCAGTTGGGGAAGCTTGTGTTCTCCCAAGTGGGTGAAGACAAATCTCTAGAGAAGGGTGCAGCTGTGAGCCCTTAGCAGGCAACACCCAGAACAGCTGGAATGTGGGTGCACCGGCCTGGTAACAGGGATCTGGGTGGGGGGATGAACAGCATCCACTCTGGAATCCTCAGGCCCACTTGGATTAAGAAAAGGAAATCTCCATAGGGTAGAGCCTAGATCTACTGAGGTTTGCAACAGGGTTTGGAGTCAGGGTCTTGGCAAATAATTCAGGGCTGTTCTGCCTTATTTTGTCCTTTGAACATTTATTCCCATAGAGACCTATCCTGGAGGGTTCAAGGACAAACGAACTTTTGGCCTGACACCATCTTAGTCTCCTCTCCATCTGTGGCACCATCGGAAGCGTCTCGTTTTGACATCACTTCTCTCAGAGAGAATCCTAAAGAAGACAAAAGAACAACATGTTCTACAGTCTTTGTGAAATCGGTGTTCAGAAGGCTTGAGTAGAAGCAGTGCACACTCGACAGGCATTCCTCAGGAAGCCCTCTCCAGAACAGTCTCTATGGAGATGTGACTACATTGGACAAATAAAGATAAAAAACAAAAAACACCAAGATTTTCATGAAAATTCTTACCCTTTCAGCTAATTACATAAATTGATTGCAAATACCACACTCAAAAGAACAACCAAAAAAAGACTGTGGAGAACTAACTAGCACATATTTCTATCCCCAATATGGCTGCTTCAGTCTCCCTGCCAGGTCACAATGGACCAAAGAAAGAGGAAAAGAAATACATCTTTGAAAAGAAAGTTGAGAAGACAAAGAGGGCCTGGGAAAAAAAGGCTGAGGTAAAGAGAGACAACGGGAGAAATTGGAAGTGACAGAAGTTTCCAAAGAAAGAGATTAAGATAACAGAAGTCAACACAAGGGCCGGCATGACAGCAAATGAGAGAAGAGACTGAGGTGGCAAAGCTGATGAGTAGGAAACAGATACCTGGGGAAGGGAAGGGGTCCTCTCCTGAAGGGAGGAAAAGCTGATAAAGATAACTATGGCAGCTCCAAGGATTAAAAATAAATCGCAAGGTGTGAAGAACAAGTGAGGGAAAATGAGGTATCAGGGGCTCTGTTTTCTGTTTGATAGCCAGTGGTGAGAGGGATGTCTGGAAATGTGGTGACCAGATGCTCAGGAGACTGCGAAATTCCCACCAGGAGAGGGGAAGCTGAATGTCAGCCTCAGTCAGCCACGCTTTTCTCTAATCTGTGAGTCAGATTTCTAGCTCAGACAGAGGTGGGTTTATCTCACTCCCTCTGGGGGCAGGGCTTTGTCCAAGAGCTCCTCTGACTTGTGGTGTTTAGGCCACTGGCCATCCGGTAGACCAATTGGAACAGGGGGAGAATCTAGAATGAAATCAAACACCAAGCCAAGGGGGGATGGTGGTGGTCAAGTGGACAAGCAGGCAGATGCCTGGGGTACTTTCCTCAGCACACCCTGACACAGGGCCCCTGGGATAGCAAGACCAGCTCCAGAGCCCACCTGCTGGGCATTACCTGGTCTGACCTGGTAGGGCAGAACATCCAGGTGAAAAGTCCCCAGGCCCAGCCCCTAAGCTGGGGGAAAGACGGTTGAATCTACAACACTGCAGATTGACCCATACCTGCCAAACTTCTCAACCTGTTATTTCACCTCACTCAGTCACTTTGTTGATTCAACAAATAGAGCAGTGCCTGCTCCCTGTTTCCGGCTCCGGAGCCAGGTAAAGCTAGGTGTGCCCTGTAGTTCTCCTGCTTCCTAACTGTGCATCCTTGGACAAGTTATACAACCTCTCCCAGTCTCTGTTTTGTCATCTGTTGCAAAGAGATAATAATCAAAGGACCTCAGTGTGTTGTTGCAAAGATTAGATGAGATAATGTATTCTGCCAGAGCCTGTGCAAGGCAAATACTTAGCAAATTGTAACTTTCGTCATTGTTGTTATTATTATCGTTAATCTCAGAACTGTTAGTGTGGGCAGGTGGAGGGTGCTCCTTCCTCACTCATGATGATTCCTTCCATGTGGAAGAGGTCCCACCTCACTCCTGGTTTCTCTCTGTCCCCTCATTCACTGACCCCCAGGGGAGAAAGAGTGATAGTCTTGTTCATTCTGATAAGTTTGGAAAGAGAAATCAAGCAGGTGCCGTCCAGCCCCTTTCTTTCCACTTTCTCTTGGGAGTGAATCTGTCTGCAGAGAGCATGCTCTCTGTGTCCCACCCTGCACAGTACATTTCACAAGAGTCTGTCCAGAGCTGTGGTGACCTGGGGAGGTAAGGTAAGTCTTTTTAGGCTAGAGGCTCAGTAGCAAGAAATCTACCGGTCCACAAATATTGACTACATTTTCCACTTTATTGGTAAAAAAAAAGATGGCACTGTATTTCGCTCTCCAGCTGCCAAGTCTTTTGTTTTACTTCTTAATCAGTTCATAACTCTGGTGAAAAGGAGAGGTGCTATTTATGGCACCTCAAATCCCAACAATTATAAATAATGATTTGCATATGCAGAGCTGAGCTTCGACTGCACGGGTTCAGTGAAACAGTTCAAAGGGAGCATTGAATTCAAATCCACAGATTCTTTTCTTCCCTTGAAGCCCACCTGTGTCTCCATCAACATTCCAGATACTTGATGACCCTGTGATTTTGAACAGAAATTCACAGTTTCATGTTATAAAGGACAAAAGTAAGGCTCGCTGCCCATTTACTGTCCTTAACCCATTTCCCACCTGGAGCCAAGGTTAGCCGTTTTCATTACCACTGCTTACTTTTTGTTTAGACCACCCTTCCCTGCTGGACTCCAGCTCCTTATCCAGGGCCTGGTGCAGGAAAGGCCTTCTTTTATGTGGTTTTCCTTTACGGGCTGCTCGGGCTGATCTACCTTTGGTAAAGAGATGCTGAGATTAGGGGGAGCGGAGCATTCCAGCTCAATAAATCAATCCCCTTTTAATTGTGTCCCTGTCAGTCAACATTCTTCCAGACACTGGAGGGCAAGGAGCTTGTTAGCAGAGCGATTCCTCACTGCCCTGTACGGGTTGAGCTGAGCGTCAATCAGATTAAGGCAGAACAAGGAGAGGCTGGTGCAGCAGCTACTACCTCTGTAACTGTCCAAACAAAAGAAGCCAATCAATACTCTTGGCTCCATGCAGAGCTTCTGAGAAATTTCGACCTGGGTTTTCATCTCTGTGTACACAACCAAGTTCTAAACCCATTTTCTGAAACTGACCAGCTCACCTTGCCTATTTCTAAGGCCATCATGGTGAAGATCATGAAATCATTGGCTGTGTTTTCTGAGTAGCCGCCAAAGGTTGTTAGACAAGAAAGCTTCTGTTTGGCATCTAAACTGATCTTTCCTTGTAAGAGAGGTGCTCCTTCCTCTCTTGTCTCCCAGCAACATGCTGACAGTAAGTTTACACCCACAAGATGAATAAAAAGCTTAGCCGTGTTACTATTATTAACTGAAATTATTCAGGAAAGCTACAGATTTCAGGGTTTAAACAATGTTTGTTTTGTTTTGTTTTGTTGTTTTGCTTCTCACATTTTACCGTGCATGAGAATCATTTGGGAGTCTTGTGAAAATGTAGATTCTGCTTCACGAAGCCTCGGGAGGACCCCAACAGTCTGCCTTTCTCACAAGCTCCCGGATGATTCTGCTACCGCGAGTGCGTGGGCCAGACTTTGAGTTGTAAGGATCTAGAGTTAACTTATACTTTCATCGGGATAATGTTCAAAATCCTTAACACTGTCTCCTGAGTCTGCGCTCTGTAGTCTTGCAGACCTGGACAAGTTATTTAAACCCAATGAGCCCACTTTCCTCATCGGTATCTCAGCAGATAATGCATGAAAGTACTTAGAACAGTACCTCTCACAGAGTATGCATTTAATAAGTGTTACTGTTTATCAGCATCAGCATTGATACGAGGGCTGGGCAAACGACAGCCCACAGCCAAATCTGTCTTGCCACCTATTTTTAGACACAGTGTTATCAGAACACAGCCATGCTCATGTATTTCTGTACTGTCTATGGCTTCTTTTATACTGCAATAGGAGAGTTGAGAAGTTGCAACAGAGACCATATGGAGCACAAAGCCCCACAGATTTACTATGGGGCCCTTCACAGAAAAAAAATTTGCCAATCTCTGATCTATCTCATTTATTCAACAATAAAAATTTACTGAGCACCTATTGTGTACCAGGTAGTGGGCTGGGCCCTGGAAATAATGAAAAGTCTCTTCCACTGAAAGATCTCAGCATCTCATAAATATCTCATTAATCCCTGTGATATCTCAGACATGCGTTCACCCCCAGCCCCTCTCCTTTAAAATGGAGTTACAACAACACCTACACAGAGTGTTTGCTGTGTGCACTTGCTGAGCTAATGTATATTAAATTCTTAGAACAGTGCCTAGAGCGTATTAAGAGTTCAATAAATATTAGTCATTATTATCATTACCCATATAAGTGTTTTCATTTAAATTTTACACTCATGAGAGTATTACTATTGCTATTTTATAGATGTAGAAACTGTAAGCAGTCGGGATCGTTGGTCTTATTAATCTAAAGCCTCCGGTGTATGCAGTAAGATCGCCCCATCATCCTGTCCCCAGTCCTCTCCTACAGTCTGAGCCAGGACAGTCCTCACGTTTGGTATAATAATGATAATAAGAATATCACCAATAGTTAATGCTTATAAGGGCTAGCTCTAAGTGCCACGTGGAGCAGACGGTCACTATGAATCACTCGTGTTTTCTGCACACACAGATACAAAAAGGGAAGAAGCTGCAAAAGGATTTGTCTCACAGCTGATAAGTGGCAGAGTCAGGACTCGAACCTGGAGTCCGTTTGACTCCAGGACCCATAGGACAACCCCTGCATTCTCCTATGAACATCAGACGATTCGGGGGCTTGCGATAAACATCTGAGGTATGCAGGCAAATGGCACATACTACTCCAATGCTGAGTAACATCACACCCCACGAATCGGCAAAAACCTTCACAGGCCCTTGGTTTGCTAGCAACAGATGAAACAATCACATAACTGTATTGGCATCTGCTCCCAGGAGAACAACCAAAAACTAAAGGTAGACAATGGTCAAAGCCATTCGTGAGGCTATGTGCCCCAAGGTGAAAAGCAAGGACTTTGGGTTCTGAGCCTCATTGGTAGACATACCTTTACCTAAAGCCATAGGACTGGCCTTACCCTTGTGAATGTGTAGTTAATGGTACCTCTGCAGGTTACATACAAGGCTGTAGATGACGGGCTTTGAATCAAAGAGATTAGGATTGAAACCTCAGCACCAGTCATTACTAGCTGTGGTTTCTTAGGCCAGTTCTCACCTTGGGACCTTCGTCCCTCTTCTTACAATGAGGCTCATGACGGTAAGAACCTTGTAGAGTCATCATGAGACATAATTGACATAAGGATATCGAATGGCTACCAGAGATGCTAAGACCATGTAAACCCACAATAAGCGCCATTTATTACTATTTTCAGGACCCCAGCACAGCCCTAACCCCCAGTAGTTCTCCAACAACTGCGATTTCAATTCTCCTCTAATTTCCCTGACAGAAACCTGACTAGAGGCATATGCAACAAGTCCTTCCCTTCCCGAATCAAGCCTTCAAATCTTTTTAATAAATTTTTACTTTAAGTCCAATTTTATGACAAGAGAAAGTCGATTTCCTTTAAGAGCCAATGGACAAAAAGTATGTTGTTGCATGTAGCACAAATTGTTCACTCATCTTTCCTCCATTGACTTGTATTGTCATTTAGACATCCTCTATTCTCTTTCGTTGCTGAATGATCTTTATTCAGTCAGCAAATCTTTATTGAACATCTACTAAGTGCCTAGCACTGTTCTCAGTGCTGTGCATACAGAATCAAAACAAAGCAGATAGCAGGCTACTCTCATGGAGCCGACATTCTTGTGGGGAAAGACAGACAATAAAACATAACTCGTAAATCACAAAACTTCTCATATGGTTAATGCTTTGAAGAAAATAAAACAGGGCTGTGTGAAAGCAACTCAGGGAGGGAGGGGAGTTGGGCTTTAGATTGTGTGGTCATGGAGAATCTGAATTACAGGGAGAAACAAGACATGCAAAGATGGGAACAAGCATTCCAGGCCAGTGGGATGGCAAGTGCAAAGAGTGTAGGGTGGGGAAGAACTTGGTCTGTTCCAGAAACACACAGACATGATGGGTGTTTTGATCAGAGAGGGCCACACGTAAGACGCAAGAGCCTGGTCTGAGGGCCACTCAAGTGATGGGAAGGAGTGTGAATCTTTTTTCAAGTGTAATGAGAAGCCACTTGAGGGTTTAAAGTAGGAAAGGGACATGATCTGATTTGACCTTTAGAGCAATCACCATGGTTGAATGTGGAGAATAGGCTGGAAGGGGCCAAAAGGAAGCAGGTTGACCAGTTAGGAGGCGAATGCAGCTGTAGGGGAGAGGAGATGGTGATGTGGAAAATGGTGAGGACAGTGGCAACAGAGAGAAGCAGACAGATTTAGGGTACATATTACAAGTCAAGCCAACCTGCCTAGTTATATGCAATGAAAGAGAGAAAGGGAGTCTTTCACTGGCATTGGGTACTAATAGTTGCACCAATCTGCTGTTGGATCATGACTTTGATCTCGTCCATTACAAGGTCTGTTAACTCTGATCTTGACCTAAGTTAAGAGTATTATAAAAACTATATTTAAATGCTCAGGGGTTACTGCAAGCAGGAGTAGCCTAAAATGAGAAGTACCTCGGAAGATATTTATAGACACCGGTACACCCAAAAATGACTGGGTGCCACTAAACACAGGTGCTGGTCAAGTCTCCTGGTGGTGTCTCCATCCTGGGTAGCCCCTCTTCCCTCTAAACAGCATGATGTAGTAGGAAGAGCATGGGGGTGGCACCCAGAGGGGCCTGTGTTTTCACCTGAGAGCTCCTCACTGGCCAGCTGCAGGATCAGGGTCCATTTGCTTGATCTCATTGAGTATCAGCTTCCAATCTGTCCAGCAGGGGCTTATAGAGATCATGAATACCTTCTGTCCAGCACATAGCAACTGCTCAGTAAACTGTCACCATCAACAACATTGGTCTTAATAAGCAGTGCTTTGATTAGCTTTCCTGAATTTTTCCAGAGCTGACACTACCTGAATCAGGTTTCAGAGTAAGAGATGTGTCTTACACCACTACATCCCTCCTACATTTTTTTTGCTGCGTTAGTCTGTGTCTTCCAGGACGCAGTCATCAAGATTGCATTGAACGTGCAAGAATTTTGCTATGGGAAATACCTCCAAGAGAAAATGTAAAGGGAACAAGGTAAGGCTGGGAGAGTTGTCAGACCACAATGACGGTCTGACCCCAAGTAAAGGAAAGAGGGCAGGAGGAGTGGAGAGAAGTGTCCTCCAGTGCCAAGCCATCTAAGAAAAGCTTGACCAAGTGGTCAGGGAGTCTTCAACCATCAGAGGAATCCTGTGTCTCCAAGAATGAGCTGATTTTATTATCCCTGCAGCTCTCAGTTGCTGGCTAGGAGAAGCCATTGGGACGCACCTCAAATCTCCAATGAAACCCGGGTAGAGATACTTGGATTACTGACCAAGAATGATTTCTGTTGACACCACACTTTGTGTGGTGGGATTCATAGATGCTTCTAGAGCCTCTTCTCTAATCTCAACTCCAAGTGGCCCTCTGAAGGTCCTTATTATCTACGCCCATGATTTTGCTCTTACAACCTTTTGTACCACTTTGCACCAAAGGTTCCCCGCTCCTGGCCTCACCTCTCCCCTGGTAGGCCCACAGCCTTGGAAATGCGGGTAAGAGAGAGGTATCATCACATCCCCTTCTCTTCTCCTCAGCCACAAACCAGCTCCTCACCACAGCACCATCAGACATTCACACCCAAGCATGGCTGTGATTAGTTTGTAAAGTTTCCACCCCATCATGAAGATCATCCACCACCCCTCAGGTAACTCCCCTTCCTTCATGGAAGACTGTGCTGCATCCTTCCTTCCCCTAAACTTTTCCACCATCCTGAGTGACTGTCACATGGATGATCTCTTTCATCCCTTGACCTTTGTCTCCACCTACCTCCACTGCACTCCTGCTCCAATCATGCATCCCTGGGGCCACACCTAGACCTCAGCTTCAGGAGGGACGGCTCCTCTTCTGAAATCTTAAAATCAGACAACTCATTTTCTGCCCAAAGCCTCACATTTCAGAAATTATCCAAGGGTGGTGCATAAACCCTTTAAAGGAGAATTTCCTGGAGTGTTTGTTGAATATACACATCCCAGACCCCACCTCAGACCTATTGGTTTAGAATCTCTAAGAGAGGTACTTAGAAATCTACATCTTCTGACAAGCTCCCTAGATAATACTTAGGCACAGATGCATTTAAGAACCACTATCTATCGGTCCAGTCTGGTGTCACTTTCACCTGTCCTTCAAATCCACACAGCCCTCTGGTCCTCGATTCCTCGGCATTCACTCTACCAGCTCTTCCTGTCATCACTTTCCTCCCGTCCAGCATATACCTGATGTTCCACCACTTCAACCCTCTTGGCAATTTCCATTTCCTTGCCCAAATGGGTTATGTTCGTCCAGCAAAACCCTGGCCCTAGGACAATCCAACTACTGGAATTTCATCATTGGGGCTCATTGATTCATTTATCCTTTCACTAAAATTTTGCTCAATGCTCCAAATATTCAGTCGTTATATAAAAGAATAGAGTTAGTTAATTAGTTAGTCAGTTTGTTTAATCCATGTTCACTTGCCCTTGAGGAGTTCATGGCTGAGTGATCAAGAGCCATAAAATGCTACTTCAGTGAAAGAAGTAATCACACTGCACTAGAGATGGAGGCATGAAGGAGGGGAAAGCAAGATTAGGAAAACCTGCTGGAGGAGGCGTCTCAGATGAGTCAAAGAATGGTGAAAAAAAGGTAGAAAGATAAAGTGGAAGGGGGAGGTATTCCCGGCTGAGGAGTCGGGGAAGTGAGAACAGCAGAGCAGGTGTGGGACGTGAGAAGCAAGTCAATGTTGCTGAAGCGTGAAGTTCATGGCGTGGAGGGGTGATAATATTTTCCAAACAAAAACCCAGGATATATGGCCCCAACAGGGTGGAATGTTCCAAATCAGAAATGTCTCAGAAAACACCAAAGATGATGTCACTGGGTATGCAGGGCTCAACCTACCCCCTCTTGTGCATGCCCCACCCCTACATGCCCCTCAAATCCTTATTCAGAACCACCAGACAATAACACTCACCATGCAAGGTTCTTAGAGACCCTTCTCACATCAACACTAGTAGTATTTATAACAGGACAAATAAAAAATAACCTAACATACCTCAAGAGGAGATTGGTTAAAGCAACTGTGGTGCATTCCAATACACCATGCCATCATATTAGGTGGTATTTAATAATTATAACATGAGAAAAACTCTCACAACACAAAATTCTTTTAAATAAAGCAAGTATATTCAGTGTATTCAGAGTGACTTACTTTAAAAAAAAAGTCTACATAAATATGATGATGTGATATAATATCATAAAACAGAAATAAATGGTCAGGGTCCAATTTTTTTCTAGTCCTACTCCAATCTATTCTCCATGCCATCGTCAGAAGATATTTCTATCAAATGCAAATCTTATGCGGTCTAAAACCCTTCAAAGTCCAAGCTCCTTTATCATGGAGCCCAAAAGACAATATTACCTGGCCCTTTTCCAACCCATCCCTGTTTGTTGGCTCTCACCTTCAGACCTTTGCACATGCTGTCCCTTCTTCTGAAATGCCTTTCACCTGCCTGACTAGCTCTGCTCATTCTTCAAGATGCAGCTTACATGTTCCTGAGCCTCCCCAACAACCATCACTGTCAAGCCATATCCGGTACCCCTGCTATACGCTCCCATCACACCCTGTGCTTTCCTCATAGCACTTTTCACATCGTATTGTAGTTGTTAGCTTATTCGTTTCTGTGCTTTGCTACATTTAACCTCCATGATGGCAGAAACCCTGTCTATCTTACACATAGAAAAGTCTGTGTTGGTTACCTGTTGCTGCATTTCACATTACCTCAAATCTTGGTGGCTCAAAACAACGAAATTTATTATCACACACAGTGTTCCTGAGAACCAGGAAACCAGGAGTATGTTAACTGTGTGACTCCCGCTCAGGATCCTTCATGAAGTTATCGTCCAGATGTTGGCATGGGCTGTACAGTCATCTGAAGGCTTGACTGGGGCCGGAGGACTCATTTCCAAGATGATTCACTCACATGGCGGTTGTCAGGAGGCCTCAAATTTTTCACCACTTGGCATGTCATTATTAGGTTGCTTGAGTATCTTCATAATATGGCAGGGAGCCTCTCCCAGAGCGAGCAAACCAAGAGAGAAAGCAGGGTCACAACAGAGAGGCAACACCTGTCTTAATCCCTATTTTATAGGTAAGGAAACACAGAGAAGTCAGGTAACGCATCCAGGGTCACATAGCTAGTTGAGTTAGTGTCAGAAGCAAGATTTGAACCAGGCAGATTGGCTCCAGAGCGCTTGCTCTTAACCTTTATGCTATACTGCCTCTCTAAGCAAAGCAGTCTATGTTTTCTGGATAAAAGAAACTACTATTTGCTAGGAGCCATGTGTACTATATGCTTTTCTAAACTAGCTCATTTTGGGTTCATTTATACTATGTGCCAAGCACTGTGCTAGACACTTCAGGAGGCATTTCAGTCATACACACATCATCCCCAAGGAAAATCCCGATACTGGGGAATTCATGGCTTGGAAGGAGAAGGGCAGCCAAAGTTCTTTGCCCTCACAAAGCTGGTCCAGTTCCATGGGAAGGGCCAGGTTTCTCTGGGGAGGTCACCTGAGCTAAGCTACCTCAGGCCTCTTGGGCCAGCAAGCTCAGCATCCCCACTGCTGACTAAGCCAATCTGCTCGCCCTTTAGCACTGACACCCCAAGAGATGAGGCCAGGCCCTGCCTGTGCAGGGCAAGGCTCACAACTGCAGTTTGGGTCCAGTGATTTCACCGGAGAGCCACTTTACAGCTGCCTTTCCCAGGCTGCAAGAAATCTTGGAGGGAGACGGCCTAGCAGTGAACTCACCAGTGAGGAAGCAGGTATGATGGCACCCTTGTAGGAGGTAACTTGTGATCTCATGAATCTAGAAACAGTGAGCCAGAGCCCCTGTCCCAGCGCAGCCCCACCCCGGTGCAGCCCAGCACAGCCTGCAATGTCCACGCACTGGTAGGAATCTTTATCAAACCAAAGCTCAGAATAAACAAGAAGAAACCAGCAATATTCCCTGTAGAAGAATTTTTCGACTTTCTCCTTGGGTTCTCCTTATCATAAGAGAACTTGAATGTCCTTCCACTGAATTACTATTCACCTTAATCTGACTATAGGGGCATTCATACTTTAATACACCATATATACTAAAGGACAATTTCTTATCTTTTTATAAAACATTTCCCCCAAGTTATACAGACAGGATTTAGAACTTAGACACACACAATGCAGCAAGATGAAGTGAATTATACCAGCGTGAAAGAAGAGAAATCAAGACTGGAGCATTAAATGGAGCGAAGAATAAGGCAAATACAAAAAATGTGTACTCTGGAGTCCTTTACACTTGGTATGGATGGTTATACTTTGGATCTGAGAGTCCTAGCAACCAAAGTGAACAAGGAAACTTAATCAAACCAAAAAATCAGTGTTCAGCATATTTCTTGCTAGTATATTTTGCTTCAGTAATTTTTTTTCTACAAATCATAGTGTCCATGAGTTAAAACCAGCCAGTTGCTCAAGAAAAACACAGCTACCAGAAGAAAAAAAAATCCAAAGATTTATCTAAAGAGAATGTTAAATGATGTCATAAATAACATCCCTATAAAAACCTCTTGGTGCAGGCCAACAGTATTACTCCAAAAATCAGGGGTTAGCAAACTATAGTCCATGAGCCAAACCTGGCCCTCAGCCTGGATTTGAAAATAAAGTTTTATTGGAACATAGCTATGCTCACTTGTTTACATATTGTCTATGGCTACCTCTGCACTATAAAGGCACAGTTTAATAGTTGCAATAGACCTTATGAAGATGACATATACTGAAGTGACCCCCATAATGAGTCATACCCTTGTATAATCACCTCCCCTTGAGTGTGGGTGGAACCTGTGATTTGCTTCTGATCAATAGATTACAGCAAAGGTAATGGGCTGCCACTTGCTTGATTGGATTGTGTCATATGGCAAAGGTATCACTCCCTTGGTCATGTCACCTTATGTAAGACTCCACTCCATCTTAGCTGACTGCAGAGAGAGACTCTCTTTCTGGACTTGAAGAAGCCAGCTTCTATTATGTGAACTGCCAGTGGAGAGCGCCACCTGGTGGGGAACTCAGGAGCTAAGGACTTCAGTCCTACAACCACAAGGAACTGAATTCTGCCAACAACCACGAGAACTTCTGTGTAGCTTCTTCCCAAGTGCAGCCTCCAGGTGCAAGTGCAGCCCAGCCACCCATTTGACAATAACCTTGTGAGACCCTGAACAGAGGACCCAGCTCAGCTAAGACATTCCCAGATCCTGGTCAACTGAATTGGTGCGATAATAAATGTGTGTTGTTTAAAGCTGCTAAGTTTGTGATAAATCATTATTCTGCATAGAAAGCTAATATACCATATAGCTCACACAGCCTGAAATATGTCTGACCTGGCCCTTTATAGAAAAATTTGCTAATCCTTACACTAAAGCACAATTTTAAAAAATGCTTCTATGAGGAGTATATAGGGTTTTCAAAACACATGTGGGTAGAAGTAATAAGAATGATTAGAGATGCTACTCTGGGCCAGCACTGTCAGAACCACTGACATATGAGAGCATATCACACAGCTGAGCAAGACCCATGAAGACAACAGAACCAATTACAGTAGTCCCTCCTTATCCGAGGTTTCACTTTCCACAGCTTCGGTTACCCGTGGTCCACTGCAGTCCAAAAATATTAAATGAAAAATTCCAGAAATAAACAATTCATATGTTTTAAATTGTGTGCTATTCTGAGTAGTGTGATAAAATCTCAAACTATCTAGCTCCACCCCACCCAGGGAGTGAATCAGCCCTTTGTCCAACATCGCCACACTATATACACTACCCATCTGTTAACCACTTAGCAGCTGGCTCAGTTATTAGATCAATTGTCACAGTATCACATGCTTGTGTTCAACTCACCCTTATTTTACCTAATTGCCCCCAAAGCATAAGAGTAGCGATGCTGGCAATTCAGGTATGCCAAAGAGAAACCATAAAGTGCTCCCTTTAAGTGAAAAGGGGAGTGCAGTACTATACGCTATTTTAAGAGAGAGAGAGAGAGAGAACACATTCACATAACTTTTACTACCCTATATTGTTATAATTGCCATATACTGGGGCTTTTGGCAGAGTTTCTGGAGGTGAAGTACTCTAGGATGCTTGAAGCATTAAAGGAAGATGAAGGAAGGTGAGACTGGCTTTCCAGGAAGAGTGTCATCTTTCTAGGCAGGGAGAAGGTAAATGCAGCAGCCAACTTCCTAAAATGAGAATAAGAGTCAAGGTTTAAGGGATTGGTTCCCAACCCCGATGGCACATTAAAATCCCCTGTGGATAGAATTTTTTAAACGCTGAAGGCCAGACCCCATGCCTGACTTACTGAATCAAAACCTCTGGAACTGGGCCCAAGTGTGGATATATTTTTTAACTTTCCCCAAGTGATGAGAATGTGCAGTAATATGCAGATTGAGGACAACGATTTCAAAGTGCTTACGGTCTGGGTCCTGGTCTCATCTCATCTCTGTCTATGCAGACAATCCACAATCAGGCCAAAATCAAGGCTCTTAGCCAATATCCAACAACATCATGACGACTGGTACAGAGTTGAAAGATACACTAACCACCCACCTACCGCCTCCATCAGGAGAACCACGTGCTAAAATGAAAGACAAGAGGCAAAGATCAAGATGTCCTTGATGCACTAGAATGCTCTAGGATGCACTAGAAATTAGAATGCATTAGGAAGATGCATGAGAACAGACTGAAGTCTTCAAAACACATGGTCCAGCAGCTTTCTCTGTCTCCTTCTCCACACTGTTCCTTCCCTGCACACACCTGGTGTGGTGCTGTGCACCTCCTGATTCCTACACACCACCTTAACAGGGTGGCAAAGCCTGCACCACACAACAAGGATGTAGCGAACCATTAAGATGGACTTTTGTTTCCATATATGCCCCACTGCCCCCATCCTCGAGCAGTCAGATCAGGCAGAAGGAACAAGCCTTAACGTCTCTCCAGGTGAGGAAACCGGCTTCAAGTGCAAGAGGACAGGTTAGTGCCCTGCTCAACTCACCCAGGAGCTTTCTCTCCCATACCATTTCATTCAGTCCCAACATTCCCCATCAGGAGACAGACAGACTTCCCACCTTGCAAAACCCCAGAACTGCGGAGCTCCATGATCTATGACCATTTCTCTCCGCGTTCGAATCTGCCTCCCCTGTGTCAGCTCGCACTGATTGTATACTTCTGCCACTCGGGGGCTTTTGGGGGTCTCTTTCAGAATTCACTTTAAATATTTCAAGTACAGAGCAAATTACAGCAGGGAACTGGTTGTAAAGGTGCTAGACGGGCTGGAAGAGCAAGGGGGAGCAGAGATTTGTTACTTCGGGGTCAGGAAGCTGCTGCTAACCCTGGACTGGAGTCACAGTCACACCAGCACTGCTGAAACCAGCAGTAATGCCAGACGAGTCCCAGCTGCCTGCCATCCATGACCTCCGTGGCCCACTGCTACGGTTGGAGTCACTTCTGGAAGCAGACAAAAGTGCTTCTCTCACTCCCTCACTTTGTATCAGCCAAAGCAAGTCACAGGGTGAACGCAGATTCAAGGATGGGCAAAGAGGCTTCACCTCTTGATGGAAGGAGCCTCAAACTCACTGCTATGTTCTTAATGTTTGTGTGTCTCCCCCTCCAGCAGAAATTCATTTGTTGAAACCTAACCCCCAAATCGTTGGTATTAAGAGATGGGGCCTTTGGGAGGTGCTTAGGTGATGGGGCCTGAATGGGCTTAGTGCTCTTATAGAAGAGACCCCACAGAGCTCCTTGGACCCTTCCAGCCATGAACCAGGAAGAATGACTTCACCAGATACCGAATCGACCCGCACCACAATCTTGGACTTCTCAGCCTTTAGAACTGTGACAAACACATTTTTGTTGTTTATAATCCACTCACTTTATGGTATGATTGTTACAGGAGCCTAAAAGACTAAGGTAGTTATTTCATAAAGGTTATAGGCAGAGAGGTTATTAAGTGGGACCATAGAAGCAACTGACGAGCCCTGGCCGGCTCTCCAGGAGACCTTCCCAGGGCTTCCTACAGGGCCTTGCACCTGGTGGGAGCCCGCGTCCGGGAGGCTGTGGGCTCACGAGGGCAGAGACCTTGTCAGTCTTGCTCTCTGCTCTCCCTCTCACACCTGGCACATAGCAGGAGCCGGATGTTTGAACGTGTCTTCAATTAAAGCATACAGCTATGGGAAAGTGTGTTCTCATCTGCTCCGGTGCACAGTTCCATGAAAACACAACTTGCTGCATCCCTTTCCTCGGACTAAGTCTCTACGAGTACCATGTGCAGAAGGGTGGTTAGCAGATGCTTCTGGGGGACGATGATTTGAAAAATTCCTCAAACTTAGTATCACCCTGGATTCCGGGATCTAAAAGACTCTCCCCGACCGCCAAGAGAAGAAGTCTCTCACCACCACGGCCCCCCTTTTGTTGCCGGAGTGGTAATGTTTGGGGAGAGCAGAGCAGACGGAGCACTTCACCTTTCTTTCCATGACATAAAGCGTCTAAGAATGTGCGGTTGCCCCAGCCGGCGGTGACGGCGCGTGAGCTCTGCGTGGGCCGGATGTCAGCCCCCAGCACATGCTCCGGGGCTGCAGCACCAGCTTGCTGGCGAGGCAGCAGGGGTCTCCCCCATGCAGGAAGACAGGAGGCTCCAAGTTTCCCCGCAGCTGAGAATGTGGGGCAGCTGTCTCATGATGGACAAAAGTCTTGTCACCAGCTCCCAACACACACACACACACACACACCCTGAAATTAGCAGGACTGCAGTGGCCCAGAACTCCCCCTTTCATGTCCTCTTTCCTGATTCCAGCCCATATTCCTTCAGTCAGGTGACACTTCTGACACTTTAAGATGGGCGATGGCCCAGCCCAAACACCCACTGAACTCAGCTGTGTTGAGTTCCCGCACTTTGCTTTCTGGTTTTGCCCCGCGCCACCCACCCCCACCCCCACCCCCACCCCATCCACACCCAGCTCTGGTTCACACCCCCCCCCCCCAGGTTTATGCTCCTCCCACTTTCCCGAGGACCCAGGTGTCAGTCTCCAACACTCCACCCAGAGCCTCTTCCTGGGGGCTAAGTTATAGGTTCAGCACCAGCTACTCCACCCTCAATTCTCACCCTCCCCCGCCCTGTGCCTCTCATCCAGAAGAAAGAGACCTACCTCATAGTCAACCATTCAGGACACACTGGTGTGGCCTTCTGAGTGGCATTTGCACTGTAAAAGACAGACCCCTCTACAGGCTGGGGTAGAGAATGTCTGTGCTGGTGGCCCAGGGCACTTCAGAGAGATGGAAATGCCTTGTATCTCAATTGTGGTGGTTGCACAACTATATACGTTTTGTCAAAACCCATTTCCCTATAGGTCCAAAAAGGGTAAATTTGACTATGCCTCAATAAATCTGACTTTAAAGTGATTTTTTTAAAGAAGTCACCAGGGCCTGTTCTCTGACTCTTCTACCCACTCCAACCAATTCTCAAGCTTGGTGGGGAGGTGTATTTTAGGATAATAATGGATCAAAGTGGTGCTTTAAGGGGCAACAATCTGCTTTAACAAGAGCTCCATGGGCCTGTACCTTGTGGCCGGTCTTCTTGAAAGTGGTAGGAACCAGGGCAAAGAGTACTTACCAACAGCAATGGTTAATGTTATGTGTCATCTGATGGGACTCAGGGATGCCCAGATAGCTACTAAACATTATTTCCGGGTGTGTCTGTGAGGGTGTTTCTAGAAGAGATTTGGTTCAGTAGACTAAGTGAAGAAGCCAGCCCTCACCGACGTGTGTGGGCATTATCCACCTCGCTGGGGGCCAGAACAGAATAAAAAGTGAAAGAAGGGTGAATTCTCTCTCTCTCTCTCTCTCTCTCTCTCTCTCTCTCTCTCTCTCTCTCTCTCTCTCTCTCTCTGTCTCTCTGTCTCTCTCTCTCTCTCTCTCTCTCTCTCCCTCTCCCTCTCTCTCTCTCTCTCTCTTTCCTTGAGCTGGCATTTTCATCTTTTCCTGCCCTTAGATATCAGAGCTCCAGGCCTTTGGACTCCGGAACTTTCACCAGCAGCCCCTAAGTTCTTAGCCTTTGGCCTTGGACTACGAGTACTTGTTACCCTGTGGATACCAGCTCCCTTGTTTCTCAGGCCTTCAGATTCAAACTGGATTGTATTACCAGCTGTCTTGGGTCTCCAGCTCGCAGATGGCAGAGTGTGGGACTTCTCAGCCTCCACAATCATGTGAGCCCATATATATATAAGGGTTCAGAAACAGAACCAACAGGAGACCATATATATATATATATATATATATATATATATATATATATATATATATATCATACATATATATGGTCTCCTGTTGGTTCTGTTTCTCTGGAGAACCCTGACTAATACACCAACATGAGGGGGTGGGGCGTGAGGCAGGAGGGTGCTGAAAATGCGGCTTCCTACCTGTGATGCTCAGACCAAAGGCAGTATCCCAGGAGAAGACGGGTATAAAGGGAGGAGAGGGGAAACTAAAGGAGAGGAGACCTCAGACACCCAGGAAAGGGAGATTCAGCATTGCCTAAAAAGCCATCTGAGAAGAAGAAATGTTTGCAGTTTCCTCTAGACTGAGTGTGTCCCCAAGTAGTTAAGATCCCTATACTCTGGTGTTAGTGAGGCCTTTGCAGCCAGGCTTTGGTGTGTGATTGCAGGGCTGCTGCTCAGCCAAAGGGGAGAGAAGTGACGGTGAAGTTTGTCACTGTCACACCAAAGAGGGAGATAGGCTGGAACACAGGGATCTTTCTGCCACCACCCAAATCTTATTTCTAAATCAGCCCAGTCCCGGCTGCTAGCTCTCAATAAGACATGACAAAAAGCCTCTGGCAAATGGGGCTATCACTTTCCAACTCTGCTGATTCAAGTTCAGCAGGGTCTGGGAAGAACCCTCAGGACCAGGAGACAAATGATTGAGATGTTTGCAAACTCATTCCTAGAACGCAGTCCATCCAGAAAGTGAGAACGGATCGAAAGGCACAACGCCAAGAAGGAAAGGGAGAGGCTGGGCGGGGCAGGTTGGACAGCTGGACAGGACCCAGCCCCAAAGACTACAGGACTGAAACGAGCACTTGTCAGTGGGGCACCAGAAAACAGAGCTACCCCTCTGCAGAGCCCTCTCCCTGTAAATTCTTTCCATGTTGGTGACAGCCAGTTTGTATCCGTCTTTGTGAGTCTTCACAGTTCATAAACACTTAGTGAAAAAGAGACTAAGACGAAGTCCCGAACTCTGACAGAATCAGAAAGAGGGGCAAGGTCTCCCCTCATGCTCCATTAATTTTTTTTTTATTTAATTTTGGCAACTATGTATTTGACAGAATGTAGTACGAGAAAACATATATTTTGTCAAATCCATAGTTGCCAAATTGCTGCAGTGGTCACAATTTTACTCCTGGTTACATGCCCATGAGAAATCAGTGCAGAGTTCTGCCAGAGGACAGGCAAAAGAATGTTCATAGCAGCATTATTTTATACCCTCCGACTGGAAACAACCTGGTTGTCTATCAATAGTACAATCGATAAATCAATTGGGATATACTCAGACAATAGACCACAATACAGCAGTGAAAAAAAAACTCCTAAGCCCTGAGGGACATGGCTAAATCTCACACACATGATGTTGAGCAAAAGCAGCCAGGCAGAAGAGCCCATGTCAACAATTTCCTTTATAGAAAGCTCAAAAACAGGCAAAATTCATCTCTGACAATAAAAGTGCAAATAGTAGCTGCACTTTTGAAAAGAGATTTCTGGGTGTTCATAATGCTCTGTTTCTTGATTTGGGTGCTAGTAACATAAAAGCATCTGTTTGTTAAATATATATATATATATATATATATATATATATATATATATATATATATATATATACAAAAGGTAGTGAAATTTATGTACATTGTATTTTAATAAGATATATGATATATCCATCTATATCTACATATACATGTAGAGACAGAGATATAGCGATAGAGACAGAGACAGATAGAGAGCAAGGCACTAGAGATTTAACACTTTAAAAATTGTACAATCCATACCCTTATGGAACTTATGAGCAAGTGGAAGGAGAGACATTAAGCAAATAAGCATCCAAAAGAAAAAGAATAATAGATGGTGGTGCTATAAAAAGAAAGTGGGGGAGAATGTGCCATGATGACATGAGGTCTGATTTAAACCTAGCATCAGAGAAGACTTCTCTGAGGAAGTGACACTTCAGCCAACATCTGCAGAGTGGATAGCCATCAGCCAGTGAGCCTTCAGAAAGAGGGAGAAGGACAGGAAAGGTTCTGAGCAAGATGGGCTTGGCCCTTGGGAGGGACTGACAGGGGAGGACAGCAAGTGAGAAGCACAGGTACACACCGAGACCGGAAAGGTGGCACATCAGGCAAGAGTCCACGGGCCGTGTGAAGTTTAGGTTTTATACTGAGAGCGGTGGGGAGCCACTAGATGGTTTTCCACAGAGAACAACATAATCCAGTGTGCATTTGTTAAAGGTATTGTCATTTGTGCATAACAAAGATTGCAGAAAGGCAAAAGAATACATTGAGAGACCAGCTAAGAGACAACTGCAATAACCCAGGGATGGACCACGGGGCTAGTGATGGAGAATGGTTTTACAGATTTCAGTTATTGAAATTATAATTTAACACCAGCCCTGATGAAAAAAAAAAACAAAACACAACACTATGGGTAAGGAGGGTAAGCAAAAACAATAACAACACTATGGGTAAGAAGGGTAAGCAAAAACAATAACAGCAAATAAAATCTTTAGTGGTAGACAATAGTACACATGTATCCATCTGCTTTGCTACCCCTCGCTTCATCAATATCCCACTCAAAACAAGCCCATAAAGCCTCTTTCAATTCGGAATCTAAATGTGTTTCTGCATCACTTTTACCCAGGGACAGTCACAGGGAGCATAATATTGGGACTCATGTGCTGCTTATCCTAATGGTTAGCATTTATTGAGCACTTGCCATCTGCCAAACATCCGTCTTAGCATTTATTTGGATTGACTCATTTGATCTTCATGACAATTCTGTTAGATAGGTGTTATTTTCTCCACACACAGTTGAAGACATCGAGGCAGAGAGAAGTGCCCTAAGTTCACTAGCTGTTGAAAGATAGGTAGGACAGGGCCAGCTCTGCACTTTAACAAAGAGGCTGTAAATCATCACATGATCAAATCTTTGATCTTGACATTTCTGGGAATCTTTGACTTACAGAGTAATTCCCAGGCACATCAAAAAGCACCGCTCTTAGTCTGCATTTCCGATTTGGTTAACTTAATTGTTCTGGTTTTTTGTTTTGTTTTGTTTTTTCCCCCTTAATTTAAGTACACACTCCTAGAAGTTAAATAGCTTCTCCTGAGAGCCAGACATTGGGTCCTTGACATTGGGTCCTTGATGTCGGGTGCTTGACGTTGGGTCCTTGATGTTCTTCATGACACACAAAGCAGTCATACCAACCATTGTTTTGAAGAGTCTATGCTGAATTCCAAAATGTTTGGCAATTTCAACTGCATTAGTGGCATTTCCTTATATTTGGTGGAAAACTTGAGAAATCAGCAAATTCTTGTTTCAATGCTTAGTCCTTGTATAAGGTTGGTGCAAAAGTAATTGCAGTTTTGACAATTATTCTTAACCTTTTAAGCCACAATTACTTTTGCACCAACTTAATATCATTTTTTTGAGGAAGCTTCATGAAGGGGGCAACATTAAGTAGTAGTCAGCCCTATAAGATGCTACCAAATCAACTAACTCAACTGAAGTGACAGTCAGAGGAGTGGAACAAGGTTGCATGTATGTTGGAGATGACAACTCTGTCATAGCTGACTGCAGTGCTGGGCGGCTGACAAGTTTCCTTTGACATCCCCTGTGAGATGCATCCCCTTTTCATAAGAACATAAAATACATGAAATATCAAATTTCATATTGAGGAAAGTAGGGTATTCTGGAGCTAAAGTCTCCCTTTTCTTTTGGCAAGAATTCAACCTCCTCCATAGTGGGAGCCTGCCCCTCAGCCCTTCTAGTCTGCTTTTCCTGCATCCCATTCTAGACTTTCAAACAGTTTCCTCTGCCCCAATTACCCTCAAGTCCCTCTAACCCAAATATATCAACTGTAAGATAAATGCACTCTAAATATCTTTTGAAGACTGTGTAAGGGTGTGTCTTCTGGTATCAAGTAGCATTGTCTCATATTTTATTATAACCATTCATTAGCCTTGTGAGTACAAGCAGGTTACTCTTAGTTAGTTTCTCTTCTAAAAATGAGGATAATAGTACTTACCTCCAGGTTTCTTAGGAGGATAAGATGAGAGAGAACACAGAAACAATTTAACTTGGGGTCTTGCACCTAGTGACTTATCAATGAATGTTAAGCTGCTATTTTCACGATTAATATTATCATCATGGTGGCAGGTCTCTTACCTCTTATTAACCATGACCCGTAGTCAGTTGGTTAAATCAAAAAGTCAGATCAAGTGTGAAATTAATAATAATAAAAAGATATATTCAAATGTCTAATTCTACCTATAGTGAGTAGCTTGTAGCCTACGAACCTTTATGCCAAGAAAAAGTAGAAAAGCCAATTAAAATACAAAAATAAATCTGTTTGAAGGCATGAGGGAGTTGCTGAAGCAGCCGCTACATGAGAAGTCAAGATCCCAGGGAGAAAGGACCACAGAGAGGTGAGCCAACAATCTCCTCTCTTTCCCCTAGTGGCATTAGCAAGGTATCCAGGCAGAGGACAACTGCTAAGGACAGAGATTCCAGGAAAGCTTTCCAAAATCTCACAGAGCTGGGAAGATAAAAATTATAGTTCAGGGCTTCCAAGGCAGCCAAGGTTTGAGGGACCAAGATCTCTGACAGCAGAGAGGCATAGAGAAGTGAGCCCAGCACTCTTCCTCTCAAAGCATTTGCACCTATCAGAAGCCTAAGAAGCCAAACAGAAACGTGCTGAAAATTTAACCCCATAATGTCATGCCTGTTGACTGTTTAGGATTCTAATACATAAACTGAGTAAACAAGGATTTTGTTTGTTTGCATGTAAAATTTATTGTTAAAGAGGACCAGAATTGAAAGGTGACAGACTTCACATTCTTAATTATTAGGCTGTGTGGCTTTGGTGACCTACACTTTAATCTTGATCTCTTTAGCATGTTTTTGCTTCACTGTGCATTTTCAGGAATATCAAAGAATCCTGGAGTTTGCCTGAAATAGTACTGCATATATCTCATTTAAAAATTAAATCTGTAATTTAAAACCTTCACAAAGCACAGATGGCTTCACTGATGAATGCTTCTAAATATTTGAAGAAGAAATAACACCAATCTTAAACAATCTCTTCCAAGTAAAAGCAAAAAAGAAAACACTTCCCATTTTATAATGCCAGCATAACTTTGAAAACAAAACCTAACAAGCACATTATAAGGATTGGAAACTATAGGTCAATCTCTTTCATAAACATAGATGGAAATATTGTAACCAAATATTACCTAATCATGTATAAAAAGAATAATATATGACAACCAAGTTGGGTTTACTCCAGTAATGCAAGGTTGGTTTTACATTTAAAATTAATCAATCAATGTAATTCATCATATTATAGGAAATCATAAGACCAACTCACTAAATATAGTATAATATAGGAGAAAATCATAAGACCAACTCACTAAAAGAATTAAAAGGATTTATAAAGCCAACATCCATTTACAATTTTTAAAAAATGTTAGCAAACTAGGCCTGGAATGGAATTTTAAAAAATCTGATAAGTACATATATTTTAAAAGCTACAGAAAACATACTTAATAATAGAATATTGAAAGTTTCCACCTGAGATCAGGAATGAGACAAGAGTGTCTCTTATCAGCATTTTAGTCAACCTGGTACTGGAAGTCATAGCCAATGTAATAAGGAAAGAAAAAAAAAAATAAGTGAAAGGTATAGGGATTGAAAAGGAAGAAAAATATTGCCCTTATTGACCTATAATGTAATTGTATACATAGGAAAGCCAAAAGATTCTCCAGACAAATAATTAAATTAATAAGGGAAACTGGAACGTATTAGCTGATATAACACAACATATTTTTAAAATAACATTTTGATATACTATCAATAAGCAATTACAAATGAAAAATTTAAAACTACTTATACAATATCAAAAAATAACTACTTAGTTTTAAAACATCATATGTTTAAGACTTTTCCACTAAATACTGAAAAGCAGTATTGAGAGAAAATTTTAAAGGTGTAAATAAATAGAAGTATCTGTATATTTTTATAGTGAAGAGGACTTAATAATTCTCCCCAAATTGATCTGTGGAGTCAATTAAATTTGCAGTCGGTGTGTGTGTGTGTGTGTGTGTGTGTGTGTGTGTGTGTGTGTGTGTGAAAATTGATCTGCTATTCTAATATTTATATGGAAATGAGAAGGACCAAGAATAGTTAAGATAATCTTGAAGAATAAGAAAAGAATGGAGGATTTACCCTACCAGATATTAAGACTTAAAGATACAGTAATGGAGAGAGGGAAAAAAAAGATACAGTAATGAAGATAGTATGATATTGGTGAAAGGATAGACAAATAGACCTACAGAATTGAACAGAGATTCCAAAAACAAAGATGAAAATGCTTGGAGTGAGGAAAGGTTGGTCTTTTCAATAAATGGGGCTTGATCAATTGTATATCCATATGGAAAAAAAGAAAGCATCTTGACTCTACCTTACACTACACACAAAAATTAATTCCAGGTGTATTATAGATCCAAATATGAAAGGTAAAACAATAAAGCATTTAAAAGATAACATGGGAAAACGATCTTATGATCCTAAACAGAACCATAAGGGGAAAAAAATGACTAGCTGTACCATGATAATATCAAGAACGTCTGTTTTTCAAAGACACCAATACAATAAAAAGACAAGCTGCAGAGTGGAAGAAGATATTTGTGATACATATATCCAGTGAAGAACTCAAAGGCAGAACATACACACACACACACACACAAAGAAAAAATATCTACAAATATCTAAGAAAAAATGTAGACATTCCAATAGAAAAATAAAAAAATGACTTGAACAGGCACTGCATTTAAAAGAGTATTCAAATGGTCAATAAACATTTGGAAAGGTTATCTTCTTTATGGGAAATGCACATTAATGCCACAATGAGCTACCTAGCACTGAGATCTTGGTTTCTACATACTATTCTCTAATAAAGGGAATCAGGGCTCCGTAGAGAAATGGATGATTCCAAGACTGGGACAAAGAAAATACAGTATGAACCAGGAGCATCTTGTAGTCCCAAAAAGTAAGTAAGCACTTAAAAAACGAAAAAGATGGGGAACACCAAAGGACACTGGAGCCACCCTGAAAGAGCTCCCAATGACCAAAGCTAAAAAAATTTGAGCAACACATAAATAATGTCGTATTCGATTATAACCCAAAGTATAAAATTAATAGACATGAGCCCACACTGGAAGGGAGGGAGGGAGGGAGGGAGGGAGGGAGGGAGGGAGGGAGGGAGGGAGGGAGGGAGGGAGGAAGGATTCTTACAGAAGAACTCCAAATAATATATATAGATACTCCACTCTCCAGAAGGTGAAACTTAATTCTCTAATCTTCGTGATTCACTTTCAAAATATAAAACAAGAAAAGGAGAAATAGTGACGCTGCAGTAGAGAAACCTGGCCAACAGTACCTTAACCAAGAGATGAAGGTTAACATCATCAGTGATGTCATGTGGATGGTATGTGGTCCTTAGTGATGTGTAATGAGAAGAACACTTCACTTCTGTGGCATTCTTTCCATAAACCTTTAACCCCATTCTAGTAATGACATCAGACAAACCCAGATTGGGGGATATGCTACAGGACACCTTGCCAGTATTTCTCAAGACCATCAAGGTCATAAAAACAAAGAAAGACTGGGAAACTGCCGAAGATCAGCAGAGGCTGGGGAGACATGATAACTAAATGCAATGCAGTTCCCTGGCATGGCTCCTGGAACATAAAGAGGACAATAATGACAAAACTGATGAAATCCAAGTCCGGAGTTTACTTAGCAGTAATGTTCCACTCAGTTTCTTAGCTTTGACAAATACACTATGGTCATGTGAGACGTTAACATGGAGGAACGGGGTGAGGCCTATACAGGAACTTTCTGTACTACCTTAGACTTTCTTGTACATCTAAAATCATTCCACAATAAAAGGTTTCCTAAAAACAAACAAACAAAAACCGATGAGATACCACTTTACCCCCCACAAAAACAGCTAAAACTAAAAACTATGACATAGACAATACCAAATATTGGCAAAGGTGTTGGAGCAATTAGAACTTCCACACTCTACAGATGGAAGCATAAACCACTGACACACTCACTTTGGAAAACACTTTAGCAGTATCTACAAAACCTAAATATGTGTACAACTTAGGAGCCAGCAATTTTCCTCCTAGATAGACAACAAAAGAAATACATGTGCATGAAAATCACAAGGCCTGTATAAAAATGTTTGTAACAGCATTCTTAGTAATAGCCACACACTGAAAACACCATAAATATTCTCCCACTGTAGAACGGGGTACATACCTCTTTTAAAGCATCATTTGAACGAGGCATCTTATTTTGGTAGAGGTCACTTACATCTCTTTTTGGCTGCCATTTTTGAGTGCTTACTCTGTACCACTACATAGGTCATAGAATTATTGCTACACTAAACCACATCAATGGGTTTTACAAACACAATGCCAAACAAAAGAAATCAAGCCAAAACCAAGAAACAAAAACATTCTGCTCGATTGATAGCATCAGTAAAAGTAATCAATGCTTAT
This sequence comes from Rhinolophus sinicus, assembly GCF_057876585.1. Classification (NCBI taxonomy): domain Eukaryota; kingdom Metazoa; phylum Chordata; class Mammalia; order Chiroptera; family Rhinolophidae; genus Rhinolophus; species Rhinolophus sinicus. The sequence continues at coordinate 16,589,933 of NC_142501.1, forward strand.
AGAACTCAGAGCAGAGGTCACAGTCTAGGTGAGAGCGTGTAGTGATTGGGTTAAGGAAAGATCTGGGAGGGCTGGCAAAGTTCTGTCTACTGATCTGGTTGCTGGTTACACCGGTGTTCACTTTGGAAAAATGCATCCCTGTGTACTCTTAGATCTGTGCACTTTTCTCTAAGTGTGTTACACTTCAATAAAAACTTTTCTTTAAGCTAAAAGAAATGATACGTCATACTTCAAACCTATTTAATTTTAACTTAAAGCATATAAATGCACATTCATTCACCACTCTTTTGATGTGGAGCCAAGGATTTTCTTTGAGAAAGGGTCTGCTCACTGGAGCTTTTTGTCATCTTTCTGACACAAACCACACCCATAATGCATCATCTACAATTTCCAGCATCAGTTTCTTTGAAGTAGAGAGAGACCTTAAAGACCCGTGTAAAGCAATTGAGTGCACAATCTTGCTAGAATTTTATGATTTTTCCCAATCTTTTTATTGTCTTGACTACCCCCAATATTATAGCATCTTATTTTAACACTTCTATGTCTTTTCAAAGCTTTCAACTCAGTATTCATAGAAACATTTCTCTCTTTTTGTCACACTTATTTTAGTTTTTGGTTAATATTTCATTAACCAATTAACAACTAAGACTGGCATAAATAGATTTGGAACCAAACATAAATGATCCTTGCTAGACATACAATTCTATCGATGGTAGTAGACAAACGTGGGTGTCCTGGAGAGTAGCCCACGTTTACAGGCACTTCCCATGACCTGGGCATGCATTCATCAATATGTTTTGTAGAGGAAATGAAGAGCTTCAGTTAATCCCCAGTGTTTGTCAAGTGGCGAGGCCACTCGTATTGTTAAGTATGTTTCTAAACTCCCAGCTCCTACTGCTGTTATTTTTAGATCATCTTTCAAACCTGGCCCACTATGGAGACCCCTGAATAATTTTTCACACAGGTACTTTTTATTCCCCCTAAAATACAAAGCATGCACCTGTTTCCTGCTTAAAACTCTTTAGATGCAGAGTGCCTTGTGTATAGTGCATAGTGGGTGCTCAATAAATATATGTTGAATGAGCAAATGATTAAGCAAATGGATCCATGAGTTTTCAGCTCCTCCACGGCAAAGTTCCAGCTCTTTGGTCTTTCCTACAAAGCACTTCCTGGTCAGATCCTTTTCTCCTTCCCAGCCGTCTCATCTTACATCTCCCCAGTGCAGCCTGCACTGCAATGCCACCAAGCATCTTGTGATCCCCGGCACACGCCGTTACACACACTGGCCCTCTGCGTGAAGTGCTCATTTTTCCTGGTGGAGTTCGTCAGTAGCTCTGATCTGCTTTACAAATCCTGTTATTATCATTCCTGGTCATACACTTGTCTCTCCCATAGACAGTGCAACCAGGAGAATTGAGGGCTGGGATTCAGCCCCGTTATTTGGCTCCGTGGTCCCACCGTCTTGCTCCGCCTTGGCATAGCGTTGGTGCTCAACAGAGGCAGGAAGGCAGGAGTCGGCTGGCCTGAGTTCAAACCCTGACTCTGCCAATTGATAGCTGTGGAGCCTGGGGCAGATTCCTTCTCTAGCACTCCATTTCCTGTCAAACAGGAGTAATGATACCTCTCTGTGTTCCTTTGAAGATTGAATGAGATTTCCTGAAAAGCACTCCATAAACACAACCTAAAAACACATGGGAGTGCCCCCTGTCAAGGTCTAAACAGCTGTCCACCTGTGTCCGCCCAGATCACATGAAAGTCCAGATGTGATGAGGTTCCCAGTACCTACATGAGGTAGACACTCGATAAATATTTGTTGAATGAGTGAATGATGCTCTTCTCTCCCTCATCCCCTTCCTTGTTCTGTTCTCGTTGCCCTCACCACCACTCTCTGTATCCAAGCCCCAGCGCTGTGGGTTATTTGAAATTAAAATCCCAAAGTTATTTTTCATAAGCAAGAACAATCACTCTTGGGTCTGCTGGCACAGCATCCTGACAGGGGGCTGGCAACAGCCAGTTCTCAGTGAGCCTGCCAGGGGGCTGTGCACATGCTTCTAAGAATAACTCAGTGTCCAAGAATTCTGCCTGTTCTATCGCAAGCTGGGGCCGGCGGGCAGCTGGTTTGCATTAGCGCTGAGAGCGATGGTATTCCACTTTACTCCAGCAAGGCCGATGCTCCTCCTTCCCTTCCTCTGCTCCTGCTCTGGGCTGCCATTGAGCAAGCAGAGTCTTCATTTAACAGTCTTGAAAGAACCAGGAAGGGGCCTGGTTAGAGGTAAACTGCAGAGTGGATGAAGTCTGCCTTCTGGGTCCTTTCATCTCACGTCTGGGTCATCCATCACGCTTTCATTTGGGTATCGTTCTGAGTCCCCCACTCCACTCCCCACCCCCTGATCTCAGTCTTCCAAGGCCACAGGAACATCCCAGAACATCCCATCCATACTTGCCCTCACAAGAGCAGCCAATGACCTTCTCTCATTCATTCATTCATTTCATTTCTACACAGAATTACTGAATACTGAACTGACAGGGGACCTGGGTAATCACGTAAGAGACAGCATGGTCTACAATGGTTCTTAGAGTAGAAGGAATAGTACACTCTCATAAGAACATTTGGAAATGTCTGAGAGCACTCAATGTGGGGTGTCACAAAGAGAAAGGGCACTAATGGCATTTGGTGGGCAAAAACTAAGGACACAAAATATCTTACAATGCATGAAACATTCCTGTATGATGAAGAATTATCCAGCCAAACCACATCCATAGTATCCCTCCTGAGAAACACTGCTGGAGTAGAGTGTGCCATCCTATACCCACCCTTTTCCCTCCTGCTGCCTAGCGTATTGGTTATGAGCCCAGGCACATACCTACATCCTGGCCTCTACATATCTTGTCTTCAAACATTTGAAATAGATTTGCTTGATGGTAGAGGAAAAAAGATCATGAGCCATGGAGTCAAAAGGACCCAGACAAACATTCTGTTTCTACCACTCCAGCTGTGGAAACTTGAACAGAGCTAACAATTCTCAGACACCAGACCCCTCATCTACATAATGATTTTCACAATATCTATGTGATAAGGTGACTGAGCGTAACTGCCATATTGCACAATTCCTGGAATTGAGCAACATGGCCCAGTGATGAGAATTAAACAAGAGAATTTACACAGAGTACTGGATGCATAGTAGGCATGAATGTACGGTAGATGTTGCATGTAATGTGCCTTGTACTATGCCTGGCATGTACTAGAGGCTCTACAAATGTCAGTCCCATTCCCTCCCTCCTCCTCCCATAGATGCCATGTGACTCACTGAAGGTCTCTATGATTTATTGAATAAGGACTTATCAAAAAGACATAGTCCCTGCCCCAAATTAGGGGTTCTGATAAGACCTATATGTGTTTGCATGTATGAGAGTGAGAAAGGTATACAAATATATTAAACTATAAAGATTTGCAGTCTACCTCTTTGGCACCCTACCTCCCACTATCTAAATATGACAGGATCAGGCAAAAATGAAGGGGGAAAGAAGGAGACACCAGAAAGTGAGAAAGAATGAGATGGGGAGAAAATGCAAAGCAGCTTCCTGGAGGAGTAGCACCTTGGGACAAGAGATTCTTGTACTGCTTGCTCAAAGCTCTTGTGCGAGTAGCAGACTTCTCTAAAGATGTGGAGGAAGCAGAGAAAAGGGATTACATAACACAGCAAGACAACGTCCGGAGGAGCATCAGACAGTCCTTTAAATGTCCTTGCCACCCCCTGAAGGTAAGGAGCTCTTACTGCTCAGAGATCAGCCGTACCTTGACCCATCTCACTGGTTTCCCCCTCTCTTCCCCATTCTTTCCCCTCACCTCTCTTCTCTTTTCTGTCCCTCTCTCTCTGAAACAGAAAACAAATGCCTCTCTTTTTCTCAGGCAGAACACCTGAGCCATCTCTGGGTGTGCCTGTGAGCCCACCAAAATTCATGCCTTTGGGGCTTGCCTACCCCTTAATGGACATATTGAAGTGTTTCTCGTCAAAGCTATTCCCTCTCTAAAAAAATGATGTTAGGTCATAGACATTTCACCTCATTTTTCCTATCTACAAGTTAAATAACAAACCCAAATTGTCGAGAGAAACAAAGCAGTACGGCTGGTCTGGGAGGCGTTCCTGGACAAGGCTGACTTAGAGGATAGATGGGATTTGGAGAGAACTGGAGAGGGAATCCAATGGTATCACAACATCAATAAACATGTGGAGGTTAAATTGGCACAGAACATACAAGGGACATGAAGAACTTTCTGAAGCTGAAGTCAACAATACATTGGCTCATAGTGAAGGATAAAAATATGGGCACTAAGGTGGAACCATGACTAGATGACTCTGAATATGTTAAGAATTTGACCAAAAACTGATCGCTCTTTTGGGATACGCTAATCCATTTGTCAGGACTTTTTTGTTGTTGTTGAGAAAACTGTATCAATGATCCTTTTAGATATGTGAAGGTAAAGCAAGAACACCTTGGAGAAAGATGGGAATCCAATAGATTAAATTAGGTAATTTAGATAAATGAGTTGAATAGCCTGTTTGGCTATGCCCAGAGCTTCCCAGAGCCATGTCTCTGAGAACATTATCTCTTTTCTAAGGTAGAACAGTTTCTTTTCTATATGGATTTGTCTACCATACAGGTGAACCTTTTTTATTCTTTTGGAGAATGGGTGTTTTCCTTTGAACAGTTGTTTGCAGAAGGACAGAATTCAAATGGACAAGTGCTTGGAAGGAACTGGCAAGTGTGCCTTTTCGTCCCCCTCACAGAGGACAGGTGACAAGGAAAAGAAATTGGATTGCATTTGGTACAGCTCAACATAAAGCTCACGTGAGGTTCCTCACACGAGGAACAACAGCTTTGTTGTTCCCACAGCCTGACTTCAGAATGCTTACTTACAAAATAAATTCATCCTAAGAAAATACTGCTGTATTCACTTATTTTTGTATTTGAAGTCTCCTCATAAAACTTGCTTTATTAATCTTTGTATGAAAGGATTCCTATTATTTATGACTATGATTTGTCCCTACCTGGCATTCATTCCCTCTGATTCTGGAAACAGCACTCCAGTTTCCCATCAGAAGGTAGCTGTAGCACAATGTCTCTCTCTCTCTCTCTCTCTCTCTCTCTCTCTCTCTCTCTCTCTCTCTCTCTCTCTCTCTGTGTCTGTCTCGGTTTGAATGTGATTTTGGCACCGCCTCTATGACACAGGAGGCACTAATAGTATTACCAATTAGTGCATGCTATTTGCTGACCATTGTGATCGACGGCCTGCCCTCACCACCCAATCTAAAGTAGAAACCTAACTACTTTAAATCATATCTCATTATTTTAATTTTCTGCACAGCTCTTATGATCTGGTATCTTTTCTTATTGTTTACTAATTTTTTCTGTGGTGTGTATGTATCTCTCATTTCTGGAATGAATACAGGGATCTAATATGTTGTTTGAATGCCATATCCCCTGTAACCTAAAATGCTACTGGAACATGGAAAGCAATCAATGTATTTTGGTTGAATGGTTTAACAAACAATGAACCAATGAAATGGTTCAACAGTGGAAATGTAATTTAAGTGTGTCCAATCAGAGCTAATCTTATAAATGTTGCTGGCATGATCAAGAAAAAGTCATTCAACTGTGAGCTGCCAGAGGTCACCTCAAGAGTAAATCTCCCCACCCCCCACCCTAAAAGTAAAGTCAACACCAAGGAAGATGGTGAAACAGAGAAGCAACTTCCTGATAAAATCATGTGAGTACCTGGATCTAGCTGATCCTGAACTCAGTGATTCTGGGCTTTTGAGTATTGGGGGTGCATCATTAGGACTGTCAGCTGTCAGGCTACAGGGGTGCTTGCTGACCTCTGTGACATAGCCAGCTAAGTTCTACAGAGCAGTGCAGGCCTGAGCCTGACGATATATTCTGCCTCTAGGAAGGATAGTGTCTACATTGTATTCTTCCCAGATATTTTTCCTAAAAAGAGGGAAAACATTAGCAGGAAACATTAGCACATACATTGTTTCCTAGGGGGACAAACTCAAACCTCATGCAACAAGTACAGACGCAACAGACACCATGGCCTTGTGTCCACTTCTCTCCATAGGAAAACTGTCAGAAGAAGGAAACCAGACATCACCTTTTATAAACACTGCACAACACTTCTTCAGTATTTCTCTCTTGTTGCCCAGCGTGGTATACAGAGAAAGCGCACCGAGCATAGTGCCAAAGGATCTTGGTCCTAGTTCCTGCTCTGTCTTGCTTTCTGCACTAAGGCCACAAAAACCTTTCAATTATTCAATCAACATTTACTGTGCACAATCCTGAGAGGGCTGTGTTCCTATGATTCTTCTTGTTGAAGACAAGTGACCAAAATTCAGATCAACCAGTTTAAGCTGAAGGGGAAACAAGGATACTTATGGACTCTGGGAATCTTAGGAAAAGTTTCAAGGACATCCAAGTTGGATTAAGTCCAAGACTGAATTAGGGGGGGAAATGCCCCAGTCATGCCCTAAAAATATGGAGTGCTTCAGGGAATGGAGGTTCTCTACCTATGGCTTTAAACATCAAAAGATGAACAGCTTTTCATATATGACATTATATGAAGCGCTTCCATATACTCTCTTATCCATCTCTCCTGTGTCCTGGGCTCCTTCCTCTCTGCAGGCTGGACTGGAAAGGGAGAGCAGAGAGAACTGTTTGAACATATCATGGCCCAGGAAATATTTCCCAAGCTGTACTGGGAAACAAGTTTGGAAGATGATGTTAGAGTCAGATTGTTACAGAAGTTTGCATTCAGTCTATTGAAAACGGATAATTATTTAAGACAGACAATATTCATTTATTCTTCAATATTTACTAAGCACATATTATATGCAAGGCCCTCTACTAAAGAAATAACAATAAGTCACATCCATGATCTCAAGAGAATTGCCACCTAATATGGCAGTTGATAGATGAATTTAGAAACATCTAGAACAGCACTGTCCAATGGAACTATAACGCGAGCCACAAATGTAACTTTAAATTTTCTAGTAGCCACGTTACAAATATAAAAAGAAACAGGTGAATTTCATTTTAATACATATTTTATTTAATCCAATATATCAAGTTTATTTCAACATGTAATCTATATAAGGAAACTATTAATGAGATATTTTACATTCTCTTTTTTCTTACCAAGTTTCAAAACCCAATGTGTATTTTATATCTCACTTTGGACTGGCCCCACCTTAAGTGTTCAATAGCCATACGTGATTACTAGCTAGCATATTGGACAACAGAAACCTTAAGGATATTAATGGGAAAACCATCACAGTTCTTACATTTCCATGGAGGAGAAGTAAAGGGAACATCTTTCTTCTCTATTTCTACTCTTTTCCTTGAAAGGTACCCTAATATTTGTAGCCAGAGTCACCTGTTCTACACCTAGCTCATATACATTTGGATGGAGTTGATGCCACGCCAGAGGCAGAGGTGACTACTCATGTCATTATATGGCTCTGGACATAGTGATTGGTTCAGGTGTGGACATATGACCCAATCAGAGTCACTGAAATACAATGATTCTTTTGTTGGAAAATTTTTAAAAGATATACATCCCCTTTTCTGCAGGATTTGAACCTGAAGGGTGTGAGTCTGAAGTGCTAAGGGCCACCATGGAGAGCCTGCGAATGAAGCCACCATGTTAAAAGTAGAGAGAGAGGAAGAGAAATTCAGTTCTCTTGGCATCAACTGAGCTCCTACAGAATTCTTGAGCTTTTCAGTTACATGGATAGATAAACTCTTTACTCAAGCCAGTTTGAGTTTGGAGATTTTCTGAAACAGAGTCCTGATATAAAAGGAAATTTTTGCTCCACTGCCCAGGAAGAGGTAGTATAGTGAACCTTCATCCAGTTTCTCTCTCCAATCTTATATCCTCTGCCTGAAAAAGGAAGTAGCTTAACTGGTGATACCAGTGAATCCTGACATCCACTGGCCTACATGTATCAGGAGACATTATCACCACACTGACATAGCAATAAGACTTGTCTCTCATTCTCACTTGTGTCTTGCTCTCTCGAATCCCAGACCTAGCTAGGAACCTGCTCTCTCTGTCCCAGCTTCTCCTCCTGCAACAGTGGTTGAGTCAGCCCAGCCTTGGGGACTAACTGCCTTTGATTCTTGCCTCCATGGTAGTGCCTGACTCATACCAGCAACACATTCACAAATGTGGTGTATTGCCTGTTTCCCCAAGATAATCAGGCACTAGTGATAAACAATGCATTTTTATGGACAGGAGATGATATGAATGTCTTATCAGAAAAACTTCTATCCTTCTCTCAGTCATGCCTTTATAGAAAATTCTCAACTCGGTTAATTAAAATTTCCAATCTCTAAACTTCACCACTTGCTCATCAAACATTAAGACAGTACCTGTTGTATATAAGGCATGGTAATAGACACCATGGGTACAAAAATGAATATGTCACTGAAGTCAAGGAGACAACGTCTAGTTTATGAAAATGTTTTTAAAATAAAATTATGTAACAAGAGAGACAAAAACATGAAGGGAACACTGAAAAATGACACTTAAAAAGGTCAGGAGTACTAGCTACATTAAATTTAATAGAGAGCAGAATCCAATAAAAAGGCAGCAGCTGACAGAATGCTTGGGGGGAAATTATTTAATTACATGCTAAGTAAAAGAGACACACTTTAGACTCAAAGACACACATAGGTTGAAGTAAAATGATGAAACAAATAAAAATAAAAAACACATGCAAATAGTATCCAAAAGAAAGCTGGAGTATTTATGCTAATATCAGGCAAAATAGACTTGAAGAAAAAAATTGTCACTAGAGACCAAGAGAAACACTGTATAATGATTAAAGGGACAATCCATCAGGAAGATATAACAATTATACACATATGTTCATCTAACAAATGAGCCCCAAAATATAGGAAGCAAAAAACCAATAGAACTGAAGAGAGAAATAGACAATTCAACAAAAATAATTGTAGACTTCAATATCCCAGTCTTTCTATAATGGATATGATATTTATTTTGATGGAGCTATTTAAATAATGATCATAATGTCAAAAAAGAAATAGAACACTTACACAATACAGACATCTATTGAACACTCTATCCAACAGCAAAATTCATATTCTTCTGAAGTACACATGGAACATTGTTCAGGATGAAATATATGTTAGGCCATAAAACAAGCCTCAGTAAATTTAAGAGGATAAAAATTATATGAAGTCTCATGTCTAACCATAAAAATTAGCAATCAATAACAGAAGTACATTTGGGAAATTGACAAATACGTAGTCATGAAACAACAAGTTTCTAGCTAAAAATTGGCAGGAAGAAGAAATCAAAATGGAAATTAGAAAATAATTTAAGATGTATGAAAGCAAAACAAACAAACAAAAAAACGCAATATGCCAAAAATTATGGGATACAGCCGAAACAGTGCTGAGAGGAAACTTTATAGCTGTAAATGCCTATCTTAAAAGGAAGAGAAGAGATCTTAAATCAATAACCTAAACTTTCACCTTAAGAAACTTGAAAAGGAAGAGCAAACAAACCAAAACAAGCAGAAGGAAGGAAATAAATAAGATTGGAGAGGAAATAACTCAAAAAGAGTATAGAAAACAATAAAGAAAAACAGTGAAACCAAAGTTGTTTTTTTCGAAAAGATAAACAAAAATAACAAACTTTTAACTAGACTGACCAAAATAAAGAGAGAACATTCAAATTACTAAAATCAGGAATGAAAGAGGGGACATCGTTACCTACCCTACAGGAACAAAAAGAATTATAAAGTAATAATATTAACAATTACTTGCCAAACAGTTAGATAACATAAACGAAATTTTTAAAAAAAATTCCTAGAAAGACACAACTACAGAAACTGACTCAAGTACAAATAGAAAAACTAAATATACCTATAATAAGAGATTAAATTTATAATCAAAAAGTCCCACAGTGAAAAGTCCAGGCCCAGATAGCATCACAGTTTGTAAAGAATTAATATCAATTCTTCACAAACTCTTTCAAAAATAGAAAAGGAGTAAAATATCTCAACCCATTTTAGGAGATATTGCTCTGATACCAAAACCAGACAAAGGTGTCACAAGAAAAGAGAACTACAGACCAATATCTCTTATGAATATTAACACAAAAATTCTCAAAAAAATGCTAGTATATTGAATCTAGCAAAATATAAAAAGGATTATACTTCATGATCAAGTGTAATTTATCCCAGGAATTCAAGATTAATTCAACATATGAAATCAGCATATGAAAATCAATCAATGTAATACACAATATTAATAGAATAAAACATTATCATCTGAATAGACACAGAAAAAAAACATGTGATAAAATTCAATACCCTTTAATGACAAAACCACTCAACAAATTAGAAATAGAAAGTAATTTCTTAAACCTGATAAAGGGCATCTATGAATAGCCCACAACTAACATCATACTTAATAGTGAAAACTGAATGTTTTCTTCCTAGGGTGAGGAACAAGACAAAAATGTCAACTCTTACCATTTCTATTCAATACTGTGCTGAAGATTCTAGTCAATGCAATTAGGTAAGAAAAAAAAGTATTCATGTTGGAAAGGAGGAAGTAAACGTATTTCTATTCTCAGATGATATGATCTTATGTATAAGAAATCCCAAGGAATACACCAAAAAAAGTTAGACTAATAAATGAATTCAGCAAGGTTACATGATACAAGATCGGTATACAAAAATTAATTGTGTTTGTATAAATTTGTAATAAGCAATCCAAAAATAAAATTGAGAAAACAATTATATTTACAAGACCTTAAAAAAATACTCAGGAATAAATTTAACAAAAGAAGCCCAAACCATGTACATTGGAAACTGTAAAACATTATTGACAGAAATGAAAGAAACTAAATAATTGGGAAGACAACCCATGTTTATAGATTGGAAGACTAACTTGTATTAAGATGATAATTCTCCAAATTGACCTACAGGGCCAATGCAATCTTTATCAAAGTCTCAAATGCCTTTTTTGCAGAAATTAACAAGCTGATGCTAAAATTCATATAGAAATTCAAGAGACCAAGAATAGCCAAAACAATCTTGAGAAAGGAGAACAAAGTAGTCACTCTTCCTGAATTCAAAAGTTACTTCAGAGCTACAATAATCAAGACAGTCTGCTAGTAGCATAAAAATAGATATATAGATCAATGGAGTATAATTGAGAGTCTAGAAATCAATAGTTAGGTTTATGGTCAATTGATTTTCAACAAAAGTGCCAAGAAAATTCAATGGAAAAGTAACAGTAACAAATGGTGCTGGGATAACTGGATATCCATGTGTCAAATAATGGAATTAGATCCCTACCTCACATCATATATATAAATTAACTCAGAATGGATCATAGACCTAAATGTAACAGTTAAAACTATGTTTTAAACTATAAAACTCTTTGAAGAAAACATATGAGAAAATTGTCATAACCTTGGATTAGGCAAAGGTTTCTTAACTATAACACCAAAAGTACAAGCTACAAAAGAAAAACTTAAAATATTTTCTGCTTGAAAGTATGCTATCAAGGAAGCAAAAAGACAAACCATGCAATGGGAGAAAAAAATTGCAAATTATATATCAGAAAAGATACTTGTAAACAGAATATATTTTAAAAATCACAAATGGCCAATAAGCATGTGAAAAGTTGCTCAAAATCACTAGTCATCAGGAAATGCAAATCAAAACCACAATGACATACCACTTCATACCCACTAAGATAGATGTAATAAAAAAGACAGACATAACAAATATTGGCAAAGATGTGGAGAAATTGGAACTTGTATATTGCTGGTAGGAATATAAAATAGTGGAGCCACTTTGGAAAACAGTTAGGCAGTTCCTCAAAAAGTTAAATGCTGAGTTATCATATGACCTAGAAATTCCACCCCTATATCTAGGTCCAAAAGAATTGAAAACACGTCCACACAAAAGCTTGTACATGAATATTTATAAAAGAGTTATACAAAAAGTGGAAACAACCCAAATGTTCATCAACTGATGAATGAATAATTAAAATGTGGTATATCCATGCGAACAGATTATTTATCCATAAAAAGGAATGAAGTACTGGTACATGCTACAACATGGATGAACCTTGAAAACATTATAAAAGATGCCAGTCACAGAAGACCATATATTATATGATTCTATTTATATGAAATGTCCATAGTAGGCAAATCTATGAAGACATAGACTAGAGTAGGGGTTGCCTGTACCTGCAATGGGAGGAAGAGAGGATGGAGAGTGAGCGCTAATGGGAACAGGGATTCTGTTTGGGTGGAGGAAATGTTCTGGAATTAGACAGTGGGGATGGATGCACAATTCTGTCAATATACTAAAGAGTACTGAAATGTATACTTTAAAAGGGTGAACTTCATGGTATGTGAATTATATTTTAATCAAATTGTTATTTTAAAAAGACTTTAAGGGCTCAAAGAAGACTTCCCCAAGAAGACACCCTAAAATTGATCATAAAGGAGGAAAAGTTTTATTGTAATCAACCAAGACACATTTAGTAAGGAACTTTCAATGTAAGTCTACAGAGCACTAAGGTTAAACATTATTTAAACAATCCCCCAAATTCGTATATACACACTCTAGATACTTACAAACTAGTTGAAGACCCATTGGCAGGAAATAAGAAAATATAGCATTTGCTAAGTTCCTACTTTCTCAGGCTTTAAAAAACAACAACATATGTATTATATTTTTGTTTATATCTCACAGCATCCTATTTGAAATTTGAAAACTAAGAATATGAAACTCAGAAAGGTTGATTGAATTTCCAAAGACCATTCGGCCACTAGATTAAACACCTGGCTTTGAACCAAGTTCTGCCTTCACATATCACCACATGAACAGTGTCAGGTTGTATGAGTCTGGGGTAATGAACTTCATAATTTATCTTAACTTGACCTGCTACACCAATCCTTTTCCCGGGACATCTGGCAGAGCATAGCAGAGACCCACCCACACCTGTGGGTTGTGTGATGGTCCTCAATAAAAGCAGCCCAACTCATTCCAGAATATAACATACCAAACTGTTTCTCCCTGACACCCGGATACACTTGGCCCCACCCCTGTACAAATGACTTTTTTCTTAAATATAATTGTTTGCTCTTATATAGCTACAACCTTTGCGTTTCCAGCGGAGATGTCATGCCTTTGGATTCCGATTCCATTTCAGTTGTGAATCAAGGGTTCCTGGTTGGTGCTCAGTACACTCAACAGTAACCAAAATAAATATCCTGAAAGCCAGAATCCTAAGGTTGTCTCCCACTCGGGAGCTTGTGAGGTTTCCGTTGTCAGTGTATGTTTTCCTTTCAAGACAAGGCAAGCTATGTATGTGCTAAGTAGGAATGTTATATGATCCACACCCACCCACCCCCACCGGTGCTAAAAGGAAAATACGGGTCGACTATAAGAGAGAAAAATGGCGCCAGAAAGAAAGAAGAGCCAAACTAAATTTGGCATTTCACCTTTCATTTTCTCCCAAACGCTGCCTACCCACAACCCCAACTCAATGTCAGATGTTTCAAATGTTTTCATTGTTTCTTCCCTCAGCCCAGCTCCAAATCCCAGAAAGAAAGGGGAAGGGGTGGGGGTGGGAATCAATGCCATACAGATGTGTTTATCCCCTCTTGCCTGGATAAAAGACTCCTTTCAAGTATTGTGCATATCTTCCAGACTGCATCTCTGCATGCTCAGGAATGCCACATGGCAGTCAGGTCAGGGCTGCTCTTTTGCTGTCCTTTTTATGTCAAACCCAAGCTTTTGTTCTCTGATGTTAAACTTGACAGATGTGTTTTCAGGCAGCCAGCGCACTGAAAACACATGGCAGACTGAAGCTCCTGGTCTCCTTGGCCAAATCACAGCCAATGACATTGGTGAAACGATTCCACAATTTCCCAAGAGCCTCCAGGATCCCTCTGGGGTAGAGATAGAGTGAGGTGAGTTTGATGTAGGGTTAGAACCACACTCAGGAGAGCAGAAAGGGAGGAGAAACTGCGGGGAGGCCTCACTTCTTCCTGGCACTTGGGTATGTTACCACTTGATCTGATATGTTGTTTTTTTGGTTTTTTTTGGCCGGGGGAAGTGGGCTGGGTTTTTATTTTAAGTTATAACAGAAGCTTGCAACACCTTGTATTACTCAACTCTCTATTTCTCGTGTGCACACACAGGTAAATGCATCTCTCTCTCCCTTCCTTTCCTCTTTCCTTCCTTCCTCCTTCCTTTCTCTCTTTCTACTCATCTGTCTGTCTTTCACTTCTATCCCCTCTCAAATGCCCTTTTTTCTTTCCTCCCCCACACTTTCCTCCCTTATCTTCACTTTCCCATTTTTATCTATGCTTTCCCTCCCCATGTCTCTCTATTCTCTCTTCTCTCTCTCTTCTCTCTCTCTCTCTCTCTCTCTCTCTCTCTCTCTCTCTCTCTCTCTCTCTCTCTCACACCCCTCTCACATCCATGTCCTTGCCAAGTCTCAGAGACCGAAACATACTGAAAGCTTCACATTTCTACCCTTTATTAATTCTGGGTCCAGGTCCACTTCCTATGGCTTTTCCCAGAGTTCTGGGCAGCTGATGTAGGTGGCTAGTACTGCTCTGTCTACCTACTGAAGTTTGGGCCACTTGCTTACCTCAGCAGCAAACCATTTTACATTTACAGATTAGGTGGAACTTTTACAAGTATCTTATGTTCCCCAGAAGTTCTTGTCCTGTCCTCTCACCACTGTGCAATCTCGTTTCTCTGTTGCCTCAGGAGTGGGCAGTGTGATCCCTCTTCCCTGCTCCAAGGGCAGACAAGGGTTTCCTCAACATGAGGGACCCAGTCAGGCAGAAGGCGTTTGTGCCACTGCTGGCCCTGGTTCTCTCCCCACTTCCTTCTCACCTACTCTCTGTCTGTACACTCGCCAATTTGTCGGAACCTGGAACTTGACAGCTGCTACCGCTGTGACAGAATTTTTCAAAAACTTTTAAGAACCTATGAGAAATGTAATCCAAATTTGTGACGCTGTGGATAGAGCACTGTTTGAGGGGGTAATGCATCTGTATGTAAACTTGACAGGAAAGTAGGTGTGTTACTTTAGTATAACACAGCCTCCTGGTTATTCCCTGACATGTATTTTCCCTTTATTTTTTCACAATAGAACCCTCCGAATATTGGCAGGGTATAGACCCGCCAGAATAAACACTATACCCCCCACACTCCCTTGCAGCTAGATATGAATAAGTTTTAACCAATGGGAGGTAAGTGCATATGACCTGTGTGATCCTTATGTATGTAAATCCTTATGTGTGTAAAGCCTATGTATGGATGACATCCTTTATGTAACATTCACGATATATACTAAACGGTGTGTTTGTGCCATTCTTTTTCCTTTTCCTCTTTCCAGGGGGTTGGATTAAAGTTGTGATAGCTGGCGCTGGAGCAGCCCTCTTGGACCACCAAGTGGAAGCCTTGCGTTGAGGGTGAGAAAGCAACAAGGCTGAAAGAAGCCTAGTTTCACTGATGACCCTGGAGCTACCGTTTTAGCCCTGGGCTGCTGCTGTTTGTGTGAAAATAAACCCAAACAAACTTACCTTATTTAAACCACTGTTTTTCGGTAGGGGAATAGAGATGTCCTGTCACTCCTTTGCCCCTATCCAAGAGGGCGAGGTCAGAATATATGAGCCCAAAGAAGTTAAAGGTCATGGATGCATTTACAGAGCTCAAATTTCTGACTTAGCTTCCAATTTGGCTGACGGTCAGAATAGCTCGCATGGCTTAAAAGGCAGCCACAGCTCTGATTCCTTTTCTTCCCCATCACTCTGTCTAGTTAGTGACCACGAGTCCCCCGTGATAGGCAGAGTGGAGCCAAAACAAAAGTAAAAACAGTTACCATTTATTGAGCCCTTGCCTCGTATTGGGCTCTATTTAATCTTCACAACGGCCCTAGGAGGCAGGTGCTCTCATGATCCCCTTTTATGGTCAAGGATACGGAGGCTCAGAAAGGAAGTTGATAACAGGCAGAATCCAACCAGGGCCTCTGACTCCGGAGCTGGTTGTCTCCCATGATGATGTCTCAATATGGGGAAGCCAGAGAAGAAAACCCTCCAAGGTAAGCCAGTGTGCACGCGTGTGAGAAAGGGGGGATAGACAGACACTGGATGTGAGCAAAACAAGAAAAACCAGCCCATGCCACATCCTTCCTCTATGATCAAAGCCAGAGACCCTGTACGCTATGTTCCTTTGCTTGGGCATGATCCGGCTGGGGTGACAGGGGATGACATAGTCCTCTGTGGGGTTGCTCTCCTCAGGACAGGGCAAAACCCTGGCCAATGGGAGATGTTGGTGCTGGGAAATGCATGTTAGCCACCTCCAACCAAGAAGAAACATGTGCTGATGGTTCAGAGAAAGTCAGACTTATCTTTTTCTCCCTCTTGAAATCAATTCAACTCAACCCTATGCCTGGCAGAAATAGATAAAGCATGGTCCCATCCTCAAGGAGGACACAATGCTATGTGCTGCCATGATGGCTGAGGTAGTCATGGATCCTCCGTAGGAAAGGGTTTATTATCCTCATCCTACAGACCAGGAAGCTGACTCTCAGTGATAAAGTGACTTGCAGAAAACTCATGGCAGAGCCAGGATTGAAATCCTGGTCCAAGGCTCCAAAGCCCGTAAAGCTGCATCCTGAACATTGGCCTCTTAAATAAGATTAGGGCCGTAATCTCAAAGCCAATACCCTCTTCTTAGGAGCCAGGTTCAGAAAGAAAAGATAATAATTTCTTCCAGTTCTTGATTGTAGACAGCACTCTAGAATCACCAACTCTCATGGCTGGAAGTTACCTTTGGAGTATCTAGACCAACAGTGTCCCGAAGTGGAAGAATTTGAGTCAGAAAAATGGCATCCTCACCAAGAGTCTCACAGCTCTCTATGGCAGAGCCACCACCAAACTCAAGACCCTGACTCTTGCACTGCGGCACCAACTTGTGTTTCTCTTTTGGAAGGAGGCTACAGAAACTAATGCTTCAGCCTGTGTATTCTGGAATCAGACATTCTTCAGTCCAAATCTCAGCCATCAACATCTAAGCCATGTGACATTACAGTTTCTTTAACCTCCCTATACCTCACTTTCCTTATGTGTATTTGGAGATGATAATAGCACCTGTTATGATGATCAAAGGCAGTCATGCAGGTAAAGCAACCAGCATGGTCCTGGCACACAGTAGCTACCGGGCAAACACCACTGTCATATAAGCATCCAAGCACAAGCCACTTAACTCAGCAGACACGTCCTACATAAGGGAGACCGAGGCATCCGGGATAAGGGATGAAATTAAATCAGCATGGAGAACATGAGCACTTTTTGCCTATCTCAAGCTGACAGCGATAAATAGAATCTGGCAATCACATCATATCTCAGAGAAAGAATTCTAAACAAGGAGATTGGATCACAGAGCACTGAGTCTCCCACCTCTGGACTCACTTTCTTATCTGCTAACGCATCATTTACCATGAGCCTTTACACATCACCCAGCAGGGTAATAATCAGATTCCAGCCCTCTCTCTTAAGTGAGAAATTCCTCATTCCACAAGTGTTAGGATTTCCAGGGATTAGTGTGAAAGGCAGTTAAGCATCTAAATCCCTCGAAATGGAGAGAAGGGAAAGTCCCACTCATTCCTCCACCCAGGCCCCCTTTTCCCTCTCACATGGCCCCACCCTCTGCACACTTCCCCTGCCCTGAGCCTTCTCCAGCAGCTAGTCGCTGGGAAGGGGGACTGTTAAAGTAAGCATAAATCCCACAGCAGCAGGGATGGGTGGCTATATATGTCTTACATGAGCTCGAGGAGAAATCCTAAGCACCCAACCTTGTACAGATTTCAGATTGCTTGCAATACGTATGTAAGCTGGCTAAGGGCTTCTGTTTTCCTCTTTTAAAAGAGTTAGAATCAGCCCTATTTGGCCTCTGTCTATAACATCTGCTGCTGCTCATATAGAGCAGAGGAACAAGAACACAGGCAGTGAGACAAACACAGGTGTTCCAGGCAGAGGGGCTTCAGGTTCCCATCTGGCTCCCCAGTTACTGGGAAGGATGGGCTTGTCATGCAGGGTCTCTGGTCCTGCTCCCTGCATAAGAACGCAGGATATGGTGAGGCCAAAAAGGAACACCCACAGAGCCATATATAAGGGAGTCATACCACTGTATTCTCACTGGCAGCTTGTTTGGAGATACAGGAAGCAGGAGCCACACGATCTGCAACCTACCGCCCGCTTCTCTGCCAACCAACCAACCCCACTAGCTAGCTGCAATCCGCTGTCCACTTCTCTGCCAACTCACCGACTCCTGTGGCATAGCCACGGCAGTTATATTAGTGGCTAATGGCTAACCAGTAACAGCTGATGGCCACCCAGCCACAGCGGATGGCCTTCTGATTACAGCTGATGGCCATCTAATAACCGAGCCAGCACCTTTCCACATGAGGACGAGAGACTGGAAACTGTTTTCTGGGACTCTGTCCCTACAGGGCTGTAGCTAACAAATAGGACTTCTGATCTACCAAACAACCAGTAGGCTTTTCTTTGAAGGGAGCTAACCTGTGTAACTAACCAAGTTTCCCTTTTCGAAATGGCTGCTATAAAGTTAAGTGCCTGATGTGTGGCCCCAGAAATACGAGGAGGTCATGATGCTAGCCTTTTTGGCCTTTGGGGAGGCTTCACTTTAGTCTACATTCTTGTTTGTTTTGTTTTTCACGTATACCTAATTTTTAAATCAATGCCATTTTATGTCATCTAAATATACTCATAAACCTGTAACTCCTGTCTGAGTCAAGGTAAAAATAAATAGTACAAAATAATGCCTGCTGAGTTGTTTCCAGAATTATCAGTAGGTATGGGAACTTTCACGTAGTATCACTGAGTAGATGTTACCCAGTCTGCTAGTCAGGGGGGAATGAGAGGCAATCAGCAGAGCTGTCACCCCACTGAGCCCAGGCTCCATCAGCAGCCCCTAGCCAACCCCCAGCTGTGTGAGCTGAGTTCTTACTATGGTGCGCCACTAAAGCTCTATAGTTGCTTGTTTTGCAGCATAATTGTGGCAAGAACTAACTGATACAGTGAATGAGCTCCAGTCTCTTGAATTCAATGAAGTCACAGTTGAGAAAATGAGACCCAACTAGCAGCCACATAGATGCAGTCCGTGTGATACATATAAGGCAAGTACTGATAGAGATTTCCTGAGTGTTCTGGGAACATGGTAGAAGGGTCTGTAATTTATCTCAGAATGTGTCACATGAGGCTTCCCCAGAAGCAAGAGAGAGAAGAAGGTGTCTATTCTGTAATCCCTAATGCCAAGCAGAGGGCCTGTACAGACCAGGTACTTCAGTTAATTATTCTATGTTCACCCCATGCGCCAGATCCATTCTCTGTCTTGCTCTTAGTCTCAGAAGACCAACTCTGATAGACTGCCTCCCTGGAAGTCCCTAGCTGGCTAGGTTAGAGCCGTGGTGATCAGACAGTGGGACGAGAGACCCCAGGATGGTGTTCTCCACTTGCACCCTATTTCGTCTCTACGTATCTCCTAAAAGTTGCTTTGTTTGAGCCATCTGAGTGTAATGTAATTCTGTTTCCTGCCACCACTCTATCAGGTCCAATGCTTAAATATATTTGTTGAATGACTCATCAACCAACATTTAATGACCATCTACTACATTCCAGGCATTTTTTTTTTTTTTCTAGCCACTGTTGATACAACTGTGAGCCATGCAGATGAAATCTTGCCCTCTGGGAGATTACATTCTATTGGGAGGACAGACAATTATACAATGACATAAGATAATGAAGATATAGTTAAGTAATATGAGGAAAACAAAGGAAAGGTGAAAGACAGGAGAATTTCAGGGCTTCCAGTTTAGACAGGAAGGTAGAGAAGCCTGCTCTAAGGTGGTGGCATTTGAGCAGGTGCCTGAATAAAGTGAGGGACTGAGTCATGAGAAGAGCTGGAAAAGGATATTCCTGGAAGAGAGAGGAACAGGTACAAGAGTGGGAAGGTGAACATCCAAAGGACAGCAGGGGCCAGTGTGGTGGAAACTCATGACTGGCAGAGCATGTATGAGATGACACAAGATCTCATCATGGACTAGCCCTTAGAGGGGCTTGTAAGGTCATGGTAAAGACTTTGTATTTTATCATAAGGGAAACTTCACATGCAAACAGGATTCTGTTAAAGAAAAATTATTCTGGCTCTTGTTAAAATGGCAAGGAAGACTTTATTCAAAACTACGCAGTAGGGGAAGGAGATTGAACTCAACTCCAAATACAACAACAGTGTCAAGTGGGAATTTATAGCCAATGAGCAGAGTAAGGGGGCCAGTGGATGAAAAATTACTAAGAAGAGCTATCAAGGTAGGGCGATTCTTACTAAACTTACCTAACAGGATTTATGTTAAAGGCAGGCCAAAGGTAGGAGAAAAGGAATTTGATCAGACATCAAGAGTGGGAAAAGTCTGGCTAAACTGACTTAGCAGGATTCTTTGCTAAAACAGGGCTCAGGAGTCCAAGGATAGGGTGACAGGCTAAGGTCAAGACCTAGTTGAAAACAGGGCTAAAAGGAGTCTGACTGAAGTTTGTTGAAGGAGAGAGTCTTTGTCAATCCCTTGAGCTGCCATGTGGAGAGTCAACTGTAGGCACCAGGAGAGAAAGTGAGGCGTTACTTAGGAGACAAACACACAGGCAGTTAGGAGGCCCTGCAGATGACGGTGGCACAGTGGAGGTGGTGCGTGAATGAATCAACAGGCACTGAACTGAGTCTCAAAAGACAAGCAGGAATGAGCCAGATTGGGCAAGGTGGCATTCCGGGGAGAAAGAACATAAAGAGCAGAGGCGTGGAGGGAGGTGCAAGAGGAGGCTTAGAGGAATAACCAGGTGGCCCTGCAGAGAGATCAGAAGGTACCTGTGGGGGAGGCACAGGACTTGAACAACCTGGATGCTTGAGAGAATTGCAGCAAGCCCTTCCATCCACGTAATTCTACTTTCCATGATTCTGCTAGCTTTACTCAGTATTTCAGAACTTGGCTCGGTGATTCTTGCACTTTCAACATCAGAAGCCTTTCATTCTATTTACTTGAGCAGAGGGAGGAGCCACTGCTTCTCTGAGAGGCCTTGCTGTGGTGCCGAGTCCAATCTAGGAGACTGTGTGGCTCCCTTCTCTCATGTGGCACCTCCAGACTGCAAGCAGGCACTGTGTTGGGGGCTGAGGGCTTAGGGGTGAGCAGACCCAGTCCCTGCACTCAGGAGGCATATAGCTTAGGAAAGCAGCAGCTGCCACCCAGTGAGATGAGAGCAGGGATGGGGAGCATAAGGGCTTCCAGGGACTCATGGAAGAACCTGCCTGTAAGCTGAGCTCCCAGAAGGTATCATCTATTTAAAGTACAAACCCAGCAAGATGACAGAATAGGTAAAAAGTGTGCTTGCTTCCTCTCACAACCACATCAAACTTACAACTAAACTACAGAACAACCATCATTGAGAATCCCTTGAATTCTAGCTGAACCAAAGCCCTACAATTAAAGACATACAGAAGAAACCACCTCGAGTCTGGTAGGAGGGGTGGAGACGTGGAACCAGATGGTGCCACACCTGTGTGTGACCATTAAAAATCAGAAGGGATATCTTGGCTGCAGAGGTCCCACTCAAGGAGCAAGGGGTTCCAGCCCCACACCAGACTCACCAGCCTAGGGTTCCAGTGCCAGGAAGAGAAGTCCCCATAATTTCTGGCTTTGAAAACCAGTGGAGATTGTGGCCTAGTGAGATAAGGGTGGCTAAAGTCCCAGGTCCTTCTCTTAAAGGGCCCGTGCATGGACTTACTTGGTGACGAATTCACTCGCTCTGAGCTCCAGCACTGGGGCAGCAGCTCAAAAGGTGCCAGAGACGTATGAGGATGAACTGAATTGTCTGGTCTCAGGGTGAAGCCTGGAGGGGCAGCTTTCTCCTGGATGGAGGAGCTGGAGGAAGCCATTATTTCTTTGTTGAGCCCTCACCACTCCCAGAGTGCAGAAACAGGCAGCCGCCATATTTGAGTCTCCATCAATTTTCCCGCCCTGGTGATTCTGAGACTCCACCCAACCCAACCCTCGGGCACACCCAAGCTGTTCAAATGGATTTTCCGTATAAACTGGCTGTCTTAACTCATGCTGTGGACTTTCCTAAAATCTCTCAAAGCCTCACACAAGCCAAACAAGCAGCATCTGGCTTTGGCATGTCCTGTACCTCTTGCTGAGCAGCTCCAAGCCCAGCACGAGCAACAGCCGGCCTCAGTTCGTGGCTTGGCCTCTTGAGGCACCTGCAAGCCCAGCACCAGCAGTGGCCATCTGTGGGTCACTTTGTGGTTCATGCCAGGTGGCCCTGGGCAGGGCACAGGCTGCAGCTGAACTTGGCCTGTGGCAAGGCCCCTCCTCGTGGGCCCTGTAGCTGACACACCCAGTGGCCACCTTTGGACCAAGCCAGAGTATCACCTGGCTACTTCTGGGGAGCAACACACCCAAAGGGCAGACTCAGCAGGCACCAGAGCCCTGCTAAAGTGAATCCTGCTCTGTAGGGTCAGCGCCTGCACAGCAGCTCCTCCACTGTAGTCACAGCCAGTCCTCACTACCAATCAGCCTGACAGTCAATCCATCCCACTGATGAGCAAACAGCAACCAAGTCTCAACTACAACAGAAGGGCACATACAACTCACCCAAGGGACATCCCTGGAGCACCTGGCTCAGGTAACCAGGAAGACAATGCCACTGGACCCCACAGGACACCTACTACATGAGACCACTCCACTAAGACCAGAAGACATAGCAGCTCTACCTAATACAGAGAAACAAACACAGGGAGGCAGCCTAAGTGGGAAGACAAAGAAACATGTCCCAAATAAAAGAATAGAACAAAGCTCCAGAAAAAGAACTACACAAAATGGAGACAAGCAATCTATCAGATGCAAAGTTCAAAATGCTGGTTATAAGGGTGCTCAGTGATCTCAGGGAGAACTTCAACAAAGAGATAGGAAACATAAAAATGGAGACAGAAAACATAAAAAAGAACCAGTCAGAAATAAAGAATACAATAACTGAAATGAAGAATACATTAGAGGGAATCAACAGTATATTAGATGAAGCAGGGGGTGGAATCAGCAATTTAGAAGATAGGATAGCAGAAAACATCCAATGAGAACAGCAAAAAGAAAAAAGAATCCCCCTCCCCCCAAAAATGAGGATAGTTTAAGAGGCGTCTGGGACAGCATACCAACATCCACATCATAGGGGTTCCAGAAGGAGAAGAGAGAGAACAAATCATTAAAAACCTATTTGAAGAAATAGTGTCTGAAAATTTCCCTAACCTGGTGAGGGAAATAGACATACAAGCCCAGGAAGTGCAGAGAGTTCCAAACAAGATGAACCCAAAGAGGCCAACACCAAGATACATCATAATTAAAATGCCAGAGGTTAAAGACAAAGAGAATCTTAAAAGCAGCAAGAGAAAAGCAGTTAGTTACCTACAAGGGAGATCCCATAAGACTGTCAGCTGATTTTCTCAACAGAAACTGCAGGCCAGAAGGGATTGGCAGGAAACATTCAAAGTGATGAAAAGTGAGGACTTACAACCAAGATTACTCTACCCAGCAGAGCTATCATTTAGAATCAAAGAACAGATAAATTGTTTCCCAGACAAGAAAAAGCTAAAGGAGTTCATCACCAGCAAACCAGTATTACAAGGAATCTTAGAGGGACTTCTTTAAGACAAAAAAGATCGAAAATATGAATAATAAAGTGGCAATAATATGAAGATATCTATCAAAAATTACTTTAAATGTAGATGGATTAAGTGGTCTAAGCAAAAGACATAGGGTGGCTGAATGGATAAGAAAACAAGACCCTAACATATGCTGCCTACAAGAGACTCACTTCAGATCAAAAGGCACACAGAGACTGAAAGTAAAGGGATGAAAACAGGTATTTCATGAAAATGGAAACGAACAAACAAAAATCCGGGGTAGTAATACTTATACCTTGAAAGAAAGGCTATCACAGGAGACTAAGAGGGACCCAGTAATCCCACTTCTGGGTAAACCCAAACACTACTTCAAAGGGATGTATGCATCCATATATTTATTGCAAATTGTTTACAATGGCCAAGTTGTGGAAGAAGCCTGGGTGTCCATCAGTGGATGAATGGATAAAGAGGAGGTGGTACATATATACTACACAACGGAATATTGCTCGGCCATAAAAGAGAATGAATGGGTTCTTGCCGTCTGTGGCATCATGGGTGGATCTGGAAGGTACTGTGCTGAGTGGAGTATGTCAGACAGAAAAATGTGATTTTGCTAATATGTGGAATCTAAAGAACAAAACAAACAAACAAAACAGAAAATAAATAAATAAACAAACAACCTGATCATGTTACCCTGCGGCATTATATTTCTCAGTGGCTCCCAATTACTTTCCAGTTTATCCAAACTCCCAAACCTGGTTTATACAACCCTCAGTGATTGGGCCTGCTCCCTCCTTGGCATCATCTGCTGCCACCACCCCCTCTTCTCAAGTCCTGCTCCTCCTTATGGCACTTCTTTCACCTCCCAGAACAAGTCTCACTTGGTTTCACTTCCAGGCTTTCACACATGTGTCCCCTAGTCTGTCTCATTGATCACTGAGATCACATCTTAAATATCACTATCCCCGGGAAATCTTCCCCCACCTTCCAGTTCTCAGCAGATGCTCTTAGTACTATGCTTCCTCTGTTGGGACGTTTATAGAACTATTTCCTAATTGTTGGTTTGCTTGTTTATTTCTCCCAGTAACCTTCAGCCCCTGGACCTTTAAGACCAGGTGTGTCTCATTCACTGTTGTAACCAAAGCACCCAGCTCAGTGCCTGCCCTGGCACAGGAGTTCAGTACATATGTGCTGAAATGAATTTGGTGGGTCTGACCTACCCACTGAGAGCAGTTTCTTCTGTAGAGCTAGGTTCTCAAAATGATATAAACTGCTCTTTACATAGACCAACTCTTTGTTTTCCATCTCGAATATTTTTAAAATAATATAAAGCTTGACAGTGGTCACATACTACATGGAAGGAAACAATATATTTTTAGAGGAATCCACAGATTATTGGTAGAATGGGCCAGGAGCTCATGTGATCTACATCCGAACCCTCTGAAATGTGGCCACCCATTTTTACAGTAAAAAAACAGAATCTCCCTAGAGTTGAGTAACTGTCCAGCCTCAGTGCAAGTAGGTGGCACAGCCAGGATGCAAACCCAGGCACAAATAGTAGGTACAGTGTTTCCCCGAAACTAAGACCTAGCCGGACAATCAGCTCTAATGCGTTTTTTGGAGCAAAAATTAATATAAGATCCGGTCTTATTTTACTAGAGTATAAGACCAGGTCTTATATAATATAATATGATACAAGACCGGCTCTTATATTAATTTTTGCACCAAAAGACGCATTACAGCTGATTGTCCAGCTAGGTCTTAGTTTCGGGGAAACACTATGCTTCCCATTTTCGTGCCTCCGCCTTGGAGCAAAAGGCCATGCCGACAAAATACCCTTGCCTGGGGAAGAAAAATCACAGTGAAGTAAGGGTCTTCTTGTCGGGCCCTTTGAAGCAATTTTGAGACCATTTCCCTCTATAGTTTCCATAGAGAAGCGGAGGAAAGCACAGAACACATTGAAGAGAGGTGGCAAGGGCTCTACAAGTCAAATTTCTGCCATTCCTGCTTGGGGGGGTGGGGGAGCTTAGTGTAATCCGTGGGGACCTGTAGCAGAGCCCATGCATTCCAGAGAGTGTGTAATGAAAACAGCCTGGTCTCTAGATGTGGGTCTACAGGAGTGCAGGGCTCTCTCGAAAATCAAGAATTATGTTATTTCTCAGACCCTCACAGAAAGTCAAATCAGGCTGCCTCCGGAAAAAGTGAGGGGACACCATGGAGGGCGCCTTTCCTTTGGGCCAGATTTCTATCCCATGAAACTCCATGTGAGATGCCCTTGGGAATCATTCATTGTTTGGAATTCAAACATCTCATACTTTTCCTAGACATGGAGAAAGTATTTTTTAGGTATGCCAAAAATTAACCAGCAAGGGCATCCATTTAATTGTATTTGAAACAGAAGCTAATGCTGTTAGCACACTGACCGCATTTACTGATAGCATGCGGGGAAGAAGGGCAGTGGGGGGATTATAAAAATATGTGAGAATAGAACAAGCTTTGAGCAGACCTGGGGACAAAAGTGCTAAAATGGCCATTGTTACACTGCATTCAACTTTTCATTTGTAGGGAAAGAAACCTAACTTTCTGTCTACATTCATTGTGGTGTTGGGGCGTCTTTGATCTCCCAAATCAGCAAGAATCCCAAAGGGAAGCTAGCAGTGTTTTTGATTATTATCTTTAAAGTCTAAAATTCCTTAGGTGAAATTCAGTATGAAACGCATCCATGCAATGGGGAAGGTGAGTGACTGTGTCAACATCTGGGCCTTATTAAGGCCCAGCTATTTTCACTAGGCAGTGAACTGGAGAAACCAAATTCCTTGATAAAGCTAGAAATTTCCAGGAACTGCTTGTAAGAGGCATTTCTTCTGTCTGGTTATTTTGCATAACACACAGCACTGTGAGTTCCTGCCGGCCAGGCCAGGCCGGGGAGATAAAAGGCATTATCTGTTTGTCAAATTGTCTCTAAAGCTTTAATGCTCTGGTTCACTGTTTGGTTTTGACCTTTGTACAACACTGCGCAATTTACAATGCTCTTCCACATACCTCCTGCCTTTTGATCTACACAGCAGCCCTGAGAGGGAACAGATGCAGACGCTGTCTTCATTCTGCAATTGGGGAAACTGAGGCCAAGAGAGAGACCCGGTGGGGTCTTTTTTGAGCCAAGCTGATAAGACAGTGCTTCAGTGCCTGCAATGAGCAGCAAATCATCTGGGGATTTAGGTAAAATGAAGATTCTGATCCAGTAGGTCTGGGGTAGAGTCCACATTCTGCATTTCTAACACCTCCCAGGTGATGTTAATCCTACTAGTCCATGGAGGACACTTGAAGTAGCCAGGAGATCAGAGGAAGATTTGGTACTCGTGTGATCTGCTTGGAGTCTTGGCTTTCCTAGTCCAAGATTATTGTACCAAATCACATTGCTTGTGTGTGTGGGGTTGGGGGTGGGGGTGGGGGTGGGGGTGGGGGTGGGGTGGGGTTAAGGTAGAAATACCAGTGCCTGAATCTGTGGGTTCAAATCCCATCTCTGGCATCTGTTAGCCGTGCACAATTTTCTTAATCTCTCCATGCACCAGTTTTGTCATCTGCAAAATGGGGATAAAGACCAACATTCACAGGGTTTGTTTTTTGTTTTTCGTTTTTTTTAATTAAAGGCTATAATGCATTGAAACAGAACAGTACCTGCAACATACTAGCAATTTAGTAAATGTTAGATATTTTTACTACTTATTGATCAGGTTGGAGTCCTTCATAAGCCCTAATTGTGAAGAGTCCCTCTTAGAGCATCAGCTTGCTAATCTACAAAATGGGAACAATAAAAGTTTAACTCCCATGGCTGCTATGAAGAACAAAAGAGACAATGACTATAGATGAGTTATGTTACACACACAAAAAAAAAATGTTTCTGCTGTTCCTTAAAAAGACTTATGCCTCTTTGCAACCATCACACTTAGCACAATGGCTGGTGTATAATAAGTGCTCAATAAAAGTGTTTTGTTTCATTGATTTAAAAGAGTTGCCCACTTCCCTAAATCTATCGTTGGACCCGAAGGAAGAGCTTTGTTGAGTCAATATGCTTGGCAACAGAAATGGCTTTAAGGCTTTATTCTTTTAAAGCTAAATAAAGCCTTTTGGATTCTTTCCTAGCAAAGTTATAGAAACTCCCAACCTAATCTCAGATTCTCCAGACACAAATGGGAAGGCAGCCTTCCTGTCACCACTGATAGTCACTCGCCCTCCTCCTTCATCAGCACTTTGATATTACCTCGCGGGAAGGAAAGAACCTGCTGACTTCGTGTTTTTTTCCAAGTGGAAATCTTCAAATGAAAAAAAATGGGGGGAGGGGACGGGTAGGAAGAATGATTATTAACCGAGGAGAAAGAGTCACCATTAAAATTCTATAACCGGCAGGCTTCCTTGGCAGATTAACACTTTGTAAAATGAGGAGGCCCACTAAAGCAAGATATGGACATTTGAGATCTAGCTTCTGGCACATTGCACATCTGACATGTTGACACATTTCGGACAAAGAGAGCCTAAATCAAGACAAGATAAGAGATCTTGGTACATATAACTCGGTATTAATTACTTGGCATATCAGAAGACTTGAGGTCAATTCATTCATGCATCTACTCGTTTGAGAAGTATTCGTTGAACACTGTGCTGGATGAACAAGACAGATATGTTACCTGAACTCCCAACACTTACAGTCTGTGGGAAATCTAGACACATAATCAGGCAATAATAATATACTATGTAAGTGTAAAGACAAGGTAGGGCAGACGGCTACAAAGTCTGATTAACCAGTGTTATACAATAATAGTAAACTTGTATACATTTAATAAAATAACCTCAAATTATGTATGTAGATCAAACATTGATGGAACTACAGGGAGAAACTGTTAAATCCACCATTTCAATGATTCATTCATTGATAAAGCAAGTACAAAGTAAAAAATGCAGATCTGAGTAATTCATTGATGAGTTTGATTTAAGCATGTATTTAGAAACTTGCTTCCAGTCATTAGAAAATGTGTGTAACACAGATGGAACATTTATTTTTAAATTACCATGTTCTAAGTTAAAGAATAAATCTCAGCAAATTTCAAAGAATGAGTGTTATATAGGAGACATTTTCTAATTAAAACGCAATTAAGTTAGGCATCAATAACAGAAAAATAATTTTTAAAACACACTGGGAATTTTACAATAAATGTATAAATTACTTGTGGGGAAAAGAGAAACCAAAATGGAAATACACAGAATTCAATCATCATAATAATATTACATATCAAAACTTATGAGGTACTTAACCAATACTTCAAGGGAATTTTACACTCTTAAACATTTGCATTAGTAAAGAATAAAGGTTTAAAATTAATGAGCTGAGCACCAATTGAAAAGGTGATAAAGAGAACAGAAGAATAACACCAACATAGTATAAAACAAAATCATAATAGAAAGGATCATCAAAACTGAAAATTTGTTCTTTGAAAAGTCTACAGACACAAACAAGCCAGTAGTGAGACTGATAAAAAAAAAAAGAGAGAGAGAGAGAATATACAAATAAGCAATATCAGGAACAAAGAAGGATATAATACTACCAGAGATTGAAATGATAATAAGTGAATATTTAATATTAACAAATTTAACTTTAAACTGAAATTTAATGTTAATAAATTTGCAAATGTAGATTAATATATATAAATTCCTAGGAAAAGGTAAGTGACCAAAACTGAGAAATGGAAACCCTGTGTAATCTTATAAAGATTAAAGGAAATTTAATCAGCAATATAAATCCTTCTGAAAACAAACACAAGGCCCAGACAATTTTACAGGTGCATTTAAAAAACTTTCAAGGAACAGACCATACTTATCTTCAAATATCTTTTTCAAGGAACAGAAAAAGAGAACACTCTGCAATTCATTTTATTTTATAACACTGATACCAAAACCAGACAAAAAGAGTTTAAGAAAGAAAAAATATACTCCGATCTTACATAGATGTAAAATTTCCAATCCAAATGGTAGCAAATTGACTCCAGAAATGTATTAAAAAATAATAATAGTATTCCATTGTGTATATATACCACAACTTCTTTATCCATTCATCTATTGAAGGACAAATAAAATAAAATAAAATAAAATAATAAAATAATAATAATAATAACATTTTGTGATCAGGTTAGTCTATCCAAAGAAATGCAAGGGTAATTTAACATCAGAAAGTTTATAAATGTAATTCAACACGTTAATAGACTAAAGGAGAAAAACAATATCCTTAATCTGAGTTCCCTAGAAACAAAGGCTAAAGTGTGAGTACTTTTCTGAGGAGTGAGATCTGGGGAGCAGGAGTGAGGGGCAAGAAGAAAGGAAAGCCAGGAGGGAGGGAGAGCCAACAAAAACAGGAGTTACCAGGCTGGCCAATGGATGGGTGACTTAGTCCCTGAATTGTCATGTGAAATGCATCTTCATACTCTACATACAGAAGGGGGAATCCTTTTTCTCAGTGAATAAATTTTGGTGTGTGCTAGTGGTTCCCATACTGACTCCCACCGTGGCACCAACAGAGAAGGGAAGAGGCGCGTAGTAGGATGAGGAGGGAGGTTAGGTACTGTCAGCATGCACTTGTGGGTGGCTGGTCAGAGCTCATACAAGAATGACCCCTGCAGCAATGGCTGGAATAAGAGAAAGTTAAGGTTGAGAGAATCTGAGTGGTACACAAGAAGTGTCCAAAGCACCATACAAGATTTACAGCACAAATAGAAATACCCTAGATTCAACTATTCATAATTTTTTTAAAAAAATGAAATCTCTTAGCAACCAAGATAACAAGGGAACAAACTTATAGCCTCATGTAGGATACCTATTAAACCTACAATAAGCAGGTTTAGTGTGAAATATTAGAATCATTCCTATTAAACGTCAGGCAAAAGACAAAGATATCACCACCTCTCTTCCACCCTTAATTGGAGGACATGGTGTATGTAATAAAACAGGAAAAATAAATAAAAGTCACAAGTATTAGAAAGAAACAAAATTGTGTTAGCAGATGATATGATTGTCTACATAGAAGACACAATTGAATCTACAGAGAGATCATTGTAATAAGAGAGATTTAAAAGGTTACTAGATCTTATGTCAACTTTCTAAAACCATTTGCATTTCTACACACTAGCAAAAAACAGTTTAAAAACTGTAAAATTAAAGGTATAATTTACATTTACAGATGAAATGATATAATTTGGGGATTTTCTTAAGAATAATCCTGATGTGGGAGAAGTAGGTGAGGTTAGAGATGAAACAAGTGTGATCATGTATTCATAATTGCTGAAGCTGGCTGATGAGTACATTGGATTTCTTTTACTACTTTATCTGCTTTTGCTTATTTTTTAATTCCATAATCAAGTTTTAAAAAAAGAAAAAATGTATATAATATAGATATACATTTGTATATATATACTACACATGTGTGTACATACAACTATATCATATACAATAGAAAGAAAAAATATCTAAGATAAACCTAACAAAAAATGTGAGAAAGAAAGTTGTGGGAAGAAAATTTAACTTTATTGAAATAAGGCTTAAATAGATGGAGATATAAGCATACTGATGGAATAAAAGACTCAATTTTCTAAATATGAATTTACTCTAGGTTCTCTATAGTTTATATTTAATTCTAATCAAAATTCCACCAGGTGTTTTTAAAATTTTGATATTCTTAATTTTAAAATTTTACAAGGAAGAGTAAAGGGCCAGGAAAAGGCTAAAAGATGATGTGGAAAACTTTCCTTATCTAATTTCAGTATTCATTTAGCTCTCTCTGATCTCAAGATTCATATAGCTGTAGAATTAAGATATTGGCACAGGGATAGACAAATTGAACATGCAGAGACAGACCCATTTATTTGTAACTGAAGTGCATTATTAATTAGTGGGGAAAGGGTGGACTGACTGCTCAATAAAACGTACTGGGTTAATTGGTTATCCATATACAAAAAGTTATATCCCTACCTCACATCATAGAGAAAAATCAATTCCAGACAGGTTAAGGACTTAAATGTGAATGGAAGGTATTTGAAATTTTTACAGAAAAATATAGAATACTATCCTCATAAGCAAAAGTAGGGAAGGACTTCCTAAACGATACAAACCATAAAGATGGATTCAACTATAAAACTTTTTAGAAACAATTCAAATGCAACTGTACTAACCACGGTTCTCCAGAGAAACAGAAGCCATACGATGTATATAGAGAGATAGAGAGAAAGAGATTTATTTTAAGAAATTAGCTCGTATGATTTTGGAGGCTGTCAAGTCCAAAACCTGCAGGTTGAGCTGGCAGGCTGAAAAGGGTAGGGTGCTGCAGAGTATAAATACAGTAGACCCCTCACCCCCCTTTATCTGCAGGGATATGTTCCAAGACTCCCAGTGGATGCCCGAAACCACAGATAGTACCAAACTCTATATATACTATGTTTTTTCCTATACATACAATACCTATGATAGTTTAATTTATAAATTTATAAATTAGGCACATTAAGAGATTAACAACAATAACTAATAATAAAATAAAACAATTACAGCAATATACTGTAAAGAAGTTATGTAAATTGCTCTGAGGCCATTATTGAGCAAAACAAAGTTTACTTGAAAACAAGCATTGTGACACTGGCAATTGACATGTAACTGACATGGCTACTAAGTAACTAATGGGTGAGGAGTGTATGCTGCACTGGACAAACGGATGATTCACTTTCAGTTGGGATGGAGCAGGATGATGTGAGATCTCATCATGCGAGGCAGAATGGCGCACAATTTAAAACGTATGAACTATGTATTTCTGGAACTTTCCATTTAATATGTTCTGACTTTCGTTGACCACAGGTAACTGAAACCACAGAAAGCAAAACAAGGATAAGGGAGGACGACCGTAATCTTTAATGGGAACTGGGACACCTCTTTGCACATCCACTATTCACCGGATACTACTCTAGGAAACTTACATGCAAATTGCTCCTCCACGCTCAGGGTAACCTTGCTGGGGATAATGGTGCTGCTGTAGGAAAAAGAGTTGTTTGTGCCTCTGCATAGCATACCCGTGTATCTGTACACAGTAGGGTGGTTCCTGCTCTGGACCTTATGCTCTGTATGCTCAGGTTCAAGCTCAGGGCAAAGATGTCTTTGCACACACATCTTTGAGGCTGAACTGGCGGAGACTCAGCCAGGAGGCAGGCCATTAATGAGGGCAGTTTATCTTCTGTGCCCACTCACTTACACATCTGGGAAATTTGCCTACCTCCTGGCTGGGTTCAGAGCACCAGTTCTGCTAAGTCTCTTGGCTTAGCTGATAACTAAGGTGTTAGCTGATGAGTGCAGTGTTCTCAGATAAGAATGTAAGGTATTGTACGTGAGGACGTATGGAAAGAGGCAACATTGGGGCAGACAGGGAAAGGAAGGGAAGGCAGTGCTAGCTGCAGGCCACTTGGGTTTGAGTTCTGATTCTGCCCCCTAATAACTGTGATGAGGAAGCCATTCAATCTCTCTGATGAAAATGGTGATGAAACGCCTACCTCATAATGCAAGGAAAAGACTTAACACATATCAAATATCCCTTTCCTCTTTCTATACCTTTCCCTGTTAGGGATACTTTACAAAGCCTCGAGGAGACGTTATAATAAATAGTCAGGAAAGCTGATGCTGGCATGCATACTGTGAGCAGGTTATTGAAAACCGGTTGTTTTCTCATGTCGTGCCACTTGGAAAATCTACCTTTTCTGCCTCCACTCAAGGCTGCCCCTCACTTTGAGAGCCAGGTCAGGAGGGAGAACACTGAGATGAAAGTCTCTCCTTACAGCACTTTGGTGCTCTTCACGGGGATGTTAGGGGGCCCAGAGATGCCCTGCGTGTTAGTTTCCTTACAGTGAATTATAGTGAATTGAACTGAATTGAATTGAATGGAAAATAACAGTGAATTGAACTGAACCGCAAATCTATCATTTACCAACCAGCACCTAGATGGCAGGCAGTCAGCTGTACTTGACAAATGTTCTTTCATTTAGTTCTCACAGCAGCCTCTACAAGGTGTTACTATTAAAATGAAAAACCTGAGGCTTGGGCTGCTTAGGTGAATTGACAGTCAGATGGCTGAGAAGTAGTGGACTTGAACAGAGCCCACTGTGATGCGAGAACCTGTGCCCCTTCCACCGTCTCCATGGGCTCTCGGTGCTCTCCCAGGTGGGAATGGCTACCTCTTAGGAGAGCTCAGAGACAGCACAGCTCTCATCACTTTGAAGCCTGTCACAGGAGTCTAACTTGCAGTGAGCTCCCAGGGGCAGTTAATGATATAGGTCCCTCTTCCAAGCTCCATGCACTCCATTCTACACTGAGAGTCATGGCAGGACTGGCTGTCCCCAAGGCCAAGGATGCCCTGTGCTATCAGGGACTGTGTGTACTGGGGAGAGGAGCAGCTATAGGTGCCCCTCCCTGAGCTCTTCCTGGGACTCCACCCAGCATGCTGCCTCAGTGACCCTGCATGACCTTGTCTCCTCTGAGAGCTCCTGTGCCAGACCAGCAGACATGGTCCTTGGGCTTGCATGAGAGAAACAAGACAATCACAATGAACAGAGCTATCCCTTCCCCACTGCCCCCAAAAGAGAGGCCCTTTGGAAACTACAGCCATCTCTGTATTCTAAGGCCGAGGACAAAACCTGGGTTTGGGAAGGCTCTTGGTTTAGAAGGAACCATTTGGGGACCTATTTTGCTCTTGCAGATAAAAGTCAAAGAACTTAACCTGAAGTTAGGTAGTCACCCTAAGGTTTTATCTCAGTGCTTCAAACTGAGACGTGAAGTGACCTATTTAATAATGCATGTGGGTGTCTACTGTGGGCAGGAGGCAGATCTGGGGCTTCCTCTGGTTGATGTAGAGAGAAAGGAGGAGAAGATGAAAGAAGGGACTCCTCTTGAATTCAAGAGTCTCCCCTTCCCTCTTCAGAGTCTACCATACCCACAGTACTAGAAATAAAATTCTGAGTGATATGTAGAGGAAACTATTACAACCCTATGCATTGTTACTAAACATGGAGCCTATGCTACAGTTGGTTGTGATCCAGAAAACAATAACCTTTTCCTGGGGTGCCTGTTGGCAATTTCCATTAAGTCCTTCTGTATGCTGAAACATCCAAATAGCTCTGCTTTTAAGACTCCTAGACTATAACCTAAATAATTAGAATTTGACCACCAAATCTCTGCATCTGATTGCCCTTTCGACACCTTCAAGTATCTGTCTCCCAATCCCCTCAAATTCAACCTACCCCAATTTATCTCATTATTTCCCCATTCACTCCTCACCTACACACACTGACAGCTGCTCCAGGCTCAATGAACCACTCAGTTAGGAGTTCATTTTCTGTGCTCAGTAAGACTCTGTGCTTGCCTAATCTTGTTTTTTAGCTTGTCATCTTGTCTGTATCCCTGGTCTCTGTCCTCAGCCAGATCTAATAGGCAGAGATTGTGTCTATCTGGGTCATCTTTGTATCCTCAGCCTGAGAGCATTTGAGGTATATAAGGGTACTCATCCTTTAGGACTCAGCTCAAGTGTTCCATCCAGTGGGAATTCTTCCCCAAGAGCCCATCTGCCATCACCACCATCACACTGTCATCAGCAGCAGCAGCATTATTACCATCTCCATGGCAAATTATTAGCACCACCGTCACCACCATCACCATGGTCGCCAGGATCACCTATCTCATTTTGATCACCACCATATCATTTCTACCTTCCTTACTACAATGAGTACTACCACTACCATCACCACTACCCACCACCACACCGTCACCATCATCAGTACCATCTCTGCTACCATCCTTACTATAAACATTAATACCACCAAACCATCACCTTTACCATGATTTCTACCATCCTGACTATAATTGTCATTACCACTACCACCAGCAGCAACCATCATTACTACATCCTCGTGGTAAATCATTACCACACCACTACCACTGTCATCATGACCACCACAATCACCAATCTCACTGTCACCATCATTAGCACCATCAGTACTACCATCATTATAAGGCCATCACCACCATCATTATTCCTACCATCACTACCACCACCACCACCACCATCTCCTAGAGATAGGTGTCCCTGCACTGTGCTCCCAAAGCCTGTTACACACATTTTTCATACTGTTTGATAATCACCTATGTATATGTTTCTCTCTCCCACTGAGGGGTGGCCTCCTCAAGAGCAAGGACTGCAACTCATTCATTTATGTATCTCCTGTACTTCACACAGCACCTGGCACATAAAGTGCTGAATCAATATTAGCTGAGTGCATGAATGAATAAGTGAATGAATGAATGAACGAAGAATACTATAAATAATAATCACTAACAATCATGTACATTATTTCACTTAAGCCTTACGATAATCCTATGAAGTGCATTTACTATCCCTATTTTAACAACGAGGAATCTAAGGTTAAGTAACTTGCCCAAGGTCACATGGTTAGGAAATGACAGAGCCAGTATGTGTGCCTACATTGTCAGATGCCAGGGCCATTGTGACTAATTACAATACGATATTTTGCCCAGCTTTCCCTCTCCTGTGAGATGGGATTAAAGAGGGAAAGCATTCACCTCAGGGAACCTGGCACTCCTCAGAATGTGGAGCATTGTTTTATTATCAGCCCAGCATCACCTGGGACCTGACTTGGCACTTAGCTACTCTGAGTGGGGCTGTGTCTCTGTGCATGACCCCTTTAAGACATGTCCCCAGTTCTCAGGGGACATTTTCAGCTATGAGTTAAAGGGTGATTGTTTATGCGTGTTTCTAATGAGCTTCCTATCTTAGAAGGGGAAAACAAAGGCTATCTAATAAACACAGTTGACATGCAAGGCTTGAAATATCACAAACTCCTAAGAGAGGAAAAGCAATTGTGTGTGAGGGTGTGCAAACTCACATGGGGCTGTATAATAGAAGGAAGTTCTCAAGAAGTCTGTGTATTTGCCAGGAATGCATCATGTGCTGCCACAAAGCTGGGCTCCTGCCACACCTACCCCGGCATTCCCCCTGACACTTGCCTTGGTTTAGTGGCTGGAAACCCACTGCTCCAGAATGGGATATAACAGTGGTGACACATTCAAAACATCCTCTCTGCATTCCAGGTGCTGCTGACGAGGGTGTGTATGTGGCGTGTGTCTACTTCTTCAAGCCAAGAAATGTCCCAAAGGGTCCACAATGACCTGGTCCACCCCCACAGCTTTGTTTCCTTTGAGGGTCTCCTGGAAGGCCATGACCCCTGGTGCTCTCCACTCTCAGAAACTTGACTGCTGCTCAGCCGGCTCTATAAGCCACAACCAACAGCATCTTTTGTATTTGTTAGCATTTAGTATTTATTTTGTGCAATGCATGGCACCATTTTCCCACATTGTCCCAAGTGATACTCATGACAACTCAATAAACCAATTACATTTGCATCCCTATTTTATTGACAAGTAACCAAGGCTGGAGAACTAAACACGACATTAGAGATGATATGCGATCAGTGATGAAACCAGATTTCAACCCAGGCCTTCAGACTTCAGAGACTGTGGTCTTAACCACTTAGCTACACTGCCTCCCCAAAGACTAATTATTGAGCCCTTCAAGAGAGAACTCCTGGTACACATAAAAGGGGAACTTTTGGAGACTTCTGTTTTTCTGATTTGAGCAGGAAAACATGCACACATTAAATGGAAGTGCAAACTTTACAAGTAGCTCCCACGCATTTCGTTAAAGTTGCCGTGTGCGTAGCATTTCTCCTCACGGGGCTGTAGCTCCATCAGGACAGGATTGTGTGTGATGTTATTTTGCATCTCCCATACCTAGCAAAGTGCCTGAAATCTAACAGGTGATGTGTTTCAAAGAAGGCAGTGAGGATAACCATAATAATGGTACTGTATTCTGGGCCTGCTTGATCTTTCCAGCCTGGTTCCCCACAGCTCTCCTTCAGGTAGTGTGTGCTCCAGCCAAGCTGACCTTCTCTCCCAGTGGCCGAAACACACCATGTTTTCACACCTCTGTGCCTTTGCCCACAATGTGGCCTCCACCTGGAATGCCATCCTCTGCTTTCCCATGCTTCCTTCAAGGCCCATCTCAAATGCCACCTCCTCAGTGAGGACTTTCAGCTAGATTCCATCTCCCCTCTCTCTGAACTCCCTTAGTTCCTGTTCATTCCTTCCTTTCCTCTCCCCTCCTTCGTCTCAGAGGCTTAATGTGATGCTGAAGGGAGATAATATTCTAGAAAGCTCTTTGTAAGCCAGGAGGCACTATCCAAACATGAGGGCCTATGAAGGCTCATATCTCATCGACTAAGGAATAAGATTGTCAGTGGTGTCAGGTTCAACATTGCCCAGTACAGGACCTCACACACCCAAGGCACAAGGAGCCTTTGCTGAAAGGCTGTCTGCAGACTTCTCTCCCTCTTCCTTGGAGCCACGTTTATCCCCCTTCCAATCAGGTTGAGGTGATTTTTCTCAGCTCAAAGGAAATTCTAACTAGAAATGTATTGAAAAACCGTGGACAAGGAGAAAATGGAAATATCTACTAAACACCTCCGACTAAAGACTCATATACCACAGTGATTCTCAACTCTAGTATATCTAATATCCCCTTTTTGGAACAAATATTGTGTAACTCTCTTTCCTATTGTACAATGAAGCGCATAGGTGATGTAATGACACCAGATTGGCTGACTGCTCACCAAAACTGCATCCTCCTCTCTCTGGGTTCACTGAACTGGATTTCCCAGCCGCCCTTACAGTGAGGTGCTGCCACGTGACTGAGTTTTAGCCAATGGATTTGGAGTTCCATCTCCAGGCCTGAGCCCGTGAAAACCTCCATCTAGCAAAATCTAGGTCTTTCCAGATGACTTTAAGAAGTCATGGCTTAAAGATTGACAGAATCTGACGGTGTGGATTTCAGCTGCCGAAAAGACATGACGTAAGGGAGAAATCAACTTCTATTGTGCAAGCCACTGAGATTTGGCAGTTTATTTTCTATAGCACTAGCGTTGTCTTAACTAATGCAATGGTTACATATCCACACAATAGCTATGTATCTAGCACACTTCCATACAGCTATGGCTCCTAACCCTGAATAGATATTGTATTTTAGTAGCAGTAAAGAGAAGCTAAGTAGAAAGAAGTCCAGGCCTAAAATCAAGAGATGTGGGTTCCAGTCTGGGCTCTGCCACTAAATAGTTGAGAGATAGGAGTCAAGTTCATTCCCCTCTCTGGGCCTCAGTTTCTATGACTGTAAAACAAAGGGTTGAAGAGATTATCTTTAAGATCCCATCCAGCTATAGTATTCCAGGATCCACTGTCAGCTCCGTGGAGCCAGAGGCCCACTATCATGTCCCCACTGTCTGCCCAGCATGGAACACAGTGTCTAAGGTGCACAGGTGCTCAAGAAACACTTTTTGAATGAGAGAATAATTCTGCAATTTACACAACTCATGACTTTATACCTTACCCCCTTACAGTTGCCAAATATCAACCAGTCATATGAAGTAGCAAATTCTTTCTTCTTGTGTAACAGGGAGCATTGATGGTACCCTTTCAGAACTTTATTCCACCCTTCTCTCTGCCTTTTTCCCCTCTCACCAGCACACACATGCATACATACCCCTTCCACTAAATAAGCCCGAGACCCCAGGACCTTCCATAAACTCCTACTTTTCTGTTCTTGCACATTCTGCTTCCATACCCTCCAGCCCCTGCCTGCGATCTGCCAAGCTCTGCTGTGTCATTTCTCTCTCCAAGTACTAACTAAAAGGCTAACTCTTTTAAGATGGATGGAAATTACAGCCTGCAGTTAGCACATTTTCCCAACATATTGCCTAAACCACTACAGTGTAGTGGGGCCAGGAACAAGTGCTAGTAAAGTTAACACCATTTGTTAAACAGGAGAAACCACTCCGAGCTGAGCAAATGCAGCACCACGTGGAAGGAGGATCCATCTTCCTCCTTCCCTCAATTGGAGATCCCTCAATCAGTCTTTAATGAGGAATGGCACTTGCCTCCAAAAGCCAAATATATGTATCACAAACAGAGGAGAACTCCAGTTTTAAGGTCTGTGAGCTGTGTAACCTTGAGTTAGTCAAACGACCTCTCTGAATCCCAGTTTCCAAACTATAAAATAATGAAAACCTGTCTGATAAACCTTACAGGACTGTTATACTCACACACACACACACACACACACACACACACACACACACACACACAGGATCTGATCTAATGTGCTAATATGTGTAAAAGTGTTTTCTAAATCAGAAAAGCTCTAGCCTTTAGGTTATTACTTGACAGTTTTCTCTTTGTATCTTTCTCCGGGTCTTTTCTTTCTTTTTCCTTTCTTCCTTTTCTTTTCTTTTTTCTTGGTTTTCCTCCCTCCCAGGCTCAGCGTCCAGCCGGGGATGCAGGCATTAAACAGAACTGCAGTGCCGTGCGTCACTGCATGGCACACGGTGTTCAGTGGAGGGGATGGTGTCCCCATGACTCTCATGCACTCCTCTCACCAAGCCCTCAGTGTAGAGCTGTGTCGGCCAAGCAGAAGGGGCACCTTTATCTGGTTTGAACAAAGGTGATGCTGGCTTGTACATCAGCCTTCAAAAGTCGCTCCTGCTGTGCTGATAAATCGGGTCTCTGAATCCACTAGGCTGAAGGCCAGAGAGCAGAATGTGGCAAATCCACAAAAGTTAATGCCTCTCTGTGAAGCCTGCCAGTAGACAGTTAGCTGCAAGAGCTCTCCACCACCAAACATCTTGTGTATAAAGTAGCACAAGGATACATAGCCTCCGTTACAGGGCAGCTCCCACCAAAATAGGATGATGAATGTTCTTTACTGAAATACACCTAAATTACCAAAAGTAAGTCGCTTTCAAACCCAACATTTATCCTTAAAATGGTAGTTTTCTGTATCCTTTGTATATATTGTTGTTCTTATAAATTATTTGAAACAAAACATGATTCAGCTGTCAAAAAGAAAAACTTTGGAACCCTCTGCTCTATAATAATCCATCTCATTTGAAGTCAGATCATCTTCCCCAGAACTATGATGGTGCAACTCAGGTGGAACTATATTATTATGTGTCTGTGACACCGTGGGGACTCAAGCAATCTTACCACGGAAACTTCTTCTTCCTTTTTAATGAAGCATAGCACAGAAAGAGCATTTCATCACATGTGAAAGGGACACTGTTGGGCCTAGGATTTTACAAGCTAGTAAGTTAGCCTGTTACTGTTTCACGGATGCTGGGTCAAAGATGAAAGATGTTATTACTCACAGCACAGCGAGCAGCATGAGGAGTGGCACGTTTGCATCATTTTCTCTAGCCCCCAAGTTCCACATGGCAACGTAATATGGCCCAGATAGATGATTCACATAGAGTGACTGCCTCACGGTTGAGGAACACTGAACATAGGGAATCTACCACTTTTATAGCAAGCAGCAAGCCTGTTTGCAATTTGTCTTGAAGGGAGATATTACCTCATCCCTCAGGGGTGCTCACTGCAAACACAACTCTGAACTTTGGCCCAGGTAAAGAGAGATCAGGGCCTTGCATTCTTGGCACACCCACAAAGACATAGAGGAATGTAACGATTCTGAGATTTCTATTGCCCAGAGAAACAAACAGTATAGAATTTAGAATAGACATTAAGGGCAGCTCTTTAAATTAAAAAGTCAGTTTCTCCTGAATATCGCCCCTGATCCTCCTAAGTTGATTTGGATCTGCCTTCTCAGAGAATAGAACACTTCACCTCCTGACTGAGCTGTAATTGTCAATCTACTTACCCCTACACAGCAACCCCTACCTACATATATGGGCCATATCTTTGAATGTGCCATGATTCAGAGCACCTAACACAGTATCAGGGTATACTATGTGCATGTGCTTAATAATTGTCTGTTGAAAGAATTAGTGATTTAGACTACCTTATTTTAATAGGTAGAAGACTATTCCACCCTACTCCCTCAGTTATATCAGAATTTAGGAAACTACCATCAATGGCATCACTATGCAACTCTATGAGGACACCAGGCTGGAAAGAGCCAGCATGCATTTGGAGACTACCTGAAGGCGTTTTAGCCCTCCATCAAAAGCCCCTCCACTAACCAAGCGCACACTGGCGACCAATGCACACCATCTGTTCTGCTGATCTCTGCTGATTGAAAAGGTGACTAGAAACAGGGAGAGGCATCTTGAGCAGGAATGAAAACCAACTACTGAATTCTTATCTCCAGCACTGGCCATTTCCAACTGGGAGAAACTGGGAGTTTCAGGACAGCCTATTTGGAGTATCTGTTTTTTAGGCATATAAAAGATCATCTGGTTATTTTTCCAGGAAAAAAGAAAGGAAATTATGGGCTGGAGTAAAGGACCTCATTTCCAGCAGAGTTCCTTTCCATGTAACTACACTATTCCAGCCTTGAGATCCTATTTTATTAAATGTCCTCCATGTCATGTTCCAGGGAAAGAGGATTAATTAAAGCTAGTTCTCCTGGCTTTCCACAGCAATCATTCTCCCAGGACATGCATGACCCAGGGCCCTTTTCCCTCCCAACAATATCTGTCCTCCCAATCTCACTAGGAAATCCAGGCCAGCTGGATTCAAGCTCCTTTATCTGCTGCAATAATGAGTCTCCCAGCATGCCATGGGGCCCCACTCTACCAGCCCTCAGGTTACAATGCCAAGTGGAATAATAAATAGTTGCCATGTGGGGCCGAACTGACACCCTTGAAAAGGAAGAACAAACACAATGACTTACCAAAAATATACATGTGCCTCAACTTTAGATTTCTCATTCCCAAGCCAGCCTACCAGATACACACAATTCCCACTCCTTTCAAGGAAGGTGACATTAGGTGAATAGTCTTTCAGGCCAAGTCCTTAATTGTTTCTTTAATATCAGTATTTTATTTTTATAATTCTGATGGATCT
This sequence comes from Rhinolophus sinicus, assembly GCF_057876585.1. Classification (NCBI taxonomy): domain Eukaryota; kingdom Metazoa; phylum Chordata; class Mammalia; order Chiroptera; family Rhinolophidae; genus Rhinolophus; species Rhinolophus sinicus. Next base: position 16,632,742 of record NC_142501.1, read on the forward strand.
GATGTCAACTCATTGTGATAGGAGGGGACCTACTAGCTAGAGAATAAAAAGCATGGATTTAGAATCAAAAAAGGCTATGAGTTTTAATCTCCTTTTACATTCCTACTAGTTGGGGGTCTTTGGCCAAGGTGCCTTAACATTTCTGAGCTTCATTTTTCTCATTGTAAACAGGGACCAATAATATATACCGTGGGCATGTTGTGAAAATTAGAATGAAAACTCATGAAAAGTATTTAAGAAATGTTTGTGCCTTTCTCTAATGTTCTGTGACTTGATAAGGGTCAGAAGTTCCAGAGCCTAGATAGTGTTCTAATACCTAGAAAAGTCAATAATTGAGTTGAATTAAGAATATGAAAAGATAACCCACAGAATAGGAGAAAATATTTGCAACTCATAATAAGGGACTAATGTCCGGAATATGTAAAGCACCTTTACAAGTAAGTCAACAATAAAAAGACAACCCAATTGAAAAAATAGGCAAAGAATCTGAAGATACATTTCTCCAAAAAGGCTATACCAATGGCCTCATGAAAAGATCCTCATGAAAAGATGCTCAACACCATTATTCATCATGAAAATGCAAAGCCACAACTACAAGACACCACTTTACAACCCCTAGAATGTCTATAATCAAAAAGACAGATGATAACAAGGGTTGGTGAGGATATGGAGATATTGGAATCTCCATATGTTGTTGCTGGGAGTATAAAATGGTGCAGCTGCTGTGGAAAAGAGTTTGGCGGTTCCTCACGATGACCTAGCAATTTCACTCCTTGGGATAGACCCAAGAGAAACAAAGACATATGTTCCCTCAAAACTCATTCACAAATTATCAGAGCAGCATTATTCATGATAGACAAACAGTAGAAACAAACCAAATGCCCCTCGATGGATGAATGAGTAAATAAAATGTGATATATCCAGTCAATGAAATATTATTCAGCTATAGAAAGGAATGAAGTACTGACACATGCTACAACATGGATGAACATTGAAAACATCATGCTAAGTGAAAGAAGCCAGTCACAGAAGACCACATATTGTATGATTCCATTGATATGAAATGTCCGCAAAAAGCAAAGCTATAGAAGCAGAAAATAGCTTAGTGGTTGCCTTGGGCTGCAGGGGGAGGGAGAGAGGATGGGAGAGACCGCTAGTGAATATAGCACTTCTTTTGGGGGTGATAAAAATCTTCTAAAATTAAATAGTGGTGATGGAAGAACAACTCTGTAAATATACTAAAAACCACCAAAACTGTACATTTTAAACAGTTGAATTTTATGATATGCAAATTATATTTCAATAAAACTCTTTTAAAAGATTGAACTTATCCCACAGGTATATAAAATACAGCAGAGGGAATATAGTCAATTATATTGTAATAACTATGTATAGTGTCAGGTGGGTACTAGACTTACCAAGGGAATCACTCTGTAAATTATATAAATGTTTAACCACTATGTTGTACACCTAAAACTAATATAAAATAATACTGCATGTTAACGTTAATTGAAAAATAACAAAAATAAATTATAAAAAAAAAAAAAAAAAAAAAAAAAACAGAACTTACCCGATGGAACCAGGACTCCATTCTCCCCATCAAGGAGACCAGAACCATTGTCAGGAAAAAGGTTTGCCATTCCTAAAACCTGGGAAAGTAACCTTAGTTTCCTCTGATTTGGACCCAAGATGGCAACTAGGTCCTGGACCCAAACCCATGTTTGTACAACAGAGGGGTGTCTACAAACCAATATGAAAGTCACGGGGGAGAACGCGATGTGCAGTGTCAGCTCACGTGACTCAACTGCGCAGACTCCCAAGCAGTTCTCAGCCACGCTGGAGGCAGAAACCCCTGACTCTGTGGGGTTTTCAGTCACATCAGTAACTACAGGCAAACATGATTATACCCTAAGAGTACATATTTTTTTAATTTCGTCATTGTAAATGTATATTGTCAAGTCAGGAGAGATGAAATGATTTCATCTAAAAGTGTGTTAGCTTGATTAAACCTTTTGAATGTGTGGGGACCTCCATTTGTACTCTTACCCCAGTCCCTGAACATGTTAAGGCAGACCTGTGCGCTGTACAAATCAGTGGCTGAGCTGGGACTACCATGCAGAGGGTGTGAGTCCCATTTGTCACTTCCCCCGTGCAAGCTGCCACCCTAGGTCACGTTACCTTGCTCTTCTAGCACTTAGATTTTATCAGTCCCTCCAAACTGGGCTTTCTATTTCCTCCTCTGGCCACCACTACCCCGCAGTCTGTTCTCCACCAGTGATCCTTTTAAAACATAAGCCAGATAGCACTCTTCTACTCAATGCCCTGCAATGGCTGAACGCCAGAGTCGTCCCAGTGGTGTCAGAAGGAGGTGCCTAGCCTTCCCGAGCCCTCCCTTCACCTCCTCTCCCACACGTGCCTGCTCACTCACTCACTCCACACTGGGCTCCCTGATAGTCTCCAGGGCCTTGGAATTTGCTGTTCGCTCGGCTTTTAATTCTCTTCCCCCAGATAGCTACATGGCCTGCTCCCTCACTGACTCCAAGTCCTTCCATAAATATCTTCTTAGTGAGAACTGCCCTGACCACCTATTTAGAATCAAACTCTAGCACCCCCTCCTCCTCTCCTGCTTGATTTTTCTTCATACGACTTACCGTCACCTATCACACTATACACTTTACAGGTTTATTTTCATCTGTCTCCCCCTTTGGCATGGAAGTTCCATGAAGCAGGTAGTCCCATGAGGGCTGATCTGTTCACTGCTGCATCCACAGCACCTAGAACAGTGCCTGGCACAGAACTGAGGGTCAAAAAAATCTTCATGGAATGAATGATGCTTTGCCTCAAAGGTAACAGCTGCAACATGTAAGGGCTGTACCGAGATTAAAAACCAGCTAAATTCAGACTCGTTTCAAGGCTGAGCAAACAAACAGAGGGAGAGATTCTGGAAGGCAAGCAGGCAGGGGAAGTGCCCAGCAATTTCAAATGCCACAGAGCAGGGGAGCAAGATAAGCACTGAAAAGTGAGGTTCAAAAGATGAACACGAGGATCTGGCTTGAAGATTTCCCTGTGAAAACGCACTGCAAAAATACTAAGTGATATTTTGGTTGTCGTGAGTATTAATCACTAATTAAGTTTATTGTTAATTTTTCTAGTGAGAAGACCTGAGCAACCTAATAATAATAGCAATGAGTGGTGTTACCCTTACATCACTTTTTCCATCTTTCTATAAACAGTCTCAGAATGCCCAGCTATACGGTGATGCTGGGGAATTGGCTTCAATCATAGGCTGCACCTCTTATTATGGTACCTTGTAAAATATTTACCTTTTGTGATCGCTGATAAGAGTGACTAGGAACATTTGGGGACACAATGTTAGATGTTTTGTCCCCCTTGGGTTCCTGTAGTAGCATCATATCATGATTTCAGAAAGGGTTAACCTAGAGTCATAAAGCACCCTGGTTGAAAAATCATTAAAGAATAATTGAGACGCTCCTGTGTGTCAGGAACTAATTAATCTAGCTGCTTTCTGCTTTCACACCATAGATAATGTAATTTTCAGAACAAGCTAATGAGGAGATTATTATTCCAGTGTATGGCAGATCACGCCCTGAATTCACACAGCCTGGGTTTTCATTCCAGTTCTGCGACTTACCAACCATGTGGCCTCCAACGTGTTTTTAACCTCTCGGAGCCTCATAATAATAGCACTATCTCAAAAGAATAGAGGGAGGATTAAAACAAAATAATATGTGTAAAGTTCTCAACATAGTAAGGAGCCCACAATAAGCTCTCAGAGATATTTTGTTCCAGCAATTAGTGGGGGAAAAAAAAAAAAAGAACCTGAAAAGGCCTAGGTAAGTAATCTGCCCAATGTATTCTATCTAGTAAGTGAGAGAGTCAAGATTTGAATCCAGCTCTTCCACGCCCTGATGTATAATTCTTTCCCCATCTCATCACAGTTATGTCACACATTTTCTAGTGACAGGGATGTGTCTTTGTTGAATGCAAAAGTTACACAGCAAGTTGACAGGCTCTTCAGCTCATGATGATGTCCTCTGGGACCTCTATTGGACTAGCAAATCCAAAAGGGCTCACTCAGGTGTCTGATGCCTTGGCAGGGGTAGTGGAATGCCAGGCTTACCGGGGATGCTGGGACAGCCACACAATATAGCACTGTCATCCACTGCGATTCTTCAGGAGAAGTCCTTTGTACAGAACACACTCACATGTACACCATCATCCGTGTTTGCTTTATGGTAAGTACCTAAGATGTCAGTTCCTTGAAATCAAGAACTAATCTGCCTTGTTCATTGCCAGACTCCAGAGCTGTACCTGGGACATGGATGAGCTCAGTAAATATTTGTGGATAAAGGTAAAGAAGGGAGAGTGGGAAGAAGGAAAGAAGGAGTAGAGGCTTGAAGAGGGAGAGAAGGCATGAGGAAAGTCCGCCCAGGAGTATATGTTGGGATTAAAGATGTAGAAGGAGGTGTTGCTTTGGACTATGAAACCCTGCCTCCTGTTGGTCCAGTTTCCATACAAACACATCCCAGAGAACATCCTCTCCCTCGCCTACTCCTAGAGAAAAGTAAAGGACAGTATCTCCCATTGGACTCATATTAACTGCCATCTACCTTACCATCACCACCATTTTCCATTTTATCAATGAAGCAGAGAGCACCAGAGCCCAGCCAATTACCACACAGCTTGGTTTTGCTTGTCCCTGTGGGATTTGCTCCCCAAACTCAGAATCAACTGCATCAGAATCTCTGGGGTAGAGCCTGGCATCTCTATTTCTTAAAGCTCATCAGTTGATTCTAATGAACAGCTGAGAAGCCGAGATTGAGAATGACAGCCACTTGTCTGGAGGACAGAGAACTCTTGAGAAATACACACACACACACACACACACACACACACACCACACACACACACACAACTCAAAAATTGAGTTCTTAGAGCCCGTAGTGAAGACTGTAGTTCCAATTCATCTGAGCTCCTCTTAGCATACTGAAACTATCCACCTTCTCTGCATTTCACTTTTAATTAGATTTCTACTTGTCATCTCTTTTGTTTGAAAATTCCTGGAGTTCCTGGCGGAAAAGTTTTTGTCTTCCTCCACCTCTCTAGCCCCTAAGAGCACCTGGCAGGTGCAGAGGCTCTGCCAGCTGCTGACCGCATAAGCAAGGTCTCAGGTAGCGGGTCTCGGGGAAGGCACTTCGAGTGGGGAGCTGGTCTTGCAGTAAATCCTACAAGGGTGTTTCATAGACAGCCTCTGCTTTTCTCCTCTGACTTCTTTTCCTCTGCTCTGGCTCTGCACATTCCTTCCCATTTCCTGCCTCTCTAGCAAGGTGGGGAGGACCCAATCTCTCAGCATTGGATGGTACCACCCCTGCTGAGAAGCTGCTGCTTTAAATAAATGCATCTGGCCATTTCAGACTTGCAGTGCAGACCCACCTCCATCCTTCCTACAGCTTCAGATCCATTGAATTGGCTCAAAAGGGAAGGCAAAAGCCCAGACTCACACAGAGGCAGCTGATAAGCTAAAGGGAAAAGAGAATGTCTAACTGAATGGGAGTGGTGGGAGGCAACGGGGATCCTGGCCAAAATTCCCCATCGAAGACACAAAAATCAATTTTGAATGGATTTGGACACAGTCCTGCGAGGACATTCCAATGGCGTCTAAATGCCAGCGGCAGACAAGAATATGTGTTGTTTGGCAGGACCACCGTGGGCTGCCAGGGACTGGATACCTCCAACTCATCCTGCCCACGCCCAGCCCCCGACACTCTTCCTCTTCCACTGAGACCCTCTCTGGCTGCCTGAGTCCCTGTAACGCATCACTTACTCCTCCCCGAGAAGCATGTCTACTTCTACCCTAAGAGTAGTTGTTTCTTGCACTTTCTGTTTCTTATTCAGCAGACAAAATGAGTGGAGATCTCACATTCAGGCCCATTCAAGGCCTGGTTCAGCAGGTGACCCAGGGAAAGCTTTTGGCCTTAAAGCCACGTGAAACCTAAGAAAGCAGCTGTATTCCTCTCTCCTGAGCTTCTGTATCTTGTTTCCTACAGGTTGCTGAAGAGCTGCCCTCGCTCCCACCCTCCTGTATGAACGACAGAAGCATCACTACGCAAGGGATGGCAAATGTGTTTGCTCTGCGATGTAAACTCTAATAGATTGACCATGCCTGCTAGGGCACAGCCCTCCCCAGGCTCAGTAAAAAAATCACAGTTGATTAGTGATGCCTGCCACGCGCCTGGAAAGAAGACTTGTAGAGGGTTCACCTTATTTTGATCAACCTCTAGGAGAAGATCAAGGCTCCCTATCAAGGGGTAACAGAATTCTCACCCAGAACAGGCACACAGCGGTCGACACAGGCCACCAAGGTAGGTAGTGCAGCTTGGGTGGGAGGTCAAAGCAGACAGTCCTCTTCCATGGGATGGGTAGTTCCTCTGTTTCCTTGGTAACTCAGGAAATGAGATAATGCTCTTAGTCAGGAGGCATCCTGCATCTCGGAAGACAGAGACAGGACAGAGGAAAAAGACAAGGCATGGGTGGCTCTGGGAAAGCTAGCAAAGGGAACGCTCCAGTTGCACACACCAGCTGCTCAGTCAGAAAGAAGCCAGAGAAGGTCAGGGGCTGAAGCTCCAGCGAGAAAAGACTGGCACCATCACACCACTCCTTGCACAGACATCCCTGTATCCTAAGCTGGGGGGCAGAGGGCAGCTGCGTGAGGATTCCGGGCATCGTGAGAATTGCAGTTCTTGCCCACTCCCCTGTCATAACCTTGTCAGTGAGGAAGGGTCTTATTACAAAGAAGGAAATGGAAATACGTGGGCATTTTATCTGTATTGTTGGGGGTAGGGTGCCGTATTTTCAACACATTTTTCTTACTTATGCGAATCATCCAGAAAAAAGCATGGTGTACAACCTACGAGCTGAAGAAAGCCTTGTTATGTAAGAGTCCAACCAAAACAACAAATACTTGGGAGCCACAATGAACCAGAAGTTGGCCCTGAATTTGCAAAGCAGCTCCTGTTTTATTTGTTGGTTGGCTTGCTCTTTGCTTTTTTTAAAACAAAAACAATAGCAAGAAGGCTGAACTGCAGTAACTTTGATGTTATCGAATAGCGTTGGACCTACTCCTACAACCTCCCTGCTTGTCTGTGTCTGAGTAAAAATAAAACACAAGTGTGTTATCTGGGGAAGGGAGAAAGGCATACATTCCCATTATCACATTAGCAGATTAGCCAGACTCCAAGAGCAGGCCCTGAGGAAGCAGAAACAGGATGTCCACATTGCGAGGGAGAGTGGGGGAAGAGTCAGAAAGGACCCCACAGGGAGGAAAGAGGTGGCACCTCGGTGTGGGCTCTTCTGAAAACGGGGTCAATGGGTGGTAGGCTACGTAAGGAAGGGGCAAAACTGGCCAAAGGTTCTGAAAGGGGAAGTCCATACATGCCAGTCAGTCGGCACTTTGTCTCCATCTTATTTAGAACCAACTAAGAGCCCAGTTCCTCAGCTTGTCTCTGCCACATTTCCATGTAATTATTGCTATTGAAGGTATCCTCTCTTCGGAAAAAATACACACACACCAGGGGAATTTAACCCAGTGAGACTCCATAGAGAGACCTATTTGAGTAGTTGCAGTTGCAACCTGGGGCCTTCGGACTTGGACAGACTCCTGAGGGTTCTGATGGGAGTTTGCTGATAATTTTCAGAAGGTTTTGACAAAATTTTGCTTTCCTTCCCTCAGGCATTTCCTACGTAGTGAAAGGAAAAATTCTTAGCTTCTGTATTTAGAAACTTAATACCAAAAAACATAGAAAAGGCTTTTACATGGGAAAGACAAAAAACAACCCAGAAAACCATTCTCGAGAGGCACCGCAGCTCTTTGGTCAGTCAGTCAGCAGGGTTTGTTGACCATGAGGCTGTCTGTCACCCACACAAAGCAAAGCACAGGCCGAGGAGCTGAAGGCTTGGCCCCTGAGGGCGACAAGCAAATTCCCTTCATTCAGCAGAAGTGCATTGAGTGTGTCCTATGAGCAAGGCATTGCATTGTGCTTTTCTAGAGGAAAACGAAGTCTGATAGACAAGGGCTCTAGTCTCAGAAGTATAGGAAATGGAAGCATGCGGTCGGAGTTGTGAGAGAGATTTAGAAAAAGTGCTGAAGACAATGAGTTAAGGGGAGAATGAGTGTCTAGCTGCGGTAACCAAACAAGACTGCGTGGAGGACACGGCACTTGAGTTAGAGATGGAAGAAGTGGCTTCTTGGAGTAGCTTTCAGTCAGAAAAGAGGCAGAAAGGTGAGGTGGTGAATTACAGGAGCTCTACAGCCAGAATGCCTGCGTCTCCACGGTCTCCACTGCTGACCAGCTCAGTGTGTGAGACCCTGAGACAAGTTTACTTCTGTTGCTAAGCCTCAGTCTTTCTCATCTGTGAACTAGGACCAATCCTGTCTGCCTACCTCCTAGGAATAGTAGAAAGAATTAAAGGAGGTAATTAATGAAAAATAAGGTTAAAAAAAATGAAAATGAGGTAATTAATGAAATACATGAAAAACTCTTGGTTTGGAAAGTACTCAAGAAATGGTGCCCTGTAATTCGTTTTTTAAAAGAGGGAGATTATGAGGTCTGTAAAGGATGGGTGACATGAAGTCGTGGTTGGACAGTGGGGACATGCTGGGTCACAGGTATGGGATGAGAAGTTTTGATCTGCTGCCAAAAGTTTCATGCCGAATGAGACGATGCAGAAGGACCAACTCACAGCACCCAAGTCCAACGGAGTGAAGCCATTGTGAAGACAAGGGGAGCCTCTCACAGGATGAACCAGAATTTCTTTTGGCCTTTTTAACAATTTATAATTGCTCTACTTGTAGTTAAGATTTGGGGAAGCCTATGTGCATATGTAAGAGCAAGAAACACACTAGAACAAGACTGGGAGTACACGCCACACTGCTGCCTTTTGGTGAATTCCTTCAGGAAATGGGCTCGTAGCAGGTGCGAAGCTGAGCCAGATTGGAGCCCAAGGCAAAAAGGAAAATCATTACTACTGATCCTGTCTTTGTTTAAATTTTGATATTTTGTTCATCATGGACCTTTTTGCGTTAATTCTGATTTTAAAAAAAATTAATGCATTCAAAGTTCTTTATCCTGATTACTGAGCTTCATGACACCCCTTTAAATTTTGCAGCACCCTAGTTGTAGCCCTGCTGGTATCCAGAAACAGCTCATCATTACTCTGGCTCATCAAAAACCCCAATTCCATCTTCCCTGTAGAGATGTCCATGCTACCAAGAGCCCAAGGGAAAATGATAAGGAGACTTTCCAGTTCCTTAATAACATCAGCCCGCCCATCAATGTACGTTGTCTAAGGTACTTCCTCATAATCTCAGTTGTCCTCATAGTAACTTGGTGAATGCATGAGTAGTATCTCATGTTGCAGGTAAAATATAAGGCTTTGTCTTAATAGGCAATTCACCTTTCCAAGATGATTTTGAGCAGGACCACTGTATAACTAATCTCTCTGTAACTCACAGCGTCTAGACAAGAGTCAGATGGCATGCCTTCCAACCTTGGGTCCACCATTCCCTGAATGGCTGAGTGACATTGAGCGAATTATTGAAATCTCATCTGCACGATGGACAAGAATAATTGATTTGTTATGAGAATTAAATAAAGTTATCTGTGTAAAGCCCTTAGTGTTTGGCATGGAGTAGGTGCTTAATAAATGTTAATTATTATTATTGCATGTAGTACAGCCTTCGAAATCTTCACAGAAAGGAATCGGATGCCACAGCAGGCTGTCAGGATAAACTTTTGGTATGGGGCAACTTTCAGCTGCCATCAAATCGCCTTGAGAAGGGAGTTTTCACCAAAATCTATCATCAGAAACATTACCTGAATCTTGGAAATAGACGAGATTACTGAGTGTTCTTTCAGTGAAGTGCTGGTCTTGATTTTCTACTTTCTGGGCTGGTTTACAACTCTGTGAGGGCAGAGGTTGTCTTGCAAAATTTTGTTTGGTAGAAATACAAATAATTTAAGTTTTAGGAGAGCAGCTATCCCATAGGTTGCTTTGTATGGCCCTGTTGGACTTTAAGCCAGCAATCTATTATATTGCCTTATATGCACAATTATATATAGCATAATATATAACTATATATAATATATAATTACATAATATAATATAGTATATAATTACATTAACATATACTATAATTATATTACATTCCATATTATATATAATTTTTATATCTTACATTGTATGTAATTATATTATATACTATATTATATATAACTATACATAATTCCATATATGTATATAATTACGTACATATTACATATAATTAGTTATATGTATTTAATTATATATAATTTTTATATATACATATATATGTATGTATGTGTCCCTAGCTTCTCAAATGCTCTTTGGGCATGCTTCAACATATTATTGGTTCGCTAATTAATGAGTAGAATAAAATTTTTGACGTCCATTCCTTTTGCGTTTCATGAAGCTTTTTTGTGTTTTGTTTTTAAAGTCATGCTTTTTTAACCTTTTGAAAATTATACTTTCACACCATGCACAGAGGTAAGGCTTTCTCTGAGGACTCAAACAAGGCCTTGAAGGAAGCCATGTGATTTCTGGCTGAACAAAAACCTCCCAGCAACACCTTTTAAACTAGAGCTGGCCACAGAGCAGCCCTGAAGCTGGCCCCCAGCCTCGGGCACAGACGTGGGAGCCCTAGGACTTCACTCCCAAGCTAGGTGGCCTGGGCCACTGCAGATCTTTCTCCTGCTTCCAAACAAGGTTCCAGGTCAGAGCAGAGGCTGGGCCAGCCCCCTGGGGTTTACCAATTATTTGGCAAAGTGCAGAGATAACATGCCGTGCAAATTTCCTCACATTGTTCTGCCAAGCTCTAAGTGCTCCCAGATGGAACAATGTAGACCTAAGTGACAAGAAAACAATGGAGTACCTGAATCTCCCCTTACACCCATCCCAAGCATGACCTCCCAACCACTTAAGATGGATGGGACTTGGTCTCACCTTCTCATTCTGCTGCTTGCTGGCAAATGCTAGAATTAGAAAGTTTTTGACCTCCTTCAGAATAATCCCCTCCTACTGGGGTCAGAAGAAAACCTTAGTGTTGCCCAAGGAGCTTGTGGAAATGGGCAGCTGCCTTTGCCTATGACTCTTGTGGTGTTCAGTGCTGAGCTTTAGAGGGGAGTGGCACATTCTGGTAGCCTCTTCCCTCAGCCCAGCCCTCAGCCTGCTGGTGGAGATGAATGGGACAGATTCAAGATGCATTTTGGTAGAATTCTCAGAACTTGATGATAAATTGGATATGATGGATTAGGGAAAGGGAGAAATTCAGGTTGTATCAGTCGGTTCTCCAGACAAACAGAACCAATAGGATAAACAGAGACATGGACATGGATGTATACATATATAGATATATACAGATAATGTAGAAAGGAATTTATTATAAGGTATTGCTCATGCAATTATGGAAGCTAAGAAATCCCACAATCTGCCATGTCCATGCTGGAGCCCCAGGAAAGTTGGTGATGCAGTTCGAAGGCCTGAGAGCCAGAGAGCCAGTGGTATAGTTTCCAGTCCAAGTCTGAAGGCCTGAGGACCAGGAGTGCCACGGGCAGGAGTAGATCGGTGTTCCAGCTAAAGAAATCAAGCAGAGAGCTAATGCAACCTTCCTCCATCTTCTGTTCCATTCAGACCCTCAATGGATGGGCCAATACCCACCATATTAGGGAGCGCCATCTGCTTTACTCAATCCACCAATTCAAATGCTGATCTCTGGAAACATCCTCACAAACAAGGCCAGAAGTAATATTTAACTAGATATCTGGGCATCCTTTGGCCCAGCCAAGTTAGCACATAAAATTTACTATCACAAAGATGGAACCTAGGTTTGTAGTTTAAGTAACGGGGTGCAAGGAAGTGTCATTTACTTAAATGGAGAAAGATAGAAGCCATAGATTTGGAGGTAAGAAAACCAAAAGAGAAGAAAAGCTACTCCTGTTGCATTTGGGAGCCTTTGGTACAACGTGGGTAGAATCACACAGAGGGCAATCAGAGTCATCTCGTCAACCCAGTTTTACTTAGCAGCCCTTTTTCAGCTACTAAAATCTTTGCATTGTTGAAGATCCATTTGCTCTTTCCCTCACCTCATAGGCAGCTGAGGGCCACAGTTGTGTTTACAATTGTACAGTTAGCACATATTTCATCAAATCTCCTCTATTCTCCTGGTAGTTGGCACATTTATAAAGGATGCAATCTGTGCCCTATGCCTGGTGATATCAACCTCTTTGGATGATGTAGTATAGCACTTTGCTTTAATCAATTTCTTTTGTCCTGACTGCTCTGTTTGAGTCTCCATACTTATTTGCACTAAAGATTAAATTGTTTTAAAATGTAGTATCATAATTGCCATTCAAGAGCAAAGTCTTAATTGTGCTCTGTGCAATGACTTGATGAAAACAAGTAAACAGCCATATTATATAGAGTAATTGATGAAGGTCAAATTTTATTCATTTTAATGGGATTTGGTGGTTGTTTTTTGTTTGGGTCTTTGGTTTGTTTTTTTTGTTTTGTTTTGTTTTTCTGTTTTGTTTTTTTTTAGCAGAATAGAGATCAATTTGAGGGCTTGCAATGAAAAGAATTTTTCCCACTAAAAGTAATAGTGTGTTTCAATATTGGATGATCTGCCCTATTATTAAGGATTTTAAGAAAAGAATTGCTCTTATAATGTGAAGAGAACAGTATTGGTTGTCAGAGAGTGTCAGTAAGGACAACCTTGGGTCAGATCCCCCAGGGTCTGTCCCACCCCTGCTGGCAGGGCTAGCTACTGTGTTTCCCCAAAAATAAGACCTAGCCGGACAATCAGCTCTAATGCGTCTTTTGGAGCAAAAATTAATATAAGACCCGGTCTTATTTTACTACGATATAAGACCCAGTCTTATGTAATATAATATAAAATAAGACTGGGTCTTATATTAATTTTTACTCCAAAAGACGCATTAGAGCTGCTTGTCCAGCTAGGTCTTATTTTCGGGGAAACAGGGTAGGACCAACTGCTCTCCCCACTTCCTATTGAAGATACCATGTGAAATCCCAAAATACTGAGCCTCATGACAGCTGTGCCTTGTTAGCCATGACTCCAATTCTGTCCCTGGATTATAAGTTCCCAGGAACCTAGTGGCAAGGACTGGGGCTGAGGACCATGGCTCTTTCTAAACACTTAGTACAGTGTCAGTAAATGCCAGCTGTTAATCATGCAAAAGAAGGAGGGGGAAAGTTACATATTTAGATGCAAAGGTAGATACGAATGGCACAAATATATATGAATAGAAAAAAGACTAAGGGAAATAAAAACAAAATATTGGCAAAAGTTATCTCTGTGTAATAGGAGGGCACTTCATTTTTCATATTCTTAGTTTTTGCTTGTCAATATTTTCAACAAACCTTTCTTCATTCAACAAACATCTTTGGCATGCTTACCACACATTAGGCATCATGCGAGGCCCTGGAGGATATAAAGGTGATTGGAAGGATATAAAGGATACCAGGCACCCCGCCCCCGAGAGCAGACAGCCAGTGTGGAGGACAGAGAAGGACAAAAGCCAGGTGCAGGGCACAAGTTCAAGGTCGTCATCAACATCGTGCGTATCACAGAGCTGTGTATTCAGTTCAGTTTTCCTGCAGATAACAGTATAGAGTCTTGAAAAAGGGATGTCTTTTTTAAAATTCACGTAAAACTGTCAAATGGGATATCAGTGACCATGAGCAATTACAAATCAATATGATAAGCGTAGTGATGAAAAAACAAAAAGTATTGTGAAAGCACATCTGAAGGTAGTCTCTGGGAGTAAGGGAAGGCTTCCCATAGGAAGTCAGCTTTCAGGGAAACATAAAAGGCAAGAATCACTATCACTTTTGTAACCAGAATGAAACAAAGTGCTTAAAAAATAGTACTGCCTCTTATTGGATAATCAGCTATTCAATACTGAATGAGAAAGAAAGGGGGGAGAGAGAGAGAGAGAGAGAGAGAGAGAGAGAGAGAGAGAGAGAGAGAGAGAGAGAGAATGAGAGAGAGGGAGGGAGGGAAGGAGGGAGGGAGGGAGGGAGGAAGAAACAAAGAAACAAAGAAGAAAAGGAAAAGGAAAAAAAGGAAATACGAAAAAATGAGTATAAGATTTTTAAAAAGAAGAAAACTCAAATGACGGCTGGGCCGGGTACCACCAATTTGAGGAAGAATCACAAGTGGAGAAACAACTGTCTGACTCTCTGCCCAGAGTTCCTCCTTTAGGCCCTTGTCACTCAAAGTGTGGTCCATGGACCGGCAGCATCAGCATCACCCAGAACTTGTTAGAAATTCAGCATCTCAGGCCCCACCCCTGACCCACGGAATCAGAATCAGCATTTTAACCCAAACTAGCAATTTAACAAAGATGATTTGTGTGCACATTGTAGACTGAGAAGTGCTGGACTTGTGACTGACAACTTAACCTGCACATTAGAATTGCCAGGTAGTTTATATAAATCTAATTGCCCAGTATAGTTTGGTGGTTAAAAGAACAAGTCCTGAATCTAATTACCCGGTTCTCTAGGCCATTAGCTGTGTGACCTTAGGCCAGGTCCATGACATTTTGGTGCCTTGGTTTCTTCATCTGCGTGGTAGGCAGCTCCCAATGATTCCTGTCTTCTGGTGTCTACGTGCCTGTGTAATTCCCTTCCCCTTGAGAGCGGTTTGCTTCTAATGAATAGAATACAGCAAAAGGGGTAGGAAGTCATTTCTAAGATGAAGTAATAAAAAACTGTGACTTCCACTCATAGTCTCTCTCTGACTCTTCTCGCTCAATTTGATGGAGCAAGTTGCCATCTTGGGAGCTGCCCTATGGAGACACTCATGTGGCAAGGACCTGAGGCCCTGAATCCAACAGCCACAAGGAACTGAATCCTGCCAATAGCCATGTGACTTAGCTCATAAACGAGTCCTCCCTCAGTCTAACCTTGAGATCACTGCAGCCCTGGCTGACAGCTTGATTACAGACTTACAGGAGACCCTGAGCCAGCTGAGCCACACCAGGATGCTTGAGCCACAAAAACTGAGAAAAGAAACGTTGTTTTGAGCCACTGAGTTTTGGCTACACAGTAGTAGAAAACTAATACAATCTGTAACACAACCATGATATTAGCTTGCATTGCATAGAGTTATTGCAAGATCAAATAATTCCCATAAAGTGCTTAGAATAAGGCCTAGCATATAATAAACATTACATACATTTTGTTGCTAGGGATTATTAGATAGCATGGCCCGGGTACCTACCAAAGAATGTAAGCACTTTCTCTATCACCCATCAGCCCCAGACTGCTCTGCTTCCTGAAAGTTTCCCTCTACTTTTCTTGTCATTTTACTGTCACTCCTAGCTGGTGTCTGTATGTCTGCTTCTGGCAGTTCCTCCTCATCCTGATAAAACTATTTTTAAAAAATAAGATATTTCTAATCTACTGTAGACTGGGAAATTTGGTAAATAAACTGGTTATGATTCTGACTAAACTGAAAGTCAATAGGCACTGATTTAGGGTCTGAGGAGTTCTCAGATGAGTACATTTAAATGTCGTTTTTGTTTTCTTTAACACAAGGGTTTGGTACCATCCTTTTGATGCTCAAAGTCTCTTGCGGCTTCTCGTTTCTCAGCTATGTTCCAATCAGTTGAGATCCCAAATTTAGGAGACGTGTCTGAATTTCTACTGTGAAATGAATATATTCTACATCAACTATGTCATTCATCATATCTCTGATTTTATTCACCCATAAACTCAATGTCTCTTAGCTCTATCCAGAGTTAATTCATTTCAGCCAAAAACATCTTTTGTTTTTAATGCCTCCGGTTAATCAAGTTTAATTTCTGTCATTTGCTATTAAGAGTCATAACTTACACAGGGATTAAGGGAAATTTGCTTTGAGGAAAAGAAGATTACATGGAGACCTAGAGGATAAATTGGATGGAAACGTGTTTGGGAGGAGAGAAGAGATTGGAAGATGGTTCAAGGCAGAAGTAACAACTGGTGTGAATTCCCCAAGGTGGGACAGCCAGGCAAGTCTGAGGAATGGAAACAAAATCAGTGTGGCTGAAACATGACGCATCAGGGAGAAAGTGCACTAGAAGTGGCCGGGGACATAGCATCCTGGCCTTAACACACCGGCGGGGACTGAAGGTTTCCATCTAAGAGCAGAGGCATGACATTAACAGGTTTTAAGTCAGGGTTTAGCGAACTACAACCTTGAGCCAAATCTGGCCCTCCATCCATTTTGGTCAATGGATTTGCATTGGAACATTGTCATAGCCATTCATTTATACAGTGGCAAAGGTGAGTAGTTGACACAGAGATGAATCACGTGGACTACAGAGCCTAAAATATTTACTATTTGACTCTTTACAGAAAGAGTTGCCGACCCTTGTTTTACGTTAATTGCTTCCATGATCAGACTCACGTTCTACACAGATTCTGGCTGGTGGTGGAGAATGTATTGACACAGAGGCAGATCTGCTGACATTTTTCCCTTCCTTTACACCCCGACCGGGGTTAGAGCATGGTGAACTAGCCGTGTGTGAGAAAGAGTAAGGGGAAGACAGAGAAGCAGCCAATGGTTTGGATGATCCACACAGAGGTACGGGAGCTGGTCACACTTTTAATAAACAAAGGGCATTTTGAAGAATAAGAGAGAAGAAATACAAACACATTTTTTTCTCTCTCATTGATAAATCAGAAAATGCGGTAACAAGTTAAGTACAAAAATTTAGATTGGGTTAGCAGTTTAAAACAAAACAAAAACAAAAAAGCCACTCTTCTTAGCCTGACATCTGTATATGCAGTGACCTACTCCCCGGGGATAATCTCTGGACTGGTACAAACCTGAAAATACTATTCTTATGTGATCAAAGGGAGGAAAGTCACAAAGACGCGAAACGACTACCCTGGTCCCAAAATGCACAGTTCTTTAGGTCCTTCTTAGATTTACTTGGGGGAGGTACTTGCCAATAAAAGAATAATTATTCTCTAATGTTGGTTGGGAGTAGGGAGGGTGAGATAGAAAACGTGAAGCCAAGGGGAGTTGTTTCTTCAGGACAGCTGGCAGAGACCCAAAGTACAAAGTTGTCTACAAACTCTCGAATCAGTGTGAGACTTGAAAGAGAACTATGTGCTGGCAATGTGGGCTGGCCCGCCCTGCCAGAGCGGAATTGAAACCATACCTCTACCTCATGCAGACATCAGCCACTGGGAGGGTGTTCTTATAAATCCTAGCCTTGGAGCCCATCTCATCTGCAACCCCCTCCCTGTTCCCCTTCTCTTTCACTCCTCAAACCAGAGGAACGTAATAAAAACAGAAGGAACACATCTCTCTGGAGCTTCTCTGAGTTGAAAGAAGAGGGGGAGCCAAAACTACACAGAGGAGGAAGAGGATCTCTCTGGTTACTTCTGATCAGGTTCCAAGGGACTCTGCCATTGTGGCCCATTTGATCTGGGCCACACTGTGTGATGCCAAGTGCACAGATGCTGGAGGTAGACCCCCCCCCCACGTGCCCCCAGTGCCTACAGCAACAGGAGACCCAGGTCCAACTGCTCTTTCCCTGAGCTACTCTTCCGAGTTCCTAGCCAAGGAATTCTAGGTTGATTAATGCAAATCTGACCTCAATCCAGAGAAACTCCCAAATTAGCTCAGAAAGAACACAAATAACTATGCCCTGGATTGCTGTCCTTACACTGAAAACCAAGGATGAATCACAACTACAGAAGTGGAGAAAGGAGTTGTTGTCCTGGGACAGATTCCACTGTTTCCACAGGGAGGTCCCCAAAGTGGTCGTCAAGGCTCTCCATAATTTGACTCAACTTTCCTGACTTTCTCCCTTTCACTCTGTACGCAAACACTGTCAGACAGATTTTGTCCCACATTCACGCCATGGATACCCCAGCTCCTGTCACAGCATCAGTTGGAATGTACTTCATTTCATCTGGTCTCTCCACATCCAGGAAAATACTTCAGCAAAAGCAGTTTTTCAGAAAAGTGGAAGAGATCCTACATAAAGCTAGAACCAGTTTTCAATCCAGCGGGCAACCAGAAATTTCATTTGGTAAATACAGTGGGGTATTTTTTATCAAAGCATTTTTGCTTCATGTGTTACCTCAAAAGAAACAAACTATTAAGTCTTTTTCTGAGTCCACTGATAAGGGTAGAAATTGGCAGTATTTTCTATATACTTTTAAATTTATCATCTTCCTGATAATGTCATTCTGCCACAAAGGTACTAAAACAAGGGGGCTGTTTCTAAAACATAGCTGCAAGTCAAGATTTAGGACAGTATTTTAGTTCACTCCCAAGTTGAAGGATAAATTGACTTATTTCATAAAAATTAAATCTGATTTGGGAAAATTCAGGTGACAAGCTATTTGGATTGTCTCCACCGAAAAGGAAAATAAAGAGTCCAGAAAATTTCTCTGTCGACATATATGTATTTGTCTGATTGAACTTTCTATAAAGTTAACATTCCATTTGGAGTTCTGGTTAAAGTTCACTCAAGAAAAACAAAAATAAATTTATAATATTAGCCCTGGATTGGCAACATTCATAGCCAATAATGAGTTATTACTTTAAGCGAGTAATTAGCCCTTCTTTGTGATCATTTGTAAGCATTGCTCCCTCCCTCCATCTTGAAATGCACTCTTTTCTTCCTAAAATTCCTTCTGCCACTCTGGCCTCGTCTTCTTATTCAACTGTGTAGATTCATTCACTTCTACCCAATCATTAAATGACTCTGCTCTGGGTCCTATATTCTCTCTTGAGGCAATTGCATGTATGCTCTAGGGTTTGGATGGCAGCTCTAAATTGATCGCACCTGTAGTGGATTAAATAGTTCTCCCAAAAAGATATGTTCAAGTCCTAACCGGTACTTATGAATGGGGCCTTATTTGAAAATAGGGGTTTTTGCAGCTATCATCAAGTTAAAGATCTCCAGATGAGATCATTTGGAAATTAAGTTGGACCCTAAACTCAGTGGTGAGAGACCTTATAAGAAAAAAGGAGACAATACAGAGATATACAAAGAGGAAGGCCATGTAAAGACAGAGACTGAAGTTATACAGCCCCCAGCCAAGGTTTGCCAGCCACCACCAGAAGCTAGAAGAGAGACACGGAATGGATGCTTCCTCTGAGCCTCTAGAGGAAACCAACTCTGCCAACACCTTGATTTTGAACTTCCAGCCTCCAGAACTGTGAGAGAATAGATTTCTGTTGTTTAAACTGCCAAGTTTATGGTAACTTGTTATGGCAGCCCTAAAAAAATAATACAGCACCTAAATGTGTCTCTAAGCTCTCTGGTGTTTCTCTGAGTTCCCGACAAATATCTGTAACTGCCAACTTTACATCTCAGAGGAACCTGAACTCAACATGTCCCTGATTAAATCCAACATCTTGTCCACTGGTATTAGTCAGGGTTCTCCAGGGAAGGAGAACCAATAAGAGATAGAGATAGATATAGATATAGATAGATATAGATATAGATATAGGCAGAGGGTGCCAAGAAAATGTACATGCATTTTAAGAAAGGAAAACACTGTATTAAAATTGTAATATTCAATATATACCAATAACAAAAGATTAATACAAGTCACATTTGACTTCTGCAGTCACAAGAGGTGCTCAAAGTGGTTATCATCAGCATAATTTTAATACAGTCTTTTCCTTTCTTAAAATGTGTATACATTTTTTGGGCACCCTCTGTGTATGTGTGTATGTATGTGTGTATATGTATATATATATATGTATGTATATTTATATATGTATATATTTATATATAATCTATATTTATAAATATATATTAGCATATATTTAAATATATATACTAATATATATTTATTAATATATATATGAGGACATTTATTGTAGGAATTGCCTCACGTGGTTTTGGAGGCTGAGAAGTCCCATAAGCTGCTATCTGCAAGCTGGAAAATGAGGAAAGCAATGGTCTAATTTAGTCTGAATCCAGAGCCCTGAGAACTATGCAGTCACTGGTTTAAGTGCCAGAGTCTGAAGGCCCGAGAACCACAATCTTTGATGTTCAAGTGAAAGAGAAGATGAACATCCCAGCTCAAGAAGAGAGAGACTTTGCCCTTCCTTACCTTTCTGTTCCATTTGGGCCCCCAACAGATTAGACGATGCCCACCCACATTGGTGAGGACAGATCTCCTTACTCAGTCTACTGAAACAAATGCTAATCTCTTCCAGATACATTCTCACAGACACACCCAGAAATGTTTTACCAGTTATGTGCGCATCCCTTACTTAGTCCAGTGAAGTTGACATCTAAGATTAACCATTACAAGTCCACCCCTTGACAACTTGAATCTCTTTGCATCTCCTTAACCTATACTTAATCTCCAAACAAGGACATTAACAAAGTCATAATTGTGCCTAACATGATACAACTACCCTGCGTACAACCGAAAATGCACTAATTCCTTCCCCAGAAGATGAATTAAGTCCTTGAGTAATGTTTACTCTTCTCCTTGACATCTTATAACTTTAAACACTATCATGTAAAGTCAATACATCTTTATGTTACATGATAAGGGGATAACAGAGGAAAGAAAACAAAAATATTTGCTTAATATATGTATATAGACACACGAGTATGTTTATAACAAAACAAGGAGGAAATACTCATGACAATCACAGTTGTCATTTCTGTAACTGATCATGTGGTCCTAGCTGGCATTTATAACTACCTTCTTCTACAACCCATTCTGTATTCCCTTTGCCTTCGCAAGTACCTGAGCTGGTCCTGGTTCTTTACCTGGTGAAGGGACCTAAATCTTCATTCCTGAAGAACCTGGCCATTAGAAGTCCTGTCGGGATTGGTTGTGTAGTTGACCTTAATCACAGGCCATGGTAATACTAAGAAATGCCCTAGGGATCTACCGAGTTCCAGATACACTCTTCCATACCTCCACCATGGAGCAGTCGTCCAATTCCTCCTCGGTCGTCAGACTCAGTCACCAAATCAGCACAGTAACTCCCTCCCCTGCTTGTTGATTCAGAGGCATGAACAGCCCAAAGTGGCCAGGCAGCGGCTTCACTTCCAGTTCAATGGAATCATTGTTGTGTCTCCTGATGGAAGCATTCCTCCCTCTGCAACTAAGACCTATAGGCCAGCAGAGCATAAAGTCGCAAGAACAGGAAGCAAAGATTTTGCTAGTGGGCTACTAAGGGTAATAGTGAGTGGTGCCACTCCCATTTCCACCCCTTAATTTCTGGACATGCAAATTCTGGCTATAGGAGAAACAGCACCATACGTTCAATGCAGAGTCAGAACATACACAGCTGTGTGGAGAGCCCTGCCCCAGCCCCCCAACATATTGCCATCTAGCTTGCACTGTAATGGAGTCTTCAAAAGGCCGTTCTACCAATCTATCAAGCCAGCTGCTTCAGGATGGTGGGAAACATAGTAAGACCAGTGAATTCCATGAACATGGGCCCATTGCCACACTTCTTTTGCTGTGAAATGAGTTCCTTGATCAAAAGCAATGCTGTATGGAATACCATGATGATGGGCAAAGCATTCTGCAAGTCCACGGATGGTAGTTTTGGAATTATGTGCAGGGAAGGGAAATCCTTACACAGATTGTTTATTCCAGTAAGGACAAATGCAGCATCTTCCACGATGGAAGCAGCCCAACATAACCAGCCTTCCACTAGGCAGCTAGCTGATCACCCAGGAGAATGATGCACTATTGAGGGCTCAGTGTTGGTCTCTACTCTTAGCAGGTTGTCTAATAACCAAAGGTCCTGACAATATTATGCTCTCCCTGACAGCAGTGAATCTGTTTTTTATTTCTGTATCCCCAAGATCTAGTTTAGAGCCAATCTCATAGGAAGTGCTTAATAAGTGTGTATCGATTGAATGATTGGATGTTTTTACATACCAATTAACAACACAGCTGTCCTGCAGAGAGCCCTCAAAAAGTACTGTCACTTGACAAGGATTTTAACCAGAGGGCTTCCGTCAACATGTAATACTTTCCTGTGTGATGTTTTGAGCTCCCAACAGCCACATTTCCTGATTTTCCTCTAGAGCAGGGGTGTCAAAACTGCGGCCCGCGGGCCAACTGTGGTCCGCAATCCATTGTTAATTGGCCCACAGCAAATTCCAAAAATATATTTAATTTACTTAAATAAACCAGGTGAGGCAATACGTACTTCACCTCGAGTGAGTGACCCGGCTGTTTGTGTATTTTACCGCATATGGCCCTTGGTAAAAAACGTTGAAAAAGTTTGGACACCCCTGCTCTAGAGAGTTTCTCCTCCCATAGTCTCACTCTTTGCTCTTTGCATGAAGCATGGGAGTAGATGTCCACCCCTGGCTATAATATTGGACATGTGACCCAAACCTGACCAATCAAAACATCATACACTACATTGATCATTGATTGGCACAATGATCAGAGAAGGGCATGTGATCCAACCCACGGCAATCAATCCAATGAGAGCTAATCATGAGCTTGGTTTGAACAACCAGAGAAGAGTTGGTGAGAGCTGGTGCTTTTCTCCACTGGTCTTGGGGAAGTGAGTTTGCAAGCCAGGAGCGGCTTGATGTCATCAGAGGAGAAAGCCTCTGACAATGAAGTGAACCCAAAGGCAGAAGAACCAAGAGAAGGAAAAGACCAGGTCTTGATGACATTTTTGGAGCCTCTAAATCTTGCTACACCTGAACTCACCTTGCCCTAGGATTTTTGCCATGTGACTCCATAAAGTCTTTTTTTGATTAAACTAGTTTAAGTTGGGTTTTCCACAAAAAAAAAAAAAAGGGTCACGACTATACCTCTATCTTCTGAATACATCTGAATTTTTTGATGCTTTGAACCTGAGAATTCCAACTTCAATTCATTATACTGAGTAATTAATGATATAAGTCTCAGGACACTGAAATAATTACAAGCTTACAAAGGCCCCTAGAGTGACATGTGAGGATCTAGACAGCACAAGAGCTATAGTGATATCTGTAAAACCTCCAAGGTCTCAAATGGTTAAACTTAATTATATCTGAAACTCAAACATCTTTGAAGATAAGTCACATTTAATTGGACTTAGAATGCATAGAGTCAACCTGTTTCCATCGTAACATCAAATTAGTCCCCATTAATCGGTCCCCATTTATTTGCTATCACTTGTAGCTGTTACATATTTGTACTGGCATTTTAGTCAGGAAGACATTAGCTAGGCCTAATTGCTTAGACTCTATTTAGCAGACAGCCTGTGCTATCAGATAGCTCTGAAAAGAAAACAATAGAAGGCTTAACATGCCACTCTAGGAATGTCAGGTATGTAGTTATAAAATCTAATAATTTCAGAGCAGGGACTGCCTTAGATGAACCACTAATCTTCTCTGTGGCCTGAAACAATAAAAGCCCCCAGACCCAACAAATGAAAGGCTAAATTCATTGCCAACTGTTAAAAAGTATTTTTGAAAAGATAAAAATCATGACTCTCATACAAACATAAAATGAACACATGTCAAAGATTCTATTTTATCCATCAATTAATAAGGAACCCTAAGGTGTTCAAAGGAGAAGACAGAGAACAGACACATATGCAGGCAATCAGAAGTGCTGATTGTGCTTCAGAAAGGCTGAAATACATGTTAATAGATGCAAGATTGGCTTCCTCCACCAGACATTCATTTGCACTGAAGGTGGACAAGAGTTGTTTACATGACTATGGGTTTGTTTTTGTTTTTTTTCAACTTACGGAGTTATGAAATAGCTCAAAGACAATAAAAGGAACAGACCACTATAAAATTAAAGAACCCAAATTAGAAAACTGGAGAGCGCCCAACATTCCGTATGATACCCAGGAATCCCTTTCTCTTGTCACCAATCAAAGATATGTGCATTTTTTTTCCTCTCGGTAGATGATGTTTTTACTTCACTAATCAAATATGTATTACAGATGTTATTTGAGCATTTTTGTGGTTTTGGGAAAAAAACCTCACTGAGCCTCAGTTTCCTTATTTGAAAAAAAGGAAATTGTAATATTCATTTTGTAGGGTGTAATGAAGATTAAACAATAATGGCTGGGAAATACCCTAGAACCGCACTAGACACCTAGTAGTTTGGGGAAGAATTTGCGCTTCAGTAGAAAACTGCATTGTCTAGAGCACATCCTTCTGGGTCATCTGATTCTGATTCTATGGCAGCTCTGCAGTTTGCTTTTGAGCTCTTTTAGGTCTCTGTAAATCGTAGGTAACTGATAGCAATGCAAGCAATTTTTGTCTATAGACATGCAAATAAATTCTACTGTCAGAGGGATAACCTGGCCCCTCCTTTTAAAAGAGGCTTTTTTTGCAGTTATTCATACTTGCAAATTCATTATTTCTGCTCTATAAAAGTCTGTGTTTTGACTGTTCCTTTAAAGCAACCGTAACATCCTCAAAAGCTGCCTCTACGAGGATCACCAACACAACTCTTGATAAGACAAAGCTGAGTTTGTTTACTGTGGTAAAGGAGGGTACCACCTGGCAAAGCTGTGGCAGTGTCTGGGAGGAAGGGAGGAAAAGTGAGAATGTATTAAGAATTGGAAGTTTAATGTAAGGTGGGTTTTCAAAGCAGGGGTTTGATTAGGATTGGGTAAGGATCAGGTACAAAAGTCTCCGGGGTTGGTGGACAGAGCAGGTGAAGACTTCAAAACCAGGAATTCAAAGAATCTTCAAGAAGTTCCTGCAATGATCAATCAAACCATTTGCCTGGGCAGTAGACACCCTGAAGAATAAGGTCACACTAACCAAGACATAGGAACAGCACAAAGTCAAGTTCATGTAGAGAGCAAGATGTAGTCGGTTCTCCGTGCCCATATTGAGTACAAGGATAGACCACTCAGTTCTTAGCCGCGCTTGAGGTCGTTCTTCAGACTGAGCTGAAGGATAAACCATGTATATCTGGGGGTTCAATTAAGCCAGATCTTTGCTGCCGCTGCTGTTTGGGGTGTCATAACTGCATTTCAAAATTCCGTCAATAGTTTCATCCAACTTTCCTGTGACAGTTGTTTCAACCTCTGTAAGTGTCAGATTTTCCAGTGCTTTCTGCCGGGCCGCCCCTCTGCTTATATCATTTACTGGGATAGCAGCTGAGCAACATCACTTACAACTCTGGAGACCATGTCTGTGAAGACTGCCACGCAGACGAGCACTAAGTGAAGGGTTATATCAGAGTTCATTGTCCGCTTCTTAGCCAGGAGCCATGGACACCCAGGTTAAACTTAGAGAACAGACTCTACCCTGAATCCGAAGAGTCTACAGAATCCAATATAGGGTCTTTAAAATTAAGCAAATTACCTAATTTTCTGATTTCCTTGTTTACTTCCCAGTGTCAATGAAAAAAACATCCAGCCTAAGAGAAAGCATGTAAGAGTTTATTTGAGTCAAACTTACAACAATTGCCAGGAAGCAAAATCTCAATGGATTTTCCACAAAATGGTGGTTTGCAACTTATTTTATATATAAAATCGAAGGAGCACGGGTACATGAAATCCACTGGTGGTAGGTTAAGGGGGTGGGAGAAAGCAAAGCGAGGAAATCTCTGGGATTGGATAAAAGTAAATTGGAGAGACAAGTACTTCTACATAGGTGGGTGCAGGATAGTTAACAGCTCGCTTTTTACAGCACATAGAGGGGGACAGCGTAGTTTCCTGCTCTGGTCTGGAAAAAGGGGTTACTGACATTCCAAGGATGTCATCTTAGATACAAAAAGACAATAGACAGCCTTTTGAGGAAGGAAGATTGACTTTGTGAAGGAAGTTTCAGGCTAAAGATGTGATTTCCCACCATGGCCCACCTTAGTTATGAATTATTTTATGTTTACACCATCTTATGTGGTTATTTTCAGTTTCCTGAGCTTGTCAGTTTTAACCTGTGGCCCCTTTTCTGTCTTCACCAGACTTTTTAGTAATATGAAAAATCTAAGAGAAGTGAGCAGGGATCTAAATATGTTCTTCCACTAAAATAGAACACATTTCATCTCTTTGACAGGACATTATTACATCTAAGGCAGCTTTGCTCTGAGTGACCACCTGTCCAATGTCATAATCCTTCTGGATAAGGAGTTCTGTGATGTAGGGGGAGAAACTTTTCCTCTACCCTCTTAGGTTACTATCTGGGGTCTGCTAATTAAACTAACAAAAGACTGATTGACAGCAACAAAAATGGCATACAAATTTTATTTGATGTTACTATATTAATTTTAACATGCATGGAGACCTTCATAAAAAAAGAGATGAAGTTCCCCAAAGAAGTATTTAGACCTGGGGTCTTGTACACCATTTTCACAATGGGTGATAAGTGATGGAGAAGAGACAAGACAAAGGAAAGGGGGTGTTGGGGCTCCAAAATGTGGTAAATTGTGGAAAGGTAACTAGGAAATGCACGGTAAATAAAGGTTGTTTAGTAAGGTTTGTTATGCAGATCAGAGTCCTTCTCTTTTTCCAGGTATGGGAGAAGGGAATACCTTTACAAATGCAAATTTATGTCACCTTTACAAAGGGATATATGTGCTGTGCTTTTAGGCAGAGATTTCTTCCTGTGTCTGCTGTTTCTCAGTTGCCTTAAGCTCAAAATAACTCTTATGCCAAAGTGGCGTATTTTGGGTGGCATATTCTGATTCTCTTCAGTGGCCTTAGTGACATCGTTTAAATTGCCTTCTATTTTCTCAACCATAGCATGCAGGGTTCCCCCTAACTTTCCAAGGTTCTTATAAAGAAGGAAATGAAGAGATCTAAGGAAAGTTGAAGTCTAGAATTCCTCTGGAGTAGTGAGAGATCTACTAACCTCTTTTCCTAGAGGACAACTCAATGGGCCAAAATATAAATAAATAAGCCTTCATAGTGTAGGTAAAGGCAATTAATAGTAAAACAAGGAAACAAGCCCATCAAAATTGAGCACATTTTGCTAAGATTTTAACATATTTCATAGCTTTGTATACTCATTAGCTACACATACTATAATCTTCTTTTTTCCTAAGCAAAACCATACCTTGCATACAAACTTACATCTCTCAGCCAAGATTGATCAGAGTAGAGACTCATCAGGTATATTTAATTATGAATTTCAACCAAAGTAACTTCTATTTCACAGAGAAAACTGGAAGAAGTGGAAGGAGGAGTGTGGATAATTGTCAACTGTCATGCATCAACATTTTAGCAGACTAGCAAAACTCATGAACACACATAACACAAATTTCTACAATCACACATCCTTATACAACTTCTCAAAGTGGCAAAAATGAGCACATTCATTAACAAGCCATAATATAACATAAAAATAAGAAACAAAAGTATATAAACTAGAAATGATACTTAGGAATCAATGTTTCAGTTGTTGTGGAGAAAGAAACTTTCCTCTGCCCTTCTAGGTTCCTTTGGCTGATCTAACAATTAAATCAACATGAGACAGATTAACAAGAGAAAATGGCCTGATTTAATTACCTAGGTACATACGAGACCCTCACATACACGAGACAGTCAGTGACCCCACATACATGAGAGGTTCAGAGATGGAAAAATTGAGGTATATATGAAACTCAGAGCTAAGGACAAGTTAAGATGACTGAGGCTTCAGAGAGAGGAAGGTCATTCACAGAATAAGAAGAGCAGATGTTCAATAATTACAAGCTTGCCCTGCCCTATAGATAGGTCATAAAAAGTTATTTCTGGTGGTAACCCTTATTATGGACAAGGTCCCAAATTTAAATTCTTTAAGGGAGAGGTAAAGGTTTCTCATGAGCCCTCAGGGTCGCAATCGCCTTCAGCTCAAAATAATTCAGATGCCAAAGTGACACATCTTGGGGAGGCCTGTTCTGAACCCCTTCAGTCTTGCCTTTGAAACTTTCTGAGGAGTTCCACATTCCAAAATTTGGATTGATCGATCATTCCATATCTCATTAAACTAATCTCTGTCTTGAGAACAAATCAATTCAGTTAAATAGTTGGGTCTCATTTCAGAAGGCAGACGCAGACGGGCTCTTTAGTTGATAAATTTATAAACACATTACATAATTTTTAGAAATAAATGCTTTTTCATAGTACAAGCTTTCAATGGGGCACAACACGTGTTTACTAACAAATGCAAATTTATGTTTAGTTTTTTTGTAATACGAAGCCAAAAGTGGATATTCCTATGTTCAGTAGTCAATATTTCATTATTTGTCTTATTTGAAAATAACTTAGATATTCAATGACTAGCCATTATTTAATTTAGCTAGCAAAAAACTTTAAAGTTTCAAGTAACCAAAGAGATTTAGTAAGCCACTTAAGTGCATGTAAAATATAATTATTGCTAAAGAGTTCACCTGAAAAAGCTTTTATTCCATTTGTATCTATTTAACTTACTTGTTCTTAACAGTTATGCCTAGTTTACCTACAAAAACTTCATTAAGCATTAGACATGTCATTATCTTAAGTTATTTTTTCTTGATGACATAAACTTATTTAACCAATAAAGCCAGGTAGAATCAAGGTATTGTATTTAATTCTTATAAACCTAAAGACATGTCTGTTTTAGTTAAACCAACAAACTTAAATTAGCTTTAATATTTTCTTTCGATCATGAACCTGAAAAGCATTTGGATTAGTTATATTTTTGAGAATTTTTATATAAGTGCTTGTTTATTTAAGCCAATTAGATCGAGCTCTTTTGCAAATTAGCAATGTTATCTGGAAATAGAAAATACCAGACAACACACATGAGCATACAGAGAGCGACCTCCTAACCATTTTAAAATTACTGCCATGAGACAGGTAATTTAATGTAAAACTTCATTAGTTATAAAAAGACAGAATAAGTTGAGTTTATTTGTTCAGATGGCTAAAGCTTTTTCTTATTAATATTTTTGGAGAAGACAATATTTGTATTCATCCTTGGCAAGAGAGCTTTGGAGTGAGAGCAGCAGTTTATGCTTTCAAAACAAAGCCCTCATTTCCTTTTTTTCTTTTTCTTCAGTCTTAGAAATTGAGGGTGGTAACTGTAGGTGCTTCTAGAGCCGTAGTGATGGTTTTGCAAAGATGTGCATGATAAGAACAATTGCTCTGGATCCCCAAAGAATTGGGTTGTGACTTAATTGACATCATAGGATAATCTACCCGTGCAACTACATCATCCCTAATTTGCTTCTTCCCCTCTGGGTACGTAGCTTTATTTCTGATCATAGTTATTAAATCCTTTCAAGTGTCTTGTCAGGTTTCAGCTGGGACAAACGATAAATATTTCTGGCAGTATTCAACAACTGCATGGATTCAAAAGTGTGCAAAGCTTACTAACTTCCAGAGTTATTCCCTCTGATAGCCAAAAGAAGGAACGGACAGCCTGCCTAGCCCAGGTAGGCAGAAAGCCAAGCCAAGACCTTAGGTCACAGGCAGTTGCTATCTCTGGGAGGAACAAAAGGATCACTAATAACCAATTGGTTTGGACTGAGGGAGGAAAGGACCGTGAAGTTTTATTCCCCTGTCTCACTGGGCTCAGGAGGTAATCTATTTACAAAAACTTTTGAAGGTCCTCCCTGGGTTTTAGAAATTCTCTACTACAGCCCTTAGATTGGCCTTAACCCAGGGAGTGATAGATATCTGAGAACAGCCACCTGTAAGGGGTAACCGCAGTCATAACAGTCTTTTATTTTAGGCAACTTTTATCTCTTTAATTTTTCATTAGCCGTTTGCAACAAATCTTTTAATAAAGCTATTTTGGAATTTTTGAAACATTTCATACCAATTCAACATAGGTATCTTATTCTGTTTATTGGATTTGGAAGCCCTTGCTTTCAAGTACACTTTCAAATGATCTAATCTAATTGGAATGTTCCTCATAATAGCCATTGTAATTTTAGTTTATAATTTCCTTGAGGGCTGGCGGCAGTTTGGTAGGACTCTCGGTGGAAATGGAGGTTAGCTCACATTTCTGTCTGGCCATATTTTGGAGCTTCCAACCTGATGGTTACCAAACAAGTTCTTAGGACGGAAAATGTTTAGGTTGCTTTTGATAAGATTTTGCCATATTTGTCTTTCCTTTTTTTCTTAAGTACCGAACAATTGTATTTCCAATGTCCTGATTTTCTTACAATATCTGCCAATATCTGAAGGCAAATACATAGGAACGGGTTTGAGTAAACTTTGATATTTGTTCTCATTTCTGTCCTTACATCTTATTAAGGGAATCTTTTTTTTTTTAATAGCTTTTTTATTTAATTTATTGGGGGGACAATTGTTAGTAAAATTACATAGATATCAGGTGTACAATTCTGTATTACATCATCTATTAAGGGAATCTTAATGACTAACCATTATAATACCATCAGAGCTCTTTAAAATAAATAAATAAATCACTTTTTTTTTTTCCTTTTAAATGTAGAAGTTCTTCCAATTCAATGAATCCATCATCAGGCCTTGATGAGTAGGATCTTAATCATGACTCAAACCAATAAGCCTTTTTATGGTTTAACCAAAGACAAAACACAAGCTCTAGCAAATTCACTCCAGAGTCAGAAACAGCCACTCCAAACTACAGGGAATCGTGTGTTCTCGGGACATATAACAAGACAAAAGGGTAGACACCAGACAGAGACAGAGACAAACAGAACTAACAACACCCGTGAGTCTCATACCAAATAACCAAGAGCTACTACGCCCAAGGAACGAGTTCCACAAAAGTTTTCTTCTGCTAATCCAAAGTAAGCAAAGGAAAGGAAAGGACTCTAACCACTCAGCTTCCATCAAACTCTGCAGGTTCAAGAGTCTGAATGGGCAAGAATTCTTTTTTTTTTTTTTTGCCGGCTCATGTTAGAGGTCTAAGGATCTCTCTCCTGCAGCAGCTTTGGGGTAAGCAGTATCCAGCTGGTGATGTATTCTACTTACAGAACCAACTGTGGGGGAGGAAGAAACTTTCCTCTACCCTTCTAGGTTCTTTCAGCTGGCCCAGCAGTTAAGTCAACATGAGGCAGATTATCAAGAGAAAATAACCAAATTTAATTACATGCATATACATGGGAGCCCCATATCCATGAGAGGGTCAGAGACAGAAAGCTAAAATGAAGTACACATGGCATTCTGAGCTAAGGATGAGGTAAATGCCTTGGGGCTTCAGAGGGGAGGAAGGTCATTTGTAGGATGATAAGAACAGCGTTCAGTAATCACAAGTTTGTCCTGCCCTACAGAAAGGTTACAAAAAGTTATTTCTGGTGATAACTCTTATTATGGGCAAGGCCCCAAATTTAAATTCTTTAAGGAAGAGGGAAAAGTTTCTCATGAGGTCCTCATTGCCTTCAATTCAAAATAATTCACATGCCAAAGAGGCATATCTTGGGGAGGCCTGTTCTGAACCCTCATACAGTGTTCTACCTTACTTAGAAATTATCTAGCCATCCAACGAAAACCCATTAATTAACTCAAGTTAGCATCAGTCCTAAAGATCTTGGAAATGAATCTTTTAGCTGACATACTACAAAATATAAACACTGTAGAAATTAAATTTTCAGAATAAATCAGTACAAGTTTTCATTTTCAGTTTCAATGCATAACTATAAGCATTAAGTATAAGAAATGCTACTTTATTTGATCAGTAAACCTGTGTAAGTTTAAGTATATATCCAACTAGAATAAAACCATCAGCTTGTATGATACTTTACTGTGATAAATCAGAGGAGACATAACTCATTTTATTAAACCAAAAACAACAAACTAGTCTCATGTGCAAAATTTTACCTAAAGTATCTGAACTTGGACTCAAACCATTTGAGTTAAGTTTCTAGCAGAATATGTTTTCAACATGTTGAAAGTATTAGTTCTATTTTATTAATTTCTGGGATTTTTTTTAAATATTCACTTGATATCAGCACTTAGTTAAAATAAATCAATCAGAAGAGTTCCTTTAATCTTTAGAGAAATTTCTGCTCAACAGATCCCTCAGAGCAGCTCATCAATCAATCATTTTATTTTCTTCGTTGTTTCTCTGTTTTCTTAGCCAAGACAGGGCAATTCTTTTCCAATGTCTTTTCTGTTTACAGTATCTGTTTACAAATTCTGTTTACAATATGACTGTCTTTATCAAGTGACTCCTTCCTTTAGAGTTGAATGACTGAGATGGGAGCATCTGGATATTTTATCTTCAAGGCCATAAATTTATCCAGGTTTCCACTTTGTTTATATGTTAAGCTATTTTCCAAATGCTCAGTAAGTGTGAGATTTCTGGCAGTGGGGTTATTTCCTATTCTACTCTATGCTTGTGTATTAAATACTCAATTTCTGGCTTAACACCATTTTTTTTTTTTTTAATGAAGGAAGAGGTCACATTTCTTCTAGATCTTCTCCTGAATGCTATCTAAAGCTGTAAAAAAAAAAAAAAAAAAAAAAAAAAAGCAAAAAAACACCTATTCCTGAAGTCTCTAAATACCCATCCTTCTTTACTTGTGACTGGATTACAGTCTAATCTACTTTCATAGGGAACACTTAGGGATAGACTCCATATGACATTATCCAACATTTACAGCTTTCTAAACCCCTGTGATTTCCCATGAAATTCAGGGTCCTTTAAATCACCCTTGAGAGCTTCCAATTCTGCTTTCTCCATCCATTTCTTAGCATCTGAGTTTCCCACTGACATTCATTGATAGAGACCAGTGGGTCATGCATTATACGTTCATAAAATTATTCTAAGTCCTTCCGTAAATTTCTCCCCATCGTGTCTGGGCTCTCAGCTCAGAGTGAGACCAAGGCTTGCAATCAACAGAAAGGGATTTCTGTCCTAGGGAGGTTTGATTTTAAGAGACAACTGAGCTTAAGTGGATTCTGGCAGGCCAGGAGGGAAGAAGAGCAAATAGAGGAAGTGATGGGGGCAGATAAAAATGGCATAGAAGTGGGAGAGTATAGTAAGACAAAGGCTATCATGAGGTTCAAACTATGATTTAGGAGGATCTAAAAGAGAGCTAGTTTTCAGTGTTTTCTTTCTCTCTGGCCAAGGAATCTCTTAAAAAAGAGATTTTGAAATCTGAATGTTTTTGAATGCTTCCTTATGTCGATTGAGAAACATGGGCCATCGGAAGTTGGAAGTTTGTTTCTTTTTGAACTAAACTTCTCAGTCCCCAGACCCAGCTTGAGGAAAGGGCTTACTTGAGGGTCTGCACCCATCTTCTTCCTTCTAAATTTCTTCTTATTGGTGGACAACAAAAATGACAAGAACAGAGAGACAAACATATTTCCACCAAGGAAATTTTAGACTTGACTATATAGCAGGCGTTCTTAACCTTTTTTGTGCCATTGATCCCCTTGAGAGTCTGGTGAGGTCTATGAGTCCCATCTCAAAATCCTATTTTTAAATGCTTGGGAGAAATATATAGAATAATTTTTTAGAGACCAATTATATTGAAATATTATGAAAAAGATTTTAGAAAAACAAATTTATAATATAGTACTATAGATGCATCTTTATTAACACATTAAGTATTGTTCCAATAGCAGATCTAATCATTATTGTAATAGGAAGCAGATAGGCTATTTTGAGATAACTGCAAAACTGTAACATCATATGAAAATATCTGAGGTTCTTGCTAATAGGGCTATGGTGTGTTGTCTCTATTCTTAATTAAAAGACACCCTAAATTTCAGTTACAGGTGAGAGATAATCAAGGTGCAATTATTTTCTCCCAACCAAGTTCATGGACCTCCTGAATTCTACCCACAGACTTTTAAATGTTCACAAATCCCAGTTATGAATACTTGCTCTATTGTAATAGACACCAGTGAGCATTTCCATACATTTTTAAAAATCAACCTAATGTTAGTCAATTAGAAAGCATGTTGCACAGTAATATACACAGCATAACTTTGCTGCTGAAAAAACAAAACAACCATGGGTATGTATGAAGAAAGGAAAGGTGTGAAGAGACATATACCAGCTAGCTGGTCACCTGGTTGGACAGGCAGAAGTTGGAGGAGCCAATTTACATTTTCTTCTTATGATTCAATATTGTTTAGTGCTTTACATTAAGTGTATTCTTTTGTAGTCATTATAGACTGAATTGGATCCCCCCCAACAACAACAAAATTAATATGTTGAAGCCCTAACTTCCAATGTGACTGTATCTGAAGGTGGGGCCTTTAGGGAGATAATTAAGGTTAAGCAAGGTCATAAAGGTGGAGTCTTAATCCAATAAAACTGTCCTTATAAAAAGAGGAGGAGACCCCAGAAATATCTCAATATCTCTTTCTCTCTCTCTCTCTCTCTCTCTCTCTCTCTCTCTCTCTCTCTCTCTTTCTCTCTCTCTCTCTCTCTCCACATGCACAGAAAAGAGACCATGTGTGGACACAAAGAAAATGCTGCCATCTGCAAACCAAGAAGAGAAGTCTCCCAAGACACCAACCCTGCTGCCACCTTGATCTTGGACTTCCAGCCTCCAGAACTGTGAGAAAATAAGTATCTGTGTTTTTAAGCCTGTAGCATTTTGTATGGTGGACCAAAGCACATTACAGTTGTTTGGGGGTGGGGGTGGGGTGAAAATAAGTTTTTAAATAGTCCATTTAAAATCCAAACCCAAAGTATCAATTTGTCATAAAAACAGGTATGCCCTGTGGTCACTATAGCTTTGGTGTCATAAGAGGAAGCTCCCAGAAGGCTAGTCTAGCAGAACCATTGGCCCCCCTCCAGCCCAATCCCATACCCCATATCAAAGTCAGATTCTTGCTAAGCTGTCTGACACCCCAACAGGGGTTCCCAGCAGGAGGATTCTGACTGGTGATTTTCAGCCCCATCTCCCCATTAGCAGCTCAGAAGTCTTATTGACTGTATCACAGTAACTTCAAAAGCAGCAGCCTATTTTTCCCAGCAACGAGAAGAGTGGGGGGTGGGGGGAGATTTGCCAAAGAATTTCAAAAAGCCAAGAATCTCTTCTGTGGTATCATTTAATCTTTGGGTGGTCTCCCCCTCCCAACCCAACTCCTGGCTTTCTGGCCCTAAGGACTCTTGACTTCACATATCTTGCAGATCACCAGAAATGGAGTCCTGTAGATCATGCCTGAAGCCTTATCTTTCCTGGTTCTGCTTTTATTTCAGAGGTCACCCATCCACAGCGCACCAGGAGGTTCATGGCGTTAATGAATCCCTTGCTGAATTTACAGTAGCAGCTCTCAGCCCACACATTAGTGCCACTTAGACAGAGATCAGATTTCCCTTTTAAGTGAGAACTTCAATAGCTCACAGATCAGCCAGCTGAACTCTCTCTCTCTCTCTCTCTGACTTACAATTTGAACAGTGGGGGGTCTCAGGGAGTGGAAAATAAAAACCAAATTCCAACACAACACTTTTCACATTTTTAAATCTTCCCTAAACGCTTTTTCAAAATAATTTCTGTTTGCTTTACGAAGAAAAGGGAGTTCTTTGCTCTCAGTTAACAGAAAATGCTCTTGGGAGCGTTGCAAAAAGTGTTTGATCAGTTATTTGTAATTGAATAATCATTTACTAGCAGAGGTCGCAAGAGTCCATTTCTCTGAACATCAGTTTCTTCGTGAGGAAAAAGGGACTAAACATACACGGTCGGGTTACCTCCTGGGATTGTTGTAAAGATACAATGAGATAATAGTATATGTCAAAGTACTATTGGTATCGGTGGTGTTTGAGACTCAGATGATCCATTTTGTTGGTGAATTTAAAGCCACGTAAGTAACTGTTTTAATAAATTTTGGGAAATATGTCAAGTTAATACTTGTTGAACATGAGCCCCAAACACCTAAGTTCCTAATAAAACCAATACTAGAATTCTTTAAAATCATATCTGCATGGAGGTAATAAAGGTGAATGGACAGTTATGAAACTGGAGAGATGAATCCAGTTAGCTGCCTTTTCCAAAAAAGAGAAAGGGAGGAAAATGGCCCCTATGAATATAACAGGGCCCTTTCTAATGGCACCCGCAAAGCTTCCTGGGTCTCTCTGAAGCTCAGGAATAGGCATATTTCATATTCCCAGTAGGCCGGAGAGAGCGTGAGTTGAAAGCAATTGGAGAGAGATGGACAGGAGAACCATCATGAGAGAAATGCTTTGCAGTCATGGAGTTTTGACTACACTATTGATGAGAATTCACATGGGTCCTTGGGGGGGGGGGGGTGTAGGTATATGTTTTGGATGTGTGTATGG
Source organism: Rhinolophus sinicus (assembly GCF_057876585.1). Classification (NCBI taxonomy): domain Eukaryota; kingdom Metazoa; phylum Chordata; class Mammalia; order Chiroptera; family Rhinolophidae; genus Rhinolophus; species Rhinolophus sinicus. The sequence continues at coordinate 16,668,969 of NC_142501.1, forward strand.
TGTCTGGGGGTGGAGGGAGGTCCCAACAAGAATGAAAGAGTCAAGGCTACAACTCACACTGGTGTGGAGACTTCCACTAATACTTCACATGGGTGCCCAGAACCACCATGAACTTCACTGTGAGGCTTAGAGTATCAAGACTCAGCAGTCCTACCACATCCCACTCTTCCCCAGGCTGTACCAGAAACACAATAGCACAGGTTGAGTGTGGACTGACCACTGCACAGTAACACCGCAGGGTAATTCATCTCAGTGACTCAGGCTTAGACAAATGACCCACTGCGTAAGGAAGGGTCCATCCTGTGGATACAAAGAGGTTTTCTGAAAGTCAGGCAAGAAGCGCATGACAGAGGAGGAATGTGCTCACGGAAAGGCCTAGACCTGGGTCAAAGGACTGATGTTAGGAAATCAGGATGCCCACAAGGGACCAACAGCGTGTGATGAGTTTGAACTCCCTAGGGGCTTTTCCCTAGAATGGGAATATTAATAATTTGCACATCATTTTTAAATGTCTCCTTCTCAATTATCTTCAATTCTGCTCTAAAGGCTGATGCTCAGATAAATGATTGATGAATGATTAGGCTTTGCAAAATAAAAGCGTGGGCAGGGACAGGATGCATGAGCTGCCCACGCTCTCCCATCAGCTGCCATTGGCGAGAACACAGCAGCATCCTAGCAAGGGCTCTGCATCCCGTTGCTCAGGCAGGGACCAGCGTGACGGGGATCAGCAGAAGAACACGGGGTGCTAGTTGGCACCTCCAGAGCAGATAACAGACACCTGTCCCCATTTCCACCCCCATATTCTTTCCTAAAAAACCCTTGAAGGAGATGATCCTTTAAGGCAGACAGAAAACTGAAACTTGGTTTTCAAACTATCTGGAAAATCTTTAGGAACTTTTGAGACCATGAGTCATTTTAATATGTTTGGTGACTAACAAATGACTTGCTTTGTTGCACTAAGCAAACATAAGCAATGGTCTGGGATACATCAGGTCCATTTGGAGATCCTGTTGGGTTTTGCTTTAGAACATCTCTGGTGGTCATCAACCTCGTTTCCATTCCAACCTCTCCCCACCTGCCCATTGCAGGCTTCATCATCTCACACCTAAACTACAGCAATATCCTCTCCACGAACTGCCTTTAGTCTCTCCCCATTCCAATTCATCCTACATCTCTAGGCCAGAATTTTTTTAAGTGCCATTCTACACATAAACACACAAACACACACACACGCACACACACTATCACTCACCATGGCCTGCAGTGCTTGATGCATAGTGGGTACTCAACATAAATGGACAGATGGATGGATGGAAAGAAGAAAGAGGGCGAATTCAGGATAAAATGCAGACTCTTCTGCTACAGTGTTATGAAATGTAATGGAGAGAGGTTGGGTTGTTTGCTTTAGCGTTGTTAGGTTTATAAGGCAATTTTGCCATGTTAGTATGATACTCATGTGAGCTTATCACATGTGGCCCCTCACATCCCAGATAAGGAAACTGATGCTTGAGAAGGCTTATTACTTGTCCAAAGACACACAGCTAACAGGGGAAGAGGCAGTAATCCAACTGGGTTCACTGGTTCTAGGCCCTTCCAACCCCCAATCTCTCCTACTTGGTTCACTGCTCCTACTCTATTTAACTTAACCTCTCTTCATTTTCTAAATAGACAACAAATAACCTATTGTTGCATCTACATCTTTTCTTAAGTCATTCCATTAACAAGGAATGTCCTCCCAACATTTCTCCACTTAGCCATACTCATAAACACAACTGCTGTCACCTACTGTGCATTTACTACGTGTTGAAGAAAGAGAGAGTGTGGAGTGGGTACACCGGCTCTTAAATGTTTTTGCCTGGAAGTGACACACATCCCTGCCATTCATGTTACATTGGTTAGAACCAGTCCATGGCCCACCTGAAGGCAAAGCGGCTGGAAAGCAAAGTTATCCCATGTAACCAGGATGCAGAACAGAACCAGACAGGACTCGGCAGTAGAAGGCTCTGTCAAGAGGCCAAAGCCAAAAATGTGCCCTATGAACCAGAACCCATGGTGAGTAAACTGCAAAGAAGAAAAAAGGAACACTGAAATACAGAGAATGAAGGGTAGCTCTCCTACAAGCAAAACAGGACATGCTAACAAGGTGACCAGGACTCAGTGACTAATACAGGGGACCAGTGGTCTGCAGTTGATACTCCGCTTCAGGAAAGATGACGCAGGTTCTCAGACAGGGGCAGGTCAGTACTGGGGCACTGCTTCATTGGGTCATCTCACAGTGAATATGATTTTTAAATTCCTCAGCTTCTGCATGAAAGGTAATCTACACAGTTACATAGGATAAAAGGACTGTGACAGCAACTCAGGCTGACACCAAACCTGAGTCCTGGTACAGGTATATCTATCTCTCCCTCACTGATCCATGTACACACACACACACACACACACACACACACACACACACACCACAGCAGAAGCCAGGATGTACATAGTCTGTCCATAACTTTCGGCCTGGAGAACTCAACTGAAGGACTCATTACAAGAACCTCACTTTTTGTGAAGTTAAATGCTCAAACAGTCCATCAGTCTGTGTGATTTAATAACTAAGCTCTCTGATGTGGGTTTGCTGGAAGAAGTCTGCATTTAGCTTGGGAATTGATTTAGGATTACACCTATATGTTGGCCAGGTGGTATTGGTGGGGGGGAGAGGGGAGAGTTGCTAGTATCTGTATCCATAACAGGCATTCAATAATATTTGTTGACAATGCTGTTAGTGGTAGCGACCTTGCACACACTATCTGTGACCTTGAATTTAACTCCAAGATAAACCAATAGCCCACTAGTGTCACCAGGCAGCCAGAATATGGGTCTAGCCAGCCCTGAAGAAACCTCTGTGTGCCAATTCTTAGGACTACACAGATAAACTAATCTGAAATCTTGCTTTAATATTTGAAAGCTGAATATTTTCAAACTAATTGATTAAGTCATATGATTTTAAGCTACTCTGTGTGTACAGGTACCACATGTTATCCCTACTGAATGGACAACAATAATTTGGCAATTTCTAGCCTGAGCGCAGTAATTCATTTAGGTAAGTATAGATCTAATATTGACAGAGCCAATGCTCCAATGATCACAAAATGGCATTGAGTAGTCACTGTTACAGTGAATGGAGACATCTCTGGAATTTCCAAGAGCAAAATTAAACTAATGCTTTTGGTGGGCAAGAAGTTAATGAGCTTATCACTTACTGTAATTATTGCCCTAGTATAGACCTGAGTACGCCTTTCTCTTTTCATCTCTGTAGACCCTTGTTTCAGCCCTTACACTCTCCAGCCCTCACAACTGGATTCAGTTCTATTCCATTTTTATTGAGGGACTACTTCTGTTAAGTGTGGTATTCGTATCTGAAGCTGGAAAAATAATGATGGTGATAATAATAAATGTCATCTTATCATATTCGTTTTACAGATGAGGAAACTGAAATTCAGAAGGGTGACCTCAGCAGCAACAAAGGAGAGAGTGGCAGATGTAGGAAAAGGCTGCCCTTGCTCGGAGCCCAGCTTAAGCCACCGCTGCACCCCATCCTATCCTCAGAGGACTCGCAGTCCTGTCTCTGGGATCTACGGGATGCATCGCTGCAGCATCTTTGTGCATCCCAAGACATCAGCGTCACCCACAAAGTTAGGTCTGCCCCATCGTCCCATTCCCACCTGGCCTTGCTTCCTCTTCTCTGCCGGACATTCCAGTCCTCTTTGAGAAATGTAGAGCTGCCCCAACCCCAATCTGAGCCATCCTGCCTGATTCTAGCCAGCTTCCTGCCAAGAGCTCAGACTGCTGCTCCCGCCCCCCCCCCCCCCCCACACACACACACACCAACTCAGGTCCCTCTGCCTGACTTTGAGGTAACAAACAAGGAGCAGTATAGAGTGCTTACGTGTAGGCTTCCTTCTCTGAAACTGAGCTTTCTTATCTATGAAATGGAGGTAATATTAACTCCCCCTAAGGCTGAATGGAATAATCTATGTACAGGGCTCAGTAAAGGGCTTGTCTCTTGGGGACTCCCCTATGCCTGAGTCTCTTAAGATTGTGCTTGGCCAAGAAGATCAGACCACCCTCCCTGCATAGCATTAAGGGAGCTTCACTGGGATTTGTACACTCCTTGGATGCTATGCTCTGCCAGGTCCGGGCCTCCCTCTGAAACCAAGCCAGTTTCCCTAGCCCACATCATATCGGCCAAGGGGGCAGGGCTCTACTGTCCCCCCTGACAGCTTTGGCTGAGGTCCCAGCATGCCTGCTCCTGCTGCCACACTTCAGAGCAGTGCTGTTCAACAGAATTTTCTGGGGGTGATGGAACTGTTCTACATCTGTGCTGTCCAAAGTGGAAACCAGCAGCCACCAGTGGTATTGAGAACTTGAAATGTGGTTAGTATGACTAAGAAACAGAAATTTCAACTATTTTTAATTGATTTTCATTTAAATCACCACCTGGCTGGGGCTAGTGACTATCAAAGTAGACAGTGCAGGTGTAATGCATGGGCACCCAGGTGTATTCCCTATCTCTCTGCTATACCTACCCCATGTGGGGTTGCTTAGCCACTCATGGTGAAGTTCAGCCCCAGAGGTAACTCACCACAGACCCATCGGTTCAGATAGATGAGCCTAGAGCATTCGTCTCCACCTTGAGAAATACACCTCTCAGGTAACAACCCTTTTAGGGGTCACTGGAAGGTGAGGAGGAAACAGACAAGCAATCCAGTGGTGGGACTGCAGCAGCCAGAGCTGAGAAGGGTGTATATAATTACATATCCCAGAGCTGGAGAGGATTAGAAGTGCTACAGAAGTGAACGTCAGGAACATGATATTCTACAGGTGTGAAAGTAACATTTCTATAGAGTCGGCCAACACTCTCTAAATCAAAAATATCTGCTGCCGAAAAAAACGAGAGTGAAGTGAATCAACTAGAGTAAAATGGGATAGGAGAGACCATACAGGGTGTACAGGCAGCAGACCACACCTACAAACCTGACTGTCCATGCACTGCTCTAACGGCTGGATCCTTTATCAAAGGGATATCTGATTCGAATTGAAAATGGACAATGAAAAAAGCAAACTAGGTTTTACAGATGAGGGAACTGAGGCTCAGACATGTTGAGTTATATACTCAAGTTCATGCAGCTTATAAGACTTGTAACCAAGCTGTGACACGCAGGCAGAGGGACTCCAAGCCTCATCCTCAGTGACCCAGGATTCACAAGAGGGGTGAGCTTGCACATAGCCGATCAGGTCATTTTAATGATCTAGGCATCTAGTAAGAATGGAAACGAATACAAAACCAAAGCAATCGTAGTACCTGACGGAGGTATAGGACCCAAGGGCAGAAGTGAGGGATTCGGGAATGGAGATCTGACTCAAGGATCAAGATGGTGAATTGGGGTTGTGATGTGTTGGACTAGAAGTGCAAGGAGAGAACTAAATGCAAATGATCAAAAGTCAGTTGAAGACCCAGGACTGAAACCAAGGAGAGAGGTTGGGACTGGACATATAAATTGGGAAATTGTTGCAAAGTGAACAAAATCTCAAAAGAATAGACCATGAAGAGAAAGCAGCAATAGCCAAAGTATTGCCAGAGAGGAGACATTGGCAGGAAACTGACATTAATTGCCTAGCATGTCACTTGGCCAGGTAGTTATGCCCATCATTATTTCACCTCATTATGCACATGACAAACCTGTTGGAGATGTGATATGAAAGCAAACACTTGTCATTTGTTTCTAAACATCTATTCTCTATCTAGCAGCATCCAACACTTTTGACTCAGGGATACCCTCTTCCCACCCTCCCTCTAAAGCATCCAGGGGAGTTCCACTCCCAGTGCAGGGGTGGGTCACGTGACCTAGCCTAAGCCAATCAACACCTCCCATTCCCCTAGCTATAATGATTAATTCAGAGAGGTGCAAGACCCATTCAGTTTCAGTGAGAGCCAGTGAGATTTTTCTTGGAAACGCTGGGACAGAGGCTTCCTTAGGGAGTGAATCCTTAGGAGTGGAGGGGATAAATCACCTACAGCCATCTTGCTACCACTTGAAGTCTGAGAATGGAGTCAAAACTGAAGAATCAAAAGGGAGAGAGAAATTGGGTCCTAGGATGAACTTTGAATCATGAATCAAAATATGCCTAAAATGGAAACCCACAGCCTTTCCACTTATGTGAGCCAGTAAATTCTGTTTGGAATGAATTTTCCAGCATTTGCAACAGAAGGATTTCTACCTGATGCAAAAATGATCCCCATTTTCTAGCTGAGGTAAATGAGGCTCCAAGAGATTAGCTAATTTCCCCAAGCTTACATATTTATTAAGTATCCAAGCCAAAATCTGAAGTCATTTCTTCACTTCACCTTGCTAAAAGGGGCTGCTGGGGGTGGTGGGGGAGGGGGAGCAACAACTAGATTTTTAACTGACCGCAATGTGATAAATGCAAAAAAATAAAGTGACAACAGAAAGACAGCAGTAGGAGGGATGAAAGGACAGAGTGAAGACATTGTAAACGAGGTACAAGGTTCAATGATTTCTGAAGATTCTGAAAATCTGAAATGTTCCTGCGTATCCCATCTCCCCTGGTGGCTCAGGAAAGTAGGAGATCATGGATGACTCTGATAACCGGGTTGATTATTTTAAACTCCAACTATTTATAGGACACTAATTAGAAATCATTTCAAGCATAACACCTGTCCATTGATACTGATACTGGCTATCTATAAGAATAATTTGCATTTCATTTCTAGGAACAGCTTCTAGTGCCAGGAAATCATGGAAAGCAAACCCAGACTCATGAAGACCCTCAGTTTCAGAAGGCAAACCACTGTAAATTACTCTACTTGTTCAACCTTCTCCCACCAGAATAATCCAAAGGGAGCCTACATTCCTTGGGGGTTGAACTCTCTCATCCATTGCAGCCTTAAATAGGTATTCAATTTCTGAAGTTCCAGGTTTTCAAATTCATGTCAATTTTATATTCTTCTCCATGATGTATCTTATTTGTCAGTATATTAAAAAATGTTTTAGGTACTTATCAACGAAAGTACTTAACTTTTTTTCTACAAAGTTAACTAGTGAAGTTTATTCTCTGGTTTGATAGGCCACACACATCTCGCATCTTCTCTCACAGTTACCTTACCACCCGACACTTCAGGCTCTGACAGATCAGAGAAGCTTGTTAACGATGCCACAAAATGATGGATTACTGCTCGCTGCTCACCAGGCACCTGTTCCGTGTGCTTTACATACATTAACTCATTTAGTTATCACAACCACCGGTGTGTATTAGGTATCACCGGTATGAATTAGGTATTATTCATAGTCCCACTTTACCCTTGAGAAAACCAAGCCACGAGAGGTTAAGTGACTTGCCCAAGTTCACATGAATTGTGCAGCATAGAATTAAGATTCGAATGCAGTATCTAGCTCTTAACCACTGGGTTATACTGCCTCCCGAGTTCATCAGTTCTTGACATAGACCTACCTGTCATTTGTGGACTGTAATGAAGAGCGTGCTAGAAAGAGACAGGAATGAAAAGAAGCACAGCCTTTGGCAGCCACGCAGCATTATCTGTCAGAATTTTCAGTGCTCACCTTCTGTAACCTGGCAATTCCATTTTTAGGCACCCCTTTTCATGGAAGCCTTGCTGATGTGGACAGCAAGACATGCAATGGGAAGAATTTGCGGCACTGCTTTTGAAAGGGGAAAAGTGCAAAGACTAACTATCCATCGGTACTAGATTTCTTAAATTAACTCTGGAACATCCATACAATAAATTACCATCAGACCATTACTAAGAACAAGGCTGAATTTATGGGTGGTGTGGGAAATTCTCTAAGACATGGGATTAGTGAAAAAGGCAAAGTGCAGAAATGCTATGTATAGAATGAGGCAAGGATTTAAGCTTTTAGGCTGAAAACAACATAAAACAAGACTGGATTTTCATACATGACGCAAGCCTCCAAGGCAAATACCAGTAAAGATTTCTGTGTTTAACAATGGTTGATGATGGTCCCAAGAGACTCCTAAGAGGCCAGACAGTGGACATTACAATTAGTCACCAGGAGCAAAAAGAGTGACAGGCACGCTGGTCGTGTAGGAAAATGCCCTTCTTTATCCAAGATGCTAGAGAAATTAGAAGGAAGTCCTTCAGGACAGCAAAGGGCAAGTCAAGAAGCATTTTGGTGGGGGGGAGGCGCGGGGGGGAAGATATGGCATGGATTACGGAATAAAAATAACCCCCACCCTGGCCCTTTGCTTCTGACTGTTTAAAAGGTTGTCTGCATCCCACAGAGAGATGGCCCCATGGTCATTTAAAGTCACCCAGCTAGTTAGGAACTGAGCTGTCATCAGACACCAGATGTCCTGCAAATCTAGAGCTGCCCGCTCTCAAGTCAGTTAACTCCAGATTGTTGATCTAAATGGCATTCCAACTGTTTTCAAAGACTGTCCTGATCTCTGGCACAAAGTGTATCAAGAAGCTGGGGCCCAGGTCACCAGACTTCAGGGCCCCCCAAGACATGCCCGAAGAGAGCAAGTGTGTCATTTTCAACAAGAAGCTTTTTTTTTTGCCAGCTCACCTTAAGTGTTGTTGCAGACTTTTAATTTTCAATTCTCGGTATTTCTCTCCATTCTCTTTCATAGCAGCCACCCACCAATAAATATTATTTTTTAAAATTCTGCCCGTTCCCCTGTGCCATCACATCTCTTCTAGGGTGTTCTATCATTTGGTGACTCTGCTGCATTTTGCATACTTTTTTTTTTCCCTGCCCAGAATGTGAAACCCCAGTTCCATTAGCCCAGATGAGTCAGATACCTGCGGGGATGCTGCCCTCTGCAGGCCACTGCCACACATGGCCTTTTCAGAGGGAGCTTGACTCCAGAATGCACGCAAAGAATAGCAGCTTTTATATTGTGACTCCTTTACATGGATTATCTCACTTATTTCTCACAACAATCCCAGAAGGTGAAGCATTGTCATTATCCCCAAAAAATTCCTTGCACATCTCATCTCTGTTTCTCAGAGGACCCAAACTGACCCCATTAGCAATTCTGATCACCCAAGGTAACTTTTTTCCTTCTGTGGGACCATCAGTACGAACGATTGTTAATTCCTGGGTTCTCGGAAAGAACAGTATCAAGAAAAGAAAACGTCAAAATTCCATGCAAATGGTGGCTCTCTCAATATGTACTGCAGGAGCTAGTGAGGGCCCCATGGAGCACCGAGGACCAGGTCACTCACTCATACTGGGGGTGGTCAGTGTCTGTGGAGGTCCCAGGCTCTGAGATTCTGGGCCCACCTCCCAGGATCCCACATGAGATGGTCCTGGCAAAACTATGAAGAGAGCAGGGTTTGTTTCCACCGTCTGCCCACCCAAGAGCCCAGTCCTATGCTGGTCCCTCCTGATCAGTGTCTGGATGTGGAATCCTAGTGGAGCTGTTCACCTGGCACAGGAATCCATCCTCCAGGATGTTCCCACCTCCCTGCCCCGTCCCCTTCCCATCACTAGATCTCACCTTCCATTCACCTACCCATGTTACGTGGATCAGATGCCCCAATGGTCAGGCATCATTTTGGGCAATTTGGGGACCCACCTAGGTGAATCAGACACTGATACGACACTCACACTGCTTGCATCGAGTGGAGGACATTCGTTGTAGACATCAATGACCATCTTGCCGGTTAAACAGCCACAAGAAGCAGCAGTGTAAAGGGCAGAGTGTGGGATTTGTAATCATAAGACCCAGACCAGAGTCCTGCAGTTGCCATCTTGGGCAAGTTGCTCGTCCTCACTCACCTTGGTTTCCACGTCTGTAAGTGAAGACCAATAGAATAGTGTGTCCTCACCACAGTCCACATCGCACGGTGGGTAATGATGCTCTGACGTCAGGGGGACCTGGGTGTGACCCCTGTTTGGATACACCTGAGTGAGAGATCTAGCGCCTCTGTACCTCAGTTTCTTCATCTGTATAATAGGCACACTAACGCACATTTCGTGGTGTTGCTGTGATCATTAAGAGCGAAGTTTATGTAAAGAATCTGTTCTTAGTAAATATGAAATACTTGGCAGCTATTCACCAAAAGCGTTTGGTAAGAATAAGAAAAGGTCACATATTTAGGAAAGTGCTTCGTAAGGCAAACTAGCCAGAGGTTAGTTCCTGCTGTTATTATAAATGCCACAGAGTGAATAGAATTAAGGGGTCTGGAATTCCAAGGAGAGGGAGACTTAGCTGAACCACGGAGAAAGGCAGCCGGAGGGGCAAAAGCAGTGCAGGTGTGGGGACCTGGGCCTGCTTGGGAACCTGCCTGAAGCCCCATTCTCTCAGGGACCTGTTGGATGAGGACAAAAGAATCAGAGAAAGGAATCCAGGACAATGTGTCAATGAAAAGAATGTGTGGAGGAGGCAGGAGCGGTGCCTCAGATAGCTCAGGCCTCAGGCAGCTTGACAGGGAGTTTATCATCACACTGGGAAACAAGACACACTGTCGGCCAAGTTAGCACCCAACACACTGTGGGAAGGAGGAGAATGGGAGGGTGGCTACCAGAGCTCCAAAATCACTTGCCTGGGGACAGGAGAATGAGGAGGACATTCTATCACACATGAGGAGGAAGAAAGGGTGACCCAGGCAGAGAACGCCAAAGGTGGGGAGGCGGGCATAGTCCCAGCCAGACAGCTCTTTCTATTTGCATCACACTTTCCAGGCCTTCGCATACATTTGCATGACCACCATGCTGCTGAGACGGGACTAGAAAGATGGCCATCCCGTCAGCCCCTCTCCCCACCCCACCCTGCTCCCCATCCAGCCTGGGTGGGGCTGATATTCCTGTGCAGCTGGGATGGAATTTAAGAGTAACACATTCCGTGACACTAGTGTTCCTATTTGGGAGCTATAGGGAAGGGCAGTTTCACGCTGAGCCCACAGTCAGCATTTTTTCACACCTCCCTGCCCAACTCCACATTCCTAACTCTAATGCACATAAACCACTTCCCTCCCTCTTTGGTGAACTCAGCTGGCTCCTTCCCTAGACTGCACACTCCTTGGGGCAAGCTTTTACACTTCTGAGGATACATGGATAAATAAATCAATGAAGAAATCAATGGAAAGTATCACACCTTCCAGTTGGTCGGTTAAGTGACAGGTGGACGCTGTGCCCCCGTGTCCTGAAGGGCTCAGTTCAAAGTAAATGAATGAAAGCTCCCTGGCTTATAATATTAGCTGTGTGGCCATGGTCAAGATACTTAGCAAAGTAGAGCGAATAATATCTGCCTCGCAGGCTAATTAAATTAGATGCTGCAAATGAACTTCAACCATCCTTACCACCACCAAGTCTTGAGGAAATTCTACTACAATTCACCAGTGTCTGTTGTGAGGGGCTGTCCTTGTGAAAGCCAGAGAGGGGGCTGTGTTTAGCCTTCTCCAGGTGACAAGAGGTAAAATGGCAACAGCAAGAATTTATGTCTTCAAAATTGGTGAGGATCTTTTTTTCTTTTTAAGGAGGGCGCAGCTCACCGTGGCCCATGCAGTGATCAAACCAGCAACCTTGGTGTTATCAGCACCACGCTCTAAACAGTTGAGCTAACCGGCCACCCCTGGTGAAAATCTTGATAACAGCTGTCTATGTTCACAAATTGTAGAGGTGGCTGGGGCAGAGGTGAGCAGATAGGGGGTGGCCGATTCAACTGCAATCTCAGAGACAAAGGGGCCCAGCCTACCTGCACCTTTCAGGAAAGCCATAACCTCCATGGGCCCCTTACTTTCCCTGCAACCTGACCTAGAAAAGCCAAAACAAATGGTCCCAAGTAGCAGACACCCCAGCTCTGGGAGGAGAAGGAAACACCTGGAGCCCCAGCTGAGGCGGCTAGCAAGTGGTCTCTTCCACTTTTTTGCCCAAATGCTGCAAAGGGACATGGGGGCCCTGCTCTCAGGGGTAATGTTGGGCACACCTGGGGGCCTTTCAGACCACTGAGGCAGGAGACGGGCAATGATGTCAGAGAAAGGCAGAGGGCTTGGCAACAAGGAAGGGCACCTCTTTGCAGCCCCCATCTCTTTACCCACCCATGCCTGTGGGGTCCGGAGCACTAGACATGGCACCAGGGCCACCCTTAGCCAGGGCCACCCTTAGCCAGGGTGATGCTGAGCTCTACGTGTTCTGAAAGGGGTATCTGAATGTGAAAAGTTCTTCCGGGGGCTGCGGAAAGACTGCTCTGATCACCAGTTTATTAAGAAAGGATAGAAGGTCCAGAGCCAAGAGTGTGTTCTTGGTTATGTGACAAGTCTAGCAGACCCCAAGGGCTTAACTCCTGGTCAAGGATTAGACCCCTCCTAGGTGTGGCTTTCTATGTGCCCAAGGTGTGAGGGTGAATTTTTGTGTGTCAACGTAGCTAGGCTACGGTGCCCAGACGTTTGTTCAAACACTAGTCTAGATGTTGCTGTGAAGGTCTTTTGTGGATGTGATTAACTCTACAATCAGTTGACTTTAAGTAAAGGAGATTACCTTTGATAGTGCAGGGGGCCCACTCCAATCAGTTGAAGGCTTAAGAGCAAAAAGGTGAGGTTTCCAAAAGAAGGCGTTCTGCCTCAACACGGCAACACAGAAATCCTGCCTGAGTTTCCAGTCTACCAGCCTGCCCTCCAGACTTTGGGTTTGCCAACCCCACAGATCCCTTAAAATCAATCTCTTTGTGTATATAGACGTATATTCCACTGCTTCTTTATCTCTGGAGAACCCTGAAAACTACACAGTGTAATTGTTACCATTTCAGGTGTGAGGTGAGCAGGGCAGCAGGTCTCAGATCAAGCGGTGCAACCAAGAACACTGAGCTCACACACACGTGCCGTGGGAGGTAGGTTGGGGCACAAACTAGCCCCATTTTACAGAGGAGGAAACTGGCACTTGCAAGTGTTTTGTCCCAAACCTCACATCTTACTGATGGTAGAGCAGAAGCACACATCCTTCTCCAAAACGCCTTGCTCTTTCTGCTACATCTCAGAACCACTAATCGCTGGCTGTCTCTTAGTTTCACTGTCTCCTTCCGGATCACGCCTCTGGCTTCACCTTTCTGGAGGGAGTGCCTAGTCCCGGTTCTCCATCTGCAGACCTCTGGAGCCGGCTGTAAATGTAATACTTTTCCACTCTCTCTGTGTTAATGGCATGTTAGCTCTCTGGTACCCAATCTCAAAAATACTAAGCCACCTTTTACGTTTATCTTTTCCTCACTCCCCACATCGAATCACTTAAGTTTTAGAGTCAGCCTCAAAAATGTCTCACATACCTGCCCTCCTTTTCTTCCTTCCCACCAAGGTCACAAGTACTCATGCCCTTGGTCCTTCTTACCTGTGGGCTGGGTCCCCAAAAAACATATTTTGAGAGCAATTGAGCTCCTGTGGGATGAAAGAAACTAGTGGAAGAAACTCCAGGTACCGAATTTTTTGACCAAGATCTAGGTATCCTCAGATATTTTTAAATGCCTTTACCCCAACAATTCTCATTCTTACTGTCAAGCAACCAAAAGTCACTCATCTACCACACTTAAGATATTAGATGGGCTTGTGAGAGCATTTCTAAAGGGGGGCTGTATCTCACTCACCAGGAGGCATTTTGGGAATTTGAGGGGTCATTTTCTTGGTCACAATGTTGGGGGTGGTAGTGGGGTGCTACTGGAAATTAGTAAGTGAGGCACAGGACAGTTCTGCACAATAAAAAATAATCCTCATTCCATACAACTTTCACATGTCCTGCTAGAGACACATGTCGATGAAAAGCAATTTTGTTTCACATATAAATACCAAGGTATCAATTGCACATTTTAAATGAACATTCAAGTTTCTAAAAATTTAACAGATTGAATGCACTGTTTAATTTGTTCATTGTTTTTGGAAAATCACTGACATCCGTGCACTCCGGAAACGTGGGCCACCTCATAATCTGCGCAGTGGTCTGCATTTGTGGCCTACGGCGCAGATATGCAACCTCTGCGTCATGTCTCTAGGCAGTCCGGCCTCAGTGTGGACATTCTGAAAGATGACATACTATTTAGTTACAAATGACTTTCCTACTTTTCTCCTTTATAAAAAAGTTATGCTGGTGGGAATGTAAAATGGTGCAGGCACTATGGAAAACAGTATGACGGTTCCTTGGAAAATTAAACATAGACTTCCCAATGATCCAGCAATTCCACTTCTGGGTATATCACCAAAAGAATTGAAACTGGGGACTCCAACACATTATTTGGACACCCATGTTCAATAGCAGCATTCATCGGAATAGCCAAAAGATGGAAGCAACCCAAGTGTCCATGGATAGATGAATGGGTCAACAAAACATGGTGTATACATAAGTAGAATATTATTTAGCCTTATAAAAAAAGGAAATTATGACACATGGCACAACATGGATGAACCTTGAGGACACTGTGCTAAGTGAAATAAGCCAGTCACAAAAGGTCAAATACTGTATGATTCCCCTTATATGAGGTCCCTAGAGTAGTCAAGTTCATAGAGACAGAAAGTAGAATGGTGGTTGCCATGGATGGAGCAGGGAGGGAATGGTTTATTGTTTATTATAGTTAATAACTACTATAATTAATAGATATTGTTTAATGAGTCCAGAGTTTCAGGTTTGGGAGATGGAAAAAGTTCTGGAGATGGATGGTGGTGAACGTTGCAGAAAAGTGTGAATGTACTTAATGCCACTGAACTGAACACTTAAAATGGTTAAAATGGTAAATTTTGTGTTATGTTTCCTTAACTACAATTTTAAAAAAAGAGTTATGCATTTTACTGGTTTTTATGTGTGTATCAGCAGGATAGTAAAGAGGGCATTTCAAAATATTTGTTTTTAAAAGGAAATATTACATGGAGAACAAGGTGTCTAGAGTTTTATGCCCTTAGTGTTTTATGGCATATTTTATTTTGTCTGGAGACTTTCTGGCACCCCTTGAAATATGTGGAGACACCTAGGCATCACTAATGAAAGGCTGGGGATTGTTGGGGCACAAAATAGAAAACCTCCGGGGACTAAGAAAATATATATTTGAGCTTATGAGGATTGGGGCTGAGGGAAGAGCTACCCAGAGTCAATTTAAGTTGGACCTGAGCTAGCACATCTGGGACTGCAAACATTTTATATTTATGGAGCTTCTCACACTTTATGATGCAAAAGCACTGTGGATAGTCCATTAACAGGAGGCAGCTACAGCAGAGTGGGAGGGGAACAAACTTGGAGTCAGATCTGACTTGGCCACTTACGAACTGTCTGTGTGACTTAGGACAAATGTCTTAATGTCTTTGAGTCCCATTTGCTTCTGTCTGTAATACATGAATATTTCCCCACCATATTATGAATACCTCCCAAGTATCAGATACCTCCTATGGGCCAGGCACTTGTCAGACGTTCCATCATTTCATCATTAATCATTTAATCTTCACAAGTGCTCTGTGAGATAGGCAACATCCCGATCATATAAATTAGGAAACCAAAGCAGATGCCATCAGTCCCTCAGCCATTTCCTCCAGGCTCACCGGAGGGTATCTATATGGCTTCCTGTGTCTCTCTGGCTGCTGGAGTCGCTTCTGCCCATATACAGGCACTGGGGAGGGCCAGGGAGTTAAAAGTCCGGAAGCAACCCTCAGCCAATGAGGGGTGGCAGTTGATGGGTAGACACCCCAGTGCCCTCACCCAGCAGTAGTATAATCCAGGCATACGTCCTACATAGTCTCCAGGAGGTCCCTGTGGAGTTGAGCCACCACTGGCTTTCCTCCCTTCCCCGCCTCACTCCCCACCCCACCCCCTATCAGCTCCCACAGAAACTACCTGCACTCAAATACTTGTCTCAGGATCTGCTTTTGGGGGAACCCAAAGGAAAGTAGCAGCTGAGGCTCAGAAAGCTGCTACTTGCCCATGATCCCACAGTGAGAGAGCTTAGCCAAGCCACAGTTGCCAACCGACTCTTTCTGAACCTCAGGTACCTGTGGCTGCCTCTGAGCTGGTTGTTGGGGAATTGAGTGAGATCGTGCCGATGAAGAAGAGGGTCATACTGCAAAGTAAATGGTGACAGTATTTCACTAGATCTTCCTGCTAACCCAGTGAGGTTGATGAACAGGTTAGTTGTACACCCACTCTATAGGCTACTGAGGCTCAGAGTCGTGCACGAAGTAACTAGCTGCTAAGTGACAAATGACAAGATGGTTCTCTGCTCCTCCACGTCCAGTCTCCATTTTTCTCTGCCTTTCTCTGTGCCCAGGAGGTCAACATTACTGGAATTCATCACCCAGGCCCATCACCCTCTGGCTTCCAGTGGAGGTGGGTGAATAGAAGTCATGGGTAGGAAGAAAGAAAAGGGGGCTATTAGGCCCCACTCTCACTCTAACGGCTATAATTTTCGCAGTGGCAGCGTTCCTCTACCTTCGCCACAGCTCCACCTTAATTTTTTAAAAGCACTTGGACTTGCTGAGGTTTTATTAGAAATCTAGAATCCTGGGGAAAGAGGAAAGGAAATAAGCTAAGTTTGCTGAGACCCCAGAACATTTTCCCAGTGCCAGTCTGCCCCAAGCAGCATCATGGCTCCTGCTCTCACCAGGTATGTGTGACACACACCCCTGCCTTGCTCGTCAGCACAGGAAATGGCTTCCGGTTCTTGCTGGTCCCAGGGCATTTCTCACCCCCTGCCCACACTGCCAGAAATCTAGACATAATCCCTTCATTACACTCTCTTCATTAAACCCATTGAGGTGACTTTCTCTTTCTTGCTGGGATTCTGACTGACCTGAGGGGTTTAGCAACCAGTAAGAGGGGGAGAAAAGAAAACACTTATGGAGCAAATACCATTTTCCAGGCCCTGTGCAAAGCCCTGTCTATTCACAAGCCTCACAAGAATGCTGTGAGGTGGGTATTATTCTGATTCCCCATTTCACAGATAAACAAACTGAGGCTCAGTAATGGTACATGGGCCCAAAATCAAGGTCAGTTAGAATTGACAGTCCCTGCTCTCTCCCCTTCATCACAAAGACCACACTGTTCTCTAGCCTGACTTGCCATTATTGTAAATAACTGTTGGGACCAGAGCCCTCCAACGTTGCCCTGGGCATGTCAGGAAACCCAAGAACACCCTGCCTGTGGTGAGGGTGTAGCATCTTTGTGGCAAATGAGCATTCCATGAATGGAAACAGCCTTTCCCTTCTGTGAGGAGAGGCAGGATTTCATGTGAATGTGTGATGACTGGCAGGGAGCCAAGAATAAGAGCAGGAAATGGGAGCCCAGTGAGATAACTGCCATGAACATTGAGGGGAGGGAGCAGGATAAACAGAGGGGTTTCAATTTTGCAAAGCATTCGAGAGCTCCTTGGCTTAAGGACGGCCCTTGGGGAGAGCCAGGAATATTAGGAAAAGGGGGAGACAGTCTTGGCAGGCGGGGGAGACTAAGTGCTGGTGGAGCAATTAAAGGGCGGAGCAAATGAGTAGGAAATCACAGAATAATGCAAAACCCAAAAGCAGGCATCTGAAATGTGCAAGAACAAAAAAACATTATAAGGCAAAACATAGCCGACTAAGTTTGTGCTTAGTAGCTGAAAATATTCAAGACAACATTTTGGAATGAGAAACATATGGGATAAAGGCAGCTGTCATTCGATTTAGCAGTTTGAGAAATGTGACTTGGCCCCATGGGGCTGGAATAGTGAGAAAGAAAGAGTTCAGAATTCTAAATGAAGACGTGGAGTTGAATGGGCACGTTGGGGTTTGCCCCTGTTTTTGACAAATATGACTAACATCAGAAACACTAGATTTCACAAGGTCCATTAGAATATACAAATTTTATTCTCCCTACTCTACACCAATCAACAACTTACCCATTATAAATAATTCCCAGCTCTTTAGCACCAACATTCCAAGCACTTTGCATATATTATCCTAAATTCTCCCAGTAACCCTGCAAGTACTAGTATTATTTCCTTACACAGATTTGGATCCTGAGACACAGAGAGTTTGAGTAACTTGCCCAAGGTTACATACACTTTAACTTGGTGAGGTCAAGTGAAAGAAGTGAACCCAGATCACTCTTTCTCCAGGCACATTCTATTACCCCTGGAGAACCCCCAAACCCAGGCTTTCTAGATGGTCCAATTCTCTATTTTCAAAAGGGAAAACTAAGCAATAGAGAGGAAATCAACACATCTATGGAAGTGGTGGCCCTAGAGATTGAGTGGAGTTCTGGGGGCTCTGGGAAGGACAACCTTTAAGATTACTGAACCCAACACCTATTTTAATGCCATTTTGATCCTTCCAGGCTCTCAAAGCAGGACAGCGGGATAACACATTTTTCAAGCACAGTTGTACGTATTCCTACCATTCATGTATGCATTCATTCATTTAATAAACATTTTTCAAGTGCCAAGAACTATGGATTATGAAAGCTTTTTTCCAGTTAGCAACTGAAAGTTGCTCAATTTGCATTCTCTCTTGATTTGACTTTTTTTTTTTTTTTTTTTTTTTAGCACATTTGCACTTAACTCCCTGCATCAGGCCCTCAAATGCTCCTTCAAAAACTCAGTTCAACTAATGATCAGCATACTGCTGTCTTTAGCACATTCATGATCAAATAGCAGTCCTTGGTTTCTGCAGCAGTAATTGTGTTTTCTGTTCAGTAACACTGGCAGCTCTGAAAGTATGTATTTTCTTTAGCAAATATGAATGGTAAAGGCCTCTTACAGTCCCTTTTCTGAGCTGAGGAGGGTAATTGAAAGGGTTCTTTGTAAAGGTCCTGGGAAAAAAAAAAAAAACACATGGGTTTGGCTGGCGTTTTAGTAGAAATCTAAAAACCTGGGAAGGGGAAATAGAACTATATAAGTATGCCAAACCCCAAAACATTTCCCCCATTTGGTCAGACCAAGTGCCAAGTGTATGCTGGCCTACTTATCAGTAAGTTTTTGCTGTATAACAAATGACCCCAAAAACTTAGTGGCTGCAAACAGTAAACACGTGATTCTGGGGCTCTGCTAGGTGGTCCATCTGGGCCTCACTGGCCAGGCCTGGATGGGCTGCATTCACATGGCTGGGCCTCACTGGGGTGAGTGGGGTCTCTTTCCTCTCCAAGGAGGCTAGCCTGGGCTTCTTCACATGTCGGTGGAAGGGTTCTCAATAGCAAGAGAATAGCAACCCCAAATAGACAAGCACTTTTCAAGACTCTCTTGTATCATGAATGCTACTGTCCCATTGGCCAAAGTCAGTCATAAGGCCAAACCAAATTCAAGGGGAGGAAAAACAGACTCCATTTCTTGATGGGTGGATCTACAAATATTGGGGCCATTTTTTTTCTTATTCCCTCAGCTGCTGGGAGTTTTGCTGGCTGAGGGCCCTCCACTGTCAGCCCTCTCAGAAACTGCTCCTTTTTTTCCTGAGGAAAGCCACCTCCCTCAAGGACACGCCTCCTTCCCAGCGGCAGCCTGCAATGGTAACCAGTCAATACAGAGATGTAAAGTCTTAGCCTCTTGTCCAAACTTAAGACAAGTGTGATGGGTCATCCCAGCTTCAGAGCTTCCCCAGCGGTCAGCTGATGCCTTTGTTGAACCTAAATACAATCTAACGCTTCTCTCTGCTTAATCCTGCTTCCTTCCCCTCCACCACAGGCGTCCATCCTGAGCACACTCGCCATTAGACCTATTGCAGTCTAATCTCTGTACCAGCAGCTGCTCTCTGGGACCCCACCCTGCCATACGATACCAGGAGTAGTTTGAGAAAGCAGATATTAAAACGGAATCTGGGGCTGGATAACCTGCCCGCTGACAAGCAATGAGAACCCCATTGCTGATGATACGTGGAGTTTATTTAGCCCCTGACACAAGATGGTGATGAAATTGGTAAAACCACCAGTGGTGAAATGGAATGGGAGTCTGGTGAAAGAAAATGTACTGGAGGGTGTGACATATCAGGCTTTTGAAAAATATGGAGGCAATAGTAATTATAAGGGGAATGGAATTGAATGGCTATTGCTGAAGAACAATGTATGCTTTGAAAAAGATGACAAAAGACTGAGAGTGACGAAGAGTCAATTAAAACCGAAGTACAAAAGCACAAGGGCCTCCTTGGCCTCATACAAAGAAATGCTCATCTCCCACAGCCTAAGAACATTAAATTCTCAACCAAAAAAAAAAAAAAAGGAAGGAGGTGGGGCTTCTGACGCTTTTGTGAGGCAGAGCACTATGTTGGCTCAGATTTTTACATGAGCGAGAAATAAATGTTTGCCTAACTCAATATATTATTATTTGGGGTCTAGTTCATATCAAGCCCAAGTTACACCCTGCTATAGACTGAATGTTGTGTCCCCCAAATATATATGTTGAAGCCTAACCCCCAATGTGATGGTAGTAGAAGGTGGGACTGTTGGGGCAGGGTTAGGTCATAAGGATGGAGCCCTCATGCACGGGACTACTGACATGACAAAAGAAGCTTCAGATAACTCCCTTGTTCCTTCCACCATGTGAGGACACAATGAGAACGTGGCAGTCTGCAACCTGGAAGAGGACCCTCATTAGAACTTGACCATGCAGGCACCATGACCTTGGACCATGACCTCCAGAAATGGGAAAAATAAATTTCTGTTGTTGATAAGCCACACAGTTTATGGTATTTTGTTATGGCAGCCCAAAGGGTCTAAGACGTCCCCTCACCCTCGGCCCTCTGCTTACTTCAAATCAACCTAAGAGGAGAATTGGCGGGTATGTGGCACTAACAATTCCAGGGTCCGTGTGCACACACTAGCACTGAGAGGCACACACATGCACCCAGCGGCAGGGCCGACTAGAAAACATAGTACAAGCCACACAGTCTTCAGTTCCCCGAATCTGAAAGGTTTATAAGCGGAAAGACTGTCTTTGCTCCTTAATAGAATACTTGCTTCAGCCACACCTGTTTAAGAAATGGGCCAGATGATCTGCTTGTTGAGTTTAATACCCGACGGCTCTTCTTTTAGGTAACATCTGCGCATTAACAAAAGCCTTCTGTATCACCTTGGTCAAGATTGGCCATGAGGAGCCATGAGACCTGAGCAGCCAATGGCTGGTGCGGAAAGGAAGGCATTGGTGGCATTTCTAAGGTGCTGGTTTAGCACCCTCCTTTTTCCTTTAGATGACAAGCCTTTTGGGAAACAGAAAGGGGAGTTCGATAAGGACCGATGTTATCAGCCTTGAGGCTGCCATGGATTAGAGAACCCAGCTTAGATCTGAAGCTAAAAGTAAGTTTTACTCCTTCCCTCCTGAATTAAATTATACTCAGTCTCTGTATAGCTGCAGATTTCCCTGCGTTTCTCTCTCACCCCCATCAATCCCAGGTAACGCCTTCCAGATGCCTGCCCTGCCCTGGCTGCTTACCTCATGCAGGAGGCAGGTGCAAATAAAATACACACAGCATGTGTACAAAGCCCATCCTTGAGAAAGAAACTTCGGAAGGGGCTATACTGTATATGCTCACTTGTCCTGGTCTCACTCTTACCAATGAGCGATGTCTCTCACCCCCTGGGAGAGGGATTAGTAAGAGAAGTAGAGATAAGGATGTAGGTGTATCAGGAGAGAGAGATACGGAATCCTCCCCTCCCCCACCCCATCCTCTCACACCAGCAGTCAGCTTTGGGTAGGGCAGGTATTAGAAAAACCCAGTTATCGTACTGGCCCAGGATGGGGAGGTTAAGATTTTTTTAAATAATCATAACATTCACAGCTACCATTTGTTGAATACGCACTATGTGCCAGATATTGTGCTAAACATACAAATGACCTGAAAAATTTGGGCTCAATCTGGGTCCCCATCAATATGTCAAGGTAGGAGGTGGGGAGTATTAAAAGGAACTAAAAGCCAATTTGATGAGGCTTCCATTGGCCAAAGATGAAACACTTTGAGAATGAATAAATATAATAACTGAAATGGATTGAAATCTATCAAGTATATTCAATTCTATGAATTTTAACAATACTTCTCAAAAACCATAATTGCTCACTGTTGGAGGATACTAACGAACTAACTGCATATTCATAAAGCTGGTAAAATAAAGTAAAAGAATCAAGCGCTTATTCGACTTTTTCTATATGGACTATGCCATTGGGTAACCAAATGGTAGATGAGGTGAAGTCTCTTTTATAGAAAGCATTCTCTGATAAGTAACAGAGGAATCATAGAATTCAAACCTAATCACTTTGCAAGCCCCTAATAAATTAATGAACTGTAACACTGACCATCAACAGGCTCCACCCACTTAAAGAGACAACCAGATAGCTCATGCCTCTGGTGGAAGAACACAGCACCACCTATGAAGTGACCTTGCCAAGAGACATCAGATCTAAAGATGACCAAGACTTTCTAGTCAAATACTAATGTACACAGAGATGTCCCATCAGCAAGTCCCACCTGGGAAACTCTATAGGACAAACAACCTGACTTCTTTAAGAAATAAATTACAAGGAAAAAAATAGATATGGAGACAGAAATCTAAAGATCTTATGAACAAATAACAATAAGTGGACTTTATTTGGATGCTGACTCAAACTGTTAATGAAAAAAACCTTTAAAACATTTATGAGACAACTAGAAATATAAACACTGGTTGGATTGTTGGATGATATTAAAGAATCATTGTTGACATACTGAGGTGTGATCATAGGATTGTGATTATGTTAAAAAACAAACAGTTCTAATGTTTTAGAGCTGTACACTGAAATATATACAGATGCAATGATATGACCTGGAATTTGCTTCAAACTAATATTGAGAGAGATTAGAAGGAAGTATAGATAAAGCACGTTTGGCTATGATTCGATCTGTTGTTGAAGCTGGGTGATGGGGTCCATATGAAGATTTATTATATGAGGCTCTATATTTTTGTGACCATTTAAAATTTTTCACAATAAAAGTTAAAAGAAAAATATGCAAAGGAGCCTGATTTGATGGGTGGGTAGGTGAGTTTTTGCTGAAAGAATTTGTGCCTCTGAGTCTTATGTTCCGATTAGGGCAGGACCTCAGCTAATGGTTGGGGCCCCAGGGAGTGGAGATGAAATGTTAGGCAAATGGTCAGGCTCATTGAAGGGGTCTAACAACAGCATTAATACTGGGGTACAATCCAAAGAACCAGGCAGAAACGTCATCAGAAAGACCTAGTAGGAGGTCGGGGGGAGACCATAGACACTTGCTGTTTATGGCAGCCAGACTAACTTTCAGACCCCACTTCCTGGCAGATACAGGGCACTCAATGTACTGCCAACACTGTAGAGATTGATTCCAGAACTGGGTGCAGCTGAGCTAGCCAGTGAAGGGCCCCGTGCCTACAGCCGAGCTTGGCAAAACAAAAGCAGACAGGACCCTGCCGTGCTTTAACCCTCTCTGGCGAGGACACTGAGACAATTTTAGGCTTGAAGGCGGGGCGTATAATAGAAAGATCTGATTGCCTACCTTCTCTCTCTGAGAATAGTTCTCAGTCTCTGTGTGGTTTAGACCACTATGTTGGAACCACATGACTCTCCCCCTCTGGCCACAGCTGACGGACCCCAAAATGCACACCTAACCCAAGGGAAAAATTCGTAGGTTGAGCTTAGTCCATCACAATCCGCCTCAAGAATTTGCACTAGTAAACTAAGAAACCAAGATTAAGAACTGGGAACCACACCCTCAGATAGTAGAGGCATTGGACTTGAAAGTCATTTCAATGGACTCAATTTCTGCGGACCCCCCCCCACACACACACACACAAATTTCACCTGTTGAAACCTAACCCGCAATGTGATGGTGTTTGATGTAGGGCCAATCTTCATTAATGGTATGAGTGCCCCTGAAAGGGACCCTAGAGAGCTCCCTCACCTTTTTCTGCCATGGAGGGAAGACACAATGAGGAGTCAGCAACCTGAAGAGAGCCCTCACCCGAATCCGCCCATGCTGGGACCCTGGTGTCAGACCTCCAGCCTCCAGACCTGGAGGACATAAACTTCTATTGTTGATAAGCCACCCAGTCTGTAGTATTCCGTTACAACCGCCTGAACAGACTGACAAGCGTGTTTTCCCACAGTATGCATGTGGATTTGGCCCCAGTTCTCCCGTGTGAATTGGGGTGAATCGGTTGGTCTACCTGAAGCTCCGTTCCCTAATCTGTAATGTGGGAATAATAAAGGTAACTACATCAATGTGATTTTCGTGAGAATAAAATGATTTATAAAATACGTACATAGTAAAAGTTCAGTAACTATGAGCTCTGATGACTAGGACTAATAGGGTTAATAGTTCCTTGGCTATGGCTACATTTAGCCACATGAGAGCAAAACAAAGGAAGCCAGTCACAAGCGACCACCAATACTAGCATGATCCGAACACTGCTCCACACCGGGCACCGTGCGAAGGACTTGACAAGTACTGAAACCTCACAACAACCCCAGAGTCTGGCGACGCTCACTTCACCAGTGAGGAAACGGAGGCACAAACTGATTTGCCAAAAGTGTAGGAAGTGGCGCTGGCGGGAATGAACATCGACATTCGGCTTCTGAGGCTGCACCCTTAAAGCCCCTTTGTTTTCCAGTGAAATAACCTATTGTAGCCCTTGAGTGAGCAGCCCTCATTGGAGCGAAGTTCTATGCACTTAATTATGACTAAAAACAATGGGAATCTTGATGTGCCTCCGTCACCCACCTTAGAATTTGTGTACTAAACCTATGCTGAAGTGGTTGTGGCGCCAGGAAAAACATCGTGTAATGGGTATTACAAATCAAAGGTCTGCTTATTGTAATGGCAGTTTGTTCCATCCCTGCCCCGTCTAACGGCTGTTTCTATATGGCATCCTCGTTAACCAGAATAAATCCTCCCCTCCCCTGAACACAGAACTTGACCGGGAGAGTGGTCAACACGTGGCCAGAACAAGATGTGGTGTGGATAATTCCCTTTTGAGAAAACATCCCTTCAGGCACAAGTCACAAAATAAACAGAGACAAGGCAAAACTGCTAACAAGAGAAAAATTGGACAGCCAAAATGTTAAGAACAGAGCAAAAAGAACTTTTTAAATGAGACCAGACTAAAAAATAAAGACCTTTTCCTTCGCCCTGCCTGTTTTTCCACCCACAACCTCCAACCCTCACATTTTTTACAAAGTCATTAAAAAAAACTATAAACTTTTCCATCTGAGACAAAAGTTGTTAAATGAAAAGAGAAAATGTAGCAGAGAATACCATTTGTCAAATGTCTGCAGCTAACTGGTAGACCTTAGCCATCTCCAGTTTCATCTAAAGAGAAACCACCAGCCCCACACCCACACCCAAGAATCAACTATATAATTGCCCATAAAACTCAGAAAGCCAGCACGGAATTTAAAAGACAAAAGAAAGGAGGATGAGCCTCTTTTAAAAAGGCAACAGCTAAGAGTAAAGAAGGCGTGCTGTTTGAGTGATGGAGAGACGTACCATAACTCCAAGATCAGATCGCTTTGGGACCATGTCTGGACACTGCCACATAGCAGCTAGTGACCTTGAGCAAGTAACCTAGGCTCTCGGTGCCCCAGTTTCTTCACCTGTATGATGAGGGTGATAAAAATAGAACCTATCTCAGAGGGTGGCTGTTAAAATTCATGCACAGTAGCATATGGGACATGCCCTACAGCCATTCACTGTTATTTTGACATGATAGTAAGAAAAACCAAAATTGTTGTCCCAGAGCTTATGCAGCATTTGTGACCATGGGATCTATGGCAATCTTAAAAACAAAA
Source organism: Rhinolophus sinicus (assembly GCF_057876585.1). Lineage (NCBI taxonomy): Eukaryota > Metazoa > Chordata > Mammalia > Chiroptera > Rhinolophidae > Rhinolophus > Rhinolophus sinicus. The sequence continues at coordinate 16,694,727 of NC_142501.1, forward strand.
TGGGGGCAATTCTCAGGTGCCCAAATTCCAGAATGTGCTCATTGTGGAGAGGAAAGAGTGAGCTTTCTGCGGCAGCTTCCTTGGGCGTTGTCAGAGGGCACTCCACAGTCCTCCAGGGTGCTGATGGAAGAAGAGAGTGAAGGAGAATGGAGAGGGCAAGAGGTAAGAGTGACTGAGCACTTCTTCAGTGCCAGGTATTGGGATTACACACACACACAATCTCATGTAATTTTCTCAATGACTTCACAGTGAGGCAGGTACTATCATTATCGTGCCCATTTTACAGGTGAGGAGACTGAGATTTAGAAACATTCCGTGACTTGCTCCCTTCCTCATACATATCAAGTATGGAAAGGAAATGATAATTGAACTTGAGTAGCTTTCATGACTCTATGGCACTGTCTTCTGAAAACATACAGGCATCTCCCTTCTCCTGGCCTCAGTTTGCACATCCGTAAAACTGAATTTGCACCAAAGGCCTATGCAACACTCACGTTCCATGGTTCTAAATATTCTGACAATGTCTTTCCGCCAGAATCACCATTTCCCAGCCAAGGGATAGACGACATGGGCATTGTGTTCCGTTGGCCTTTTCCCAAGCATGATTTTGTCTCTTGGGCTAATTACAAGTAAAACTGAATGGAGGGTGACATTGTAGCCAGCACAACACAGGTGCCCCATAAGGTGCCATCCACGTGACACTCAGCTTCCTGAACAGAGCAGAGATGGGCAAGAGAGTCACCAGGAGGCTGAAGGCCAGTGTTGAGATCCTGAGTCCTCAAATGCTGAGATAGACCCTGACACCTATGAAGAACAAACAGAAAAACCAAAGACAAAGTCCCTGGGTTCTAGAAGCGCCAGCCTGACCACAGTCGGTGAGAACTGAGAGCCCCAAAGAGCCTGAGCAGCTGGAACACATTCCCTTCTGACTTCAAGACAAGATGAGAAAAAAGAAAATAAGATGTTTGAATTAGGAAAAAGATTAAAAGGCCTCAGTTTCCTACCGTGTTTCCCAGAAAATAAGACCTAACCAGAAAATAAGCCCTAGCATGATTTTTCAGGATGACATCCCCTGAACATAAGCCCTAATGCATCTTTTGGAGCAATAATTAATATAAAACCCGGTCTTATTTTCGGGGAAACACGGAAGATACTATCGATTAGGCTTAAATACATCCTCTCAGTTACTCCTCACTGCCAGCAGTGGGATCAGTATCATGATCTCTATTTCACAGATGGGAAGGCTAAAGTTCAGAGACGTTAAGCAACATGCCCCAGGACACACAGTAAGCAGGGAGTAAAGCAGGAAATCAACCAAGGGCAGCTTGATTCCATAGCCCCTCACTGAAGCACCACACTACCCTTCCTCTGGAAGAGGGGAGCTCACTTTCTAAAAAGACGGGCTAACTGCTAGGGGATTTCAGCAGGGGCATAGATACAGGGGGTGTACTTGAAGCATTAAAAGAGAATGCCCTATGCAGCAGAGTGAGAGTTAGGTACTGGCAACATCCAATGGGAGTGATTGATGTACCCAGGAAGCAGGGCACTACTACAGGTAGAAATGACCACCAGGACAATTGTACCCAGGATGCCAGGGCCTGGGGTGGAGAGCAGGAAAGCTGGTTGGGATATCTGAGTAAAGGTTTCATATATGCACCCTCACACACAGACACACACATGCACACACACACACTCACACTCACACCTACACAGTTGCCACATCCCAAGAGGGTGGAGTGTATCAAGCTTCCTCAATATGGACCTTCCTGGAGAAAGGTAGAATTTGTTGAATGACCTTTGTTTTTGTTGTCTTTGAAGTCATGGTTGTAGTCATTAGTGTTTTAAGTTCTTCCAGGTGGGAAAGCAATGTTTGTTGTGGGGTGACCTGCTAGAAACCCTAGGTGGGGGCTTGGGCCAGTAAGTAGCCTCTATTCCATCACCCTCAGCTTTCCAGGTACTGTCTTGGCAAAAGGGTACTGGCATAGCTGGGGGCCAGCACTACTGTTTAACCAGTAGTGCTGGTTAAACAACCAGCATTGGAATCCCACTGGCCTGGGGTCAATTTTCTCCCCACGCACTGAACGACTCCATGACTTTGGATGAATCACTGCACCTCTCAGAGCCTCAGCGCCCTATCTATAAAAAGGCAGTAGTGGTCCTCACCCCCTCCCCACATGCTGTGGCGGGCTTGATGAGATAACACAGTACACCACTTAGCTTAGTGCCTGACCCAGAGTAAACACTAAGCAAAGGGCGGCTCTTATTTTCATTGGAAAACACAAGAGCATTTTAGCACAGACGTTATTAGGCCCATCACAGCCCAAAAAAACATCAAAAACAGAGACTTCAAGATCAGTTGGAGATTAACACTCCTCACATAAAAAAAAAAAGTCCAGGTGCTGAGGCTAGAGCGGGACAAAAGTGCTGATGCTAATGAACATAATATTCCCAACCATCAAAAGTGAACAACTTAGGCAAACATTGCTGGGTGTTCCTTAGAATTCAACAGGATCCTGCCGAAAATTCAGGGGGAAGGACAGAGTTCACAGGAGTGCCCGCAAGTCTGCCAAAAGCCTTTTCCAACAGATTGACTCTCAACCACACATCCTTAATTGAAAAAACACCATTTAAAAAGCCATCTGAGAAGGCACTGGCCAGGAAAGGAAAGTCACTTTCCATAGATCAGCAGAGAAGAATCTAGACGCGACAGCCAAAGGCTCCCTCCTACTCTTTTCATCAATTAGTAAAAATGCAACCTTGAGCTCAAAGCCAAAATAAACTGCTGCCTCCATAACTTTTAACTTTCTCGATATTATTATTATTATTATTATCCTTGCTTCCTATTGGTAGAGTTCATTGATAAGATTATCTAACTCACTAATTCATGTTTGCAGTTGTCTCAATGCTACTGTATCTCATCTATTTTAATCAACGATTTCAACCAATATATTTTTCAAAACTATGATTTCCACCTGATTCCATATCATGGTGTTTCTTCTTTTTTATTGCTATTCTAGTCCCTTATCTCACTTGGGAATCTTTGCTGTGTTTATTTTCACATCTTTGTCTGTCTGTTCTAATAACATTGTTTCATGTATATGTGTAGCCCGGTTTCTTATCTTTTTTCTTGAGGTGATTGTACTCCTTACGTTCTACTCTTTAGATGTCTTCTGATTTGGGCCTGTGAGTTCATAGTCCTCAGAGGTATCTGTTATGCTACTGCCAGAAGGGTCGAAGGTCAAACCCTAGTGTGTCAGCCAGTGTGCTTCTAAGAGAGAGAAGGAGACAAGCCCCAGGATGGAGCTCGCCATCACTCCTCTTAGTCTCACCCAGCAAGACACTCTTCGGCCAAGACTTGAACTTCATGCCTTCGAGGACAAACATTGGGAGCAGTTTTGGAGAAACTCCCATAGAAAGTCAATCACCCATCTGTTTACCTCCACTCTTTACTCCAGCAGGGTTTTTGCTCTGTCCTCATTTACATGTGCACCCTGATATTGGCTGTTTCCACAGTTGGGGGGCACATAATGATTGTCCCAAGCCAACCAATGGTAGAGAAAGACAAGGGCATAAACGTAACCAGTTTTATCTAAATTATCTGAACATATGCCCCTCTGCCCTAGGCTACAGCCACGTCCCCCCACCCCAAACCTACAGCTCAAAGCAGCTTTCCATCTCCCCAGAGCTTTCTCCCAGTTCTTTGTATGTTCGGTTAGTTTGTTGCTTTTTTTTTGGGGGGGGGTAATACTGGGGGACAGTGTGCTTCTCCAGGGCCCATAAGCTCCAAGTCGTTGTCCTTCAATCTAATTGTGGAGGGTGCAGCTCAGCTCCAAGTCCAGTCATTGTTTTCAATCTTTAGTTGCAGGGGACACAGCCCACTATCCCATGCAGGAACTGAACCAGCAACCTTGTTGAGAGCTCGCACTCTAACCAACTGAACCATCTGGCAGCCCCTCTGGCAGCTCAGCAGCAGCTCATTGTCTTCAATCTAGTTGTGGAGGGCGCAGCCCACCATCCCATGTGGGAATCGAACCGGCAACCCCATTGCTCAGAGCTCACGCTCTAACCAACTGAGCCATCCAGCCGCCCCGGTTGCTACTGTTTTGTTTTAGTTTTCATTTTTTCTTTCTTGTATTCTGTGCTTTCCTCTACAATTTTTCCAGAATTGATTGAGAGTCAGGTTACAGGTGGAGCTGGAAGCTCGTGCTAGTTCACCAACTTGGAAGGATCTGGAAATCTCTTATAGAATTTTATATATACAATAAGATTCTATTACCTGAATGACTCCAGAGACTGTCAATCAAGAAAGATGGCTAAAACAAGGAATCATTTTTTTAATGATGCATACATACCTCGAGTATTTTAACTTGCAAACAAAAAACACCCACAAAAAAATTCTTGAAATAGTCTGTTATTGCTACTGAGAGGAAACCAATCCATTTCTTCCTCTTTGTTTGTTTGTTTGTTTGTTTGTTTGTTTGTTTATTTATTTATTTATTTAGTAAAGAAAGGAAAGTAGTGTAATGTCATGATGTTTGGGTCAAGAATTTTTATTTGAATATTGATCTGTTGATTGGGGTTCTGCTTTACTTTTTCTGGCATAAATCACATTCATTTTGCATTATCTAAGATATTCTCTTTCTTCTCCAAAATTGAACAAGAACTTAAAGATACTTGTAAATAAATTCGATTGCAGAATAATTTTAAATTTTTGATGCATTTTTCAATCCCACAAGTATGGTGACCGCATTAGTTTTAAGCATCTCATTTTACTTTTTGAAGCATTCAGTCTAATTTTATAAAAACGTTTTTGCCAGACTCATGCTTCATCAATTTTTGACATTTTAAAACATATTTTATTGGTAATTTAATTGCATTAAGTATAATTAGCTGAATAGGTTTGGAAACTAACAGAATTCCCTCTTGCTAAGAACACATGACTTGGGAGTAAAAGCATGGCGTTCTGTAGAACAGCCCAAGAGTTGTGACAATTTACCGCACCTTGGGCATCCGTCAGCAAGTTTTGGAGAGAGAAAGGAAAGTGTAGATGTACTCACATCCTCCAGCCTTCCAGCGAGACCATTACATGGACATCACTTAGGAGAGTGTCTACCTCACCTCCACGAAGGTATGTTTTGGTAATTAGCTGATAAGTTAGAGATCTCAAGTCAAGACAGCCATTCCCATAATTTAACTACTTACCTCTACTACAATTCAAGTACTTCTGGGCAGAAAATGATATATTAGTTGACTATCTTCCAGAAACAACTTAAGTCAAACATCGGGGGCTGTCCCTGAGTGAGCACCAAAAGCCAATTTCACCTTCTTCACGATGCTGCTGAGTCTCCTCTTCCCACTCTGCCCTTACAGATGTCCATTGATTGGCACAGGATTCTCACCCTGGTTATTCAAATAACATAATGTTGCTGCTAAACTACCCTGGACTCAACCACTGCAATGCCCAGAAGCATCAACAGAGGCAGCCTGGAAAGCAGGCCTCCTTTCTGAGAGACAGCGATAAGGACGTGGTTTCCAATGCTGGCTGCACGCTTACTAGATACGTGACCTAGAGCAACGTACAGAGCCTCTGTGAGCTTTAATTTCTCCATATTAAATGATTTATTTATTCAACAAAGGTTAACTAAGTGCCTGCTATATGTCAGGCACTGTGTTAGGTCTGGGCATTTATAATTAATAGACATAGTTCCTGTCATTGTTATGTTCCCATGGGGGAGACATATATAATTCCGAACTGAAGCAAGTGCTCTGAGGAAAGGTTACAGAGTTTTATATGAGAGGATGGCAGAGACTAATTTAGCCTGGAGATGCCATAGATAATAGTTGCATTCACCTCAGAGAGTCTTGTGAGGATTAAATGAGATTGAGAGCCTGACTAACGTCTGGCATGTGCCCAGAGTTCTATAAATGGTCACTACTTCTGTTATTCAGACCAGTAAGATGTCAGCCTTGGGGGATTGACAAGAGTACAAATGCCACGTTTCCCGTTCAACATGCCATTGCTGTCCTGTGTTTCTGTGGCTCATTCTATCACAGAGCTCACTGGGGGTAGGAAACCAACTCCTCTTAGAAAGCAAACGGAGAGGACAGCTGTACAGCTGTAAGGCCTCCGGGTGTTTCAACGGAGCCAAGGAAGGTTTCAGAAAAGTCCTGCTAATGCTAATGAGAGGACACTAAGTTCATTTTCTTCTTTATCATTAAAAAAAGAAAAAGAAAGAAAGAAGAAGAAGGGAGGAGAGAGGGAGCAGGGAGAAGAAGGAAGGAAGGAAGGAAGGAAGGAAGGAAGGAAGGAAGGAAGGAAGGAAGGAAGGAAGGAAGGAAGGAAGGAAGGAAGGAAGGAAATGAAAGGAAAGAAAACTAGTACTGAACAAACGAGCATGTATGTCCTTAACCAAAGAAATCTTGGCGAGAAGAGCTCTTTGAGCAACTTGAGTAAGAAATAATATAAATGGGAGAATCTCAATCATTTCCATTTACAGGCTTTCAAAAGTTATTCTGGCCATTTCATCCCTGCCTCAGGCTCCAATGAGTCGATGTATTGATTCTCCGGAAGGGGACCTCTTTCCTGGACTCAGCCCAGCTGAGAACCAACACAGTTCGGGGGTGGGGGGGGAGGGCAACATTCCTTTCTCCAGGATATTTTTCTTCTTTTTCTTTTTTCCATTCAGTCTAGAGAAGGATATTTGAATCTCGAAATTTCTAGGCTAGAAGAGCTCTGAGAGATCATGCAATATAGCCATTTTCAAATCATTTTTCGTAAGAGGACACTTTTGTCAAATGAAATTTTATCCAAACCCTAAGGCAGAACATGGGGAGATAAAGTAATATTTTTCACATAAATGTATCATTTTAGTTTCAAGTTGTCTGGCACTGAGTTTGACTGAGTATCCTGAGGATCCAACAAATTACACTGTGGAATTCTGCACAATACAGGATAGTTCGTTCCTATATTTCCTTCAGCCTCTAATTGTTGTTGTTGCTGCTGCTGCTGCTGTCTGTGCACGGTTGCAAGAAAATCCTGATTTTCACAATTAGGCCCTTTGCCAGTAATTACAATTACAAATTTCCTGTAACCTTTTATGTTGCAAATGAGAGAAACTCAATTCAACTTAGATTCAGAAGGGGTATAGAGGGGAGCATTACACAAGGAAAAGTCAAGGGCATGAAGAGCTTCGGCCATGGCAATCTCTCCATCTCCCCTCTCTCCACTTCTCAGCCCTGCTCTCCCTAAATTGGCTTTCATCTCACAGAGCGCCCCTGGACTGGAGAGAAGGATGGCCCAGCAGCTCTAGGCCTGCATTACAGTGAAAGCTCATGGTCCTGCAGGAAATGAGAATGCTCTTTATCTCCCTAAAGTCAGGAGAAAATTCCAGGGCAGATGCTGGTCAAGCAGGCCTGGGACACATGACCTTCTCCGAAGGGATGGCTACAGGTAAAGAACATGGGGAACTCCTATTGGCCAGGTTAGGGTCATGTTACCATCTGGGTGATGAGGAAAGATATGGCATCAGCCCCTCCCATCCATGAGGAATGAGTTTCCCACAGGGAGGAGCTACTTTTAAGGGGATAAAGGGGAAAAAGAAAGGATGCTCTGCAGACAGAACCCATAACTACTACAGCTCACTTAACTTACATTAGTACGTGCACACTTAACAGTTTTAATAACTCACTTTCCAATCGCAGTATAATGGAACAAATCTAGTGCTTGAGAGACAGCAGGAATTTTTGGTCTAACGATGAATAACTAATACTAACAATGATTCGCATTTCTTAATTCATTAAGCATTGCCTTAGGAGGGATTTGATGAACAAGGTCTTCATCCAATTTACGTTTTCCTTCTTTTGAAAAAGCAGAATACTTTTCAAATATATCTTGAAACCGTCCACAGCGACATTTGTAATTATTAGACACCTCAATTCCTGTTCTGTCAGATAGTCACAAAATACTTCAAAACTACCTAATTTGTTTCGTTTTGAGTGCTGAGTCCAAAGTGTAATCTTTCGATGACTTGAAGGAAGCTTGAGCTGTTCCTGTAGGCGTGGCCAGGTTGTGAGCCCCTGTCATCTCTACATTGAAACCATTCTGCTGACTAACGTCAGAACTGTAATAAAAACTTAAATACAGAAATGATCTATGACATTATATTGGGACAATTCAGCCTGTGTTATGTTCTGTTGTCACTACCCAGCTGATCTATTAAGTTATGGCAGAGCTTCACCCAGTCTGTATTTGAGAATGGCCTGCACATATGTTATAAGTATTTATAAATGTGCACAATTTCAGGCAAGTAGATGACTGCCGGCCTAAATGGTTTCTAAATATTAGTGTAACACCCGAAGCCCCATAAGTCAGCAAGACTTCCACAAGAATTTGAAGCATATGCAGCGCTCTGGTCCAAAGTTTGCATAAATGATGCATAACACACATTAAAAAGCAGAGTGGTGGTGTTCCCCATTTGCTCCATTGTGGTGTATGATACATCTGTTGATTCTGTAGTTCTTTTCAATCAGTTTTTGACGTATAAGTAACATGCTGTGAAATGTACCCTTTTCAAGAGTATACGTCAATGAGTTTTCTAAAGAATAAAAATTAATTTTTAAAATGATCTTGTAGATTATAATCTTCAGCATTTACATTGGATCTAATCTTGCCCACTTAAAATATATCCTTCCTGGGGATACCATGACCAGGTATTTTTAAATATTATAAAGCTATAATAATGAAAACTGTTTGCTACTGGAGCATCATATTAGTTTGCTAGCACTGCCTTAACACAGTACCACAACCTGGGTAAAATGTGTTGTCTCACAGTCCTGAGGGCTACAAGTGTGAAATCAAGCGGTTGGGAGGGCCATGCTCCCTCTGAAGCTTGTTGGGAAAGGATCCTTCCTTGCCTTTTCCTGGCTTCTGGTGATTTGCAGGCAATCTTTGGCATTCCTTGGCTTATAGATGCATCCAATCCTGCTTTTTTTGTATGGCTATCTTCCCTCTGTGTTTGCCTATCTCTGTGTCCAAATTTCCTTTTTATAAGGACACCAGTTATGTTAGATTAAGACCCACCTTAATAATCTCATGGTAACTTGATTACCTCCGTCAAGCCCTATTTCTAATAAATAAGGTCACATTCTGAGGGACCGGGGGTTAGGACTTTAACATTATCTCTTTTGTGGAGCATAATTCAACCCGTAACAAGCATGAATAACAGATGGTGTAGAATTTTATCAGAAATCAACCCAAACACACACACACAAAATTAAAACATGATAAATGTGGCATTTCAAACAAGTTGAGAGAAGATGCACTACTCAATACATGGTGTTTGAACAGCCAGTAGCCACCTGTTGTCTCAATAACTAAGTTGTATCAAACCTTCACAGCTCAGACCTAATCACTTTCCACTTCCTGGTTCTAGTCCCTGGCAGGCCTCGCTGTCCTGGGGTCATATAAAATACGACAGTATCCTTTCAAAAAATTCACTATTTTTAACAAGGGGTGGCTTGAGTTGGTTTCTGTAGCTTACAATCATTTCCGAGGCTGTTGGCCTCCTAATTGGATATTCCTTTTCACAGTGAGAAGTTTATATGTTCTACAGAAAGAAAGAGAGGAGAAAGAAAGAGAGAAGAAAGAGAGAGAAGAAAGAGAGAGAGAGAGAGAGAGAGAGAGAGAGAGAGAGAGAGAGAGAGAGAGAAAGAAAGAAAGAAAGAAAGAAAGAAAGAAAGAAAGAAAGAAAGAAAGAAAGAAAGAAAGAAAGAAAGAAAGAAAGAAACCTCTGTCACCCTGCTTCCTTCCCAATTACATCTGGTTTCTTGCCTCTACCTGGAAGTAGGTTATTTGAAGTCATTTGGTTCCTTCTGTATCGTCCATCATTTTGGGCCGCCCAGAAGTGATCAGTGAGAGCAGCTGTCCCTGGAGGGCCACTAGAAAGTCTGCAAAGCCAGCTAAGATCGCAGCTATTTTAAAACCCAGACATCAAAGTACTTGGATGGGGTCCAGAGTTTCCTGCCTCCCTGAGACCTCTTTCCAGAAAAGAATCAAATTGTGGGCAGGAGGGAAAACCACCTTAATTGGACCTCCAATTCCCAAAACTGCTATTGAACTCCTTGTTCCAGAAAAGGCGGCTCCTTGGAAACCAGCTTATTAAAATATTTTTCTGAATATTGGTGAACTGGAGGGCAGTGCTAAAACCAGACAAAGCATACTTGAAGCCAGCGGCTCACTCTCTTTCAGGTTTCCTCTTACATTTCCTGGTTTTGCTTTTCAAATGGTAACGATCGCTCCCATCTACTGGGAACTTATTGTGTGCCTTGAATGTGTACAAAAAGACTCACATCATTAAATTACTGAATTCTCACCACATCCCTGTAAGTTCTATTATTAGTCTCCTTTTTACAAATGAAGGAACTGAGGATCAGGGAAGTTTAGTAAACAGCCCAAGAGCATACATTTCAGGAATGACTGAACTCAAACTTGAACCCTGCTCAAATCTGACTCCAGAGTCTGTGCTCTTAACCACTACTCTGTGAATTCTAAACCAAAACATCTAAAGTCAATGGGTGAGAACAGATATGAATGGCACAGATCAGGGGTAAGACATGGGGCACGGTAGACAGAATGGCAAGCTAGAGAGCTTGCATTACATTTGTAGAAGGCACCCACTTGGCAGCAACAGCCAGTCATAGCTCTGTGGAAATGTGGCCCAGTGTGGCCAGATTTTCCATTTTCAAAGAAAAGCTTGAAATCTGGAATTTATATGAAATCTCCCAACTTTTAAATGATCCAAGATGGTGGAGTAGATAAACATTGTGCGTGCTTCCTTCCATGAACACATTAAAATTACAGTTAAATTATACAACAATCAACCTGGAGAACCATCTGAAGCCTGGCTGAACAGAAGTTTTATAACTAAGGCTATAAAAAAGCCACGTCAAGACTGGTAGGATGGGTGGAGACACGAAACAGGCTATCCCCAAACCTCCGTGTGGTGGTTGAGAACTGGGAGGGCTATCTCAGCTGCAGAGGAAGAAAACCCAGCCCCACACCAGCCTCCCCAGCCCAGAGTACTGGTGCCAGAAAGAGGAGCCCCCACAACATCTGGCTGTGAAAAACTGGGGATTCCAACCATCCAGGTGGGATAGAAGGCTGCGGGAAACCCAGAGGTCCTCTAAATGGCCCACTCACAGACTCTCTCACTCCCAGGCACTCACGTTGGGCTCCAGCAGGACAGGAACTTGGGGGACTTCGGAGGCATATGGGGGTGCAGACTGAGGTGTGTGGCTTCAGGATGAGGACTGGAGAACGGTCGTCATTTTCCCTGTGAGGAATCCTCCTTCCATGCAGCCAGTAGGTGGGCGCCATCTTTCCTGTGTTGATCCCTCCCCCACAAGCCAAATCTGAATCTGATTGGTCTGGTGAGCTTCAGGGCTCTGCCCTGCTGACTCACTAGGACCCTGCCTCACCCAACTCCCCCAATGCCGGAATCAGTTTTTCTATGAGCAGCTAGCCCCACCCACCTTGCACTCTTTCATGAAAAACTATCAGAGTCCACAGGATCGACACGGGTGGCAGCTGGCCTCAGTGTGCTCTGAGGCTTTTGCTGAGTAGCTCCAGGCTCAGCACTAACACCAAACCAGAGTCTACATGACCCTGTTAACCACAACTCTTCCCACTCTGGTAACTCCCTGAGATCCTGACTCACTCAACTCCTGTACCACATGAGGCTTTAACCAGGGGCTGAAAGTTAAGGAAGCCAGCAGGTGGCAGCAGGCCTCCAGGTGTCCTGGCTTTTTGCAAAGCTACCGTAGGCCCAGTACTGGTGGTAGATGTCTTTGGTTCACAATGTGGCCTCTCCACCTTCCTCCAGGTTTAGCACAGGCAGCGAACAACTGCAGATCACTTTGTAGCTCCTACCAGGTAGTCCCCAGCCAGTCACAGGCTGGGGTGACCTGAGCCTGCTCTGGAGCCCCTCCCTAGAGGCCCCAGAACCAACATACTTTGAGGTTGACTTCAGACTGCAGCAGAGAACTGCCCAATTAGCCCCATAAGTGGCACACCCAAAAGGCAGTTTCAACAAGCACCAGAGCCCACTGGGGGGTGAATCTCACTCAGTGGGGTAAGCCCCCCTGTACAGCAGCAGCCTGTGAGCTGTGGACATGGCCAAACCCGACAGCCAATCAGCCTGGGGGCAATCCCATCCACTGATGTGCCAACAGAAATCAAGGCTCAACTATAACAGGAAGGCACCCATAATCCACACAGGGACACTCCTTAAGCACCTGAAGCAGGTGACCAGGGCCCCACAGGGCACCTACTACATAAGGCCACCAGGCCAAGACTGGGAGACATAGCAGATCTACCTAATACATAGAAACAAACACAGAGAGGCACTCAAATTAAGGAAACAAAGAATTATGTCCCAAACGAAAGAGCAGGAGAGAACTCCAGAAAAATAACTAAATGAAATGCAGGCAAACAACCTACCAGATACAGAGTTCAAAATGGTTATAAGGAAACTCAAAGAACTTAGTGAGAACTTCAACAAAGAGATAGCAAGCATAAAAAAAGGGCATAAAAACCATAAAAAAGAACCAGTCAGAAATGAAGAATACAATAACTGAAATGAAGAACACACTAGAAGGAATCACCAGCAGACTAGATGAAGCAAAGGATCAAATCAGCAATTTGGAAGACAAGATATCAGAAAACACCTAATTGGAACAGCAAAAAGAAAACAGAATCCGAAAAAATGAGAATAGTTTAAGAGACCTCTGGGACAACATCAAGTGTAACATTCACATCATAGGGATACCAGAAGGAGAAGAGAGATTGAGAATCTATTTGAAGAAATAATGACTGAAAATTTTCCTAACCTGATGAAGGAAATAGAAATAGAAGGCCAGGGAGTGCAGAGAGTCCCAAACAAGATGAACCAAAACAGGTCCATAACAAGACACATTATAATTAGAATGGCGAAGGTTAAAGACACAGAGAATTCTAAAAGCAGCAAGATAAAGGCAACTACTAATTTATAAGGGCGCTCCCATTAGATTGTCAGATGATTTCTCAACAGAAACTTTGCAGGCCAGAAGGGACTGGCAGGAAATATTCAACATGATGAAAAGCAAGGACCTACAACCAATGGTACTCTACCCAGCAAAGCTATCATTTAGAACCGAAGGACAGATAAAAAGCTTTCCAAACAAGAAAAAGCTAAAGGAGTTCTTCACCACCAAACCAGTATTACAAGGAATCTTAGAGGGACTTCTTTAAGATGGAAAAAAAAAAGAAGAAGAAGAAGACAGAGAAATTATGAACAATAAAATGGCAATAGCTACATATCTATCAACAACTACTTTCAATGTAAATGAATTAAATGCTTCACTCAGAAGACAGAGGAGGGCTGAATGGATAAGTAAACAAAACCCTTACATACGAGTATGCTGCCTACAAGAGAATCACTGCAGAGTGAAAGACACACATAAATGGAAAGTAAAGGGATGGAAAAAGATATTTCATGAAAATGGAAACAAACAAACGAACAAAAGCTAGCGTAGCAATACTTAGACCAGACAAAATAAACTTAAAAGGCTATAACAAGAGACAAAGAAGGTCCTAGGAATCCCACTTCAGGATGTTTATCTGAAGAAACCCAAAATGCTACTTCGAGGGGACATGTGCATCCACATGTTCACTGCAGCTTTGTTTACAATGGGCTAGATGTGGAGGCAACCTTGGTGTCTATCGATGGAAGAATGGACAAAGAGGAGGGGGTAAATGTTCACAGTGGAATATTGCCTGGCCAGGGAAGGGAGTGGGTTCTTGCCATCTGTGGTAGCATGGATGGACCTGGAAGGTATTGTGCTGAGTGGAGTATGTCAGACAGAGAAAGAAAGATGCAATGTGATTTCATTTATATGTGAAATCTAAAGAACAAAATAAACAAACAAAACAGAAACAAACTCATAGATACAGAGAATATATTGATGGTTGCCAGATGGGAGGGGATTTGGCGATGAGTGAAAAAGGGGAAGGGATTAAGAAGTACAAATTGGTTGTTACACAGTAACCATGGGGATGTGGGGTATAGCATAAGGAATATAGTCAATAATATTGTAATAACTATGTTTGGTGGCAGATGGGTACAGAGTTGGAAAAGGTGAAAAAATTAACAAGTACAAACTGGTAGTTACAAAATAGTCATTGGGATGTAAAGCAAAGCATAGGGAATATAGTCAATAATATGGTAGTAACTATGTAAAGTGCCCAGTGAGTACTAGACTAGTCAGGGGATCACTTCTTAAATTATATAAATGTCTAACCATTATGCTGTACACCTAAAATTAATATAAAATAATATTGAAAGTCAACTGTAATTGAAAAATTTTAAAGGGGGGTAAAGGTGAAGGGAAACAATAGGTCCAAATTTCTACATATAAAACAGGTCATGGAGATGTAATGTACAGCATAGGGAATATAGTCAATAACACTGGGAGAGAATGGTACGGTGTCAGGTGGTTGCTGGACTTACTGTGATCACTTCTTAAGTATAGAAGTGTTGAATAACTATGGTGTACCCCTGAAACCAATGTAATATTGTATGTTAGCTATATTTTTAATAACAATCTTAAAAAAAATAAAGTGTTGATAACTAATTCAAATATTTTTAGAAAGATTTTGTGCCAGCAAAATAATTGGTATCTGTAGCCCACTGTTAGGCAGAAACTCATGCTCCCTACTCCTCATGTCTCCCGTGGGAGGGACTTAAGCTGGACTGTCTGTAACCTCTCATCTTTCTCCTCTGATTGGTGAGTTTGGAGAAGGAGCTGGGCTAATCTCCTTCCTGCTCTGGAGCCAGCCATGAAAAGCACTTCATAGGCTAGGTGAGAAAGTGCATCTGTTTAGAAATGAGGCACTTACAAGCCGACTTCCTTGCAAACAGAAAGCCACGTTCTCCAAACTGTGGCTGCTGTAACAAAGTACCACAAAATGGGTGGCTTAGTTCTTCTGAAAATTGTAGGGAAAAACCCTTCCTTGCCTCTTCTAGCTCCTGGTGCCTCCCAGCAGTCCTGGGCATTCCTTGGCTTACAACTGCATCACTCCAATTTCTGCCTCTGTCTTCACATGGGCTTCTCCCCACGTGTCGCTGTGTCGCTGTTTTCTCTTCTAAGGATACTAGGCATATTGAATGTAGGCTCACTTAATCCTGTATGACCTCATCTGAATTAATTACATCTGCAAAGACCCTACTGTTACTGTCTCCACTTTATAAATTAGGAAACTTTGTGACACAGAGAAGTAAATTGCTCAAGACACACAGGTAATAACTGTGTATACTAATAATTATAATGTAATCATCCAGAATATAAACTCCCTGCTCTTGTGAAGAAACCGCTGAAGAATCCTGGAATCCATGAATATATTAAAGAAAGTAAGCTAGGGACTACTCCCACTAGCGGTCAAGAAGAAAAAAACAAAGCTACTATTAGAAGCTGATTCCACTAGAGAGCAGTAGATGCACGCATTACCCAGACATGACGCTAGTCCATGGAATTATTTTTTAAAGATGTTAAACACTGAAAGTTTTATTCCACGTTTTATGCCAATTGTTAAGGAAGAAATTAATCCAAACTACTTTTCTATTTTCCTATTAAAATATAGAAGATTGCTGTGAGCATTAAATATTTGAAGTGTCTGATAAGCTGTCACGCAAATGAAAGGACTTCATTCCATCAACGGTCAATAAAACCGTTGTTATTTCCTCCTCTGCGCCTGACACGGCGCTGTTGCTGGGAGTCAGGACGCACCAGGCACGATGTCCGCGGGTCAATGTTAGACAAGCACCCGACACACCACTGTACTCGCCGCTCACCCTGATTCTGTGTGAACACATCATAGCGATGGTCCAGGCACAGGATGGTGGTGGTAACTGGGAAAAATAGGTTCAGTGCATATTTGGAGCAATTGAATGAAACTAAATTTGGAAAGCAGTGTAATAAGTGCTGTATTAGAGCCGATACGCCAAGCGGGGTAGGAGTGCTGGAGAGGAGAAAAATGGGGAAATATTCCAAGAAGAAATACTTTGGCCAAAGGTTCCAGAGCATGGAACATCCTTGTGCCTTTGGAAAACGATAAGAGGATACCCAGAAAGGCCTATGCAGTGAGCTGGAGGGGAAGTGGGAGCGATATCCACCCACCCCACCCCCAAATGAGAATATTAAACACTCAAGGTAGGTGAGAGAATAATCTGCTCCGAAAACACACAACCCCCTTCGATCACTCCCTCTCAATACACCACCCTTGTGTAGAGAATTAGGGAATCTCGAGTTAGGGAATCCATTCTCTAGCTCCAAACAGAAACTACATCAATTGAAAATATACCTAAGGCAAAAATTACAATAGACCTGAATACAGCTGTTGTTTTAATAGACAATCTGCCTAAAACAAAATCAGTGTCTCCAGACTCTCTTTTCTGTCCCTCCTGGCTTTGTTTCTACAGGATCAGTTATCCTAACCATTTCCTACTGTATGGCACTTCTAAGACAGTATCTCATCCAGAGCTCCCTTCGTGTGGTTTCCAGGATATCAAACATTCCTAGTTTTCCTTCCTCTCTCTCTTTTCCTCTTTCTCTCTGGCTGTTCCTTTTCATTCTCCTTTACTGGTCCTTCCTCATCTTTTGGACTCCAAATACTCAATTTCGTCTCCAGCTACCCACTCGGCTGGGGATCCCATCACCCTGTGTCTATAAATACCATCTGTATACTTAACTTGATACAGATTTTCCAAATTTATATCTTCAGCTCTGACCTCCCTCCTGATAGCTCACCTGCTTATTCTATGTCTCCACTTTGAAGTTGAAGAGGCATCTCAAAGTTAATGTGTCTAATCACCTGATTACCCCCCTCAAACCTGCTCCTCTCAGTCTTTTCCTTCTCAGCAAATGGCAACTCCATTCTCCCGGCTGCTCAGCCAGCATCCTTGGAGTACTCCTTAATTCTCCTTTTAGTCTTGTATCCCGTATCTGATGCATCAGCAAATTCTATTCACACTGTCTTCAAATTATATCCAGAATCTGACTACTTCCAATGCTTTCACCCTGTTCCAAACTATCATCTCTCTCCTAGATTATTCTAACCACCTCCCAGATGCTGTCCCTGCTTTCAACCTCACCACACACAATACAGCAGCCAGTAACTCTGTTTCAAGTTAGATCACATGACTCCTCTGCTTCAAACCATCCAAGGGCTTCATAGCACACAGAATGAGAGCCAACAGTTTATGTACAGGCAACAAAGCAAAAACAGATGAGTGGAACTGCATCAAACTACAGAGCTTCTGCTCAGCAAAGGAAACAATCATCAGAGTGAAGAGAGAACCCACAGAATGGGAAAAAATATTTGCAGACCCTACATCTGACAAGGGGTTCGTATCCAAAATATATAAGGAATTCAAACAATTCAATAGCAAGAAAATAACTCAATTTAAAAATGGGCAAAGAAACTGAATAGACATTTCTCAAAAGACAACATATAAATGGCCAATAGATATACGAAAAGATACTCAATATCATCAAGGAACTATAAATCAAAACCACTATGAGAGATCACCTCATACCTTTTAAAATGTCTGTGATCAAAAAGTAAGTGTTGGCGAGCATGTAGAGAAAAGGGAACCCTTGTACTCTGTTGATGGGCATGTAAATTAGTATAGCCATTATGGGTTACAGGATGCAGATTCCTTGGAAAGTTAAAAATAGAACCGCCATATGCTCCTGCAATCCCGCTTCTAGGTATGTCTGAAGGAAATGAAATCAGTATCTCAAAAAGATATCTGCAGTATCTGCACTCCTATGTTCCTTGCAGCATTATTCACAGTAGCCAAGAGATGAAAACAATCCAAGTATCCATCAATGGATGAATGCATATATATATATATAATTATGAAAAAGGACATCCTGCCATTTATGACAACATGAATGAAACTAGAAGACATTTTGCTAAGTAAAATAAGCCAGAGAAAGAAAAATACTGTATAGTATCACTTACGTGTAGAATCTTAAATAAAAAAGTCAAACTCATAGAAGCAGAGAGTAGAACGGTGGTTGCCAGGGACTGGGAGAATAGGGGCAATGGGGAGACACTGGTCAAAAGATACAAAGTTGCAGTTATGTAGGCTGAGTGAGTCTGGAGAGCTAATGTACAGCATGCTGACTATAGTTAATAATACTGTACTGAATACTGGAAATCGCTAAGACAGATTTCAAGTGATCTAATCACACACAAAAAGTAACTATGTGAGATGATGTGCTGATTAGCTTGACTAGTGTTCATTTCACCACGTATAAGTTGATCAAATCATGTTATATACCTTAAATATATACGTTTATTTTAAAATATATAAATTAATTAAAAAGCCAACCGTCAACAATAGACCTACTCTTCCTCCAAAATACCCTCCCTCCAGTAGCCCTCTGGCCTCTCCAATGACTCTCCCATTGTAATCTTGGCCCAGCCACACTAAATTCTTTGTCCGTCTTCAAACAGGCCATACACACTCCTGCATGAGAAATTTTGACTTGTCCGTTCTCCTTAAAATGTTTTTCCACTGGATACCCATCTGGGTAGCTAGTTCTCTTTCAGGTCTTTTCCTTCAAATGTCCTCTTTCCAGTGTAATTCCCTGATCATCCTGCTTAGGATTAAAATTGCAGTACCGACCTTCCCAACTACTAGCTGTCTATCCCCTCTTCTAAGGTTTAGTTTTCCCCAGAGAACTTATCACTCAGACAACTACCTATGTATTTGTTAGTGTGTCTCCCCTCTATAAAACATAAGCTCCATGAAGTCAAGGACTTCTTTCTGATTTGTTCACTGCTGCATCTCCAATGCCGAAAACAATCAGTAGATGCTCAGGAAATAATTGTTAGATGAATGATCAATGAATGCATGAGTTCTGCTAACAACCTTAGAGGAGAATTAGGTTTTGTCTCACTCATTGAAAATTTCCAAGGTGCAGAAAAGCCAAATGTCTTGCCAAAGGCCATGAAAATTGTCCCAAAGATACCCGTTCTAGAGAAGACGCCACAGTTGCCCCAGAAGTGTTTCCCAGTCTGGGAGAGAGTCACAAATTATTTTGCTTTCCTACCAACCTAAGGCTGTTTCTTCATCGTGGGTCCCTGGGACCCAGTTCTAAGAATGGAAAAGAATATACTAGTGCAAGGCACCTGCCTTCTAAGGAGTCCACAGTACTTTAAATATTTGGAGAATAAGCAAAATACGTACTTGAGTGCTAAATTATGTGTTAGAGACTCCACTGGAGAAAGAAGTGTGTCGTCATGTAATGGAATGGTTTTGTGGAGAAAGAAATGGGAGAAATATGTGAAGCCATAGAATGGTCTCAACATCATCAGAAGCCTAATTACTAAGCATCTGGTTATACCTGCTACTGGGAGAGGCATGGTCCTACCCTAATGGAATGCTTCTGTTATTCCTAAAGGAATATATTCCTCTGTTTTTTCATTTTCCTTGACTCTCTGTGTTGGTGTCTACGCCTTAGATAAAACACCCACCTCTCCCAGTCTTGAAGGTGTGGTCTCACGTAGGTGATGAACCTTATCATTCAACTCTGCCCTAGTTCTTGGTTGTCACTCGAACCTTTTGACAAATGGCACTGTGTCTAAAAACTCCAAATATTTGTACCCTAGACTAAATAGGAAAGCCCCAGCTTCACAAAATAGAATTCCAAGTATTACTCATGCCTCCTTCAGAGAGAGACCCGCAAACCAAGAGTTGGAAGAAACAGTAAGAGCAAACCTTCTGACAGCCCCCAGAGGACGGGTAAAAGGAGGGACCCAGCATGCAAGCTCCATGACTGCTTCTGGAGAAGTTCCAGCAGGGCTCATGAAGCTCCTCACAGGCTCACCTTGCCCACCTCTGCCACCGCACTCCCATCACCTCCCACCCAGCCAGAATGAACTAGCAGTTCCCAGGATATGCCAAGGTCCTTCGGGCTCTGCGCCTTTGCATCTACGGTTCTCTGCCCAAAGTCTTTTTCTTCTCCTACCTATAGATGGCTAACTTGCATTCTCCCTTATGATTCTGCAGAGAACTGTTCTGGGGCGGGGGGGGGGGGGGGGAGAGATCTTTCCTAACCCACCAGTATGACATAAGTGCCCCTGTTCTGTGCTCCCAACGTAATCCATGCCAACCTTGGGCACTGCTCTGTGTGTTCATTACAGGTTGCCCAGTGTACTCCCACTAATCTAAAGGCCCTCAAATGCAGGGATTGGGTCTTTCAGCCATCCTGTTAGTAATGAGAGCCTATCTGGAGCACAGCAGGAACTCAACTGGTCACGGTTGCTGAACAATTGAAAATCAGAACTGGATATGAGTTCTATACAATCTATAGCAGGGGTGTCCAAACTGCGGCCCGCAATCCATTTTTAATTGGCCCTCTGTAAATTCCAAAAATATATTTAGTTTACTTAAATAAACCAGGTGAGGCAATATGTACTTCACCTCGAGTAAGTGGCCCGGCTGTTTGTGTATTTTACCGCATATGGCCCTTGGTGAAAAACGTTGAAAAAAGTTTGGACACCCCTGATCTATAGAAAAGCACTAAAAGAATTATACAATCTACAGAAAAGCACATCATTCTGCATTACCTGGATTTATCATGTGCATGAAATAAAAATAAGCAAATAAAATGTAAACTCTTTTCCTGGGAATGAGTTCCTTACATACCTTTTTCACTCCTGAAATTCTTTACAACCTTGGGCATGAATACAATACAACCACATAAAGTTCCCATTTCCCAAAATAAACCTGTTTTCTCTTCCTCATGAAGCTCTTACCAACTCAAAAACCCAGAGACAACCTCCCCATTGTATTAACTTAGCACCTTCTATCATCCCACCTCTCTCCCCAGAACCTACTTCAGATCACTTCTGAAAAAACTCAGTTCATTGGGCCAGCCAGTCGTCAATTTTAAAATCCCAGAAGTTGGTTGTACATATTTGCCAAAACCAGATTTCTACATTCTAGATATTCAAACAGTTCTTCCAAAAACTACACTCTAGCAGTCTTCTTTAACTAAGTCTAAGAATAAATGTCTCCTAGCATAGGCTTCTTAAGGAAACCTTTTCTAATACAATTGCATTCATCAAAAAGTCTCAGAAATTCATCTCTCCACAATATATTCCTGGTAATTTTTACAAGAAAACAAAATATATAGTTTGGAAAAAAAAAAAAAATCTCTTAAATTTCAGGCATTTCTAAGCCTTCACCAATCTCTCACTTTTCTTTTGAAAGGTCTTAATGTTAATAGTTATTCTTCTCTAAGTCTGTCACTCAAGATTCTTACAGTACTTAATAAAGATTATAATCATTAGCCTGAAAACATAGGTAAGTGGGTGGCAAGTATCATTAACATGTAAGAATCACTGGGTTGTAAATTTAAATGTCTAGTTGAAGGAAAATGTTAAGACTTGTCATAATATGGAAAACACTATTCATTTATAATGAAATTTGATGACTTTTTAGGAATGTGTTTCAACTTACTTTTGAATTGGGTTTTTACTGTATAGGCCTGTGTGCTATTAAAAGTCAACCTAAGGGGGATAAAACCATCATGGGGTTTTTCAAGAACCAAACAGAAAAAATTGCCAATGGTCAGAACTTGAACAATTTGAGCAATAAAATACTGATAGTATTGGATTATAATGTAAAGAACAAAATGACTATCTATTCAGACATAAATAAATGATTGAATAAAGAAGCAAATGGGGGAAAGGGACAAATATTCCTTAAGGGAAATTCTAAGCAATACGTGTGAAGGGACGAGGGAGGTAGAAAACCACCTGTGGAACATCTCAGTAACAAATGCTGGAGGCAACGTCGGAGGATGAATGCTAAAATTGGTGGGCAAATCTTTAACGAGAACCAGGACGTTTGCAGACTCTCAAAGTATCTCCCCCCAAATACTTATTAGTTACTGGGGCTTTTAACAAATACCCAGAAATTCTTTGATACTCTTTTCTGCAGGAGGTGGACCTTAATTCTCCTCTCCTTTGGGTCTAAACTTACTGACCCACTTATAAGGAACAGAAGATGGAAAAGAAAAACTGGAAACCTCACAGGGGAGAAACCAGACAGACACCCCCCAGCCAGGGATCCCAGTTAATATCACCAGTAAAAGTCACGCTGAAATCATGAGCTATTACATGATGTGATGACAGGGGCCACATCACCTCTATGGCATTCTTCCCAGTCTCACCTTAAGAAAACATCAGACAAATTCAAATTGAGGGAAATACTACAAAATATCAAGCAGTATGTTTCGAAAGTGTCGAGGTCATGAGAAACATGGAAAGACTGAGAAAATGCCAGGAAGAGGAGACTAAGGAGACAGGATGACCAACTGTAAAGGAATGCAATGGAATCTCGGATTATATCCTGGACAAGAAAAAAGGGACATTTTAATGGAAAAACTAATAGAATATAATTAAAGGCTGTAGTTTATAGCATTATATTAATGTTCAATTTCTTAATTTTGACAAATGTACTATGTGTAATATGTTAACATCAGGGGGACGCTGGGGTAAGGGCATACAGGAACTTTCTATACTACTTTTACACAGGTCCATAAATTTAAAATTACTGCAAAATTTAAAGTATTCAGAAAATGACTCTGTTATCCTTCTGTGATAAACTGCTAATAGCCCGTCTACATACCATTATGGAAATAGGACAGGAATACGTGTATCAAGATCATTTCTTAGTGATTCTTACCATCGATACTTTTTTTTTCTTTATCAATGTGATGTCCCTATGGTTGTCATATGGACTAAATATGTAAGATGATGCTTTTCTTATGAAAAATTTTGTTTTTTCATGGCAATCTATTTATACGTTATGATCTTTACATACTGATATATTGTATCCACACATCACAATGCCATGTGTGACTTCCTTCAAAGTGTTCTTTTGAAAAATTATTAAGAAATCCAGGTAAAGAGGGATAAAAATAGTTTAATTGTTGAAATACACTGGTAAACTGAATAATTTACATTGCAATACTAAGTAGATACACGTGGGTGATCATTATCAAAGTAAGAACTTTCCAAATATCCCACTAACCATCAGTCACAAATCCTTAAAAACAGTATGGAATTAACATGATGAGATGCTGTGATCGCTCAAAGGCAGAATGGGAAACTCAACGGCTATGACATATTTGTAGTTACATAGCCTTTGACTAAAGAAAATGGGAAGTTAATCAAAACGTATAGACGGCATGCAAATTTCAGTGAATTCTTTTTAAATATTGCAATGTTGTACATTGTTCCCAATAAAGGAAATTCTCTGACATTTAAATAAAGCTGAAACCCATATCGTAAAAAACCGAAAGAGAGAACAGTAAGAATCAATTTAACAATTTTACAGGTAAAAATTAAAGTGAAGTAGAAATAGTGAAAGATAACACAAATATATTACTTTAGGTAAATCATTTATAGTGCCTTATCATCTTAAGTTATAAATAGAATAAGGATTTTGTTATATAAAAACTATCAAAAAAGTATCAGTGAAAAGACATGATCTTCTTGAACTGTGTTGAACGGCCAGGTTGAAAATGGTGCTGGAGGAGAACAGGCTGGAAGGGCAACAACGGTTTGTTAGCGTGTCTCTCATAGGTGGACCACAGCAAGCTCCATATACGAGTGTACTAGGTAACCAAATCCTTCCTGGTACCACACCATTCAACATGCACCCATTGTTTTAACTGTAGACTTAAGAATTTGGGGTAGGACGGTAGGTAACTGTTTAGAATTCCCTTGGAAACGTCTGTGCACTTTACAACATCCCATGGGGCGAATTTCCTTCTAAATCCTGATGAGCAAGCTATGAAGACAACAAACAGAAAAAGGGAAAAGAGTTAGCAAGTTTGAAAAGGTACAACTTCAAAAAATATATATCAGCTTTAAGCCTATCAATTATTTGCTGATTTTCTTTTTAAAACACACATTCAGCATTCTCTTAATATTTATTTGAGACTTAATACGTAGTCAGCACAGTACTAACCACTGATGATACTTATATAAAGGGACAAAGTCGAGTGGAGAAAGAGACTTACAAACTTACAATGAAAATACAACATGATAATGCCCAAACCTAGCTGCATGCCAATGTCACCTAGATTAAAGGTGCAGACAGCTCGGCCACAATCCCATAACTTCCCTACTTGGGCAGACCCTCCTGGGAGGGGCCTAGCCATCCACATTACGTGAAGCTCCCCCAGGAGCGGGGAGGTTCTGACGTAGCTAGCCCATCCACTGGCATCCGAGACACATCATTTAAGCTCCTCTGTGCTGGCAGCACTCCACACATCTAAATGGGTGTAACTTTCACCCGTGAATCATCCGTAGAAGAAACTACCCATTTGTATCATGATATAAGTAATTTTAGAAGATTCTGAAATAATTCCTCAAATCATTTCAAAAAGTAACCAAGTCAACTTTGGACTTTGGTTATTGAGTGAGTTCAGTGGTTTTATTTCAAAAGAGATTTTACATGTTAGGTCAAAAAAAAAGTCTCCAATCCTTTCCATAAAATGTCTTCCTCTCCAAAGGATAGTCTTATCAGGGTTTCTGCCCCAAAAATTAAGCCACGAAAGCCATAAGTTCAGACATATTACACGTAAGTGGATGTTTAGAAACTACGAAAAACGGACAGCGCTTCAACTTAGAAAACTTTTCAGGTAATTCAAAGGAGGCAAAAGAAAAATCAGGATCATACTGATCGTGTAGAAATAGGGAAAACTGAGAAGAGAGAAGGATGGCAATAAAATAATATATATTCATGGCCATGATCAGCAAAAAGTTATATGGGCTGGCTTAACAGCAATAATGCCAAACTATTATCAGAGAATGTTAGATTCACACACAAAATTTAGTAACCATCTTGTCTCCGATGAAAAAACTAAAACTGAGAGAAGCTTGGAGAAGGTATGGGATTCAACTAAGGTCCTGTGTTAATTGAGCTACTGAGTCCCCTGATTCTTACCCAAATGGTACCTTTTCCCACTCCATTCCCATGGTTTTTGAAATACACCCTGTTTTCAGGAGGGTGAACAGTAACGTATGCTTTCCTTCAACTATATCATCTCTTCTATTTGATGAAAATAATGAAAGTTCTACTGCACAGGGCAAAACTGGCGGGGAACTTAGAAATCTACGTGGAGTGTTACAACTCCATTAAAAATATTGGAAAAATATAAAAATATAGAAAATCTCAAGCAAATTCCTAAAGAGAAACTCAAAACCCTGATGTGCTCACGGGCACTAGTGACTAAAGCTCCATGACGCTGTTGCCTTGATGAGAAAGTCTTCGCAGAAGTAGCCACCCAAGATTGTGATAGTTCTTGTCAGGAAGAAACTGGTTACAGCTTCTGTGTCCCCACCCCCGGTGGGAAAGCTGATGTGTCTCCCACCTGTGAGCTTATTCTGTGAGCTCTCCCCTCCCAAACACCAACTCTAGTACTGTCCCTCAGCAAGAAGTTGGTTCAATATCAAATCGGTCTTGTCTGCATCTGCCAATGGCTGGATGCTGGTTACTCAAAAGAATAATATAATGATGATGCTGATAGTGATGGTGGTGATGATAATGATCGCAGAAGCTACCATGCATTTCATATTTGATCCTAACAACAACCCTTCAAGCTAAGCCTTAGCTCCATTTTACAGATTACAAAATGGAGGCTACAAAGGGGAAGTAACTTGCCCAGCTAGTAAGTGAAAGAGACTGAATTCAAATCAAAGGCTGTTGGGATGCCAAAAGAGAATGGGCTCTCTCAGGAATCTCAGGAGACAGAGCATTCCTGATCACTGAAGGTTCACAGGAAACCGGGAGTCACTCAGCAAGACTGAAAGACCGTGGGGAGCCAATCATCAAATGCGTTGTTGGACCAGGTGAACCGAGACTGCCACTATGGAAAGGCTGCTTGGGTGTCTTTTAGAGACTGGTCCACAGAGGGTAGTTAATAAATGAAAGCTATTTTCTCCTGTCCTTGTTCTTGTTCATCTTATTATAATTCTAACTCCAGGCTCTTCAGCAGGATCCCAGGTCCACAGTGCTTCATCTTTTAGACAAGTTTCTTCCATCCCTATTGAACGTGATTTACGATACCCAACCAGTAAACGTGGCCTATGACTTTACTATTCCTTCCTACATAACTGCATCTCTGTACACTGCTGGCTGCCCACGTCTACTGGAGTTTTGGTACTAATACACCGCTTCTCTGTATACTAACTAGCCTCTGTCTATTGTCACACACTTAATGTTGATCTTAATCTAATTCCCAGCCTCAGCCTCTTCTAGTCTCTCCCTCTCATTGCCAAGGTTCCAGCCCTTCCAAGTGTTTGTCAATAAAGAGTAAAACCTCAGTGTTTCTGGTAAAAACTTGCCTTGTTCTTATTAAATGAATTAAGCTTCATTTGAAAGAAAATACATTTTTAAAAAAAATACAAAGAAAATTGATCTAATCGTTAAAGACCTCTTTACAAGAAAAAATGTTCGGTTCCATTGATTTAACCACAAGCTGAGACCACTTCCTAATCTTAAAGTCCAAGATTTCTTACAAATACATAGCAATAATATCTACAGTTCATTCATCATCAAGGCTAAATATATACAATTATTTAGAAAAATATACAGTACCTCTTGATTACTGTCATATTTTCTTCTAATCTTAAAGAGAAAATTAAGAAAAGTTAATTTTTAAAAACGTTCAGATTATAAAGAACATATTGTAGTTTCCTATAAAACTACAAATAGTGGTTACATATATGTATTTGCTAGTCTAAATCATAAAGTAGAGAAATAGCAATGAGGAATAAATAACTAAAGTATGTTAATGTAATATACAGCCTTGTGTGCAAATGAAACATATCAATAGTCCTTTAAAACTATACATGAGACAAGTGTACAGCACTTAATAAACCAGCATTCTTTATCACAAGCCTCACTTAAAAATTCACTTAAGCAAGAAGCTACTACAAAGCTACAGTCATGCCTATTACCAAAAGGACTTCCTTCACCCCACAATTACTATTAAAATTCAGAAAAAGGAGCCTCACTACATTTAATTATACAATAGACAGTTATTTTTCCTCTAATCACCAGTGATTATCAGTTAGTCATTTTTATAATGTACTACAAGAATTTACCTTTATGTTCTGCAAAAACTCCATACACTAACTAAAACATTAGCTTTCATTTTCACACTGATCACCACTGAAATTAACAAGAAATTAAAAACACCCATGGAGCATAATCACAAATGGAAGCTAACGTTTGCTCTGGAATGACTTTTATCATATGGTTGGCAATTTCAGTAAATGATTACAATGAACAGATATGTGGTTCTTATATATATGGTTTACTGCCATTCAGTAATATGTAGGTTGAGTCAAGCAAGCTGAAATATAAATTATATTTTTTCACAAAATATAAAATAAATATTTAGAGAAAATAAATATCACATGACTTTACTTACTTTTTCGAACAGTCTTTGTTTGACTGGATACCATATTGGCAGCTTCAGATGGGAGACCAACATACACTCCTCCGTAGTTTCTTAATGAAAAGAAGGAGATATACTAGAAAAATCAGACCAATTTAAGTGGTACTATTATTTGCAGAAAGTGACAGCGTGGACTACTTCAAACACTTACAGAATTATTAAAATAACTCATGACTTTTCCAAAGTAGAATTCAGAATAGTATCACCCTTGGAAACATAATTGGTTTGTTTTTTTTTCTGTTAAAAAGAAGCTACATGTAAAAAAAGATAGCTGTGTTGAGCTAGTAGAATTTTTAGATATTTTACTTATAATGAGAAGGAAAAGAAATTGGGATGTTATAATTTAGTATAGTGATAAATATCAGTGGAGTGACAAGTAACATTTATTCAGCATTCAGAGTGACCAAAGTGGTATTCAATGCTATGGACACACAAAAACATTTAATCTGTAAGTAGATACAAACATAAAATTAGGAGATGGGGGGAGAGAGAGAGAGAGAGAGACAGAGAGAGAGAGAGAGAGAGAGAGAGAGCGCGCGCGCGCTAAGGAATGCTGAGAGTAGGTGCAGCTAACCAGAGGAGGAGGAGTGGGAGGACGGAGAAGGCTGAGAGAACGCAGGGAAGTCATCCAGTTAGGGAGAACAGCACATTGAAAGGCCACAGGATAGAAACTACTACAGGCCACATGCACAGGACAAAAACCAAACTTGCTTGAAAGAAGGAAAGATAATAAATCCTGGGAAAGTTCTTTTACAGATCACATACGCCGTGCCAAATGTTTTTCTGATGGAATCCATATTGCTAGTAGTGTGCTACAGTGTCCAATTACATTTGCGAGTTAAATTAATCTATGTTAAATTAAATCTATGAGGTGTGGCCAAAACTATCCAAATGAAAGCCAGCTTTAATACCAAACGTACCTCCTCTTATCATCTTCTATTATCGATTCTTCTGTTCTAAAAAATCAAAAACATTTGCTATTAGCCATTTGGTTATATAGTCAGAGACTTCATGTTTGGTTGTGAGAAAAGGGACTCTGAGTTCAAGTCTATTTATTTCAACTTCTTCCATCTAGTATTTCTGTAACACAGTATTCTGTCTCCACCTCAATCATTCACACGCTAAAAATTGTTAATTTTCTACGTACCAAAATGTGCAGACCCAGCAAATGCCAAAAAGCCCAAATGCCAAACAAAACGAAAAACTGAGGCAGCCGAAATTGGAAAGAGCCCATAAATGCGGCACCGGGAAGACTGGGTTCTTGTTTTGGCTGTGCCACCCACTCCCTCTGTGACAGATGGGCGGTGGGCAAGCCGCCTGCCTGTATCTCATCTCTGAAAAAGGGGGGTCGATCAGATGAGTCCAAAGGGCCCCTCCAGTACTGACACACTATGATGTCGTGTTCCGCATGCCAGTTCAATGGCACCATTTCAGGTTCCTGTCAATTAGATTTTTTTTTTTTATTAAAAAAAAAACTGCAGCCATTTTATACATGATCCACTGCAAAGAGAAGGAGGAAATGTTTAAAGGGACGTTTGCAGAGGGAATCACTACTTTAAAATGCACGGACTCTTTCCTTGCGTAAGAGGAATCCATATCCTCCCAGAATTCTTTGGCACATTTCTGAGCGGATCAGGAGGTTTTCCTTGAAGCACTAACTAGCATACATACGTAAGTTACTTTTCTGAAGGAAAATAAAAGAAAGAAAATTTGCATCTGAACAAGATCCAATGTATCTGGCTGAACTCAACATGTAATTCTAAGGGGCTTTAGTTAAGAAGGAAGCAAACTGAAAACATCCAAACCACTTCACCAAACTTTCTAATTTTAGGGAATAATTGTGGTTTCACCCATTTACAAGTTGTAAATATTTCAAATGTATATGTACGTGAGATTTTGCTTCATTGCAGCAGCCAGCAAGTCCCAAGTCTATAAAGGAGGGGAGTATAAAAGGGACAATTATCTTTTGAACACTGGCCAGGCCCACAGCTAATACTCCAACAGAGTGCAAAGTCCACCTTGATGTCTCATTGATTCAAATTGAGCACATAACCTAAACTCACCAGGTAATTATCAACTTCAGTTCTCCCTTGCTAAAATTGGATCATTTTTTAATTCAAAGGTGTCAAAGTCATACTGTATTAGAAATGGTGCCATGCTTACTGAAGTGGTATAACACAGTGTTGTTTACTACTTGTAATTAAAATGGATTTATAACCCGTTAGTACAGCTAATAGGAAAATGATGGTGACAAACTCTTTCAAGATTATTAGAACTGTCTACTTTGGTCCTGAGTGACTAATGTTATCATGAAATTGTTTTTGAAGCTATATATAACCGGTAGATTAAGACATATACGTTGTCTCATGTTTTCTGCCATGCCTATTCTTTTCATAGCCAATTACATATCTGTTTATTTTAATTTTTCCCCTTTTGCCTAATTCTGCTTAGATATAGTCAAGGTTTTAAAATACATTTCACTTCCCCAAATATAAGAAAGTAGTAAATGATTTTTAATCTATTATCACTTATAAATTATTCAATATTCTTAAACCTGGTCTGTGTTCTCCATTACAAAATTAATCAACACATCGAACTGGCAGGAAATGACAATGTAACTGCCATATTTATTGGACAATAAATTAAGTTTCAGATATAATACAAAATGTTTTTTAAAAATACCATTTATTAAAATTTATGTCTATTCTTTCAAACCTTCAAATAATGTATATAATGCCTGCCTTTGAATCTATGCTCCATGTCTGAGATTGCTGTTTCACCCATTCCTTCCACAAACAGTTATTCTACACTATGAAGATTGGAGAACAAAGACCACATGGGTAAAAATGGCATCATCAGCGAGTCCCTCCTGTGTGTCAGATAAGGACAGGCTACTTCACACGCATCAGTGCTATTCCTCACTACAGCTCTGAGAGTTTAGACCTGAGGAAATAGGTTCAGAGAACCATGTAATTAATAAAGATGCAAGACCAACATTTAAACCCCATCTGACACCAAAGCCATGCTCCATATTCTAACTCACCACTCCACCACTCAAACAGGAAGATGGAAAAATCATTGCCAGTGACAAACCAACATGACGGCTTTCCCTAAAGGGGGGGCTGCCTCCACATCACTCAAATCCTTTGAGCATCACCCCTGTCTCACAACCCATTTGTGTGACTGCAGCTGGTACTTTGCTGGTGCTCTTACATTATTTCCTCATCATAGTCCTGCAAGAGAGGTATTTGCCACATTTTAACCATGCAAAACTGAGGCTGTTAACGGTTGAGCAGCATGACCAAGGTTGCACAGCCAGGTAACAGAGCCAGAACTCAAATCCACGTTTGTGTGATTCCTACTCCTGCTTCATAAACCGGGAGCCCATGCTCATTTGAATCAGAAAAGCACCCCCATCTCCCAGGCTGGACTCTCCAATTTATATCATCCCACTTAAGGAGAGAGGAAACCAAGATGGTAGAAGAGTGCTAGTCAATGTTTCATTAGCATTAAAAGAAACCTCTAATAGCTGCCAGGTACAATCGATCTTTGTAGAACTTGTGGAATTGCTACGTAACTCATTTTCACCCAAGTACCAAAGTGGTCCTAATCAGAAGTCCTGTTAGAATCTATTCATCTGGAAAACCAGGTCCAGACTGAGATTCAGTCAGAAGATGGTAGTTGGTCTCTCCTTGTGGACAAATAGGTCCGAGCCATTGTGTTTAGCTGCCTGAGGACTAAATGCTGCCCTCCCGTGTCTAAGAGGACAGCATCCTAGCAGCCGGGTGACACGGTCCTGCCCCAGCTGCACAGGCTGTAGAAGAAGAAGAAACGATTCATCAAGCAGCAAAGTAGCTTCCCGGTAAAAGGCAGGCTGGAGATGGTAAGCCAATGCCCTGAAATGCTGGTGGAACTGCCTCATGGTTACTACTTGCTCCAGATGAGAATCTAAAAAATCCATCTTCTGCTGTGGGAGACTAACCTCCCCGAAAGGTCATTTCGTGTTGATACTAAGAGAAGTGGGTATTATCTTGGGGCAGTTCAAAACTGGGGTGTTCAATTTATCGTACCACTGAGCAACTTAGTAAGAAGCTTAAGTTTTGGGGAGTCTAACCTTGGGGCGAGTCTCAAGTGTTGAATAATGAATGCCTTGGGTGTCTGAACATCGGGGCTGCCCCATTGGAACACCATTTTCAGGAATCACTGCACTTTGTTTATCCTCACAGAACATAGTTTGAAAGATTTTGTCATCAACCTGCCTTAATAATTCATTTGCTGATATTCTCTTAGACAAGTGCCAAAGGGAGTTTCGGATGTACATGGGATAACCAAGATTCCCATGGGGAGCTTAGGTCATTTGAATCAGAGGCAAATAAGTGTCACGTTTTGGTCAGCCCGTGTAGCCTCATTGTAGGCACAGGCAGGTGTCCGTTCAGCTTCTGAAGTCAGGGAAATGGTCTGTGGTCCTCCTTCAACCTCTCAGATCCAGAACTTCAAACTGAGATGCGCGCTCAGGCCACAACCTCCCCACCCCCCTGATGGAGCTCTTGGATGAACCACTCTGTGTTTCACTGAGGACTTGATTCTTTTTCTTTTCTGGTCATTACAGCTTAAGCGGGAGAACAGTGGCCAACGTGTGGCCTGCAGCTGTGATGGCTGATGGATTACAAAATGGGTAAAAACCAGTAAAGGAAATGAGGAAGGAGCGCAGAGCACAAAGCCACACCTTCCCCCCAGCTTTCTGAGAACAGTAGCCGCGGACAGAGTTTAGAAGGTCCTCAGAAACAGGCTTCACTGCCCTACTTTCTGCCGGTGCTGAGGCAGATGGGTTAGGACAAAGAATGCGGTGACTTCATCCTTGAACTTTCCTCAGAGAAGGGAGCCTGATGATTGAATTAGTCCTGCTGGAAAAGATAACATGGAAACGAGGCCAACTCACAGGAGATGAATTGGAAAAGAGGCCAAACCGCTCTGCTGCACTTGATAACCCGCCCCAGGGGCTCACTGGCCCCAGAATCTCTACAGACTCAGCCCGCCCATAATCTTGCTCCCTCAGATAAGGAGCAGCGGGCAGACATCAGCCAGGATGAATCTCCCAGACGTAACGCACTTCCAAATAAGAGCTCTCAAACAGAGTTCAGGAGTCAAGGCCCAGACACCAGCAAGCAGAGCCTCTGAAAAATGGGAAATGTGAGAGAAGAGACTCGGGGACAAAAAGAGCACCCCTTAATCTACCATAAAGGGGGAAGACACCTTGAGATTAAGGCTTCTACCAAGAGAACTGAAAATGCAAAGTTATGAGGTAAGGGACGGGGTCCCATAAACCAAACCACCTAAAAACAAAAAGTGGAAGGTAACTTTTCCAGTTTCCCTCCCCGCTTGCCTGCCCTGCCCCAATGTCACCCCCATGGAGCCAAAGGCTGGGGCAATGAGGGATCGAGGGGTCAAAGGTGATCTGGAACAACTACGTGGCACATCAAGACCAAGCCACTCTTGCTAGAGGACGTGTGCCGGGCATCAAGCCACTGTCTCCCCACCAACCCCTTCACCCCCATACTCTGTGAGGTTGGGGGTAGGACTCTGAAAACCACCTTCTCCTTTGCCACCTGGCTTCCTGTTGGTTTTACCAAGGGGATGCTAGAGAGAGAGAGAAAATGCAAAAGGAGGAAAAAGGGGTACTCCTTCCAGCTTAGGGTGCTGCTCCTGTCAGCATCACCCCCAGCGGCTTGTTCCAGTGTCCAGAACAGGCCCCATTACTCCCCTTTTCTGGTCACTACAGCGTAAGGGGTGGGGGGCAGTGGCTATTGTGTGGCCTGCAGCTGTGATCACAAGTGGATTACAAAAGTCAGACGTGACAGCTCCAGCCTGACAGTGCCCTCTCCTCTAAGACCTTGAGATACCAGCAGCTGCCAGGCAACAGTCTCTCCTCAGAAGCTGGGTCTCGGCCCCGTAGAACCCCTCTTCCTCCAGCTCCTAGATTTTGATAGCCCCAACCTCTTTCCTCTGGCATTCCATCCCCAGGAGTGGTGGCCACTTCCTGCTATTCCTATTTCTGTTCATCTCAGTCTTCGTTTCTTACATACTCCATCTTCCAAGGCCTGCCTAACCAATTCCTGACAGCAAATTCTCTGCTAAAATAGGTAATGTGGTTTCCTTACCCTGACTGGACACTTACAGATACATTACTTGGTGGCAAGAATGGGGTTTAGCTCATCCATTGAACATGTCTTACCAAAGCATCTTGTTTACCTTCATCAGGTCCAATGACTACAATGTCATCAATACACTGGCCCAGTGTAACGTGTCAGGGGCTATCAATAAGGTCCAGATACTGCAGAGTAGAAGACGGGAGAAAGCAGAGGACCAGTCTAACACCGAGGCAAGGCTGTGATGGGATGGGATCTGTTGGCCGTGCCGGGGACAGCAAACTGCTTCTGGTGATCCCTGCAAAACGGCACAGGGACCAAGTACTGGCCAGACCCAAGGCTGCCTACCAGGAGCTAGGAGCTATGTTCCTTGTTTTCCGTGAAGATACCGCATCTTGAAGAGCAGCTGACATTGGCATCCCCTCTTCCTGAGGTGCACAATAACCCAAAGTTACTCACTAAAATAAATCTGCCTTCTGCACAGGCCAAAAAGCAAATTAAATGAGAACGTGAGAGGTATCTCCACGCCTTAATTTTTAAGTCTTTCGTGGGAGCACGAATCTCTACAACCCCCCCAGAGATGCAGTATTCCTGTTTATTATTCTGGGAGGAAGGGAGACTCCATGGGCTTCCACTTGGCCTTTCTACCATGAGAGCCCTAGGTCAGAGGGCTAACGAGAAGATTCTGCCAGTTGCTAAATGTGTCTATTCCAATTATGAATTCAAGAACTAAGGAAATCACCAGAACGGGGGTCTACAGACCACTGGACCCACTAGAATTTGAAAATTAGCCAAAATTCCATTTTTTACCTAACTACCATAAACCCACTCATGGACTGGTGGACCACAGTGGCATTTTGGGTCCTCAGGTATTAACATCAACTCAGAGCCAGTGTCTAGAAATCTCTAAAGGGGCTTGGTGCTTCCTTTTGCTCAGGACACAGCTGCTCTAGTAAACAGATACAAGTCCCTTTGGGGACGACATGGAAGAATGTACATAGTACCCGCATGTGGCAGTACTGAATGTTCCTCAGGGAACATGGCCTCCCCTTCAATCAAGGGGCCCTGAGACTGAATTGGGTCTGAAAACTGAGTTGAGAGGCTGTGCTTTTCCATTGTGGTAACTCAAATCAGGTTCCTATCTCACAGACCAGGAGTCTTCCTCTTAGAGAAATACACGGAGGGAGAAAATTAACCTGTAAAAGGCCGTCCTTCTAATTTATGATCAACTATCATCAAAGATCCTTTCAGGGCAACGTATTTTAATTGCCTCTTCATCTCTACTGTCCATTACGGGAAATGTGCCCATCTTGTCTCAGGTGGTTAAGTTCTACCACTACTTGGCCTCTGCTCCTCTAGGCTCTATCATGCCCAAGGAAATAAGAGCCCATCACAGGGACAGCTTCTCCCTGTCATAGCCGTCTCACAG
Organism: Rhinolophus sinicus; assembly: GCF_057876585.1. Classification (NCBI taxonomy): domain Eukaryota; kingdom Metazoa; phylum Chordata; class Mammalia; order Chiroptera; family Rhinolophidae; genus Rhinolophus; species Rhinolophus sinicus. Next base: position 16,729,890 of record NC_142501.1, read on the forward strand.
AGGACAGCGACCTTAGACTTCTGGGGGTATTTCCTTCACTCAGTGTTTCTCACCTTTCTTAATGCCTTAATGAAGGGGGACCCTCTGTGATGGGGAGTAGGTCACACATGAGAAGTTCACACTGATATTCCTATCTCCTTAAGCCTTTGGAGTCCTTCTTCTGCATTATACCTGGGAAGTTCTGGCATATTCCTCCTCTCATTAAGAGTGTAAGCTCATTTTGTTTCATCAACCAACTTACTTAAACTGTTAGAGTCCCAGCCATGCACCTAAATTATGAAATTTAGAACCTCTGTTAAATATAACAAGAAATTCATCTGATTCAGTATACAGCCCTTCCTCTTTGGTGTCTCTCACATCCTTACAATCCATTCCCGCACACATCCCCTAGGCTTCTGATAATATAAACTACAAAATCCTGCAATTATTTTGCAGTTTAAGCTTTTCTCCCAGGTCAGGCTGTGTGCCTGTCCCTTTGGGGCACACTGAGATCTGACTCTATTTGTGGGTCTACCAGCAATCAAGGGTGACTGGAGTAAGTCTTAAGGAGGACAAGCAACCCCTAAGAAGGCAACTGCTCCAGGTGAGGGGACCCAATTCCATGCCTCCCACCCAACTGGCACACCCTTTTCCCACAGGCACTGCCAGGAAAACAGAAAGTTTCTGGCTGGCAAAGACGAAAAGAGAAAGTCAGCTCTTCATCATTCGCTGCACGTCAGTTCTACTTTAGGTCACGCTAGTGCTCTTGAGAGGGGCAATGGGAGATAGAAGGGGCTACAACAGCTGTCTCTAATCTAACCAGGGACTAAACAGCCACAAAATTGTCCCTGCAGTATGGAACTGAATCTAAAAGAGCGAACAGAGAAAGTTCCTCCATTTATTACAACCCAGTTCTAATGCCCTCATAACACCACCAAGGACAACAAGACAAGAAAGTGATGGCGCACCACGACTTCTGACCTACCAACTAAGGAAAGACTAGAGGGTCAGGGGAGGTGGAAAGAGGCAGGCAGGCTGGCTTTTTCAAATTCACTGGTGTAAGCAACTACCTAGTTGAAACATTTTAAGGATCTGGGAAGGCCAAGATTTAAATATAGTTTAATTGTGCCTATTGGCTAAAGTTACAAATTCAAGTTCTCTATTATCACTTACATGTACAATGACGGGAGAAGCACATGAGAGAGAAAAGGGGAAGCGCCCAGGTGAGTGGCCAGAACGAAGGCTGGGATTTGGGTGTCAGGGTCGTCCATTTCACAATTGTGCCCAGGAGCAATCGTAGAAGGAAGACTTACATCTTCTTACATCTTCTTACATCTCAGTCCAGAGAGCAAAGGAACAAAGTAGTACTAAAGGACTTACATTAATTTTAATGAGTAGTTGTTCCATTTTCTAGTTACGTGTGAGCCACTACTCAACAGAGTAAGCTTGTGTGATAAACTTGTTTTTTCCAGAGGGAGCTTGCCTGAAAGCCTAGTGGCAAATTGCTTTCTCTGATATCAAGATGGTGTTTTATTTCTGACCATATATATCATCTGAAACGTGGTGGAAAGTGATGTGATATTTGAAAAATAATGGAACAGTGCAGTGACATTTTAATCACAAGCTCACGTCCAATCTTATGCAGAAAACCTTGTAAATCAGAACATTTCCTAAGAATTGTGGAACATGTGTTAAGAAGTATGGACCAGGTTTAAAAAATACACTGGACATTTAACTAAAATTGGGTCTCATTTTGATAGCAAAGATTTAGCTTGTTTTATTAACTAAAATTGGGTCTCATTTTGATAGCAAAGATTTAGCTTGTTTTATAAAAACTCCAGGTGTTCAAGGAGAAAGAATGTGTCAAGTTCAAAGCCACCCTCAAGTTCAAAGCCAAGTTCAAAGCCATCATACTCCCCTCCAGGGAGATCACACGCTCAGGCTCTGACTCAAATTCTCGGTCACCGCATCAGCCAGAATGTTTGCACAGACAGGTGTTACTGAGGTGAGACCACCAGGCACTCCTATTTCCCCTACTTTGGGGATTGTGAAAAAGATAAATCCTCGGTTGATAGTTTTCAAATGACACACCGTTGCAGAGCAGTATACTGTTGAGTGATACCTGTCTTACCAAAGTTGTCCCAACACTTGGCCCACCCACAGGCATGTCAGAAAAAGAAAGCAAAGAAGCAAATAAAAAAACCAACCGTGGGCAACCACAACTAAGCTTACAGTTAGATAACTTCAGATTTCAGAACTGCTTTCTTCTATCTCAGAGTGCCCAGCAAACACCTCCAGCTTACTTCCTGTGAACTTGCTAGTGTCAAGCATGGGACTCTTACCCTTTCCAGATTGAACAGCTACACTGATGCAGATTCTCAAGGTAATCACACCTGTCTGCTTCATACTAGCTTTGTAGACCTTCCCTAAATGAACCAAAGAGACCCAACTTCTCTCTAACCATAAACAAGCTTGACTTCTTAAGTCGAGGTTCTGAAACGTGGGCTGTCTCAAAACGAGCCACATGTCTCTGGTGGTTCTTTGGAGCAGGATGGCTTTCCTTTTCCTGTCCTATTTTTCATTGTATTCTGTCCATGCCTATTTCAAACCAAATATCCAGATAGAACACGTAAACCTTTCAATCAGTTTATACAACTATGATTTCCTCTTATCAATAACTATCACTTAAATTAAGAGAAACCTTATCCAGAGTTACTATACTAAATACGAGTATAAACCACTACTTTTGTCTTCCTCAGTAATACATGGTAGTCAAAATATTTTCATCACTGCATTTGTTTTGTTTCGGGGTTACACAAAATAGCTATCCAAAGTGACCTGAAAAAAGGTTTCAAAGCTAACATGGTGGAACCCAGGCATGGATACATGACGTGTACTTTCAAGAACAAATACAGACGATAAGAGCTAGACAGCAGCAGCCACTCCAATCAGCCTCTCCTAAGTCATCCTGGCTACAGCCTGCCATAAAGTTCACAAAGTTCTCACTTTCCCAACCTTCCAGAACAAACACAGTTATGAGGCAAAAAGAAAAAAAGATTTGTTTTTTACTTATTCACCAAGAAAAATGTTCTAAATATAGAGCTATTCTTACTAGCAGTGACCTAAGAAGCAGAAAAACAGCCTGGGGTCTTTTCTTTTTCCATGTTTGCAGTGCCACTAAAGAAGCCAAACTTATTCTGACTTTTAAACGGCACAAATTTAATAGGGAAACCTCTGGAGAGCTTACATGTAGCTCTAATGGTAACTTTCGTTATCATTCATGATAATCTTTTCAAATAGGTTTATTAATTTACTGTTTACTTCCACGTACACCACAGTTCTCCAGTTAAAGAGTAATTATTTAATTTTCTTTATAATATGTTTTTATGATGGCTCCTGCTTTTTAGTGTGGTTCTGATCAATTCTATCAAACACCTAAGTATAATGCATCTGATTTTGGACAGAACTGATGTTTTAGCATAGACTATTTGGGCCTATGAGTAATCTCATTCATTTCTTCACAATTTCAAAACTTCTTGGGACAGCTATCTCTACATCTCTCTCCTTGGATGAGCCTATTGGCTAATATTGGTCCCTTTCTTTCTTCCAGGATGTATTACTGAAGAACAGAAGGAACATTTACTCTTTCTATGGGGGTAAGTTGCAATTTCCCTACCCCACTACTGCTCTCCTTCTAAGAAGCACACGGTGTTAGGGATTATTTTGTCATTGGCTGTAAAGTATTGGTTGCTATAAGGAAGTCATGAATCCTCTCCACCTCCTTCCCTAAAGAAAACTTGCTTTTCCCTTATGGTATCACTTTTCTCAAAACCTGGGGCATACGCAGCTTGTTTTCCCACAACTCAGTGCCTCCCACAGAAGAAGGAGCCCGCGTGCTCACACCACGTCCCCACGGAGCTCTTTCAGACAGAGCCAGTAACACTTCCACTCAGAAACGCTCCCCTTTGGCGTCGGAACCTTGCTATGACAGCCCCGATTGCACTAAAAATGTTGGCTTTCTTCTTAACCATCATCATCTTCAACAATTTCAAAATCCACAAAAATCACCCAGTCTGCCTCTTATTTTACATTTCGCTGACTTCCTCTATCCCAACTTTTATTGCTGCTCTAATAACGTACTCCCATGGCTGCTCAGTGGAGCTTGCTTAATTCCTGGAACTACTTCACGTCTGACATTTTAGAGTAGAAAATCCCACTCCCTAGGGAGGGAAAAAAACTCTTCCTTCCGAAGTTCCCACTCCCAGGAAGGCTGCTTTGCGGCTGCACCATCCACCCTCCCGGTTTCCCGCTTCACCAGCCCCACCAGTGTCCCTCCTCCCTCTCTCTGACACCTACATGCCTTGCAGTCCAGCATTTTAGCAACACTAGCTGGTCGCCCCCTCTCCATCTCTATCCCAGGATGAACCCACCCGTCTGCTCTGTCTTCCTGCTCCTATTCCCCTGGGATCCTACGTGGAAAAGTGAGCCATATATTGAGGGGCAACCAATAGGACTGTGTGATTTCTAACCAGAGCAAGACCTCCAATGCACTGGGTATTCTGCCATCAGGTATTCATGACAGAGGCTCTGCCAAATCTTTTCAACAACGCTTAAACCACCAAATAATTCTATACCACTTACCAAAGGGCAGCAAAGCGTAGCGCTGACCATTATTGTAGGACGCTGAATCTACAGTCCCCATGATCATTAAAGCCCTGCAGCAGTTACTTAACTGCTCTATGCCTCATCGCCTCACTTGTAAGATGAAACAGCATTACGGTCTCCATCATACTGTCACAGGTACGGAATGAGGTCGCGCACGTGAACTTCAAGGGCTAGAAATCTCTATATGGCACACAGTCCGCAATCAGGAGGAACTACTAACTGAGAATGACGATGATAATGATGAAGATGGCCGCCCTGCACAGTTACTATTATCCCAAGTTTAAAGATAAGAACACTAAGGACACAATATCGCACTGCTAGTAAATGATAGCAGGAAGTTGAAATGCAGGTCTCTCTGCTTCCAAAATGCATGCTTTTACAATGCTACTTCTGCCTCACCCCGCCGCACCCTGTCTGCTACCTTCATAGAGCACATATGAGTCCATCAGACACCTCAGGTTTGTAGCAAGGAACAGAAAGGGCTCAGCTCATACAGGTGCTTTAGACACAGGAAATTAATAAAGGATTCCAAGGAAACTCAAGATTAGAAATCCATAACTTCATTTTTCTAAAAACAGACAGAGCTTCAGCATGTTTTATATTATCTCATTCCAAGATACTTTTTTTCTCTACAGTTGCCACCTTCTGCAACAATAAAACTGCTTTGTCAAGAAAGGGGGCTTAATGAAATGTCACTTTACAAGTTTTAAGTGAAACAAGTATTTGAATTACCTAGCTTAAATTGACTGGCTAGGATCTATTAAATTTGAGTCAACTTGTTTAATACTGTTCCTTATTTGAAACACACTTAAAATGTTCTTACAAATATTGCTTACAATTTTAAACAAAAAGAAATTTTTTTGAAATAACATGAAAATTGACCTACATGGAGAACACGGTTTGTTTCTGCCTGCCCAGGTGTAATTGCCCCCCATTCTGGTAACAGTATCCCGATTTTTTTTGGTGTGGGAACTACCACTCTCCCACTTTTTGGCCATATGGTCGGGTGGAGATAATGGCACTGATTGGCTCCAACAGTGGACACATGACCTAGGCCTGGCCAATGAAAAGCTCATGTTCCCCTGGTCCATTCAGAAGGACTAATTCAGAGAGAGGCACATGACGCCATGTCCTGGCCAGGGAGAGCTTAGCCCTAGGACTTTTAATCAAACCACAGGAAAAGAGAAGCCCGTTTTTCCATAGGAAATATTAAGCTGATAAGATATAAACTGACCGTTGTCTATCACCACTTGGGGAAAGCTGCCTAAGAATGGAGCCAAAAACAGGAAGGTAGAGATGAAAGAGTTTCTTCCTGTCACTGGATCACCTGGATCCAGCTGTGACTAAGGCCAACCCCCTGGAGCTTTCTCCTTACACATGCCAATAAATTCCTTTTTGTTTGTTTGTTTAGGCCAGTTTACGCTGGGCCTCTGCCATTTCCAACCAAAAATATCCCAACACAACCTATGTGTGCCAAATAGCTAGGATCATTTGCTGAAATTTGAATTAAAAAAAAGCATGGCTGATTTTTACAGGTTTGTGAAAGCAGCCAAATGCCATCACGTTGAATTCACTTCTATTTTGCTCTGCGTGTTACTGCACTGTGGTTTAACTGCAAAGAGACAGAGGGAGAGAGAAAAAAACAGGCTCACTCCCTGCATGTCAGTCTGCCTCAAGGTAATTAAATTTCTATAGCTCTTCACCCATGCCTTCTTCCTCCTTAGCTCAAGTTTCTAAGGTTAACCTTCTAAGTCTTTCATTCTTGTCACTTGTTTTAGGATCTATTTCCATCAGTCATTTTTTTCCCCTCACCACAGATAACCCCTTCCCCAAACCACCCTTAGCTTTTCTTACTCTACTGGTTCCTACCCGTTAGCCTATAAACACACCTCTACCTCCTTCACAAAATTAAATAAAAAGAGAAACAGACTTCAATATGCAAAACCATACATACAATCAGGCAGAAGTAATCAGAAAGAAATGGAAGAAAATGCTGTAAAATATTGATGGTTGTGTCTGGCGGTAGGGTAATAGCTGATTCTTTTTGGGGAAAAAAAAAAACACTTTTCTATACTTTCCAAATTTTCTTGGCAATTTTTTACAACAGAAATATACAGAAGGTGCAAAAAAAAAATGTATACACATTTTAAGAAAGGAAAAAACTGGATTAAAATTGTAATACTCAATACGTACCGATAAGAAAAGATGAAAACAAATCATGTGTATACCTTTTTTTGGCACCCGCAGTATACTTTAAACATTTGCTTCTTCTTTCGGCTACCAACATCTTTCCATCCTTTGCTGCCAGACATTAAACGAAAGACCAAGCACACTTCCTCGAGCCCCGCTCATTTCCGCTCTGCCTCAGGTATTACTTACACTAATCAACCGAAACGACAGTCCGTCCAGGTGACCAGCGGCCACCACAGCCCATCCAATGGCTTCTCTTCTCCCTTTGGCCCTTTTGACCTCTAGATTATCAGCCGTCCCTTCCCTTGGCTCAAGTTTGAAACCGCGGCATTACCCTCAGATTTTCCTTTCCTTTCCTTCTCCTTGAAGGGAAATGATGGAATGCATTCAACACCGATTCATTAAATACCATGTTCACAGCATGTTACTACTAATAATTATAGGGGACACTGAAATAGGGAAGACAGTTCACTTCCCTCCATTTCCAAGGGGCACAAGACAAGAAGATACATGACTACAATGTAAGCCCAATGTGATGTGTCATAAGATGGTCCAAACTGCTGTAAAAGGTTCAGAAGAGAAAGACACTACATCCAGTTGAGAGATCCAGGAAATTTTTCTCCCAAAGAATAAGACTCGTAAACCCAGAAAAATAGATAAAATTTTTACAAACAGAATTGGGGAAAAGGCCAATCGTGGCAGAGGGAATGGCACAAAACAAGGAACCAAAACAGGAAGCAGGAGTCAGTCCGGGCGCCTGAGAGTTACCCCGCTGAGCAGGACGTAGGCTCACCTCTCAGTCCCTGACCTTGCTCCCTCCTTGGTGCAGTGTTTCCTTCCACCTCATGTGGAGTGGGTCAGCTAAAGGCTAAAACATAAATGGCCTTCCTATTCCCAAAGGATTCTGGACTCAGTCCAGTGGACAATGGAGACTAATTGAAAGTTGTTGTTTTTTTATCAGGGAGTATTGCGGAACAGTGTGTTTCTCCAGGGCCCATCAGCTCCAAGTCATTGTCCTTCAATCTAGTTGTGGAGGGTGCAGCTCACTGGCCCATGTGGGAATCAATCCAACAACCCTGTTGTTCAGAGCTCGCACGCTAACCAACTGAGCCCTCCAGCCACTCTAATTGAAAGTTTTTGAGCAAAGGTCCTAAAAGAGCAGGAGAATGCTTGCAGAAACTAATCTGGCAACAAAGGAGAGGCTAACAGAGGGACCAAGACACTGCAGCACTAGGAATAAGGTAATGACGCTGAACTCATCATGGCTAGTTTTCATAATAATCTGAAACACCGCAACCAGGAGTTTGAAGCAATCTATAGTGCTTCTTTTGTACCGAAAGTCCCATTTAAAATGCACATTTAATTCCCCAAAGGCTTTACAACCCCATCGAAATCTTCTCTGAGTTCCTTTGCAAAAAAAAAAAAAGAAAAGAAAAATGTGTGACTCCATTTTTGATTCATAACCACTGACAGCTTTCAAGTCTCACAGCTCTTCTTTTGCCCCACATCTGTGCAAGCTGATAAGAAAGCTGGGGAACCCCTTCTTTATGACGGTGGGGAAGATCAAACTATGCAACCTCTGACGCAGGAGCCCTCATACCAGTCCCACTCCCCAACCCCAATAAAAACCAAAGTCACTCACCCCTTCCTTCACTTAAGATGATGGACCGGTTTGGGTGCCTTCTCTACTCATTCCCAAAAGCGTCATTATGTGAGTAATAAATATCTCCATACTCTCTTGGGGTGTGTGTGGCACCATCTATCTTGACACCAAACCAGTCTGGGGTGAGAGTGGGGCAGGAGTTGATCCCACCCCCCATGGAGTAACCACAAACACCCTTAAATAGTCAACTACTGCAAAGTCCTTACTGTACCTAGATTAGAGGTAGGAGGATGCGGAGAAGGGGCTCGTGGAGCCTGAGTGCCTGAGCCCCAGAAAGCTTTCATAGCGAGAGGCCCCCGTATTAACTGTCCTATGGTCTAAAGATCAACTCAGTATTGACTGGCTACACTGCATGGTCATATATACATTCATTCAAATATCTAAGTATCAACTTTAAAATGACTGACTGTGCACTTGGTAAATTCTGAGCTCCAGCCTCTCCCCACCGGCTAATTGCAAGGCACTGACTGCATAGTCACAGGAGGTATGAGCTTCATTCTCCAGTAGTCACTTGCTTTTAACTAGAAGAAATCTCTGTAGAAGTTGGAAACACGAACATTTCCCTTTCATCAAGTTCTGAGTTAAAGGGCTAGGGCAACTGAAAGGCTAAAATGAAAAGTGACAAATACTACCATTCTTCAAAGAGCACTTTAGTCATAAACCAAATGATAATCTTGATTCGTGCATAGTACAGAAAGTATTTCCACGTCTTTTCAGCGATACATACATGTAGCTAAAGGTCATAATCATGAAAAACAGTGCCTTCCTCAGAAAGAGTTTAAAATCATAGTATTAATGACTTACGCATCTTTAGCGGCTCCTGCAGGTCCTAAAAAAAAAGAGAGAGAGAGAGAGGTTTGCATTAGTTGATAGCATTGATAACAGAAATTTTAATTCAATACCCAGCTAAAATAATATTCCAGAAGAGACAAGTTGAGACTATGTTTTTTTAAAATGATTATTTCAAAAAAAGAAAAAGGAGGGCAAGACAATCATAAAATTCAAATCTTAAATTTAGAATTTATTCTGCCCACTTTTAACAATTCCTATAAATTACAGAGTGTTGGTTCTGAAAGGGATTTTACAGATCACCTAATTCAATTTCCTCCTTTTACACATAAAGAAACTGATGGATTTGAGAAATATTTTCTTTTCTAAGCCGCACTTCTAAGCTGGTGGCATTGTTATGTCACACTCTGCACTAGTCACAAAGAAAAGCAAAGTCATAAAACAAAATGGAAGTGATATCCTAAATGAATTAGGGAAGTGTCAAGGACACCAGCCTAACTCCAAAAGGAGTTACATACATTAAAAATCTGCCTGTATTTGTTACTGAACCCTCTCATTTCTGCTCCCCACCCACATGCCAGAAACAACCCCTCTCTTTTGGACCCCATTCCCATCACTGATTGCAGGTTCTCTGCCCACAACAAGGTCGCATCTCCACACTTCCTCCCCCTAATATCCTTATCTAGCGTCATACAACTTGTTTCCAACTTTACTATCTACGTGGCATTAAATGTGCTTTAACCTCTTAAAAACCTCACTTTCCTCGTGTATCAAATGAGGGTACTAAGAGTCCCTTTCTCAAAGGTTACTGTAAAGATAAAAAATAAATAATAATAAAAAAAATAATATGTAAACACAACACAAAGTCTGGCACATAAAAATAGCTAAGTTGTTTTTATTAACAGTCACATTTAACTTAATATCTCAATTTCCATATTTATGCAATGGAAATTAAAATAACTTCTGCACAAGTCACAAAGCTGTGAAAATAAAGGAAGATGTACTACAAAGTAAGCAAGTAAGAAAAAGTTATTGTCAAAGTTGTAAGAACTATGCCCCAGTGACATAAATTTAGGATCTAAATGACTACAAATTCAAAGCACAGCATAAAGATAATCAAGACTATACTCCTCTGTCCCAAACAAATACTTTCAAGGCTTTGACCAAGCCTGAATTTTGTAACAAACACAGCTCCTTTCTTCAGAGAAGAGTAATATTGCTGTGCCACAGCCACCATTTAAATTATATAAATAAAACTGCTTTGGAATCTGGGATCATAAAACCAAAAAAAAAAAAATCCCTAAAATTAAAACAAAAAAAAAGTTTTAACATGAGAAACACTGCCAACCGTGGAGTATTCTGATAGGAAAAAAAATAAACAAAGAATTGGTGCCATGAAAATGAACATTTTATTTCAGAATCAAAACAAGCATGAGAATCTGGAAGGAACTCTAGAGTGAAAATAATGCCCTCATTCTCTCATTTTTATTTTCATGGAAAAGGACAGGGAATGTTTACGTGTTTTCTTGTGGTCAGGGGAGGGGAGAAGTAGACGTGTCAGAAACTTTGATTCTGTGAAGCCTTACGAAGAAAGAGGACATTATAATGTGGCCCTTGAGCCCACCAGAGGCGGAGGGCCATCTAGTACAGTCCGCAGGGAAAGCAGAGCAGACAGAAGCCATCCCACGCCATCTCGGGGATGCTGAGCAGGGTGGGAGGGAGAGAACACCATGAAACTGGAAGGTAGAAGACCCAAGGAAAGTCCTTGTTCCGATATTTGTCTAATAGTCAAGAAACCACTTTGCTTCCGTTTCTAGTACTGGGCCGATAAAGGCAGCGGAGAAGACAAAGCACACCAATGCGTGCGAAATTAGTTTAGAAACAGCACCATGTTGTCTAAGCACTACCTAATTTTAATCAGTCATTAGGAGCCCTCCATCCACTTCACCTTGATTGCGCCAGCTCCCGGCACCCATAGGGGGTCTTCCCAGTTGGGTTCACCATCTAACATCCCAGCAGGCCCAGGGCAGATGCCTGGTGTTACCTTCCAAAAGGCAGTCAAGAGATAATTTCTTTGTTCTCAAATGTCCCTCGTGTAAAGAGCACCATCTATTTAATAATAGCAAAGGGGAGGGCAAAGAAGTCAGAAACCCTACATCAGTATACGAGTATATACTTGATTATAGTATGAGCTCCATTTTGTCTATTTGTTTTTCTTTTTTTAATTCATTTTTTAAATTTCCTTTTTTTTAAGTATGTAAGTATAGTTGGTATACAATCTCATATTGGTTATATTAGTTTCAGGTGTACAATAGTCAACATTTTTATACCTTACAATGTGATCACCGCACTAATTCTAGGATTCATCTGTCACTGTGCAAACTCATCACAATATTATTGACTATATTCCCCTTCCCCTTTGCACCTATCCCTCCACCCCCTCCATTCTGTAACCATCCCTTTGGTCTCTGTTTCTATGAGTCTGTTTTGTTTTGTTTTTAGATTCCACGTATAATTGAAACCATACGATATTTGTCTTTCTCTGCTATTTGTCTTTCTCTGCCTGACTTATTTCACTTGGCACCATTTTTTTAAAAGAGAAGAAAATATGCATCTTCAAAGCAAGGTAATATGGTATTAACAATGAGTTTATCACCAGGGCAGGTAGAACATGTCTCCCCAACACACAAATTCTCAGAATAAAAAGAAAAAAAAAAATGTAACGGTTGGAAACTCTCTGCAAAACCATCAAAATATCTAGGTATGTAAAATGTGAAATATCTCAATTTTCTGCAAAAGTATAAAATCATAAAGTTAGAAATAGAAGAAAAATTATCATTACCTTCACCGCAACATTTTAATCACACTTCACCTACTTATTGATTATAATTAACCAGATGGAGATCTCTACTCTAATTTATGCAAAAAATACTTTGACTAGAACTATTCAGATAGTGCCAAAATCCTATTTGTATTAAATTGTGTTTGCGGTTCATGTGATTTGTCATTTATTAAACAAATATTTATAGTGGTGTGTCTACTTCTTTCCAGGCCTGGGGTTAGCAACACTTCATTTCTTGCCAGAACGACTTTCCTGTTGAAGCCCTGGTGCATTAATCTAATGGCCTTAGGAGAAATAGAGACGAGGGAAGGAAACGATGTTTCTTGCGGAATAAAGCACCAGAAAATATACAGACTGTTAGAGTTTTTGTGGGTGGAAAGATTTAATGACGATTTTCCAACTTTGCAAATGATTATTACAATTTTATACACCTTCCTAAAAATTAGGTGCGGGGAGGGGTGGGGAGGTATGCTTTCAGAAAAGTATCATCTGCAGTTCCATCGACAAAAATTGTAAATGGTTGGGATATGAAAGGAAGAACATTGCCTTCTGAAAGTAACTGTTTCTTTAACACTGAAACATTGTTGGTTGTTCACCGGATCACTTCATTTCACAGTGATTGTGTACACCTTTTACTTTACACATTTCAAAAGATTTTAATATTTTATTCATGAGTCTGAAAGCCTCAGTTACATAAAAATACATGCAAATCCAATGTAGTCAAGCGTTCCAAACACTCAAGCTGACCGGAATCATGCAAAGACAGTTGGGTTTTGCCCCAAAGTCCTGGCACAGATCTTCTAAAACTCTTGGAATTTCCTAAATGATACCCGTGATAGAAGTCTTTTTCCTTCTAATGAGCTGACTCTTGGCGGGACCCTAGATAGCTTTCGGATGGGGGTCTGTCACCAGAAAAGCCAACCCTTGGTTAGAAGCTTGGAACTTTCAGCCCCACTCCCCAACTTCCAGGGAGGAGAGAGGGGCTGGAGACTGAGTTAATCGCCCATGGCTAATGATTTCATCAACCACACCTGCCTAATGAAACTCCATAAAACCCTTAAAACAATGGGGTTCAAAGAGCTTCCGAGTTGGGAGACACATCTATGTGCCAGGAGGGTGATGCACCCCCAACTCCATGGAAACAGAGACGCCTGCACTCAGGACCCTTCCAGACATCTCGCTATGCATCTCTCTAGCTGGCTGTTCGTGTCCATTTTAATAAACGGTACATTTAAACAAATAAAGTACTTTCCTGAGTTCTGCGAGCCATAGAAAATGATCAAGTCTGAGGAAGGGGGCTGTAGGAACCGCCAAATTTGTAGCCAAGAAGGATAGAAATGCAAAGAACCTGGAGACCCAATGCTTGCAACTGGTGTCTGAAGTGGGGCACCTTGGGGGACCTGAACCCCTAACCCAGTAGCGACTGACACTAACTCCGGGGAGTGAGTATCAGAACTCACCTTAACTGTAGGAGGCCCATTTGATGTCACAGAATTGGAGAACTGGATGGTATCAGGAGGAAATAAACAACTCAGGTATTCTTCATGTTTTACAACATGTGTTATAAAAATGTGGTATCCTAATAAATAACTGAGGCTCTGAACAGCCTTGAAGTGCTCAATGAATCCAACCAAAATTGAACTGTGTCGTATTTAGTCTAAAATAATTGTTTACACTCCAGGTATAGAGTTGTTCAACTATTTTTCTTATTTACTAATTTGGCCCCATTCGTGAACAACTGCAGAAAAACCTTCTGCATTAGTTTCCTATGGCTGCTGTAACAAATGATCACAAACGAGGTGGCTTAAAACAACAGATATATGTGTCCTCAGAGTTCTGGAGGCCAGAAGTCCACATTAAGGTGTCAGCTGGGGCACGCTCCCTCCACAGGTCCTCGGAGAGAACCCATCCATGCCTGTCGTAGCATCTGGTGGCAGTCAGCACTCCTTGGCGTTCTTTGGCGGGTACCACTGCACTCTCCGTACCGTCCATACCTTCTCCTCTCTGTATCTCTGCCTTCTCTTCTGTTTCTTATAAGAACGTGTATCACTGGATTTAGGGATTTAGGGTAGATAATCGAAGATGATCTCATTTGCAAATTCTTACCTTAATTACATCTGCAAAGGCCCTTTTCCCAAATAAAATAACATTCACACATCCCAGGGGTTAGGACATGGACATAACTTTTTGGAGGTCACCGTTCACCATCCTCTTATCCCTGTCCACCCCACCTCTACAAAATAGGAATTCTCTTTTGAAAACAAATATAGAGCAAACTTAATACTTGGGGGAAAATTAAATTTTATATAATATATCATACATTCCACAGAAACACACAAAATTTGATTCCTAATGAATGATAAAGCAAGACAGCTGCAAGGTACTACATCAGGTGAGTAATTTTAAGTAGATATATATAACATCTGGGTTCCTATAGACAGATGTTCCTTTGCATTCTAACCAGTCTTATAAGTTCAGAAGAGTGAGTCATACTTCCCAGGATGTTTTTAATATTTTTCAGATTCATATGTTTATTGTTATGAGTTCCTCACAAATACCAAATTCTAATATAAAAAAAATCCACCATTTTAAAGAAAGATCACATACATTTTTACATTTAATAGACTAAAAAAATAGTCTATTAATGCCCTTTTCATCACTATTCTATAGCAACTTATAGAGGTTTATATAATATACTGGAAATATTCACACAAGTAAGTGAATTGCTAAATTACATATTAAATTGTATTTCTTCAGACTGAGTGGTGATAATTTAAACAAATTTAAAAACACACACGTCAAAAAATACAATTATATATATAAAGAGTTTCTAGAAAGTACTAAACATTTACAAATCACTCCTCTCTCAGCATAGTAATCAGAAAAGTAAATGATTATGGCTCTTATGGGAAATAATAAAAACATGCAGGAATGTTTTACTCTTTATTTGCTTTATTAAAAAGCCCCTCTGAGAACTGTGTAAGCAAAACTACAGAAAAATAAACAAAATTCTCTTTGATTTTGACAGCTTGCTGTGTCTCCTCTGACCCACAAGAATTCTAAAACTATGTCACAGTCTCACTTTGGCCCAAAGAAGCAGAACAACAGCTCTTCAGTTCACCCAAAGCAATTTTTATTTTTCAAGAAGTCAATAAAGACACATTCATTTCTTCCATAAAGGAGAAAAAAATTCAGGTCAATATGTCTTAGAAGTATAAAATTACGTGAATGAACGTGGAAGCTCTTACAGAAAATCTCTTCGCTTACACGTGTTCCTTGTTGAATGGCTACACCTTAGGTAGGTACAAATTAAAATAAAGGCAGCCACATAAGTACAGACCGAAAGTAACGCACTGCCATTTATCTGCTATAATCTAAGGCATGTCTATACTGAGCCATAAGCAGTTTGTGGCAGAACTCAATAATTAACATAGGTCACCTTTAGGAACCATTCACGTGGTTGCAAGGTCAATTCTGCGGAGTTGGGAAAGATGCATGACCTGCTTCTGTCACACCTGGGGTGATGCCTGAGCAGTACCTCAAACATGGAACACCCTGATCACCTGCATCTTCCTACCGTCCCTTTAGAGGTAGGTAGCAGCATCTCCTTCCAGTTACCCAGGCTTTAAGTTTGTTTTCACTTGCCCCTCCTCCCCCCTCCTCACACACAGCCCACCCTCAGCCTGGATGTCTCCCAGGGGTCTCTGACATCCACACCTCCACCATTCCAGGCACTCGTCACGTCGCTGATTCCGGACAGCAGCTTTAACTTTATGTCGTCCTATAGGCTCACTCTTTCCTTCTATACCAGTTAATGAATGTCTTTCCCCATATTAATAAGTAGTATATTGAGTTCTTACCATATATGAGGCACTGTTCTAAGCACTTTGCGTACTTAGAACTCTTTTAACTCAGTTACTCTTTCCCATTTTACGGGGAACTAAGGTATAGACTGTTTAAGCAAGTTGCCTGGGGTCATGCAGCTAACAAATGACAAAAGTGGGATGTGAACTGGGGCCTTTGGGCTCCAAAGCCCACTCTCAACTCTGAGACTTTCCTGCCTCTCCGTCCTCCTCGCTCCTCCGCGTAACCATTCTTACCTCCTTCCCAACACCCTGTCACCAAAATGAACTCCTAAAGTCAGTCAGGCCATTCTCACTGCCCTGAAATGCACCACGCCCATATCTGCCCGTTATGATTTCATACAGCACTAAAAATGCCCTCCTTCCATTTCCTGCTTATTCAAATCTTAGCTATTTTTCAAAGTTAAATTAAATCTCACTTCTTCCAAGCAGGCTTTCCTGACTGCTTGTGTCTTTGTTTCCTACTCTCAATTGCTAGATCAGTTACAGTGTGACCACACAATTTACGACTTAATTTTGTATCATCTTTGTTTCCCAAATATCCTCATTCATTCAACAACAACAACAAAAGAAAAAAACTTGAGGACCAAAAAATCCCACTGAAAGTCTGGATATTGGTCTAGAGGCTGAGGGTACAGTTATAAACGAGATGCATGAGGCTCTTATAAGACCTACATTTGGGGAAAGGGAACAAAACAGACAATAAATAAATAAACAAAATATCACCTCTCCAGCAGAGAGTGTTTCAAATAGAGAGAATACAAAAGTGAGCTCAGCATGTTTACAGAACAGAAAGAAGGATGGTGAGGCTGGGGCCTAAGTGAGCTAAGGACCATGTTTCCCCGAAAATAAGACCTAGTTGAATAATCAGCTCTAAAACATGTTTTGGAGCAAAAATTAATATAAGACTCAGTCTTATTTTACTGTAATATAAGACCGGGTCTTATATTATATTGTGTTATATTATGTTATATTATGTTATATTGTTATATTACATTACATTACATTACATTACATTACATTACATTACATTACATTACATTACATTACATTACATTACATTACATAAGACCCGGTCTTATTTTACTTTAAGGCCGGGTTAATATAATATAATAATATAATATAACAACAGGTCTTATATTAATTTTTGCTCCAAAAGACGCATTAGAGCTGATTGTATGGCTAGGTCTTATTTTCAGGGCAACACGGTAGCACAAGATGCAAATGACTTCTTTTTTTTAAATAATTTTTTTAAACTTTCAATTACAGTTGACATACATTAAATTAGTTTCTGGCATACAACATACTGATTAGACATTTATATAACTTATGAGATGATCACGCCAATAAGTCGAATACCCATCTGACACCACACATAATTATCACACTATTATTGACTATATTCCCTATGCTGTACTTTACTTCCCTGGGACTATTTTGTAACTACCAATTTGTACTTCTTAATCCCTTCCCTTTTTCACCCATCCTCCCATTTCTCTTCCCATCTGGCAACCCTCAAAATGTTCTCTGTATCTATGAGTTTGTGTCTGCTTTGTTTGTTCATTTATTTTGTTCTTCAGATTGCATATGTAAGTGAAATCATATGACATTTGTCTTTCTCTGTATGACTTACTGCACTCAGCTACCCTCCAGGTCCATCCATGTTATTGCAGATGGCAGGGTTTCATTACTTTTTATGGCTGAGAAATATTCCACTGTATACTGTATTTTGCCATGTATAATGTGCACCCACGTTTTTGGCCCAAACTTTCACGGGAAAATATCTTTTATTTTAATTTTTTAATTCAAATTTTTATGTGTTTACATTAAGGTACTTGTTTTTGGTACTATAAAGGGATTTTAGCCTTTATTTTTTAACATATTAAGGTATAAGAAATTTTATGTAACAAATAATTACAAAACACAAGAACAGATACAAGGTACAAGAAATTGCATGTACCAGTAACAAAGCTACGATACTTACACATCACAGAAGGCCAAGAACTCTTCATCGTTTCAAGTTCATCTTAAGTTCAATAAAACCGATTATCGTGTTCCAGAGTATTATTTTGCATATGGATTTCGTTATTCATTTCTAGAGTTACCCTTTTAACTCATAAGCATAAATAAAAGAATTTAAAACATTTATATAGATATGGTAGTATATAGTACTACCAATATATAATGCACATCATTATCTTTCCCTCACAAATTTGGGCAGAAAGTGCACATTATACATGGCAAATATGGTATGTGTACCATCTCTTCTTTATCCATTTATGCACTGATGGAAACCCAGGTTGCCTCCATATCTTGGCTGTTGTAAATAATGCTGTAATGAACATATGGATGTACATGTCCCTTCGAAATACTATTTTGAGTTTCTTCAGATAAATACCCAGAAGGGGGTCCTTGTCTCTTGTTATAGCCTTTGTTTTAAAGTCTACTTTGTCTAAGTATCCCAGATTTTTGTTTGTTCCCATTGTCATGAAATATCTTTTTCTACCCCTTTACTTTCAGTCTATGTGTCTTTCAATCTGAAGTGAGTCTCTTGTAGGAAGAACGTGTAAGGGTCTTGTTTTTTTATCCATTCAGCTACCCTATGTCTTTTGATTGGAATATTTAATCCACTCACATTGAAAGTAAATGCTGATAGATGTATAGCTATTGCCACTTTATTACTCATATTTTTTATCTTTATTTTTCTTCATCTTCTTAGGGAAGTCCCTTTAACATTTCTTGTAATACTGGATTGGTGGTGATAAACTACTTTAGCTTTTTCTTGTCTGAGAAGCTCTTTATCTGTCCTATGATTCCAAATGATAGCTTTGCTGGGTAATCTGGGTTGTAGGTCCTTGCTTTTTATCACTTTGAATGTTTCCTGCCAATTTCTTCTGGCCTGCAAAGCTTCTGTTAAGAAATCAGCTGACAGTCTTATGGGAGCTCCTTTGTAGGTAACTAACTAGTTTCTCTTCCTGCTTTTAAGATTCTCTCTTTGTCCTTAACATTTAGCATTATAGTTATGATGTGACTTGGTGTGGACCTCTTTGGATTCATCTTGTTTAGGGCTCTCTGTGCTTCCTGGGCTTGTATATCTCTTTCCTTTGGCAGGTTAGGAAAGTTTTCCATCATTATTTCTTCAAATAGGTTTTCAATTCCTTGCTTTCTCTCTTCTTCTGGTACCTGTGAATGTTGGTATGCTTGAAGTCCCAGAAGCCCCTTGAACTCTCCTCATTTGTTTATTCTTTTTTCTTTTTGCTGTTCTGACTGGGTGTTTTCTGCTACCTTATCTTCTAAATCGCTGACTCGATCCTCTGCTTCATCTAATCTACTGCTGATTCCCTCTAATGTAGTCTTTATTTCTGTTATTGCATTCTTCATCTCTGACTTGTTCTTTTTTACGTTTTCTATCTCCATTATTATGTCTTCTATCTCATTGTTGAACTTCTCCCTGAGATCATTGAGCATCCTCACAACCAGTGTTTCGAACTCTGCATCTGGTAGATTGCTTATCTCCAGTTTGTTTAGCTCTTTTTCCAGAGTTTTTTCTTGTTGTTTCACTTGGGACATGTTTCTTTGTCTCCCTATTTTGGCTGTCTCCCTGTGTTTGTTTCTATGTATTAAGTAGAGCTGCTGTGTCTCCCAGTCTTAGTAGAGTGGCCTTATGTAGTAGGTATCCTTTGGAACTCAGGTCACCTGAGCCAGGTGTTGTATGTGTGTCGCTTGTAGGGAGAAAGCTGCCCCTCCAGTCCTTGCCATGAAACCGGACAATTCAGTTCCTCCCTCTATGTCCCTGGCACCTTTCAAACTGCTGCCCCAGAAGTGGAGCTCAGAGCGAGTGAGTAAGGAAGTCCGTGTGGGGGCCCTTTAAGAGTATCACTGGGGACTGCAGCCACCCTCCGTCTCACTCAGCCACAATCTCCACTGGTTTTCACAGCCAAAAGTCATGGGCACTTCTCTTCCAGGCTTTGGAAACCTGGGCTTGGGAGGCTGTTGTGGAGCTGGGATCCCTCGCTCTTAAGGCAGAACCTCCACAGCCAAGATATCCTTCCTGGTTTTTAACATGTTGCGTACGGCGGGGTTTAAATCCCTCGTGAAGATTCTCGTGATCCGTACGCAACGTGTTAACCGCCAGACACAGGAATGGGACTAGCCCTTCCCCATCTCTGCCCCTCCTACCAGTCTCCACATGGCTTCTTCTGTATGTCCTTAGTTATAGGACATCAGTTCAGCTAGACTTCAGGCGATTCTCAATGATGGTTGTTCTATAGTTTAGTTGTAATTATGATGTGGTCATGAGAGAGGCAATCACAGCATTTACTCCACTATCTTGCCTGGAAATCACAAATGACTTCTTGATGGTATCAACAAAATTTTATAGCATCCCCCCTTCCCCCATGAGGCCTGGACTAATGCTAACCATAGTGGCAGCATTTCAATACTACCAAAGTATTTATAGATGTATTAAGGCTGAGACATACAGCTACATCAAAAGAAGAGAATGGTAATTATCTAACTGAAGATGAGGAGATAACTAATCTAAATAATTAGACTCAAAACAATTATATTAAATCCCTGGGTACACTGATAACATAGGATAATTATTAGACCCCTCCTCCTGAGACTATTGTTATATAAATAGCAGAAGAACTATGGTAGAAGCATTCTGGTAATAAACTGCCCACAAAGTCATGGTCAGATAGTTGCCAGTGACATACCTCTGGTAGAACAACTACAACTAACCAATTCAACTATCATGAACAGAATACTTCTGAAATAACTTTGCTGCTGTAAATAACTGCTACAGCCTTAGCCTGCAATGAAATAGGCTATTGCAGATATAATGGAACCATTCAAACTTTTAAGACTCACTTAACAATTTACAATACAGACTCACTTAACAATCTATATGTATGACTGAATAGAGGGAATGACTGATCTGTTGTAGATCATTAGCTGAAACACAGGCTTGCTCATTTCTCTGCCTAGTCAGGGAATATGTCCAAAGGAAAACAAAGGGCTACAGAATCTGATTGCTGGGACAGAGAGGTGAGGGTGAGACAGAGAGAACAAAAGCTATCTGCCTTAGAGTTAAATCTAACTCTTTAAAAAATGTACTATTTAATCCAGATGTTTCTTTATAGTTGAGGGACTGGACTCTAGACTACACAGGAAAAATGTACTGAATCTGCACTGAATGGAAAATACAAGAATTCCTCCTACTAAGGTTCTCAGTTGGGAAAAATCAAATTCCTACATGGAGAGGGATATTAGTACAACATTAAAATGGAGCGAGCTCTTGTATAATCGAAGTGGTTCTCAGGATCCCTTTTAAACTGATGGTTCAACTCCTCCCTGAAGCTTTCTCTGATTAAACTATGTTTTTTAACATCTCCTGGGTATGTGGATGTTCATGTATATTCGATTAGCCTGTGCTTTGCATTCGTTCTCAAATAGTTAATCTTCCTATCTAGACTATCAATTTCTCAAGGGCAAGAAAGTTTCACTCTACAACCATCCATTGCTGGCTGCCCTGACCCTTGCCCTCAATTCTTAGTAGAGCACAGCACTCTGCACATGGGGTGGGGGGGGGGGGGGGTAAGTTTATGGCTAGAAATCTTCTGTAAAGGAAATTTAACCTGAGTGATCTAGAGGCTGATTCCCTCTGGCTATCTGACCATTTTACTGCACATCAGTTTTTCAACATGTTGACATACAGAAGAATCAAATGTACTCAAGTATGTTACTAAATACCAATGTGTCATATTAACCAGTTCCAACAGACAAAAGCCAAGAAAGGCAGTTGTCCAGATAGTTCAGGGAAAGAAGAAACAATCATCTGGTTTTACCCAAATTACTTGGAGAGTAAAACAGGGCTTATAATGGAGATTTCAGGTTCGGAGGCATTATTATAAAGTGCTAATACATCCTTTAAAAGTGGATTTGCCACGTTCTTATAGAAAAATATTCAGGGAAAAGCATTTCAATTTCAACAGGGTAATATTCCCCCGAGTGAGGATGGTCACTACTGTATAATAATTACAGGACTATTATATTATATAAAAATTACTGTAATTTTGCCTTCACACTGCAATGGAAAACAGTGAAATGAAATGCCCATAGTAACACAATCAGCACAGTGCTGAAGTCAGGCTTCAGCCTCTCTCTCTCTCCAGGCTCAAGTTCAGCACCTTTCCCACCATATCTTTTTTTTTTTTTTTTCCTGAAAAGCTTAAGCATGGCTATTAAATTGTATGACTCCTGGGACATTTCAGAAGTTGCGCATCGAACGTGCCTGGACCACGGGAACATGTGCCCAATGCATGTCATTGTGCTTGGGTTCAAAGCTTGGTCAAGAGCGTATCTGATGCTGATATCAAAGTTCACAATTGAAAGAAATGTAAGTACCTCTGGGCTCTAATTTATTTTCCTTCACCTTACATCTCTCATCCTGAGGCATTCCCTTGCTGAAACTGATGTCCTACCACCAGCTCCCAGAAAATTTCAAAATAACAATGACCAAATCCCAGAGCTAGCCGATTGGATTCACTGGCAGGAAAATGTTTGGGGAATGACTTCTCAAAGCCAAGGGTAGATCCCTCAAAGAGGTGATGCAGTAACTCCCTGTTCAGGATGTTTTCTTTTCCGAATGTTTTCCAGTCCGCACTCACTAGCTTGCTCTTCTCCGAACAGAGTAATTTTTAGCAAAGAGCAAGCTAGAGGAGAGAACAACATGCTCTTGCATGAGCTGTCCTTCATAAACAAAAGTGAGGCTACTCATCAAAAAGACATGAGTGGTTTTTTCAATATAACGGTACCTCCCTTGACGTAATAAGAGATGTGCTCCTAGGGGGAAAAAATCAACCAAATATTTGTAAGGAGAATCACATTTTCCCCTTTTCTTACATTACCATCTCAGAGCTACCTTATCATCATTCTGATTTTAGTAAAATGGGACTCCTCCCTCTATCTTCAAACCTGACAAGCAGTTCATTAATAAATAAGAATGTAAATGAACTAAACTAGCTCCACTTTAAAGGAAATCTGTTACAAATCCTTCCTATGATTTTTTTTTTTTTTTTTTACTATGGATAATTGTCCTTAACCTTTTTTAAAGTAGGGTGTACACGCAGTGGATGGCATAGGGTCCCAGGGCATGTTAGATTGAAAGATGTAATTCATGGTGTAGTTTGTGGCCTTGACATTGTTTCAGGTTTCCACACAGAGCTCTCTGGCCACTCTCTGGTGAGAATACTGTTCTTGCCCTCTTTAGCAGAAGGCGCTAACTAACCTTGTCACTGTTACATGAACAGAAAAGATTTGTTCCCCGGTGGCTCTCTGCATGTCATAAGGATGGGAATTTAATTCAAGATGATGAAGATTATCTGTAAGGGATAAAGTTTTCAATGAATCATTGCCTGGGTTCAGTCACAGCTCTAGGACTAGAATCCCAAGTATTTTAGAGCCTTCTCTTAAAATACTCCATGTGTGATCATGGAGAGCCAAAGAGGAAAAACTCTCCTGCCTGGGATGAGACAAGGGAGACAGAGAGTCATTCTTGGCTAATTAACTGAGCAGATTTCATATCTGATCCCATTATGTGAACATCAAAATAAACTTTAAAACAAATAAACAAATAAGGCTTGAATTTTAAACTGCATCTTCCACCAAGGTCTGGGTTGAGGGAAGTGACAGGCCCAAGGTCACAAAGTCATTGACAGGGCATCTCGCTGGCCTAGGAAATACTGCAGCATCAGACGACTGTTTACATTTGCTGGTTGGGATAGGATGTAGCATCTGATTGATTTCAGTTGGAGGAGATACAAGTTCTTTATCCTCATGGACACCAAATTAGGTCAACAGATATTCAAAACAGATCCAGACTCTTAAATTGGGAGGCACTAGGTTGGTTAAAGAAAAGGGTTGAATTTTTGAACAAACCACTTGATACAAAGCCTGACTGACTGAGGGAATCTAGAAGACCTCACCAGCCAATCAACAAAATGAAGTGGTGTAAAAAAAAGTTTCAATATGCTTTTAGTTCTTAATGAAAAATATAGGAAGAGATCACTGCTAGTATTAAAACTCTGTCACACATATTTAAAGCTTCCTATATACTGCAGCTTCTCAAAGAAATCCTAAAAACAGCCCAGCAGGTCTTAAGCATCAAGACCCACTCAGGTGAATTTTTAGAGCCCTGTTTGCAGTTCTCAATTCCTCTCGCATCCCCCCAGCACCACCACCAAAAAACTCCTGAATTGTTGTGCGGCACTTTCCAGGGGCAGCGTCTGGGTTCCGAGGAGCTGGGAACGAGGCCTGGGGGACCTAGTGTGGGAGCCGGGGGCACGGACGGGGGCCACAACTGGGAACAACTCTTCCCCAGGAGGATGCCCAGCCAGGGGAGACACGCCGCCAGTCCTCCCGCGCTCCCTCCGCTGGATCGCCCTGCAGGCTCTCCTGGTCCAGGCGTGACCGCCCCCGCTCGGGGGCAAATGCCCTGCATTTGGTCGTTTCAAAAGCGGGCGAACTGCTCCGGTCCGGGAAATGCGGACAAGGAGAGGCGGCTGCACGCCCTCCATCCCCGGGTCCCTACACCCTTCCTTCCCTCCGCCTCTCCCATCGCCTCTCTCGCTGAGACGGCCCGCCCTGCAGATCTCCCCACTCTCCCCGCGTCGGCGTCCCCGTGCCCCTGGCCGCCCGTCGCTCTCACCTCGGCCCGCGCCCGCGCTGGTGGCGGTGGAGTTCCCGCAGCCCATCGCGCCGCTAGCCGGGGAAGAGGCGCTGCAAGCTGGCGGCCGCACGTCCTGGGGGCGGTGACGGAGGCGGAGGGCGGTGCGCCCAGCGCAGGAGGCCCGCGGAGGGCACGCGGGGCCAGAGGACACGCGGGAGCCGCCCCCTCCCGCCGCCGATGGGCGCGGGCCAGGGCGCGGCGGGCCGAGGCGGGCCAGGGCGGAAACCGCCGGGCACCTCTAGCCCCCACCCAGCTCCTGGACCCCGCGGGGGCCCACCCGTCACCTCGGCAACCGCAGCTCCGGCCAATCCGCAGCCTCCTGTGGGCTCCCCGGCCCAGCATTGGTCGTCGTTAAGAGGGGGCGGGAGTTTAAAGTGGGTTTGAGGGCAAGGGCGAGGTTGAGGGGCGTGGCCGGCGCGCCCACGGGGGTGCGGAGGAGGAGCTGGGGACACACACCTGCCCACTCGCCGCATCCGCTTTGCCTTCTCTTTTCTTTCCGCTCTTCCCCTCCCTCCTCCAGGATGTGAGGAACAGAGGAAGTGGCAGGCAACACCTGCTTTGGGCGCCCTGGGCTCCCAATAAATGATATTGACAGAATGAAGTTCATTCAGGTCTGGAGTCAAACGGAAGTTCATTTCTGCTTTAACAGAAAACTAATGCACCTCTGTTCCCCAATCCACACTGCCTGATAAAAAACATAAGTTTCCCCCACGTTAGGCAAGTTAACCTACTACACTTTAAAATGAGGGTCACAATTTTGATAACCTGGATCCTTTCACTTTGAGTTAACGACAGAACTGTGAATTTACATTGCACCTTTCAACCTAATAGTTAGGCAAGTGTTACTGGAGTCAGACTGTTCAAGCTACAATCTCTGCTCTGCCCCCTGACTTCAGCAAAGTTACTTAACCCATTGGGGTATCAGTTGTACCTGTAAAATGTCCGTAACAATTCAGATTGTAATGCAGTATCTCTGGTCCCGCTTCCCGCACAAGAACGCAGGATATGGTGAGGCCGAAAAGGAACAACGACGGAGCCATAGATAGGGGAGTCATACCACTATATTCTCGCTGGCGGCTGGTGGAGACACAAAAGCAAACATCCACCAGTACCCCAACAAGGGGTCTTCCTGCACCCCAGTCTCGCTGGCAGCCGGGCAAGACACAGGAAGTAGGATCAACACACAATCCGCAATCCACAATCCGCTTGCTAACCGCACTTGCTAGCCGCAATCCGCAGTCCACTTTTCTGCTATAGCGGATGACCATCTGATAACAGCTGATAGCCATCTAATAACTGAGCTAGCAACTTTCCACATGAGGTCGAGAGCCTGGAAACTGCTCTCTGGAATTCTGTCCCCACACACATACACATGTAAAGCACCCAGTGCAGTGCTTGATCCTAAATAAATGGCCAGCTATTCTTCTTTTCCTTAGATCTATCAGAACTTCATACTAATTCCCGGAAGGGAAGGACTAATTTATCATCATGTCCTCCTGGCTCATAGTACCGACTCAATAAACGTTTTGTGAGATGAATTCAAGCCAGGAATTAAATCTCCATTTTAAATCCATCTAATATTTATAGAGAGCCTAGTCTGTGCCAAGTCCTTTGTTTAAAATTAAGTTCCAGGGATACAAACATGCAGGAGCCAGTCTAACCAGGCAGACTGATGATAAACAAATTCATTACAATATAGCTGGGATGTTAGCAGAATACAGGGTGCTGTATTCCAGCCCAGAGGATGCTGGGATCTGGTTAAAAGACTTTCCTAAAACCATGCAGTTGTGTTTAGAGAAAAACCTTGAAACAGAACCAAGGCCCTGGTGGACTGTTCAACAGACCTGGGCAATGGCAAGGACTGGACGATCCGATCATACAGGAGACAAAAGATAGATACACCATCACCACTTGAAATAGATATGTCTGGGCATGTGCTGAGATGGTAATTAATTCTTGGGTAAATGAGGATGTTTCTGAGCTGCCTGACTTCTAGAAGCATCATTTCTCTACCTTGGCCTCCACTGTTTGGTTCAGTGGCTATCCCCACACAGATCCAGAACCAGTGGGGAGGAAAAGGGGACTTTCCAACGGCCAAGAGAAATGCTCTTGCTTATTTCTGGACTGTCTGACAATCGTCAGCAGCCCTTGGACACTTATAAGAAAGAGGGAAACGGGCCCTGACACGCAGACACTGGCCTGACACTCGCAGTGAGGACTTTGTGGTCTCCCACTCAACACAGTTGCACAGAACACCAGTATCTGACGAGGCCACTCGAACTGTGCAGAAGTGAGACCAAAAATAAAACCACTGAGTAGTCTTGTCTACGTATGACAAAAACAAGGTCACCAGCAAACCATGAAAACACCAACCATCACCCAAGCTTGGCTAGTATGAGTGACTACTCCTTTCTTACCAGTTACAGTTTTACCCCCATTCCAGTCTTCCTGATCGATAACCAGATTTTTTTAAAGACTAGCCCATCATTGCCTGTTACTGAGATGCCGCATGGTTCCCTGTGGTGTGCATTCTCTTTCATTGCAATGAGGAATAAACCAAACTTGTTCAACGACCTGTTCTTGGTGGTCTTTGACTGGAGGATGTTGACCCTTGTAAATAATACGTACACTATTGAGCATCTCCTGTGTGCCACCCTCTTTTCTA
This sequence comes from Rhinolophus sinicus, assembly GCF_057876585.1. NCBI lineage: Eukaryota > Metazoa > Chordata > Mammalia > Chiroptera > Rhinolophidae > Rhinolophus > Rhinolophus sinicus. The sequence continues at coordinate 16,757,277 of NC_142501.1, forward strand.
AATGCTTGGGACATAGCAGAGGACAGGGCCCAGAGGAAAAACCTAGTCAGAGGAGACAGATCAAAATCAAATAAAAGATAATTTCAGATACTATAAGTGCGATGGAGAAAAAGAAAATAAGGCAGGGCACTGGAATAGGTGACTAGGGGTACAAGGAGAGATGCTATTTTAGGCAGGACGGTCAAGGAAGGGCTCTCTGAGAAAGGGGTATTTTACCTGAGCCTGATTGATGAGAAGAAATCGGACATGTAAAACCAAGGAAAGCACATTGTAGACAGAGGTAATGGCAAGTGCAAGAGCCCTGAGGCAGGAACATGCTGAGCATGTTTCGTAAACAGAGAAAAGGCCAGGATGGCTAGACTAAGGCAGAGATAGAAGCAGGGAGTTGGAGAGGTAGGCCAGATCACACTGGGTATGATGGGCTTGGTAAGGAGTTAAAATTTTATTCAAAGGGCAATGCAAAGTCATTTAATGAGATAATATATGATAAGTCCTTAATAAAGTGTCAGGCATATAACAAGTGCCCCAGAAATGTCAGTCCTCTCCCTGATGTGAGTAAAAGAGTAGCCTAGTGCTTCCTTTTTTCCTTTTTAGGACTTTATTTTATTTTGTAGACAACAGTTCATTGCATTTGGATGTTTTCAAAACCAGTGAGTCAAAAGAAAATTATTAATGCATGCCTCATTTCCTGACTGGTCGATTTCAGTTTCTTTCCCTGTGCCAGTTAAATCACATCGATTAGAGGTTGTTTTCATTCTTCAAACAAGAACTGATGTGGTGTGAAGGAGAGAGAAGAGGTGTGTGACTGCAATTGATCTGATAAGAAAAAGAAAGCATGAGGCAGGAGAACTTGGAGTAAATAAGACTCAATTTTCATGCTTTTTCTTCCCCTAAAAGTCTCCCCACAAAAGTTAGCCAGCCTGAGTTTTATTTTTGTTTTTCTCTTTTTCCCTTGTTGACATGCTACAAGATGGGTGTCTCAGCTCTGAGTGGCACACCCACATACAACGATCTCAGCAATAAAAAGGCAGCTCCCCACCACCACCACTTTCCTGTCCCTTGTTAAAGGCAGGACACTTCCTTTCCCATTTCATTGGCCAGAACTGGGTCATATACCCTTGCCTGACCCAACCACTGGAGAGGTAAATAGGGTGATTGTAATTGGCTCTGGTAAGTTACAGTTTACCCCTGAGTCATGACAAGGAATATAGGGTAGACACCTGAACAAAGCTGGGGTTTGCTGGCAAAAAATAAATAAATAAATAAGGAAGAGGAAATAATGAATAGCTATTTAATCAGTAATCGTGGTAGATATTATACATGTGATCTAGTTATGTTCTGGAATTGTCTTCCTACTCCTTTGAAGATGGGTCTGGACATAATGACTATCTTTGGCCAATGAAATGTGAGTAAAAGTGAAATATGACTGACAGGCTCTATGAATTTTGGCCTGCTGGGAGGCAGGAGTTAGGAATGCGAGCGATTATTATGGGTAATGCTTGAAAGATACAGGGAAAAGGGATCAGAAGGAGGCAGGGAAAGCCTTCAGGCTGCATTGCAGGTCTGACACCCATGGGGGAAATAAGAAGAGAGATAAGTAAGGAGGACTGGGTAGGAAGAAGCTCTGACTGTGGGGCAGCTCTGAGAAAGTCTTGGCCAAAGCCAACAGGAACTGCAAATGTAGATTTAAATGCAGTAGAGTAATCCCAGATTGGACAGAGATAGACAGGCCCTAGGAACCGTGCTGGGCTGTGAGCCGCCCAAGGAGATCTGGACCTTGAATACAGCAGCAGATCCTAAAGGTACCAACAGCTGGGGTCTGTCAGCCAACTTCACTGCTCACAGCAGGTTCTCTCTTGAAGCGAGATCTGAGCGGCAGGTCTCCAAGCCTGCTGCACAAGAAGAAGGCACTGTTGATGGAAAGGACGAGATTCTCCAGCTGTGAGGCCTGTGGAAACACATGTTGAGGAGTTGCTTCCTCCATCAGCCTGGATTCCTAAGACACTACATGAGGCAGGTCCCCACCCACACTGGTCCTGCAGTAAGAAACTTTTATTGTGTTTAAGTCACTGAATATTAGGGTTGTGCTATCATAACATAACATATTTCTCCGAAAATAAGACCAGGTCTTATATTAATTTTTGCTCCAAAAGACGCATTAGGGCTTATGTTCAGAGGATGTCATCCTGAAAAATCATGGCTTATTTTCCAGTTAGGTCTTGTTTTCGGGGAAACACGGTACCACATCATGTCAAATCAGAGCATAGCATTTCATAATGTATCATGACACAGGTACAGCAACCACTTGTGTCTGCTACAGTATTGATCACTGTATTTTCTTGTGGTGATTGTGACCTTTTATATCTGTGACAGCTCCCTTTTGCCTCCCGAGTATTTATTTGCACTTTTTCTTTCTTTCTTGATTAGTCTTGCTAATAGGCTTGTCCATTTTATTGGAGTTTTCAGAGTCCACTTTTAATTTTTTTTTTTTTACTATCGCTTTCTGTTTTGTCTTCAGTCCATTTATTTCCAGCCATCTTTATTCTTTTCTTCTTTCTAATTTGTTTTTACTTTGTTACTTTTATAACTTATTGAGTTAATCACCAAACTTACTTTTCTTTCTTTCCTTCCTTCCTAGCTTTCTTTCTTCTAAATATTGTTTGTGCTGCATCCCAAAAGTTTTGGTATTTTGTATTTTCAATGCGATTTAGTTATACATACTTTGTAACTTCCAATACCTATTAATCCAGGAATCACTGAGAACTTTATTTCTAAGTGAATTTCTTTTAAAAATGTATTAACATTTTTACTATTACTTTCAATTTGTCTTCAAAAGTTATCACTACAAAGTGGGATTTGAAATATATTGGGACTTCCCTTGTCATTCTCCATGTTTAATATTTGAACATGTTTCAAACATTTCCTTATGGCATGTGCTACTTTTTCAGCCTGTAAATGACATTTAGCAGACAACATTGTGTGTGTATATATATAGTATTTCTCTGATTCAACTTAACTCCTTGAGGACAGATATAGTGTCCTATAGGTTTTATTTCCTTACTGAACTATAGAGCAGGTAAAGTGTCTTTGTGTGAGTATAAACGAAGGGAGGGGAGGGGGAGAGAAAAAGAATCAATGTAAAAACATTATATTTTTAGCCCAACTGACATTATTATTCCTAGGACTCATTTTTCAAAACAATTTACATCATCTTTCTGAAAACAATAATAATAAATTTTTGAGCTCTTACATTCTCTCATTTAACCCTCATGAAAGCCCTACGGAGTAGGTTCTGTTGGGTAGTTCACTGGAGATGCTGGGAGACAGAGCTGGAAAGCAGTCAGGAAGCAAGGGGCTTGGGCAATGGGGACAACGCAGCCACAGGGCACTGTGCCTGCCCTGCCTCTACCCACCACTGCCGCTGTCACAAGCACAAGTGCACCCTTACGTACCTACGAACATTCTATCAAGATTCAAAGTGCTGGGAGGGAAGATCCAAGGTCAAATGCTATGTAGGGTCAGAGAGAGAGAGAGAGAAGCTGTCCTCCCTTCAGTTGGAGAAGAGTCAGGGAGCTCTGCCTCCATCATGATTTAAATAGCAGGTGATTTCCCCCAAAACTTGAGAGATAGTTCACTTCCTGAGTGGTTTAAAGAGGCAATTATCCACTATAACATGTAAAGTGTTTGACTGAAGAACATTGAATCCAAGGCTCTCATTTGAGAACGAGGAAACAGAGCAAAGAGGTCTAGCTCACTGTTGCTTTATTAGCTAGCATAGGAAAAACTTGAACCCATGACTTCTCATTTCCTGTGCAACTCTCTTGATGATACTGTTCTGCCTCTTTTATCCTGAAAGACAGACTGGAGCAATGTCATCTCTCTGACTTATCCTCCTCCCTTGCAGTTATTATTCCTCCTTGGAGAGAATGAGAGATTGAAGGGTGCCAACTTTTGAACCTCAAATAACCATCAGATTTGGGAGGCAGCTTTCACTCTGAAAACGTAGAGAGTTTGCTGAGATGCCCAGAGTTGCTGGCTATGGAGGTTGAGTTGGAAGGTACTTAAGCAGGGAGCCCTCTTCATGGGTTGGGGAGAATAGTCATGTCTTTTCCTGGTCCCTGGCTACAGGCTCACTCCCTGGAGTTGAAGCTTGGCCTCAGTGGCTGCCATCCCCTTCTCCACCCTGCAGCTTCCAGAGCATTCTGAATTCTCTGGTTCCCTCTCCCATTCAGATCAGACCTGAGCTTCCAAAAGGACCTGAGTTTCCAAGAACAGACCTGAGCTTCCAAGAGGACCTTTACTAGGAAACCAAGAGACAACAGTGCCCACACAGTAATTTTTCAGTGCAGAGAAGGGTAACTTGTCACAATCTATACTAACTAGATTGGATTACCAGGCACCCAAAAACACATCTTCCCAGGCCGGTGGCCGTTTCCCGCCAGTTCCCCCTCAGGCTGCCCTCTGCTTGGCAGGAGTAGTTGAAACAGGAACCCCTGTCTTCCACAGTCCTAATAGAACAGATGGGCATGCCGTGATGGAGACTGCTTCCAGGTTCCCCTATGGTCCTCAACCTGCTCATTCTTTGGGTGAGATTTGGCAAAAGCGAAACAAGAAAGCATTGGCTCGTGGAACTGAAATGTACATAAGCAAGGACAACTTTAGCTATGCTTCAACAAGATACTGCAAGTCGTCAGGACTCAGCGTCACACCGTCTCTCAGCCCCATTCTCGGGTCCCACTGGGCGACTGCTGGTAGCATCAGACTCTTCACATCACCATGGCAAGACAGCTACAGCAGCTCCTCATGTGTGCTTAAGTTCAAAGCCAAAGAGAAAGCCCAGGCATCTTTTCTGGTCATTCTCGCTAAATTCCCAATAGTCACTCTGATGGAGCCAGCATTCCATCACATGCTCATCCTGGAACCAGTCATTGAGGACGAGAGGGTGTGGTAATTAGATTGGCCCAGTTTGCTCCACCCCTATCGCTCCTTCCAGACAGCAGAGACTCAGAGAGAGGAAGGGAAAGAGCAGAGTCTGTCGGCCATCAAGGCAGGCTCCCCTTCCCTTTCCATTCCCTGCACTAAAGAGTGCCTTTTCAGAGTGTAAATCTGATTGAATCCCTCCCTCCCATCTTCCTGAGACTCTTCCATAGCTTCCCGTTACTCTCATGAGATACAAGGCCTAACCTTGGCCTGCTTGGTCCGACCTCCACCCCACACCCCCCTTCTGCACTCCTCTCAATGCCTTCCTTCGTTTCTTGTTCTCGTGGTGTCCCTCGCACTGCTACGCCTTTGTACTAGCTGCTCCCTCCATCTGGAATGCTCTTTTCTCTCCCCTTTGCCTAATTAATGCCTGCTTGGCCTTCAAACTTCACTCAAGTGTTACTTCTTCAGAGAAGCCTTGTCTCACCTCCCTGTCAAGACTCAATTTCGTTATTACAGAGACTCTTGGTCCTCGAAGCAGTTGTCACGGCTGCAGTTCTAGGTTCCTAAGTGACTCAGGTTCCTAAGTGACTCCCTGTCTCTCCCCCTAGACCATCCATTTATTAGCATCGAGATCAAGACTCATTTGGCTTCACCGTTGTTTTTGCAGCATCTCACTTGGTGTTTGGACCAAAGCAAGGGCCCATGAATACATATATATGTGAGCGTCCATCCAGGTTGCCATGGAGCTGAGCTGCGAGAGGAGACAGACCAAAACCAAAAAGAAAAGGAGGCCCCAAAATCACCAGTTGAGGTAAGTGCAATGAAGATAGATATTCAGCCACATAACAGGCTGAGATTAAAAACACAAGTAGAGAAGCTACTTAGATGGTGATGGTAACATTTAGGTGATACCTGACGATGGTGATGGTGACATTAAGATGTCCCATGCTAGGCTCTTAAAGCTTCTTGGCCTTGTGCTTTGATCAGATACGGTCCCCTCAGGGCAACAAGACTCCTGGCTTGGAACCAAGAAACAGGTGGAGGCCCAAGAGAGAGAAAAATGTGCTGAGCAAACTTCCTAGGATTTCAGAGCCAGAAGGGGTCCCAGGAAATGTGGTCCCGTGCCCCGTCATCAAGCATCAGGTGGCACCCCATTTGGGAGCTCACAAAATGCATCTACTTCCTTTCCTCTAGGCTGACATCTAACTAGTTTGCCATTTTTAAAGGGAGGGGGTTGGGCTGAGGCCCAAAATAGACATGTGACTTCAGTCCCCTGCTAAAGCATCCTTTCCTCTCACCAATCACTGCCAGCCATCACGATTTGATGCGACTACATTTTTCTAACAACATAAAATTCACATAACAACAATATACCATTTTAGACAGTCGCGTTTGGTATTCACAATGTTGTACAGGCATCTCCACTATCCGCTTCCAAACCATTTTCAAAAAGAAACCTTGCAGCCATCAAGCAGTCACTCCCCATTCCCCACCCTCATTCTCAGTCCCTAGCAACCAGTCATCTGCTTTCCGTCTCTATGGATTTGCTTATTCTGGATATTTCATATAAATGGAGATGTTACTGCATTTTACATGCGAGGTTATTCCATAGTATTTTAACATTATCAAAGCTCATACATTGTCTTGTGCTCTCGTGAACCTATAGACTGAATAGGGCCAACTGAGATCTAGAGTAAAAGATTTTGCTCAGAGTCAGTGGTTATTTGCACTAATGAGGAGAAACTGGGTAAAGATTTCCAGCAGGCAGGTGACAAACCTGTTGCTTGGTGCCCAATGAGCATCACGTTGAACGTTTAATGCACAAGTAAAGTAAATAATGTCATGTCCTTTCCTCTGAAGCAAACTATTAAGTAAATATCCTCATTTCCCTCAGGGAACTCTGAGCATTTTCCTTGAGTATCTCAACATTCAGGATCTGAAAAACATCTATTACCCTGTGCAGAATGGACGAGCTGGCCCTGATGAAATGAAGAGAGATCAAGCTAGAATTCAAACCATAAGCAGGAAGTAATTTGCCTGAAAATTTTTTTTTTGCTTTGTTTATGTGGGTTAGTTTTATTTTTAAAGGTTTGAAATGTAGTTGAATACTCTTTGATGGCTTCAAAAAAACATGCAGAAAAACCCTCTCAATGCTATATTAATACATTCATTTATAAATTTAATGTTAAACTTCTAAATGCTCTTTCACATGTATCACATTTAAGATCACATATTTTAAATTATAAAACACCACCAAACCTTAGGGGAAACTGGGAGTGACTGTTCAGATGCATGTATATGAAGTTTTCATTATTTCATAAGTTCAATCTTTAAAGATGGGATTTTTAACAATTACATACTTGTTTCTCTAAGCAGGAAAAGAAAAGGAAGGTTGATTTTGAAATGCTGAAATCTACATTTCTCCTAAGAAAAGTCCTTTTCTTCCAAAGGAATTCCTCTCCCCCCTGAATTATTGTTTTCATAGATTGCTTTAAATGAAACCAAATGAGCTGCATTCTCACGCCTTTACAGATATATTTGAAAGCTGAAACAATATAGAATCTCACACCCTAACGAAACCTTTTCTTCTATTACAGCCCCACCACTTCCAAGGGTACTGGCAATTCATGGAAGTCAATCAAACATTTATGCTAGAACCTCCAAAATCTGGCTAACACAGCCGGACTGTCCATATTGTGTCTAAATTTTGTTGCCAATTGGCCTATCCCATGGTTTCGTTGCCATGACTAACTAAACAACATACATAAATGGTTCAAATTAAATCACTTGGTAAAGAAGGAGGGAACTGGAAGGTGGAAAGGAGACATTCAATCACTAGCTAAAGTACAAGGAATGTGGACGCCTGTATCTGAACTCAAAGGGAGTTCTGAAGATAGTGATTTCCCAATTCAGGCCCTTTTAGTTGAGAAAATCTGCCAGGATTCAGACAGATCATAAGGAACATTATTCTCTGATTTGAAGTGCTTCAACAGATGACCCCCCTCCAAAAAAAAAAGTGTTAAATGACTACATTTGGAGTTCCTAGCTTGAAGATCTTAAAATGTGATTTCAGGTACAGTGTCTCAGGCTGGAAGCGTCACAGATTGAAGCTTCATTCTGAATCCCAATTTCTTAGACACTCAATCCACTCACCTTGAGTTTCTCCAGCCTCCCCCGCAACTAACTGCTTCTAACCCTGCCAGAAATCAGACGTCTCTCTACTATGCTTTGTTTGATTCCACAGAAATTCCATTTTCTGAGTGTCTCCGTGATGAGCCTGGTGAACACTCACATTATGTTTAAGATGGAACACGGCAGGAAATGGAAGACACAGGACTTCGGAGCCAGACAGACATGGTGTCAACTCCTGACATTTATAACTGAATAATCTAAAGCCCCCCTGCCCCTCCCCACCCCACCCCCACCCCCACCCCCACCCCCGCCTATTTAAACCTATGGTACGGACATAATCTAAACAACAAACAGCACAGATCCTAGAGCCAGACTGCCTGGGTGAAAATCCGAATTCACCACTTACCACCAAGTCACGCACTCTTTCTCAGTTTCCTTATTTGTAGAAAAGGGGACATAATAGTACCTACATCAGAAGGTTGCCATGAGAATGGAATGAGACCGTGGGACACAGAGAAGACTGATCTCCAGGCCCTGCCTAGCTCCCGCCCGTACTCTTGGTAGTTATCTCTAGTGACACTTTTCTTCCTTCTATCGAAATTCTTTTAGGCAGTTAAAGGGGAATAAGCTCTTCCTGAGTCTTTCTGGGACTTGTCTTTAGCTCAGAATAGCCTACGTGCCAAAGTGACACATTCTGGGGAGAGTTCTTCTGAACCCCATCACGTCCTTGGCAAGTCTTCTCCTATCTTCCCGGGAAGAAATAATTCCTCCTCTCAGAATACTTTAGGCACATTCCTTACCACAGTGTATCATTACGTCATCTTTATCCCCCTATCCCCCCACCCCTCCACCACCACTAAAATACAAATTTCACAAGATCAAGGTTTTAGGTGACTTTGCATTCCCAGAGCTCAGCCAAACACCTGGTAGGTTCTCAATAAACTTGAGCTATTCTTTCTCTGAGGGAGGCTGAGCAAATGTCCACTGAGTCAGTGTCAGGAAAACTTGAAGGAGTCAACCAACCAGATCAGAGAGTGTTCCCAGCAATTTTGTACAGGGAAAATCAAGGAGCATTTCCTGACTTTCAACTCTTGGTCTCCCAAGCACTTGCTTTTGAAATGTACAGCCAACAAGAAAAAAAGTAACTGGAAGAAATGGCAGCTTTGGAGTCCCACATCCCCGTGAAGTATACAATCCTGGGATTTGAGCTTCTCTTGCCATCCAGTGAGCTCTCATCAGCCGTGAGAGACCATGACCTAGATTTCCTTGCACAATAAATTGGAAGTAATTCCCACCTACCGTGTTTCCCCAAAAATAAGACCTAGCCGGAAAATCAGCTCTAATGTGTCATTTGGAGCAAAAATTAATATAAGACCCGGTATTATATTATATTATACGGGGTATTATATTATATTATGTTACATTACATTATATTATATTATATCTGGTCATATATTATAGTAAAATAAGAGTGGACCTTACATTAATTTTTTGCTCCAAAAGATGCATTAGAGTTGATTGTCGGGCTAGTTCTTTTTTTCAGGGAAACACGGTATTGGCACAGAATGAAATTCTTTTTCTCCATAGCTTGCCAGGGGCATACATGAGACCAATTCAGGCTCTGCAATTAGAAGTGGGGACTTGGCTTTCAGGCCTCCCACACTGAATGGTGCTAATAAGTGACTTACCAACATCACTGGGAATGACCCACACCTACCAGGAAAAGGCCTATGGCAGCAAATGTAGAATAAGGGCATTTAAAATCAGCAACCTTTTCTCTCTCATTTGCCATGTCACCAGGGTTGGGCTGCTGGGTAGTCACATAACGTGGTCATGCTCATCAAAAATTGAGATGGGCATTATCAACCTCATACCACACGTGAAAGCGCCCATATGTAATTTGTCTGCCAATCAGTCATCTTCCAACTGTGCTTTGACTTCACCCCATGCTACCAAAAAAAGACATCTCACTTTTACTACTTTCCTCTCTTCCGCAGGGAGTATCACTTTTTACCTCTTCTCTGGCATTAAGAGTATGAATATCTTCCCCAGGTGTAGAAACATTTTCTGCTGTTTAGTCGATCCCCACTGTTCTTTCTAGCTGTTCTCACTTTATGGCCTACGTTCTGTCTTTCCACGATCTCTCCGTCTACTCATTGTGAGAATTTGTTGGGTATCTTCTGGGACCACCAACCTCAGAACTTCTTGTGAGGGGGTGAGACAAGGAAAATTTCTACAGTTCACAATCTCGTTAGGCATGGCTACTCGCCACGGAAGTCATCTTCATTGATATACTAGGTGACGGCTGTGGACTGCTCTGCATTTGGCCTGCCCAGCATTTCCTTCCCCTTCTTCTTATGCCAAGAACCTGACTTTCATTTGGGTAACTCTCCATCTCCCATTCAATGTGGTCCTAAAACCACAACAGCTCACCAAGGAGAAGAACTGGTTGAGGATGGAGCTGTGGGCCAAGCTGAGTCCTTCCAACTCCATCCCACAGTAGGAACCTGAATCTTAACACAGGGGAGAAGGCAGCTGGGGCTGAGTTCTGATGGCAGTGCCCAGAAATGCCTGTTCATGGAAACCCCCCAGCTTTTCTGGTTCCTTTTTTCCTGAGCTCTGCTGTTAACTAAAATAGTTCAGGCAATTCACTAGGACCCAAGTTCAATGGAAAGGTGATTCTCATAGAAGGGAATACTTTTAACTTTAAAAAAAGTCTATTTAATTTTAACTACTTTGCCATTATTTGTCTATTTACCTGTGACAAATTTCTCCTTTGATTCTGCAAAGCTATGTGATTTCCTTTCAATATATCACATTTTTTCTTAAGTTAACTTGACTTGGTTTCTAACTGTAACCAAAGGAATGTAACTGATAGAGTGATTAATAAATACATTAATTAATGAATGCATTTTCACAAGACAGCCTAGAAGTACAAACTAAAATATGCAGTTTTTCCATAATTATCATAGTTATTCTCATTCTGTCTGGCTTCTTAAAGGAGTAATTTCCAAAATGAGATAGTCCCACAGCTGATAAAATCCAAAATGGAATCTCTGAGAATGTTCTTTGAAAGTGTTCAGCTTCTATTCCAGTTGTTCTTGAATATATGTGGAAAAAACAAAAAAAATTATACTTAACAGATCTTTTGAGTTTTATTTGATGTCTTTTAATTTTGGAAAATATAATGTAGTTAAAATAAAGCTTGATCTTCATGCCTTGGGAGCCCACCATTTTTGCTACTTGTCACAAGCTGGGGAGATGTTCAGGTTGGAGGGGCATGTTAAGGAATTTAATGGACCCAATATTCTCAAGTCCCCTCCCTCGTGCCATTTATAATATTTCCTAAGGGAGAAAATGGGCTCTAACTTATATTACTTTAATTAGTGTTCTTGGCAAGTCTTAATTTGACCAGCCATGATTCACGCTGCAGAAAAACACATGTCATTGCTGGTGGATGGCAAGCTGCTCACACAGGGGAGCCCCCGAGAAGCTCCTTGGAAGGCTTATTGAGTTTTAGTTGTTCCTTAGAGACTCTTCTAAACCTCCGCCCATGGCTGGATAGCATTTTTCAAAAATGAAGTCTTTATCTCTTGACAGGAAAAAATAGGACCCAACTTTAAGGTAAAGATGATTTGATAGAAGAGAAATGCTTTTAGCTTTAAGAGGGGAGAGGGACATTCAATTTTAACTACTTTGCCATTATCATCTATTTATCTATGAACATCAGGTGTTTATTCGGGGCTCTATATGCAGACCTGTAAGTAAATACCATGTATAGATTGTTTCACTCTGACACTCAGTAGAAATGTTGTCTTATTCTTATGATAAATTCCACCTATTATCTTCCATACTTGCTACCAGTTGCCAAGGAAACTTTTCTTCCTTGTGTGGATAGGAGCATTTTATTGTTATTTAAAAATATATCTTTGGGGGCAGTTGTATATGGCATTTGTTGTTCTTATCAAGCAATGGGAATGAAAATGGTTTCTAATCTTAATGAGGAAAAGTTTCAGCCAAACATGGAAATGATACACCTTAAAACGTGTTTTGCCACATGAGCTAAGACAGTGGTTTCTAAATGTTAGTTCATGGATTAGTTTACATCAGAAATAATAGAGGAGCTTCTTTGATTTCTCATTTAAAGGGACTGCACTTTCTCTCAAGAAGCAAGTTCTTCTAATTATCCTCTAAGAAGCAGGCCTCAAAGCATAAATTCCTGGGCCTCCCCTGATCCAATGCATCAGAATCATTTTATTGGAAAACATACTCATTTGAAAGACTGAAGTGGAGTTACATGTGCTCCATAAAAAGGTGTTCAGCAGACAGTGGCCTGGAAAAGCAAGTTACAGGACAGGAGATATATTACAGGATAATCACATTTGTGGGAAAAAAGATGTAAATAAGCATATGATTGTGTTATGTACAGAAGTTTTTGCCAGGTAAGACAAGGGGTTATTTTAGGAAGTGCAAAATAGAGGAGAAGGGATTTACTTTCCTCTTTTTATCCTTCTGCACTTTTTGAATTGTTTTAACCAAAAACACATATGGTTTTTTGTCACTGAGTTAATTAATCAACAGAGAAAACTACATGAAAAGCTTCCCAGGGCATTCTGATCATCAGCCAGTTTCAGGGACCACCGCACCAGGCAAATGAGGTAAAAGCCCATTAGTTTAATTTCTCAATTAAAGGAATTACACTTTCTCTCAAGAAGCAAATTCTTCTAATTATCCTACAAGTACCAGGCCTCAAAGCAATGTTGACATCTGCTAGCACTCATCTACACAGAAAGTAATAAAGGAGAATAAATGACGGTGGAACAACCAAACAACTTATATTGAAAATTGGAGGTAGAAACATCATTGTCCAAAGAGATAAAAGCCTATAAACTACCTTCACAGGATGGAAACTGGGAAACTAAGTTCCTATCTACCATCTTATAACTGCTTGGTCTCACTTCCTTTAATGAAAAAATCCATAACTGAAGCTAGAATTTTTACTGCTTTAGTTCCCTCCTGAAAAGCTGGATTGTCAGTAGCCAATATTGAGTGTTATTATGAAAAACTAATTATATCATTTTGAGTTAGGTCTTAATGAAATAGGCCGAGTTAACCCCAAACAGAATACTCTTCAGTATTTCTCAATGGCAAAATTAGTCAAAGAACAAGAATCTTCTACTCTTGTGAGATACAAAATACATAAAACTTTTTTGCTTTCCTTCATCCTCCTCTGTCCCGCCCCAACACTCTGTCATTAGCCATTCAGACTTCAAAGCAACTGGATAAGCAGGTAGAAGAAATCTCAGGACAGAAATTCCTACAGCTTGGAATTTAGAAAGATACAAATGATTCTCAACTCAGGCCCTCCATCCGAACAACATGCAGTCTCAATCCAACATTCAGATTCCCTGAGGTCATTCCTAGAAATCTGAATTCAGTAAGTAAACTTCTGTGTTTGAGTTACCAAATGGTTTTTGTTGTTGTTATTGGTAGAATCCAATAAAATGCATATCTTCGTAGGCCAGTGCGACCCCCTGTGAGATAATGATTTATAAGAAAAAATATATATTTAGTCTTCATTCTTGGTTCCTGGCCCACAGCTCCCCAAACCCTCGAATATCCTAAATGTTGAGAGTGATAAAGATGTCTTTTGTCATATTGACGATGTGACTTCCAGAAAGAACCATACAGGTTGGGGCTGGTTGCCAGTGGAATCAACCATGTGGTTAGAGGGTTGGAACTTTCAGTCCACCGCCACCGCCGCTGCCGCAGCCGCCACCACCACCACCATGACCACCAACCTCAAATCCGTCTCAAATTGACGATGATTTAATCAATCATGCCTATATAATAAGGCCTCCACAAAAACCCAAAACCATGGAGTCAGAGAGCTTCCACACTGGTGATGAGGTGAAGCTGCTGGGAGGGTGGCAAGCTTGGAGAGGGCATGCAAGGTCTGTGCCCCTTCCCATTTACAGCTGACTCCCCTTCTCTGTGGTTCCACCGTCTGCACTTTCAGTTACCCATGGTCAAAAATATTACATGGAAAATTCCAGAAATAAACAACTCGTTAACTTTTCAGTCACGCACTCTTTCTGAGCAGCATGATGAAATTTCGGGATGTTCTACTCCGTCCCACACTGGATGTGAGTCCAGCATATTCACGCTGTATACGCCCACCAGTCACTTAATAGCTGCCTTGGTTATCAGGTCAATTGTCAGTAGCACAGTGCTTGGGTTCAATTAACCCTTATTTTACTTAATAATGGCCCCAAAGCTGGCAATTCAGATATGCCAAAGAGAAGCCTAAGAGTGTTTATCAGGTACCATCAGAAGGGTAGGCATTTTATCATTTCACATCAACATCAGAGGAAAAGGGTAAGTACAGTACAGTAAGATGTTCTGAGAGAGAAAGACCATATTCACATAACTGTTATTGCACTATATTGTTATAATTGTTCTATTTTATTGTTAGCTACATACATACATATATATATGGTTCGATACTATCTGAGGTTTCAAGCAGCCCTGAGTGTCTTGGAACACATTCCCCCTGGATAAGGGCAGGCTACTGGACACTGCGCTATGCATCTCTTTCATCTGGCTGTTTCTTTTACAGTAAACCGGTGATCTGGGAAGTAACATGTTTCCCTGAGTTCTGTGAGCCACTCTAGCAAATTAATCAAACCCAAGGAGGGGATTATGGGAACCTCTGATTTATAGCCAATCAGCAGAAAGTGTAGGTAACAACCTGGACTTGTGACTAGCATCTGAATTCCAAGGAAGGGTCATTGGAATCTCCAATCTATAGCTGGTCAGTCAGACGTACAGGTGACAAGATGGGCATCTGAAGGGGGGGGGCAGTCTTGTAGGACTGAACGCTTAACCTGTGGAATGTGATGCTGTCTCCAGGTAGATAGTGTCAGAATTGAGCTGAATTGCAGGGCACCCAGCTGGTGTCTGGAGAATTACTTGGTGCTATGTAGGAAACCGCCCCCCATCCACATACTGAAAATTGAGTCTCAGAACCCAATTTACTCCTTTACCCTCACTTACCTGTCATATCTGATGATCACCAGTTCCTCTAAGAAGCTTTCTTTTCTCTCTTGCCACTCTGTTCCCAAAGACTCTTCATATTTTCACAATTTTAACTTTGAGGAACATTTCTCCCTAGTCTAAAAAGTGTGTCCTGCCTTTTCTTGTCATTAATATTTTCAAAATATAAATATGCTTAAATGGGATATGCCTACCCATAGATTGCTTTATTATAAAACAAATTATAATATAGTTCCCAATAAATTGAAAAGAATGTTTACAGACAGCCTCAAAATTGTTAAGCTTTTAGCAGTCATTAATTCATCAATTTATTCATTCATTTAGCAAAAGCTTGTTGCATACATATTATCCGCAGAGCGATGTGCTGAGCCCTTACGGATATGTAAAAAGAATAAAATCTACTTTCTTTCCTGGAGTTAGGGGATAAAATATATACAAGCCTGAAGTAGTTATGTAATAATGCAAAGACAGCAGGTGATCAAGTGGTAAAAAAGAGGTTTTGCTGAAAAATTATTATCATTTAGAGAGGATGGAAATTACACTGGCTGGAACAATTTTCTAGACAATCCTTTTTTCTAAAGAAAGTGTTTGCTTCAGCAAATCAAGTTTTTCAGACAAAATTTTTTCAAGGGCAAAACAGTACATCTATTTTTGAAGAAGGAGTGTTATTTATAAAAAAAGAAAAAGAAAGTATTTGTAGAAGAAAGCAAATGTTTCCATGTCCATCCCTCAGTTCCAAATGTCTCATTATTTTCCCCAAGGGACCCATTAAGCCTTCAAGTAAATATGAACCTGGATTTCAAATCATGCCTGCAAACTAGAATTCCAAAATGGCCGTGCAGATTCCTTATCATATCCTCTTGGTGTATGTACAGTGTACCCTCGCCAGTGACACTGTGGTCACATTGATGCAGACTGGTGCTTCCTCTGTCAAGTCCCTACAGTGTAAATACTGTATTTGCCTCCTCAAATCTGGAGCAGGAGAAAACCTTTTGAATTAAATTACCAAAAAATCACGTATGTGGAACCGTGTTAAAGGCACAGAAATTAATACAGAAATAAAACTGTGCAACCTGTCAGATAAATATGGAAGTGAAACCCAATAAAACATTTTCACACTTTTTGTTTCACTATACGCTCATGTATTTCCTTCGATGCATCATGCAAACCAAACGGAGAAGCTATATGTGTAGAGTGATGGAAATGTGAAATAATCAAGAATCAAAGAACTCCACTTTGCAAATGGTCACTTTCCTTGAGTAGTAGAAAGCGTATTATTTTTTGTTAAAATAAATATGCACACATGCACACACACACCGGGGGTGCCAAAAAAATGTCTACAAGTGGACACTATGGTCAATATTGCTCAAGCAGTAGTTCGCCGTAATCAGAAGTGTCTGGACGCTGATGGTAACCACTTTGAGCACCTCTTGTAATTGCAGAAGTCAAACGTGACTTGTATTCATCTTTAGTTATTGGTATATATTGAGTATTACAATTTTAATACAATTTTCCTTTCTTAAAACGTGTATATATTTTTTGGATATATGTTAGCTTTACCAAATGTACTGCATCATTTAGCAACCATAATTCTAGCATAAAATAATTTGGCTTGTCCATAAATAAATAAAGTCAATTCCAAAGTTGCAATTATCAGCTTCACAAATTTCTTCCACAAATGCCAATAATAAACACCCTTGAGAGCAGAAGAGAAAGGATGTTGTATAGATTTGCCTAAGGAATCCCTTGGACTTCCCAGAACGTCCTAATATTCAATCTTCTGTACCATGTCTCTGTTCATACCCTCATCAAACCAAGCATCTTTATAAGGGGCTTCTACTGTTGTTTCTACTTAGGTCTCATGCTTTGCAAGAACTCCTTGCACCCCTACTCCAACCAGGTGGCTTTCTTAGTGGCTCCCAATTAGAATATCAGATCTAGGCACATGACCCTTAAAAACATCTAAGATTATTATGTCTTCTTGATTAATTGACTTCTCTATTATGAAATGACCTTTAGCCTTCTTTATCCCTGGTAATATAAACTTTGATCAGAAATCTACTTGGTGAGGTATCCATAGCAATAAACTTATATGAAGTTTTGCACATCAGAGCTTATCTGACTTAATTATTTCAGGATTTTGATGGAGAATAGTGTTAAGGAAAAAATTCTAGATATTTTCCTTCTATATCCTAAAACTGTGGTCAATACCAAAAGGCATTTTCATGAAGAATAACCATGGATATTTCGACTGGCTCTCATTTTCCTTCACTGAGAAGCACAAGATTTAAACTTTTCAGATTATCGTGATTTCTCAGGGGCTTACCATACATGGTCATTAAATATTTGGAAGGCTTCTTATTGGGATCTTGGCTTCATTCCAATGGTGAATTAAATTCTGCTCTTGAAATGTCAAAAAAAAAAAAAAAATCCCTTTACAGTATCTTTTTGTAATTGTGATAAAATATACATAACATAAAATTTACCGTCTTAACCATTTTAACGGTACAGTTCAGTAATGTTAAGTATATTTACACTGTGATCCAACAAACCTCCAAACCCTTTTCATCTTGTAAAACTCTATATCCTTTAAAGAACTCCCTATTTCCCCATCTTAGGCCCTGGCAAGAAAAATTCTAGTTTCTGACTATAAATTTACCTTCCCTTTACTTTTTAAACTGCATTTTTACCTCATCAATATCAAAGTATTTTTCTGCAAAAAACAACAACAAAAATTTAGACAATTTGGAAATGTACCAAAGTAGAAAATTAAATTATTTCCATTCCCAACCCCATAACCCAGAGATAACAACTATCAACAGTTCTGCATAGAAGCTGTCCTTTTTTTCTATGCACCTACTTAGGAAGGAATGGGGAAGGAGACTTGAATCACACCCCCTTCTGAAGGATCCCCTGACTGCCCGGCCTCTAAATTTCATGGTCCTGTGCTGCCCACATTCCACTGGCCAGAACTCAGTCAGAAAGCCTGAACCGCCTGAAAGGGAGGGTGGCAAATTTAGTAGGGCTGTGTCCCCCGGAGGCAAAGGAAATGGGTTGTGTGAAAACAGAGCAGTCTCGGCCACAACGTCCATCTGCTCAGTTTGAAGCGCTACACCCTCTCCCCATGGCCGCTTTCTATGTTCCCAGTTCATTTCCGCAAGTCCCCAAGTATGGCAACGCTTTGTCTCCCCCGGCACCTCTGATCCACTGACCCCACCGTCTCTTCACTGTCTCTAGTCCCAACTCCCATGTCTTCCCTTACCTTTTCACTTGGGTTGGATACCAAGTCCCACTATTATAGCCCCCCTTCTTGCATACCTTTAACTCTCTTACCTCTGTGTGTGTGTCTCAGAATGTCTATTGGTTACTGCAAATCATCTCAATGAAGCTGGAGCCTGTGTAACTAGGGACCTGCAATGTACCAAGGCAGCTACTTCACCTCTAGCACAGTATCTGGTGCAGGGCCACGTGCTCTGCTGGCTGGCGTCACGGCCTAACCAATCCACCTGGATGGATGACCTTTCTTTTCTGGTTCTCAGAGATGGCGACTCTAAACTCTTTGAACATTTGGTTTGGTACTGATTAATGATATCTGCTAGGTATGAAATAATCTCCAGAAGTCCAAAAAAGATGTATAAATTTCATCTTTTTTAAAAGATAAGCAGCAAGTTAGTGGGAAATCTTTGAAACTCTAGAGTGAAAGCTAGTTTCCCTAAATATACAATTTCCTCAAATCGGTAAGAACCATCTCATGAGTCAATAGAACACACAAGACATTGCCAAAAGAGAAAATGCAAATAGCCCTTAAACATGTGAAAATATGCTCAACCTTATTTGTAACAAGAAAAAATGTAAAATGACATCTGTGCTAATATATAGTTTTCTCTCTAACAGAGTAGTAAACCACGTTGGTAAGGGTTTGAGGAAATAGGAATTTTCTCATGCAACTCTGGGGAGGACGTGCATTGATAAATCTTCTGGAGGCAAATCTGGCGACGCCAAATTACAAATGTACATAGCCTTTGATCCAGCCATCTTCTAAAGATTCTTCCTACAGATATATTCATACATGTGCAGAATAACTTATGTAGAGAATTATTCATTGTAGAATTGTTGGTAATTGCAAAAGACTGAGAACAGCCTGAAAGCCTAACGATAAAAATCCGGTTAAATTGATTTTCCATGCAGTAGTACCTGACAGACTTGTTTTTAAAAATGAAGAAGAGCTTTGTGTATTGATATGAGACGATTTCCAAGTTATATTGTTAAATGTAAAAAAACAAGAATCTGAACAGAAGTATAATATGCTATTATGTTAATATGCTATACTATTATATGTTATTATAATATGCATTGTATGCAAATAGGATGAATACAACATAAATGGATGGAATAAGGTCCGTATTGGAGTTGATAATATACTAATGATACCCATGCCATTTTCCTTGCTTATGAGTACGTGCTGTGCTTATGCAAGATGTTATCTTTGGGGAAAGCTTTTAAAGTGTACACAGGAACTCTCTGTACTGTTTTTGTCACTTCTTGTGACTCATAAACATAGTTCAAAGTATAAAGTTATTTTTGGAAGGAATTGATATATGTACACATGTGTATATATACTTGCGAGTGAATGTATAGAATATCTGAAGGGACAGATACACAACCATCTGAAAACATAGATTGACTGAGAAGGGGAATTAAGTGGCTGTGGAATGAGGGGAGGCTATTTCTCTGTAGCATATCTTTCTGTTCTTTATAAGTTTAAAATCTTGTTTAAACAACTGCAACTTTTCAAACAAGGTTTTGAGCAGGGAAAGTACATGAGGAAAATGAAGGAAGAGAAACAGAAATCACATGAGAAATCACACAAGTGAACATTAGGTTACAACCCTAGGTTTCTCAGAAGGTGATCAAAAGCCGTAAGAGTGTTCCCTGTAACTTCAAAAAAGAAACACCTACCTTCTCTTGTGTTTGCTTTGCTCTTTAAAATTGATTTGCTGAAATGAGCATTTTTATCACAACTTAGTGAAAAGGAGTACCTAGAACCACAACAAAGGTTACAGAAATTTGCAGTTAACCATCAGCAAGTTCTAAACAATTTTTGCTCCTGTCCTGGGATACTGATAATTTTTTAAGCCTTCAGATTTTATAACATTATTGCAGGGAAAGCATTGATGATTATTTTGAAATTATTTTCTAGATTTTTTTAAACAAAGTAAATTCATAGTTATCTCCTTTTCTTTATTATATAAACTAATGTGTTTCAAAAGCAAGAAATCTGTAGTATTTAAAAGCAGGAGACACTTGAAATTAGCACAGCCATCTCAGAAATTGGGGAAAGGATGTTCTTCATATGTAAGTATTTTTCAAATTAAAAACTATCATAGAAGCTAATTTCTCCTTTTTCTGGCTGAACTTTTACAACCAACTTTTATTTCAGCCTTTACTATCTTTAATAACTTATTTAGTAATCCTGGAGTAATTCCCACAACTGAGTATATAAATCGAGGCTCATTCATTTGAACAATTCAAAGCAGCAAATGCTAATTGCCATTTTCTAAAGAAAATTAAAAGAAAGCTGCTGGCAGCAGAGAGTATTCCTTAATAAGTAAGAAATGGCTTTTCAAGAAGCCAAAAGTGGTACAAAACAGCAGATCTGAGCATTAATGTTTGTTTGTTTGTTTGTTTGTTTAAGATTTTAGACACACAACCAATTTAGAACCTGTGTGTAAATTATTGGGCACTTCATCTTTGTTAATTAATGACCAAGTACCTTAGCCCACCTGAAAGGAAGCGGTTCTTTAGTTTATATACATTCCAAATAGCCCTGGGCAGATGTGGAGCTGATGAACAGCACCCGTTCCTTCCGACTCCAACATCGTGAAGCAACAACCCAGCTTCTGTACTCCACCCACACCCACACACGTCATAAACATAAGACTCCTCTTGGGATCTCTCTTCTCTGCCTCCTCCACTCAATCAACCACAAAGCCCTTCTCCGTCAAGTTCCTACACAGAGCTGGCCTCACATGCCCACCTCTCCTTCTTTATTCAATTCAGTCCAGTTGGGCTGTCATGTGTACCACGCCTGTACTATCAAGGTCTCCATTTCTCTACATCCAGCCAAAACCGGTGGTCTCTTTCCATTTCCCTCTTACTCACCCTCCCAGCAGCATGTCCAACAGATGACACAGCTTCATTCTCCAAAGTCTTCTCTGAGCTCCTTGTAAGACGAGAGCCACTCAAGGCCCACTCTTTCTCAGTCTCTTTATTTGGCTTCTCCCCCCTACAAGTCCTCTATATTTAGGAGGCCCAAGGCTCTGTCCTTGGTCCTCTCTCTTCCCTACTTTCTCTCTAGTCACTTGACTTCCATTTCATCTGTTTGTTTATGATTCTCAAGTCCCACTCCACCCCCAAAACCCCAGAATCAGATATCAACTTGGAAGTGCAATAGGCACCCCAAATTTTACAGAGCCCAAGCAAAGCGAGTTCCCTTTCTGCCACTCGCTGTCCCCCAGCAGCCCACCACCTGCTTCCTCACGAAACCTCACCCTTGCAGTAAATTACACCGTCACACTCTCACTTGCTCAAACCAAAAACCTAAGAGTTGGTTATTCTGCTTTTTTCCTCTCCCCGTCTTGCATCCCAGCCTGCGGCGGATGTTGTCAATTCTACCTCCAAAATAGAACCACGCCCTGTGTCCTCCCGCCTCCATTTGTACCACCTCAGTTGAAGCCACGATGTCTGCCCTGACTTTTGCAGCAGCCTCCCGACTGGTTCCCCTGCCTCCACTCTTACCCTTACACAGTCCGTCCCACACGTGGCAGTCAGAGCAAAGATCAGACCCCTAACTCCTCTTCCCAGAAAATACCAATGATTTTACACTGCCCTTTGATCAAAAACCAAAACCCTAACCAAGTGCGACAGGGCTCTACAAGATCTCCAACCTCACCTCTGACCATTTCTGCCCTCACTCCTTGCATCCTCCTTCCTGCTGTCCCTCATCCCTCAAACACTCCAAGCTCTTTTTCTCCTTCGGACTTCGTGCTTGCTGTTCCCTCTGCCTGGAACAGTCATTCCACTGGTTTGTACATGGCTCCTTCTCATCGCTCAAATCTTAACCTGGGTGTCACTCCCTTAGAAAGATCTTCCCGGTCCACTCCACTTAAAAACAACTTCCTACTCACTCTCTATCTCACCACGCTCTTTCGTTTTCATTACCTGAAATCATCTCATTGTTTAGTCACATGATTATTGCCTGTCTTTCTCAACTAGAAACTGAATTCTTGGAGGGCAGAGAGTCTGTCTCACTTTGTGCTGTGATCAAAGACAACGTGCCACCTGACTGACTCAAGGTCACAATCAGTCATCCTCAGGTCATGGACTGGAATCTGGAACCAGGCCCCTGGACCACAGGCTGCTTTGGTCTGGGGCTCCCATGGTGCCTGGGACGATAACTTCTCTGGGAACGGGGATCCTTCCAGGCAAGCTTGTCACCATTGTTTCAGGGACAAGAAGGGGCTTAGCCTCCAAATGCCAGGACTTCAGCGCTTAAAGCTGCAAAGGGCAGGTCGCAGGAGTGCAGGACATTTAGGGACAAGTTAGCAGGGCTGTAAGGATAATATTAACCACGATGACATGGGTTGAGTGTGATCTGTGTGTTAAGCACTAGGCCTCACGCTTTATAGGAGTCACCTCATTTAGTGGCTTCCCTAACGGGTCGCCACTATTTTTTTTTTTTAATTGTGGGAAAATATATGTAAAATAAAATCCACCATTTTAACCATTTTTAAGTGTACAGGTTAGTGGCATTAAGTAGATTACATTATTGTACCACCATCACCACCATCCATCTCCAGAACTTCTTCCCAAACTGAAACTCTGTCCCCATTAAACAAGAATTCCCGCTTCTCCCCTCCCCCCAGGACCTGGTAACTACTATTCTACTTTCTGTCTCTATAAATTTCACTATTTTAGGTACCCGATACAAATAGAATCATACAATATTTGTCCTAATGGGTCTGGCTTATTTCACTTAGCATGTTTTTAAGGTTCATCCATGTTGGAGCATATATCAGAATTTCCTGTTTTTAAAGGACAAGTAATATTCCACTGTACGTATATAATACGTTTTGTTTACCCATTTATCTGTCAAAGGACACTTGGGTTATTTCCACTTTTTGAGTATTGTGAGTAGTACTGTTATGAACATACGTGTACAAATATCTTTTTGAGTTCCTGCTTTCAATTCCTTTGGATATATATCCAGAAGTAGAATTGCTGGCTTATATGGTAATTCTGTTTAATTTTTTGAGGAACCACCATATTGATTTCCACAGGGGCTGCAAAATTTTACCTTCCCACCAACAGTGTATAGAGGTTGAAATTTCTCTACATCTATGCCAACACCTGTTACTATTTTTTTGAATCGTAGCTATCCTAAAGGGTGTGAAGCAGTATCTCTTTGTGGCTTCGATTTGCATTTCCCTAATGATTAGTGATATTGAGCATCTTTTCATGTGCTTATTGGCCATCTATCCAACTTCTTTGGAGAAATGTTTATTCAAGCCCTAAATTCATTGACTTTGGTTGTTTCTTGTTGTTGAATTGTAGCAGTTCTTCACATATTCTGGATATTAATCCCTTATCACATGCAGGATTTGCAAACATTTCCTCCCGTTTCATAGGTTGTCTTTTCACTCTGGTGATAATGTCCTTTTAAGGCACAAAAGTTTTTAACTTTGATAAAGTCTTTTTTTGATGACGTTTTACCCATTTCTTCTTTTGTTGCCTGTGATTTTGGTGTCATACCTAAGAAATTAATGACAAATCCAATGTCATGAAGCTTTCCCCCTACATTTTCTTCTAAGAGTTTCTTTGTTTTAACTCTTACATTTAGGTCTTTGATCTAGTTTGAGTTATTTTTTCATATGGTGTAAGGCAAAGGTCAACCTTCATTCTTTTGCATTTGAGTATCCAGTTTTCCCAGCACCATTTGTTGAAAAGTCTGTCCTTTCTCTATTGAATGGTCTTGACATGCTTGTTGAAAATCATTTGACCATGTGTGTAAGAGTTTACTTCTGGGCTCTCTATTCTATTCCATGGGTCTAGCTATATGTTTATCTTTATGTGAGTACCACACTGTTTTGATTCCTGTAGCCTTTGTGTTAGGTTGGCGCAAAAGTAACTGCGGTTTTTGCAATTATTTTTAACCTTTTAAACCGCAATTACTTTTGCACCAACCTAATTGTAAGTTTTGAAATTAGGAATGTCAGACCTTCAACTTTGTTCTTCTTTTTCAAGATTGTTTTGGCTATTTAGGGTCCCTTGAGATCCCATGTACGTTTTAAGATAGAATTTTCTATTTGTGGGGGCGGGGAGAAGGTCATTGGGATTTTGGTAGGGAGTGCATTGAATCTGTAGATTATTTGGTGTAGTATTGACATGTTAACAATATTAAGTCTTCCAATCTTTAAACACATGATGTCTTTCCATTTATTTAGGCATTCTTTAAGTTGTTTCAGCAATGTTTTGTTGTTATCAGTGTACAAATATTTCACCTCCTTGGTTAAATTTACTCTTAAGTATTTTATCTTTTTGATGCCATTGTAAATAAAATTGTTTTCTTAAGGTTGTTCATTGTTAGTGTAAAGAAACGCAACGAATTTTTATGCATTGACTTGGTATCCTGCAACTTTGCTGAATTTGTTTATTAGTTTTAACAGGTTTTTTCGTGGAATTTTTAAGGTTTTCTACACCTAAGACCATGTTAACAGCAAACAGATCATTTTACTTCTTCCTTTTCAGTTGGCACTATTTTATCCTTATAAGTTAGAAACTGAGTATATCAGATAACAATGTATTCTGAAAGTAACAAAATTGACTGAGGCTTGACAAAAGAATTGTTGATTTTTCTCACTGACCTAGAAGTCCAAAGCCCAGAGCTGGTGCAGAGACTCCATAACACAACTAAACTACTAGGCTCTTTCTGTTTTCACTCCTCCCTTCTTAGCACGTTGACTCTTCTTTCCAAGCCCCAGGAGAGTTGATGCCCCTCTAGCATCATTGAAGCAACCGGGCAGGAAGAATGGGGAAGAGCATTTTCCTCTCAAGGACCTGTCTTATATTTGGGATGGATTCTGCACCCACCTCACCCATCAGCTAATTTGCTCTTCCATCCCTCCAGCCTGGGCACAGCCCACCGTTAGATGAATCCCTGGCCAAAAAGGGGGAGATTTCTGTGGCTGTTTTTGGCCCATCATGATTCCTACCCTGAGGCTGGGATATCTTGCCAATATCTGAACAGATCCATGTTCTGTTAGCAGACAGGAAGGAAAAGATGGCTCTTGGCAGACGGTGGTATCAGTGAAACTGAGGCACAGAGAGGTTAAAGTGGCTGAGCCAAGATTCTAATCCAGGCAGTCTAATTCTGAAGCCTGCTCTCCTAACCAAATAAACAGAAGAACAGAAGGTCTGGTGCCTATTAAGCCAAACTGAGTTAATGATTGAGTAGGCCTTGTTATCTTAGGGCACAAATGGAAATGCAGAGAGAGGCAGAGATATCAGCATCCTCTGAAGGGCTTTTTCTGAACGATAGCTTTCCCCAGACATTCTGCTGTGACTGCTAAGTACATATCACCCGTGGCCAACCCCATTGGAATCAATGTGTTTGAGCCACTACCACCAATGACTTCATTGAATTAGGGGAAAGGTCAGAACCACAATGATAAGGAATAGGCAACCTACTGGGTTTATGCCTCTTAGTTGATTTTGAGGGACTTGCTTTTGTTTTTTCACATTGTGTTACATTATTTCTTTTTAAAAATTCTGAATCCTTGTTGAATTAGATGAGAAAGACATTTGTCTCTACTGAGGCCAAGGTACTGGGGAAAATAAACAAGCAAATGTCTGAACATTAACCACTTTAAGTCCTTTTTGTGGAACAAGGTAAAGAATTAAAAAATATATCAATCTAACTGTTCCGGCATTTAAGATTGCTAAATTGAGACTTAGTCCATGTAATCCAATTTAACAAATATTTACTAAATGCCACATACACTGTGACACACTATACTAGGTTCAAAAATGAATAGTTCCATTAAAAAAAAACTTCAGGGAAATCTATAAACTCCTACAATTTCTTGCAAAATTTCAGGATATTTACTTAAATAACATATATTTATAAAGTGCTTTTTAAATTATAGTTGATACAAAATATTATACATTAGTTTCAGGTGTACAACATAATACTTTATGATGTGATCACCACAATAAATCTAGTAACCATTTGTCATTACATAAATTTATTACAATATTATTGACTATATTCCCTGTGCGGTACATTATATCACTATGAATTATTTCATAACTGGAAGTTTGTACGTTTTATTCCTCTTCACCTTTTTTCACCCATCTCCCCACCCTTCTTTCCTCTGACAACCATCAGTTTGTTCTTGATATCTATGAATCTATTTCTGTTTTATTTTGTTTTGCTTGTTTTGTCTTTATAGATTCCATATATAAGTGAAATCATACAACATTTGTCTTTCTCTGTCTGACTTATTTCACTTAGTATGATACCTCTAGGTCCATCCTTATTGTCACAAATGGCAAGATTTCATTTTTTTATTGCTGAATAATATTCCATTGTATATATGTACCACCTCTTCCTTATCCATTCACCTATCAATGGACACTTAGGTTGCTTTCATATCTTGACTGATGTGTTAAGAGGTCTTTTTAACGTCCATCAGATTCTCAATTGTGTCAAAGTGTGTCAATGACATACAAAAGTTGACTCACTGATCAGAGTGGCCCATGCCCATAGGTGAGGTATGGCCACAGTGGTCCTTAGATAGCAATAGGATGCATCTCAAGGTCAGTGGCATTATTTGTTTCCAGGAGAAACTTCACCAGGGATGGAGGACAATTCCAGCCAGTGAACAGAGAGAGAAGGCTGGCAAGAGTTCTAGCTATACAAGTCATGATTTAGCTGTGCCAGTCAGACAAGATACAGTGTGGGTGAAAGAGGAAGGCTAGAGTTGGTGGCTCCAGGGACATCAGGTTCAATAAATACTCCTATTGGGGAGCGGCAGAAATTCCAGTTACTACTCACTTTGTAAATGGGGCATTTTACGTGCTATCAGGCTTGGTGAGCATTGACTTAGGAGCTGAGCCTATGGGTTGGAAATTTTAGGTAAGGTGTACACTTGGCATTCACGGATCTTTTTTTATAGCCTTAGATTACAGTTTCATTTAATAATGTTTTCCCTACAGAAATACAAAGAAGTCTTTCAAAATCAAAGTGTAATAGTTGCTATATCTAAACAAAGAGCACAAATCATTTTGGAATAATTTTTTTAGAAAATTAGGCACTTCTGAACTGACCTTCAACTATTATAATTGCTGATTTTTCCATCCTGAACTAGGTTAGAAGACAACCTTCTTCTTCAATGAGAATCTGTTCTTAGCATCAGAAATTTCCTAGAATCATGTACCCATCTTCCCCCGCCCTACCCCTCCTTTCAGTACCCCCACCCCATGCCACTGTCATGAAACCCAAACTGGTTGTCCTGGTTAGTGGAAAAATCTGTCCCTAACACTGAAGCGTTGAGGCCAGGACGTTCATGGAGTTTTAGCGGTGGTTAGCTTGTAGTGTGGGCAGATGCACAGAAAATCGAATAACTCAATACAAATAACAACTATATCTTCCCGACAAGAGCAGGGTAAAGACCAGGTAATCACACAGAGAAATTGGGAGTAGAAGGGATGGGAGCTGAGGAACTTAGCTGTGGGAGTGAAGACTGCTTGCAGGCACTGAACCACGCAGACTTATAAAATGATTCAATAACCACAGGCATCAGTGAAGAAGAGACGGCTGTCAGTAGAGCACAATAGTTAAGGTAGCTATAGTATAATAATTACCAACATGGACTCTGGAGCAAGACTGCTTAGGTTCAAATCCTAGCTCTGCCCCTTACTGGCTGTTTGACCTCAGGCGAGTTAGTTAACTATTCTGTGCCACAGTTTTCTTATTTGCAAAATGAGGGTATCATGGTATTAGCTCATAGCATTGTTGTGATGTTTAATGGGTGAAATTTTGAAAAAAGCTGAGAACAGTGTCTGACATGCAGGAAAAGTTCAAAATCATCATAAGTCAGGGGTGAGAGCCACTACAAGGTCAAGGAAGTGAGTTATTTCAGGATCTCGTGAATTAATTGATGGGCTATCTGGCCCAAGGTAGAAAGGGAAGGAAAGAAAATGAAGCCAGGATGAGGAGATAAGGCTTGCAGGATAAGAAGGAGGCAAAGGGAAAAGAATGAGTTTGATGAACATAAGATAACGTAAGAGGTAGACCAACATGATGTGGGAATTTCTGAATTTTACTTTCTAGAGACGACCCATTTGGAGATGTGGTCAGATAAGGAGAGATGGCCAAACGGGTGGGAGACGAATGTGACTGGAGCAGGAGAGCTGGAGGGTCGGGAATCTGAGGACAGGCATGGTAGGTGGTTGACTTAAGGGATGTCGAAGGTCTCCGAGATAGTAAAAGCAGGAAAACTAAAAGCCAAATGCCAAGACTCTGCAGTCCACCTTGCGTTTCCCACACACGTGTCCTCTGTCCTTCCCCCGTTTCTAAGGCACCCGAGGATCACGTGACATGCTAATGGTGTGTGAGCTTTGGAGTCACTCGCGTCAGTCCTGACTCTAGCTGCCATCTGCTCACAACCAGCAGTAATTTCTTCTTGTCTCTATTTTCTCACTTGTAAAATGGGACTCATAATATCTGCCTAATAAAAGCGTAGGGATTAAATAAACAATGTGTGCAAAGCATTTAGTGCTGAGAAAGCAGTGATGCTCAAAGCCAGGTCAAGCTGTTCTCATATTGTACATGAATAATCTCACGGGACGTTGACACCAGTCAAGGCTACGCTGAGACCACGATGAAGTGAAACAGAACAAGGTCACTTACTGTACAGCCCACAAAATAGCAAGCCTCCCCCTCTCTGCTACAAGGAGTGACTGCTACTTCTTTACCAATGACAGCTTTATCCCCCAGTCTGTCTGCCCTCCCTGATGCTAAGATTTATTGAGATGCCCAGTTGGAGGATGGCCCCTGCTTTCTGACAACACCCTGTCTAGAATGCACCCTTGCTTCATGAGACCCTCCCCAAGATAACCCAACCCGTGCCCAAATCCGATACCAGGTTTTTTCTAACGCGCTCTTCCTGCTGTGCCCCATGGTTCCTCATGGCTGTGTTCTCCCCGGCTTCACTGAGCAATAAACCCAGCTTGTTCACTCACGGGTGTGTTCCTAGTGGTCTGAATAAGCTACTTTAGATGAAGGACATCGACAGTGCTCAATTAATGATAGTTATTATGTGGAGAGTTCGTTTTTCTTCCTCTTCTGATGTGGGAACCTGTTCACAAAATGTAAACATATTTTTCTTGTTGGTGTTAAACTGGAAAATCCAAGCTAATCCTAGCTCTATGGTTGAAAGTCTGTGATTCTAAATTTGACGCTCCCAAAGATGAACTGAACTCATTAGAGTATTCCATATTATTTCACTGACAAATATATAACGAACAAACATCTCACGGATATGCCCACGTACAGCCACTGTTCTTAGATTTTACGGTGGTAAAAATAAATTCCAGAAGGATGGTCAGAGCCATGTGTTCTACATTAAACTGATGACATTGTGGGTTAGCTCCACAAAGAACGAAGTCTTGGTGGTATTTTTATTCTCCTGTGGGATCACCGTGTGCCGGCTTAAAAAAAACACCTCAAGATATTACAGAATGCTCTTCTTTTTATCTAAAATTCCCTGCACAGCAAGTGCCAGGTTATTATTTGGCTTATAATTACTCGGCCTTTGTTAGTTCAGTATGTCCCAGATTTGACATGATACAAAGTTTTAGTCTTGTTTGTGTAAAGGCCTATTCTCGATCCTTCTACAGTGAAAGCCCCCCAGGGCGATACGGACGTGTTTGTCCCTGGGAGCCGGGAGGGAGCCAGGGACCTTGGCAGTATGAAGCAATACCAGAAGTAACTGTTGATAGGTTGCTACCGCTCCTACTTTATTTTCCCTCTCACCATCTCCACTAGAAGATGGTTAAAGTTCCTTTTTATTCTAAAATTCCAGCAGCCTGATGTTATATTGTATACGATATACCCTCACTCTGTTTACCGTTCAGTTTTTCTTCACCCTACAATGTGAAATAAATTCAGCAAACATTTTCTGGACACCTGCTATGTGCAAGGCCCAGTTTTAGGCACTGTAGAGACTACAAAGGTGATGAAGACATGTCCTCACTCTAAAAAAGCTAGAGAGGGGGCGGGTGGGGGAACTGGCGTGAGGATACAGAAGAACGCGTCCATCAGACTGTGAAACATGCATTTGTGAACTTCTGCCTGGCTCCAGGGAAACTGAGGGATAGAAGCGGCCACTTAAGTGTGGCCAGCTGCTTCTCTACATGGAAAGAGCAAACCATCTTGGTGCAGAGTTCTCCTTCCTGGGAAGAATTGTGCAGGTGGCTTCTCTTGGTGGTGTAAACAGAAGAGAAATTGGTACTTCTTTCCTGGGAGAGGATGTGACAGGACTCAGGTCAGACACAGGATATCCGTTGGAGGATAAAAAGTATTAAAATTCGTTAAAGAAGAATTTTTTAAAGGGTGTATAATCATGACTCTAATACAAATGTATAATGAACATTTGTCAAAAGAGTTTCTTTAACTCATTAATTCATGAGGGAGCCATAAGTCATTGCGGTCAGTTCAAACGGGAATTCAAAGTACCATGCTCACATAGGTCAACCATGAATGCTAAAATGAATTTACAAATAGGTGCAAAACTGGCTTCTTTTTTGAGGAGGAGAGAATCAATTGTCCTTACAGCAGACAGAATTTACGTATCTATGGAAAAGTATAGTTTTTACTACCAACAGTTGTTTAAAAATTACAGAGTTATAAAATCCTTCAGAGAAAAAGAAGGGCACAGAGCCCCCTGTAGAACCAGAAAATCCAGAAAGATACTCCAGCTAACACCTTGTTTTTCATTGAAGACACCCAGTAACCTTTTGCTTCCTTTAAAAGTCTTGGGCGATATTTCCTACAAACCTCTCTGGGACACTAAGATCGTCCTAATTGAATCCAACTGAGAGAGAAAGGCAGCAAGGGGGCAGGGAGGAATTCTCCAGAGGGAAAGGGAGACACAGACTCAACACTAAGGTCTGGAAGGCTGGTCCCAGCATGTGGCTGAAGCAGTCCCTCTGCTCCAGAGGCGATGGCGTGGTGGACGTGCTGCAGGAACTGTGACAGAGCATGTGAGTGTTAAGTCCAGGACTTGGAGAGGTGGAGGCCACACAAGAGGCCTGTGCAGGTACTTTGGCCCACATGGGCATCCTACAGCCGAGGTCAAGGACCAAGCACTATCCCAGGTGGGTCGTCAGTGCTGGTACTAGCAGCACTGAAAACTGGCCCCCTGATAAACTGATTAGATCGTCTAGTTCTTCAGCTTCATGAGGCATTTGGAGTCTGAATATTTCAGAGGAGGCAAAATTCTGGTAAACCTCAGTGTTTAAAGAGCAGGAAGAGAACTAAAGTTGGCAATTTCTTACACACAAGTTTCAAGCAAGTGATGGTTATAGACAGCAGATTGTAAATGGCCGAGGAGTGAATGGGAGGTTGAAAAGTGATGGCAATGAAGATAGTAATAATAATAATAATAATAATAATAATAAATCAGATACCATCTTCCATTTAAATAATTGATATTGGCTATTATTTCGTTCATTGAAAAAAATTAGCTAGATTGGGATCATAAAAAATCGTAAATACCTTAAGCATTACTTGAATTTAAATCACATGTTTGCATGTACAGTACTGGTCAGTTGACACACTACAGCCAAAGCCTTTTATTTGAGTCTGGATCTGTGATTAGAGTTATGTATCATATTTCCAGAATAAACCAAACGCATAAACCATTTTGTGGGCAGAATCCTTCTAAAGCTTTACCATTTTCCCCAGTCTTTTACACTAGTTTTGCACATATCTAATTTTGTAGCACTTCTTGTTAGCAATTTACTTTTATCAAGTCTTTCCAAATCATTCACAAAGCATTCAAAAGAGGTTTGGAGAAATAATTTTCTTGTGGCACTTATATGACATTGGTTTAGTACTATGCAATTATGTAATTATTATAATACAAGCACAACTACGTAATTATAATAACAAGCACATAAATAGGCCTGGGACCAATTGCAACTCCAAGGGTGAGGACAGAAGTGTCCAGATATTCAGCATGCCATAGGCTTGCCATGGGTGTCTAGCTGTATGTTTTAAGAAGTAAAGGAGAGTGGAGTTGAAGCCGATGGATGGGTTAAGTAGACGGTAGTTAACAGAGTTTCTATGAAATGTAACATTAATTGTATTCTTACTAGGTCTAAGCATCCAAGTGTTACTTTAGCCTTATCCTATTTAATCTTCTCAGCAACCAATGAAGTGGATGCTAGTATTATCATCATTTTAGAAATGAGAAAAATTGAAGCTCAAAAAGATTAAGTCATTTGTCCATGGACACACCAAAATAGTAAGCAACAGTACCAGAAGTTAAATATAGAACGTCTTATTCCAAAGCTGGTGTTTGACTGCTTCTTTATAGGACTCCCTTTTGAAAATTCTGGGAGTAAACCAGAGAGGACAGATGGCCTCAGGGGTATAATATATAACAATTGTTTTGCCTCTTGAGAATAGCACCTTAATTTTCCTTTGGGATGACACCTCTTCTTTGCTCTCAGGTTCATATACATCAAATAGGATTTACCTTCTTCTCACCTTGGCTATAAGAGTGAACATGTGACCCAGAAATGTCCAATGAGGGTACTTCAATTCCCCCTAACCACAGTGATTGGCTGAGAGATGGGCACATGACTCAACAGCCTAGTGAGAGTGGAGCCGAGGACTGCGCCTAGCAATACTGTAAAAGAAGAGCACTTTTCCACCCTGTACTCCTCTATCCCCAGCTTCACTAGCTAAGGACCATGGGAGCAGCGGGCATCACTGCTGTTGGAAAAATTTTGTCTGGACATGAAGTTAACAGAGGAAAGCAGAGCCTAGAGATAGAAATAGACCAATAACTAATCAGTGTTTGAGCTTCTGGATCCAGCCACACCTGAATTCTGCCCGACCAATTCCTCACGATGTTCAAACCCCAGTTCCTATCCTCAAGGAGCTGGTGGTTGAACTCAGATCTCATAAACAAGTTAAACTTATATCAAACAAAAAATGTTTAACTTTTACTTCATTGCCCAACTATGCCTTGTCTATCTGTCTTTATTTACCTCCCTAGTTTCCTTATACGCCTCATCATTCCTCCATTACATTTCTGACTCACTACAAATAGCTAATTAAGACTTTCCCTTGTCGGGAAATATATTTCTTATCTAAGACTACATGAAAACATACATGTACAATAGTACAAACATTTTAGCTGAGGAAACTTTTCAAGTGAAATCTTACCTGGAATTCCAGGATATAAAATTGTAGCTCTTCAGGTTGAAGGTGGTACGGGGGCCTGAGGAGCACAGACTGACAACCTTTGCTATGACAACCCTTTTACCTGACAAGTCCTTGGATTTGTAGTATATGGTAGTAGGTCCTGACAAAGTACAGCATATAATTTTGACAAACCTAAGAATTTTTGAACACTTTGTCAAATCTCGTCCTATGCTATGAGGATCCATCAAAATGACCATCTGCATACTCTGCCTGCATCATTATTTCTTTAAAACACGTCAAAAATTCATTACATTAAGTGTGAAAAGAAAATGTAGAAAGACATGTCTAACATCATCGCTCTCTTTCTCCCTGTTTTAACAATTATGTGGCTTATGCACCAGAAGGTAGATATGGAACCAACGCTGTAATTTAACTAGGGCAACGGTTTCAAAAAGACTGTATTAGAACACAGAGAAGGAAATATGTTTGGAGAGCTCAGGCCGGTACTTTAAGCCCCTGTGGCTGCTGCAGCAGCAGCAGCAACTCAAAAGAAAAAGGAACAGCTGTGATGTTTTAGGACAATTTTAAGTAGTAAATTAACAAACTCGTTACCATGCTTAACTCCATCATCACCATCACTACCACCATCATTATCTCAATGCTTTGAGCACCAAGGCTGAGGACACTGTGCTAAGTGTATTGTGTACAACATCTCATTTCACCCTCACCACGGCCCTCGGAGGAAAAGACAGATATTATCCTTGAGCTGTTAAGTGACTTGCTCTAAGTCCCATAGCTGGTAAGTGGAAGAACTGAGACCAGACCTCAAGTCAATCTGTCTCCAAAGTTCTTCAATGCAGCTGAAGGCTGCAAGTAAACACTGGAATGTGAGGAACTCAGATATCCCAGCACAGGTCCACCAGCCAACGCAGATCCACAGCCAGTGTGGTTTGGTCTCTCGCTCTTTTACTCACCAAAGGAGAATGGCCGTATGTGTGACCTTGCACAAGTCTGAGATTCATGACACCTTATATGTGGCATTGTTTAGTTCAAATACCTTGAGCAAAGGTTCTCTCTTTCATTTTCTCAGTAATTCTGTGAGTTAAGGAGAGGCAAGGTTTTGATCTCATAGAAACAGAGTACTATGGCGGTTGCCAGGGGCTGGAGGTGGGAGAATTAGAGAGATGGTGGTAAAAGGATACAGACTTCCAGTTATATTATGGATAAGTTTTGGGGATCTAACATGCAGCATGGTGAGTATAGTTAACAATACTGTATCACATACTTGAAAATTACTAGGAGAGTAGGTCTTAAATGTTCTCATCACAAAAGAGTGATAATTGTGTGAGGTGATGGATGGGTTAACTAACATTGTGTTAAGCATCTCGCAAGCTATACGTGTCTAAAATCATCACGTTGTACACCTTAAATTTACACAACATTATTTGTCAATTATAGATCAATAGAACTGGAGGAAAAAAAGAGAGGCAGGTTTTATTACTACTTACACATATCCTAAAGAAGAAAAAACAGAGACACAGAAGATTGTGAAACTTTCCAAGGTCATACAAGCAATTCCTACTCATGCAAATCTCTCTGCAATAAGCCACTGGGTTTCATACTAGAAAGGACTTTTGGCCTGAGCCCTGATCTTTCTAGTTCCAACTTATATAGTCCAGGGTCTAAAGGGGACCTTCAGACCATGATCATAATAGCTAATGTTTGTTGAGCATTTAGTATGTGCTTTACAGACATTACACTACTCACACCTCACAGCAACCCTCTGCAGTAGGTACTCATTTCCCCATGTTACAAAAGAAGAAACAGAGGTTCAGAGTGTGTCAGAAAGTTGCTCGAAATGACACAGCTTCCGGGAAGCAGAGCCAGGATTTCAGTTCCATCCACTTCCAATTCACGCTCTTCACCCGGTACAAATCAGCCATGTCCAACGTGCAAAAGGATTGTGTTCTGTTTGTTTGTTTAGAATTGGAACATGTTTTCTCAGAAAAACAATTTCTGGTGGGTAGATCTCCCAGATCAACCCCCAGAGGCTTGTTTATGCATTGTTGTTGTTCAAATTTTACCTGTAGGAACAAGATGTTTCCATGATGGTAATGAAAGTAAACATAAAAGCACAAGAATGTTTTTTTCAAATCTTAAATATCTGTGTTGGGGAACTCCAAAATGACTAGAAAAGGCAAAGGAGGTAAATGAAATTTTTTGTTGAGATGACAAAAATTCTTGCCAACCAATTTCAAGCACCTTAGAGGTGATTACTGCTGGCCATTTGTTACAAATTTCCTATTCCTTGGTCCTCATACATCAGAGGCACTAATCATGCTCTTAAAAAAAAAGATAATAATAATAATAATAATAATAAAGGTTTGTTTTGTTTATTGTTTTAGTGTTACACCCAACTAGAGGGGTGCATAATGTAAAAGAAAATGCATGAACTTTGAAGCCAAACAGACAAGGATTAAAAATTAAAGTTCTGCCAAACAGAAGCAATTAAGAAATTTTGGTCCCACTCTATCAGGGCTTCAGTGAGTTTGTAAGTGGAAAGCATTAAATTTTGGATTTTCTGGTCATTTCTCTAAACAGAATAGGGTGAGAAACCTTGACTATCATATGTCATAGATCCCTTAAGTGAACTGGGCAACTAAGTAGAAAAGCTGAAGTTTTAAAAGGTTAAAATTTATCATGAGAAACAGAACATGAAATCTAAATTAGGAGAAATTACTAAGTAAAAAAAAAAATCAACTCTGGCAAGAGGCTTGAAAGAAATCGTCTATGGACAAATGATAACACTAATGAATGCTGAAAGGCGAGCCACTGAACTGGGAACTTTCCAAGGTGTTCTTTGCTGCCATCACGCCACACAAGCACAGGATAAGAAGAGACTCCAAAAGCAAACCAGTTGTATTTTCTGATTCTGACTCAAACGGCTCTTACACCAGAAAGCAAATCTTGGCCCACTGCTTTAGAATACTCAGACGATACTGCAAATCCTTCCTCAGGAACAATTGCCAGAAAGTAACATTCTTCTGAAAACTCAATAATCACTGATTTTTATTGACTGTTTTGCCTTCTTTTAGTTTCTACTCTTGCAAAGTGAGTCTTTAATCATGTCGGTTGGAAGACTGATTGGCTTTAAAATCCAAATCATATTCCTACCTTGATATTCAAGCAAGAATCTCCAAATGCAGATGTTTACGGTCCCCTTTTTATACAAAAAGAACTTTAAATTGCAACAGGACTTTTTTTTTTTTTTTAGCATATCAGTAATATCTTAATGTAAAAAAAAAATAAAATAAAGAAAAACCTCTAAAACATCAGTGTCTTTTGTATGGAGGGTAATTTTTAAAAAGATTTTTTTTCTAGTTGAAAAATAAGCACACAGGTAAATCAACAGTTTATATCTGGTTCCTTTTAGAGGTTTTGCAAAACAATGATAATTTTCTCTATTGACAACATTCTTCTTTCCATAAAACAACGGTTGTCCAAGGGCAGATTTTATTACTTAGGAATGGAGTGATACAGGGCCACAAACTGAGAAGAGAACGTGGAGGTCTTTCAGGTATCTTGAGAAAAACGGTTACCTTGGAAACCTGCAACACCCACTGTTTCCTCAAGCCTACCGCCACTGGGAGGATGGTCACACACCAGGAGCCAAAAGGCTTGAATTGGGGTTTGCATGTGGGACTAACCCACAGACTGAGAGCAGAGAGAGCTAAGAGGTCACCTGCCAGGTCACAGAAAGTTCTCTCGCGTTACTTTTTCGAAAGTCACTTAAAGCTTTGGGAAAAACAATTTAGATCCCATTTGTGTTGTATACTCGTAATGGGATGAGGATCTGATATACAAACGGGCTTTTCTCTCCCACTGTGTTTGGTAATATGTAGCACTCGCAGATCAAACTGAGCCGTATTAAAGCTGCATTCAGTAGGAAGGTAGTTTGCCTGGTCTCACGACCCCAAGAAATATTTACATATTATATATTATTATAGATCATAATATGATGTATTACATATGTATTGAGGACTTATTATGTGCGAGGGTTTTCTTGACATGCATTTTCTTAACTAATGCTCTCAGCAACCTCTGAAGGCTGGTATCAATGCTTAGGCTTAAATACTGGGGTTTTAGAAAGGTTGAAAGTTGGCCCTGGCTCTTGCACGTCATGGTGGTAGGACTGGGCTGTGAACCAGCTTAGCCTGCATCGACCGCATTGATTGCCATGGTTAATGCAGCAGCTGCTACCTTGTCCCACTTACAGCCCACACGAACGCAGCGTGATCCAGCGGATGGAGCGCCCAGCATGGGCATCTTGGCACCTGGAGGCTCTTTTTGGAACCAAGTAAGGCACTTGCTCACAGCAGGCCACAAGCACAGGAAATTACTGCAGCCTCTCCCTACTCCAGTAGCCCTCTAGTTCTTTCTACCAGAAGTCCAATTGTCCCTCAGGTGGGATTCTTCTTAGATGTGTGTTTTATACCATTTCCTAGAATTTCCCTGTGGGATTCAATTTCAGTACCCACAGAGATCGTTGGTTTAATAACTCACTCTTTACTAGCTTCCTTCCCTTCTCTGCAGCACTCGCCCACTTCCCCGTGCTCTGCACTTGCTAAATGAATAACTTACGTTCAAATCTTTGTCTGGGTCTGCTTTGGAGACAATCAGTCATGTAACCCAGTTCAGATATATAACTAGTCTTCAGATCCATAACTTGTCTTTAGGAGTACTTCTCTTTGAGATTTCGCAAAGACCACAAAATGCAGAGTGTGATGCAACACAATACAGAAGGAGAACTATACACATTTTATTTTTCAGTTAAATATGACATCACAAACCAGCATGGTGGATTTGCATTATCATTTTCCTATTCCCTCCCTCCTCACAGAGGAAGTGCAACCTGAAGAAAAGAACCTGAAACAAGAATGGCCAAGATGATTCTTTCTTCTGGTCTTTCGCCTGAAATCATTCATTCTGCTGATATTCTATGTTCACCATTCTGGCACGCTGGGAGTGGCCATCTTGCATTGGACTACTTATTTTTTTTAACTGTGATAAAATACACATAACAGGGTGGCTAATGGCTCAGTTGGTTAGAGTGTGAGCTCTCAACATCAAGGCTGCCGGTTCACTTCCCACATGGGATGGTGGGCTGCACTCCCTGCAACTAAGATTGAAAACAGCGACAGGACTTGGAGCTGAGCTGCGCCCTCCACAACTAGATTGAAGAACAACGACTTGGAGCCAATGGGCCCTGGAGAAACACACTGTTCCCCAATATTCCCCAATTAAAAAAAAAAAAGACCTTTAAAAAAATACGCATAACAAAAAAGTACCATCTTAACCATTTTTAAGTGTACAGTTCAGCCATATTAAGCATATTCACATTATTGGGCTACAATCACCACCATCCACCCAAGACCTCTTTTCATCCTGCAAAACTGAAGCTCTGCAACCATTAAACACTAGCTCCCCATTCTCCCCTCTCCCAGTCCCTGGCAACTAACATTCTACTTGCTGTTCCTATGAATTTTACTACTCCAGGTACCTCATATAAGTGGAATCATACAGTATTTGACATTTCGTGACGAGCTAACTTGACTTAGCATAATATCTTCAAGATTCATCTATGTTGTAGCATGTCAGAATTTACTTCCTTTTTAACAACATGGTATTGGCACAAAAACAGACACACAGACCAATGAATAGAATTGAAAACCCAGAAATAAACCCACATATATAAGGGCAGATAATTTTCCACAAAGGAGCCAAAAACATACAAAGGAGAAAAAAAGCCTCCTCAGTAAATGGTGCTGGGAAAATTGGAAAGCCACATGCAAAAGAATGAAACTATACTGCTATCTGTCACCATATGCCAAAATTAACTCAAAATGGATCAAAGACCTAAACATAATACCTGAAACAATAAATTGCATAGAAGAATGCATAGATACTAAAATTATGAGTCTTGAGTTCAGAGAAGATTTTATGAATTTGACCTCAAAGGCGAGGGAAGTAAAAGCAAAAATAAATGACGGGGACTATATCAAACTGAAAAGCTTCTGCATGGCAAAAGAAACCATCAACAAAACAAAGAGGCAACCAATCGAATGGAAGAATATATTTGCAAACAATGCCTCTGGGGTTGATATCCAAAATATATAAAGAATTTGTACAACTCAACAACAAAAAACAAACAATCCAATTAAAAAATGGCAGAGAACCTGAACAGACATTTTTGCTAAGAAGATATACATATGGCCAAGAGACATACGAAAAAATGCTCAACTTCACTAGCTATTAGGAAAATGCAAATCAAAACCACAATGAGATATCACTTCACACTAGTTAGAATGGCTATTATCAACAAGACAAATAATAACAAGTGTTGGAGAGGCTGTGGAGAAAAAGGAACCCTTATACACTGTTGGTGGGAATGTAAATTGGTACAACCACTATGGAAAACAGTATGGACGTTCCTCAAAAAGTTAAAAATACAATTACCATATAACCCAGCAATCCCTCTTCTGGGTATCTACTCAAAAATTCTGAAAACATTTATCCATAAAGATATATGTGCTCCAATGTTTACTGCAGTATTATTCACAGTGGCCAAGATATAGAAACAACTAAAGTGTCCTTCAGTAGATGATTGGATAAAGAAGATGCAGAACATATACACAATGGAAAATTATTCTGCCATAGAAAAGGCGAAATACTGCTATTTGCGACAACATGGATGGATCTTGAAATTATCATGCTAAGTGAAACACATCAGACAGAAAAAGTCAAGAACCATATGACTTCACTCATATGTGGGATATAAAACTACAATCAACAAAGGAACAAGACAAACACACAAAGAAACAAAAACTCATAGACACAGACAACAGTTTAATGGTTACTGGAGGGTAATGGTGGGTGGTAGAAAAGGAAAAAGGGGGTCAAATACATGGTGATAGAAAGAGAACTATATAATTTTACTAACCAATGTCAGCCCAATAAATTAAATAAATAAATAAATAAGCAAATGATAAAAAAAAATTTTAAAGACAAGAAAAAAGATTTTACTTTCTTTTTAAGGCTGAATAATATTCCACTGAACACATATACCACATTTTATTGGTTCTTCCATCAATGCACATTTGGGTTGCTTCCAACTTTTGGCTATTGTGAAGAATGCTACAATGAACATGAATGTACAAATATCTACTTGAGTTCTTCTTTCAATTCTTTTTACTATATACCCAGAAGTGGAATTGCTGAATCATATGGAAAGTCTATGTTTAATTTTTTTCTAGGAACTGCCATACTATTTCTCACAGCAGCTGCACCATTTTATATTCCCACCCTCAATGCACAGGGATCCCATTTTCTTCACATTCTCACCAATCCTTGTTATTTTCTAAGTTTGGAGTTTTTGTTTTCATTTTTTGGGGGTTGTTTTTAATAATAGCCATTCTAATAGCCTTTTAAAGCTTTGACTTAGGTATGTTTTTTAATTAATTATATTGCTGAGGAAGGCTGTCTCTACAATGTGTCAACCATTTATTATTTATTACTAAGAGAATGGCTTCTTCTGCCTGCTTGGGGACACAGCTCTGACACTTCCCCTGTGGAGGGGAAGGGATCAGATTCCATTACTTTTGGTGGCCAGTGTAACTTCCTGTTGGGATTCAGGAAAGATCCCTCCCTGGGACGTGGTTCCATAACACTTTCCGGTAATATCAACTACAGCCTGGGAGCTCAGGGCTTTCTTCTCTGTTATATTTTCAGTCCCTTCTTTGCTCAGTCTGACAAGAACGCCAACAGTTTTCAATCTCATTTGATGACCAAGTGTTCTAATGATTTACACTTTTGTTTTTAAGTTTGAAAAGATTCAAGGCTATTCTCTAAAATTATACTTTTGCTTGTTTTCTAAAAT
This sequence comes from Rhinolophus sinicus, assembly GCF_057876585.1. Lineage (NCBI taxonomy): Eukaryota > Metazoa > Chordata > Mammalia > Chiroptera > Rhinolophidae > Rhinolophus > Rhinolophus sinicus. The sequence continues at coordinate 16,798,823 of NC_142501.1, forward strand.
GCTTTCTTTAGTAAGAGAGAACGGAATGGAGTTAAAGCTAAACCCGAGGGACCTAGAAATTTCCTTAGCACGTGGGAGTGTCATGGGAAAAGTTGGAGAACTTCTGGGGCAGGCTCCAGTCTCACTAGGCAATGCTTGGCATTTGGGAAAGTGGACCGTGAGGCGGGGGCAGGATTGGGTATGGAAGCAGAGGTCTGAAGGTTTATCAAACAACTGCTCAGTAATAATAATTTATTGTGAGCTGTTGGTTCGCAAACTGGCCCCCATACATGGAGGGCAAGGAGAGACCAAATAAGGAGGCCGACTTCTCCAGATTGGCAGGTGGCAGGTTTAATGAGCAAGGGAACTGACATGCGAGTTTTGTCTTGGGTGGTCACGAGATCTCCGCACCTGCCCTCCAGAATCTTTATACAAAGGCCTTAACTGGGTTCAGTCATGTACACCATCCAGATGGTTTCAGCAACACCTTACTCTCTCAAATCTACATCCTTGGAAATGACTCTGGCTATGGGAATGGTGGGCAGAGCATATATTTCAAGGACAGGGGAGGAGGTGAGAGGCTCCAATTTCTGAGGTCCAGCTCTAGGCTGCAACTGGCGAGCATGTCTTCTCAATGATCTCCTCCATCATGGGCCAGTTACTCCTTTAACAGCTGCCAGTTACTTCTCTAAGAGCTTTGTGTGTGTTAGCTCATTTAATACTCAAAACAGCAACAGGTACTTTTACTAACACACCCATTTTGCAGAGTTTAAAGAATTTACCGGAGATCACACAGCAGCAGAGCTGGGAATTGAACTTAGCAATCTGACTCCAGATTCTGTCATTCTCCCCACACCATATACATCACTCTGAGACTAATCTCAGTGTAATTCCCTCATTCCTAAAACCACCTATTTTGTTAATAGCATGAACTTAGAATGAAGAGAAGGGCAGATTTCTCCACTATTGTCCTCACTCATTCATTTAGTGATTCACTCACTTAATTGACAGCTTACTACTGAGCACCAGCTATGTGCTAAGTGCTGTACTCTGCTCAAACTTGAGAATACAAGCAGAGAGCGAGACAGACAAGGTCCCTCCCACTCTTGTGGGAATTACATTTTTGGGGGGGGGTTAAAAATCAACAATAAACATAATAAGAAAATCAGGACAGTGATAAGTGCCAGGAATGCATAAACATAAACAATAGAGTGTCTGGGGAGCTAATTTAGATTCAGTGGGCAGTGACATCTGGGCTGAGACCTGAGTGATAAGAGCCTCCGTGAGAGGATCTGGGGTAAAGAGGTACCTTCCCAAGCAGAAGGTAAAGGGACCAGCCTGGTGTGTTTGAAAACAGACAAAAGGTGGCATTCTTGAAGTGAAGGGAGTGGGGGGCAGGGAGATAGGTAGGCAGGGGCCAGGCAAGGTAGAAAGAACCTTGCAGACCATGGAAAAGATTTTGAATTTTACGGCAAGTGTGATGGGGAAGAATTGGAGAGTTTGAACAGGGAAGTAAAATGATCTATTTAATGTATTTAAAAGTTTTTATTCCCTAATTTCGCCACTAGTAGCAGGAATCCCCAAATGGTTGCTGGCGGTCTTTCTGCCAAGGTTGTTGTTTTATCCAGTTGATAATCAACAGGTAGCTGCCATCAGGCTCCTTTCCCAACTGGTTCCTGGAATTCCATTAGGGGGGAACGTCAGTGCTACAATTCCCCAATCTGTGATTTGCTCTTAAAGCTCCAAAGAGCCTATGAATGGGCTATAAAACTGACAGCCAGCCCCTAAGTGTGTGCCCAAACTCTGTCTGGCCTGTGTGTGCATCAGTGTGTGGAGAGACATTTCAGTATCCATCAGCTTCCCAGAGAGATCCCTAACCCATGGGAATATTAAATTCACTGCTGCTCTGAATGAGAAAAATGTGATGGGGGAGAACCCCTGACAAACAACTCCACTTGAAAAAGTAATACCTGGGATAACATTAGGCACATATAGAATGTTTAAAGCAATCGCATAGATTTTGGAGATGAATATTAAGTGCTCAACAAATCTTTGTTAAACGAATGAATGAAAAATTAGCCAGTTCCCCATTGGGAAGGTACCTCACACATTTGATGGTTGAGAAAACTGAGGTGCAGGAGGGTTATATGTTTTGCCCAAGGTCATGCATTTAGCATGTGGCAATGCTGAACTGCAAACCAAGATCTTTTCACTTCAACAGATGGATTTTCCACTTCTGGACACATTATATTAAAGAACATGTTAAAGAAGCATTTTCAACAAACAATATCTCATGGGGATATTAGAACTTAATAGTGATAATAGCTAACATTTCTTTGAGGACTTGTTATGCGTTAGTGTTAAAAACAAGATAGAAGGCCCAAAATGGCATTGCTTATGCTAAGTCCCACATCACCAAACCAAGACTTAATTATGGCTGAGTTCTTCCAGAAATGAAATCTTAAACCAGTCAATCAGGAATTGCCTGATCAGCATTAGTTGGGTCATCTGCTTGATAAGCCCTTGTCGTCCCCTATAAGCAAGGAAAGTAATCTTGAAATAACTGACCCGCTTTTTTGCCCAGCACGACTTCCTTATTCCTGCTCCTTTCTGCCTCTACAATCTCTTGCCGTGTATAGCTCTTTGAAAACAGTCAATAAGTCCTTTAAAACGTGCTTGGTTGAAGTGTTTAATACTAGGTACTCATCTAATCCTCTCAGCCACCGTATGAAGTGGGTACTCTCATTACTCCCATTTTACCGTGAAGCCACTGAGACACAGAGAGAGGTTAAGTAGTAACCTGTCCAAAGTCACAGAGCTGGAAAGTGGCAGTGGCAGCATCCAAGCCAGGATCCGCATGCTTAATACCACACCGCCCCTCGGGCTGTTTGCCACTTCACATCTTCTGCTGGAAACTTAGGCCTGTCTCAGAAAGGAGAAGACCCTGATCAGCAGTTGATGGGTTCTTAGGACTCAAACACAAAAATTCCCAGGACAAGCAAGTCCAAAAAAAGCAAACGCAACACTGTATCTGACCTATGAGACGACAACTCCTCAAAAAATACAAAAGCAGAGGAGAATTAAAAGGAAAAGATTAAAAATAGAGAAAAAGAATTAAACAATCTAGAATACAAAACCACTGGGCAACAAGAAGTTTTACAAGGTAAAGATGGTATTTATTGTCTGGGAAACTTGTATTGCATTTCCTTGACAATTACATGGTGAAATTATTTCAACATGAGCCATTCCAGTTTACCAGCGTTAAAACAAAAAAACAACACAAAATGACCCACACTAACAGGGAAAAAAACAGCTTAAATCAACTGCTTTTATTTCATTTTGCCCTTTTTCTTCCTGCTGAGAGAAGTATATTTTGCACATGGATCTTGTATCTTTCTCTTGGATGTGCTCCTGGGTTTTCAAAGGCTCCCAACAAAACCCCAGGAAGGTCTATGTCACACTGAGCACTGCTCTAGATGCTGATGAACTGGAGTTAGTCTGTATTCTTTTAGAAAGAAGCGTCTTCAAATTATTTTGGATCCAGTTTTGCCATGTCATGGCTTCTACATGAGGCATCACTATCTAGGCTGTTTACATTATTATCTAGACGCATGATGAAAGCCTCATCAGAATATTTTTCACAGTTAATCATGTTTTTTCAAGTTGTATATGTGCACTTATATTGGAATATATGCATGGTGGAGCACAACAGAAAACAAACTATAACTTGAAATGTTACATGTATGCTGTATAGAAAATAACTGTGCCTACATTCAAAAAAGACTTAGTAACTGAGAGAACAAAACATTGCCAAGAATGAGAAAATATGAGTTCCTTCCACAGTAATGCCCCATGTTTTGGGAAAGCTATTTATCATTTCATTTCCTCATTTGTAATAATAAACTAGGTAAGATTGCTTTTATTTCCATTATTAAAGCTTTTCCCCAGAGCTCTGATTACTCTTGGTGAGATTATTTTCTATTATTTTAGCAGAAATTTCATATCATGCACATATCAGCTAATTTGTGCAGTACGATATTTTCAATCGGTCCCTAAAAAGGGGCTCCCTGCCCCATTCACATTATGCTAGATTTGTTCTTCACCATGAAAAATATCTAGTATTTCAAGGGTAAATAACTTGATGAAGGCAATAAGTAGTCTAGCCAAGTTGCATCATTGCAAGTAAGGAATAATCCTTATATTCCACTCTTTCCTTATGGTTCATCAGGGTACACAGAAAGGGAAGGGATTTCTCCCTAATTCTTTGCTTGAGTCCACTATATTTGAGCCAAGAATCTCTTGCCTACAGCTGAGAATGCTCCCAGCAGTTGTCTTTGGCTTGTATCTGCTCATTTTGGAGAAGGTTCTCTTTATCTGCCAAGGTCCCAAACGAAAGTTGTTCTCTGTGAGGACTCCTCAGACCACCCCTTCTGACCCTCTCCTCCAGAAGGTTTAAGCATTCCTTCCTTCATGTCTAATAACACTTTGTAACCACCATTCGTACAGCACATAAAACACTGTACTATTTTTATTTGGAAAGGAACTCTTTCTTATTTATCTTTGTATCCCCAGTACCTAGATTTATGGCATGTGTATCAATGCCAAGCATAATGCTGAGCCCTGTTTATTGAATTTATTAAAAAGAATACAGTGAAGGTTTAGGGACTTTACTTAAGGTCCTTGAGTATAATGAATATCATGAGGAGAAATGGATGGTTAGTTGTGGCAGAGACTGTTTTCAGTATTCATTTCCCCTTTCCTCCATTGTAATAGAACCCCTGGTTTTTGGCTGGGGACATGGCAATACAGAATATAGATAGGATTTCTCAGCATCCTTTGCAGCTAGGTAAGGCCATGTGACTCAGTTTTAACCAATGGGATGTAAGTGGAAGTGTCATATGGCAGCTTCCAGGAATCCTCCTTAATAGAGAGCTGGCATGTAACATTTACTCTTTTTTCTTTGCCACTTTCTATTTCCTACTGCTTGGAATGTAGATTTGATGGCTGGAGCTAAGCAGCCCTCTTGGGCCATGAAGTGACCAAGGAAGGCTATGGATGGTAGAGCATCAAGACAGAGAGAGGAATAACTTAAGTGTCCATCAACGGATGAATGGATTTTAAAAATGTGGTATCTATCTATCTATCATCTATTTGTCTGTCTATCTATCTATCTATCTATCTATCTATCTATCTAGCTATCTATCACCTATCTATATTCAGCCATAAAAAAGAATGGAATCTTGCCATTTGCAACAATGTGGATGAACCTAGAGGGCAGTATGCTAAACGAAATAAGCCAGACAGAGAAAGACAAATACTGCATGTTATCCCTTATATGTGGACTCTTAAAAAACAAAGTCATGCATAGAAACAGAGAATAGAATAGTGGTTGCCAGGGAGTGGGGGTGGGGGAAATGGGGAGGTGTCAATCAAAGGTACAGACTTTCAGTTACAAAATGAATAAGTTCAGAGGATCTAATGTACAGCATGGCAAGTGAATAATAATGTATTGTATAATTGAAATTTGCTAAGACAGTAGATCTCAAGTGTTCACACAAAACAAGATAACTGTGTAAAGTGAGGAATATGTTAACTTGATTGTGGTGATCATTTCACAGTGTACACATATATCAAATCATTAAGTTATACACTTTAAATATATAAAATGTTATTTGTTGATTATACCTCAATAAAGTTCGGGGGGGTGGGGAAGAGAGAATCTAGATCCCTTAGATCCCTGAGGCCTTCTAGAGTAAAGCCCCCATGCCAGCCCTAGACTGTCACTTCTGGACTTCTACGTGAAAGAGAAACCTCTATGTTGTTTAAGCCTTGGTTATTTGAAGTCACTGTTACTCACAGCTGAGCCTACTCCTGATACTGTATTGCATTTTGCTGCTTCCTGGTTGGTGTATTTTTGTAATTTCTCATATAAAAAAGAAAACCTTCCCCCAGAGGTTTAGATGAGTCATATCTGGAATCTCTAGACTGGAAAATTAAATGTATTAATATTGTCAATTATACACACACACAAACACACACATTTTGGGCATCAATTAGTAGCTTTGGTTATTGAGTGCTTACTGTATACCAGATAGTATGCTATACTTTATATGCATTCTTTTATTTAGCTTATTAATAAGCTCTTTTTAAAAGCTTATGATGTAGGAATTATTATTATCCCCACCTTCTCAGTGAGGTAGCTGTAGATAAGAGAAGCTAAGTAAACACCTAGCCAGTAGCCAAGGCAGGGGAGTCTTCCCTTTAAGCCTCTGAGTTAACCACTCCTGGGTAGAGTGGTTTTAGCTGTTTCAGGAAGAGACGAGGGGAGACCTTTCCCCTGCCACCACACCACCTTACTTGCAAATCTACTGAGCATCATGCTGCAAATGCCAAGTTATCCAGGATGGAATTCTGCTATCAGCAAGGGTACACCCCAGGGAGATAACCAGAGAAAACTGAAGAGTAAGGAACTCCTCTGCTGAGTTCTTGATAAAGAGCAAGAGGCCAGAGGAATTCACCTCTTCATCGGTAAGCTGGGGTGTAAATATGGGAGTGAGAGGGGTGTCACTGCACAGGCGCAGTGGAACTGAAGTCTAAAGTCAGACATAATGACACTGGAACATGGAACCCATCAATAAAGTCAGATTGATATTTAGAGACTGGAGGATCAAAGACCTAAAATTCATATTTAACAAGAAAGGCATTTGGAAAAGAATGATTTATAAAGTTTGCTACTCTGACCTCAATGATAACATTCCAAACATGCTGAATGAATAATTAATTCCCTTTCATTATCCAAGGCATAAACACTCATTCATTCATGAAATATGCATTGAGGGACTGCTATGTGCATGGGCTGTGCTAAGCAGGGATTGGGACACACAGGGGAATGAGGGCCTCCAGGATGGCACAGTCAGGTAGGGGAGACCCACCTGTAAACACATCTTTACAGCACCATGTGCCCTGACGGAGGTACGTACTAGGGCTATGTGGACCCTAAATGAGAAGCATCCTACATTAGGGAAGATCTCCTAGATGACAGAGGATAGTTTTGAGGGATGACTAGGACTTAACCAAGAGAAGCGGTGACAAAGAGGAGAAAACATGATCCTAAGAAAGGGAGAGGCATGTACAAGGCTCAAGAGAGCCTGTCACCTTCCAGGAAATGTGCTTCCTTTGTAAAGCTAGAGCCAAGGCAGAAGGAAAGAAGAGGCAAAGAAGAGAGTTGTTCTTACAGTGATCAGTTTAATGATATGCTACCGTGTTTCCCCAAAAATAAGACCTAGCCGGACCGTCAGCTCTAATGAATCTTTTGGAGCAAAAATTAATATGAGTCCCGATCTTATTTTACTATAAGACCCAGTCTTTATAATATAACATAATCTAATATAACATAATATAATATAATAACAGGTTTTATATGAATTTTTGCTCCAAAAGAAACATTAGAGTTGATTGTCTGGCTAGGTCTTATTTTGGGGGAAACAGGGTATGTCAAATTTATATTTATATAGTCCACCAGCATTCATAGTCCTTTTCTTCGTTGTTCACGGTAGTTGAAAAGACAGTGGTTTAAAACTCCACTCCTCCAAAAAACAATGCAGTGAACCATTGTCTGCTACGAGTGTCATCCTCCTTCCTCTGTAACAGAGCACATGTCCCAGTTCTTCATACACATCCACTCCTCCACATGACTCTGGAGGTGTTGGTTCATCACCAGGTTAAGGGGTGGATGCTTGTTAGTCTGAGCCAGAGGTCTGCCCATGGACCCACTACCTGTTTTTTTATAAATAATGTTTATTTAAAAACAACCACACCCATTATTTCCTGTGACTGCTTTTGTGGTACAACAGCAGAGTTGAGAGACTGTATGGCTCACAACACCCAAAATATTTACTACCCGGTCCTTCTCAGAAAAAGTTTCTTGACCCCTGGTCTAGACCAATCAGAGCACTGAATTCCCCTGGCAAATGTTATCGGTCCAGTGGTGGGCTTATTGCTTATATCGGCCAGTCAAATTACAGGGAAGAACTTATGTTTTATGCTTGGAACAAGGATTCTCTCATTTCCATCACATGATGACCCCACTACTGCTAACAGCCCTCTTAGAATCATGAGGTGTTCTAGAGATGGCAGAACCAAGAGACAGAACGATCTCGGTCCCCGATAACACCGTTAAATCAAGCAACCTGGAAGCCTGCCTTAGCTCTGGATTTAGTGGCGCGTGACATAATCCATTTCCTTAATGCTTAAGTCAGTTTGAGTAGAGCTGTCTGTTACTTGGAAGTAGAAGCGTCCATCGCTGCTGTGTAAGGAACGCCATCTTGTTAAAAGTCCGAGTTCACAGCAGGCTGAGAAGCTAAAGCACCATCACAGACCCGGAGTAAGAGAAAGGAGAGAATAAGAATAAACACCATAACAAACCCACACACACTGCCTGCAGGGAGTATCTCGAGGCAGCCACACCCCATTACCCACAGTTGACTGAAATGTTTTGAAAAATAAAGTTTTCAATTCAATAAATTCACAATGGTTTTCAAAGAACAGCAGATTTGAGGCAGTAAATTGGAAATTGGGGGAGTGGGGAAGTTCTACCTGAACCAGTCTCTTTGACAGCAGGAAAAGTGACAGCTGACTGCCTAAGAGGAAGGAGAAAGACAGCTTAACCAGAAATAAAACAAAAAATGTAGCTCATGCCAATTAATATAGAGTAATTACAAGTAGCCTGCAATATCCCTACAAGTAGCCTGCAATATCCCCAGGAGTGACACTATTTATGTTAGACAATCACAATCCATGCTTATAAAAAGTGGCCTTGATACACCAAGAATAGAATTAGTTATGTCCAGTCTACTCTATTTAAAGAAGAACAAAGGCTCTTTTTTTCCCCAGATCTTCTGACTCTCCTCACAAAAGTTTTCTCTTAAAAACAAAGTGACAATTCAATGATATGGGACACACACCCTGTTTCTAAAATGCTAGATGAAAGGAATCTTTGCAGGAGGAGTCCTACTTCAGGACAATTTTCATTGTTCCTGGGACTGCAGGACTGTACTTTTCTAACATTAAACATGGGTTCAATTAGGCAGTATCCCAGAAAGCAGGATCTAGGTACAGAATCACAGTTTTGGTGTAGAGGCCAGTACATTGAACAAAGCACATGCACTGGAGGCAGGCAGATCTGAACCCAAAACACAATTCCATCTCCAAACTAGCTACGTGGGCCTCTGTCTCCTAACACATCAGACAGGAATAATGACAGATAGCTGCATGATTGTTGTAAGACCTCAGTTATATACAGATAACATACATAAAGCATCAAGCACAACACCTGACATCTATTAGGCTTCCATTTGTGGAACCTATCACTGCCTATTATTGATATTGCCATTATTATTGTCATTCTATCCCAAGCATTCCAAAACTTTGCATTTAAGAGGCAAAGTTGCTATAGGACAATTTCATGCTACAGATGGACAACCTCATCTGCCTTATTTGAATCTTAAGTGACCTTCTATTGGTTCATAAACTGGCCCCCACACACAGAGGGCAAGGAGAGCCCAAAGAAAGAGGCAGACCACTCCAGATTGGCAGGTGACATGTATAATAAGTGAGGGAACTTACTTACAAGGCTGGCCTTTGGCGGCAGCAAGACAACTAGATCTCCACACTCACCTGCCAGAATCTTAATATTTACAAAGGGGCCTAAATAGTGTACAGTCAGGTATACCATCTAGATGGTCTCAACGACACCTTGCTCTCTCAGGACAGTGTCCTTGGAACAGTTCTCACGGAGGGAACAGTGGACAGAGCATAGATTCCAAGGACAGGGCAAGGGGCAAGGAGCCTCTGATTGCCTGGGTCCAGCTCATGGGTCAACCAGTGGTCACATCCTCTTGAAGACCTCTCCTCTAACACCTTCCAGGAGAAGTAGAGTGAGCCAAAGTGCTATGACCAAGAGCCAAGTCCTCTGTAACAAGCATGAAACTACTTTATTCAGGAACAAGAATTCCATGAAAACCTATTCATGGATTCGGAATGATTTCAAGTGGCCACTGGATCCAGAAACCCACTGCAACTGCCAATGTGCCAGAGCTGGGGTGTTCATTTAAATAAACAAAATGCAGCAAGTGGCTGAGGCAGGTGATGGAGTCAGTATAGCCTCTAACATGCCCTGGACAGCCCAAACTATTCAACAGTAACCAGCAATTAACAGAGACATGCAGAAATTAACTGTGACCTCTGGAGGCTAGGAAGTCCAAGATCAAAGTGCTAGCTGATTCAGTTCCTGGTGAGAGCCCTCGTCCAGACTCGCAGACAGCCACCTTTCCACTGTATCCTCACATGGGAGAGGAAGTGACCTCTCTCTCTTCCTCTTCTGATAAAGCCACTAATTCCATCATGAGGGCCCCACCCTCAAGACCTCATCAAATCCTGACTACCTCCTAAAGGCCCCACATCCAAATACCAGCACATTGGGGGTCAGGGTTTCAACATATGACATTAGCGGCAGGGGGTAGGGGTGGGGACACAATTCAGTCCATTGTGTGATCCTTCTGCAGCTTCCTCACCTAAAACGTTCCTATAATTCAATTCTCAAAGTCATAAATAGTTTCTGAAGTGAGTTTGGTCAGACTTTCCAAACTATTTCTTATTTTAGCCATGATTAAGCATGAAGAATTTCATCTCAGCTGGGAGAACATTGGCGAAAATAAGCTCTGTATGAGCAGGGCACTTTTATAAAGGAAGACTTCATGACATTCTTCTCCACTGCAGAACATTTAGAAATTACATGAGGTCAAGGGAGGGTCAGGGAGAAGAGAAAGGAGGATGGAAAACAGGCCTGTGTCAGGGAGAACTCAGGCATCCAAACAACAGTTCTGTTCTCTCTCTGATTAGCCAGAGTTGAGCTCTGGAGCCAACGGTGCTCCAACTGAGACACATGCAGTTTTGATGACCAAATATGGTATACACATACCATAAACCTCAAATTTATGAGACAGACAATGAGTTGAGGGGAAGAGATTGAAAACAGTAGTCAGCTGTCGACTGGCCAAAAAATAACTCCAAAAGAAAATCTACCAAAAGAGTGGTTTATTCGGGAAAAGAAAAAGAAACGAGATCACCCCAGTAGTGTGTGAAAGCATACTTTCCACCGGGGCTCCAACTGGCCGCCCACGTGTATAAAGCCCCAATTCCAAAATGGCTATTCTGTTAATTTGCATCCCTCCCCTGGAAGTTACCACAAAGTTTAATAGGAAGTCAGGACTAGAGAGTTAACAAGAGGCCCAGTTCCACCCATAGTCTTCCCGGCTCTATGGTTAATTATCTTAAGATGCCAGTTCACTTTTATCACAGCATTTAGTGACTTTCTTGAGCCTAAGGGGACTCTTCTCTGAAAGAATTTTGTGAGAAAGTCCCAGCTGGTGCAGGTGCTAAAGGGCTGTTTTCATGTTCATTCTAGGTTGACTTCTGCAGTGGTTGGGAAAAAAAAGAAAAGAAACAACTCTGGCAAGATCAAACATCCATTTCTTGGTACCTGAGAATGGAGTGGAGAAAGAGAATCCTGAGTAGAAGGTGGAAGCAGAGAAAGTCTTAAAATATGTATGACTGATTCGGTTACCTCTTGGGACATGCAGGGAAAGGAGGAAGTGAAATGACATTTACTGAGAGCCAACTAGAGGGTAAGGTTTAGAAGGAAGGGCCTGCCTGTCTGGTTCCCAGTGTTTGCCGAGCTTCTGACATAAGCCCTGACAGGCAGGATACACTCACTACATACCTGTTGCAAGAAGGACAGACGTGGCACAGAACCCATTATACAGCGGGCACTCATAGACATTTTTGAAAGAATCGATTAACTAACGAACCCTACTGTATGCCAGGCATTGTTTCATTCCTTCATTCAATTTACAAGTGTTTTATTGAGCGAGGTCCTATCATTTGCCAATCACTCTGCTGGACACTGAGAACTCAAACCAGTAAAGAGATAGTCCCTCCCCCTCGAATTGCTTACAGTCTTGGGGAGATAGATGCACGAGCAATGGCGATGCAATTTACAATGACCCAAATGCAGGGAAACATAGGAGAAGGGGATTTCAGTTTCCTGGGAGAGTCGAGGCCATCTTTACAGAGTAGACAGCCTTTGAACTGAGACTTAAGATGAGCAGAGGATCTCAGACGTTTCAGACAAAGAGAATGGTGTGAGAGAAGATGACAAGAAGGTCACCCTTATAGGAGAAAGAATTCAGTGGGGCAAAGAAAGTAGGAGGGTGAACGGAGAAAGAGATGAGGCATAGGCCTAATCATAAGGGGTCTGGTATTTTGTTTGAAGGAGTTTAAACTCACCCACCCTGTAGAAAACAGGAAGCAGGATTGGCTTCATGGGCAGGTGACCTGTGCATTCCCACAGGACTCTATGCTCAGGTGGACTCCATGCTTGCTTTACTGCTCTGCTGTTAGCTGCTTTGAAATTCATAACTTTGTCTTTGAACTTGTGTTTTGTAAGTGAAGTCCAGTGGGACCATGGAGCAGGCACATGAGCAGAGAAGATACATACATTATGCATGTCTGTGTTATCTTGCTGCTTCATTCGCCTGTAGTGTTCACGAATCCCCCTGGGAGCAGAATTCCAGTGTACCTACCCTGTGTGGGAGCTTAGCAACTCAAAGCAAGTACAAAGTAAGCACGTTATGGAAGCCACCAGCTCCCACTGAATGTTGATAAATGTGTGCATACTAAGAAGTGAAATAAAACAGTTGGGTTAGTTTTGTGCAATGGGCTACAAAATACAAATTGTATCATTTCAGTGATCCCACATGAGTCAAAAACCCTATGTTTGCATTTAAAACTGGCATTGCCCAAAATAAGGATGAGCAGTAAAGGTCATGCTAATAATTTATAATCTGAATTTTTCTTTACTTAGAACATTAAATGACAAAAACACCATGACAAGTTGAGAGAGAGACACTACCAAAAAAAGGAAAGGAAAAAGCTACATATTTTAGTACATTTAATGGCACTTTTCCCTTATTTTCTAAACACTTTGTACCAGGCCCCAAAAATTATGTAGCTGGCTTTGATGGGGAGCCATTACAAAAAAACACACACAAAAAAAAACATTTTGAGCAGGGAAAAGACACAAGACTATTATTTTGGAAAAACAATTCTCACCAGAATGTGGAAATGAGAAGAGAAGGAGGTAGAACGAGGAGAAAGGTTGATGAGGTCTATGTGAAATCAGGGGCAGGGAGATGCAGAGAAAGGAACAGAGGTGTGAGGAGTTGGTGGGCAGAGTACTAGGGCTGGTGATCCAATCCATAGGGGAGGTAAGCAAGAGGGAGGGATACCGCTTGACTCCCATGTTTCTGGCTTCAGCCACGGGGTGATACCATCCACTGAGATGTGGAGGAGGAGGAAGAGGGAGAATGGGACATGTGAGGGAGAAAGGATGGGTTGAAGGTCAAGGTTGGTCTGGGACTTGGGATAGACTTATCATGCCTGGATATGTGCGGTGCTTCTCTCTCTACCTTCTGCTGATAACAGATCCCACTCTTCTGGCCTCAGGGGTATTGCTATAACCTAGGCTGGGGCCCATTCTGGTACCTGGTACACAGCCACACCTAGTGGTCCAAGGAATGGGCAGGTCGGTGACCTAAGCCAGAGTGATCAGAATCTTTCCCTAGGATTTTTTCATACTAAAGCTGGAGTCATCTCCTTTCCTCTCTAGCTCCAGAAGTGAGTCTGCAACTGCCAGGAGACCTGGTTCTAGTGACCCTGAGACTCAGGTCTGAGAGTTAAGCCAACACAGAGAGCCTGAGTGGTGAGAGCCTGCCCAGGGCACTGAGTCTCTAGATCTGGCAGTTCCCAGCTTCACTCTGCCCTTCCTGGTAACACAGTCTAAGAAATCCAGCCTTCCCTCACTCCCCTCCATGCTCTCCCAGCCTTTTATGTTTTCCTTAAGCTAATTGGAGTTAGGGCTCTGCCACTTGCCACTGATTAATACAGGACACATGGCTAAGTGCCCACGGAAACAGCTTGTGATAGAAATTATTCCCACATTATGGAGAAGTGAAGTGAGGCTCAGGAAGGTGAGAGAACTTGCCCAGTCTCATGGCTAGCAAACCCAAACCACAACGCCAAGACTTAAATGCAGGTTTAACTCCAAAGTTCGTGATTTTCCTATGATGCCACATTTTCTCTAATCTGTTCATTATTCTTAGCATCGCTTTCTCTAAACTTGGGGCTTCAATTTTAGGAATATTCATACTACTGAACTTCCGAGTTTCTTGCTTAATGATGCAAAGCAATGATGGCCAAACAATGAGTTCTCTGGAGTGTTTCCCAGGCTCTGACTATTACCATTTTAAAAGTCACTGGTAGCAGCGGGCCGAGTTGCTAATTTTGCAGAAATTTAAAGTCAGTGACCTTCTCACTGAAATCTTAGTTTCTTAAGCTTTATTGTGTTTTATGAGTTCAAACGGAAAGTCAAGTCTTAATTCCCAACAGAGTTAGAAGGAGATGATAACAAACTGAGCCCAAGGCTTCAGAACTTGCGAACAGCTCTCTATGACTTTTTTTCTCAATCCTGACTCTGTTTACTGTCATGTCCCCTTCTTTGTAGAACCTTCTTTTCCTTCTATTCCATTAATCCAAATGAAGTCTAAAGAGAATCTTTTCTAATTAATTTTAGGGAATTGTGGCAGAGACCATTGTCCCCAAATTGTTCTTTACTCCTCTTTTCTCTCAGTAACAGAACCCCACATTTAAAAAATTACTTATTTTTAATTGAGATAGAATTCACATATCATAAAATTTACTTTTTAAAGTGTACAATTCAATATTTTTTTAGTAGATTCACAAGGTTGTGCCACCATCATAACTATCCAATTCCAGATGATTTCATCACCCCCATGATAAACCCTACACCCCTTAGCAGTTGTTCCCCATTCTCTCCTCCCTCCAGCCTGTCTGGCAACATTAATCTTTCTATCTCTATGGATTTTCCTATTCTGGACATTTCTAATAGTTCGAGCCATATAATACATGGCCTTTGTGTCTGGCTTCTTTTATTTAGCATATTGTTTTCAATGTTCATGCACATTGTAGCATGTACAAGTACTTCATTCCTTTTAATGGCCAAATAATGATGATGAGGATGAGGATGATCATAGTAATAATATTCCATTGTATATACCATAATGTTGATCCTTCTATAGTTGGTGGACATTTGGGTTATCTCCCACTTTTTGGCTATTATGAATAATGCTACTATGAATGTTCACGTTTTTGTGTGGACAGATGTTTTCAGTTCTCTTGGGTACACACTAGTAGGGACTTCCTGGGTTGTATGATTACTTTATGTTTAACATCTTGAGGAGCTACCAAACTATTTTCCACAGTGCCTGTGCCATTTTACATTCCCATCAGCACTACATGAGGGGAACCCTTATTTTTAAGCACAGTATACTAAGCATGGCAAAAGGTCAACTATCCAGCTTCCTCATAGCTGTGTGTGGCCATATGACTAAGTTCTGGCTTATGGGATGGGACATAAGCAGAAGCGGTATGTGCAATTTCTGGGAAACATGACCTCTATTGCTTTCTCCAACCTGCTGGTTGGAAGGTCAACTTACTGACTGGAGGGTCAGCAGCTATCATTGGCTATGGAGTGACTTTTGGAAGGAAGCCAGAGGACAGGATAGAAGGAATCTGTGATGACACTGTGGGGGCCCACACTCACCTTGGACTGACCATGTCTGGACTTCTTAAATATGAAAAAGAAATAAATTTATATTGTGTTTCAGACACCATTATTCTTTTCTTATTAAAGCCAAATTTAAGCGTGATAACATTACTGAATTCCTCTGCTCACTGGGCAAATGTTCTCTGAAAGCCAATTAAAAGTCATCTTGGTCTTGGTGTAAAGAAATAAAGATGCATGAAATAAGGACCTTGTCATTTAGGGGCTTACAGCTGAGTCAAGAGAAATAGGCATGTAGATAATTAAGACAATGGGAGTTTGGTCAAGATGGCAAAGTAGGTAAATGCTGCGCTTATCTTCTCTCACGACCACATCAAAATTACAACTAAACTACAAAACGACCATCATTGATAGTTGCCTGAAATCTTGCTGAATCAAAGCCCTACAACTAAGGCCATACAGAAGAAGCCAACTTGAGACTGGTAGGAGGGGCAGAGACGTGGAATAGGCTGGTCCCCCACTCACATGTGACCATTAAAAATTAGGAGGGGTATCTATGCTTCAGGTGCCCCCTCCCCCAAAGGAGCAAGGGGTCCTAGTGCCACACCAGGCTCCCCAGCCCAGGGTTCCAGTGCCAGAGAGAGAAGTCCCCATAACTTCCAGTTGTGAAAACCAGCAGACATTGTGGCTGAGTGAGACAGAGGGTGGCTGGAGACTCAGGAGCTCCTCTTAAAGGGACAACACATGGGTTTACTCACTGACAGAATCACTGGCTCTGAGCTGCAGTGTTGGCACAACAGGGAGAGGTGACAGGGACATAAGGAGGGGAAATGAGTTGTCTGGCTTCAAGGCGAGGGTTGCAGGGGCAGCTTTTTTCCGAATGGTGGAGCTGGCAGAAGTCAGAGTTTCTTTGTTGAGCCCCACCCCGCCTTCCTGGCATGCAGACACAGGTGGCAGCCATATCTGAGTCTCCACCAAGCTGGCTGACACCATTCATTCATCACAGTCTGGTGATTCTGAGATCCTGCCCCACCCAACTTTCAGGCACACCCAAGCTACTTCCAGTGGCTTTTTCATACAAACTGCCTGCCTTGGCTCATGCTGCAGGCTTTCCTAGGGTCTCTCAAAAGTTCTCAGAACCCAGACAAGCAGCATCTGGCCTCAACACGTCCCGTACCTCTGACTGAGCCCTAAGCCTGGCATTAGAGGCAGCTGGCCTTGGTTCATAGCTTAGCCTCTCAAGGCATTCCAAGCACATCATAGATGACGGCCATCTACGGATTGCTGTGTGGCTCCTGCCAGGTGGCCCTGGGCAGGGCATGGGCTACAGCTGAACTTGGCCTACAGCGGGTCCCCTTGCAGGTGGCCCTGGGTCTGGCACACCTAGTGGCCAGCTTTGAAACAAGCTGGAGCATCACTCAGCCACCTCTAAGAATGACACACCCTTAGAGGTGGATTGGGCAGGTACCGGAGCCCTGCTGAGGCAGGTCCTGCTCTATATAGAGGCAGGTCCAGCCCCTCCACCACAGCTCCTCCACTGTAGTCATGGCCAGTCCTCACAACCAATGAGCCTGAGGGTCAATCCCTCCCATTGACCCAAGGCTCAATTATAAGAGGAGGGCACACACAACCCACATAAGGGACACACCTGGACTGTGTGGCTCAGGTGATCAGGAAGACTACACCACTAAACCCCACAGCACCTACTACACAAGGCCACTCTACTAAGACCAGACATAGCAGCCCTACCTAATACATAGAAACAAACACAGGGAGGCAGCCAAAATGGGGAGACAAAGAAGCATGTCCCAAATAAAAGAATAGAACAAAGCTCCAGAAATAGAACTAAACAAAATAGAGACAAGAAGGGATGGCCAGTTGGCTCAGTTGGTTAGAGCATGATGCTCGTAACACTGGGGTTGCCAGTACAATCCCCACATGAGCCAGTGTGAGCTGTGCCCTCCACAACTAGATTGAAACAACTACTTGAATTGGAGCTGATGGGTGCTGGAAAAACACACTTAAAAAATAACTAAAGTTTAAAAAAAAAAAAATGGAGACAAGCAATCTACCCGACACAGAGTTCCAAACACTGGTTTTAAGGATGCTCAGTGATCTCAGGGAGAACTTCAACAAAGAGATAGGAAACATAAAAATGGAGCTAGAAAACATAAAAAAGAACCCGTCAGAAATAAAGAGTACAATAACAGAAATGAAGACTACATTACAGGGAATCAACAGTAGATTTGATGAAGCAGAGGATCAAATCTGCGATTTAGAAGATAAGGTAGCAGAAAATACCCAGTCAGAACAGCAAAAAGAAAAAAAGAATCCAAAAAAATGAGGACAGTTTAAAGGGCCTCTGGGACAACATCAAGTGTACTGACATTTGCCCCATAGGGGTACCAGAAGGAGAAGAGAGAGCAAGGAATTGAAAACTTGTTTGAAGAAATAATGACTGAAAACTTCCTTAACCTGGCAAAGGAAATGCAAGCCCAGGAAATGCAGTCTCAAACAAGATGAACCCAAACAGGCCCACACCATGACAATTACAATTAAAATGCCAAAGGTTAAACACAAAGAGAATCTTAAAAACAGCAAGAGAAAAGCAGTTAGTTACCTATAAGGGTTACCTACCTATAAGCCCATCAGCTGATTTCTCAACAGAGACTTGGCATGCCAGAAGGGATTGGTAGATATCCTGGAGTGTAGTAGGCACAGTCCTGGCCTTTGGAACTTTGGCTCTGTCATTTGTTTGAGCCTCAGTTGCAGCATCTGTAAAATAGGAATATTAATACTTATGCCTCATCTTCCCATGCCCAAAGATGACTTTATCATACTCTTTCCTTTATCCTAAAACTTCCAACACCCTCTTGTCATTGCATTGAGCTAATGGCCTTGCTTCCTATTTTCCTGAGAAAATAAAAGCAACCAGAACTCCTTCATCCTCTTCCAGTCAATTTACCAATCTACCATCATGTGCATCAATCTGAATGCATTGTCACTGCTTCTATCCCCTTCATGTATGATTTGGATCCCACTCCTTTTAGTCTGCTCAAGGACTGTGCTTCTGCAATTGTCACTTCACTCTCCTGTATCTGCATTCCCCGCCCCCCACCCACTGGATCATTGTCATCAGAATACAAATAATCTAAGAAATATAGTCTCCTCACCCCTCAGTCTCTCCCAGAGACTGAGGCGTGTTTATGTTTTCTTTAAGTTAACTGAAGTCAGGTTTCTCTCATTTGAAACTGAAAAACTCTGAAAACTCCAGGTTAATACAAGACGCACAGATAGGTGCCTATGGAAATAGCTCCTGCCCTTTTCCCAATTGGTCTTCACCAGGTAAAAGGTTACAGCTCCATAGAGTTCATCCTTTCTCTCCCCAAAGGACATGGTAACTCTAAATTGTCCATCTTTGTAGTTCCTGTTACCAACCTCCCAGCTGTCCAGGGATTTCAGGTACAGTTGGGTGGATGTTTGAATTCCACCCTCACAATAGTTGAATAGGAACAGATACTTTTTAGTGAAACTTAAAAATTTGCGCATGCTTATATAAAAGTTCCTCTTATATGATTTTTTTGCAGATTATCTGTTGAAGGAAGGATATTTGGCTTCAGAATTTAAATGAGTCATAATAAGGACAGTAAAATAAGTAGGAGACACAGTGCTTAACATTAAGCGATCTACATTTATTAAATGAATGGATGATTGGGTAAATAAAAGAAATGAATTACATGAACAATTTGCAAATGTGTTGTAGTCCCAGAGTTGTTTTTGTAACTTCCTTGTTTTGAATTTAGGATGTATTTCCTCCATAGAAACAATGTTATAAATGATACTTAAGTGCCAAGTAATCTCACTAAGGCCGTTTAGCCTACAATGTAGCAATAAAATGTGAAAAAGTAATGGCATTGTGTAAAAACATAGTTTAAACAATTTTGAATGCTGGTATTTGAGGAAAAATAACTTTAATTAGATGAGGTGACACATGAAAAATGTGGTGATTCCCAAGGGGACTTGTGAGACCTTCCCAGATATCTAGAGGGCATAGTCTCCTTTTAAAATCTATTTTCAAACTTAAATGTGTTTCTTTCCCTTGGTACAATCTTATACTATTCTTATCATCAGCAGGATCATGATTGTTTTCCTAGTAGGCAACTAATAACTGTTGTGTTTTCCAGTTGGATGGAAGGATATGAACAAAGCAAGATAGAAGGTTGGGGAAATTTTCTCTTAATTGGGAAAGAGTTGACTGAACATGTCATGAACAGCAAACATCTATTTGTTATAATGTGTCTCAGTATTCAGAATAAACAGAAGGTGACGTTATGCTCTTGAGAGAGTTATTATTTAAAGAGGGAGTAAGACCTACACATAGAAAGAAAAAGTGCTACATAAGATATGCTAAATGACAATCAAGGAGCTGGCTGTTCAGAGGAGGGAGTGATCTTTGGGGCCAGGAAGGGAAAAGCAAAAGTTTGAGTATGACCTCGTGGAAGAGGATTTCAGAGAGGAGAGAGTTGGAAGAGCATATGAGGTGAGAGTAAACTGGGTAGTACTTGACAGAATATACAGGAAAAAGAAAATACATGATATGAACATTATTCTACCCAAGAAGAAGAAAAAATATAATGGGGAAAAGGATGCTGGATGACTTCCCCATGTAGGCCACACAGTGGCCCAGCAAAGATTGTGCTGGCTAGAGCCCACTGGGAAAAATGGCCTTGGAGTTTTCAAGTGATCAGACAGGACATGACCAGACTTTCAGAGATGTCTGCAAATCAGATTGTGACTTAATATACCTCGGTGTTTTGTAGAATACAGAATTTATATAATTTTTCATATCCTGCCTGTTTATTTTAGTGACATGTGTCCTTGTCATGCAGGGTCTCTGGTCCCGCTCCCCACACAGGAATGCAGGATATGGTAAGGCCAAAAAGGAACACCAACGGACCCATAGGGGAGTCATACCGTTATATTCTCGCTGGCGGCTGGGTTGGTGTCGTGCGGAAGACCCTGCTTGCTGTGCCATTTGTTGTGCGAGGCGGCCTGCGGGGTGAATGCAATATCCTGGACACAGCCAGGCTCTCTGGACACAGCCAGGGTTTCTCAGGGCACTGCCACTCTCTCTGGGCCTCTCAGGGTACCGTACTGGAACAACAGCGACTCACAGTCAAGGTGCTTAACATATTCTCAATGGCAGCCAGTCGAGACACAAAAACAAACATCCGCCAGTTCTACTACATGGTGGTATGTTCCCAAGCAGTCAAGTGGTCCATTAAGTTAGGAGTGGAAGGCAATTCCCCACAGTCCATTGTCTTTCGCCAGGCTGTCCTGGGGTGAGGGACGACCTTGAACTCACCCTTATCTCCCAAGGACTCAGCAAGTGTCCACAATTACCTTCACTTTCTCCAGCCTGTGCTGGTTGGGGAACCGTCCACATCTTTCCACCTCTCCATGGGGTCCAGCTCTCCGGCAGCTGCTCCTCCTGGTCTTCCTGAGACTGAGTGTTCATATGCACAAACTGCTCCAGCGCCCTTCTGAGAGCTTTGGCCGGTACCATACCCTGTTTGCTGTGCCATTTGTCTTTCGGGAGACCCTGCTCGCTGTGCCATGTGTTATGCAGGGTGGCATGCGGAGTGTCAGGTGGGGTCTCTGGTCCCACTCCCCACATAAGAACGCAGGATATGGCTAGGCCAAAAGAAACACCCACAGAGCCATAGATAGGGGAGCCATACCACTATAGTCTCACTGGAGGCTGGATCCACACGACCTGCAATCTGCTGCCCGCTTCTCTGCCTGCCAACCAACTGACTGACCAACCAACGCAGCCATGGCAATCATATCAGTGGCCATTTGGCCAACAGGTTACAGCTGACGGCCAACTAGCCACAGCTGATGGTCATCCACTACCCAAGCCAGCACCCTTCCACGTGAGGCCCAGAGCCTGGAAACTGCTCTCTGGGACCCCGTCCCCACAGTGTCCTATTGGACAAATTCTGATTCCTGAAGAAGAAACTTCTGAAACCCCTGCCTTTGATATTAAAAAAAACAAAAAGAACAAAAAAACACCAAATTACACTTCCCAATCTTCCCCCATCACTCCCTCTCTTCTTCCTCTAGCTTTCATTAACTGTTTGACCCTGACCAAATCACTTCACTCTCTAGGTCCTCTTTTTACATTTCTAAGTGACAACACTGAACTAGACATCTAAACTTTCCAATTCTAAAAACTTGATTATGAAGTTTTCCAAAAATGACGAAACATAGCAAACCATGAGGATGAAACCTAACTTATCCTGCTCACATCACAGTGCTGTGGTTTCAAAAATGGTTACGTCTGACTATCACAAATGATTCCGTTATCCAGTTTTTCCTAGAATTAGGTGACCTCTCTGTTCTCACAGCTGTTTCGGGGATACTGAGATTTATCTAGAAAAAGTGGTGTGGAAGTACAAGGGTCTTCCTTCCGTTAAAAAAGTGGCGAGTCACAGCAGCAAAATCTGTTCGCACCTGTCTCCTTCGATTCAAAAGTTTTCTGGGTTCTCACAGAGATTAAAATCTTATCTTTCCGCCCTCAAGTTCCCCTTGTCGGGCTTTCTATGCACTGACTGGCATAAGGACCGGGACCCCTTAACCGCGGATGTTGACACCCCAGGCGTTCAAAGAGCTGCTCGGCGGCCGGGAGGGTCTGCGGTTTCCCGCGAGCTGCGGGCGCGGCGGAAGCGGGTCGCCACACTTCCGGTGGCCATGCCGGGCGCTGGCCACACTTCCTGTTGATCCTGCTCCGCGGAGGGCAGGGCTGGGAGGAGGGCCGGCGGCGGCAGCGGCGGCCCCTGGCTGGGCGTGGGCGCGGGCGCGGGCGGGCACTGAGCATCTGCCTGGTCGCCTGAGCCCGGAGCAGCCTCGGCGGCCGCGCCTCCTGCCATCGGTCCTGCCATCCAGCCCTCGGCCCTGCCGCGCGGCATCATGCCCGCCGTAGACAAGCTGCTGCTGGAGGAGGCGTTGCAGGACAGCCCCCAGGTACCTCCCGCCGCTCCGGCACCCCTCGCCGGAGAGCTGAGGCCGAGGAAGCCCCGCCAACCCCTGGGTGGAGGCGGGGAGGGGGCGGGCCCGGCCCTGCGTCCTCCGCCCGGGATGATCCGGGAGTGGGCACCCCTCTGGCCAAGCTGGAGACCCCGGGGGAGTCCCCTACGGAGCCTTTTGTGTCATGACCTCTTTCCAAACTCAACTGAAGCTGAGGCTGCCGGCCTGAACTTCGGCTCCTCCACTTACTAGCCGAGTGCCCTGGGCAAATAACCTAACCTTTTTGTCATCTATAAAATAGGGATAATAGTTGTACCAGCCTCGTAGAGTTGTTAGAATTAAATAAGGAAATGCCTGTAAATTTGCTAGCCGACAAGGATACAGAGTAAGGAGTTACCTGTATTATTACTACTGCTATTACTGAGGTGAGGGAACGGGTGGATTTAGGGCCACTGGGAGGCAGAGCCTGGATCGCTTTCCCAGCGGAACCAGGCCTCCCTTTGGCACCGTTTTCCCATTTGTGAAGACAAAGTTAACAATACCAGCTCCATGTTTGGCACAGGAGGACTCCCATTAGCGCACGTGAGATGAGAGTCAAGTTCTTTGAGCTCTGCGGGTGAAAGTTTGTATGTAAAGATAGCAAATAAGTGCAGAATGACATTGGTTCATAATTCAGAGCACCTTTTCCCCAGGGAACGTTTGTTCTCTTCCATTAACATTTCCCCAGCTTCATAGCTACTCTCCTGGTTCTGTATGCCTGGGTTATTTAAATAAGTCTCTTTATTCCCTAGTGTCTCAACTCGTGAAAAATTAGAATAGGATTGACCTGTTTTCCTTTCACAGTTTCCCTTCTCTTTTTGGTTCCTTTCCTTTTTCTTCGCAGTGAATTGTGGTCCTGGGATGGTCCTTTGATGGGCTTACTACAGCCACTCTGCCTCGCCAGTTCAGAATAAGTAGTCAAAGGGCTGTGTGCTTAGTGTCTTGTGCTCATTTCTTTGTAAGAAACTATAGGCAAGCTGTGATTTTTTTTTTTTTTTTTTTTTTTTTTTAATTAGCATCTGCTGGTCTAATTGACTTTTCAAAGGCCTCTTTGAAGTCTCTAGACTTCTGGCATTTTAATGGATCCCAAATGGGACCCTTACTAGAAGTCATTCCGTCCATCCTCACGCATACTATTTAGGATCGAAGATTATACAGAATTTCTTAAGACACGATTTTGAATGAGGATTTCCATTTGCTTTTAGTTGGAGAAACTGAGGTACAAAGATGTATTGCTTTCCTAACTGAACGTGGCGATGGCTGAGCCAAGTTAGGGAGGTTACACTAACCCGTAAGTCACCTGAATTTTGGACTCTGACATAAATCAATATACATTATTTCTGAGTGGTTTACAGGATTTGCTCAGCTGTGAGGAAGTAGAAAGAGGCCTGGCAAACAAGTCAGGAGACCTGGGTCCTAATTCTAGCTCTAACACTGACTTATCATTTGGACGGGTCACTTATCCCCATCCTATGACTGGCTCAGTTTTCTCATCTGCAGGACAGGGACTTGGAGCAGATAATCTTCAAGGGGCTTTAGAAGCTTAAATTTTTATCATATCTGCATAGTTTGTAACCCTGAGCTTGTATGTGGAAGAGGAGGTTCAGAGGCGTTGTCATTCCTCTGTAATGTTCCTCCTAAGGTAGGGAATTTGTGATTGCTTTTGAGACTCGGATGTCACCCTACTAGGGTTCTTGGTGAGGTTGTTGGATGGCAGCTAACTTTCAAGAAGGTCTTTGATAATGATCAGAGCATATTTATTTAACACTCTTGTATGGGGCATGTGCCTAATGCAGCTTTATTCCCAAGGAGACTCATGGACTTGGAACTGGAAGGAACCTAATCCAACGCCTTCATTTTGTGTATAAAGAATAAGAAGAATAGCAAACACCTATATCATCCATGCATGTTATGTGCCAGGCACTGTTCTAAATGCTTTACCTATATTATTAATTCAGTTAATCCCCACAACAATCTTTTGAAGTAGGTGCTCTATTAAAATTACCAAGGAGCACAGAGGTTAAATAACTTGCCCAGGGTTATCCACTACAAAGTGGCAGAGTCAGGACTGGGACCCAGACAGTCTGTATTGTTAAAGGTAACTCAGCCACCTAACACCTGGCTTTATTGTCATCGGTGACCTAAAATGTTTCACTAAAAGGGAAAAGATCCTAAGAAACCACATATTGTTTGTTTCCTCTAGTTGTATGCTAAGTATTTATGAGGGTTGCTCTAGTAACCTGGTTGCACAAGATTCATTAAATGAACACAAAGCTTTTGTATTTGAACTCAGTGACCCAGGAAGAGCTGAAGAGCAGTTGCTTGACCTTGGACACATCTGTTCATTTTCTCCTTTTTATTACTGCATGATGTGTTGTTATGTGACTTGTCTATGTGCCTCCACACGTTATCTCTGGTTACCTCTGCTACATGAAAGGCAGAATGTTTTAGGAATTAAGATACCTCTCCCCATTGCTGTCTGGGAGCCTCTGCTCCTCACCAGGCCTGTTAGACGCTGGGAAGTAGCGACAGGTGAGATAAGGGTGCCTGCCCTCCACTGGTTCACAGTCTGTTCCGGGAGACAGATAAGGAAAGCAGCAGTCCCAGTACAGTGTGAATACTGCTGTGATAGGAACACAAATGCAGCTTTGAGCTGCTGCAGCTCACACTTCTTCAGGGGCTTATTCTCTTTTGTGTAAGGAGCCTGCTTTTGAGGCAAGGTGAAAACAAAAGCACTATTGCTTGCTGTTTTGATTTGTTTCTTTGTTTCCTTTGCAGTTGGCATAACTGAAGCACAGAGAGATTAAATAAAGACTTAGTTCTGAGATGATGCAGGGAGTGGTCCAGCTGGGAACAGCCCTCTCTGACCAAACCAGGCCTTTCTTTACTCAAGGAAAGGCCTCAAACATAACCTAGTGGTTATGTCTTCATTGTGGAGGGGTTTTGCCCTGCTGTTCTCTATTTATTTATAATACATTTTTCCTTCAGTAGACTTGGTTATACTGAGACATTTCCCTCCCTCTGCCAAACTATAAGAACTTTATTTTTACTTTGAAATATATGTATACATACACACATATATATATGTATATATATATATATATATATATATATGTATATATATATATATATATATATATATACATATATATATACACTTACCTATAATTTATATATATGTATATATTTTATAATCAGGCTATTAAAATTGTGCCATTGTACAATTAGATGCTATTCTTGAGTAAAAAATGTCTAGGACTATTTTATTAGGTGACACCCAGTTTCTTTCAGATCGAGGGATGATGTGGAGTTGAGGCTGTATCCATAGGGTGTTTGGCTTTGCTTTCCTGGCCAGGCACACTCTTGCGAGTGTAGGGTAGTAGGAAAAGGATGAAATTTAAATCCTGATTCTACCACTGCTACCTTAGGCAAGTTACTCAACCTCTCTGAGCTTGTGTTTCCGCATCTGTAAAATTAGAATAAAAAGAGTTACTTAATGGAATTCTTATGAAGAATAAATACCGTATGTAACGTGTCTTCATGCCTGCATATCACAGCAACTCTATAAATGATTGCTGTCATTGTCTTTATAAGTGATCTGCACCAACGTCTTTCTGACTTTTTTGTAGCATTTTTGAGCAACTGGTGTACCTTTGCCTGTGCCTTGGTCTCATTCCTTCTTTATGTTTCAGACCATTCCTGTTCCAAATATAAGTTTAAGCAGATGTGGAGCTGATAAATGTGGATATCAAAACAGCGTCTGAGATAGCTGGGGGTATTTTTTTTCAGGTGTGACCATGGCCTAGTTGAATTAGAAACAGAAGACTGGAGTTTTCCTGTCAGTCCTAATGGGTGTCCGAAGTACAAAGAAAGAAAAAAGGCAACACTTGTGATGTAGTTCTTTGGCAGTTATCACAGGTGAGAGAGCATGGCAGTAGGCTGACCACAGAGAAGCCAGCTCCAGGCAGGATCGCGGGCTGCAGACCGCTGATCACACGCACCCTGCTGGGTGCGGATGCCGCCTCCTGCAGTGGAAGAAGCATGGCCAGTTGGTACCAGCCAGGCCTGCGTGTGCATCCAGCCCGGCTGCTTCCCAGCTGTGGGCGTTGGAGCAAGTGTCCTAACCTTGATGATCTTCAGTTTCATCATCTGTAAAATGGGCTTGATGTAACCATGGTATCTGCCTCAAAGCTGTGGGATTAAATGAAGTAACAAATATTCAGTGCTCAGCAGTGTCTGACACATAGATACAGAGTAAAGGGTAGTTTTCATTTTCTTTCCGTTCCTTTTGTGGAGGACATTAACACAAGTCCTCTCTTTTCGTCTTACCTCTCATTTTCCATTCTATTTTATTCCTAAGAGAATTAAAAACAATAAATAGGACTTGACTAAATGAGTATTAGCAGTAGTAATCCAGTTATATCACTTTCTTTCCTTCCCATTCTCCTAGATATATTAGTTAGAGCAAAGGAAGGTATCAGAATCATAAACTTTGGAGGGATCCCAGCCTTGGCACCATGAGTACAAAAAAGTCCTCTGTGGTGAGATGGCATTTATGGATAACTGTGTAGATAAGTGTTGCTGGAGTGTTAAAATCATGTGTAAAGCTCTTAGTGTCCAGAATACAATAAGCAATGAAAGTTCATTATCTTCTTCATAATATCATTTGCGATCACTCTATTTCAGGCACTATAGACACTTTATGTACATTCATTATCTCATTAACTCTGCAAGTTTGGATCCGGGACTGATGACACAGTCCCAAGGTGATCCCAGATCCTCTGAGAGGCGCCAGCAGGCTATAAGCTCCTGGAGAACACAGGGTCAGTTCTTATCAGTTCCCAGCACAATGTTTCATCAGATATTGGATGAAAGCAGAGATGTGTGCATGAATGAATGAATATAGAGTGATAGACCACACACTGTAGGTTCTGAGAATGTCTTTTAACAAAAAAAAAAAAAAGTATTTTTAAGAGATGGAATGAAAAATTCAAAACCATTGTTTTTCACCCACTGGTTGATATCCATTCGTTGATTATGAGATCCAGTGGGTCACAACCGTGATTTTTGTTTAAAATGGACTAGAACAGAAAAGAACGGAATAGGAAATAATCACAGTATGTACGCATACTAATGATACTGTTTGGTAAAATGTGTTCTGTGGTGTGGATTTTAATTTTTAAAAGTTTGAAGAACTCTGTTCTAACACACGAATTGCACATATATGCACCCTGTGGTGTTTTCCTCTCATTGAGAGCTTTTATAAAACCTTTCTTACATTTTCATTATTCTGTGCGTTCTGGTCCTCTGGATAAGGACTGGTACTGAAGAGAGTACATTGGTCTCAGAACAGGTATTTTTAGCCTTAAAGATCACCTGGGGCAAAGCCAGGATGAGCGTTTACTGCTGTGAAGTGCACCAGAGTTTGTGGAACAAAATCAAGGGTGGAACAAACGCTCCAAATGCCTACGTTCCCGTCCTAGTTTATTGGGGGTGCTTTGAGGTCAATAACTGCTCTCTTACCTGAGATAGGCTAGAAAAAGAAAGAAGGACGTGGAATTCATTTGCAGGGAAATAATGAGCCTTAATGGATTGTTCTTTGTGAAGGATTTTGATATCACCTCATTAAAGGCATTTCTGTAACTTTGCATGCTAGACGTGATGGGTTATTTTCTGAAATGGAGAGCCCATTATCACTAACGTTGTATTTTAAATTCTCACCGTGCTGAACACATTAACAAAAGTACCTTGAGTAGATGTGGCCTCTTACGTGACACCTTGATCCTTCCGACACCATGCATTAAATATTTCGTTAGTGCTCAGCGTGTGTCAGATAGGAGAAACCTTTCATCTAATGACATTGCTCCACTGTTCTCGGAGCTCTGGGTGGTTAGTCTTCCCGAAGAAAACTGAGCTAGTGTTCTTGTTAAGTTGCTCTTTGAGCTTTGTGCCCAGATATACCGCTAGTGGGCCCGGAATACACGAAATTTCCTGGCCATGAGTTTGATATTGGTTGAATGGAATATGACGAAAAACATGAAAATTGACTACATAGTCACTTTCCACTAGAAGAGGAAAGAATGACACACTCTTGCAAGATGTCCAGGATGGCAGAAAGCCAGTCAGATGGTTAGCTGCTGGGATGACACTGTGCTGAGTGTCCACGCCCTACTACTCACACAGGCCCAGTGTCGTGTCAGTTTATGGGCTGGAAGGGAAAGGCTGCCCTTGTAACACTTGTTTTTTGTGTGTGTTTTTTTTAAAGCCTCTGGTGCTTGGTGGGGGCTAACGGCCAGACAGATAAATAGCCTTTGACTCTTAATCTTTTAAAACTTGGCTCTCCTTTTCTGGCCCTGGTGCTCTGTTGTATTGTCTGCTTCCTTCTGTAGTCTAAAGGATTAGAAAAGTAGCTCTTAATTCAAGCTGCAGGAATCAACTCGTACTGGTATTACCAATAAAAGAATAAAGCCATAGAACAGGCACCTTCCCCCCATTTCTGTGTGTGTGTGTGGTGGGGAGGGGGGTTCTACCTCCTTTGTAACTTTTCCACTTAGAAATAAAATTGACTTCTTCTTTCCTTGCAGACTCGCTCTTTACTGAGCGTGTTTGAAGAAGATGCTGGCACCCTCACGGATTACACCAACCAGCTGCTCCAGGCCATGCAGCGCGTCTACGGAGCCCAGGTAGCCTGCTGCCCCCTCACCCGGAGAGGAGCAGAGGAGGGACCCTCTGCCCTCACCTGGAAATTTGAGTCAGAACACCACCACTTAAAATTTTGCAGGATTGTTTTCTGCTTATCTTCAAAAACTGCGGACAGTCTGTTTTCATTGCTGAAGAAAGAGGGTAATTTTCTGATAACTAGTAGAACCAGTGGAGAGGGACCACATCACTGCTTTTCATTTTTGTTTTAAATTCAACCCCAAAGGGAAACATTTGAGTCTCCTCTTCCTACTTGTGAATGAGTGGGTTCAGTGTTCTGAAACATGCTCTTTGTCTTTCTCATAATTGGGCAGTCTTAGATGTCAGTGCGGGAGGGTAGAGATATTTGTTCAAATGCTTCCTCTGAAAAGACTTGAGTCACAGTTCTGAAACTGTTGGGTGGCGTCTTTGTTTTGAGGAACAAGTATCTCTGGGTTGCAAAACCAGGGAGAATAAATTGCCAAGTAGCAAAAGTGAATCTTTTTAAGATCAAGAAGTGCCTGTGTATGTTACTTTCTAAGAGAAGACTTGCGAGTTACTTAAAAATAAAATTCATTGTGTTACATATCAAAATATCATAGCCGTTGATGCTTTGGATTATGAATTTTTTTGCTGACTTAAGTCTACGTGTTAATGTCTCTTTTTCTCATTGATGATCCCTAAAGAAATACCACAGTCAGTATATAATAATATATATTAATACTGATATCTAGTCATTTATTATGTAGCTCTTAATATCTATATATAATCATCTGTTGTCATTGTTTTATTAGTGATTTATTCATTTCATACACGGGAGGAAGCCTCAGTCCTTGCCATTAGGGCGCTTATAGTTGGGTAGGGAGTCAGACAAAACAACTACCTAAGAGTGTGTGTTAGCAGTGCTAAGAGAGAACATCAGCTAAACCAGAGGAATTGTGCTGGGCACCGAAAAGGGAGAACGACTGATAGTTGAGGTGTATTGAGCACTTAATAGTTTCCAGGCCTGGTTTCAGGGGCTTTTCCATGGATCATTTCATTTAAATTCCCCAGCAACTCTGTGAGGTTACTATTGTTATTATTCTCATTTTATGTCTTATCCTTGTTTTAAATCGGGAAGGGTTCTGACGGTGGCAGAGCAAGTCAGCCTGAAGGCAAAGCCTGAACGCTTAACCCCTAAGCATGGGGATAGTACCCTGAACTAAGGGAAGTGGCAGGAGAAGTGGAGAGAAGTGGGTGAATTTCAGGGGGCAGTTAGGAGGCTGATCAGTGCTTGACTGGATGTGAAGGCGTCAGGTGGGTGAAGGAGGCATCCAGAGCGATGCCCAGGGCTTTCACTTGATCATCAGTGTGGGTAGTCTGGGAGAACACAGGAAGCCTGGTGTGTGTGTGTGCGTGTGTGTGTGCGTGTGTGTGTGTGTGTGTGTGAGAGAGAGAGAGAGAGAGAGAGAGAGAGAGAGAGAGGATGGCAATCATAATTCTCTTGAAAGGCTGATTTTGAGGTGTCCATGGGACATCAAAGTGGGGAAAGAGAGTTTGTTAAAAGTTCAGACCCAGAGGTCAGGCTGGAGAGATGGAATTGGAAACTATACTGTATTATACAAGTGTAACTTATTAATTGGAACTAATTTTAATGGCCAAATTGACCATGCTCATTTGTAGTTTTGCTTGTTTGTTGGGTAAGACATTCAGAAACTGGGGACATATTTTGTCGATTTTTTTAAGCCCTATTTATTTGTATTTTTCCCTATTCAAAATTTAAGAAAATAGAAAAATTTTAACTGGGCTGATACCTGAACTTGCTTGTTATTCAGTCATTTGAATATTGTCATTAAACGATTTGTTTTCTATTTAAGGTATAAGAGTGCTTAAGGGACTGTGTCCCCGCTACTCCCAGTAGCCTCTGTTCTTTCCACGCCTCTCCTCTCCATGTCTGTCAGAATCATTTACTTGGAGATGTCCAAACACTCTCTTACGCATTTTGTCTTTTGAGCCAGAAAACTACGTTTTTGCCAGAATTAAGTGGGTCTTGCCGTCCAAGAGGCTTTTAATTCACACCACATGATCTTCACGTGGGTTCTGCTGGCCAGAAGCCTCCCTCCTGCTGCGGCGCTTCCTGCAGCAGAGGCGGGCGGGGCGGCTGGTTAGTGCTGCCAAGCTCAGCGACAGCAGCATTCAGACCAGCTGGGTCAGAGTCAGCTGGGTTTATTTGGAGACTTAGGTATTTTGTTTTGTTTTTAATTTAAAAAGACAACTTTTCTGACTCCCCTTTGATGGGTTAGTTTATATATGCTTAGTATATAGTAATTCTTCTCAGTGTTTTCATTCAGCTTTTTCCTTAAGTTATATTTTATTGGTTTATTTGTTGTACCTTGTATATTCTATACCTAGGTCTATTGAATCAGATTAATGTAGTTTTATAATTTTATTTTTAAAAACAGAAGCACTTAGCAAGATGTAGTATTTCATTATTATATTTTAAAAACCAGGTTTATGCTGCTGATAAATGATACATGTTCATAAAAGATATTTTCAATCAGACTGCATGCTAAACTTCTGTGTTCTTGACATAGCAAATGCCCTTCGTCCCTTCATTTTAGAAAGAGGAAGAGCAAGAAACACTAGAGGAAAGTTCTGTGAGCAGTTTTGCTGATTGTGGCTGGTTTGGGGGAAATTTAAATTTTATTTGGCGTAAGTGCTAGAATGAAACTACAGTCTGTAAGCTGCCTTCAGCACTTTACAGCAGCCCCTGCAGTCACATCTGGTCTTTGCACTGTCAGATGTGCCTTTGCACGCGGTAGGAACACAGTACTCCAGTAGAGGTCATTTTAATGAAAGCAGCTGCACACATTTCTCATGCACTAACAAAACAGAGACAGGTTACTTAGAAAGATTTGCTGTCTTTCAAACTATTGGCTAAAGAGGTTAAAAACCTCCATAGTGTCTGAATAGATGCATATGTATACATATTCTTACCTGAAACGTTGCAGGCTCACCCAGTCTTCCTGTCTTCCCCCTTCAGTCCTCTACAGCTAACCACACCCAAACCTCCCGCCCCTCCCTGTCTCCAGACACTTCTGTGGCTCCCTGGAACCACAAGGCTGAGGTTAAACTCCCAACATGGCACGCAAAGCTCTTCATGAACTGAGTATCGGCCTACCCCTCTAGCCTTGCCTTTGGTTGTTTCAGAACGTGCCAAGACTTTGCTATGCCATGCCTGCTGCACAAAATCCCATCAACCCCTTGCTCTGGCAAATGGCCTTGCTGGCTTTTAAGACTGGCCTCAAGACCGAGGTATCTCAGACACCTTTCCTTTCTTCCTTCTGTCCCTGGCCAGAGCATACCTGTGCGCCCAGATGCCCTGTGTACTTGTTGGTCAGAGCACTTCAGGCACAGCCAGGGGGCTTCCCGTGTCCCCCTATGGACTGTGAGCTCCCACAGAGCACATTCTCTTTGTCTCCAATGGCAGCACTCTGCGTGGTCCCAGTGAATGTTTGATACATATGTGTATGTGTTAAAGAAGGATTGAATTCAGGACGTCACCTAAACATCAGCACGTGCCAACTGTACACTTCATTGTCACTCCTAATATATCCCCTCCTCAGGTCCTTAGTTAGCTGATATCCGTCAGGCATGAGCCCAGTTTTCTTTGACCCTTCCTCCTTCCTCACCACATGCCACTGTTTTTTGCATCAGGAATACCCTGCAGATCTGTGCCCCCTTCTCCACTTTCTGGTTCGGGCTCAGACCCATTTTTGTCTCTCACTCGACTTCTTCAGGTGGTCTCCTGACCCTCACGCCATTCTCTCCCTTCGGTGATTCCTTTCCACCACAGCCACTCATTTTTCTTCTGCTCACGTCCGATCTTGTCATTCTCTTGCCCAAGTCCCTCAGGGCTTCCTCGTTCCCAGTGCATTCCTTGCTACTCCCTACGTGCCTCCACCTCGTGCCTCCACCTCGGGGGCTCCTGAACTAGTAGGACCCATGGCCCCAGTGTTGTGGCGAATGCTGTGGTGAATGGGGCGTTCAGCACTTGGCTTTAGGCAACCTTTGGCCAAATACTTGGGGTAGACCAAAGCATGCCTACATGTGCCTTTGACTCAGTGGATTTCCTCTGCCCCTGCTCCCAGCCCTCCATTCGCACTCACCATGGGTGGTGCCGCCCTCAGAGGCCTTTGGGGGCGTTTCAGGGGACATTTGCAGTTGGTAAGCACTCTGAGCAACTGGAAGATAAACATTCCTTTGCCAAGAGCTCAATGTTCCTTCCGGGTTTGCTAACCACTGGTCTTTCTGCCTTGGCGACAGCCTTGGGAGGTTCTGTTTAACAGAGGAGATCCTGTTGGTAAATCCTCGGTCAGGTCATCTTTTAAAAGAGTTTTAGGAGGCATCAAATAGCATAGATAGTAACCAGAGAACTGTTCCAGAATGTTGAAGGCATCTTTCAGCATTCCATTAAGAGTCCAAATTGTGGGCCACCTCTTTTGCTGGACTGCAGCTAGAACAGCATGGGATTTGTGTTCCTGTCGTGGGCCCTGTGGGGCCTGCTCACTGAGGGCTAACTGATAACAGTTTAGACTTCGGATCAGAATAGCACAGCGTTCAGACTTGGGCTTTAGCTTTGGAGCCTGCCAGATCTGAATCGCGTCTTTCCCTTGCCAGTTACTAATGTGATTTTAGAAAGTTACTATCCTTTCTTCTAGTCCGTACCTCATAGGTGCAGTGTAAGGATTCAATGTGATAATGTAGGAAGAACACTTAACAGCAATGTCAGGTACCTAGAAAGGACTCAGTACATATTAGCAGGTATCTTTATTATTGTTATTACTGATATTTACTCCATCCAGGCTCCAGTTCCGCAAGTCTTGTTGCAGAGATAATTTGTGGGCTTACCTGACAGGGTGTGGATTAATTAGCTGTTGTTGGTAAAGCATGCCATAGAACCTTTGTGTACAGGAGATTGAGTCAGACTGGTCTAGTTCAAAGACTTTTCCTGTAATGTGCTCTGTACAGCAAAGGTTCATTTCTTCTGGGCAGGTGACAGGCTGTGTTTTACCTATGGTTTGTTCCCAGTGAAATCATATGTGATAGAACAGAATCTTGCAGGCTGAAATCACACATATGTGAAAATACATAGCATTTTTATAAGGTATTTCTAGGAGCGACCCAACAGAGTCCAATTATACACCGTAGTTTTGAAAGCAGCTGTTATGTGTTGTGCTTCATGCTTCCTTCCTCCCTGAGTGATGGTGCAGGTGTGTGAGTGGCATGTACGTGGCTCTCTCCTTTAGTCTGGGTGCAGTGTGATACTGGCAGCTCCCTGGCCGGGTTTTTCCATTACATTTGGAGCACTTGCCAGTAAGCTCTAAAGGAGAAAAGAATTCAAGTAGCCTGTGAGCCTTGCTTGTTTTGAAGGCAGGGAGGTTATCAATCTGACTGGTCTCTAAAGGATACAAATATAGGGGAGTCATGTTTTAGACTTAGCTAAAATAAAGAAAAGAATCACTTAGAAGAGTAGAAAATGTTCCTTAAATGGGACCTTAAAGAGTAGAAGAGTTGAATCTGACATATCGTAGCTTAAAGTAGAGCCTCCTGAGGGAGGTGTGGCGGAGGAGTGGGTCTTCTGAAACATTGACTGTCTAAAGCAGGATCAGCAATTTACTGCCCTGGGCTGGCCTCTTATTTTTGTAAATAAAATTTCACTGGAATGAAGTCATAGTCATTCGTTTATGTATTGTTTATGGCGGCTTTCATGCTACAGAGCAGAGGTTGAGTAGTTGTGACAGAGACCCTATATCTCAAAAGCCAAAAATAATTACTATCTGTCCCTTTATAGTCTTATCTCTTAGCAGGACTTGGGACCTTAAAGAGTAGTGTTTAAGATTGTAGATTTTAAAATCAGACAGACTTGGATTCACACCCCAGCCTTGCTGCTAACTAGCTGTGTGACCTTGGGCAAGTGGCTACACCTCTCTCTCTTCTTCATCTGTAAAACTGAGTTTCATAGTTGGAACCTGCCTTACACGGTTGTCAGAATTAAATGAGGTAATGCCTGGAATGTACTTAGGGTGGTGTCTGGTGTGAATTAAGTGCTCTGTAAATGTTAGTTGCTATGGTTAGGGTGATTCTGTGGGTCTACAGATCATACATAATTTGCAGGGAGCTGCCCCCAGGCGGAGGCCGAGGAAGCTTGAACAAATCCATCCTAAACCCCCTGCTGCTAACTCAGAGAAAAAGAGTAAGGAATTTTCCGATAGAGCCGCGAATGAGCCCAGGGAGTGGGCTCAGACCCTTGTTTCCATGAACTCCGATCTTTCAAATAACTCTGCCAAAGAGGGTCAGCAGGCTGCTTCCTGGCCGAGTGCTTCATCCCTGTCCAGTCTGTGTATTTTATTGCCCATTTGAGATGTTTCCTTGTAGGACTAGGAAGTGTTTTTTCCCCTCACACCATGATTCCAGGTATTGTTTGAAACAGAATTTAGATGAATCTTCTGACCTTGTTCATTCATTCATTCATCAAACATTTGTCAGGTGCCTGCTGTGTGCTGGGAACTGTGGCCCGTTCCTGTCTAGCTGCCTGACAGTGCTTATGGATTTG
Source organism: Rhinolophus sinicus (assembly GCF_057876585.1). NCBI lineage: Eukaryota > Metazoa > Chordata > Mammalia > Chiroptera > Rhinolophidae > Rhinolophus > Rhinolophus sinicus. The sequence continues at coordinate 16,834,843 of NC_142501.1, forward strand.
TTCACTTGCCTTCCTCTTGGCTGTGTGGCTGCCAGCTCTTGTTCGTTTTGAAAAGAGTAGTGTCCCCGTGGGATGCCAAAGCCAGGAACTTTGCCTGACTTTATTCTGGGGAAAAAGGGAGAGAGCCATGTTTCAGGGTCTGTTGATGCCTGTTCCTTGGGGCAGATGAAGGAAATCAGGGAACAGGGTGGCCAGTTGTCTGCAAAGAAGGCCCAAAAAAGTAGGATTAGGCTCTGCTGGGTCTTGCAGAGGAGGACCATGAAAAATAAAACAAGCTCCTGCAGAGCTCGGGCTCTTCTTCTAAAGGAGCAGCAAACCCAGGAGAATTAGAAAGTAAGTGGAGACTGAGGCCAAGGAAAGCCAGTGCCCTCTCCTCATCGCTTCAGGTCACAGCTGGTGGCTCCGCCCTTCTCTTAGGAATAAGCCCTGAATCTGAAGAGAAGCTTTAACTGAGCTTTGGAAATGCAAGACACAGTTTCTAGGCTGGGTGCACTGATGGTGGGAGATAGTGGTAGGAAAGTGCTGTGTAGCCAGAGATTGGAGGAATAAATAAGAGAAGAGGAAAATGGACAGTATTGGCCAGTGAGAAGCAGCACAGAGGGCGTCCCGGGCATTGCAGCCGTGCTTCTGTGTTACCAGCCGTCATTACGAAGCTAGTCTTCTAAGTCGGGTAGAATCTGATGGTGTCGTGGGGCTGCTGAGGTTCCCATTGCGCTTAGAATAGTGTAAATCGGGGCCACTGAGTCCTCCGTGCCCTCACACTGCCCGAACTACCCCCACACCCTGCACCCCTCGCTCCAGCTCCGCTTTAGAGGTCTACAGACAGGCTGTGTGCTTCGTCCACTTGTTGGCCCCTACTTCTGGCAAGCCGTCCCCATGGCTCACTCCTAGTCTTCTTGAGGTCTGCTTAGCGCATCTCTTCCTTAGAGACCCTCTGCGTCTTCCCATGCAAGCACCCAATATTTCCTTTGCAGTTCTCATGATGCTTGTAACTGTTCCTTGACGTCTGCTTCCCTGGTAAGCCCCGCGAGGACGGGGACCAAGTCTGTTAACCGCGTTATAATGCTCACCACATTTGTTCACTGACTGAATGTTTGGAAGGAGCAGGAATTTGTAAATGGTGTGTGCAGGGGGCGGGGCGTGGGGGAGCAAGCTGTAACCTTTGTCTGTTTTGGTCTTGTTAACCACATCATTTCTGAACAAAGTGTTATTTTACAGCCACGTACTATTTTTAAGGGATCCTCTGAGATACCATATTCAGTGACTATATATGCACTGGACAAATCTCACTTGCTTCTCTCTTCTCCCTGCAGAATGAAATGTGCCTGGCCACTCAACAGCTTTCTAAGCAGCTGCTGGCATATGAGAAACAGGTAACTTGATATTTATGTGGCGTATGGTGCTGTGCTCAGGTCTCTCTTAAGTGGAGTTCTTCTAAAAGAAATTCTCCAGAGGCATCCTTTAGAGACTGGCCTCCTTCCTTCCTTCCTTCCTTCCTTCCTTCCTTCCTTCCTTCCTTCCTGTCTTTTTTTCCATCGTCCATTTCCATTTTTTCTTGTTTTCTGGCCCTTTCCTTTCCTCTGATCAGTTCTAAGCGGTGATTATCTCAAAGTCCATGTGATATAGTCTCATTAGCCTCCAGAAGTAATCGGCTGCCTTTGAGGGAGAGTTCATAGTCTCTGAGGAACTACATGTAAATCGACACTAACCATTCCAGGAAATAAACTCAGAGATACCATTATGTCTGAACAGAAGGGTGATGAGCCACGAAGGAATCGTGTGGCGGGGGCGGCTGAGTGCATCGCTGGGGCAGGACCAGGGGAGGGCTCTAGTTTTCTGCCGTTAGACACTCTGACATTATGTGTCTTGGGAGAAGGAAGGAAGCCAGCGTGGGGGGGGGGGGGTTTGGGGGAGGGGGGTGCCATGGCGCTGAACTCCCCGGCACTCAGTTAACACCTGGCTCTTATTCTTAGAATTTTGCTCTTGGCAAAGGCGATGAAGAAGTAATTTCTACACTCCACTATTTTTCCAAAGTAGTGGATGAGGTAAGACAGCAATATGGCAAGTGTTATTCGATTCTTTTTTTAAACTTTCTTTTATCTTTCATTTTGGCCAACTTTCCATTTCTAGAGATCTACTTTAATATCTGAGGTGGCATCTCAACTTGCTGATCTTCCAAGGTCTGTTTCGTAAGAGAGGTGGTATAATATCGTTACTTATTTCTTGTTTGAGGGGAAAGACTTTGATAATACATGAACAAGAGACCAAAAGAAAGATTTCTAAGAATTCAGTTTCCTAAAGAAGGTGTATGAGTCTCTCAGGGCTGCTGTAATAAATGACAAGTAGGTGGCCTAAAACAATAGCAGTTTATTCTCTCCCAGTCCTGGAAGCCAGAGTGTGAAATCCTGTTGTTGGCAGGGCCCTGCTGCCTCCATGGCCCTAGGGGAGAATCCTCCCTGTCTCTTCCAGCCTCTGGGGGCTCCAAGTGTTCCTTGGCTTGTGGCTGCATCCCATCACTCTGCCTCTAACTTCACAGGCCTTCTCCCCCCACTCCACCCCTGTATGTTTTCTGTCTGTGTCTTATCTACTTATAAGGACACTTGGCATTGGATATACAGCCCACCTGGATAACCCAGGATGATCTCGTTCCAAGATCCTTCATTACATCTGCAAAGACCTTTTTCTCAAATATTCATGTGTTCTGGGTGGATATTTCTACCCAAATGCAGAGGGTTTCATACACAACCCAGGAAGACCAGGACTATTGGGGGAGATCTGTGTGACCTCTGTCACTGCTGAGGGAACCTTTGCCAAATGTTTACTCCACAAAATGATCACTGGATGATTTCCCCTTATTCACCCAGCAGGAATCCCGGAGCACCCTCAAAAGTCTCTGGAAGTCTGGGGCCCAGAGTAAGAATCCCTTCCACTGCATGTTCACTGCTGCACTTTGGAAGTTTGGGCAGCTTTGTGAGCATGAAAGACAAACTACATCCCAGACAGTGTAGTGGGAAGAGCGTGGCTTTTAGATCCCAGTAGCCCAAGATTAAAATCCCAGCCATGCTGCTTATTTGCTCTCTGGATGTGGAGACTTACTTGCCTGTCTATAAAATGGGGTAATAACACCTAACTCACAGAGTAGGTGAGAACTAAGTGGTATAAAGCACACGAAGCTGGCATAAGGCATACAGGAGTACTCCAAAATGGTAGTGCTGATGGGGATAATGTTATTTTTCCTGGACCAGTGACAATGACAGAATTTAGGAAGGCCTTGAGGTAGAGGGCGAGAAAGAATCAAGGGCTGTTAAAGTTATCTGGTGAGGAGGATCACATTTGAATACAGTCGTCCTGTTGTTCTTAGAAAGGTCCTTTTCTAAAGAGCAGAGGCCTGAAATCTGGCTGAGTTGTTTCAGTGGGGAACGTTCTTCCTCCAGAATAATTCCCAGGCCCACAGCCGGGTGTGGTTGTAGAGTTAGGATCCCGGCAGGCCTGTCTTTCAAGTGTGACTTCAGCCCACTCTGAGAGTGGCCTGGGGACGCAGTGACCTGTGATAAGCTGTGTTCCCTGCAAGCACATCAAAGCATTCTCATTCCCAGGTGGGCGTGGCTTAGCCTGAGACCACAGGACCAGAGTTTGCACAGTAAACAGACAATATGTGGGCTCCTTTAGCAAACTTAACTGGTCAGTCAGAACCTTTTAGTACCTGTAGGCCTTTGTCATTTACTGCTTTATCAAGGGTATTTATTTGCTAAGGAAGTAGAACTGAGCTCTTTAACCACAAGGAAGTCGTCAGTGTGATTGACTCCTTGGTGAAATAAGACAGTGTCAGTAATGGTGGATATACGTTTTTTTCAACAGATTTCTCTTTCTTTCAGCTTAATGTTCTCCATACAGAGCTGGCTAAACAGTTGGCAGACACAATGGTTCTACCTATTATACAATTTCGAGAAAAGGACCTCACAGGTAAAGTAACTGAGTTCAGTGCCAAGTTACCTTCAAAACATGATTCATTTAATAACCATTCTCACTGCATTACTTTCTTTAAATGTATGGGTCATTGAGAAATGCCTTTTCTTTTTGAGCAGTTCAATTTAGCTAACTTTATTGAATCCCCACTGTGTTCTTGGCTCATCTAAAGGAGGCCACAGGCTCATAAAACAGACTTGGAAACACAATTGTAATAGATAGTGAGGACAGAGATGTACGAGGAAACGAAAGAGAACATAGAAAGGCATGGGTAGGGTGCCAGGGAAGGCTTCCTGGAGAAGTGGTCTCTGAGCTGGGTTTTAAGAGATGAATTAGTGTTTACCAAGTAGACAGAGATGGCAAGGCTTGTATTACTGACTAAGAGCATTTGTGAAGGCACTCTGTTCTCAGGGAGCCATGACTGCTTTGCAATGTAGAGTAATATAGTGAAAACGAGAAGCTTCTTAGTATCAGTGAAAAACGGTCATCAGAGCCCTTTTCTGGTGACTCCAAGACATGCCTTTGAAGTGTTTGTGCCGATCGTGCATGAGTCTACATCTGAACCAATTTAGAATCTGTATCCCCTGCTTTGACGCTGGTGCTTCATTTTGCTGCCTTTTTCATTTATGCACCAATGCAAGTATGTAATCTGAATGAAGACAACACAAAAAATATTAAGGAGGTTACTTAAAATTGATGAGGCAAGAACACCACAGCTCTGCTCTAATAGGAAATAAAAGGTGAGGGAGAAAGAAAGAAAAATGCAAGAAGAGAAAGGCAGAAAGCAGCCTGATACGAGGACGAGAAAGATTAATGAGAAGTATTAAAGCTGGAGGCAGTTTTGAGGCAAACTGGGAAACAACATAGAAGATGGGAAAGTGCTTTGCTTTGCTTGAAAAAGGAAAAATGGATTGCTTTAGAATTGTAGAAAGTATCACTTTCTTTTAAGTTTCTCTGTATTTTTAAGTTTTTAACCTTGGACACTCACTGCTCTCATTGACCTTTTTGGCTCTTTGGTCTTGGCCTTGGTTCAACCATCTGTGTGTGTGATAGGTGTTGTGCCCACACAGGGAGTAGTTATTGGTGTTGGCTTGTTGCAAGTACTAGATTCCTTCATTTTGTTAAAACAAGCACCCTGTATTCCTTTGTCGGATGTTAAAATAGCAACAATAGGAAATTTTTAGGTTTGGGGTATAGTCAGGGCAGTCTGAGGAAAGATGTACTAAAACAGTTTTTTGGGGGCTGAAGAATCAGAGCCTACCTTTATACTTCAGGTCCCCATGAATCGTACCTGGCCACACGCACTCCAGCCTGCGTCCCCGAGTCCTCTCTCACAGATCTCAGAGGCTGTCAGGAGAGGACGGGCTTCATGGTCAGTCACGGTCACTTAGTGTGGGTGCTGCTGAGGCCACAAGCTCCAGTGAGCCCACGATTCCCAGGCACGATGTCCGGGCCCCGTGAGGACAGCAGATCTGAGGGGGTGCTGGCAGGGCCATCCCCTGCCATGTGTACACCTTTATCTTCCTGGGAAAGCAGAGAGCTCCGGGTTGGCTAGTTTTGTTTTTCTTTGCTCTAAGTTGTTCCTTTTCTCTTGTTCAGAAGTCAGCACTTTAAAGGATCTTTTTGGACTCGCCAGCAATGGTAGGCATTGTCTTCGTTCTTTGTGTGTGTAGTTAGTGATGCCTGTGGGTTTAGTGTGTCTGTGGGTTTAGTGTGTCTGTGGGCAGAGACACCGAATGAATATTCTTGCCTTTAAACCCATCTGGGTGTTAAAATGTCTCTTTACTTTCAGAGCATGACCTCTCAATGGCAAAATATAGCAGGCTTCCTAAAAAAAAGGAGAATGAAAAGGTAAGAATACCTGCCTTACATGTTGTTTTTCACCTCATGTATTGAAGCTTGTTTTGTGCCTTCCCATTGGGAATTTGTGGCATGGAGGGTGTTCTGATGACTGTCTTCTCTTTTTTTCTTACACATGGATTTTTAAATCATTTATTGTGAATCTCATAAGTAAGTTTCCACTTCCCAATGCGAGCTTTTCAAACTGGTGTTCAACACGAACTTGAAACCATTGTAAAATTGTAAAATTACCATCATGCAACGATTTGAACTTAAGCTTGGTACCTCGTGTGACTGACTGATACCCACTCAGGCCCTGAACTCCTTCATCTGCGTGTTCACTCTGGCTCTTTAACCCATGCTTTCCAGCTTTTGTTTGTATTTTTTGCCACTATACATAATATTGAATGTTTTCAGGAATATAACTTTTATTTCTGTTCCATGATTTCCTTAGCACACACTCTCACGTGTGACCCACAGTGTCCGTGGCTTTTAGCGCGCTTAGCGCTCTGTTGTGCTACCAGCACAAGGGGTTGGCTTCACCCCAGTGCAGCCTCACAGACACTGAGATGCCATTTGGTGATTTTAATTTGGATTCTTCAAAACATGAGGTGCAACCTTATGTGTGTCTTATTCTACTCATCACAGAAATGCTTCTGATATATAAACGAACGTGTTTAGAAGTCACATGCTCCTACAGAATTGCCACACCCATTAGACAGCCTGAAGTTTTCCTTTCGCCCCTTACTCAGGTGAAGACTGAAGTTGTGAAAGAGGTGGCGGCTGCCCGACGGAAACAGCACCTCTCGTCCCTCCAGTACTACTGTGCCCTCAACGCGCTGCAGTACCGAAAGCGCATGGCCATGGTGGAGCCCATGATGGGCTTCGCCCGCGGACAGGTGGGTGCTCCTTCCCGAGGCGCTAAATCTAAGCCAGCTGTGGAGGACAGCGTGGCCTTCTGCTGAGGGGGCACTGAGGACAAACGGAAGCATCATCAGGGAAGGAAACACAAATGCACATCCTCCCTGGAACCTTTCTGAGGTTCAGCACTCATCGTAGCTGGACTTGGTAGGCTGTGCGTGCAGGAAACAATGGCCTTGATCCCAGGCCTCCCGTGGGCAGGAGCCGGCATGGCCCTCTGTCTGGGATTTAAAGGGCAGCCAGGCTGGTCCGACTTGCTCAGAAGCAGCTGACTATTCACGTTGGTAGAGCCTGGCTTACAACCTAGGACCCCACACATTCCTTTGCTGCCCTGGTGGTAAGGTCCCCCTCGGCTGGGCTGTCCTCAGATGACACATGGCTGAGCTTGCTGCCGGCACCTTGGCACGTGGCGCATGCGGACATGTTGCCAGTGCTTGATGAGTCTCTGTAGAGTGTGTATTTAGTTCTTGCCCCCATTTAGTGGTCTATGGAACGTCGTCTGCAGGGAGCCTCCAGTTTCAGGATGGGGCACCAGCCTGGCAGGGACAGGAGTGAGTGTGGGTGTGAGGCGAGCGGCACCACCCCCACCCTCCATGCCTGCCCTGCTGTAGCCCCACTTATGTTGCCTCCAAGCTCACTCCGGCATGTGACAAACGCACCCCTGGAACCTTCTCTCAGTTGACGATCTAGGAACAGAAAGGGATGTGAGGAAGCAAAATGCTGAGAAGAAAAAGTCAGCAACTTAAAAAAACAAACCAAAAAGCCCACATGTGAGCACATATTGTTTTTATTACTACATTTTTAAAATACACATATTTCAAAAAAAAAAAAAATACAAGTTTCATCCCAGGAAAAGGGGAATAAGAGAGGATCTTTAAACATCCAAGCTCAATGTCTGTCATCTTAATGCTGTTGTTACATTGTTGAATGGTGAGGTCCCCCAAGTCAGCTTATGGCTTCAGAGCCATAATATTTAAATAGAGCAATATAATCTTTCTGTGTCATCTGAGTAAAGCTGGGTTAAGCCAAAAACTAGCACTGCCCAGCTGTGGGCTCTCGCCCTCAGCAGATCCTTTGGAGCCTGCCAGCTTCGTCACGATGGGCACTTGTGCCCACGCGTGTGTCCTAGCTCTCTCTGTCGTCGTCCTCCTCCGTCTGCTCTGGCAGATGTCCCAGCTTTGCTGCAGAGTGCCAGTGTTCCCTTCTCCGATCCCTCCTCGTACATCTGTCCTCCTGGACTGACAGTCCTTGCCTTGGGAGCAGTACTCCCTGCCGATTAGAAGCCCAGAGTCAGGGAGGGTCCCGAAGTTAGAGTCTCAGAGAGATGAATGGCTGCAGGCCTGATCGGTCAGTGCTTGGAGAGGCTGGTTAGTTAGAGGAGGGGGGCTTTAAACCATTGAAAGACTGGGTTTGATACTGGCTGGTTTCACTCTTTTTCATGGCCGAGGACTTGCTAAGCCTGGACGTGCTAAGCGAGTGCTGCCGGCCCCAGGGAAGAGGAGAGTGCAGGTGCAGTAGCACAAATGCAGCCCCGGGCGTAGGGAAGCAGAACAGAGCACATTCGTGGTTGGGCAGTGGCAGCATCATTTTTGAGGACTCCTCAGTCCTCCAATGAAACGTTTCATTTTTCATGTGAAGGTGTCCAGATTTCAAGACACAAGACCAAATAGCTCCTCACCCTGCAGAGTTTAATCCCGATGAAAACTGTAGTTTCTTATCTTAGACTAGGTTGTAATCAAACCCGAGCCCCCTTTGGGTGGTTCCGAAGCATTCGCTCTCCTGCTGCCTCGTCAGCCCTTTTAAATCAGTGTTCCTCGAGCGTCCACCTGTGTTAGCCGGGGAGCGCGTGACCACTGTACTGCCCCCTGCTCACGAGGGCGCCACACAGTGGACGGTGCTCCACTGAATCACTTCTCAGCCTACCTTGGAGGTTGTTTGACTCCATTACTGCCTTCCCTGGCCCTTGTTAAACAGGTTTTTAATTAAATTAAATCATCGTTCAGTCCTGATGCCTGCAAACAGGTTTTGTAATCTGTGTACAGGTTTCTGAGAGCACACAGGTGAACTCGCGTGGTGTACGACAGGGGAAGGAGTATGTGATGGGGCTGTAGAAGCCCGTGTCGTATCGCTTCACTCCATCCATTCAGTCAGCCGAGTCTGTTCAGGGACTGTGAGCCCTGGCCTAGGAGCTTAGAGAAGCGTGGGGCACCTAAGCCATGGACTTGGTGTATAAATTCAAAGTTCAGGGAGGACAAAGAGGAAAAGCCACAGTGATGTTGTGCCCTTAGAAATGCAGAATGCTTGTTTAACAGATCGGATATTTAACAGTTCAAGGATTCAAAGTGGCATTTACAGTGTTCATCTCTATATGACTCAGAGGTGACGGGGCCAGAACACCTCCCTGTACGAATTCCCGTGCCTTAGGAGAATCCTGATCATGTCTTGTACTGTGAAAACTAAGGACCTGGGTGTACGTACTTCCCCAGACTGTCAGACCGGGGCTGTAACACCTACTGGCTGCCTCCAGGTGAGAGGTCAGGGTCTGTGTCCACCACCCAGGGCCAGGGCTGCTTCCAGATCCAATGGACGAGCCGGGTGACACGTGTGACAATACCCATGTCCAAGCTGAAGGTCTTCTTTCTCATGACTTAGGTTTGTAACTGTTTCCTCTCCAAAATCAGGCTGTAAAGTGGAGCAGTTCATATCAATATTCAGATTTTTTAAAGCCCTGGCCATAGAAAGAAATGGAAACTTGAGCTGTATGGGGCGGGATGATTGCAGAAGTCAGTAAGGCACAGAAGTGGTCTTCCTGCTCTCTTTCCCATAGCCCTGCCCTTCAAGGTTTGTCAGGGGACCCACGCTTTGCTGGGAAGTGAATACTCAGGAGTCACAAAGTAAGGAGTCCCTTCAGTTGGTTCCCAAAAGCCAGCGACTGCAGTTTCATTTTCATGATGTACAGGTCTCAGGTCGCTTAGGCCCACTCTCCCCTGGGCGGAGAGAGCAGCCATCATCCAGAGCTGGGTAGCAGGAGGGGACCTCCCCTGTGCTGAGTACCCGTGCCGTTCAGGGTCCTGCTGTGTCCTTCACATACTCAGTCCCCTGGGTGTCAGGGTTGGAAACACCTTTTAAGGGTCTTCAGCCCCGTTTTCTCTCTGGAATTTCACAGCCAGGCCACCGTCGTCCAGCCGTGTTCCGAGCTCCATGGGGCTCTGTGGACAGGTGGCCTTCACTTCTCTGAGAACTCACGCTGTTTGTTCGTTTCTTGTTGGTGCTGTACATGTCATTTGTCACACACCAGTTTAGCCCCTGGACATGCAAAGGTGAATAAGACTTAATCCTTGCCCTCAAGAAACCCACTATCTAGAATTCATACAGGAAAGAGGTTGATGATGATAATGTCAAAATTATCAGTAGTAATTGTTGACGCACCTGGTATGCACCAAGTGCTTAAATTATTCCTGATCTTGACAGCGTTCCGGCAAGACAGCAGGTTTCACCATCCCCATTGTTTGTACCAGTACACCAGGCGCTTTGGGAGCAACTCCCAGCTGGTGGGGTGGGGGCTGCAGGTGAGGAGGGGCTGGCGGCAGTGTCCCCACCCCCATGCCGTCAGTCTCACATCCAATGAATTCCTGCGTCACCTTTCCTAGACGATTTTCACAGTATCCTAATTCTATCTTTCAGATTAACTTTTTTAAGAAGGGAGCCGAGATGTTCTCCCAAAGCATGGACAGCTTTCTATCCTCCATTGCAGACATGGTTCAAAGGTAATGCTGCTCTCCAGCTGGGGTCTCACTTGCCTTTTGCTTTCCTGCTGAATCAGCCCCTCTGGGGCGAGGGACGGGGAGGGTTCTGACTGCAGAGGGTCCCGCGGAGCTTCTCTCCACTCCCCGAACCCTCAGAAACAGAGTCATCTTCTTAGCTACTGATATTTGTGAATATTATGATTAAAAAGCAATGATTTCTGCAATTCCTGGCTTGTATGGAGCCCAGAGTCCTCTCTATTAAAACGTTAAATAGTTACACATACATAAAAGATGAAAATATCCGCAGGGTACTTTCCCATTAAGTCCAGCTTCCTGGACTTAGGGTCGTCTTCTGTTAATATTCAGGTTTCACACGGTGTAAGCCTGAGTCTGGTTTAGACTTGCTGTGGAAGAGCGCTTTGTTTTTTTTTCTTTGAGAGCTAATGGGATTAGCTAGAAGTGCTGCAGCTCTTCAGGCAACTTGTCATCACATTCACTTATGATAGATAGAGAGGCATTAAGCCTTTTTTGAATTAACAAACTGCAGTTCAGCCTTGCAAATGCTTAGTTTAAAAAACAGATCGTCTCTTCAGACTGTCCTGCCCACAGTTAATGGGGGTGTGGCTGCTCTGACTGTCCACCGCGGTGAGCTCCCAGGAGGCTCCCAGGCCTCCAGCGCCAGGCTTTTTCATGAAGAAATAAGATATGGTTCCTTGAGAACTTCTCAGGATTTCTGGGGTACAGAAATTTGCCTTTGTGTGTGTCTGTTTGTGTGTGTGTTTGAAAAATGAATATTCAAAATGGAAATAGTATAGGATTTTATAGTGTGGAAAAATGAAGAGAAAGTTGCTCCTTTTCTTGAGAATGTGGCATTTCAAAATACCTCGTGAAGGCCAGGCCGTGGAATTGATGTAGGCAGGCTACCTAAAATGCTGCAGAAATAATGGATCCCGAGAAAAACCAGTGCTGAGCATTCGTGCAGACACGAGGGGAGAGCTGTAGATTACGAAAGCATTCACTCCTTCCTGAGAGCCACTGCGCTGGGTTGGTTGGCTTCCTGACTGCTGGCAGCAGTGAATGGGGCATGTTAGGTTTATAATTATGCTAGAAAGCAATTTGTGAAATCTGAATTCAGTTTCTTGCCTTTTAATTTGAGTGTTAGCCCCTGGGATGTGTTAGGAGAAAGTAAAAAGAAGGGAAGCTATTAAATTGTCACACGAACAGTATCCGCTCTCTCTTACTCTCACTGTCTCGTTCTCATCCTACTTTAACTCAGTGTTCCATGGCTCCCTGTGTTTCTGGGAGACCCATCTGGGCTTCCAGCTTTTTCACGTACTAGACTTTTTTAATGGATGGTGGGGCATGGGTGCCCATTTGAGATGCCATAGTATACGCTTTCTGCGGGTGCTGGAGCCTGTGTCCTCCCCCTCGTCAGCATTTCTGTGAGCCATTATCAGGACAACCTGAGTGCGACACCAGCCACTCCAATAGTTCCAGGCGTGGGGCAGTAAGCCTTGGCTACACAGCCTTGTGTCTGGTTCTGTGTCGCCCCTCTGCTGCCTGACGAGGCCTAATTATAAGGGCAGCGGGCAGCAGGCAGCCGCTGAACCTGGAAACACTTGAACCTGTTGGTTCAAATAGCTAACGCATTCAGTTCAAGAATTCTAGCTTTCCTACCACTTGAGTTTTATATTGGTGCCCAGGAACGTACTGCACCCTCTCCAGCCGGGGTGGGTGGTCTGGCTGCCGCGGACTGTAGCCCCGACAGGACAAGGCACAATGTCTCCCGGAGGCCCCAGAGCTCTGGGTCCCTGCCTGGGGGTGGGTGCCCAGGGGCTCTGCTGTGTCGGGGTGAGAGGATTCGGAACCAGCCTAACCCCAGACAGGGTGGCGTTTTGAACCACCCCACAGAGCCAGTGGCTTTATTCCCCTCAACTCCACAGTGACACATTTCCACCTTTTTTCCTGGCTCCTGCTATTCATATGTGGTTGAGGGTTTTTGTTTGTTTGTTTTTCTTTTTTAATTAAATGAAACATGCTTTTTAAAAACTTTGAAGAGAACCAGTGGAAAGCAGTCACTTTTCTACCCTGTTCCTAGGAGCCTTGGATTAGCTCAGAGGTTTGGAAGCCGAGTCTGTGGGGGTGGGGGAGAGACAGTTACTGAAAATGAAAACGCCCTGAAGTTGTGTGCAGATGTCTCGTTGCTGCACATGAGTACTTTTCTGGGGTTGGAGACAATCCTTACCTCTCGTCCGGCCCGCAAAGAGGTTTCTCACCCACAAAAGCTTAAGATACTAAGCAGTTTTGCAAACCTTTGGCTCCCTCCTGCTGTCTCCTGCACTGCCTAACTTGTTTTCTCATACTGCATTCTCTCAGCCTTGGCAGGGACAAGCAGGTTAGGCTAATGAGCTTTGCTCTCCAGCGGGCCTGTCCTAAGGCCGCCAGTGGTGGCGTCCCCAGTCATTCCTTTCAAATGTCAGAAGAGCCCAAAATAACTTAGATTGGCGGCTGGCACCCAGCTGCATTAAACAAGATACAGGCAGTGGACCCTGAATGTCCAAGAGGAGAATACGGCCTGTGTAAACCCAAACTTACGTAAACACCAAACAGCTGGCTCTCGAGGTCCCGTCTGATTTTAACATTTGTAATTCAGTCTTATCTCCTTTAACTCAGTAGAGAAGTGGAACAACGCCTCTAAGGTTTGCTTTCTCAGTTGGGTGGGCCGTGTTGGCAGGTTGTGTTCAGGACTTTATAACCACGACTGTCACCAGAGGGTGGGGCAGTTGTATGGCTGTCATCAAAGGAAAAGCATTGCCCTGACATTGTCAGTTGCATCTTGGTACCACTTCCTGGTCATTTTTCTATCTCCAGTGGCCATCTCCCGGCTCCTGCCCAAACCAAGGGGGGTGGGGAGACAGGAATGACTGTTTGCTTCCTAAAATTTGTATCAGCAGTTAGCAGCGTGGGTACCACCTTGTCAGCAGAGAAACTGTTCCGTTGGGTTCAGGCCCTGTCCAGTGGTGTTCCTTCTGTTCTGTTCTAAAACAGCTGTCATGCAGCATATACACTTAGAGTCGTGCAGACTTGAGTTCCTGCGATCTCCAGCGTCCGGGCCTAGGTTACCGGGTGGAAAGCTGAGGCTCCCTTTGTAAGGCGGGAAGCGTGGGGGACAGCTCTGCCACCGCCACTCAGCAATGCTGGGTTGGCCAGGGATGAGTGGCTGACCTGACACCTTCTGTCCTAAGCATTCAGGTGGAACTGGAAGGCGAAGCAGAAAAGATGCGGATGTCCCAGCAAGAACTGCTCTCTGCTGATGAATCTGTTTACACTCCAGACTGCGATGTGGCCGCACCACAGATCAACAGGAACCTCATCCAGAAGGCTGGATACCTTAACCTTAGAAAGTGAGAATGCCACTGCCTGCCTCCTGTTCTAGTCTGTCTGCCCGGGGAGTGGCTAACAGGCGTCTCCTACGTGCCCCACTAAAGGGCAGGGGAGGCCGAGGTTGGGAAGAGCTCCCGCCACCGCTGCCCGCCCACCTGGGGCAGAGGCCCAGGCTGCGCTGAGAGAAGGGCTGGGAAGAGGCATGAGAGGAAGAGCCCTGTGTGTGGTCTCCCCAAGAGCACAGGCCACCCGTCCCCGGTCACTGTGGCCATTTGTAGATAGACTGCTCTTAACTGTCTTCATCCTGGACTATTGAGAGCTGTTATCCCACCCTGCTCTCCCCCCAGGTCCCTGACAGCCGAGACCCACCACCAAGGCAGGGGCTGAGGGCCAAGAAGCTCAGTCATCTAGATTCAGAGAGCCTGGATCCCATGTTTAACACCCAGGTCTTTAAAGGTCCGTTTTGAGTGAAAGACGATCAGATTTAGTTGTGTCCGCGAGCAGGGGGAGGCTGTTGTCAGGTGTGGAAGACTGATTGGTTGGTGTCAGTCAGACACCAGGGCTGGGCTGGGCCTCCATCGTTTCATCTATACAATAGGGCTGTAATTGCACCTACTTTATAAAGTTGTTACCAGGACAGAATGAGGTAATTCCTAGTAGGCAGTAAGCACCCAAATGTTAGCTGTTACCCTTTCTGGAAATTGTAATTATTGAGAGAGGAAACCTAGTGTCTCGCACATGGTCTGTATTCAGTAAATACTGAATCAGGTCAACGTGTCTGATTCCCCAAATGGAGGGTCTCTGGAGAGGAACTGCCAGCTGTTTCCTGACCAGAGGAGAGCCCCCAAAGGGCTGTAAGCTTGGTGATCACAGGCCAGCTGTCTCCTTCAATTCTGTACAGGAGAAAACTCCACAAGGTTCTCATGTTACTTGCCAAGAACTGGATTGGCCTCTTGTAAACAGCCCACAAAACAGAAACATCCAGTCGGGCAAAACCCCATCTGGCAAAAGCTCCCAGGATGCTGTGTGCTGTGGGCCAGTGACCCTGGTGACTCTGACTAGATTCAGCTCCATGTCCTAGAGAAATGATCTTCCAGGCTTTCAGTTCCTATAGGTGATGGACTAATTGTGTTCACATACGGGGTTTAGAAGCCCGAGTCTGGCTGTAGTCAGGTAGGCGTGACCTGCTGCGCACACCCTGGTGTTGGCCCTGGGACTGCACCCCCCCATGTGAGCAGAGCCACAGTCTCCCACATACTTCAAGCTAAAATGCATCTCTTCTGCCCCCGGTTGCTCTTGAACTCTTTTCAAAGCACTTTTGCTTTAATATTAAGAAAGACACTGCTCTAAAATGTTACCGATACCCCTGAAGAGGCAGCAGAACTTTGAGATGCCGTTGGTGCCTCCTAGTACTAATGGGCTTTTAAAACACAATTCTTCCAGTAAAACAGGGCTGGTCTCCACCACCTGGGAGAGACTTTACTTCTTCACCCAAGGCGGGAATCTCATGTGTCAGCCCCGGGGAGCCGTGGCCGGAGGTCTGATCCAGGACCTGGACAACTGCTCCGTGATGGCGCTGGACTGTGAAGACCGGCGGTACTGCTTCCAGATCACCACGCCCACTGGAAAATCGTAGGTCATGTGGGTTTTACGTGGGAGAGCAGGTGTAGAGACGCCAGCCCCGCCAAGGGCCTCCTAGCTCATTCCTGCGAGCCCGCCCTCAGTGGGAGCGGCCCATTCGAGTGACAGAGCTTTGGGGAGGATGCACACGTGACCCACACGGCATCTCACGAGCCTTATGGAGGAGTCCCCTTGCGGATTTGTCTGGCGGAGAGATGACCTGCATGTGTAAGAGGGACAGAGGCAGCTAGCTGTCGGCAGATTCTGAGAAGCCTGTGGCTGCTCCTCGCCTGTACCTAGACAGGCCTGTGTGTGGGTGTCCTGGTGGGGCAGGGCGGAGGCGGAGGCGGAGTCAGGACGGAAGACCTGCCGAGGAGCCTGTTTTTCTAGCTGAAGCAGGACATGTGAACAGCACATGCAGCTGCAGCAGTGTCGTTCCAGAACATGCTGTCCCCGTACTCATGGGCCCAGAAGTCCTGCTTTCAAAGGGCAGCCTTATAGTCATTCACAGTAGGTCCAGTGGGATCCCGTCACTTAGAGTAGTGGTTTCAGACTGGGCTCCGTGAGGTGCTCCGGGGTTCACATGCCTGGCGAGTGGTGGCCCCGCCCTGCAGTCAGAGCTGTTGTCCATGCATTTGCTTTCTCTGCTGGAGTTCTCAGCTGAGATCTCACCTGAACCATAGCATGTTCAGAAGGGGTGGGGGTGTTGGTATGGCACTGAGGTGTTGCCCAGATTGGCAGAGCAGTTTTAGACATCATCCTTCCTCCCTCAGTGATGGAAAACGACCTGGGGACAGAGATCCTGGATTCTGGTCCTGGTCCCAGGAAGTCACTGAACTCCTCTGGGCCTCAGCATCCTCAGATGTGAAATAGGGATAAGATCCATGTTCCTCGCCTCCCATAGATGAGATGAGGAACAACAGAACTAGCAGATGTGGAGTCCCTTAGAGTTCAGCCTTCACAGAGACAGGGCAGTATTATGTGGAGGTATTCTCTGCCCTCCACATGCAGATTTTTCAGTCCTTGGGAAGGAGTGGGGTGGCTGGGAGCTCTGGTTGGGCCCTGACTCATCTAAGGAGCCAACAAGAGGGTCAGCACTTGAAGCATCGTGGCCTTGGGCCAGTGGGTCTGACTCATTTTATAGACAAGAAAGTGGAGGCCCAGGGCAAGGAAGTGTTTGTGCTGGATCTCAGTGAATGAGCAGCAGAACCAGACCCCCGAACCCCACTTTCTTTCCTTCCCTTCCTGCTGCCTTCCTGGCCCTTCCCCTTCAGGACCCCAGCTGAGTTCACATTATGTAACATCCAGGGAGCTGTGAAGCACTTACTTAGATGCACTTTATTTCAGGGGAATAATCCTCCAGGCAGAAAGCAGAAAGGAGAATGAAGAGGTAAAGATTTTGTTTGTTTCACTTCCCCCCTAGTACTGTGGGTGACTGGGATTCAGTGGGTTTTTTTTAATGTCCTCTACAGTGGATCTGTGCAATAAACAACATCTCCAGGCAGATCTACCTGACTGACAATCCCGAGGTAATGAGCAGCGCCTGCCTACACCTCTGCCCTTTCCTCCATCTGAAAGGTAAGCGTCCTCCCCTGGGACTGAGCGTGTCTTCCTGTGGATTTTCAGGCAGTCGCCATCAGGCTGAATCAGACGGCTCTCCAAGCAGTGACTCCCATTACAAGTTTTGGGAAAAAGCAAGAAAGCTCGTGCCCCAGGTAACTAACGGACACAAGAAAACTAGCTTTTGTGGAGCCAAACTATGTATCAGGAATTTGACACAAGTGGTTCCACAGCAGTAACTCTGGCCCAGAGAGGTTGACTATTCCCCACGTTCACACCGCGGATGAGGGCAGGGTGCAGACCTCTGATCTCGTCTTCCCCGCGGGCCACGCTGCTGCAGCCCCAGCACTGGGGACTTGGCACTGAGCGCCCTGCCTATTGGGAGTTCCCCTCGTATTTCTATTTATCAACAAAGTTATGGAACCAAAACACACATTTTTTTTTTTTTTTAAAGAAAAAATCATCTTTTACGTGCCCATGTTATTACCCAGGCCTTATCTGCACGTGTATTGATATTTTCATGTGCATTTATTTTGCATTTTCACATATGTATTTTTCATGTTTACATTTTCATTGTTCCTTTCAATTAGTCCATGCTATTCATTGTTAGCTTTTGAATATTTAGGTTGTCTCCCCTTCCATTGTTTGCTGCTATTATTTATAGTGAGCATTTTCGTGCATATAGCTTTCCTCTCGTTTTGAATATTAACCTTAGAATTTGTTCCAGGAATCCCACCTTTTTGTCTTAATGGGAGTTTCCATTTGGTTAAATAAGACAGTTGTACTCCTTGCGATGCTAATGAAAGCATGGCTTCAAAGGGTAAACTACAATTGTGATCCTATTTGATACCCATCTTGTAGTGGCCTGGCAGAAAGAGTCGTTAGAAAGTTCCGAGTGGTCACTCACTCCCCAGGGCCTCAGTGCTGTGCAGTGTGGAGCCGGTGTTCGCACAGGGAGGCCAGAAAACAGGTCTGAGACCGACTATGACAGAATTAGGTGCCCTGCCTAGGCGTCATGGGCAGAGCTGAAGGCTTTACGGGGTGGCACCATGAGAACCACGGAGCTCAGGAGGTACAAGACCCCGTGACTTACTGAGTGTAGAGGAGGGAGAGGGTCAGCCTGGCTCCGAAGGTCTAGTGGGCGCATACAAATTTGAGCTGGTGTTTGAAGGATGGGGGGGGAGGGGGGGGGTTGGGCAAGCAGCGGAACTGGGATGGAGATGGAAAGGAGGAAAAGTATAGTGTGTGTTGGGTGTAGGTCTCGTGAGGGGTGCATTAGGGGAGCACAGGAGGAGGGGCTCTCGGGAGAAGTGGGAGCCAGCTTGTGGTTGCATGCTAGGCCACGATGTGTTCTTCTTCCAGCTAATGTTTTTTACTGCCTACTGTGTATCAAGTAGTACACAGCTCCATGCCCTCAAAACCCTGCATCACAGGGAGAAAGACAAACAAAATCAGTTAATGTAACGGGCAGTACAACCATGCAGAATGCTGTGCAGGAGAGCTCGCAGTCGGTGGTGGGCTTTTAACCAAGGAACGAATGGCGTTTTACGGAGTTCTGTTTGGAGAGTTGAAGGCCTAATGGGACTCTCCGTCTCCAACAGCATTTGGCGTGTATTCGTTCATTTGTAAAGGCATAAAAGGGATTTGACTTTTTTCCCTCCTGTTTTCCAGCCAGAGCCTGAAAAATTCAGAGATGGAAAATGACAAGATTGTTCCCACAGCAACAGTCAGTATACCTGAAGCCGAAGAGCTGATTGCACCTGGAACACCAATTCAATTTGATATTGTACTTCCGGCTACCGAATTCCTTGATCAGAACAGAGGGAGCAGGTATGCGCTAAGGGAGGTGCTGTCTGGGAGAAATGGAAATAAACTTTGGACTGTCGCCATTCTGACTTAAGAGTTCAAGTGTTAAGTGTCCTTTTAGCTGAAGCTGCTATTTAGCTGATTGGTTATTTTCCTAGGCGTATCAACCCTTTCGGGGAGACTGAGGATGACACATTTCCGGAAGCAGAAGGTAAGTGGTAAGCTTGGTGTGCTTCCTCTTTCCCAGGCACAAAATGACCAGGGCCATTGGAGTAAGATGTGACATCATGTTCTAGAGAGCTGACTTGAAATATAAATTGAAATTATGACCCACAGACATGTTCTCTGTGAAAACTCATTAGGACGTGCAGTCAGAGCAGCTCTTGGATAAAAACCGAGAGGCAGCTGACAGATTTTCTACAACTATTGCACCATAGCCACATTTATACCCTTTTCGTAGCTCCTGCATAGAAGGTTCCCAAATCTAAATCTGGTATCACATTATTACAAAACAAATTCAAAGAGGATAAAATGATCACCTTAAAATGCAGTTTGGGTGAGTCATAAATGTGCTATGTCATTTTAGAAAACCAAAAGCACAATAACTCATTCTCGAATTTGAAAATGACATGAATGGTATTTAATTTGTTCAAATTCATGTTTGTTGGTTTACATTCTTATAATGTACGTCAGAACATACTCAATAGAGCTGACCATCATCTAGTACTCCACATAGCAGAACTTGAGTTCCCAGGCAAGGCAAGTTAGTAGCTAAGAGTGCTAGCAGGACCTCATTTTAACATAATTTCATGACTGGAGCCTGAGAATATCATGAGAATGAAATGCCACTTACTTTAAAGTAGGACTTGAGAATTGGCACTCCTTACAGATTTAGGAAGAAAAAAAAAATGTTGCCTGAAATCTGTCCACTTGCTTCTAGCTGACTTTTCACATAGTCCAGTTTGTGAAGTCTATATAAAAACTTTCAAACTTTTAAAAACTCTTCATATGGGAGTAGCCATTTGTAACACATCAGTTATATTTTCCTAATTTTTAATTCTATTTTTAGGGGTAAGGATGCTAAAGGGAGGACAAGTGAGCAAAAACCTTTCTTAGTTTAAAATGTGGATAAATGAATTTTTCTTACAGAAAAAAAAGGCCTTTTAAACCTTCACGGTCTTCTAGTTATGGTTGACGTTACTCATTTTTGTCAAGTTATGTGCCATTATCCAGAAGCCAATACTGGAAGTTTAGTAGAATCAAATAAGCAAACTATTTTAGTTTGAGATCTCCATCAGTTTACGGATTATCATCTCTGCCCTTCAATAATAAATGAATAAGACCGAACATCAGGTCTTATTTTCTTCAACTAAGTTTTCTTCTGTAAGAAGACTTAATCAGTGGGCCAAAGTAAGGAATTTTCTGTTGTCTAGTGGAAAAAGTTATTTTCAGAGAAAAGGTGTGATGCATGTACGACCACCTACATGCAGTCACCTAGTTTCAGAGCTAGAAGGATGTTTACCTGGTACCTCGTCTTATAGATGAAGAAAAGAGGAGCTTTTCAAGTCTAAGGAAAGTGTTCCAAATAGACAAAATGAATAGGTGATTCGGAGCTTTGGTAATTAGGGTTTGTAAAAGCAGAGTACTGAAAATGTGGGTAGAAAGCCCTCCAGACAGCACACCAACACTGAGGTCTCCTAGCTGTTCTCAGACCAGCACGGCTGGCACTGGCTGCAGATCAGCAGGCAGGAAGTGAACATGACCCTGAGCAGAAAATGCTGTCTTGCAGATTCTCTTTTGCAACAGATGTTTATAGTTCGGTTTTTGGGATCAATGGCAGTTAAAACAGACAACACGACTGAAGTGATTTATGAAGCGATGAGACAAGTTTTGGCGGCCCGGGCTATTCACAACATCTTCCGTATGACAGAATCCCATCTGATGGTCACCAGTCAAACTCTGAGGTACACTGTTGCATGTTCAAACTTTCTTACAGCTTCATCTCATCCCCTTCCAAGGCACATTTACGCATCTAGAATGTTCACATTAGGATGACTGGGTTAAGTGAAGATGCTACTTTAGTTTCTGCCATGTTCCTTTTTACATTGCATTTTGTAAGATGTGTCGGAATGAACATGCTCCCCTAAAGACAAGAACTGGTATCTTTAGAAATTCAGTGGTGAATGAGCCCTGTTCATAAGGTTGTCATCACTCGAGAGTTACTTTCTCTATCTCAGAGCTTGAAAATGGAAGTTTATTTTGTTTTTCATTTCTGAGAGTATATAAAAATTAACAATGAAAACAGGACATGAACCTGCCTGAGATAACTAGACTACCATAAGGAAAATGTGGTATTTGTTGGGCTGAAAGTAAAGAAGCCAAGCAATGCAGACTACATGATTTCAGGGTTCAGGTAATAAGATGTACATGAATGATGGCAAATAGCTGTCAGGCCATGGTCAGCATGGGTTTCATTAAGAGCTGCGGTATCTGAGGTGCCATGTAGCACTTGAAACATAACTAGTCTATAGTGAGATATACGGTAGGTGTAAAATACATACTGAATTCCTGAGATCTCATTCCACCCCATGAAGAATACAGAATATCTCATCAGTAATTTTTATATTAATATGTCTAGCTGGTAATATTTTAGACATATTAAAATGAGTACATTAATTTCACCTGTTTCATTTTTTAATGTGGTTGTTTGAAAAACTGTGTAAGAGGCTTACATTATATTTCTCTGGGACAGCAGCATTGTGTTAGAGCCGGAATGTCTAGGTTTACTCCTGGCTTTGCCATTTATTAGTTGTATGACTATGGGCAAGTTATTTAACTTCTGTGCCTTGGTTTCTCAGCTGTAAAATCAAAATAACTGTCTCCACACCCCACAGTGTTGTCATGAGGAATGAATGACTTAATACATGTAAAACATTTACAACCGTAACTGGCACATAGGAAGTGCTCAATAAATGTTAGCTTCAAAAGTTAACTAGGACTTTGGCAAAAATCAGATGATCATTTCTTCCATGCCTTAAAATAAGTCCTTTTCATTTCTTCTAAACCATATACTAAGAATTAAGTTCTTATGAATAAGACCTTACATTTATTTAGTTTTTCTCAAGTATGTCCTGGACCTCCTGTAGGCATTGGCTCATTCTCACTATCTCCACCAAAAACATCAGAGTAAATATATGTAAAAGTGCACTGTGAAAAACTAGTACATAAAAGAACAGTCGAAATAAGTGCAAAAACAACCCACAGGATGGGATTAAATATTTGCAAATCATTTATCTAATAAAGGTCTAATATCCAGAATATATAAAGAAATCTTACAAATCAACAGGAAGACAAAAAAAGCAAATTAAAAAGTGGAAGAAGGACTTAAGCAGACATTTCTCCAAAGATGTACAGTGGTACCTCGGTTTTCTAACGTAATCTGTTCCAGAAGATCGTTAGAGTTCTGAAACATTCAAAAACCGAGGCACGGTTTCCCCATAGAAAGTAATGCAAAATGGATTAATCCGTTCCAGACCTTCTCTAAAACTGCAAATTTAGCATGAATTTTACTATCTAATGATACCATAGATCCATAAAATTTACAGCGTTCATAAACCGAAATGTTCATCAATGGAGATGTTCGAAAACCGAGGTACTACTGTACAAATGACCGACAAGCACATGAAAAGATGCTTACTAGTCATTAGGGAAATGCAGATCAAACCCACAGTGGGACACCATTCACACCACTAGGATGAATAAATGTTAGCAAGGATGTGAAAAACTTGGAACACACTGCTGGTGGGAACAGAAAATGGTTGAGTCACTATGGGAAACAGTGTGGCAGTTCCTAAGTTAAACACAGAATTCCATTCCTGGGAGGATACCCAAAAGAACTGAAAACAAGTGTTGAAACAAAAACTTATACACGAATGTTCATAGAGTATTCACCATAGCCAAAAGGGGGAAACAACCCACATGTCCATCAACAAATGGCTAGATAAGCGAATGTGGTGTATACATACAGTGGAATGTTATTCAGCCTTAGAAAGGAATGAAGTACTGGGACATGCTGCGTGGATAAACCTTGAAAACACTAAGTGAAAGAAACCAGACAGAAAAAGCCACATTTTGTATGATCACTTATATGAACATACAGAATAGGCAAATCTGTACAAAGAAGCTGAGAGGAATGGGGTAGTGACTGCTTAAGGGGTAGAGTTTCCTTCCAAAGCGATGAAGGCGTTCTGGAACCTAAATGGTGGCAGTTTCACAACGT
The DNA here is from genome assembly GCF_057876585.1 of Rhinolophus sinicus. Lineage (NCBI taxonomy): Eukaryota > Metazoa > Chordata > Mammalia > Chiroptera > Rhinolophidae > Rhinolophus > Rhinolophus sinicus. The sequence continues at coordinate 16,857,964 of NC_142501.1, forward strand.
TGTAAATGCACTGTCATAATGGTAAATTTTATACTAGGTGTATTTTACCATAATACACCCCTGTAGACAAATTCATATGTTTTGAGACTATTTAGAAGTCACACAGAAAATCAGATGCTAAGAGGTAAATCCAGGTTACCTGATTTAGACAGCAAACTTTTAAGTTACAAAATATGATATGCATGTTTTAAGTTTTCATTTAAAAAAAAAATTTTACAAAATACCTAAGTAAAAAAAGTTGTTCCAACTTGAGGGAAATTGTTTACGCATGTAACGTATATTTTAAAAATCATTCAATTCACACCCATTAATAGGGATATAAATAAAAATAACATTTAACTTTGTAGTTTTCTTAAAATTCCATACTCATTTTCTTTTGTGTTAACCACCTCTTTGAAGTAGGGGTTCTTACCCCCATTTTACACAGAAGCAGTTGGGAGAAGTCAGGGTGACTTGTACAAGATCATGATGTGAACAGCCAAGATAGAACTCAGTCAGAGCCCTCTGATTATAAATCCCATGCTTTCATAAGTATAACTGCAGGTTTTTCAAATTGTAACCATTTTTTCGGAAACAGCTTTATGGATACATAATTTACATACATACAGCGCCCCCATTTAAAATCCTGTTTTTCGTATATTCAGTATTGTACAACAACCACCACAAACAGTTTTAGAACGTATTTATCGTCTCCCAAAGAAAACCCATACCCATTAGCGACCACTCCCCTTTCCCTGCAACCCACCCAGCCCTACATAGCCACTAACCACGAATCTTGTTGTCTCTGTAGATTTGCCTGTTCTGGACATTTCATAGAAATGGAATTGTAACCATTTTTTTTTTACAAAGAGAATAAAATTTTTGCTTTCACCTATAAAACTTACAGCAAATCAGTAATTAAATATATAAAACCATGTTAGAAAATAGAAATTTATATAAGGTAGTTTATTTTCCCAGATACATCAACCTGAGTAGATGATGCTTAAAATGATAAAGAACATACCCAGGATACTTTCTTAAACATCACTCCTCCTGTACCCAAACTCATAGCTTTGTTTAAATCTCTTCAATATTCTCCCACCCCTACCCCATTTTTTTGTTGTTGTTAAACTTAGAAGAATCAATTGGCCCAGCACTTCAAGGGAAACAGACAGTAGTCAGTGTTTGTTGAGAAGGAAGCTGTACAGTGTAGGATCCCTCCATATTACACAACAGAACTATTGAAAATGACACCGCTGCTGTTTTGGAAAAGCACAGTATTGTGAAATTCTCTATTTGCTAAAATCTTCCACTAAAGACACCCCGAGCTTTACCTACCCAGGCTCAGCAAAGGCAGAAACCATGGCATGTGCCCCCTGAGATGGTCACATGGAGTACCGCACCTCGCCCTCCGCCAGGCTTTGTTTTTTCATATTGGGAGGGTACTTGTGAGACTTCGTTCTAAACTGCTGCAAACTCAGGTTTATCCAGCATTTGTAAGATAATGAATCTCTTACAATTTCAGGTTAATAGATCCTCAGACTCAAGTATCAAGGGCCAATGTAAGTATCCTCTTGCATGCTAATTTTAGTGATAACTCCTTCATTCACCTCTGTAACCATCCTGAACACAATGTAGGCAGTTTTATAAGTTTTATTTGCCAAATTAAATGACTGTCATAGTGTACCTTTTTTGTGACTTTTTCTGTAGAGAATGACTGTTTTTTTAATTCCAGTTTGTTGTGTGGTATTCAGTCTGTTTCTTATTTTTTCCAGTTTGAACTTACCAGTGTCACCCAGTTTGCTGCTCATCAAGAAAACAAAAGACTGGTTGGCTTTGTGGTCCGCATGCCTGAATCCACAGGCGGGGAGTCTCTGAGCACATATGTTTTTGAAAGCAACTCAGAAGGCGAAAAGGTCTTATTATTTTTTTTCAACTTAAGATTCTATGTCTCAATTCAAAGAAAGATATTTAAACGAGTTTTTTACACCACCTCTCTGGATATTTAGTTAACTATTCTGCAAGTCCCCGTTGAGGTGTTTAGGTAATAGCTCCTAGAAAGACCCCACTGAAAGAAAACTGACTGGAGTAAAATTTCCCCGTGGAAAATACGTATCAATCAAAATAGAGTGAATGGAGAAATTTAATGGTGAGATATAATTGTTTAGTAGAGATACCAGGAAATGTTAAAAGCAGTTCCCCTCAAATTTGTTCTTTTTATAAAAGGTTCAAGTTACAATGGAGAAAAGTCTACTCTTAGAGAACCAAAGAAGCAGACATTAAGAAAGTACATCTAAACTGTTGTTTAGTATGAAAATCTTTGTGACTGCATTTGCTACTTAGATTTAATTACTCAAAATTAATCAAGCCTTCTTTCAGCAAGTATCTGTTTGCCCCTGCGTGTATGGACATGCAGTGGCTAAACATGGTCTGGAGAGAAAGGGAACGGGTATTGCGTTAAGAATCTTAAATGCTGGAATAACTTCAGTTTTCACTTAACTGTGGTATTTTTTGTCCACACAAATTGGCAAGAGGAGACCAGGACAGGTAGATGTTCATGTTCAGAACCCCGTGTGCTGAGTCTGCTCCAGCCACGCCCTCTGTCCCCATGTTGACGTGAGCAGACAGTGACCTCTACTTCCATAATCACGTTTTTCTAAAATACTTTTATCCTTTTCTACCTTTGCCAAACACTGCTTTTCTTGTCTTTTGCAGATATGTTATGCTATTAATTTGGGGAAAGAAATCATTGAGGTTCAGAAGGTAAGGTGCACTTTAGTGCTGGTTTAACTACTCAGAAGATACCTATGCACATATTAGTATTTCTCTCCAAAACAGAAACAATGCTCACTAGGCAGTGTGGCCAAATTTGGGACTTCCTTTTAAGCATTCTAACCACCACATTTTTGATTAGCTAGTTAGTTCCACGGTCACTGGTAACACAGGTGGAGTTCTTAATGAATGTCGCTGCTACAGCTCTCGCATTATCATTTTTTTGCTTGCTGTTGTTAGCTAGTTTCCTGTCTTTCAAATTAAGAACAACTTAAGCAAATTAAGTCCCAACTTAAGCATCTCCCATTTGCTCATAGGCCTTGGTCCTCAGAGTGGCCCAGGCCCAACAGCACTGACACGCGTCACCTGGAAACTTACTAGGAAAACAGACTCAGATACGCCTGTCTTTCTTCCATTCACCCAACAAGTTTCTGAGAGCCAAGTGTGTATAAGAAAAACCCTGGAATTAGAGCAATGAGCCAGACAGATACAGTTCCTGCCCCAGGGGGCCTCTATAGAGTTCAGCGCTATCCAGTAGAACTTTCTGCAATAATGGAAAACACGCAGATTGAAAGTGGCTGGTGTGACTGAGGACGTGGATTTTTACATTTTATTTAAATAGTAACATGTAGCTAGTGGGTATCGCATTAGTGCGGTCCTGGTCTATGGGGGAGGGCAGGAGGACCAAGGACTGACATGAAATAACGAGAAGCACTACAAGTTAGTATTTTATGGTATAGACCAGGGGCTGGCAGACCTGCTCTGTAACCCTTTGGGCTTACTGTCTCTGTCTCAAAGACTCAACTCTGCTGTTGTAACACAAAAGCAGCCACAGATAGTATGTAAATGAATGGGCAAGGCTGTGTTCCAATGAAACATTTACCAAAACAAGTGGTGAGCCAAATGGCTATAGCTTGCAGAGTCTTGGTGTAGATTAAAAGAGAAAAGACAGGACTTCAAAAACACAGGAGACAAAGGTGTGTTGTGAAGGAAATTCCTGCCCGGACTCTTGCTGGGAAGGTGATTATGATTTGGCTATGCAAATGATATTTTGGCTGAGAGGAAAACCTAGGCCTGGATTCTGGAAGTAATGCAGTCCAGTTGTTTTCAGAGAAGCAAGGAGACCCTCCTGAAAGCACACATATACAAGTGACAAGTAATGAGACTACATTATAGAACATAATGAAAGCCAAGCCAAAGGGGTTTTAAGTGCATTTTAAGCGTTTTCTTTTCTCCTTCTTAAACTCCCTTAACTTCAGGATCCGGAAGCATTGGCTCAATTAATGCTGTCCATACCACTAACCCACGATGGAAAATATGTACTATTAAACGATCAACCAGACGGCAATGATGGACGTCCAAGTGAAAATAGAGGCGCAGAATCTGAAGCGTAACTCTTGCGCCTTTTGGGGAAGAGCACCCAGGAAGGAAAGCTACCTCCTTAAGGGTTTTCGACTTCTCTGATACACAGGCACTCGCCCTGGTTTCAGAATGCGAAGGTCGCTTGTGGAATGCACTCTCGATGCCTTGGTACTGAGACTTGGGAGGGAAACAGAAATGGTTGACAACATTCCTACCCATCTACAAATGTTATTTTAGGTGCTTTGTGGTAAGTCCTTTTCTTAGATTGTTATTGTTCAGCGCTCAGAATGAAAGTCTTGAGAAAATGCATTGTTCACTTTATTTGAATGTCATCTCTTCAGTTTCCAGTATCCTTTTTTAAAAATGGCAAAAGCCTAGATTTATAATTTGATAAACACTAAATATTTCCTATTAATATAATCTATTTTTGTATTTTACTTAATAAGCTTTAAGTGCCTGTCATTCTGAAAATTGTATTTATAATCAAGCTTGTCTCATAATTGGACTTAATGGCATTAATTTGTGCAGTTAGGTGACAAGCCTTGCTTTGAGGCCCGAGCACTAGCAGAAATGCAGGTCTAGTTTTGATAAATCTTGTTCCAGACATGCAATAAAGACTAGCAGATGAGTACCACAAAAGATGTGTAATGAACCAGCATTCAGAAGTTTACAGCTCTTAGATACTGTTTTAGTGGAGGACCATTGTGGACAGGGTACAGCTCTACCAGGTCCTGTTTGTTCTGAGCCAGACCCTCCTCAAGGAAGGGACCAGTTAATTTTAAAAGTCACTTGAAGCACAGCTGGTCGTGGGGCTTGGTATGAAGATCCTATTTCTACCCTGACACATCCAGTTCCTGGTATCGCAGGCCACTCCCACCATCCCTTTCTACCCCTGAAATAAGTATAATGAATGAGTACAGTGTGTCTAATTATAACCAAGTTCAACAGAATATCATTGACTTTGTAATGAATTAACCTAGCAGTAAATGCTAGCAAATAAAATCTATCATTCTGTTTCTTTTGCTTTTTGTGGTTATTTTCTAGAACATCACTGGAAGAAAACTAAAATTGGTTGTGTAGCTTCAACAGTTAATTTCCAAAAACACGAGGGCATCATGAAATCACAGCAGAGGGATGACTATCAAAAAGTACCTGTGTTCAGCATGAGAATAACAATGTGGTTTCAATGACAAGTTTTTAAAAGGGTGGTTAATAAAACTTTTGCAAATCCAAATTAGGTTAATGTTACATAGGGCCCATCTGAGGAACCCACTTCTAGAATGTATACACCGTCAGAGACATAGTGAGCTGGTCTAAGCCAATATGAAATTATACACCATAAAATTATTAGTTAAATGTTAACTAATGCCTTACAAATCTGTATATCATAATTAGATCAGGAAGTTCTCTGACAGGCTACCAAAGCCATAATTCCCTAAATTCCTTTTTCTTGTTAGGACTACTCAAGGTGGGAGGGGAAGAATCTCAAGTCATGAACAATATCTGGCTCCAGAGTCTATGCTTCTAACCACTATGTGATAGATATACAATATATATACTCATACGCACACATATAAACATACATACCACAAAGAGAAAACCAGAAAGAGCATCAAAAAGAATAAAATACCTAGGAATAAATTTAACCCAGGATGCAAAAGACCTGTATATTGAAAACTGTAAGAAATTAATGAAAGAAATTCAAGACACAAATAAATGGAAAGATAGCCCGTCCTCATGGATTGGAAGAATTAACATTGTTAAAATGTCCATACTACGGAAAGCAATATGCATATTCAATGCACTCCCTGTCAATTCCAATGGCATTTTTCACAGAAATAATACAAAATCCTAAAATTTGTATAGAACTATAATAACCCCGAATAGCTAAAGCAATCTAGAGAAAGAAGAACAAAGCTGGCGGCATCACCTTCCTTTATTTCAAACTATATTATAAAGCTATAGCATTAAAACAGTATGTTATTGGCATAAAAACAGACAGATCAATGGGACAGAATAGATAAACCCACACATATATGGTCCCTTTACAACAAAAGAGCCAATAACATACAATGGGAAAAAGATAGTCTCTTCAATAAATGGTCTCGGGAAAACTGGACCACTATGTTACACCATATACAAAAGTAACTCAAAATGGATTCAAGACTTGAACATAAGACCTGAAACAATAAAACTAGAAGCAAACGTAAGCTGTAAGCTTGGTGATGATTTTTTTAAGTCTGACACCAAAAGCAAAAGCAAAAATTAACAAATAAGACTACAGCAAACTAAAAAGGTTCTGCACAGCAAAGGAAACCATCAACAAAATGAAAAGGCAACCTACTGAATAGGAGAAAATATTTACAAATCATATCTGATTAAGGGGCTAATACCCTAAATATATAAAGAACTCGTGTAACTCAACAAAACACCTGATTTAAAAATGGGCAACAGGTACATGAAAAGATGCTCCACATCATTAATCATCAGGGAAATGCAAATCAAAATCACACCTGTTGGAATGGTTATCATCAAAAAGACAAAAAATAGCAAGTGTTGGCAAGAATGGAGAAAAGGGAACCCTTGTGCACTGTTGGTGTGTAAATTGGTACAGCCACTGTGGAAAACAGTATGAAGGCTCCTCAAAAAATGAAAAACAGAATTACCTGATGACCCAGCAATCCCACTTCTGGGCATGGGTATTTACCTGAAAACAAAACAGTAACTTGAAAAGATACCTGCACCCCCATGTTCACTGCAGCATTGTTTACAATGCCCAAGATGTGGAAACAACCTAAGTGCCCAATGACGGATGAATGGGTAGAGAAATCTGTGGTGTATCTATATAAAGGAGTATTCTTCAGCCATAGAATACAATGAAATCTTGCCATTTGCAACAACAGGGATGGACCTCGAGGGCATTATGCTAGGTGAAATGAGTCCGAGAAAGGCAAATACTATGATTTATATGTAGAATCTAAAAAATAAATAAAATAAAAACCAAGCTCATAGATAACACAGAACAGATTGGTGGTTGCCAGGGGTGCAGGGTGGGAGTAATGGGTGAACTATTTTTTAGTTTAAACTGAATTTTTAAAAATTTGATATAGATAGGTTCTTCTGGGTGTAAATGTATTAGTTTCCCCCCCTCGCTTTAATGATGAGAGCATTACTGAAGAATGTTTTACTACACACAGACCTTATATACATTACAGAATGTATAGTCCTTAAAGAGGATCCCAGAATTATGACATCCGATCTATACTGATTAGAAGATAAATTTCATCTCCTTTCCTGAGCATGTCTCCACTAATGGGAACAACTGGAGCTATCAAGTAAACTAGGTTGTAAAGAAGAGCCAAACTATTAAAATAGAAGAAAATATCCACAAATGTGCCCATCTAGACATTTTATATACTACTCGTATATGTAAGAGCTTTTTGTGTAAACTGAACTCTTTGCCACCACCATCTCTGAGTTCACTGCATACCCCATGACTTCACTTAATCTCTACAGATTTCCACTTTTTCTGGACAACCTGTTAAAATTGTTCCTAACTTCTAAAAACCTTTGTTTAAAAATATTGTAGCATTAAAACTTCCTTAAGAGGAATACCGTCAGTCTGAAACTTCTGCAATGTTAGCTGGAAAAGGAACTAAAATTATTAAAATTGGTTAAAGCCTACCTTTTAATATTTAGCCAACCCAGCATAAAAGAGCAGCATGAAGATGTATGTGATCGTATTATATCATCTTTCCCACAATCTTAAAAATTTACTACCTCAGAAAAGGAGCAGCATAGACTTTACCAAGAAACATTTCTCGTTATTTAAAAAAGGCTTGTGTCTTGTCTCAAGTGTAATATTGTTTCAGTTCAACTCATGTTTGTAAATGGCTCTACAGTTATTCTAACATTCAATACTGCCAACTCATGATCCCGTCCCATGATTAGGATTTAAACATTCACGTGGGTTTTTTACTTGAAAATAGCAAGCAATAGAAAGACTGAGAATGTACAAAGGAAAGAAAACAAAAGTTCTTCACTTGGGATACATGGAGAGGAACCAATACCAATTTTATACTTGAAAGTTTTTCCCTATGTGCATGCAAGTTTGTTTTTTTGGGTTTTTTTTAAACATCGAGTCCATATATTTCATTAAAGGGGACTCCAAAAACGTTAATTAGTGGTTTATGATACTCAATTCTGAACATAAAAATCCAGGGAAGTAAATTTTTGAAATAATATTTATTGATGTGTTATACATATTGTATTCTATTAGAATTGAGGAAGGGGGAAGCCCCACTCAAGTAACAAACTTGCCATCTCTTACAAAATTTAATTAGAATTGACAATGTTATGGTTAGTGCTTAATTCCTGAGAATTTGAACATTAAGTTTTCTGTGAATTTACAACAAAAGCTCATACTAATTTTAAATTACAGTATGTTTGAAAAAAATGAAAATGTTAACATTAATATGTTAGCCAGGAAAACCATCATCCAAATGTGTGTATTAACTTAGGTGTGAGTCACTCCAGCCCTGTTACTCTGCACTTCAGTAACATTGAAATATGCGTAATCCTTTCAGAGATTTTATTTCAAATGTGTGAACTTATTATACTTTATCCAGACTGCAGTGATATTATTTTGAACTATAGGCAAAATAAGAACCTGTTACTTCTCGATTGTAGGTATCCATACAGTCAGCATGTGGACTCTATACAGTACTGATAAAATAAATGACGTGTGGGGATAATGAACAAAGACATCTGATTCTCTTCAAATTACAATTTCTATTCCTTTTAAAAGAGATGATTTTAGGGAAGTTAGAGAAGACAAACAGAAAAGCAATACTGTTGCTATGAAATGGTGACAAATTTGATACAATCCAATGCAAGATCATTAATATAAACATTTACAATGAAAATATAAATTAATTATGCAGCATGCTTTAGGGCCATTTCTACAGTTAGTATGAATTACAAATATTAAATGCCTTTAATCCATTCACTGTCCAGAATTGAGTTAAGTCATGTTTACATTAAAAAAAAAAAAAAAAATGTCCTACCTATTCTGTTTCTTCTGACTTTTAACAGTGAAAGCGTTTATCTTGGGCTGGGAAAATGACCCTGACCGTAACCAATGAATACAGGGCATTGTACACCTGTTCCAAAAGCTGGAAATCAAACAACAATGTCAGAATTAACTCGCAGTATTTACCCAAAGAAATGCTTAATAGGCAAGTGCAATGGAAAATCAAGTACTCCCCAAAATGATGTTGGCATTACATGTACAGTTTTAAACTTTCTTGTTTTCATTGTAAAGGTATCACTGTATTGTATTAAAAGATTATAGGCCATGATTAACCATTTAACTATTATCTGACATAATCTTTACAAAAATAAAGCTAGTAGCTTGCTGGGGACTAAATTTACTAAAAATCTTTCTATATTTTTTAAAGCAGTAAATGATTTAATTTATTAGAACTTTATTGTCACAGTGGTAGTTTTTTAAAAGCCTGCACAGTGCTTAATCTGAGGTCTTAGATTATACTTGGTTTAAAGAAAAAGTGCCCAAACCATCACCAAGATTTCAATTCAACCTATGGAGAAGAAACCTGAGTTTGGATGTAGAAATAGGAATTCATTGTTTTTCTCTGGTATCATACATAGTGCCTTCAACCAAAAGTGAAGCTTCAAGTAGACTCTATGGCTTTATCTGAATTTTCTTTCATCTTGCGTATTAAGTAAATCTTAAATTTAAAGCTGTTGTTGGAGGTTAAATGTTCTAAAAGCAATGTAAACTAGTTATAAAATGTCTCACCGAGGACAGCAGCTCTTGTGAGTCACAAGAAGTTAACAATGAATCTGTCTGTATTGTATATAAAGGGTACATAACACACTGTGCCTCACCTCTAGTATCAAAACCATCTTCATATATTCCTTTTATAAGAATATTGGTATGCATGCTTCACAAATTTTAGGCTCAATTCCTTTTGTTTAAACACGTTATTTACTGGCTGTACATAGTGTATGCATTGAATTTCCAATGACTGGACAAATATGGATCAAAGACCTATGCAAATACAAATTATAAACATTCATGTAAATTACAAGAGATGTGAGGTGGCAGTTTAGGAATTTGGACTGGTCCGTCTATAACTTCACTTCAAATAACTGTTCTTAGCACATCTTCTAGCCTCAAGTCCAGGCAAACATCCAACTTTAAAATCTCATTCTCAACCTTTGAAAAGTAGAGCCTTTGGAAGAAGAATGGACTTACCTATAGAGCACTGCCTTAAAGATTTGCAACATCTAAGTACTTTCCAGAGATGTGTCCCCTCATTAGCTTACTAACATCCATTTCACTGGCAATAGCATTGACATAATTCTGAGGATCTCACAGGGGCACCACATACCATCAATATCATTTGACAACAGGATCTGCAGAAACAGTGCTGTCAGACAGGTCTCCATTGCTTGTTTTAGTCTCTTCTGGAAGCATAAGTGAAAATAACAATGGACATATTTATGGTCATTAAAAAAATGAATTAAATAAAAATTGAGAGGAGCTATATTGTTAAATTTCAAATTAAAATGTTGCAGCCACCAAATATTTCTCTAACATTGCAAATTATACCTAGATTACCTTAATTTTTAAAAAAAAATCTAGGGGTGGCCGGATGGCTCAGTTGGTTGGAGCGTGAGCTCTCAACAAGGTTGCCGGTTCAATTCCCACATGGGATGATGGGCTGTGCCCCCTGCAACTAAAGACTGAAAACAGCAACTGGACTTGGAGCTGAGCTGCGCCCTCCACAACTAGATTGAAGGACAACGACTTGGAGCTGATGGGCCCTGGAGAAACACACTGTCCCCCAATATTCCCCAATAAAACAAAGTAAAAAATCTAGGGCTATTATTGCAAATGTAATGTTTTGACTGGTTATTAATGGGAGTGCAGATTTGTGAGACATCAGAATGGCATAGGGGATGGGGTTCTACAATGCATGTTTGAAGGCATGCCCCCACAGCAGGGGCAAGAAACCACCTTTACAGTGCTTGCTGTTACTGATAGAAATGTGGCTGCAAATTCACATATAGAATTGTCCATAATGCATAACTTTCCATTTGTAAAGCAGCTTTTTATTATGACTGATAAAATGAACTCCTGGCTTTTTGTGCAAATGTCACATGCACATATTTCATTAACAGAGAAAAGCTCTCTGACTAATGAATCCAGCAATTCACATCTCTGAGCAACCTTTAGCTCAAGTCCTAAAACAGAAGAGCAGTCCAGGCATGCGGTAATATACATCAACCAGAACCCTGGAGAGTTCCTTAAGAACAAGTCCAAAGCAAGGTGTTCCACTGAGACTGAAAGGTTTATTTTGTGTTGATGCTTCAGGCCTTAAAGTAAATACCCAATCCACCTGCACAGTATTCCAGTCCCCTGGGTTGGAGACAAGACTCTGGCATCGTGAAATGCCTGAGCAGAACCTAGCCGATAACTGAGTTTCTTCGTAATTTACATTATACTGACTCACATTCTTCCAGATGGATTTGCTAAATATTATCTTAGCCTTGAAAATGAACCCAAACATAATACACATTTTCATTTAATAAATTGAGTATCTCCCAGGTTAACAGCCTGAAATGATTTTTCAAGCAGTCTAGATTCCAAAAATTCCTGCATATGCTACTTTCTAATAAGCAAGATTTAATTTATACAACATCAACAGTGAATAAAGTTGTTTCTATAAGTGGTCTATCCAATTGAATCACCTCTATTCAGTATAAAAGACATATTTTAAAATAGTACTGGGAACATTGGAAAGCCACATTCAAAGGAATGAAACTAGACTGCTATCTGTCACCATATATGAAAATTAAAATGGATCAAAGACCTAAACATAAGACCTGAAACAATAAACTGCATAGAAGAAAACATAGGTACTAAACTTATGGACCTTGGGTTCAAAGAGGATTTTATGAATTTGACTCCCAAGGCAAAGGAAGTAAAAGCTAAAATAAACGAATGGGACTGTATCAAACTAAAAAGCTTCTGCACAGCAAAAGAAACCATCAACAAAACAAAGAGGCAACCAACCGAATAGGAGATGTTTGCAAACACCTCCAATAAGGGGCTAATATCCAAAATATATAAGGAACTCATACAACTTAACAAAAAGACAATCCAATTTTTAAAATGGGCAGAGGAGATGAACAGAAACTTCTCCCAAGAAGACATACAAATGGCCAATAGATATATGAAAAAATGCTCAACTTCACTAGCTATTAGGGAAATGCAAATCAAAACCACAATGACATTATCACCTCACACCAGTCAGAATGGCTATCATCAACAAGACAAATAACAAGTGTTGGAGAGACTGCATAAAAAGGAACCCTCTTACACTGTTGATGGGAATGTAGACTGGTGCAGCTGCTATGGAAGTGTAGAGGTTCCTCAAAAACAGAATTACCATATGACCCAGCAATCCCTCTCCTGGGTACACACCCAAAATATCTGAAAACATTTACCCGTCAAGATGTATGTGCTCCAATGTTCACTGCAGCTTTATTTATGTTGGCCAAGACATGGAAACAACCAATGTGTCCTTTGATAGATGACTAGATAAAGAAGATGTGGTATATATGGAATCCAATTCTGGCCATAAGAAAAGATGGAATGGTGCCATTTGCGACAACATGGATGGATCTTTTATTATGCTAAGCATAGTAAGTCAGAAAAAGTCGAGAACCACATGACTTCACTGATATGTGAGATATAAAACTGAAAGCAACAAAGGAACAAGACAAATAAAAACTCATAGACACGGACAACGTTTTAGTGGTAACAGAGGATAAGAGGGTGGTAGAGGAGGATAAAGGGGGTGAAATATATGGTGATGGAAGGAGAACTGACTGGGTGGTGAGCACACAATGCGATATATATAGATGCTGTACTGTGTTTCCCCGAAAATAAGACCTAGCTGGACAATCAGCTCTAATGTGTATTTTGGAGCAAAAATTAATATAAGACCGGGTCTTACAGTAAAATAAGACCGGGTCTTATTTTACTATAAGAGCAGATATGATATGATATATGATATGATATGATGATATGATATGATATGATATGATATGATATGATATGATATGATACGATACGGTATGATACAATACAATACCGGGTCTGATATTAATTTTTGCTCCAAAAGACACATTAGAGCTGATTGTCCGGATAGGTTTTATTTTCGGGGAAACATGGTATTATAGAATGGTACACTTGAAACCTATGTAATTTTACTAACCATTGTCACCCCAATAAGTTTAATTAAAAAATTTAACTGACAAAATAAGATTAATAAAAACATCTGATGTTATGAAATGTTTTATGTTTTGATTTATGAAATACAAGAAAAAAGGAAAAAGAGCAAACACGAAAACTATCAACTCAGTTGCTACATCTAGTTCTGAGCTTCCAAGCAAAGAAGAAAACCTAAGTTACATTCATTTCCATGACAGAAAAAAGGAAACCTCCATTCCTCAGTGGAAGACAACTGTTCCTAAACTTCAAATCTGAAAGACACGTACCGTGGGGAGTGGACAGAGTCCTTAAGTATGAAACACTGAGCAGTGTTCTTAAACATTAAGAGTAAAATGGACACAATTCTTTCCTTAATGACTCAGTTTCATTGCTGTGACTATCGGTCGTTATGGCTGTATTACACTCGGACTCCAAGGCCTGGCTACGGAGGACAAGAGAAGGCTTTTCCTGTCACCAAGTAGCCCTTATTAGCTAATACCTTCTTAATCACCTGTCCCACCTATTTGGTCAATGTCTAGTCATCAGCAGCTTTGCCTTCAGCAAAACAGCGTTCCTCCCCTAAATTATTCCTTCTTATCTGATATAGGTTGAGGAGTGAAAGAAAAAACACTGAGCTTGCTCATTTTATTTAAATTAAGAGATGATGAATGAAAGTGAATAGTTACCCCAAACATGGATGGACCTAGAGAACATTATGTTAAGTGAAATAAGTCAGAAAGAGAAAGACAAATACCATATGATCTCACTTATATGCGGAATCTAAAGAAAAGAATAAGTGAATGAACTAATCAGAAACAGTTTTGGAAACATGGAGGAAAAACTGAGGGTTGCTAGAGGGGCAGGGGGGTGGGGATAAGGGGAAGGTGAGAGGTTTTGGGAACGTACAGAGGGATAGTGGATGGGGGGAGGGGGGTTCACACAGTGTGAGGGATATAAATGATAAACGTCTAAGTTCTGCTTTGTCTTGTGCACCTGAAACTAATTTAAAAAAGTAAATAAATAAAAATTTAAAAGAGTTACCCCAGAATGAAATACATAATCTATGTACCTTTCTTTCCAGTTTCACAAATGATCCATGTATGCTTTATTTTTTAAAAAGAAATTTCTCATCTATATAATTTTTCAAAAGAAAAGGCTAGAAGTCTGACCAGATAAAATGGGGGGTTAGTGTCTACTATTAAAGATTTATTGGTCTTTCCAAATTTAAGCCACTCACTGACCTTCCTTCTCCTTCTTTTCTTGGTTTTCTTCAGCTGCAGTCTTATCAGCTCTGAAGAAAATTCTTGCACTACTCAGTGAGAAATAGAGCAATTCAAATTCCTAAGTAAATAGAAAGAATTTGAAATAAAAGCTGAAAATACTTATTATAACATCAAAATCATCATATTTAATGTCTTTTTATTTCTAAACAGCTCTAGTGGAAATCATAAATATAGAAACTGAACTAAATAATCCATTTTTTTAAGATCTGAGTCAAATGGCTTTCAAATACCATTCATTTTAAAATATATTCTTATTACTACTATTCATTTCACTTGTTAAAATGGGGGTTTTCATATAATTTGCTTTTTCAGATATCAAAAAGTCCAAGTATATTTAACTATTACTCTAACCTGTAGATAGACGTCCAGTCGCTTCTGAGTGAGATTCATGGTTTGTAGTAGTTTTTCATCTTGATTAGTAGACTGCACATTCTGTTGCTTAGCAACTGCTCTTATCTCCTTCAAGTATTTCTCTCTAACAGACTGGAACCAGTGAAGCGAGTCAAATTCCTGGTACTGATCTAAAAGCTTTAGTATGTAAGCCACACCTGCAGTCATTCGCAAAACCAAAGCAAAATTATAATGAGTATAGAAGCTCTGTTCTACTCCACCAATGACTCCTAACATTAAGCGATCCATTTTGAATTAGTCCTCTTTTAAATTACGTTTTACAGTATAAATGAATAAGTCTAGCAACCCGGCTTAATTCCTACTTTAAAACAAAAAAGTGAAAGTATAATGAAAAACATGTCAACTAAGAAGAAAAAGAGAAATAACACAGCTATGAAAATCACCTAGAGTTTACATATGGCCATAAGAGCAGGGGAAAAACTTCAACCGCTAAATAGACAGCAACAAAGGAAGCTACAGGGAAACTAAATACAAGATGCTAAAACTGTAAAGGAAGCCTAAATATTAGATCCTGCTAAATGCAGTGATTAGCAATAATACCAAGGACATGAACGATAGTTATAAATGATGAAAAACAAGTATCAGACGACCCAGCTAAAAAGTAAACAGTAAACACTATTCATGAAAAATAAATCTACAAAGAGCACACAGACCTATTTTCAAGCAAATCTCTCTAAAAACCCATTAGAAGGTGAACATAAAATTAATGGGAAAACAATTCCATTAAGCTTACCCATGGCAAAGCCGTCATCAGTAAAAGCAGCTCCAATTTTATTTTTTTTATTCAATTTCTCCTTGCAACTAATGGAATGCTCTACAAAGTTGAGGGTCTAAAAAGATATAACAACATATTAGAGAAACTGTGCTAAAAAACTTGAGAGAACTTAGTTCTTAAAACAGAAGTTTCAAAAATAATAAGTAGGATCTCTTCTAGGTTCCAGTCCTTGTGGTTTGAAACATTTGCCTCATATACACAGCCTCTTGGTGAGGCCACAATCTGTACAACTATCTCTCCTAGTGGCGGCTCTTCTTTCCAAGTCCTTTAAGTATGAGTACTCCCCGCCAATCCCTACTTCGCCCAGGCGCAGTGTCTTTATATAGTCACAAAATATGCACACTTTACACATGAGTACACTGAGGCTTGAAAGACTTAGCAACTTGTCCAAAGCTGTACTCTGAAATTTGGAGTCAGAAAAGTAGGCCTGCTTTAACTTCAAAGCATAACGCTCTTAAGCTTGGCAGTTCTTACTTCTGCCCACCCAATTCATTCTAAAACACTATTTCTTATCATATTCTTATCATAAAGGATTAGTAGTTATTTAGATAAATGAATGACCCCAAAAAAACGCTTCCCTAAAATTCAGTTCCTCCAAAATACTTTATCTAATCATATACTGAAACTTACTATATTAATTATAATTAAAAACACTGAATATCATCACAGAGTTCACACTCCACAGCAGCACTCTCAGCGATGACAGACATGCTACGTATGGGCACTGTCCGTACAGTAAGCCACCAGCCACAGAGGGCCAAGGAGCACTTGAAATGGGGCCAGTAAAACTGAGATATGAGATTTTTTGTTTCATAAAATTTTCGTTAAATTTAAGTAGCCACCTGTGGCTACAGATGGATAGCACAGCTCTAGAGCCATAAAGAGACCTCTTTGAAAATTATGATGCAGTGTGTTAAGTACTATTAACAGCTTACATTGGCAACAAAACTATCAAGTTTCACTTTTATTGCCTGTAACACTTACAATTATTCACGTGTATGTAAAAAACCCCTATCAACTGTTATTTTAGATATTTCTTTTATGTTTATCTTTGTTCTGCAATTAGGTCATAAACTCAAGCACAGTAAGTGTTCTATGCTTCTTTGTAGTGCTCTTAATCCACCTTTGTTTACTCCATCACTAATTCTGATAACTGCCCTGCAAAACTCCACTTTTCCCCAAACAAACTTGCAAATGGTTCCCCACTGCTGTTTACTATGGCTTGAGTACACTGCCCTTCAAACTAAAGAAATATGGCGAGAATTCACCCTCAGGTAACTTCACTGTTATCAAAGTATAACTAAGACTCACCTCCAATTTAACACAAACTTAAGATGGAAAGATAATGTTTATCAGATGAATATGGACATTTTCACTACATACATCATAATTAAGACATAATTATGATAGAGCATTAACAATAAATGCATTAAAAAAACAGTAGAAAATTCACAAAGAAAATAGTTGTCAACGGACCATCAGCTCCTTTCAATGGCTACTAATGGCTATAATAATACGTAAGAAGATATGTGTTAATTCAGGCAGCAATATGAAAAGTTATTACTCTTGATTAAAGTTAGATGCAATCAAAAGCTACATCTGCTCAATAATATTTAGATTTTAGACCTATCCATTTAAAAATCAGCTTTATATAGAAACCTTTAGGGAAAAATAACTTATTGCTAGTATATACTTCTCTGATCTCTTAACTCCATTTTCCCCACTGGAACAATTGGTTTTATAACACAATTTTGGGTAACAAGCTATTCTGAATGGAAACTACAGAATTAAGAGCATAAAACACTATATACTATGATAAGGAAGCACTAAAAATTTAGTCTAGATGTTACTATTTACTACAGAATAGAGAAGAGTGGTCCTCTGACACTGCTTTTAAGAGATGTCTTAGAAACAACTTCATGCTATAACATGATGTGATTAAACTTAATCTACATTAATCGCTTAAAATGATTATGTGGTATAATTTAGCCCCAAAATGATATATATGCAATGGTGTACACTCAAGTAATTTAAATCACACCAGTTTTCTCTGGCAGTTATTAACCAATAAGAATCTATCTTAACTGAGTCTCATTCTGCATAGCTAATGAGTAAAAATTCTAGGCCACGTTACTGACATATTTAGTTTTATCTACAACCAGAAAGACATTAATAGTCTGTGTGTACTCCCTTCTGCAAAGAAATTGGATCTATGTATTCAGTTTTTTAAAAATTCGTTTTGGATTCTAAAAATACTCACCAGAGGAGGTACAATGATATAGAAATTTCGGAGATGTATATTCTTTGGCCTTCGAAATTCTGGTGCAAAAACATCTACAAGCATTTTGAAATACTCTGTGCCTTCGGCAGAATTTCGTGTGTGATCACTGAGGACTGAATCCAAGTGCCTAAAATGCAAAAAATCATTTATTTGGCTCCTTTCTCAAAAGATGTGGCTTTTTAAACCCATCTTTCATCAGCTTAGATGAGAACACTCATAAGTACGAAACATATTATAAGACATTACTGAGTAAATTTCCTTCCAGTTCAGAATGAACTCATTTTCTTAGCAACAGAAGCTGATCAATATTGTTTAATTAACTTAAGTCTCTGAAACAGAACAGAGTATGTAGGGCATCTTGGCACTTAAAATAACAGTTTTGTATTTCTTCTTCCCACAAGCAACCCTGTAGAACTCCATTTCATTATAAATAAATTCTTCTTCATCTTAAATCTCTTCACTAATGCTTCTTCTACACCTCCTTACCTCAACTGAAACCTGGCTCTTTTTTAAGAACTTAGCTTCCAAATCTGGACATCTTAAAAGACAATATCCTAGTATCTCTGGCCTTTTTGAACTGCTTCAAAATATTTTTTAAAGGTCATCAATTTTGAAATGAATGATAATCATTTAATAAGAGGTAACGGTCTAATTTTCTTCTTTGATATACAAGCCACAAACTCTTTAATCATTTCAGGGCAGGGCATGTGATTTCAAATAGCTTATTAACTATACATGGCTTCTTTAACTTGGCAAAGAACTAAGCTATTTATTTCAGAGCAATTAATTCTGTGTTGGGGCCTTCTTTTCATAAAAATGCACACATGCATTTTCCAACACATTTTTTATTTTAAAAAATTTCAAGCCTATCAAAAGTTAAAATATAGTATAATGAACACCTGTATATCCTTCAACTGGATTCACCATTTAATATTTTGCTACAGTTTTTTCCTAACATATTTACGAGATGCAGGCCTCATGTTCCTTAGCCCACAAATACTTTATTATAAGTCTATTAAGAACCAAGACATTTTTCTACAAAGCCACACTATATTATTTCACCCCAAAATACAGTATTATCTAACATACTGATTAATAAACATATTTATTAATACATGTTCAAGTTTCCACAATTATCACCCAAATGTCCTTCACAGCTTTCTTTATTTTTCTTCTCTATGATATGGTTAGGGATCATCCATTGCATTTGGTGGTCAGGTCTTTAGTCTCCTCCTCTAGAAGAGTGTCCTCACCTTTTTGTCTTTCATGACACGTAACATTTTTTAAGAGTCTAGACTAGGTGTTTAGTAGAATGCCCCCATTCTGGTTGACTCAAATGGTTTCCTCATAATAAATTCAAAGCAAACATTTCTGGCAAGGACACAACATGAGTGTTTGCTATCCCACTGACTCAGGAGGCCACATAATTGCAGTGTGTCCCGTTACTGGTGATGCTGTTTGATCACTTGGTTAAGGTAGAATATAGCAATCTCTCCATTGTAAAGATGGTTTAGCCTTTGTGATTAATAAACAGTTTGTGAATGAATACTCTGCTCTTCAAAAATATTTTAGAATTCATTGATGATTTTTGTCTGATTTCAAGTACTATAATGGTAACTGCAAAACAGTGATTTTTCCGTCCTAAATTATCTCATCCCTTCTATACTTATTAGCGGGCATTCTTCTGTAAAAACATGTGCTCTCTGCTCCTCCGACCTTTCTTATCACCACTATGACCCATGGCTTATTTTTTTTATTCAATGTATTATAATCGATTTCTACCATTATTATTTTTGATATTGAAATTATCTCCACTTTGTTCAGGGGTGCCCCTTTATGTATGACTCAAAAAACTATTACAATTATTAATAAAACTTTTCTAAAGAATTTCTTAATTCTGCACACCTCTCTCAAGTTGTAAACTGTGTTCCAGAATCACTACTGACTCAAGCCTATAGACCTGCACTGTCCAACAAGACAGCCATTAGTTATTTAAATTTAAATGAAATAAAACTTTAAATTCAGTTCTCCAGTCCCACTAGGTCTATGTCAAGTGTTCGACAGCTACACATGGTAGTAGTTACTGTACTAGACATTGCTGCTCTAGGTTACATAAAATGAAGGCCTGGTCTTCTAAAACAGTGTTAGCACAAAGAAATGTAAAAACAGTAAAAAGAAACAGGTGGATTTTATTAATGAGCTATTTGGCATTTTTTATACTAAATCCTCAAAATTAGCGATGTACACGTCAGCACATTTCAATTTGGACTGGCCACATTTCAGATGCTCAACAGCCACAGGTGGCTAGTGACTACTCTAAAAGCATGTGCTACAAGATCCTTTTTCAGCGAAGTTGCAAAGATCTCAGAATAATACAGTTTTAAAAGAGAAACCATTATATTTCATAAACTGAGACCATAACTTGCATAATAAAAACAGTGACATATACGTTTATATATTACCCTCCAATTTAATGTTTTACACAAACACATACTTTTTTAAAATCTCCAAATTTAAGTTATTCCAAAATTAGATTACCTTGCTGCTTTTAATGTTTCTTCTGCAAGACCTTCTTCTTTTACTAGTTCTTCAAAATTTACAATATCTTCAAGATCAGGTACAAATCTACATTAAGAATTGGGGAAGAAGTTTATTAAGGCAAGATAAGTACCGTGTTTCCCCGAAAATAAGACCTAGCTGGACAACCAGCTATAAAGCGTCTTTTGGAGCAAAAATTAATATAAGACCGGTCTTACATTATATTATATAAGACCTAGTCTTATTTTACTGTAAAATAAGACCGGGTCTTATATTAATTTTTGCTCCAAAAGACGCATTAGAGCTGATTGTCCAGCTAGGTCTTATTTTCGGGGAAACAGGGTATGTACCACTGACACAGATGTGACAGTGGTACTGCAGGACTGCAAATTTTTCAAGTATATATTTGAAAAGAATTTTGCATTTCAGTTATATTACTAATATCACCACTGTAGTTCCCAATTTTATGTATTAATCAAAGTTTAATCCTTAAAATCATGTAATCATTAGAACCATCACAAACTGTACTGATGAAAATAAATTAACTTGAACTTGAAGAGATATAAGAATTTTCAAAGTCCTGCTGTAGTCTTAAATGTTAAGAAAATTTAACAAGTAGAATTAATGGTTTTCTCCCATATTTTGTATCAAAATATATAAACAAGATAAAAAAACCTTCTCTACAATACTATTTGGAATAGATTTAAATAACATAATTTTTAATGGAATAAACAAGGTAAAATGATGTTTGCATCCATACCTAATGGCATTGCTGCTACAATGAAGGCCACCAGATCTTATCATTCGTATGTAGCCCATAGCATTACCTTAAAAACCACATACAAAAATGTCAGATATTTATACAAATAACCCTAAATTCTAATAATCAGGAAAACAGTTATACAGTATCAATTACAAGGTGTCCGATCCTAAGTACCAAAAGATTGTGCTGTATTTTACTACTTCAGTCCTGGCTCCATAAAAATAAAACTTACATATCTGTGCACTTAAAACATAAATGTGTTTATTTACATACATCTATGTTAAACCTTTTAAAAATAAATGTAACTCATTTGGTAAACTAATTAAATTCTGACTACATTAAATTTTTTTAATTACTAAGGCAGGTGATTAGACAAAGAGAGGGACTTCTCACATTGCTCCGTGCTCTCAGACTCCTTACTCCTTTTCTCACAATATTTAACAGACTCAAAAGCACATTACAATGTTTTATGAGCAGAGTTAAAGAATTTACATTTTCTAAGAAGAAAATAAAGTATAAAATGCTAGAACAAAATGAAAAGGATAATATTCCCCAACTATGGAATGAATCCTGGTGGCAAATGAAGTGACATTATTATTTTTTTGTGTATTAGGGGAAAGATATGTATTTCGATGTGTATTAGTGGAAAAAATGACTAGCACATTAATCTTGTGACTTAACAATTATTTCATAGGACAAAAATTATACTTTTACAAAATATAAATATATGAAATAGGCAGTATTTACATGGGAAAAAAAACTCTCATATTGGTACTGTATGTGAATAAATGAAGTTTTAAGCAACACTGACCTAGAAAAACAGCTCTTAATCTGAGGCCCATGGACTCTAACCAGAAGCACCTGAACTCCAACATATTACCTGCGAAACTGAATGTGTATGTGCATATGGGCATAATTCTGCAGGAATCAATCCAGAGTGTTCATCCGATTCTCAAAAAATAATTAAGAACTATTGTGCCAGAAGTTTACAGTCTAATATGGTATCAAAAGTCCATATAAATCAAACAGAACTTCTTTGCCAATACCTCATTATTAAATTGTTTAAAATAATAAATTTACAAAGGTAAAATTCTCTTAAGTTATTGTACTATTTCATAACAGAAATGTCTAATATTTAAACTCATGAATTTATAAAAGTTAAGTGTTCAGTGACTTTACTCCAGAACTAAAAGCTTATAATATCTATCCCGCTAATAAATTTACAGGCCCTTGAGAACACAGGCTATTTGCATCCTCAGCATCTAGAAGAATATTTGGTGGAACTAATTATTAGTAAATGTTTGCTAAATGAATGAGTGAATCTCAGAAGGCATAATTTTACCAAACGTGGTAAGAATTTACTAACTGCTTGGTGCATACAACTGGGAAGAACATAAAACACCTTTGGACTGAGAGCTGAAAAACCCTGGTTTAAGTCCCAGCAATTCCACTTATTTATTCCTCTGAGTTTTTCTTTTTACATCTTTAAAATGGTGATTACATGCCTATCTCACACTTATTGTGAGGACATTAATAGACATAACATATGAAAAGCTCAAGTGAGTATAAAGTTTTATTAATCTGTGATTATTTTTAAATGCAGTTCTTGATTTTAAATACAATGTAACACATTTCAGACAACAAATTCTACTTGTAACACAGGACAACTCAAGAAATTATATATAAATATTAAATAGTGTAGCATAGAAGAATTATAACATTTAATATTTCATCTTTAACTAAATTTATATGTAACTTACTAACTTTTCACATAAATATTTTTTACCTTTGCATTTAGGCTGTAACTTGAGGGAACCTCTTTTAAAGGCCCAAAACAGTGCCTTCAACAGAGTAGGTACCTAACAAATAGTTACTAGTTGACTATTATTATGAGTACGGTCTTTGAGATGAATTAAATATATTTTTAATTTAATCAGAGGTTTTATTTAACGTACATTAGTCCACATTCTATCAATTATTTCTTTCAAACCAATAGTTTTCTATTAAACCAATAGTTTAATCATACTTGAAAAACTTTTGGTAAGGAAGTTACTCTAGTGGAATAAAGTTGAACTCAGACACTCACAAATTATTTGCATTTAATGAATGAGATAGGTTCTTGGGATTTGTACTTTATTTCCTAACACTTTGATAATAACTTACCAATTTGGCTGATGAGCTGCCTGAACTGATCAAGGTAGCTTTGTCCTTCTGGGGTAATTCCAAGTTTTCGGATGCCTCGATTGAATTTTTCTGCTCTTTCAAAAGGATACTAGAGAGATAATTTAAAGACTACCTTTATTATAGACCCCCTGATGCATAAAATGCCTACCAAATCAACCATGCCAATACCCCTTTTTGTCATTTTGTATTTTCATTGTGCTTAAGAAAAAAACGTCACTCAAGTCTAATAACAAAAACCATATAGCACGTAAACTACCAATGTACAAGGTTAATAAAAAATAATTTCTTTTTGACATTAGCTAAGGGGAATTATTAATGCCACCAAATTTAAGTTTCCCACAAATATTATTAGTCTCCCAACACCCAACTACTCTATCAGATAGACGAAACCAATTCCTTGGAGAAAGACTTGTTCAGTAATGTGTGGCCACATTTCTACGGACTGAATAGGTATTAGGGACTTACGTAAACATACTTCTTCCCAAATAACACACATCGGCTAAGCTAAAATGTCTAGTTGCCAATCACCAATAAGAAATGATTTTTCAAGTCTCTTAGCTGATTAAAATATTTAGGAGGGTACTAGTTTTACACTAATAACAAATGGAAACAATTCTTACACGACAGCATGTTTATTTATCTGAATACTAGTAATTTCTGTTCAATAAAAATGAGATAGCTTTTATTAAAATTCTCTACTGATAACTGTCATCTGAAGTTTTATTATTTTACTAGGAAGCAGTATTTTTCTGCTCTGACATTGGCGAGAACTACCAACTAGTATACAAGGGGGTTGGAACTAACTGATGCTTAAGAAGGGTAATTAAAATAGTTCCGGATGTGGCAAATCAAAGATATGACCCCTCTAAATAAGACTTTTGGTTCTCTATCAAAATGGCTACATGCCTCTGTACTGTTACCACTTATAATTTTTCATCTCAGTACGAGAAAACTCAACCTGGAGGGTGAAAACAGCATTCTTATAAATTGTAAGTGGGAATGTCAACTGGTGTAGTATTTTTAGAGTGCTTGGCAATATGTATCAGAATTTCAAATATTCATATTCTTTGCCCTAGAAATTTCTCTTTAGGAAATCTGTATTTCAGAAATAGTTTCCCAATACAGAGATAAACGTGTAAGGATGTTACTTGTAGTAATGTTTTTAATACTGAAAAATCAGAAAAACCTAAATATTCATCCATAGGAGAAAGTTAAATAAATTAAGGTATACATTTTTACCATCAACTCTTATAAAGAATGAGGTAAATTTACATGTACTGACGTGATAAGCACACTGCAAAACAGTATATATAGTATTACTCTATTTTTGTTAGGAAAAAAGTAATATATGTATATGCAAATACATACGAGTGTGTTTATCTCACAGACACTTGAAAGGCATCACATCACTTTGTTAATAGCAAATGCCTCCAGAAAATGGAATTGGAGGAAAGAGAAGAGGATATTCAGTTTAGGTACTCAATATTGTTTAAATGCTTCAAAATGAGCATGTACTGCTTTTGTATTATTGTAAAATAAACTAAGAAAAGTAATACCTGGCTACATTGATCATTTAATTTTTCCTTACACTTTAGCCTACAGAGAATGCAAAAAGTAAGAAACTATAAGGGAAAATATAGGAAACTTGGAGGTCAAACCTAGGAGATACTATGTGAAAAATAAAGAAAATTAAAACCCCAGTAGAGATCCTCATAATGAATTTTAGCATAACCATTTGCTATATACTCAACAGTTATACCAAACTAACTTAAAAAGATTATGTAAAATACCTTATGATCATTTTGGTCCTTGATTTCCCTGAAAAACCGAATGTCTTTAATCAATCTGGATTTGATATGTTCATCATACATAAACTGGCTAAATATATAGAACTTCTTTTTCAAAAACTGGTAGGTGAAATTAACCTGTAAAATTAAAATTAGAAAAATTAGAAAAAGTTAATATAAAAATTTTAAATCAATGTTACTTAACAATTATTTATATTATAAAGTCTAATTTATGAGAATTTATAAAGTCTAATATTTATAGTCTAATTTGGACCTGAGATATTTAAATAAATGAAGTATTTTAAGACCCAAGTTTACAGAACTTTCTATAAGCTCCCCTTAAATATTTTTACTACAAGAGGAAAAAAAGAAAAAAAAAAAGGGAAATACTCTCATAATGGGACTAAGAACTGTAGTGAGAATCACAAAACCAGATTCAACAGTTTTTTTAAAGTCATAAACCAGTCAGAAGTTTCTCTGTTCCTCCATCTATAAGATTATTTATTACTAATCTTCACGTCTAGAATAATACTAAAGTAAGAAACATAGTGCTTTGAGCTTTCCCAAAGATGACAGTAAACACTCAATAATCCATAAATACTCTGAGCCCCTTTCAGGTGCAAGGTGGTGTGTGCCTGCTCTTATGCTAGATATGGTCTTTGTCATCATGAAGTTTATATTCCAACAGGAATGACAGACACTTTAAACAAGTGTATGTTAAATAAATTATTAAATCTCAACTGCAATAATTTCTAAAATGAGAAGTGTGAATAACAGAGTGATCTAGACTTAGAGAACCCTGAAAAAGCAGGATTTGAGCTGAGATTAAGTCAAAATAACACAAGATTAATTCTGACCTACAGATGGGAGCCCTGTACTAAATTCTAATCCACCACCGTCAAATACTACTAACTGTATTAACAAATGTATGTATGCCCTTTTTAAGTTTTCATTTAGCCAGTTACAGAAATGGGTTCTTTCTCAGAATTTTTCTTGTGGTTTAAACATTGCTTTTTCTTGGTCACCTTAGTAGTAGTAGGCTTACTGAAAGTAGTCTCTTCTTTATCCTTCCCACTCTTAATAGTGGGTAACTCTGACAGCCTCTGATCTTACTCTTCTGTGCTCACTTTATCATCATCAGACATCAGGAATTTACTTTCATTAGTGTGATTAACTGATTAACAGATATATCCCCTGCCAGACTGTAATTCCTGTGAAAGCAAGAAATGTCTGTTTTTCTCACACTAATGCCCAGCACAGTGCCTGATGTATAAAATGTTTACGTAATTTTTTGTTACATGAATGTTTGATAGATAAGGTAAAAGTTTATTTATCCTTAAAGGTTCCGACATGATCTCTATATGGATAATTCCTTATTTTAAATTTGAAATTGACTTTCTATGTCTCATTTTCGTATCGGTAACCACTGCAATAGAGCTCCAATCACATCACTGATCAGCTCAAATACTTGAGTGGCTCTTCCACTGTACACTAAAAAGATCCCAGCATTCTAGTTACATAACTTCCCTATTCCCTTATTCCCAAATATGCTTAATAATATTTTACTATTTAAGCATTCACATTTTTCCTTCAAGAAGTATGCTCTGAAAAACAGGTAAATTCAAAGACTTCTCTTTATAGAAGGAAAAAAAATATACAAGTTCAAGTGATTTCCTCAAGTGACTGATGGGCAATTTCTAAGATTCAAAATATTTTTAGTAAATTGCTATTTTTATGGCTATCAAATCATTAGCAAGACTCCCCCCCAAAAAAAGCATAACTGATGTTAAGTAAACTGCTATCAATGATTTGCTTTCCAAAGCAACTGTCAGAGAATATCAGACAATTCACCAGATACACACATACAAACACACACAATTTATGCTGATGTCCTCAAATCTCCAATGCTACTTATAATGACCCTGAGATGGTTAAGATATTCTAAAGTGTCTTTTGTATCACAGAGCTTCCATCGCATCCAACACAATTTTAATGCCAGACATTTTAATTATACCAATCAGAAAAATGCAAATTCAAGTATAATATAAATAGGTAGTAGTGTACGTTGACCAGAATAGTCTATCAGAAAACTATTTTTCAAACTACCAAATTAAACAAGGCTCTATTACCCATCCAATCCCCAAAAAAGTTTCTTACAGTTGTATTCATGATTCCTGTGCCATGTGTTCGAATTGAATTAGCAATATGCCGAATATTAATAGTGTTCAAATGTTTGTTATTGCTCGTCCGTTCAATAAAAATCTGCAATGAAACAAACTTATGCTAAATAACAACAAAATCCATAGCAAAACTGGTCAGTTATCCAAATAAAACTGTAGAATCTACTCCATTAATTACTTGAAAATTAATTTAAGGTAATACAACCAAAGCAAAGGAATAAACAAGATGACCTCTAAGCAATTCTTTTCCTTTTATTTTACCAATTTTCACTATTGAGAATCAATTCTTTGCCCCTCAGCCTTCCTACTATATACCCACCCACATCAAAAAAATTTTTGTTCTAAAACCCACTCACCTGATTGTTGAGATTATAGAGGTATCGAGATACAAATATATGAATATTTCTCATAATTTCCAAAACGTCCAGGCCCTACAAAACAGTCCACACAAAAGCTCTGTTATTATTGATAATCAGACTTGTAATATAAAGAGTACCGTGTTTCCCCCAAAATAAGACCTAGCTGGACAATCAGCTCTAATGCGTCTTTTGGAGCAAAAATTAATATAAGACCCGGTCTTATTTTACTAAATTATAAGACCAGGTCTTTAATATAATAGAATTAATATAACATAATATAACATAATATATATAAAATATAACATATAACGTAACACCGGATCTTATTTTATTGGGTCTTATATTAATTTCTGCTCCAAAAGATGCATTAGAGCTCACTGTCTGGCTAGGTCTTATTTTCGGGAAACACGGTAAGTCACTATATTGATATGTTTCCCAATACTATTTGTTTTAAAAAACAACTGTACAAAAAGTACGACCAAAGGTTAAAAGAACCTTCTAACATGTACAATCAGGACTATCTACCTCCGTGGGGAAAGCTGGCTGCTTGACATCTTATCCTTTTGTAATAGACAGGAACAGTCAAGTTTAAATATTCAAAGATCCATGACTCAAAATCATTTCCCCACCATTCTGGACAATATTTTTGTCTGTCTTTCTGATTGTCTATATATTTTTTACAAAGTAAACTAATGGCCAAATTCTAAAAGGTAGCCAGGATATGTGGTGATAGTTATGAAATACATGTTATTTTTCAGGTACTGTGCAAGGTTCTTTATATGTAATTCTCAAAAAATGAGGTAGTCTTCCAAATTCCACAGCTGAAGAAAATGAAACTAAGGGAGTTAATAGCTAAGGGAGCTATTTAAGGTCAAATAGATAGAAGCAGAATCCAGGGATTTTAGGAAGTCTAATTTTAAATCCTTATGCTTCTTTGAATTGCATTAGACCACCTTTAATGTGCAAATTACCTATTAAGAATCCTTCAATCTTGAGTTATTATTGTAATACCTAATGGTATCATATAAATTGTTCTAAAGCAAAATACCCCTTAGATTAAATTTTATTATAGCTTTTCTCATGTTTTAATTTGAAATTTTGTTTACTCATTCTTTCTCCCACTAGGCTGTAAATATATGAGCTGAGACTATTTCTATTTATTTTTGTATTCCTAAACATAATTAAACATAATTCAGCGCCTAGCCATGTTTTCAGTAACTATTAAAGGTATAAATGAATGAAAGAATATACCATATTTTGTCATGTATAATGCACTCCCATGTATAACGCACACCCAGGTTTTGGCCCAAACTTTCAGAGAAAAACATCTTTCATTTTAATTTTTTTATTTGACATTTTTATGTTTACATTTAGGTACTTGTTTTCTGTTTTATAAAGGAATTTCAGCATTTATTTTTTTAACATATTATGGTACAAGAAATTTTATGTAGCAAATATGTTACAAAATGTAAATATGTTACAAAACATAAGAACATATACAAGGTATAAGAAATGTCATGTACTGGTAACAAATTTACAATGTATACACATCATAGAAGGCCTATAACTCTTCCTCACTGCAAATTTGTAGTAAGTTCAACAAAACCAATTATCTTATTCCAGGGTATTATTTTGTATCCAGATTTCGTTATTGATTTCTAGAGTTACACTTTTAAATCATAAGCTTAAATAAAAGAATTAAAAACATTTACATAGATAAGGACTTAGTACTACCCATGTATAATGCACATCCTTATTTTTCCCTCACAAATTTGGGAAAAAAAGTGCACATTATACATGGCAAAATACGGTACATACTAATCCCAGAAATGGTCCCTATGTGCAGTAGAATAAAGGAAAAAAATTATGATCCTCAAATTTTTGGAACTAAAGAGATGTTTTCTGGTAAATATTATATAGATTATCTTAGAAAGAATTGCATGGAAAGTAACTGAAAACAAACTTTCGCACTATGAGATAATGTCATATTGGTAATTAGCTCATTGAATTAGTGAAGCTAAATAAATGCTTCTTTGCACTCCTCATTTTACGAACAAGTATAATTATAATCAAATAAATTTAACCATTTTTCCTGATATTAAAGTTTACATATTATATGTAGGTATAAAATTCTTAACTGTATTACCTATAACTAAACTTTTTACTTTAAACTTTAAATTCGGCAGAAGTTACCTCACTATCCCAATGTTTCTGAAAAGCTGAATCTAAATCTATGTATACAGACATGCCTAATTTTTTTGTGCTTTGCTTTATTGCACTTTGCAGATTAAAAGTTCGTAACAAACCTGCATCGAGCAAATCTTTCAGCACCACTTTTCCAATAGGCTCAGATGATGGTTACCATTTTTAGCAATCAAGTGTTTTTTAACTAAGGTATGCACACTGGTTTTTTAGGCATAATGCTATTGCACAGATAATAGACTACAATATAGTATTCACCTAACTTTTATATGCACTGAGAAACCAAAAACTTTGTGTGACTTCCTTTATTATGATATTCACTGTATTGCAATAGTCTGGAGCCAAACCTGTCATATCTCTGAGGTATGCCTGTATTTCAAATGTTCAACAAAAGGTGATGTATAAACAGGAAGCCTGCAGTAAATTCTTTCATAAAGCAAATTAGCACTGTATAATTTTTATTCTTGTCAAGTATGAGGTTTTAGATAGCAACTATTTTCTTTAAAATAAACATATAATAATAATGTAAAAAGAAAAAAAGATTTCTTGAAGAAATACTGTTATCATGCTACAATCAGACTATGCTAGGAACATTTTATACCATACCTGTTCCAAAGTCTGACTAGGAAGATGTGCCTCTGTCATAACCAATCCATAACGCTGAGTAGCTAGATTTCTCATTTCACTGTAAGTGGCCCAGTCGTGAAGAGCCACTGTTGTTAGATTGTAGAAAGTCTTGTCTAGGTAGTGAGTTACATAAGCTACCAAAAAAAAAAAAAAATTCGAAAAATTTTTGATTTATCAGACAGTAGAAAAGAGAAATTAAACTAAAAAAGGAAACAACTTGTCTTTGAATACTAAATTTCTTCCCTTAAAACAAGGTGATAGGAAAATAAAAATGAAGAAAACAAAAAAGAATTCCAGAATAAATATACTAACACAAAAAACATGCCCTCAAAGTTCTGTTTTTGTTATTTGTTCTTTTATAGTTAGGTCAAAAAGATATAGAATATGACTCTAAGAAGGAAAGCAGAACACTCACCTCGAATGTCAATGAAACGATTGAAAAACCGGATTGGATTCAAAGAGAAAAACAGGGCCAGGTCTTTCATGCCAACTTTGAAAGGGTTCCGATCGTCCAGCTTTAAGTGAGTGTGCACAGAAAGCCGCAGGTCCTTCTCAATCTCTTTGCACAACTTGTCCAGCAAATGCTATTCATGAAAGAATTGATACCTTAAGTTTTCAAAATATTCCAATTGTACTGTTCCTCTAGGTGTCCACGCTTTAACCACTAGTTTTATAATCAGTGCAGTGATGAAAAATTTGTCAAACTGCTTTAAGAGTCTAAATATTCTATGGTAAAACGTCATTTTTATTGGGAAAGTGAAAATTACTTTGCTTTTTATTTTAAAACAATGATATTTCTGACAAGAAAGCAGTTAGATAAACTCTAAGCTTTTATTTTCATTAATCCTTTAAGTTTAACATCTTCAAAGAAAATCAGAAGCTAATGTCTGATGGCTTCATTACAAGGAATGCGAATATATACTGTAAAGCACAAAATTTATGGGAACAATCAACAAAGGAATAAAGGTCCTAAGGACATGCAAGAGAGGAAATTTTAAAAAAGCTTTTTTGTAATAATCATTAAAAATCACAAAATTCATTAAGCTAAAAGTAATGAAATTCATCACATTTTCTGGTCTACCATGGAGTTCTAAATACTGGCATGACATGTATTTTATTTTCTAAATAAGAACATTTAGTACAATAAGTTGTATAAAAATTTCCCTAATAAGTTTTAGGGAAATACATGAATAAGTTTTATGTTGTGAATTTTACTCACTTTTACTTCTTCCCTCCAAATAAAAATATCATTAGATGCAATTTAATTTTAAAGATACCAGTGTTTATAATACACACTTCATTAAAACAGGGAGGGATATACTATATTGAATTTGCATTATTTCTGTTACACAAGTAATTTTTTAATATATAATTTCCTCCTTTTAGTCAGTAGCTCTCCAAATAAAATTCAGTAAAATATTGATAGTTGGGGGCGGTCGGATGGCTCAGTTGGTTAGAGTGTGAGCTCTGAACAACAAGGTTGTTACAATTCCCACATGGGCCAGTGAGCTGCGCCCTCCACAACTAGATTGAAGACAACGAGCTACCGCTGAGCCGCTGGAGGAGTTGCCGAACGGCTCAGATGGTTAGAGTGCGAGCTCTCAACAACAAGGTTGCTGGTTCAATTCCTGCACAGGATGGTGGGCTGCACCCCCTGCAACTAAAGACTGAAAACAGCAACTGGACTTGGAGCTGAGCTGCACCCTCCACAGCTAGATTGAGATCCAACGACTTGGAGGTAATGGGCCCTGGAGAAATACACTGTTCCCCAATAAAAAATTAAAATAGATAGATAGATAGATAGACAGACAGACAGACAGACAGACAGACAGATAGATAGATAGATAGATAGATAGATAATTAAGTTGCCTTAACTGTATTACATTAGCAGCATTCAATATTCAAACTAATTTTGATTTGCATTCCTCTAATAAACAGAACTTTAAATTCAAATATACTATTTACTAAAATAAAAAAAAATTGTTCCCAATTCTCGGTCTGGATTTCTATGTAAAAATTAGGAATTAAAAGACCAATTTAAGCACAACAGTGATACTGTAACTAAAAATCATTCATTTGTTCTAGTGACTTATACCTAATAATTTTAAATATGTGAAAGCCTGCTTTAATCCAAAAAGCTTTTCCAAACACTGCATTCCAAAAACATGTTTTAAGCTTTTCAATCTTAAATATGATGTTACCTCATTTAAAATTTCCATAATTTCCTTGTCATAGCAATCCAGAAGTATTTCATAGGACTCTAAATGCCTCGCATGCATCATAGCGGGTACACAGTCGCGTAAGGCACTGAACATGTACTAAGAAGAAAATTAGAATGTACGTGAGTTTATAAAAATCAGATCTCTAATCTAAATAATATTAAAAGATTAATTATCTTGAAACACAAAACCTCAATCTGAAGGCTGTTTTTTAATACATGACTGTCTTACTTTTGTAACTACGAGAAGTCAGATTTTATTCTTTAAAGCATATACTTCAAATATACAAAAAAATTCACACACTTATTCTTTCCTATCTTGAGCATTCAAATACTTATTTTCTAAAGAAACAAAGATCTGAATAACATATACCTTGCTGACAAATTAATGTCAGACTATTGTGACATAAACTAAACTCAAGTGAAATGAGAATGATTAGGACTATGAGGGAAAGAGTTAAATATATTAAAATGAATTTATTAGTATTAATATAAAATTTAACCACAGACTGTATATAAATGTTTATTAAATATGCATAGCATTGTACAAAACAGCATTGGCAGTAAATTTTAAAATAATTTATTAAATCAAATTATTGTAAAACTAATTAGAATGGTTTGTATAGTGACTAAAAATGATGGGTTTATTCTTCCTATTATTCTTTACTTACATGTAATCTGGCTGCATCAACCGCATTTTCATACACGTCATCTAAATAAATTGGGAACACAGCTCGATGCCAGTATAAAAAACAACAGTCACACTGTGTTTGGACTCTACAATGTAAAGTAGTAATTAGTGGTACCAAAACTGAAGTACCCCCCAAAAAGGTCTTACTCATTTTTGCCTTTCCTACATCACTTAAACCAAAACTAGTACAGAAAGCCACAAAATCAATGTTTCAAATTCAACAAATGTAACAAAACACTCTAATACCTGACACTGTCAGAATTCTGCACATATGCTTTAGTTTTAAAGCATACTTAAAAAACAATATAACTATTTTCAGTATCATTTGATATGTGTAGACTTATAATACTTGCATTATTTGCACCATTTTACCTGTCTCAAAATTGAAAAGCAGAAACCTTTTAAAAAATTATGAACCCAAAATAAAAAACCCAGTTACAGTTAATCTGCCTACAGACTTAGCCACATGACTATTTCAAACCTTTGGCGCAATAAAAAGATCATTAAATATCTTATAATGAAAATGATTCAGTATTTCTTCCAAGCATGGTATTATATTAATTCCATGTCACTACTACTACAAAAATCTCAGCTTCTCAGAACAAAAACATTAAGTTATAAATATGAGCATTAAATGGAAACCTCAATTTGAATGGCAATTAAAATTCAGCAGACCCATTTTTCCATCAAAAAACATACTGCTTACTCTTTAAAAATAAATAAATAAATAAAAAACAAGCCACAAGGAGCTACAAAATAAGCCTTCCAAAAACTAATTCATCTTAGTGACTGGCTGTGACTACTGTTATTCAAATTCGTGTCTCACAATAAAATTACAGTAGACTATTTGACATGGGTCTCTAAATCCCTCACAAACAGATGAAGCCTTATTAAAAAGCAACCATGTTACAGGTCCACTGAAAACACCCATCACAACAATTGCAGTGTGCACCAGGGTCTGCCAGATGCTCTAAGGGCTACATCATGTTGTCTCATGTGAGTTCTTCCAAAAGCTAAATCCTTACTACAGAAGCAAAGCTAAAGAACTATGCTCCCTAATCATAGTCTCATTTTGGTCATGCTAAAGGAATTACAGAGAGGAACTAATGGCCTATCTGGATTGTATTTCTTGTGTTGCTGTGCTAAAAAGAAAATCGATGTTTCTACTAGCCCTACCTTTTTAGTATCATTACATATCCCTACTTACCTTTCTCTAAGTTCACTGATAAGATCCAGCTTTTTCATGACTACTTGAAGTGGAAAGAGTTCTTCATCTTTAAATGTTTTCTATCAGGGAAGGGAAAAAAAGGCAGAGAAGTTGCAGTCAAAGTAAGGACCTGTTTCTTGGGTCAATAAGAAGGGAACTGTGAAAGCTCAGATCTTTTTATTACATAACTAATAGCAATATGCTTACCAACTGTGTGCCAACACTTAGTGCCAAAGAAACAATAAGTCGTCGCTGCTTTGTGCTTGGTCCATTTAGAGTGTTTTCAGCCAAAACTAGAGCAGAGAGCACATCAAGACGCTGTTCGCTATACTTTTTGTCAGAAATTACTCTTTTCTTCAAAAAAAAAAAACAACAGGAGATACTAGTTTTATTTCTGAGGCAATAACAAAAGACTCAGAAGAAAACCTTCTACATAATCTTTCCCATGATGCACTTTAAAAGAGCTTCGAAAATCCATTCCCTATTGGCTTCCTCTGATGATGTTACATGCTTTCCTACTATCAGTTAGCACTCTCAGAGACAGCAAATGTATCAAGCATACTTTAAAAGTTACATATTAACTTAATAAGGAAACCATTTCTTGAAAAAAGATGTATCATATTTTAAAACTGCATACAATGTCATTTTTAATAGGGGTATATTAATGTATTACATGCTACAAGTTCAGAGAAAGATAACCCTAACTATCCTAAGTAAAAATCATAAAATACCATGAAGATGAATGACCAAAAATATTTAAAGGAATGAAGTAAACAGGCTGAACAAGAAAACACATATAAAGCAACAGAAGAGCAAACTACAAAGAAAATTATGCTGAATACATAATCAAGTTCCTACCTTGGCCACAGAAATAGAATTAAGAGCTTGATGCTGTAGGTACTGTGTTATATGTGAAACTGAATCAGCCACAACCATGCTTCTCCTATAGAACATATGCTCTATTGCCTAAAAAGAATCAGAAGTAAATTTGTAAAAGTCAACTCAAAACTTTTAGGTAAAATTATAGAATATCTTTATCACCTTGGACTAGGTAAAGAATTTGCAAATGAAATGCAAAATGCACTACCATAAAGGTAGTAAGGTAAATTCAACTATAATAAAATTAAGCATTTCTGTTCATCAAAAGGCACTATAAAGAAAATAAAAAAGGTTAGCCAATGTATGAGAAAATATCTGCCACTAAATAAATTAGTATTTAGAATACATAAAGACCCCAAATGAATGAAAGATTCTTTTAAAAAGGCAAATAATCTAATAGAAAACTGAACAAAAGACATGAACAGATTTTTCACAAGAGAAGAAACACAGTTAATAAACTGCAGAAATACACTATCATTAACAATCAGGAAAATGAACAACATTAAAAATCAGTTAAAACCATTTATACTGACTAATTTGAAAAAAAAAAAAAAAAAAAAAATCTGATAATACCAATGTTGTCCGGTTAAACAATAAGGGGAAGTCTAAGAAGTCTAATATATTATGGGAGGTATGTAAACTGATATAATTTATTTGGAAAACAATTTGGCATCATCTTGAAAAGCTGAATGTACATACAACAGCAATCTACTGGTAGGTATATAATACTTTAGAAAAACTCTGGCACAAATACACCAAGAAACATATACAAGAATGGCAACATTGTTTGTAACAGCAAAAACTGGAAACAACTCAAATGTCCATCCACAGGAAAGCTACACA
This sequence comes from Rhinolophus sinicus, assembly GCF_057876585.1. Classification (NCBI taxonomy): domain Eukaryota; kingdom Metazoa; phylum Chordata; class Mammalia; order Chiroptera; family Rhinolophidae; genus Rhinolophus; species Rhinolophus sinicus. Next base: position 16,894,612 of record NC_142501.1, read on the forward strand.
GCAATGAAAATGAAGAACCTACAGCTATTCATCCCAACAGGGACAAGTTCAAATACAAAATTTTGAGTAAAAAACAGGCAAGTCAAAGAGTACAGGAAGCATTACTCCATCAATATAAACTTCAAAATCATATATAAGTAAACAATTGATGGTTTATAAATTCATCTTAATGAGGTAAAAAAGAAAAAAAAGGGTATGCTAAGCATAAAATTCAGGACAATGGTTCCTTCTCAGAAGGCAGGATAAGATGCAATCAGGAAGGGACAACACTGGGGGCTCTGAAAATACAGGTAACTTTCTATCTCTTAATTGAGATGGTGGGCTTTTAAGTGTTTATTGTTTTTTAATTATGCTGTTATATTAGATATATATGTATCTATACATGCAGATACATATATACACTTATTTATAGTTCATAAAAAAATAAATGTAACTGATAACATATCTTAAAGAAAAAAAGGCTAAAAATCCAAAGGTATAATCTACAAAAAAAAATCTCTATTCCCTAAGCAAATCTAATGGCTATTATTAGCACAAATTTACTAGCAGATCTTAATTTCAGTTTTTAAAAAAGGTTACGAGGGCTCTCCTGCCTGAAGGATTTTTTTTAATTTATATAGAGTATGCTAAAAAATATTTTACCATATTTCCAGAAGTATACTCCGGTTCTTAATTTGACCACTCATACAAGTAGCCTACTATTCAAATCACAAGATTACAGCACTTTCTCTAAATTACAAAATAAATAGCCTCATATTGACTGCCCTCCTAAGCATTATACACTATAAAATAATGAATAATGTGTCACGGGTCTTATTTTTTTAACTCATCCAACATGCTTAAACTTACATGAGTAAAACTTGACTAATATTTGGGCTAACTTTTTCATTTTCCTTCTTTTCTGTCTCACTGCATGTTAATTTTTAACATAGTTTAAAAGTATTGGCCATTTATAGACCATTACTCAGAAATTTCTTTCAATGGCCAGTTCCCTTATCCAACTGACAGTTAAGTACACTTCCCCCTATTTTTTTATTCTCATGTAATCAGAAAGTCAAATCTTACAAGATCATCCTAATTGAAATTATAATGGCAATGTAAAATAATCTAAAACCTACCTTGAGAAGTTCAACAAGCCTGCATAACGCCTTAACTGAAGTTTTGGTCATTGGCTTTTGCATGGACATGTAGAGATTCATCGTGGTTTTAATAATGGTACTAATACTATATGCATATAAGAAGCCCTATAAAAAATAAAATAGTGGTTATAATCACAAGAAAAGATCCCATTTCTTCATGATTTCAATCTCTATGTAATAACAATCATTCCTCAACTTGCCAATAACTACTGTTTCCAAAGTTCATTTTAAAGTCAGGTCTTAATGATTTTGAACTACTCTTCCTCATACAATATTATACATGGTGGTCAAGTTTCAAAGCAGCCCTTAAAAGTTTATTTAACCTATTACATACCACTTTAGTTCTGTTGAAATTTTAGTGTGTAATCACAGTTAAAGAATCCGTCCATAAAAAAAAAGCCTCCAGAGAAATTATTTGGATGTCAGAAAGACATCTATTCATCCTTATTTTACTTGCCCAAGAAGAAGATAGAGACTCCTATCTGCTGCAGCTTAAGACAAGAGCTGAGGACTCTTAAGAAACTTGGAATTGAAAAATGAGAAAGAGAGCTGCTCTCTGGCCAATACATATATCTAAAGGTATTTATCAGTTCCAAGCCAATCCCCTTTTTCTTTTCATCTAAGCCAATCTCCACTGTCCATCTGGCACCATATCCCTTGCCTTCGTGGGCACTAATCAGACTTTCTTTCCTTCAAACCCAGTAAGAACAGATTCTCTCCTACCCTTCTATTCATGAAGGGAGCACACAGTACTTGTGAGGGGTTAAAAAAAAAAAAAGTGCTAATAAACCCATGGAAACAATATAGAATAAAAAACCAGGACAAAGGGTAGTACCTCTCAAAATTTTTGCATTTAGACCCAAAAAAGACACAGAAACACAAAAATGATGGAGATGCTTTGAGTTCATATTGGACCGAAAAAAGATACACTTACAGTTTAGAAATGAGCCTACACTATACTCTTGTGGATATCCAAGGAGCTGGGGCGGAAGCTTCATGAGAGTGATTTTCAACCTTTGTCTCCTGCCCTACCACAGGTGAACGATGCAGTACTCTCCCATCAGTAACAGTGGCTCACTAAAGGAATGACACTCAATATGGGGTGCGAATTTGTCTGACCTAATAATAGCTCTATGGTAAAGAGATGTGCTAAATTAAGAGAATTAAAAAAAATGAGAGAGAGAGTAGCATGTTGAGAAAGGTGGCAATAAGACCAAATTGGGTATACATGCATGGGTATACATGCAGGGGAGAGCCACACTCTTACTTTGTCTATAATACCAGATTCTGCCCTAGTGCAGCCCTCGGAAAAGTTAAAAAGCAGAAACAAGGAACAGCGAAAGTATAATTCTAAGGCAGGCAGAAAAGGGTGGGGTTCCTTTGGGGGTAGAGGGGATTCAGAACTCATGGGATGATACCACACAATTCCCTGGTGGTCAATAATTTGTGAAGGATATACATGAAGGATGTACAGTGTTTTAAAAATCTTAATGAGGAGAGGGGCAGCCTGGGGCCTGTTTCTGTTAATGGCAGAATAAATAATTTGGACCAACCTTCCCTTTGGCAACAACCAGACAATCTGGGCAAAACATTTTTTGAATCTCTTGGAAGGCATGAAAGCTGCCAAGAAAATAAGGCCAAGATCTGGGAGAAGGCAGCAACTGGGAGAAGTGAGCCTGGCATTTGAGGCTGCTTTCCGTTAGAAGCATCTGCCCATTCCAAAAAAGGAAAATAAAAAGCCAAACATATCTTTCAAACATTTCACGGGAAAGGAAAGAGGATAAAAGTCAGAGTTCATGGCCCATCAAGGAGGGAAGGGGATCCTGGTAAACCATCTAGGCTCTGGGTTGGGATCCTGAAAAACTACCCCCTGAAAAGCAGGAGTGAACTAAGAAAAAAAACAGTCGTCATAGGACATATGTCCCACTTCAAATCATCTCAATCTATGACTGGTTTGAGATACCTTTGTTTTACTAGTTGTCCTAGACTAGATGTGTACCAAAGCAAAGACAAAGCCTCTTGGGAGGAATAAAAACAATATCCAGATCCCCCAAAATCATCTACAGTTTTTCATATATAGTATGTAGCACTATATAAAAAAATAACCAGGCATACAAAGAGATGACATATCAAAAAACAAGAGAAACAACAGAAAACAGAAATATACATATAATGAAATTAGACATGGGCTTCAAAATAATTATGCTGAATATTTTGAAGAAAGTAAAACAAAATTACTTCAGAAGAGAACTTGAAACTGTAAAAAAAGAAACTAAAAAATAAAATAATTAAGAACTAGGTACATGGGTTTAACAGCAAATTAGACATAGCTGAAAAAAAGAATTAGAACAGAGAGAGAACAGAAACAGTACTTGAAGTAAATGGCTGAGAATTTTCCACAAATTCCAGAAGCTCTACAAATCCTAAGCAGCACAAGCACAAAGAACACCACACCTAGGTCATCAAAGTAATATTGGTAAAAACCAAAAAGTAAATCTTATAAGCAATTAAAGAAAGACACATATTGAAAAAGCAACAAAACTGATGGCTGACTTCGCAACAAAAACAAAGGAAGCCAGAAGACAATAATATGGTATTTTTAAAAGCTAGGGGGGAAATCCTGCCAACCCAGAATTCTATATGTAGCAAGAGTACCTTCAAAAATGAAGACAAAATGAAGACATATTCAGACAAAAATTGTGATAATTCATCAACATGAAATACTAACAGGTGTTCCACAAATAGAAGGATGAAGAGATACAGGAAGAAAAGCAAAACAGAATGCATAAAAACGTGGGTAAATCTAAATGAACACTGACTATAAAAATGACAAAAGTAGCAATAATAATATCTAGTGAGGTTTAAAATATAAAGAAACAAAATATATAACAGCAGCACAGTGAGAGGAGGATAAACAGAATCAAAGTGGTTTAAGAACCTTGCACTGTTTGGAAAATGGTAAAACTACTAATTTGTGTTGGAGTTGAATAAGTAAATCAAGCATCTTAAAGTCTCTAATCACTAAAAAAAAAAAAAAAAAAAAAAAAGCACCAGTAAATTCAAAAGACAGCAAAAAAAGAAAACAGACCTAGAACAAGTGATACATAGAAAGCAACTAGTCAGGTGATGGTTTTAAATCCAAATACATCAGTAATGACATATACAAAAAGCAGTTGAATGGGAAAAAAACAAAGATTATCAGATTGGGGGAAAATGTATGCTGCTTAAAGAAAACACACATTAAACATAAGGAGCCAAACAGGTTGCAAGTAAATGGATCAAAACAGACATACTGTGTAGACCTTAACTAAATGAAAACTGGTATAGCTATGTTACTATCACACAAAAGAGACCTAAGACAAAAAGCACTACTAGAGATAAAAAGGGACATTTCGCAATTCAATATATCAGAAAAATAAAACAATGCTAAATATTATGTGCTTATTGAGTCTCAAAATATAAAGAACAAAAACTGACAGAGCTATAAGGACAGACAAATCCACAATAACAGTGGGAGATTCTAACCCAATTCTCTTGGTAACTGACAGACTACGCAGACAAAATCATTAACAAGCATGACCTAATCGACATAGAACACTACAACAATACAAATTACATTATTTTCAAGTGTGCATGAAGTATTTACCAAAGTTCATCACCGGCTGGGCCATAATGCAACTCTCAACAAATTTCAAACTACTGAAATTATTTTCGTATTGCCAGAAATCAATAATAAAAAGATAACTTGGAAATACTCATATATTTAGAAATTAAGAAATCTCTTTCAAAATAACCCACAAATCAAAGAAGAAATCACAATACAAATTTTAAAATATTTTGAACTAAAGGATAATGGAAATACCCCCATCAAAATTCATGAGATACAGCCAAGAAGTCATTCTTTAAAACAGAATTTAGATTATTAGAAAATCTAAATTAATAAGTCACACAGATCCAAACATAACCTAATCAATTTCAATTTTTAAAAACAAAAACATTGACTATCCTTTCCAGTTCTTTTTGAAGTGTAACCTCCTTTGTACATTAAATTAACAAAGAAATTACCCCCATAGTAGTCTAAGTAAGAGGATGCAACTACCTGTATAAAAATATTACATCTATTGGTGAGGTCTTCAGCAAATTTATCCATTCTCTGCTCTTTAGATAAAATAGATTCCATTTTCATCATCCATGAGCTCACAAAGACGTAGTAAGACTGTACATCTCTAACAAAGGAAAATATTGGGGTTACTCAGCACAGGAGAGAAAATTTAATTCCATTTCTTCATATTGGTTGGGATAACATATTTCCTTGCAGCAGCCATTTCATCTTTCTGGGTTTCAAAATCCATATATACATATGCAATTTATTCATTCAACAAATAAGTGCTGAATGACTATACATGCCAGGCACTGTTTCTCAGTACTGAAAACAAAAATCAGCAGTAAAGAAAATAGACAAAAATCCCCGCCCCCATTAAGCTTACATTCTACAAAGGTGAGCTGTATATTAAAGAAATCAGTAAAACCTCTAAGATGTCAAATGATATTTACTATGGAAAAAATTCAGCAGGGACAAGGGACAGGGACTAGGGCGGTGAGTACAACTGTAAATAGTGATCGAAGCAGGCTCACAGAAATATTTGACGACGAATGAGTAATCCATGCAAATATAAAAGAGAAGAAAACTCTAGGAAAATAAATAACAAATGCAAAACGTTTTAAAACAGGAAGTGTGTCTGGCATGTTCAAGTATTATAATAACAAATAAGTCAGTATGATTGGAGAGAGCAGGGATGAAAAAAGATCACAGAGGTATGGGGTGGGGGGTTGGGGGGGCAGGAAAAGTGAAGTGTGGGGAGGGAATTTACACAAGGCCTTGTAGGCAGTAAAGACTTCAATGGAAACCCACTAGAGGATCTGAGCTGAGTGCTCTGATCTAACTTTGAAGAGTATCAGTATCACTTTGGCAGGTATGCTGAAAGTAAACTATAAAGGGAACAATGGTAAAAGCAGGAAAACCAGTTAGGATACTGTCATAATGCAGAAAAAAGGGGATGACAGCTTGAACCAGAATGGGAGAATGGAAATGGTCAGAATCTGAATATAAAAGCTAGTATTTATTGAATGCTTACTATATGCCAGCCACTGTTCTAAGCACTTTACACAAATAAACTCGTTCAATCCTCACATTAACCTTATGAGGTAGGCATTACGATCTCCATTTTACAGTAGAGAAAACTGACACCAGAAGTTAAATAATGTGCCCAAGATCATACAACTAGTACATGAGTCAAGATTCAAGCCCAAATCGAGGAAGCTTTCCCATGCTGAAAAGACTAAATCAGTAATATAATTCTACTATGCAGGCTGGTAACACTAAATCACTCTACAAGTGCATCTCAAATCAGTTAAGACAGGAACTTTTAGCCCACATGCTGTTTAAACTATATTTTAAAAACTTAGTGTGGATAAAATAGACAATTCTCTTTGCAAGATCTGACATTACCAACTCTTTAAAAACCATCTTCAGTTAGATAGGGCAGAGAAACGTCCCATCATTGCCGGTCAGAATCCACTAAATGATAGCTCTTCAGGGCAAAGGACTAGAGAACCACTTAAGACTAGAATTCCATACTGAGGCTATTGGCTAGTCATACTGCCAAGCAATCTGACAATCAAGAATTCAGTCTGAGGAGGGATTATGCCACAGTCTTTAATAAATGTGTTTTAAGGAAGTAAAACCCTACCATCCAATCTGAGAAAAATGATTCCTGCAGAGCCAGGAAACTAGACAAGACACCAATAGTTGTACTTTTTGCTTCACCTTGAATGGTGCAAAGATGTATTATTTGACTTGTGGATGATTCCATTTAAAAGTCTGGAACACAGAGAAAAAGCAGGGTCCTTGGGCAATGCGTCCTCTGCTGAGGAGGCGGCTATGATCAGGTCTCAGCAGGGATACAATGTACCAGAGGGGACAGAAAAGTCATGAGCAAGGACAGAAGGAAGGGTCCTAGACCATGGAGCCGTCTCTGACAGCAATCATGTCAGTAACATTATGACTCAGTCAAGAGCATTGGCTCAGCTTTAGATCAGAGTATGCAGGATAAAGCAGAGGTTTGTCTGTCACTCCGCCCATCACTCCTACCTCCAGACTCCATATCTTTGTCTCTTGTAAATGTATACATATGAAAATGCTTTAAGTTTTAAAAAGCAAGTTAACTGACAAAGGGAGTCCGAAAATGACAAAGGATCCCATCAAGATAGTCAGTTTGTGTTTCATTTCAAAGCACAAACAGGAGGGAAGGAAAAAAAAACAAATCTCCTGCCCCAATATAAAGCACTAAACATTGTCAACACTTGTAAATCAACCGGAGGTTTGAAATGAAGGTTCATACCCCTAACCTCTGAAGTCAGTAATCCCAGTGTCAAAGTGGTTGTGAATGAAAAACAAAATGCAGCAACCTACAAACCGTGGAAACCGTCGAAGAGGTGGCTGGGGCACATGTGCAGTTGGGGTGCAGTGTAGTGTGGGGCAGGGAAACTGTGCCCCACTGCTTCCTCCTGGCTTACATAATGAACTCATAGAGCCTGACTGGGACAGCATTCAGTCACCCCTTCAACTTTTTCTAAAATGTTAGAGCTCATGCTGATCACACCATCTCCCCTTTTCTGGGTTTCATTTTAGTGCAGTGAATTTCAGTTTTTTTTATGGCAGAATTGCAAGAATGAGAAAGACATTGCCCCCTTCAGCTCCACAGAGCTCTACAGTGCCTGTGTATCTTCGGAATCAAAGAATTTGGAAACAAAATTTTAACATGTGGGGGTATTTGAAAGTCAACGTATTCAACCTTCCACCTAGTAAGCCTTCCCACACCTTGGACTGATGACCATCTATATTCTGCCACATAGGTCTAGTGAAAGCGCACATTACCTCAGAGCAGCCTACCCAACGCTACCTGGCACAGAGGCTGCAGAGGAGACTGGCATGGGTCTGCATGCCCGGACACAGACTTAGCTGTATGACCTGGCAAAGTTCATTTCTCTAAGCCTCATTTTCCTTATCTAAAAATGGGAAAAAAGGTAATACTTTAGAGTAGTAGCTAACAGTTTGTCCTCTAGCACTGGACTGCCAAGCTCTGCCACCTACCAGCTATTTAAATTTGGGCAAGTTTAATCTCTCTGTACTTCAGTTTTCTCATCTATAAAATGGCAGTAACAACAGTATATACCTCATATCATTTTCTGATGATTCAAGACAAAAAATGTGACATTCCTGGAATAGTTGCTGGCTTATAGAAAGCACTGGATATATTAGTTATCACCTTTATTATTTCCCATGTGAAAAGACTGTTAACAGGGTTTACATACAACTATGTGTTTAAACCCTTTGGCACAATGCCTGCTAAATTGTTGAGCCTGATAATGTTGGCAATTATTATTATTACTATCTTTCACTTTCATCTTTTGGCTCTAGTTCAACCTTCTGGAGCCACAGAGATCAAATCAGTTCCCTCTTCAACCGGAATGCCCCTCATATACTTAAAGAAACCCACTATATCAATCCTCTGGTTTCTCTTTTAAAGGCCCAACTATGCAGACTCCTCAACAACTCTTCAAACGGAATGGTTCTCAGATCTTCTGACATCCTATTCAGCTTCATCTAGGGATGAAGTTTGTGGTCCCTTAAAATGTGGCACTACCAAACACCCACCATGATCTGACCAATAAGAATTCAATGGAACTACCAATTCCCAGGGCTAGATATTGTAATGACCAGTCTCCATAACTTGGGTATACTTATTAATGTAATCTAAGTATGTACTGGCATTTTTAGCAACTGCATCACACTGTTAAAGAATATTAAGCCTCTGATAACCAAAATGTATCTTTTTAATTACTGCTACTAACCTGATCCCTGTCTCTCCATCTTACTGAATTGATCTCTTTAAATCCAAACTTACCTCTTTATCCCTTCTCAATTCTGTTTTAGAATGTATTAGAGACTCTTGAAATCTCTGCCATGGGTAGTCCTGCTTGAGGAGTTGTCATTTTCTGCTGACTTTAATCACAGGACACGGGACTACTGAGAGATTCTACAGAAAATCTCCTGTACTCAACGTATTCCTCCTTCCCCCATTGGGTAGCAGTGACCCAATGTCCCCTCAGTAGTCAAGATCAGCGTAAAGTTGGTAAGTATCCCAATTATCCTTTAACCACGTCACAGACAGAAACTGTGTCCAGCACAGGGCTAGTGGCAGAGTCCTGTGTCACTTCACTTAAAATCTTCATCCAGGTCAACATGTGATTTATAACTATACTCAAGGAAGAATGTGCAGTAAATTTAATTGTTCATGCTAGCAGATGGGAACATTGTGGCTCTTTATAATATTTTTCTATTTTGCGTATATTTGAAAATTTATAAAATAAAGAGTTAAACAAAAAAATAAGATGTAAATATCAGAAGAACCTAAAAGTTAAAAGCATTCTTTTTGGAAAGACTAAGGTATAGAGAATAATTATTTTCCCCTTTAAACTTAAAGTACTTTTTGACTTATTAAATATGTGCATACGTTACTTACATAAAAATAAAAATAAAGAAAGGGGGTGCATCAGATTAAAGTCAACTCCTCCAAAAAATCGTCACTGAATCACGGACATACAATGTTTTCAATGTCATCAAATGACATCTACTGTACAGACTTCACTTCAAAAAATATTTAATGCATCTGATAAAAAGTATATGTATGTGTGCATGTTATGTAGGTGTATATACATGTGTATACATGTGTATATATACACATACACACATATACACATACATGTATATTGCCAAAAAGTATACCTTGTCTAAACCTTAAATTCTACGCATAAAATATTTAAAACAAAACAAAAAGAAACTCCTAGGAAATAAATCTGCTAGAGATTGCCCAACCTTTTTTCTTTAGTAATGAGTAAGTATGTTTGGTTTTGTAACTCAAATGCTTTACATATATTTAGAATCAGTAAGATTTGAAAATATAAAATATCTAAATATTTTTATTACGTAAAAGTATATTTTACCAAGTATAAAACCTACTTGGTAAGTGATTGAGCTTTCTGCTGTAGGAAAGTATCTCTGTGTATTTTAATGGCTTGAAGACTTTTTCTGTCTAGAAGTTTGGCAGCTGCTGGTATTTTCTGGATCAAAAAATTATCAGGAAACCAAATAATGTTAGCCGTTAGAGTGATGGCTGGTGCCTGAAATAGTAAACGTATGGGGGGACAAGTCATTAAATGCAGGCTAAACAATAAACTATTTAATAGTTCTACAATACACAATGGAAGACAATTTATTTCAAGAGAAATTAAACAAAAAATACTCATTATGAGACAAATTATCATACTATGGCACAGAGTTAAGGCATTCCTATCTCTGGTGTGATGCATAACAGTAATTTTATTCTGCCTAAATATTAAACAACACACACACACGTGCACTTACACACTTTCATGGATTTTAAGATGAGTGAAAATATGCAAAAAATCAAATAGATATCCTCATGACCTTTACTTTCACTCTGTATTAGTGAAAAAAATAAAAAATAAATACCAAGATGGCTGGGATCTCATGGTCACATATCACTTAATATTCATACAAACTAAAGTTTCAACTTTGAAATCAGGTGTCACATTATGGAAATAGCAAAGATGTAGAAAAAAATTAAAACTTTTTTTTCTACTTCGAGAATGAGAATGAGCAGCAAGAAGAGGAGAAAGAAGAGAAAAATGTAGTAACAGTAATAGAAAGTTAATGTACAGGAAAAAAATCTGGAAATACCACCACTTATATGCATTTATATTACGCTGAATTACAAGGTATTTTAATTTAATATGCTACTTATTTCTGGAATGCTTGGGTTTTTTAATGACTATTACATTTTTGTAATTATTATTACAAAAAGTATTTTTGTAAACAGGAATAAAATACATTTTAAAATATCCAGTTTCATTCAAAACCTTTTTCACCTACTCAAATTAAAAAAATAAAGTCCAATTTCTTACCTTCTTACAAATATCCAATAAAGACTTATAAAATTTTTTATCAACAGTTCGAAAAATTTGAAAGTGCAATACAAAGAGTCCACAAATTCCAACGTACTTGTCTCTCTGGTCAATTTCAGAAGGCTCTCCTTATGCAATGATAACATGAGAGAAAAATAGAACATATGTAAAATTCTGCTTTCAAGGAAACACAAACTTTATAAACAAAAACCAAAAAATGCACTTCATATTACCAAGTCTGGCTTCCACATTTGCAAAAATTGAGCGAATACTATGTGCAAATTCTTCAGCAAAAGTGCTATTTTTTGACACAGATACTCCCCCATTGAGAGAATCAAACTGCTGCTCTATACAGGCCTAGAGAGGAAACATTTAAAGAGAAATTTAGACTCTCAATAATAAGCTATTAAGTAGATTTAAACATAGTATGTGTGATAAACATCAACATTCATCATTTCAATTTTACAAACTCTGAAGTTCACGTTTTCACCTTTATCTAATCAAATTATCTAAATCCTTCTGAACGGAAAATTTGTATGTACTTATATATTTGAGTATCAGTTATGTGCAAGTAATAGAACTGAACCAAAAATCGATTAACCCAACATGAAGAGACACACAGTGATGCACAGAAGATATATCTGATGAAGCAGTGGAAAACATGTTTTATTCTTTACTTTCCACTTTTAAGAGTAGAGTTTATTTTTCCTGTTTACAATTACTTTCCTAACACTTTATTACAGTATATGTAGAAATGTCTCCTGGAAAAAGAATCAATGACCAAAAAAAAAAAAATTACCTTTTGAATCTAATGGATTAAAAGTAAAATTGATATAAAAAAAGAGTTGGAATCAACCTGTTAAAATTGTGGTCATGTAAAATATAAATTAAAGGTAACCTTGAAGCAGACTTTACATGGAATATAATGCAATTTCTGGTGAATACTACGCAAAGCACTGCTGTTCAATAGAACTTTCAGTGATGATGGAAATGTTCTACATCTCTGGTGTCTGATATGATCGCTGGCCACAAACATGTGGCTATTTCTTTCCCCCAGCTTTATTGAGATATTACTGACACATAATATTTGTAAGTTTAAGGTGTACAGTGTGATGATTAGATTACATGCGGCTATTAAGTACTTGAAATGTTGCCAGTGTGGCGGAGGCAATGAATTTTTTATTTTAATTTATTCATTTAAATTTAAATAATCACATGTGGTTAGACGCCACCTGGACTGTGCAGACCCAAATTATATTCTCTGAGCCTGGGAAGAATTAAACACTTTTAAAAGGTAGTCTTACAAATCTAAATCTAGAGGTTAACAACACAATACTTAACATAACCACTTAGATCTTAATCCTTGAGTAGCTTTATCCTTCTACATAATTAAAGAAACAACCCTATTGTTTCTTAGTAGTACACTATTGATTTTGCTTGCTAGTATATACTGAAATGATATTTTAGTACACTAACAATGTTTTAAGACAAAGCACTTTTAAAGAAAAACACATTCAACAGTATGCTATTGAGTCAACTAATATAAGTCCATTTACTATACCCCAATACAGCTCTCATACCTGAAATATCATTCCATCAAGTAACTGCCCTTCCAGCTTCAGCAAGAACTTTTCAAATGGCTTTAGTTTTTCTTCCTGAATTCCAAATTTTGAAGGATTGTGATGGACAGATTTCAGTAACCTTGTGGAAGATCAGGAGAAAGACCATAAATTTGCCTAATACTTAAAATTTCCCCTAGAAATCAAAACTTTCTATCTGTGTTTCTTGTTTGGTTCTACATATCTGAAAATTTGAACAAAAAAATCCTAATATATTTAATTTCCTAATCATGCCTTTTTATATCATCTTAAATTCAGATATCTGGTGCTCTCTAGATACCAGGCACTTATTACTTATAGATTGAATAAAATAAAATGCCTTGGAGTATACAATGGGGAAAAAAAACTCAAGAAAAACAACTGTCCGTTGAATAAAAACCAAGGCAAAAATAACTCTGAGTCCTAAGGCAGTCAAGAATTAGGATGCTTTATACAAGTATTCATACTCTCAAACAAACCCATTTGAAATTAAAAAATGGTTAGTGTCTTCATAAAAACATCTGATATGAGGTCCTTCTAAATATAAACCTCCAAGTCTTTTAAAGGATCTGCACTATTTATATTTTTTTGCTTTTTACTAAAACATTAACTATACAAATAATATTTTAAATATTTTAACTGGCTCACCTTTTATACATAGTCCAGTGGTCTTTTAACGTGATATGATTATCAATAATTTCATCCAGGGTAAGCAAAACTGTTAGCAGCTCTCCCAAGTGCTCATACATAGTCTGTTAAAAAACCTTTAATGATTACCATTTAATCACTAGTTAGAAGTTAAACTTTATGAGGATTTTTAAAGTTAAACACATTCGAGCTAATCACTGAATTAGTTAAAGCAGTGAATAAACCAGTTAGATAAAACTACTGATCCTCAGATAAAATAATTAGCTTTGAACTAAGAAACATTTTGCCCAGTATTTCATCCTAATTGTGATAGCCCAGATTTGTTTCACTCTCCAAAAAGACCACTTGGAGAATCTGCATTCGGCCACTATTGAGAAAAACAAAGAGTTACACTGATAGTGGTCAGTAATGCCCCATCAACTTCACAAACGAAAAAGAACAAATTGAGAAAAAAAAGAAATCCTTTAAGAGTCTTGCTATAATTGTACAAACTCCCCAATCACACAAACTCCGAAATAAAATATAGTAAAAATTAGTTTTACAGGTCAAGTTAAATTACTTTTACCTGAAAATGAACTCCAGTTGTCTCTATAATTTTGGGTGCAACCCTGTAATAAAATAACACCCATGTTAAAAAAAAAAACACAAAAACCTTTTTTGGTTACAATTCATGTTTACTTTAAGGAAAACACATAGCATCAAGAACTCTTGGGATTTTAATGTGTATTTATCTTTATTTAGGCTTTAGTCCCCCAAATTTAAGGGATCCATGCAATTACTACCACATCCCACTTTCCCAAGAAGGGAACTAACTTGTACATACATAGTCCTTGCCTATACCCAACTCAATGGGTAGGGATGCGACAATACGTGCTCCATGGATAACCTCAGCCATTTAAACCTAAGGGATCTAGCTTGGGAGGGAGGTGGAGAAATAACAAAACTAATACTCATTTCTTTCTAAATATTAGAATTTCCCAGTTCCCAACCAGGATCTTTGTTATCCAACCCCAACTGGCATTTGGGTACTAGTCCTCTCTTTAGTCAGGTTTATTTCTGAGTTGTCATTCCTACTGAAAAACAACGCATACAACTAAGATTATACTAAAGTCAAAAGGCCCGGGATAATTCAATTTTACTTCCTAGAGATGCAATTTATTCAACAGTAAATAATTTAAGATAGTATTTAAATATCAAAGCACACATATTCCACAAGATAGAATATTTTTAAAACACAAAATTCAAATAAATTGTATCTTTCTTGGGCAGGGGATTCCCCTTGAATTACACACTAGGTACTGCAGGGATTGGAGGTTATACTCTCATTCCCTTCGGGCAGGAGGAGAGTTTCAGTGAAAGGACAGAACATAAAATAAATACCTGAGGGGAACAAATGAGAATGGGAAACATTTAACACTTTCTTCCTGTTTATAAAAAAGTTAAGATGCAGCATGCTATCGTAATAATAATGAACAAGACTGGTGAACAAAACAATATCCAAATTGCTATGGAATCTTGGCAAATAATTCCTCAGGGCCTCAGTTATCTCTTCTCATAATTGAGAATTCCCTAGTCATATATCTAAACAAAGTTATTGTAAGGTTATAATTACAGTCATGTTCTGCTTATCAACAGGGATATGTTCTGAGAAATGTGTTGTTAGGTGATTTTGTCATTATGCAAGCATCATAGAGAGCACTTACACAAACCAAAGTGGTATAGCCTATTGCACACCTAGACTATATGGTATATAACTTATTTCTCTGTAGAAGAAAAATTATTTTCCCTCTACTCTCTTGGTTCTTGGCTAAGATATTTTAGTACTGGGAGGGAGACATCCTTACAAATGAAGATTTCCCTTACAAATGTAAATGTGTTTCACAGAGTAACTTCTACCTGGTTTTCAGAGCTTCTCCCATGTCTGCTGTTTCTCAAAATTAACCAGCCCAAAATAAACCTTAGGCCAAATGGACATATTTTGGGGTGACAAATTCTGTTCCCCTACAGCTCCCAGGCTACAAAGCTAGGATGTTACTGAACTCAATACTGGAGGCAACTGTAACTCAATGGTATCTGTGGAATGGGTTGTGCTACAGCACCACCACGACTGCGGTGTCACTAGGCGACAGGCATTTTTCAGCCCCATAATCTATGGAACCACTGTCACATGTGTGGTCCATTCTTGACCAAAACATCGTTATGTGGCACGTGACCGTAGTAAGTGGGGAAAATTTTAAGTATAAATTATTAATCATGTGAGATATTATTTTGCGGTAGTAAGAATGGTAAAGACTGAAAATGTGATCATTTTTCTTGATTTAGGGCAGTGGTCCCCAAACTTGTTAGGTCATTATAATTATAGAATTTTTTCTACACAAGATCCCTAACCCCACTCCCGAAGATTCTGTAGTTTAAGAAAGGTCTCATGTGATTCTATTGAGTCAGGGAACCTTCAATGTAAAGGAGAGAGGAAAGGAATAAGGAGAGAACATGGTATGTTAGCCTTGTTTTATATAATCAAATTTCTTTAAGGTTATTCAGTCAACATTCTCATTCAGACAGATACTGGGTTCATTCACCATGGCAGAAACTGTCTTATTAACCTATCATTTTTTTATTAAACACATCAAGTAGTGTTTGAAAGAGCATAAGTGTTCAAAAAATGCTGAATAAGTGAATGAAGGAATGAGTGAGTAAGTAATAAACAAAAAGCTATTTCAGGTAACTAATTTTAGAAAAACATTTCCTGCATCTCTATTATAAATGCAAAAATATTTCTAAAATCCATTACTTGTTATTGATATAGAGGGCAGCCAACTGGTGGACTACATTCATCACCACTTCATAGCACCTGGTAACAAAACAAGACAGTTCCTGAAATGACAAGTGAGGTATATGTTACAAAGTTGCTTTTTAAATGTCTCCATTTCTGACTGAATTTTATGGTAAAAACGCTAAACAAAAACAAAACAGTTTTCCAGTAAAAACTGGAGTTAACCTGCAGCCAGACTTCAAGCATTCCTCAAGCAAACAATTCTTAACTCACCTCCTGCATCCCAAAGTCATTTTTATTTCTCTGCCTTCATAGCATTTCATTCATACTACTATTTGAACTCATGTTTTAATTACACGTATAATTCCTAAATGACAGAGGACAGTCTCATTTCTTTTTTGAAGAAATGAGACTGCCTAGCATAGTGGCTAACTCTCAACTGCTTCTCAATAAAAATCTCTGTTCTATCAAATGAATGAAAATTTGAATGAACGAAGCTCAAAAGCAGCCAGTTTAGAAAATATGACAATGATGGAAAGGGGTCTCCAGAAATCACTGAAATAACTTCATATGTTCATCATTAAAAGACCTGGCATCTACCATATCCCACACCTCCTCAAAATTTCTTTTCAGAAGCTTGCAACTTTTAAACCTATAGTTTGTATCCCAAAGTATTTAAAACCAGATTAAATTTATGGTTGTTTGAAAATTTTAAGCTCTACGAGGGCAGGAATTTCTATTGGCTTTGTACACTTGTTGTATCCCCAGCATTAAGAATGGCTTGTAACATATATGCCAGGCTTAAAAATGGAATTTTATGCAGCTGTCAGTGAGACCCAAAAAACAATTTAGTGTTTATGCAAATGAAAACAAGGGACATACAAATGGCAAACAGACATATGAAAAAATGCTCAACATCACTAATCATCAGAGAAATGCAAATAAAAACCACAATGAGATATCACCTCACCCCAGTTAGAATGGTTATCATCAACAAGACAAATAGTAACAAGTGTTAGAGAGGCTGTGGAGAAAAAGGAACCCTCATACACTGTTGGTGCGAATGCAGACTGGTGTAGCCGCTATGGAAGGCAGTGTGGAGGTTCCTCAAAAAATTATGAATAGAATTACCACATGGCCCAGCAATCCCCTTCCTGGGTATCTACCCAAAAAATCTGAAAACATTTATCCATAAAGACAAGTGTGCTCCAATGTTCATTGCAGCTTTATTTACAGAGGCCAAGATACGGAAACAACCAAAATGGCCTTCAATAGATGAATGGATAAAGAAGTTGTGGTATATGGAATACTATTCGGCGGTAAGAAAAGATGAAATAGGACCATTTGTGACAACATGGATGGATCTTGAGATTATAATGCTAAGCGAAATAAGTCAGACAGAAAAAGCAGAGAACCATGTGATCTCACTGATATGTGGTATATAAACCAAAAACAAAAGAACAAGACAAACAAATGAGAAACAAAAACTTATAGACACAGACAATAGTTTAGTGGTTACCAGAGGGTAAGGCGGGTGGGGGGTGGTAGATGAGGGTAAAGGGGATCAAATATATGGTGATGGAAGGAGAACTGACTCTGGGTGGTGAACACACAATGGGATTTATAGATGATGTAATACAGAATTGTTCACCTGAAATCTATGTAACTTTACTAACAATTGTCACCCCAATAAACTATAAATAAAAAAAGAAAGAAAACGAAAACAAGGCATTTCAATTTTATTTAAACAGCTCTAGCTTTACATTTCTTATTAAATTTCTAAAAGTTTAATAAAAGCAGAGAAAAGAACAGAAAATGCAGAACAGCACAAAATAAAAAGGCAGAAACAAGTCCAGATACATAACAGACTATTTATATAAACTAGAAATAGAATTAACAAATTAAAAGACAAATATTTTCAGATTGTACCAAAAAAATCAAAATCCAGATATATGCAGTTTTAAAGAAACACAACTAAAACACTATGACAACGAAAGCTTGCAAGAATGCAGGAAGATAAATCAAGAAAATGTTAACTCAAACAGAGCTGGGGTAGTGACATTAATATAAGACAAAAATAGACTTTTAGCATTACTATAGCTAATTACTATATCATTTATATATTAACCACATAATTATCACAGCTTAAGAGGGTCACCACATAACATTAAAAGATTCAATTTATCAGGAATGATAAACTTGTATGTACCAAATATCCTCAAAGTAAACGCAAAATTTGATAAAACTAGGGGAAGAAATTGACACATTTCTTAGACTCCTGCCCAGCAGGATTCCCGTCAGGGTCTAACGACAGGTGGCACTAAAAGGAGACTAGAAGGCAGGAAAAGGACATCTTTCTAATTCTTCCTGCTTTTATCAACACAATCCAAGCAGGAGTGGCTGACCCCAGCAATGGCCAATTGCTCCAGCCTCCAGCTTCTTCCACCACTACAGAACCAACTTCATATCGCCCGCACAAAGGTAGCAGCAGCCAGGCAGCACTGCTTCCTCAGCAGTACAAGTACTAATTCCAGGGGGCTCCTCCTCCAAGCTCTCAGGTTCTGGCAACCCCATCTTTTCCCGTTTTCCCTCTAGATGTAAGAGTTGGTATCTGCTTCCTCTGGATTACTTCACTGTTCTTTTTCTTTCAGTCCTCCAAGTCTTGTGTAACCAACTCTCTTATTTTGAAATACCTTGTGTGAACTGTTTTCTGGACTGGACCCTGACTGGCACATACCATAAGAGAGGATAATTTCAACGAAATACTCTCAGTTAAGTCAAATAGACCCAAAAAAGTAGTAGAGATATAAAAGATCTGAACAATATATTAATATGCTTGATTCAATGAAATAATCAAATCTTGTACCCAACAATCAGAAAGTAGGTGGGATTATGGGTATTTTTCCTTTATCTCCAATTTCTGCTTTTGTCATATTGTATAAGCAATGCTTTTATAATGGAGAGGGGTTATTTCATTCTTTTGATAAAATTAAACCAAAAGAACTAGAATAACTAAAACTTTGCAGTGATGAAAAGCAAATCTAAATTGAAACACTTGATTAGAAGCACCAAGTGCAGTTACCTTTAACAACCTCATTACTGCTCATGTAACAACTGAACCATCTCCATTAACAACTTTTTCCTGATACAAATTATCTTTTCCTACCTGATACAAAGTTTAAATTATTTTAAAGGCACAGTAACAGATTGCCTGTAAATGAAATTATACAAAGAAACTTTATTTTGATCCTTATTTTCCTAAAATTATGAAAATCTCTCAGGAATTACCATCTCAATTATCATCTGATGACAACTAAGTGTCTTACCTCCACAGTACACATTCTAAGCATTTGTAGGTTTCATAAATCTTTTTTAATTATGTGTAACTTATTCAAACTTTTCAAAAAAACAACAACACCTCAATACAAAGTAAAAATCAGTTACCTGTAAGAACGAAATAAACCTGCCCATTTGAATTTGGCAATCACCTTCCACCATGCTGGAATCTGTGGCTTTAAAAGGCAACATGAAGAATTGTATTTCAATTGTTTTATATACTCAATCAACACCAAAAAAATAAAATATGATTTTTATACATCAGTACATCTTCTAATCTGCACAGCATTGAAAACAATTTTTACACTGAAGAGAAAAATAAGACAATCATTAATCACACATTGAAAAGTAACCATCTGTTTCACTATTTAATGAATTCAAGGAAAATTCTCATCTAGTTGCAGTGCTTTATAATTAATAAAAATATCACAAATAGACTTTAGAGAATCTGCTGCTGCTTCATCACTCAGGTTTTTTTTTAACTGTTTACCAAACAAATAAACCAACAAAAAATCTGAATGCTTATTTTCTCACATTAATACATTATGATAGTCCTAGAATTGTGTTAATTTTTTAAAGCTCATTTGAATCTCAAGAAAGGCATCACAACATTACAGTGTGAAATTTTAAAACTCACCTCCTTCTCCATAAAACAAGAGACCATTATAAAATTTAGTTTCAGCCTGTTTTAAAAAAAAAAATTAATTGTAAAAGTTACTATTTTGTTTTTAAATTCCAAGGCTCTCTTAGCTGTCCATATTTCAAAATAAGCAGAGGATTACATCACTTATTCACAACAAATTCATTTAAAATTCAAAAACTGCTTACAATACAGGTAAATTCAATTTATCTTTAGAGTACCAAAAATATTACTGATAGACAAAGTCATTTCTTGATTTCTTAGCCTTTACTTGGTCTTATCCGATCACTCTAATTGTCCCACGTCCTCCCATTTGTCCATGGGAGATAGAAAGCAAACACATAGTATCAAAAAGGCAGAGAAAAAAAGTTTACCAACTTCTCCCAGAGTTTTAATTGCTCATGGGCAAGGAAACACAAAACATATGAAAAATTCAAAGCTTTCTTAAAAAATCAGTTACATCTAGAAAGCCACTAGTATATAGGGCAGGTAACACAGACTTTGAAAGTATGCAGACCCAGACTCAAACAATTACTACCAGTAAAATGTTAGACAAGTGACACCCTCTTTAAGCCTGTTTCCTCATCTATTCCTCACATACCGTCCTGCATTGTTGTATTAACAGAGTTAGCATGGTGCTTGGTACATAGTAAGTACTCTGTCATTATTATTACTATTTCTTCTTTAAATAAATATTCATGCATACTGTATACATGTAAGCACATATTTGCTTTTAAATGTTTTTAACATCTTAAGAATACAAATAATTACCTCATATTTTAATTTCTTGATTTCACAACAAAGTGCAGCATAAACCGTGATGACTTTGTTTAAGACCTAGTTTCATGAGTAAAAAGATAAAAAAGAAAATTATAGCAGATAACCAAAGCATTTTAGACATAGATTTTTAGGTTTAGGAATCCGTACCTTATTTTCAGTCTTTATGAGTTCCAAAAGGGAAGACTGCTCATAAGGCAAAAGCTATAGAAACAAGGAAAAGAACATCTTTTTAATTTGAAAAGAATCACTGAAATCTTAAATGCACAAATTGAGACTAGCTCTATTCTATTTAACTTGTATTAGACCCTATATTCAACACTAGCACCATACCAGATGGGGAGTGACTACTAATGGGTACAGGAAGTCTATTTGGGGTGGTAAAAATGTTCTAAAATGGCTCTAAGGATGGTTGCACAATTCTGTGAATACATTAAAAAGCAAAGAATTGAATGATATGTGAATTATATCTCAAGAAAGCTGTTATTTAAAAAGTCAATATGTGATTTAGGACTAGTACATAATAAATGCTCAATAAATGTTATTTAAGTGGTAACAGGCTACAGTTTCAAAGATAAAACAAGATAGAACTACCTCAAAATGGAACAAAGCAAGAGTAACCTGTTTTATACATTGCAAAATTATTTCTGCATTAAGATCCCCTAAATAACATAAAGGAACTTATGGTAAATGATGAAAATATTCTGTTATCTTGATTGAGATATGAGTTGCATGGGTATATGTGTTTGGCAAAATTACTGAACAGTATAGTTTAAATTTATGCATCTCATTGTATGTAAAATAACTTCTATAAGAAACAAACGCAGCCTGAATGTTCTATTCCAATCTTCTTCATTTTCTTGAAAATGAAAAACAAAGGCTAGCTCAAAGAGTTGGATGGACTATGTGACATTCTTGACACTAAAGGCTTTGAGTTTGTGTCATTCTTTAAAAAAAACAAAAACATACAAAAATATCTGCATAGCTTAGAAAAGGAAATTAACAATTTTTCTCCAAATTCTTTAATTTTCTAGATTCCAAATAACATATGCTCCATTTTTAACAATTATGTTTTCAAGATATAGTATGTCCTGAAAATGTATACATTAAAAAAAAAAAAAAAATCAAACCTTTAATGCTATAGGATCAAGATTGAAATCCCAAACATCTCCAATTGAATCATCTAGTGCATCCTCAATTCTTCTCAATTGAGATGTATACTCCTCAAGAAATTTCCCATAATTCTTAAGTTGAACTTCAGCATGAATTTCTAAATTTAAATTTTAAAACAATATGTGAGAAGTACAAAAATTACACGACATTTACTTCATATAATCTCGAAAGTCACAGCGAAGTAGATACTAAGCATTACTAAATGTATTACTCTGGAATGTCTGGACTTCTTGAAAATAAAGTTTCAAAGTTAAACAATAATTCAGCTTTCAATATTTTCCAGATAAAATAATATTAAAAGCAGATGTTGCCATATACAGAGAGCTATATATCACCTTAAAACTAATTTTAAAGTAGTATGAAAAAGTCATTACCATTTACCGTATAATCCAGGGCTTTTAAACAATCTGAATAATTCCTTAGACTATGCAATGTCCTAATTTTATGTTTTAGTCATAAACAACATTTTTGCAAAAAATAAAATAAAATAAATTCGTGACCTGAATTAAGTGTAAAAATCTGTGTTGTCATACAAGCAAAATTTAAAAATATAATTCTTAATTCTATGCACCTGTTTAAAAATACACCTATATATTGTTTTTAAAATGCATTTAGACCTGCTTCATCATAATGATTATTACTGCAATGCCCCCAAATTTACCAAGATTTGCTTTAATTATTTAACTATCATAATAGAGTTGGAAAAGCCAGTAAAGAACACTAAGTACAGAATACTGTGGTGATATTTACAGAATTTACACATTAATAGATGACTCTAAAGAGGCATTGGAATAAACTTAACAATAAAGCTATGCCTATTGGTCAATATTAATGAAAGTAAATACGTATTCCAACTCATACCTAAGAATTCATTTCTTATTACAAAAGCAGCAAATTCAACTCCAACTCAGTTTCTTTTATTAACTTTATCCAATCCCTCTCTTCTAAAAAAGGTACAATTTTCTCTCCTCAAATTAGCAATGCGAAGCAACTCTAAGATAAAGTATCTTCTGATACATTAAGGATAAAGATCTAGCTCCCCATTCTCCCTTATTTTGCAACTAATGCACTGAATCAGGTGGATCCATTTAGTTCACTAAGGTTCCTATCTCATTATAGCATTAATCTAGGCAATTCTGAAAAACAATTAGTCTAGATATGATTCATAGTCCAAAAATTAATGAAAATCAGGCACAGACAAGAGATGAGAAGTCTCTTCCCTACGGCGTAAAATAAAAACTGTGTAAGATTCTCAAAATCCCAAGTACACATCTAATTCTCAGTTACATGGAAAATGACCTCAGTTGTATTTAGTCAACAAATAAGTTCTTAATGACAATACTAGAAAAACATGCCAATAAATTACTTATTTAGTCTGGGAATTCACAAAGTATCAGGCAACAGAAAACCTGTAATAACATTAAAGTTCCTTGCTGATAAGAAATAGTTGTAAAATTAGTAAAAGTTAAAATAAAAAGACTTGAAGTAAAAAACTATGTGGTGATTACTAAAGAGTGAAATTCCAAAAATCAATTTACATGCTTATCTCTTCCAACAGACTACATTCTTTGTTTTATCTTTGTATCCCTAATACCTAGCATAGCGCCTGGTGTACAGAAAACGTCTGCTGAGTGAATCAGATCACTGTACTCTAAGGTGAACCATTTTCAAACCAAATAACATGTTTTTATCACAATTTTTTGAAGATGAAAGTAAATATTCTATTTTACACATAAGAATTCATTATTTACTCCAAAGGCACAGTTGGGGACCTTTGTCCATAGACCTTCATACATGATAAGGTGCAGTTCACTTTGTAACAGTAAATACAGAATCCTCTCCACAAAAAAATTAGAGAACTTTATTACCACCAAGATTGTTTTTTAAGTCTGCATAAGAGCTAATACCCTGTAGAGTGAAAAACTGCAAACCATCCCTTAATTTACTCACGCTTCTTTGAAAGACTAAAACCTAATTACACCTAAGTTTGTACACGAGTCTTTCTTTGTAAAATTAAGCAAAATTCATAGGTAATTTTTTTTTTAATTACATTCACCTTCTGGAAAAATTGTATTAACAACAAATTCACAAGCAGTATGTCCCAGTATCTTCAATATCACTTAAACAGATTAATATCACCAAAAAAAACAGACTGCCAACTTGTGTTAATCTTAAGAGTTTCACTACAATAGTTTGGCCTCTAAATTTTGCTACGTGGAACTAAATTTGTTTTCTGTCATTAGATTCTAAGTTAAAGACTGACAGCTCGATTTTATAAAGCAAAACGTGAGGCAGATTTGCTGTAATTTTTGAAACCTTTCTAGCGACAATGGAAACTACAGGACATCACTTTCATTTAACGTAAATAAAAGGCATGGAAGGAGATTAACAATCACGTGTTAATTTCACCATGAGAAGAGTTCCTTTTCGCTCTATCTTCAATGGTTGTAAGAATGTGAAGGAAAAAACACTCAAACTTCCAAAAGTTGATTGGGGAGGAAAAAAAGAAAAACAGGAAACCGAAACAGGAACCCGGACCTCAGCCTCTGCTAGAACTGAACGCTCCGATGATCTGGCGAAAGCCCCGAGAGTCCAAAGACAGGACCAGCCTCCGCTCCCGGGGCTGCTGGGCCTCCCTGGACCCGCCCCGCCCGTGTCCCTCGGCTGCAGAAAGTGGACGCCGCTCCCCCAGGGGCACCGCGGGCTCCTCTGAAGAGTCACCGCCCCGAATGCCGAGCCCTCACCGCGCCAGCCTGACCCGCCATTGCTGGGACCCTCATCCCCAAAAGTAACGCTTGAGAACGCGTCCCTCTCAATGGGCAGAAAGTGCCCCGAACCCGACGGCTGCGCAGCCACCGCGACGCAAGCCCTCCCGCAGAAACGCCGCCAGCGCTGAGGCCGGAGCGGAAGCTCCCACCCGCAGCCCTAGCCCTGCTGCTCCCTTACTCTGTGAGCCGTCGTCGACGCGGTCGAATTCCCAGTCCGGGGACAGAGTCTCCACCGCCATCACCACGACGCCTCCCTCAGTCACAGCTCCAAGCAGCCTGGTGGACTACCGCGGCCTCACCCCAGCGGCTGTCAAAACACGTGATTTCCGGCTCTGGCACCACCCCCGTGCGCGCGGGGCGCGGGGGCCGCTGGGAAAGCGAGTCCTACTCGGTGGCCGAAGGCAGCTGCAGTTGAGGCGGCGGTCCTCACGGTGTCCTCCTGTTTCTACTTGGGCCTCGCCACTGTTCTCTTCTGATGCCACCCCGATACCCTCAATTTCGCTCTGCTGTCTCCAGGCTACTTTTAACACCTGGGAGTTGCTCCCTCAGTCGAGCCTAGAAAGGGCACAATTGATGAGGTGGGGGCTTAACAAGAAGGCGTGGTCCGGTCCTCGAAGAAGTCGCTGTCCAGGCGATTCTTTCAAGAAGCCAGCATTTTCAACGCTCTACCTGTCACCACCATGGGAGAGCTGCTTTCTTCCTGCACGACTTGTGCGGATCGTTCTTGAAAAAAAAAAAAAAAAAACTGCGAGGAATAGTTACTTTACAAACACCAAACCATAGCGAGGAATTTTACTACTCTACTTATGTGATCCTTGCACGCTCTCCACCTCTCAAAGGAGAAGGGAAGGGGAGAAGCGCTGTTTAAGTGTGTTTGTAAATGTCTACCTGCGACCTGGCTTTTCCGAAAATAAGAATCTGTGTTACCCAGTAACTCTACTTACAGTAATGTTCATTGCTGCATGGCTTTTGTTTGTTTGTTTGTTTGTTTTTGTTTGTTTTTTAAGATTTTATTGGGGAAGAGGAACAGGACTTTATTGGGGAACAGTATTCTTCCAGGACTTTTTTCCAAGTCAAGTTGTTGTCCTTTCAGTCTTAGTTGTGGAGGGCGCAGTTCAGCTTCAAGTTGTTGTCCTTTCAGTCTTAGTTGTGGAGGGCGCAGTTCAGCTCCAGGTCCAGTTGCCATTACTAATTGCAGGAGGCGCAGCCCACCATCCCTTGCAGGACTCGAGGAATTGAACTGGCATCCTTGTGGTTGAGAGCCCACTGGCCCATGTGGGAATCGAACCGGCAGCCTTCGGAGTTAGGAGCATGGAGCTCTAACCGCCTGAGCCACCGGGCCGGCCCGCTGCATAGTTTTTAATAGATACTAATAAGACAAGAGCCAAATGTCCATCAATAGGGAATAATTATGTAAAGTTTAATAATCCACACTATGAAATACTAGATATCTGTTAAACGAAATGAAATAGATTTATAGAAGCATGAGAAAATTGTTACTGTCTTCAACCAGTATTTAATCAAGACCCCCTCTGGTTAATATTACCACAGTGACTAAAACCCTTCAAAGAGTTCGGTTGTCTGGTAAGGGAAATTAGTAAGATATTTTAACTTAGGGATCAACAAAGTACAGTTGATACATCTGCCACCTGTTTTTGTAAATAAAGATTTAATGGAACACAATCATGCCCATTTATTTGCATATTGTCTATGGCTGCTTCACAACACAATGGCAGAGTGGAGTAGTCCCTACAGTGACCATATTGCCCAGAAGCCTAAAATATTTACTGTCAGGCCCTTAAGAGAAAGTTTGCCAGCCCTTACTTTAACTTCAAAAGAGCAAAATAAGAAAAAAAAAAAAAAAGTCTTTCTATATAAGCTGTAGTCTACAGTGGGTTGAAATAACCTAATTTTAAAAAGCATAATGATCTTAGAAAAGTCTTACAATTAATACATCAAAGTAATTGACAGGACACCTCTAGGTCCTGGAGGCAACGGAGGCAGCCTAAAGTACTCAAATAGACTGGTTTGCATTTAATAAAGTAGATAAAAATAACTTTTTAAAGATCTGAAAGAGAATAAAAGCAGGCAGAAACCACAGGAAAATTTATTCGGCGACTGGTAATAATTATGTTTATGGTTTTTTTCCCTGACAGTGTCTTTCATCGCTTCAAATACAGGAGTGCGACACTGCAGTTTTACTGGCTCGAGGTGGTAGCAAAACTAAGTTCAGGGTTGTTGGAAGAGATGCTGGAAGTTTGGGGGATAAGGCAGAATCCTGAAGCAAGGGACACACAGAAGGGATGAGATCTAAATTCCGAATATAAACTCCGCCCTAATTCCTGGCTGACCACTAAACTACATGAAGAGGGTCTGCGGAAATAGCAGTCAGGAGTCCTTGAAAAACAACTGTACCTGTTGAGAGGTGTGTTTGCTACCCTTTGATGCAGATATTCTCCAACATATATGCACATCAGGTAACAAAAGCTAACACCCTGTGGGTTTAAGATAGCAGAGAACAGAGGTTAGGCTGACAGAGCAGCTTGAAATTTAGAAGGAAAAACTGATCATCAAGGAAACTACAAAGGAAGTGAACCCCAAAATCTGAGCAAAACCACTGGCCAAATCTTTGTCTAAATGAAGAACTAAGCAGAAAGATAAGCTGCTGTGCTTTACAAGGTTTGAGTCCAAGCAAATTTACTTCTTTCTAAATTAAAACCACAATAATTTTCTTAAGAATATCACAGAGAGTCACTGAATTGGCATTTTTTGATAATGAGTGATAAAGTTTTATTAACCAAAATCTCACAGACTAGAAAGAAGAAATAGATAAAATTATAAGTACAGTTGAAAATTTTAACACTTCTCTTTTGGTATTTGATATAACAAGTAGACAGAATATAGGATTGAATGATATCTCAACCAACTTGTCCTAATTGATATTTATAAGACATTCTACCCAACAACAGTAAAAGAGACATTCTTTCAAGCGTACAAGAAATATTCAATAAAACAGGCCATATACTAGGCCATGAAACAAGTCTCACTACATTTAAATGGATTGAAATGTTATAGTTATATTCTCTGACCACAATGGAATTATGCTAAAAATCAATAACAGAAGAATCTCAAAATCCCTGGAATTCCCTAAATATTAGCACAAATCTCAAGTGCATTATGTTTAATGAAGGAAACCTGTCTAAAAAGTTACACAGTCTGTGATTACATTCATTTGACTTTCTCGAGGAGATAAAACTACAGTGTTAGAGAACATTTTAGTGGTTATCAGGGTTAAGGGGTGGTTCATAGACATGACTACAAAGGGATAGGGCAAGGAATTTGGGGGTGGGGGCTTATGGGGATACTGTTCTGTATCCTGATTGGTTCCTTACACAGATCTATACATTTGTTAAAACTCAGAACTGTATACCAAAAATAAGGCCATTTTGCTGTATGTTAATTTTAATACATCTATTTGTGGGATTGGCCTTCACATGTACCTGACTTCAGGATTTAAATGATGTCAGCTCTTGGATTTTCACTTTTTCTTTTTGTCTCTTCACAGTTTTTGCTACGTTCTTTAGGTTCCATGTGGAAGCCCTTGGCAGTTTCAGGCTCATCACCATACCAGATCTCGCATAAGAGAAAAAAGTAGCATGCTACTGATAGCTCAAACAGAAGTCCCAGAATTAAGTGGCTGGCCTTGATTAGCCTCATTACTAAGACATTGTGTGTACTGCTGAACCAATCATTGTAATTCAGGGGATGGGAGGGATGTACGGATTGGCTTAGTCTCGGTCATGTGCTCCACCACTGGATCCTGCAGGGAGGGGTTGAGGGAGAAATAACTTCATAGGAACCACATGGCCTAAGAGTGGGCAAGAAGCAGATCCTCAGAGGAAAACCAGGATACTGTTATCCCAAGTATTGGGCTGGTCTTACAGTAGTGCTCTACCTGTAGATCACATTCTCTCCTAGGATGATGTCTTCTGAGAGTATCAGTGGAGAGTCTGAGGTATTCACTGGACTCCCTTCTTCTTGGCAGGTGTTTCTTGATACTGTTCAGTTTCTTGATACTGAATACTGCTTTGCTTTTCAGCATTTTCGTCTTAGTTTTATAGCCTTAATTCCATATTCCTTAAGAATTAGCAAATAACTCAAACTGAAAACAGGTGTCATAAACTAGGTACATCTCCCTTATCTTTAAAATCTTGGCTCCTCAAGTCCTGGCCACTCAAAGTCCAATTGTTGTTCTTTCTATGCCCATGAGATGGCTGAAAAACTGCTGGTTTTTCTTTGTCTTTTGGCATCTATTCCCTATCTAGCTTTTCAGCTTCTTTCCCCAAACCAAGCATTGATAAATGCCAAGTTGAAGAGCAGAATGCAAAATGTTGGATTCAATTCAACATTTGAATTGTTGGATTCAATTCAAGTGAGCTTCTTTTCCTTCCAAGACCTTGATACATCAAGTCTTGACTGCTGCATAAGTCTTCTGATGCCTTCAGATATGTGTTAAAATTTTTTATCTAAATATACTAACTATTCTTGATGAGCGTTGTTCTGCTGAAAAGGATTATCATAACTTAAAAGGAAGTCTCATTTTGTGTTTTTAATGTCTGTATGATCTGGTCTAATGTTCACTTCTCTGTTCTTGATATTTATTATTTCTGCTTTCTCTATTTTTTCTTCATCAATCTCCTCAAAAGTTGATCCATTTTATTTTCAAAAAACCAACTTTTGGTGTTGTTGATCCTTTTTATTGTATGTATTTGGTCCTCAAAGAAGGAGATGCCAAGATGAGATTAGACATGGGAGGGATTTATTAGGGGAAACAGCTGTGAGAGGAAAGGGAGAGGGGAGCCAGGGAAGGCTAAGACATCCATTAGGCTGCAATTCAGGAGAGAAGGAGAGAAGGAAGGAAAGTAGGCTAGGGAAGAGTATTAAACTGCTATGAAATTCAAAGAAAATCTGGTAGGCCAATAGAGAGTCACCTCATGACCGTGATCTACATCTCCCAGGAATGACCTGCCTTAGTATACCTGGCCCTCTTGGTCATTGGCTGGGAGTAACCCATGGGAGGCATGGACTCAGTGTGAATGTGGAGATCAATTTTGGAGCACAACAAGTGAACCCATCGGTCAGTCATACTTCCTGCAGTTGAAGATCTGTCAGTCAGTGGATATTCTCAAGGTTGTCATCTGCTATAATTTTGGGTCACAGGAAAGCAGTTATACTAATGGAAACAAGATCCAAAAGGAATGGCTGCTCCAAAAGCTGGAAGGCTCTCTGCAAGTGAAAGATAAATAGGAAAAACTGAAAAAAGTTTATTTCAGGCCCCAAACTTTCATCTCAGATAAGGGTAACTTGCTTTCAACTTTGCTTCTTGCTTTCTCTAGACTAAGCACTTTTCTCTCATTTCCTTCATCTCAGCAAAAATGTCTTGGGAATGTCTATAGACACGGTACTCCCTCAAACACCAGACACTGGGAAAGGCAAATAACATACCATCTCTTCCAGCAACTTTCCCTATTGTTATTTAGAAGTGCATTTTATAATTTCCAAAGAAGTGGTGATGCCACCAATTATCTTTTTGTTGTTGATTTCTAGCTGAATTCCACTGTAGCCAGAGCCATACTCTATGATTTAAAGTGTTTAGAGGCTAGCATATGGTGAATTTTTGAAAATATCTTGTACGCATTTAAAAAGAATGTGTATTTGGTAGTTGTGTGCTTCTGTATTTGTTAATTAGGTCAAGTGCATTAATCATCTTATTTAAATGTTCTGTGTCATTGCTAGTATTTTGCCTGCTTCGATCAGTTATTAAGAAAAGTATGTTAAAATCTTCAAGTATACTTGCAGGTTTGTCTATTTTTCCTTGAAGTTCTGATCATTTTTGCTTTATAAAATTTGAGACTGTTATTAAGCATATACAAATTTAAAATTTTTATGTCTTCCTGTCAGATTAACATTTTCTTTTGGTTAGTGTTTGGGTGGTTTCTAAAAAAATCACTTTCTGAACTTTACATTTTATGAGTCTCCCTTGTAAGAGTTTTGTTTTTTAAGCAATCTGACAAGCTTTGCCTTTTAATTAAAGCAGTTAGAAATGGTTGAACTGGGTTTTCTTGTTTAGTTTAAATAAAGAAAATTAAAATATACACATTTTATAAAGGTTGATGATAATCCCCAGAGTTGCTAAGAAAAGGATCACTTTTTGTATCCCACCTTTTAGGTGTAATCTGGTGATATGCATTAGTGTTTAAACTGCTCCCTATGGTTCAGAAACCATACCTCATCCTAAAGACCTGACTGGATCCTTTTGTGAGGACGAAGACTGGTCATTTACTGAAGGTTGCTCAGGAAAGAGACTAGAAACAACCTAATGTCTGGCAGCAGGAATAGATTAAATAAATGACATATATGACTCTCCATGGAGTGTGGGGAGGTGCTAAGAATGAGTGTACAGAACTTCATATGCGAATTAAAAAAAATAAAGTATTTAGTCCATTTTCATTTACTGCAATTACTGGTATATTTAAGCTTAAATCTAACATGTTGCTTGTTTCTTACTATTTTTTCTGCCTATTCCATGTTCCTCATTCTTTTCTTTTGAATTGATTTTTTTATTGTTCTATTATCCGATAGTAGTTTTACATTCTACTAACTTGGTAGTTATACATTGTATTACTATTCTTTTAGTGATTATACTAGATTATAATATGCATCCTTAGCTTACTAAAGTATAACATAAATTAGTACTTTTATTATTTCTAAGGCAATGCAGTGGCCTTAGAACACTTTCACTCTACCTTCTCTCCCTAAAAATCGTATGCTATGCTCGTCATGTATTTTAATTGTATGTATTTAGGAGCTGCATAAAACATTACTATAATTATTTTAGACAATTCATATTAACTTAAATTTGCCCGCATATTTATCCTTTCCATTGTTCTTCATTCCTTCATTTCTGAACTTCCATCTGGGATTATTATCTTTCTGCCTAATGAACATTCCATTCTTCCAAGCCCTCCAAACATATCCAACAATTTTTATTGTTGTTCATATATTTTCATACATGTATATAGCGTGCATGCATCGCTATCCACACATATATATACATACATATATATATATATATATATATATATATATATATACATATATACACACACAAGACATTATTATTATTATTTCAATTCATACAGCCAATGTTCACTTACATTCACTCATCTATTTGCCTTTTTGCTTTTGGTCTTCATTCCTTCCTGCATTTCCAGGCTTTCATGTGGGTAATTTTCCTCCTACTTGAAAGATGCTCTGTAATAGTCCCTTTATTGTGTGTCTGCTGATGACAAATTCCTTCAAGTTTTTGTTTCTAAAAATAACTTTACTTTATCTCCAT
The DNA here is from genome assembly GCF_057876585.1 of Rhinolophus sinicus. NCBI lineage: Eukaryota > Metazoa > Chordata > Mammalia > Chiroptera > Rhinolophidae > Rhinolophus > Rhinolophus sinicus. The sequence continues at coordinate 16,926,910 of NC_142501.1, forward strand.
TTTTGCTGGGTATATAAATCTCGATTGGCAGAGCCTTTTTTGTCTGACTCTCTAATTGTATCTGGTCTAATATCCAATTCTCAAGAGGACTACACTTTTGGTTCTTACAGAAGAAAATCTCAGACACCGTGAATATTTCATTATATTTGGGTGAACATAAACTCATTTTATAATATTAGGAGTTAGACTATATAATTATGAAACCTCCACTAAGGAAAACCACACTCCTTGCCCACCCCTCCCAGTTTATACAAATGAGAACAAGTAAAATGAATTTCAATATTTGGAAGTTTAAAATAAGTCACAGAATGAAGACAGGGATATGGGTTGAATTGGCGAGGGGACAGTTCCCAAAGCAAAACCCTGGATGTTTGCTGCAATTCTCCAAGCTTTAAGGATAGTTCTTTTTCTCTCCCTCTTACCTTCTTAAACACATTCATTCATTCGCTCTTTCAACATGTACTTTTTAAAGCTCTGCTTTGTGATTGATACTGTAAATCCTAATAAATCAGACATATATTCAGCCTGCAAAGAGCTCCCATTAGAGAAGATGGCAGGTACATAAATACCAGTAACAGATTAAGACATCATAAGAGATGCATAGACAAAAAAAAAAAAAAAAAAAATCCTTCCAGTTCTGAGGAGTAAAAGATTACTTTGGGGGAATGAGGAAGTTAGGGAGGAAAGAATCAGGAAAAATGCCTCCAGGAGGCATCATTTGAGCCATACTTTTAAGAAGAGAAGGAATTTGGTCATGCTGAGATGGTGACAAATGACAGGTGACAAACTTTTCAGGGAAGCGTTGTCTAGGAAAGAATCTGCAATTACTAGTTAGGCTGAATTATATGTGCAAAAGAGCAGCAAGATATAAGAGTAATACCAAATTGAAGATGGCCTCAGGCTAAGGAGTTCTGTTGAGACAAGTGCTCAGCTAAAGCACGCTGGAGCGTTTTTTCTAGAGAGGTGAAGAAAAAGGAATCTATCTATCTATCATCTATCTAGGTATTATCTATCTATCTATCATTTGTTGGGGACCTACTCTGTGCCAGGCCCTTTGCCAAGTGCTTTATACACAGTGTCTCATGAAATCCTCTTATCAGCCTACCAGATAGGTATCAGGATCCTTACGTAGCGAAGGTGCCCCCACCCCTTAAATTTCGCAGCTCGATGCACACTTGCCTTCTCACGACGGTGTTAGGGACACGACTTGGAGTGTCCGATTGACTATTAAGGCAGACTGACTATTAAGTGCCTCAGAGTCTGAGTAACTGATAGAAGGTCCCACAGCCAGTAAATTCCTGAACCAGGACTGGAACCGAGACAGCCGCCCGGAGAGATCCTCCCCGCTGGGCATCAGCGCGGCAACTGGTCTGAGGCGCGCGGCTCCCGGCGGCGCGCGCACGCCCCGCCCAGTCGCACGGGATTGGCCGCGAGCCCTGCCAGCTGGAGGGGGCGGAGCCGTGCCTGCCTGAGGGGGCGGCGCCGTGCCAGCTGAGGGGACGAGGTAGTGGGCCTGGGCTTGTCTTATCGCACGGCCGCGAGCGCGGCCGCCCCGGGCTTCGAGATTGCAGGCCGCGCCCCGGCTGAGCTGCACGCTTACCTCCGGTGCTACCGCGCCGCCCGCGCCAGCGCTCCCATCCACGATGCTGCGGCGAGGCTGCCAGGCGCTCCGGCGCTTCTCCACCGGCCGGGTGAGTCCCGCAATGGCCAGCGTCCCGGCTCTCCCCCGGGGCTGGAGGGCAGGGCGGCGGGGCTGGGGATGGGCAGCGATGTTTATACAGCTAAAAGCCAAGACAACATTTTAAAAATTGGGAGACTGCCGAGAAGGGTCCGGGGAGGGTCCTGGATGGGGCTTGTTAAGAGAGCCATTGTCTTCTTCGGGGAAACGGGCCAAAGATGCGGCTTTTGAACATCTAAGGTCTGGCAGGGACTGACAGGGTGGGAACGGTCACTTGGCAAGGGGGACAGAAGTCGGCTTCCTTTCCTCTTTCGTTTCAATCGTGAGATCCCTGGGTGCCAGCCGGAGCCAAGGTACAGGACCAAGACCGTCTCCTGGAGGAGAGTAGCATCAAGTCAGTCGGGTCACCCTCAGCAGCCTGAGAGGTGTGAGCGCTTCCGACTGGCATGCAGGGCACATGAGTGGCACTCAGAGCTGGTGGCTGCAAACTCATTATTCCTGAACCGCAGGCGGCAAGATTTCTAGGATTTACCAGGCGCTGCAGAAGCAGCCACTCTGGAAGAATTTGGAAACTGTTGGGCAAGAATGAGTCTTGGCCCAGCCCTGTGCCTTGAAATTGCATCAGCTCATCCAGAAATGGAACGAGAGTGGACACGTTGCATGTGACGCTGCCTTCAGCACTTTAGGGGCCTCAGGAGGGTTGCCTCCCTGTATCTAAGCAGTTTAGGGAAGAAAAAAAACCCATCCCATGCACATTATTTCTTTCTAGGAAGTGCATGTTTGCTATGTTATAAAAGAATTTTCTTTTGATTCGTTTTCTCTGACAGAGCCATAAAGGCATGTGTAAAAAACTTGGAGGCAAGGAGATGTCTTGAGTAGCACCAAGAACTGGCCAAACTAACCTAAATAGAAAAACTTTTGTCCCCCCAGACAACCCCAAACAATGAGAATCCACTTTACTATGTGCAGTCAGTTCTGGTTATTTTGAGATTATTCGCCTTTTTAAAAATGAGGAAAAAGAGACCTGATCTAGAAAAAGCTTTTGCTTGCTCTCCTAAGCAGAGCAGTGGACTACGCCTCGGCTTTCTCCCACCACGTGGCACATGGGAATTTGGGTTGTATGGCACAGAGAGCAAGAGGCCTGTGCCGTCCTCGTTTATTGGCCTCTTCTGTCAACACCTGTCGTTGAATTGTCTTTTTTTGGAGAGCAGAGGAAGAGTCTTGAAGAATGAAAAGATTACAATAGTGGGGTTTACATAAGATTTCAATAGTAAAAGGTGGACATCCCAGGTGGCAAATGGCATAAACCAAAACTCCTATGTGGGGAGGCTTCAGGCATGGTGAGGGGTCAGGGGCCTGAGTCTGACTATACCCAGGAATGCATGTGGAAGAGCAATGATATGTGGCTGGGAAGAAGGCAGGTGAACTGCTGAGGACAGGGACCACGTCTTCTTTGTAACCTGAGTGTAGGGGTTCCAAAGAAAAATGCCTTAAAAAATGTCTTAAAAAGACTAAACAGGTAAAACAAATGGGGGGTTTGGGCTGGATTTGGAGTGAAAGACCATGTCCAGAGTAAAGGGGGCACCCACTGCTCAGCTCTAGCTGACTGTTGCTATATGGGAACGTGGACCAGGGTTGACAAACCTCCTGATTTTTAAAGAGTAGTAAGACATTCAGCCTGCTAATGTGAATCCTCCTAATTATTTTACAAATGCTCTGTGGGCCGAAAACAAACACAAAACAGAAAAGGACTTGCCTGATTTGCAAACTCTAATAATAAGCAAAACATGCTTGTTGAACAAATCTTGCACAGTGTCAGGTGTGGTTTGGGATCCCATGTGCTGAATGCTCCATTAAGTGTTAGGCATCTTGCTCTCCCAGAAAAAGTTACTTTGTTTTATTCTTTTGTAGAAAGATCCTTCATGTAAAACTGCTTACTTGCACACTTCCTCATGTGGATACCTGTGGCCTTATTTTACACCTTGCTCAACAGGTTCTATTAGGGGAGCATCTCCTTCACAAAAGGGCTTCAGATCAGGGCAGATTCTCAGCACGATGCCTTTAAGTTCTCTACAGATGAACCTCCCATGTAGTAACCATCAGTTTGTTCTCTGTATCTATGAGTCTGTTTCTGTTTTGTTTCTTCATTTTGTTCTTTTGATTCCACATATAAGTGACATCATATGGTATTTGTCTTATTTCTCTCAGTCTGACTTATTTCAATTAGCATAATACCCTGTAGGTCCATCTATGTTGTTGCAAATGGTAACATTTCTTTCTTTTTTATGGCAGACTAATATCCCATTGTATATATGTAGCACAATTTCTTTATTCATTCATCTATTGATGGGCACTGTGGTTGCTTCCATATCTTGGCTATTGTAAATAGCACTGTAGTGAACATACAGGTACATAACTCTTCTCGAATTAGTGTTTTGGATTTTGTTGGATAAATACCCAAGAGTGGAATTGCTAGGTCATAAGGTAGTTCTATTTTTAATTTTTTGAGGAAACTCCATAGTACTGTTTTCCATAGTGGCTGCACCAATTTACAATCCCACCAACAGCGCACAAGGGTTCCCTTTTCTCCACATCCTTGCCAACACTTGCTGTTTATTGATTTATTAATAATGGACATTCTGACAGATGTGAGGTGATATCTCAAAGTGGTTTTTATTTGCATTTCTTTGATGATTAGTGACATTGAGCATCTTTTCATATGTCTATTGGCCATCTGTATGTCCTCTTTGGAGAAATGTTTATTCTGGTTCTCAGCCCAACTGTTAATTGGGTTGTTTGGGTTTTTTTGGTGTTGAGGTATATGAGTTTTTAAAAATAAAGTTTGGATATTAATCCCTTATCAGATGTATCATTGACAAATATCTTCTCCCATTCAGTAGAATGTCTTTTCGTTTTGTTGATGGTCTCCTTTGCTGTGTAAAACCTTTTTAATTTGATATAGTCCCATCTGTGTGTGTTTTTCCTTTGTTTCCCTTACCCCAGGAGATATGTCAGTGAAAATATTACTAAGAATAATGTCTGAGAGTTTACTGCCTATGTTTTCTTCTATGGATTTTTATGGTTTTTCTAGGTTTTCTTCTAGGATTTTTATGGTTTCAGGTCTTACATTTAAGTCTTTAATCCATTTTGAGTTTATTTTTGTATATGGAGTAAGAAGGGGGTCCAGTTTCATTTTTTGCATGTATCTGTTTAGTTTCCCCAACACCATTTATTGAATAGACTGTCTTTACCCCAATGTATATTCTTGCTTCTTTTGTTATAGATTAAATGACCATATAGGCATGGACTCATTTCTGGGCTCTCTATTCTGTTCCATTGATCTGTTTTTATGCCAATACCATGCTGTTTTGATTACTATAGACTTGTATTGTTGTTTGATATCAGGTAGCATGGTATCTCCAGCTTTATTCTTCTTTCTCAAGATTGCTGTGGCTATTTGGGGCCTTTCATAGTTCCATATTGATTTTAGGATTATTTGGTCTAGTTCTGTGAAAAATGCCTTTGGTATTTTGATAGGGATTGCACTGAATCTATAGATTGCTTTGGGTAGTATGGACATTTTAACTATATTAGTTCTTCCTATCCATGAGCATGGTATATGCTTCCATTTATTTGTATCTTTTTTAATTCCTCTCTTCAATGCCTTGTAATTTTCTGAGTTCCTGTCTCTTACTTTCTTGGTTAAATATATTCCTAGGTGTTTTATTTTTTTAAATGCAATTGTTGATGGGATTGTTTTCTTAATTTCTCTTTCTGATCATTAGTTATCGGTGTATAAAAATACAACCAATTTCTGAATATTAATTTTGTAGCCTGCTACTTTACTAAATTCATTTATCAGTTCTAATCATTTTTTGGTGAAATCTTCAGGGTTCTCTCTATACAGCATCATGTCATCTGCAAATAATGACAGTTTTACTTCTTTCTTTCTAATTTAGATGCTTTTTATTTCTTTTTCTTGTCTGATTCCAGTGCTATGTTGAATAAAAGTGGTGAAATCGGGTATCCTTGTCTTGTTCCTGATCTTAAGGAGAATGTTTTTACCTTCTCCCCAATGAATATGATATTAGCTGTGGGTTTGTCATATATGGCCTTTATTATGTTAAGATATGTTACCTCTATTCCCACTTTGCTGAGCGTTTTTATCATAAATAGATGCTGAATTTTGTCAAACGCTCTTTCTGCATCTATTGATATGATCATATGATTTTTATTTTTCATTTTGTTTATGTGGTGTATCACATTATTTGATTTGTGGATGTTCAACCACACTGGCATACCAGGAATAAATCCCACTTGATCATGCTATAGCTTTTTAATGTATCGCTGAATTCAGTTTGCTAAAATTTTGTTGAGGATTTTTGCATCTGTGTTCATCAGGGATATTGGCCTGTAGTTTTCTTTTTTTTGTAATATTTTTGTCAGTTTTTGGAATTAGGATAATTGTGACCTTATAGAATGAGGTTGGGAGCCTCCCTTGCCCTTGAATTTTTTGGAATAGTTTGAGAAGAATAGGTGTTAATTCTTTTCTGAATGTTTGGTAAAATTCACCTGTAAAGCCATCTGGACCAGGATTTTTGTTTGTTAGAAGCTTATTGATTACTGATTTGATTTCATAAATAGTAACCAGTCAGTTGAGATTTTCTGTTTCTTCTTGATTCAGGCTTGGAAGATTGTATGCTTCTAGGAATTTATTCATTTCTTCCAGGTTATCCAATTTGTTGGCATATAATTGCATGTAGTTTCTTTTTTTTCTTTTTTTTTCTTTTTTGTATTTCTGTGGTGTCTGTTGTCACTTCTTCTCTTTCATTTCTGATTTTATTTATTTGGGTCCTCTCTCTTGAATCTGGTTAAAAGTTTATCAATTATGTTTATTATTTCAAAGAACCAGCTCTTGGTTTCATTAATCTTTTGCATATTTTTTAGTCTCTATTTTGTTTATTTCTACTCTGATCTTTATTATTTCCTTCCTTCTTTGGGCTTTGAGCTTTGTTTTCTGTTTTTCCCCCCCAGTTCCCTTAGGTATAAAGTTAGATCATTTGTTAGAGACTTTTTTGTTTCTTGAGGTAAGCCTGTATTGTTATGTGTTTCCATCTTAGGACTGCTTTCGCTGGGTCCCATAGATTTTGCGTCATTGTGTTTTTTGTGTTTTCATTTCCAGTTGTCCTTTGATTTCTTCCTTGATCTCATTATTAACCTATCCATTGTTTAGTAGCATGTTATTTAGCCTCCATGTGTTTTTTTCAGGGTTTTTTTTTTTTTTTTTTTTTTTTGGTCTAGTTTCATAGCACTGTGGTCAGAGAAGATGCTTGATATGATTTCAATCTTAAATTTGTTGAGACTTGTTTTGTGAGCTAACATGTGGTCTATCTTGGGAAATGTTCCATGTGCACTTGGAATGTATATGCTGCTGCTTTGGGGTGAAATGCTTTAAAAATATCAATTAAATTTATCTAGTCTAATGTGTCATTTAAGGCCATTATTTCCTTGTTGATTTTCTGTCTGGAAAATCTATCCATTGCTGTCAATAAGGTGTTAAAGTCTCCTACTATAACTGTATTACTGTTGCTCTCTCCCTTTATTTTGGTCAATATTTGTTTTATATATTTAGGTGTTCTTATGGTGGGTGCATAAATGTTTACAAGGCTTATATCCTCTCATTGGATTGATCTCTTTATCATTATGAAATGTCCTTCTTTACCTCTATTGTACCCTTTGTTTTAAAGTCTATTTTGTCTGATATACCTATTGCTACCCCAACTTTTCTTTTTGTTTCCATTTGAATGAAATAATTTTTTTCCACCCCTTTACTTTCAGTCCATGTGTGTCTTTAGATCTGAAGTGGTTCTCTTCTAGACAGCATATGTGTGGGTCTTGTTTTCTTATCCACTCAGTCTTTTGATTGGAACATTTGATCCATTTATATTTAAAGTGATCATTGATAGGTACATAGTTATTGCCATTTTATTTTTTTGTTATTGGTATTTTATTATTCATATTTATGTTCTTCCCCCCCTACCCCCTTCTTCTTAAAGAAGTCCCTTGAGCATTTCTTGTAATACTGGTTTGGTGGTGATGAACTCCTTTAGGCTTTTCATCACCATTGCCTGGGAAGCTCTTTATTCTTTATCTCTTCTTCGGTTCTAAATGATAGCCTTGCTGAGTAGAGCAGTCTTGGTTGTAGGTTCTTAACTTTTCATCACTTTGAATGTTTCATGCCAATCCCTTCGGGCCTGCAAAGTTTCTGTTGAGAAAATCAGCTGACAGTCTTATGAAAACTTCTTTGTAGGTAACTAGCATACCTGCCTTCTCTTGCTGCTTTTAAGATTGTCCCTTTGTCTTTAACCTTTGGCATTTTAATTATGATGTGTCTTGGTGTGGGCCTGTTTCAGTTCATCTTTTTTGGGACTCTGAACTTCCTAGACTTGTATGTCTGCTTTCTTTGCCAGGTTAAGGAAGTTTTCAGTCATTATTTCTTCAAATAGATTCTCAACCCCTTGCTCTCTTGTTTCTCTTTAGGGTACCCCTATTATGCAAATATTTACACTTGATGTTGTCCCAGAGGTCCCTTAAACTATCCTCATTTTTTTATTTTTTCTGTTCCAATCAGGTGTTTTCTGCTACCTTATCTTCCAATTGAGTGTTTTCTGCTACTCTGGTTCATCTAATCTGCTATTGATTCCTTCTAATGTAGTCTTCATTTCAGTTACTGTATTCTTCATTTCTGACTGGATCTTTTTATGGTTTCTATGTCTTTCTTTATGTTTACTATCTCTTTGTTGAAGTTCTCACTAAGTTCCTTGAGCATCCTTATAACCAGTGTTGTGAATTCTGTATCTGGTAGATTGCTTGCCTCCATTTTGTTTGGTTCTTTTTCTGGAGTTTTAGCTGGTTCTTTAATTGGGGCATATTTCTTTGTCTCTTCATTTTGGCTACCTCTCTGTGTTTGTTTTTATTAATATGTATTAAGCAGATCTGCTACGTCTCCCAGTCTTGGCAGGGTGGCCTTATGTAATAGGTGTCCTGTAGGGCCCAGTGGCACAGTCTCCCTGATCACCTGAGCTGGATGCTCCAAGAATGTCCCTTGTGTAGGTTGTGTGTTCCCTCCTGTTGTAGTTGAGCCTTGATTGCTGTTGGCATGTCAGTGGGTAGGATTGACCCTCAGGTTGACTGGCTGTGAGGATTGGCCGTGCCCACAATCTATTAGCTGCTATGTGGGGGCTGACCCTTCAGAGGGGGATTCGTCCCAGCAGGTTTTATGCTTGTTGAGATCACCCTTTGGGTATGCCACTTGTGGGGCTAATCGAGTAGTGCTTTGGTGTGGCCTGAGCCCAGCTTCTGGGTGTGTAGTTTCTGGTACCTCTTGGGAGGGGCTCCCATGCAGGCCAATTTCAGCTTTGCTATGACCAGCCTGGAGCTACCTGGTTGGAGCTACAAAGGTATATGCAGTTGCTTGCTGCCTGTGTTGGACCTGGAGGCATGTGGGGGTGGCCTTGTTGTGGATCAAAGCCAGCTGCCACCAGTATCAGGACTGGGGCAGTTTAGCAAAAGGCCCAGGACCCCCCAGACCTGTTGCAACCTGCCAGCTGCCCATAAGGCATGGCCACTAAAAGAATGTCCTTAGTTGTGCGGGCTGGGCTGGTTGACCCAGTTTTGACAGTGCCCCTGGTGATACTGCCCCATTTAGGTGGGGCAGGGGTCCCAGGGAGCCATTGGGTGTGGCTGGTGGTTTTCACAAAGTTAATGCAGTTTTAGTTCTTGCACCAGTGCTGAGCCTCTGACCTCTCCCTATAAAGCCTTGAGCACACCAGGGCCTGCCACCACTTGCCTCGGGCCTGCAGATCCCTGAGAGCCCCCAAGAAAAGCTGCAACATGAGCTGGGCTCACCACTCCCCACCAAAAGTTTCCCAGGCCATTGTGGGGCATTGCTGCTGTAGAAGCCTCCTGCAGCTTGCAGGCTGGGGCTGGCTGCCCAGGAGCTGAGAGTGCCCCTGGTGATGCCACAATAGCTTGGTAGAGTGGGGACCTAGGGCATCACCAAGGTGATGCATGCGTGTATTTTAACAGACAACTGAGGTCTCAAATTTGGCCCTTTGGGGGAAGGTTCAACGTAGAAAACGTGGCACCCTCCTGTAGGCTACACATGAGGTGGGCTCCACACAGGGATGATGGTGGGCCTGGCCCTCTAGCCCTAGTCTTGAAGTCACACAACTTAGTCTTTCCCTATATGTCTCTGAAGCCTCTGGAGTTGCAGGCCTTCCACCGCAGCTCAGGGTGAGTGCTTGCAAGCAAGTGGGTCTGTGCACAGGCCCTTTAAGAGAACATCTGGGTTTCCAGCCGCATTCTGCCTCATTGGAAGAGATGGATGGAATCCTCAGTGATTTTCACTATCAGATGTTATGGGGACTTCTCTTCCTGGCACAGGACCCTTGGGCTGGGAAGCCCCGTATAGGGCTGAAACCCTCACTCTTCAGGGGGGCCCTTCACCCCCGAGGTGTCCCTCCTGGTGCTCAGCCACTACCTGTGGGTTTGAGGGCAGCTCATTTTGCATCTCTATCCTTCCTATAAGTCTCAGTGTGGCCTCTCTTATCTCCTCTCTTATAGGGTTTCTGTTCAGCTAGTCTTCAGATGATTCTTGAGGTTGACTATTCCATAATTTAGTTGTAATTTTCATGTGATCCTGGGAGGCGGCAGACATAGCATTTACCTGTTCCACCATCTTGGACCTTCCTCAGGAATCCACATTTTGAACAACTGATTCTACCAACACAGGCAGTCAGTCCTCAGATTATACTTGGAGAAATAATGCTGATGTAAAATATCCACGTCCAGATTTTGGGAATTATGCTAACTCATTATAAACACACTTGAAATCATAAAATCTAAAAATTTCTCAGTGATAGAAACTCACCTTGGTAGCTTCAGCTTTAGCATGGAGCTTAGAAAGTATTTCAACGAATGTAGTATTTCCAAACATACTGACACAGTTTCGCTCTTCGGGAATTGTTGAATCTGGAATTGAACTCCCAATAACCAGATGGCAGCTGAGCAACACCTTGCATTTGAGTCAGTTCAGCCTCTTGGCCCTTGTGTGTTTTAAAAGTAGTACTTTAGATATCTTAAAATATATGGCATTGGTAATGGTATGAAGTAAAGCCAAATTGTGTAAGATAGCCAACAGGTCAGTTCTACTTCAAACGACAGCATTAATTATAGGTTTTGAAGATAGACTGTTTAAAGATCGTTTTGATTTTTTGATAAGAGGAAATGAAATAGTCATACGTTTGTACAGGCAAATTGTGCTGTTGTTACAGTTAATTTGCTTGCTTGCGAGTATCTGTTAGACGTTGAAGCTCTAGGCCCTTTTGGGATAGAAACTTCCGCTGTCCCTGGAAAAGGATTTTTAGAATAAATCTTAACTATTTAACTACGAGCTCAATTACAGGGAAGGTGTCAACCCATATGTTTTTAAGGTCATGCCTAAAAAGGGATGCCATCTATGTCCTTAATAAAGTGGGAGATAAGGGAAAATTAGGCTTCTTCATAATCAGATTTTCATAGTGAAGCTTTACTAACTTAGAATCCCATTTAGTTTGAGGGGGGAAGTTCTACATCAGAAGCCTGTGGAGCCATAGTCAAACATGGAGGAACGAAAGGTGGAAAGAGTTCTGAGGAAGCTGGTGGGGTTGGCCTGTTGCTAAAACAGGAAGTGCTTAGGAAGTTGTGACTCTCCATTACTGTCTCTGCACCCACAATCCTGCTTTTAGCCAGCTTCCCCTCATGCCTTTTCATCACGGCCTGAACAACCATCCTGTTATATTACCTTAAGCTCTGTAAAGAGGCTCCATTTGGAGAGTATTTGCAAAAGGCATAATTGCATAAAGACAAGTCCTTAAAAACTTGAACCCATTTAGTGCCACTCTTACTATACAGTGTTTATATTTCTTGATAATCACTGTATTTTTGTGTATGACTGTTAATCTTGTAAAAAGAAAATGAAAGAGGTGTGGTGGTGGCTCGTTTTAATTCTTTTATTCTTAAGTGCATATGTGGGCTTTGGAGTCAGACCTGGATTCAAATCTCAATTCTCCCCGTTTCTGCCAGTTTAACTTTGGGGATATACTTGACATTTCTAAGCCTTGGTTTCTTCATTCATAAAATGGTGCAAAATGGGGGATAACAGGATATTTGTGTCAATCAAATTAAGTGAAATGATGGGGAGGCCTCAATTCCTTATCTGAAATGTGTGAGACCAAATGTGTTTTGGGGTTCAGAATTATTCACACTTATAAAGTTAATATGGTACATAGATAGTTCATTACATACAATTCACAGTAGGGTCTGGGACAGTATCTATAACCAAACACATTGATTTTTCAGCAGCAAAACATATGAACATTCATATAGTCTTTATAAATATTATAGAAAGACTACAAATAGCATTATATCAGTTCAGGCCAGATTTAAAGCCAAATGAGTTTGTGCAAACTTATAAGAAACCTATAAGGACTATGAGGAAAATTCCATTAGGTCAATCCAGGTTTTGAGGCCAAATGACTTTGGGCCGCTTACCAAGGATTTTGGAATTTGGGGCTATATGAAAAAACATAGAACAGTGTCGAATATGCAGCAAAATCTTTAAAACATTATTAAAGTTTTTACTTAAGCAGTAAAAGCTTTGTACTTGGTGTCAGACACTGCACTAAGCCTATTGCATATTAAGTCATCTACTTCAATCAAAATTGTATGTTTGGTGACATTATTATACCCATTTTACAGATGAGAAAAAAGGCAAACAGAAGTTAGTTACTTGCTTAAGGCCACGCAACTAAGGGTCTGCTTTTGACCCCTATGTTATACTGGATGTTAGCTTTTAGCCTCTTTTGGAGGTAAGAGATGAGTCCAGTTCTTATTTCTATATTGCAGGGGCATAAAAGCATTGTTATATAAAAGTAGCTCTTGCTCAGAGTTAAACTGCCTTTAACTGTGAAACTTGCACTAATTGATTTGTTAACATCTGACCTCATTTCATCAAGGAGTTGAAATGGCTTATAAAAATATATGCAATCCCAATGATTATAACGAATAATCAAGGGAATTAGAGCAAAAGGAAAAGGAGGAATACCTAGGAGTGAAATCTTTTCACTACTATCTATATATAATATAGTGCGGTTTCAGTGTATCTCAATAAAAATTTTAGTTTTGAGTCTTTTGTAGTCCTCACATCATCTTGTATGATTGAAAACAAGAATGTTTATTGTCCATATGTCTTCTATCTATGCTAACATGACATCTGTCATCATTGAATTGCTTCACAGGTTTATTTCAAAAACAAGCTGAAGTTGGCCCTTATTGGTCAGAGCCTCTTTGGACAGGAAGTCTACAGCCACCTCTGCAAAGAGGGCCATCGAGTCGTGGGGGTGTTCACCGTTCCAGACAAGGATGGAAAAGCCGACCCACTGGGTGAGTGTATCTTGGAATGGCTGGGTCAGGGACTCTGCACTGGACTTTCAGCTATTCAGTCTCATGCCCAGCTCAGAACCCTCCTCCTTTATTAGCATTTCTGTACTTCCACTTCTTTGCCACAGGTCCTGAAGACCCAGACTGCATGCCTCCCCTCTGGGATCTGCCATGTTCACTCTACCTATCGAAAAACTTCGTAGACCAAGTCTATTTCCATGGTGGATAGACTAAACAATTCTCTCCTCTCTGAGGGCCCCAAAGCCAAAGGTGCGGGCCCCTGTTTTGTTAAGTGTTTTTCTACTTATTTCCATGTAATTACCAGAGGGATTTCCAGGAATGAGTTTTTCCTGAATTAAGCTTTTGATTTTCCAAAGGTGCTATGGGACATCCAAAATAATGTCTGATGCAGAGGTGCCAATAGGACTGGAGGGGAGACCACAGCCAATAATAGAAATGGATATGGGGTCATAAAGAACGCAATTGTCTCAGAACAAATTATAACTGTGACTGCTTGGCGATTAAGGCAGGTAAAGGAGATAGCCATCCTCTGAGCAAACCTGCAGTGTGATTCAGATTTGCACACGACAGTTACATCGAGAAAGGGTGCATGACACAGAGATAGAAACAGTTAGAAATAGTACAGGTCAGGAATAGAACTAGTGTCATTTGGCTTATAAGCTGGATCTTTATAAATCACTGGTACGATGTAGCACATTGGTTGGAAAACAATATAACAATAACCCTAAAATTTTACTTTTTTTCTTGGAAGAAGCAGCTCTGGGGTTTATCCTAATTCTTGCTAATGCTTTAAAAAATACGATGTTTTAATATTTTTCAAGAATCAAGCTAAAAAAAGTTGGGCCAAGAGCACATATGCACGTGAATGTAATGACTTGATTTAGAAATTATCTTTGTTTCAGAAAAAGGTTATCTCAACCTGGGGAATTCTGAGGGCATCTGCCTCAGGAGTTCTTATACCTGGCTCCAAAGGTGGAAGGGAATAGATTTCTGTTGCTAGGACTACCTGTCTCCTCATTATCTATTTCCACCAGGTTTGTGTGAACGGTGTTTTTTAAGACTTATATTTGGAATATCAGATTGGCTGTTTAACCAGGGGGACTTCAAATAATATTACCTTAAATTAAAATAGAAATCTGTTTCTCAAGTCTGGGTTGGCCACCAGAGCAGTTGTAGCAGTTATATGTTTATCACAGGGTAGGCTCTTTCTACTTGTTGTTTTATCATTATCAACACAGGGCTTCCATCTTGTGGTCCAAGGTGGCTTCTTCGTAATCCAGAAATTGCACATATTACAGCTACTTGTATAGCACTGGCTAGAATTTAGTTACAGGCCAAATCAATTTGTAGTAAAGGCTGAGAAATATAGATTTTATTCAGCATGGCTATATATTCAGCTAAATTAGAGGAATCCACTGATAAAGGATGAAGGCAGACCACTAGCAGTTTCTACCATGTATATGACCTTCAGAAGAATTGCAAGCATGTGACTCTTACACCTTCTTTCAGAGTCAGAACTCTGGGAAATGAACTTTTCCCTCATCCCTGGTCCCAGGGTCAGGACCCCTTTTCCATTGGTCATGGCTATTTGGGCTCCAGGTAGAATGTAGAAAAGAAAAAGTATCAACTTATAATGTAAACTGAGAGGCAGGACAGGGTATGGTAAACAGCATATATTCTGTAATCATGAAATTAATTCTGACTGCCGCTTACTAGCTGTATGACCTTGGGCAAGTTACCTAAACTCACTGCGTTTTCATGGTACCCATCGCACATGGGTTAAATGAGATACTATATGTTAAGTCCTCGGCGCTGTGCCTGGTCGTTAAAAAAAAAAGATCAATAATGACAATAACTAACTATTCTTGTCAGAATAGTCAACTAGAGCAGCCAAAAATAGCCCTAAGGTGGCCAAAAATCAATATGGGAGAACAACACTTGGATGCCTTAAGCCTGTATTGTGCGGGAGACCCTGCTTGCTGCGCCATTTGTCATGCGAGGTGACCTGCTGGGTCTCTGGTCCCGCTCCCCACACAAGAACACAGAACATGGTGAGGCCAAAAAGGAACACCTACGGAGCCATAGATAGGGGAGTCATACCACTATATTCTTGCTGGCGGCTGGATTCACACGACCTGCAACCTGCCGTCCACTTCTTTGCCTGCCAACCAACCTACCGGCCAACCAACCCAGCCACGACAGTTATATCAGTAGCTAATTGCCTGACTGGTTACAGCTGATGGTCAATTAGCCACAGCTGACGGCCATCTACTACCCGAGCCAGTACCTTTCCATGTGAGGCCGAGAGCCTGGAAACTGCTCTCTGGGACTCTGTCCCCACAGTCTGTTTCAGTGGAGTAGATTTTTTAAATGAAGCCTTCTAAGTCTCTTCCACCCCATTTTTCTTTCCCAGTCTAACTTTTCACAATTTTGTCCCATTTTCACCACTTTTTTTTTAAACACCATTTATTATCCATTTTCCTATCATCTGACATTTGAGTTGTTTACACTTTTTGGAATGTGTTATGAACAATTACATTCTGTGAACATTGTCATACGGGTCTCTCAAATTCTTCCAAATGGATTATCAAGGTGATTATCACCTTGATGACTGGAGTCCTTCAGGACTCATTAAGCTTCAGAATTTAGGCTTCGCAGTGGAGGCATCATCCCATCTGGAATCAATGAATGTTGATCAGGTGGGGAGAAAGGTTAAGAGAACAAAAAATTGCAGGTGAAAAGCTTTGGTTTAGGCTTCTGGGTGTTGCCTGAAATGTCCTTACTTTGTGTTGATGGAATAAATGATACTTTATTATGGAAAAAATAAAATCTGCACTTTGGAGGGCCATTCCATTTCACACAGAAGGAGGATGGAGTCATTCATTTGGGAAAGAACAGTTTCCTCAGCAAAGAGCCTCAGATCTGCTCCAGTATGGCAGAACTCTTATGGGGAGCATACATTCTCCATCACTGACCTCTCTCCTCCATGAACTTATCTAACTGGTGAATTTGGGAGAAGAAACTGGACAGGCCCAGATCAACTATTTTCTCCTTTTATCTTTTGGGATCTGCCTATTTGGTGGGGAGAATGTGTTCTGATTTATGGTTTTCCTTGTGATAAAAGGGACTTCCCCCCCAGGAAACAGGAGTGGGAAGGGACTCGAGGTTTTTCCATTTGTGCTAGAGGCTGAATATGTCTAATTTGGGTGGTGCTGTATTGGCACTTGCCTCCAAATCTAAAACGCAAACAAGCAAATGTTCTTTAAATGGCTGTATCAGTAATAAAAGTACAAATTTTGATATATAAAAGAAAAAGCTTCAGTTAAAATCTCAAAATGTTATCTAGCCACAAACTTTTGTGTTCAAATATATTATACCTTATATGCATAGATAAAAATCACATTAGCAAAATGAATGGGTTATGGTACAATTGTAACAGGACAAATCCTGGTCAGAATCTAAAGTGTTCTTCACCAGGTTTTATTTGGAAATGTTTTTTGAAGCTGTAAAACTACAATGTGTAAATCCATAGCAATATGAAATTATGGCTTACATTATTTTTGATGAAAATAATCTTCTCTTTCATGCTCAGCTTTGGCTGCAGAGAAAGATGGGACCCCTGTGTTCAAGTTCCCTAGATGGAGACTCAAGGGCAAGACCATAAAGGAGGTTGCAGAGGCCTACAGATCTGTGGGTGCCGAGCTAAATGTGCTGCCTTTCTGCACACAGTTCATCCCCATGGATGTAATTGACAGCCCAAAGCATGGTTCCATCATTTATCACCCATCCATCCTTCCCAGGCACAGAGGAGCCTCTGCTATCAACTGGTGAGACTTTTTTTTTTTTTTAAATAACAGAAAGGATAGGCCTATTTCTGTTGCCCGTAATCTTTCTGTTTTTTTACCTAGGTGATCGAGGAACTAGGTATTCTCGAATAATTGTGGGGTCCTGTGTGATTGCTACTATTGCGAAAACTCCCCTGAGAGCGAGAAATGCTGCATAAACCAGAGCAGCATTTTCCAAGCATAGTCTATGGAGTACTGGCTCTATTGGCTGCAACTAGGTATTGAGCAAACAAAGGTTCTATGGTCAGACAAGCTTGGATTATGCTGGATTTCTTTATCGCAGGACTTCTTAGAGTTTTTTTGTTTGTTTGTTTTTAATTGAGGAATGTTGGGGAACAGTGTGCTTTTCTAGGGCCTCTCAGCTCCAAGTCGTTGTTTTCAATCTAGTTGTGGAGGGCGCAGCTCACTGACCCATGTGGGAATCAAACTGGCAACCCTGTTGTTCAGAGCTCGTGCTCTAACCAACTGAGCCATCTGGCCGCCCCTTAGAGCTTTTAATACGTGCTTTAACATGAGGAGCATAACCTCCAAGACAGAGTTTGAGTACACAGTGTTCCCAAGCCTATTTCACATAGAACTTCTTTTGCATAGAACATCTCAAGTACATTTCAGGAAATGCTGAATTACCTGAAATTATGTTCTTCATTGTCTGTCTTCCTCCACTGAACTTTAAGGTTCTTGAGGGAACACAAGATGACTAAGGTCTAACAATTGCCTTGCTGTATTTCCCAGTATCAGAAAAATGCCTGGTATACTGTAGGTACCCAATTCCATAGGCACACGATGCTGTGGGTTGAGGTGGGCCTTTTTCACCTTCTCTCCTTTACCTGCACCTCTCCCAGATATCTCTCAGTGTCAAATTATTGAAGAGGTGGAATATCTACACTTAGTTTAAATGTGATGAAAAACTTTTCAGTGTAAAGTCTGATTATATAAATGATTTTTTTTTTGCTCTTTAAATAGTACTGTAGTTAATATCTTTGTTCTTGTATTTTTTCTCATTTCACATTGCTTCGACGTGCAAAATCGTTGGTTCAAAGTATATCAATATTTTCAAGGCTCTTGATAGCATAATGCCAATTAATTCCTCAATATTTCTGAAATGAGTGGTTGATTGATTGATTTTGGTATGACTTGATTAATTGCTCAGAGAAGTAAAAATGATTTAAATCATGAACATGGCTGATCTAGTACTTCATACCCTGTCTGTATTAGCCTGCTCTCTGATATGCTTTTATATGTATTAGTTCACATATCCAGCTTATTGTGTGTATTATAAACTCCTGTAGGGCTGGCATTTTCTCTTAGGCTAAGCTTTATAAGAGCACAAAATACAAATAGTTGCATTTCAACCGTCTTTTATACAATTTATGCAGACAATCTAGAGCTACTTCTAGCTCTAAGTGATGCTGATTCCTGAATTACACAACTTAAATTAATAATCAGTTCTCTTCACATTGCACTGAGTATCCTCTGTGTTATCTTCCATTGTCTTATTCTACCTAAGACAGGGTTAAGTATAATGTAAGAGTTGGACGCAAGTGGGCAAACTTACTTGATGCTGCAGTAGAAAGCTGACACTAAGGAGTCGGTGAGTGGTAGTAGTGATGGACTATGATGCCTTTTTGAGTAGACTGTAAGTCATGAGTATGTGTTAACAAGACTATAGATATAAGGATGCATAAAACAGCAATACCATTAAGTACTGTTTGTTATGAGTTCTGACATCTCCCGGCTCTACTGTTACTTTCTCACGGTAGCTTCATTTCACCATTTACTTTCCATTGTAACGACCTTGTACTTCAATATCTCTAATTCATCACTTTATGATATAGTTAACCAACATTTTAAGTTGAAATTCTTCTTTTCACAGGACTCTAATTATGGGAGATAAGAAAGCTGGGTTTTCTGTATTCTGGGCTGATGATGGGTTAGACACAGGACCCATCCTTCTTCAGAAGTCATGTGATGTTGAACCCAATGATACAGTGGATGCACTTTATAATCGATTTCTTTTTCCTGAAGGGATCAAGGCCATGGTCAGTATATTTATGCCATCCAGAAGAATTGAGTAAACCTTTAAAGTTCTGAATTTGCTTTTCTTTTATTGAAATTTTGCTCATATGAATTTTTACTGAAAATATAAATCTGAAAAACAAAATTAGATTTATGTTTACCAATAGGATGGTATATTTAGGATGGAAATCTGAACTTTAAAGTTTCTTAGTCTATGAAACTCTTGATCTTCTGAGAGCAGTGATCAAATGGATGAACTAGCAATCAAACTGCTTCAATTATTTTGCCAAATACTTGAATCCCCAACCCTGTTTATAATAACTAATTGTAAAGAAGTGTACAGAATCTTAAGAAATTTTGCTGTGTAATTTGGACTTCTTCCAAAAGTATTTGAACTCAGTCTATGTGAACAGGGTGAAATTTGGCATTGCTTTATTTATTCAGATGTGTTCTGGGTAAAAAGCTCAAAGCAGGTACAGCGCAAAGTAAAAATATATTAGCCTGTAAAAATATTGAAAGATAATTTCAGTGTTATTTAATGTTTTCCAGAGTCTGAGATGAGGAGTAGCAACACAGAGACTCACAGTTAGATGATATAAAGCAGCAGCCTTTGATTTAGGAGGGAGGAGAGTGGTGCTTTGTTTGTGTCATTTAATAATTTAATGACACCAAAGTTATCATTCTACCACTTACTTGTTGTATGACAATAGGCAAGTCACTTAGCGTCCTTGGTTCCCTTATCTGTAAAATGTGGATAATACTGCCTGACTTATAGAGTTGCTATGAAAATTAAATGGTATTTATGTGAGGTATCTGGCACACAGTAGGTGCTCAAAAATGATAATTATAATCAAAATAGTATTAGGTGTGTTCAGTGGCATTTGCTCAAACCCAGATCCTATACCTAAGTCCAGATGATATTATAGCTAGAAGTGGGAAGAATGAATGAGCTGTAAACTTGGCCTTGTTCCTAGTAGGTGGCTCCCTCCATGTGCTCTTGGGGAGGCTGGTCATCCGCTGTGAGTATTTAGAAATCTGAGAACTTGAACTCACATAGGCTTCTCAATGAGGGACAGAGCCTCTAAACTCAAGGCAAACTAAAATATGACACAGAAGAAAATGCAGGACGCATCCCAAAGGGAATCAAACTCATGGGCAGATGTTAACTTTTTAAAATTCCAGGTGCATTAAGCTAGAAAGCAAATTGAATTACTTAAATATAACAATGTATCCCTTTCCAGAATCATCATGATGAGCAGAAATAACCCATAATGACTTATTTTCCAATTATATTCCTGAATTTTTCATTGAATCACCAAGTGGAGGTTGAAATTTGTTTAAACAATGGAGTCGTTTGAAGAGTATAGGCTTGATAGTGGCAGTTAGATAGACTTGGAAGCAGATCTTGCTTCTGATACATACAAGCTCTCTCTGTGATCTTGAGCTAGCTGTTTAATTTTTCTAAGCCTTAGTTTCCTCCTCTGTGAGACACGAATAATAATATCCACTTTGCAGAACTGGTGTGATACATCAAGAGCTAGTTTACATAAAGTAGCTACCACACTGCCTGGCACATAGATGGATCTGAAGAAATGGTGGTTATGATCGTAGTCTGACTCTCTGGACAGATTTATATGTAGTAATTCTAAGTAGAAACATCAGTTAAGCAGACCTGCCGTTGTTGCTCATTGGGCTGTAACACAGGTAATGTTTCCGGCTTTAGGTGGAAGCTGTCCAACTCATAGCTGATGGAAAAGCGCCTCGGGTTCCCCAGACAGAAGAAGGGGTGACATATGAAGGGATCCAGAAAAAGGAAAATGCTAAGGTACTTATATCAAGTCAACAACTCATCTCAAAGTGGCTCTTTACCTTTCAGTAGTTCCCAATGTACCATTTCCTGGCCAAAATGTAGATCTGCAGGCCAGCAGGCTCCACCCCTCCTCACTGCTACTGATGGAGAGAAATATCTCTATGACCTTTGACACTGTCAACATTAGGAGCTTCAGCCTGTGCCTTGTGCTTTCCTAGATTTCTTGGGATCAGTCTGCTGAAGTTTTACATAACTGGATCCGAGGTCATGATAAAGTCCCTGGAGCTTGGACAGAGATAAATGGACAGGTATGTTCTAGAGACCAATTGTTTTTTTCTCATGCTACCTTTTAAGAGGTATTACACGTACTCATAAGTCTAGGCACTCTCCGTGCCTAGAAGGAGACTCTCTGTCTTCCTTTGGTCATGAGGAGGGTCTGTGATTCTAGGAATATGTGACCTACTAAAAGAAAGTACCCCCTCTTTACTAAGCATGTGTCGAGCCCTTGGTGTGAAGCAGGCACTCGGCACGGCTTCTGCTCTCCAGGAGCCTGCGGTTTTATGGGAAAAGCAGAGAAGTGAATAAACACTCAAAATGCAGCAAGAGAGCTATACAAACTTGAGGCCCAGACTTGGGTGTGTTAAGAACCGCCTCCTAGAAAAGCTGGCCTATTTGCTTGTACTTTTAGAAGAGGTCAACAGGTGGAGAATGAGAAAAAGAGGTGAAGACCCAGAGACAGAAAATGTATTACCCAGTCAAATACTCACAATGATGCCAGAGCCTCAGGTGTGGGGAATAGGTGTGTGGAAGTCACAGGAGAGCTGAGGCAGGGGTGGGGGAGCAGGGACAGGAGCCTTCTGATCCCTGGGGAACCTCAATTCAACTCAGGTTCTCAGGTTTCACCACTTCTGAGAGGTTTCCTCATCTCACAGGCCCAGCCTGGTGGGGTTGCATGTCTGTCCTCTCTGTTCCAACAATGCCCTGCCTACCCTCTGACATAGCATAGTATGTACTGTAAGTGTCTTTTTATCTATCCCTCTTCTCCCACTAGACTAGGAACCCCTTGATAATCTCAACATTTAAGCAGGTTCTCAGTGCATTTTAGGTTCCAATAAAAATAGGCAGGATCAATGAAGGACCGAGGGAGAAAGTTCAGTGCAGTGGTTAAGAGTGTGGAATGTGAAGCCAGAATGTTACAGTTAAAATTCTGGCTCTGCCATTATTTACTGTATAACCTTGGACAGTTTAACCATTGGGTGCCTTGGTCTCCTTATTGTAAAATGGGACTAATAATAGCATTTCCCTTATGTTATGTGTTATTGTGAAGATTAAATGAGTTAAATACATGTTAATTCGTGAAAGTACATACTTGGTCCCTGCCATAAAATAAGTATTCAGTAAATGTCAACTATTACAGTGCTCAATAAATTATAGCTGATAGTCATAGAGTTATAATAGATCAGTGTCAAGTTCTCTTGGTTACAGTCTAGATCCAGCCCTGTTTCCATGAACTGACCACAAAGCACCCTGTATTTCCCATCAATGATCCCACTGCATGGTTATGGTCTGCATCTATCCTCACTGACCCCCCACCAGCACCTCCACTCCCCTCAAAAACCCTACCTCAAGCTGCAAAGTCTGTGAGAGCTATTTATCTCCTTTGTATCAATGTGAACGAATGGTAAATGTATACTCATGTTGTCTGGATGTTGGGCAGTTTTGAAATTCTTCAGTCATACATTCACAGACTATTTCTTGCTTTGTGTCATTTCTACAGATGTTTGATACAGGCTCTCACATTGGCGTGTCCCCATTTTATCATAAATGACAGTTCCAGTTTTTTGCAGGGAGAGAGTACTGCTTGCATACAGCGCTGTCCATATGTGTAACTTCCTCATTTCACAATCTGGGTTTGATCTCTTTATTAGATGGTCACATTCTATGGTTCATCGTTGCTGAATAGCTCTGTGCCTCCTGGAGAACCACTGGAAATTAAAGGTGCCAAGAAGCCTGGTCTTGTTACCAAAAATGGACTTGTTCTTTTTGGTAACGATGGAAAAGCAGTGAGTGTTCAATCCAGTCACCTATAAAATAACTTTTTGGGTTTCCTTCTATAACCCAAACTATTAAGAGAATATCTTTCACACGGTAATCTGGCTTTGCGGTGGGATGCAGGAGGCTCGAGATACCCGCCCCATTTCGCTCTGGGGATGAGCTGGTTCTGTGTGTCTGGATGAAAACAAGGCTCCCCAGGGTCCCAAGAACCTGCACAGTCTGTTTCGTGATACACTGGAAAGAGCTTGGAATTTAGTCGGGAAACAGTATGTGAATCCCTGCTCTGCCACTTAACTGGTCTTGGGCAGGACGCTTCTCACCTCTGAGTCTGTTTCTCCATTAAAAACAGAATAATCCCATCTGTCTGCTTTCCCATTGCCAGAGTCTGGGAGGAACAAATGAGATGGACCTGGCCCCCTTCAGTTGTTTCTTGCCTTTGCCTCAGCAGGCAGGCGCCCATCCACACTGCCTGTGCTTGGGAGTGCGGGCTCTGGCCTCAGTGGGCTCTCGGGCAGCTTCCCCCAAATAAAGCAAAAGGGAATTTACTGCTTTCAGGTACTTTCTAGTAGTTTGCAGAGCAGATCAGTTATTAAGATTGTAGGCTTCAGGGTTCAGCTAGTTCTGGGTTGTAATGCCAGCTCTGTTACTTACCAGCTGTGTGGTGTTGGGCAAAACCTCGTTGAGCCTCCGTTTCCTCCTCAGTAAAATGGGGATAATAACGGCACCTGCCTCCCTCAGGATTTATGAGATTAAGTAAGATACTTCAGCACAGACTTAGCACAGTGCATGCTACAGAATAAGTGTTCAGATGATGGCGGTAATAGTGGTAGTCGTAGTAACTACAGTAGGTTTTAGTAGTCCAAACACCTACATCCAAATGTCAATTGTTTACTGGCTTATCCATTTTGAGAAGTACGAGTATCTCCCTCTAGACTTAACTTTCTCCTGCCTGCTGCCATTATTAAAATACCATTTCAGTCCTTTTACACCTAATGGTGAGTGCTCTAAATCCATATTTTTGTACTTTCCAAATAAGCTGGTCCTTAGACTCATGTCGCCTAGACGACTTCTTCTCCCAATAACCTCACTTTTGAATTGTCCAAATCCTCAAGTTTTCTGCTTGTTTTGTTGCTGTTTTGTAGCTGATGGTGAGAAATCTGCAGTTTGAAGATGGAAAAATGATTCCTGCCTCTCAGTACTTTTCAGCAGGCGAGACCTCAGTGTTAGAACTTACAGCCGAGGAGGTGAAGGTGGCGGAGACCATCAAGGTGAACTTGTCCTTTCCTTAATATTCCTCTTACATTGGGAAACTGAAGCATTTTTGTACCTGGTAACATCAGTCCTCGAAGTAGCAGGGACGGAATTTTATTTCCTCTTTTCTGCATTAGCTACAATAGGAAATCAGCCCCCAAATTTATATGCAAATTTCTTTTTCGTTCACATAAATAACCCAAAGCAGTTTTCGGTTGTCATGGGGATTAGCTGTGAAGCTGGAACAGAAGGATTAGGGGTGGAGTCACTTTTGGACTCAGGCTCTGCTATCTTCAAGGTCACCCTGGGGGTCATCTCCATTGCAGACAACCAAGAAGGGCAAAAGAGCACAGAGAATTGTGTGAGGGAGGTTTTTCATGGCCAGGACTTGGAGTGCCGGTCACTTCCCCTTATATCGTATTCATTGCCTAGAAGTCAGTCATATGGCTCATCTAACTTGAAGAGACGCTGAGAAATGTAGTCAAGCCATGTACCCAAGAGGAAGAAATAGGTTTGGTGAGGAGCTAGCCAGTCTCTGCCAGGGTTCTACAGGGCACTTCCCTCATAAAACTTACCCTTGTTGTGTAGGTCATCTGGGCTGGGATTTTAAGCAACGTCCCTGTTATTGAAGACTCAACAGACTTCTTTAAATCTGGAGCAAGCTCAATGGATGTTGTCAGGTAAAACTACCACCTTATTGAGTCACACCCCTCCACCAGGGATTCTGACTTTGACTTTGAAAATCAAATCTAAATCCTTTGCTCTGGACGTGTAATTACTCTAGCCTACCTGTCTACTATCTCTCTCTTTCCTTCATCCTTGTTAGTTTGTTTGTTCCCATGGTCGGAGACACGTATATTTGTTCCTTCTCTTTGTTGCTAACCAGGGCTTGTTTTCATATTTCCTATATACCTAGAAAACCAACCCTTCTAATTGCTTGTTTCTTTTAAAATTTTGTCTTCATATTTCTTACCTGATTTTCCTCCAATATGACATTGGAATTGGATGTTCTGGGTGAGAACGTTAAACAGGAATTTCCTATATAGTCTGATCCAGAAGGATACCTGACATTAATTACACTTCCCACCAAAATCTTCTTTTCCTGTTCTCCCAAACTATCCACTAAAATATATCGAGCATGACGACTATCAGGCAATTTGTAAGAGTAAGGATCATCACTGTATAGAAAGAATTTCTGGGAAAAAAAAGAAAAGAAAAAAAGAATTTCTCCACAGAGGTTTACAGCAACTTGAGTCCCAGAAAAGCCCCTCTCTATGGCACAAAGAGTATGCCAGGGTCCTAATAATGAAGAGTATTGCAGAGGTGTTTTTTGCTTTGAGGGCTACACTATGGCCACTCACTAATTAAACACGATAAAGAATGTTACTCCTCTTGGCCTAATACATCATTTTGACACAGTGAGCATTCTTGATGAATGTTCTGTTTATTCATTTATTCACTCATTTATATAACAAAATTTATTGAACACTGACTACATATCAGGAACAGATTTTTTTGCACTGGGTATACAGTCATGAACAAGACAAGGTCCCTTCATTCATGAAGCTTTTTTATTCTAGTGATCAAAAACAATCATCTCAAGAACAAGTATCATTATTAAAAGTTAAGAGTTTTGGTTCCTCAAATTACAGATTTCTCAACTATGATTCATGACTTACCAGAACTTCTAACTTGCTCAACTAAAGATTTCAATATTGTCCTTTTAGTACTTCTTATTGCTAGCAAGAGATTTCTGCAGGAATTACTCATTTCCTGTTTGAGTGTCTGACTTACCGTAATCATCTGATATTATTATTTTGAACTAGCAAGGTGCCTCATCTCTTTTAGAGAATAAATGACTGAATAACAACTGTGGCAGGCTTTCTATACTGTGTCTAATACACCATTTCTATTCAAGAAATGCCAAATAACAGCTGTCATTTGAAAAATTAACAATGAAAAATCGAAGGATTGGAAAATACTTCAGAAATCATATGACCTATGGTTCTAGTTAGTACCTATATTAACCATGTAATAAAAACAAATGTTTGTTTTTATTTTTATGCATAGTCTAGAGAAAATATTCTACAATATGACTTGTTTCTCATAATCTTTACAGTTAGGAAATTTCCTTTATTTTTTAATTCCTTGAGTACATTTGAAAGGAAAGGAACTGATTTTATGAGCCCCTTATTAGCTACCTTGCATTGTAAGTAATTAAAATATTTTTGCCTTTATTTCTTTTCTTCTTAGTCATGTATAATGTTAAAAACAAAAAAAAATTGCCACTGTCCTTCAAGACAGCTTTTTAAGTTTTCCTCCCAGTCTTATAAATTTCTCTGATTGTTAATAGAAGATCTTGTATGATATAAATCGGTATATGACATACGAGGTCTGGCAATTAAGTTCACGAACTTGCCACCGTGCACTTACATTGGCAGCACTGTACAAACAGCTGGGTAAGGTTTCATAACCTTGGTACATCAGTGTCTCATGGCTGTGTTCGTGTCAACATATGGTGGTGTCTTGCTGAGTGGCATTCGTTACTGTTATGTGTTGTTGTGTGCCGATGAGAATGTCTGAGCTTGGACAGCATTAAATTTCTTGTTAAACTTGGCAAGAGTGGAAGTGAAATCAGGGACATGTTAGTCCAAGTTTATGGGGATAATGCCATGAAGAAAGCAGCAGTGTACAAATGGATTAAATGTTTTTCTGAGGGGACAGAATGCATCACTGGTGAAGAGAGGTCAGGGCTGCCAATAATAAGGAGAACTGACGAAAACATTGCAAAAATTCATTGAATTGTGCGTCAAAATTGTCGGCTAACTGTGAGAAGCATAGCAGACCAAGTAAACATCGATAGAGAAACAGTTAAGAAAATCTTAACTGAAAATCTTGGCATGAGAAAGGTGTGTGCTCAAATGGTCCCAAAGGAGCTCACCGATGAACAAAAGCAAAGGAGAGTCGAAGTTTGCCAAGACCGTTTGGAGAGGCAAGACGATGTTTTCGGCAGTGTTATCACTGGTGGTGAAACATGGGTGTGCCAGTATGACCCTGAAACAAAGTGTCAAAGTGCACAATGGAAGTCAGCAAATTCTCCATAACCAAAAAATTCCGTCAGGCCAAATCAAGAGTCAAAACAATGTTGCTTTTTTTTTTTTTATATTAGAGGGATTATTCATTATGAATTTGTACCAACTGGACAAGCAGTTAACCAAGTTTACTATTTGGAAGTGCTGAAAAGGCTTCGTGAAAAAGTTAGATGAAAACAACTTGAACTTTTCCCCAACAATGCATGGCTCTTGCATCACAACAATGCACCAGCTCACATAGCACTGTCTGTGAGGGAGTTTTTAGCCAGTAAACAAATAACTGTATTGGAACACCCTCTCTACTCACCTGATCTGGCCCCCAGTGACTTCTTTATTTACCCAAAGATACAGGAAATATTGAAAGGAAGGCATTTTGATGACATTCAGGACATCAAGTGTAATACAATGACAACTCTAATGGCCATTCCAGAAAAAGAGTTCCAAAATTGCTTTAAAGAGTGGACTAGGCGCTGGCATTGGTGCATAGCTTCCAAAGAGGAGTACTTCAAAGGTATTGTAGTGATATTCGGCAATAAGGTCTGTAGTACTTTTTCTAGGATGAGTTCGTGAAGTTAATTGTCAGGCCTCATAAGTCTTACTTCAAAGCAACTTGACATATGTAATAATACAGTGTCCCTAAACCCTTTAAAAACATGTAAGTAACATGTGCTGGACTTACTTTAAGGCTGGTTGAAGAGATCAAACAGAAATGTGGTGGGCTTCAGTTACAAAATGAAGATGTCTATATGGCCACCAAGTTTGAAGACTTCATCCAAAAAGTCGTGAGGAAACTGAGAGGAGAAGATCAGGAAGTGGAACTAGTAGTAGATTATGTAAGTATTTCCATAGTGTTTAAAAATCTAAATCATTAAGATCCTTAAACTATAAAAGAATGCTTTGTCTTTTATTTATTTGTTTTTACCTTTATAACCTTTTAAAAATAACAATTTTTTGAGACATAATTCAGATACCATAAAATTTACCCTTTTAAAATGTAGAATTCAGTGGTTTTTAGTATATTCACAGAGTTGTGCAACCATTACCACTATTTGATTATGGAACACTTTTATCTCCCCAAAAAGAAACCCTGTATCCACTGGCAGTCATTCTTTGCTCTCCTCCCCCAGCCTCTGGCCCCTAGAAACCACTAATTTACTTTCTGTCTCTATGGATTTGCTTATTATGGACACTCCATATAAATGGAATTACATAATTTGTGGCCTTTTGCATCTGGCTTCTTTCACTTAGCATAATGTGGTGTTCACAGTTCATCCTTGTTCCTTTTGCTGTCCAAATAATATTTCATTGGGAGGATATACCACATTTTGTTTATCCATTCCTCAGGTGATGTACATTTAGGTTATTTCTACTTTCTCGCTATTGTAAACAATATTACTATGAAAATTCATCATGTTTTTGTATGAACGTATGTTCTCAGTTCTCTTGGGTATATATTTAGGAGGGGAATTGAGGAGTTATATGGTAACTCTGTGTTTAACTTTGAGGAACTACCACACCCTTTTCCAAAATGGTTACACCATTTTGCAATCCCACTAATAATCTCACTAACAATTCTCCATGTCCTCACCAGCATTTGCTGTTGTCTGTCTTTTCTGTTTTAGCTGTCCTTACAGGTGTGAAGTGATATCTCATTGTGGTTTTGATTTACATTTCCCTGATGACTAATGACAGACATCTTTTCATGTGCTTATTGGCCATTTGTGTATCTTCTTTGGAGAAATGTCTATTCAAGTCTTTTGCCCATTTTTAATAAGTATGTTTACCTTTTTAATTTTTGAGTTGTAAGGAGCCTTTGTACATTTTGAATACTAGACCCTAATCAGATCTATGATTTGTAAATATTTTCTTCCATTCTGTGGTCTTTCTTTTTACTTTTTTGTAGGGTCCTGTGACACACAAAAGTTTTAAAATTTGAGTAACTCTAATGTATCTATTTGTTCTTTTGCCACTTGTGCTTCTTGTTTTTTTTTTTTTTTTTTTTTTTTTTAAAGATTTTATTGGGGAAGGGGAACAGGACTTTATTGGGGAACAATGGTCAAATTGTTGTCCTTTCAATCTTAGTTGTGGAGGGTTCTGTTCAGCTTCAAGTTGTTGTTCTTTCAGTCTTAGTTGTGGAGGGCGCAGCTCAGCTCCAGGTCCAGTTGCCATTGCTAGTTGCAGGGGGCACAGCCCACCATCCCTTGCGGGAGTCGAACCGGCAACCTTGTGGTTGAGAGGACGCACTCCAACCAACTGAGCCAATCCGGGAGCTCAGCGGCAGCTCAGCTCAAGGTGCCGTGTTCAATTTTAGTTGCAGGGGGCAGAGCCCACCATCCCTTGCGGGACTCGAGGAATTGAACTGGCAACCTTGTGGTTGAGAGCCCATGCTCCAACCAACAACTGAGCCATCCGGGAGGCAGCTCAGCTCAAGGTGCCGTGTTCAATCTTAGTTGCAGGGGGCAGAGCCCACCATCCCTTGCGGGACTCGAGGAATTGAACTGGCAACCTTGTGGTTGAGAGCCCACTGGCCCATGTGGGAATCGAACCGGCAGCCTTCGGAGTTAGGAGCACGGAGCTCTAACCGCCTGAGCCACCGGGCCGGCCCCCGCCACTTGTGCTTCTATATGTCTTGTTTTATACCTTTTGTGCTGTTCTGTTCTGCTTTTACTGCTTTCTTTGGTATAAAATGGATATTGTCTACTATGCCAGTTTAATCCCTTGTTGTTTCTTACACTATATATTTTTTGTTGTTTTCTTAGTGTTTAGCTT
This sequence comes from Rhinolophus sinicus, assembly GCF_057876585.1. NCBI lineage: Eukaryota > Metazoa > Chordata > Mammalia > Chiroptera > Rhinolophidae > Rhinolophus > Rhinolophus sinicus. The sequence continues at coordinate 16,956,928 of NC_142501.1, forward strand.
GAGGATTACAATAGACATTTTTGCTTAAAATATTCTAGTTCAGTTAATACCAACTTAATACCAAGAGCATAGAAAAACTTTGCTGCAATGTAGCTCTGTTCCCTACCCCCTCATTTCTGCTATTGTCATACAAGTTGCATCTTTGTACGTCATAAGCTCACCAACATAGTTTTATAATTATTGTTTTATGCAGTTGTCTTTTAAATCAGATAGAAGAAAATAATTAAAAACAAAAAAATGCATCTATGCTGACTTTTATATTTACCTTTGTTAGTGTTTTTTATTTCTTCCTGTAGATTTAAGTTACTGTCCAGTGTCCTTACATTTCAGCCAGAAGGACACTATTTAGTACTTTTTAAAGGGCAATATGCTAGCAATGAATTCTCTCAGTTTTTGTATGTTTGGGAATGACTTAATTTCTCTTTTGTTCTTAGAGGATATTTTTGCTGTATATGGAATTTTTCATTGACAGTCTTTTTTTCCCCAGCATTTTGAATATGTCATCCTATTGCTTTTTTACCTCCACAGTTACTGAGGTTAAGTCATTTATTAATTTTATTTAGGATCCCTTTTATATGATGAGTTGCTTCTCTTTTGCTGCTTTCACGATTCCCTCTTTGTCGTGAGAAAGACAAATACCATATGATCTCACTTATATGTAGAATCTAAAGAACAGAATAAATGAACAAACAAAACAGAAATAGACTCAGAGATATAGGAAAAAAACAACAACTGCTAGTTGCTAGATGGGAAGGGGGTTGGGGATGGAGGAGCAGGTGAGGGGATTAGAAAGTACAAATTAGTAGTCATGCGGATTAGAAATACAGTATGGGGAATATAATCAACAATGTTGTAAAGATTATGTGGGGTGCCAGACGGACTTATCAGGGAGACCACTTCATGGACTGTGTAGATGCCTGACCACTGCACTATACACCTGAAGCTGAAGTTAAATAATATTGAATGTCAACTATAATTATATATACATATATAGTCACGGGGTGTGGAGTACAGTGTAGGGAATATAATCAATGGTCTAGTAACAGCTATATAAGATGATAGAGGGGTAGTGGATTTGGGGGGGTTATCGCTTTGTGAGGGATGTAAATGTCTAACTATTACAATGCTTTGTACACCTGAAACTAATTGGGGAAAAAAGATTCCCTCGTTGTCTTTGGATTTGACTATTTTATTATGATGTATCTGGGATGGACATTTTTGAGTTTATCCTACTTGGAGTTTATTGAGCTTCTTGGATGTGCAGATTAATAATGTTTTTCATCAGATTTGGGACATTGTAAGACATTATTTCTTCAAGTATTCTTTCTGCCCCTTTCCCTCCTGCCTCCTCTCCTTCTGGGACTTCCATTATGCGTGTGTCAGTATATTTGATGGTCTCCCATAGGTCTCTGAGGCCCTGTTCATTTTTCTTTATTCTTTTTCCTACCTGTTTCTCAGACTAGATAGCTCTGTTGAATTGTCTAGTTTTCTCATTCTTTCTTCTGCCTGCTTGAATCTACTATTGAGCCCCTCTAGTGCATTTTTAAATTTCAGTTACTGCAATTTTCAACTCCAGAATTTCTATTTGATTCTTTTTTAAAAATAATTCTTGGCTCTTGATTGATATTCTCTATTTGGTAAGACATTGTTCTCTTAATTTCTTTTAATTTTTTAAACATAATTTCCTTTAGTACTTTGAACATATTTATAAAAGCTTATTTAAAGTCTTTGTCTAGCAAATTTAATGTCTCATCTTCTTCAGGAATGGTTTCTATTGACTGCTTTTATTCCCTCCGTGTATGAGCATTTCTTTCCTGTGTCTTTGCACATCTTATAATCTTTAGTTGAAAACCAACCATTTTTAATAATAGATGTGGCAACTCTGGACATCAGACACCCCACCCACCTTCACAGGGATTGTTGTTGTTGCTGATTATTGTTGCTTCTTCCTTATTTAGTGAGTTTCTTGGACTAATTCTTTAAAGCCTGCATTCTTTGTTGTTTGCCACCATTGAAGTCTCTCCTCAGTTAACTTTGTGGTCAGCTAATGATTGGACATAGATTTCCTTAAATTTCTTTGAACCAATAAGTCTCCCAGCCCTTACTGAGGGACTCTGTGTGTGTTGTGGTATACCTTTGAAGCTCCACCAGGCGGTTTGCAACTCTGCCTTAGTCTTCACACACTTCCTACTTGCACAAAGCTTCCGGTCAGCCAGAGGTAAGAGATTAGGGCTTTCTCAGGTCTTTCCTGGGAAAGCTCTGTACATATGTTGGCCTTCTAGATTCCCAGGAATATCTCAGAGCTTCTTGAAGCTTCCTGTGGCTATCTCATGCCTGTTTTTATTTTAAGTTTTTTGGTCACCCATTTGTTAGCTCCAATTGGTATTACTGCCTTGGGCAGGTGGCATGTTAAACTATTGCCACTGACTATTTTGCATAAACAGGGATAAGGCTGTTTGTGTACAGCAAGCTCTGAGTTAAATACAGACAAGCCCTGAGGTTGGAGCTGTTCAGGGAGCTTCCAGGCCAAATAGTAATAACTCTCTAGGGATGAGGCTTTTGGAGAGCTCCAGTCTCATTTTTTCCCCCTCCAGTGGCTACTAGGCTGCTGGTTTTCACAGCTACCATACTTGCAAGGATATTGATTTTCAAGTTACTGTAGAGCTTTCAAGAGAGAGATGGGAATAGGGCAAATTAGTATGCCATAAACTCACTGTTCTTACAGAGATTCTGCTGTCTTTCTTGAATAGATTGATTCTTGTATGCCTTTGATTTAATTCTAGAATTCTGAGAAAAATGATTTGGACAGTGTTTTCTAGTGTTCTCATTGCTTTTATGAAGGAGTGGATTTTTGGAGGTCCTTAATCCACTATTCCAGAAGTGCTTCCCGTACATTTGTATTTAATAAGTTAGGTAAACTTAGAAAGCAGTTTAGTGCCATCTGGTTAAGAACGTTAATTTTGGAGTCAGACCAATCTAGGTTAAAATGTAAGTAACATTGATTACTAGTTATGTGACATTTGGCAAGTTACTTAGCTTCTCTAAGCCTCAGTGTCCTCATATGTTAAATGGGGCAACAACAATATCCACCTCATAGGATTGTTGAGAGAATCAAATTAGATAATATACGTAAGACACTTAGCATATTCCAGGAATGATGAGTTTAGAAAGCTGGACTATATACAGTGACTGAACACATCAATTCAGATGGAGCTTCCTTTATTATATCCTGCATAAACACATGGAAATATTTCATGGAACATGAGTACTTGGTTTGGAAAACGCAAGATACCCTATTGCTATTTTTTGTTTCTTTTTAAACATCATCAATTTCTCTATATGAAATGATTTTTTAAATCATTAATTTCCTTTTAAATACCTTGTATTGATATGGCAATTTATGCCAATAATGTTCTTTCACATGTGATATCTCAGTTATTCCTCATAATAGCTGTATGAAGCAGGCATTACTTTCCCATTTTATTGTTAAAAAAACCAAGGTTCATGGAGGTTAATAATGGACTAACCTCAATTCACTTACTAGCTGATAGTAGAGAGTACAATTTAGGCAACACATATGTAAGAGAGAGAATGTGAAAATGGGGAGGAGCATAAGGAAAGAAAACTTAAAATGGCACCAGAGTAAAAAGAAACCTACTGACAAAAGCAATTTCCGGACTTTAAATGAAAGCAATGGCTGCACTCTACAGATGTTGCCACTAGGTGGTGGTATTTCCATTATCTGTCTGTCTTTGGAGTTAATCTTTGATCTGTATAAGGAAGAAAGATCTTCATTAAGCCCAGCCTAGGGCTTTTTGGTCACCGCAGGTGCTAAAGCACCTGCCTTAGTGGCCAATCTGAGCATCACAAGTCCCAAATCTTACATACGCTTGTCTCTTCTGGACAGTAGGAACTAGACTCTCATTGACTTAACTTCTCCCTCAGCATTAGTAAGTGTCTTTGTTGCTATTTGATATCAAATATTTAAGCACAGGAATCCACTGAATCTATTAATATAATTCTCTCTCCTAGGTTTCAAAGGAGGTCAATGAAATGACAGTAAAAATGCCATATCAGTGTTTCATAAATGGACAGTTCACAGATGCTGACGATGGAAAGACTTACGACACTATCAACCCAACAGACGGCTCTGTGAGTAATTAGTTGGTGTGCATAGTGACCATTGGTCATGGACTTTTAGTTTATAGTACACAGTTGTAAAACAGACAGTCTTGAGAAGTTACTTTATTCTATCACTCTGCCTCCGAGCACTTAATATAAATGTACTTCATGCATTTCTTTCAACTATTCAATTCTGGTACTGGCTGCTGTTAACTATAGCAACCTATTTTATAGAATGAATATTTATGGTGAGTTTAGACAGATAGCTATACACATACATATCAGAGGCACACCTCTATATAAAGCTATATGTGGGAAAAAATTTCGTACTTTACAAGCTCATGGCAAGAAACTCAGCTTCCCTAAGGCACTAGAAGAAATAGTTATAGTTTCTCTAAATGTGTCTTTCCATAATGTAGTACCACATTTCAGGCTTACAATTTTCATGTTAAAATTGTTTCTTTTTCATTACTGTATTGTTGGATATATTGGTTATCCATCATAAAATTCTCTGGATTTTATAACACAATATTAATTCCAAGGAACATAGTTATGTACCTCTTTATATTAATAACCTATAACTATTTTTACTCATCTTGAAATAGACAATATGCAAAGTGTCCTATGCTTCTTTGGTGGATGTTGATAAAGCAGTAGCAGCAGCGAAAGATGCCTTTGAAAACGGTGAATGGGGAAGAATGAATGCAAGAGAGAGAGGAAGGTTGATGTACAGGTATGGTTTTTAACAATGAAAGTCTGCAAACTTTGATGTTGACTAACATTGCCGAGATTTAAAATAGTTCTTGAAACATTCTAGTATGCACCTGTTATATATCTTCTGTTTCTTACATCATATAAAATTTAATATATGTGAGTTCCTGATTTTTGTACTATTGCTTCTATTATTCAGGGTCCCAGCAGGAAAAAAAAAGTTTAATAAAGGACTATTTACAACGATATGGGCAAGGCCAAGGGATAATGAAATACCCAGGCAGGGGTGGCAACAAGGGATAGCTACCACCACTCTAAGGTCTGCAGGGACAGAGGAAGGTGCTGTGACTAGAATCTGACAAGATCTGAAGCTATAGGAGAAGACCACACTACAGTGGTTTGGGGTAGAGGAACACGGCAGCTGCTGAACCACAGCCCATCACTGAGGCAGCCAGGGCATTCGAAGCCCCGACGACTTTTACCTCCAGTTCACCAGTCTTCTAGAAGTATTGCCCATTGAACTCTCATTGGCCGAACCCAGTGAGAGAGCAAGAAGGCCAAGTGATATAAGCTATAAAAGTTTCCTCCCAGGTCACAGAGCAGGGAGAAGAATGAGTAATAGCAGCAAATGGAAAATATCCAGCACCCTGTTTCCAAAGACAGATTTTAAATCTACTTGGTGTGTAGGTAATAGGGGCAAGGAGCAAGACTACTGTGGGCTGGAAGGGTGTTGTAAGTTGATAGCTGAGTATGCCAAGAGCAATTCAGTTCAATCATAAATCCAGTTTTTTCTTTCCTGAAAGCCAAAAAACTGACCTTGGTCAAAAGATCTCTTAGAGCAAGATCTGGAAGAAACATTAGGGGGAGGAGGATCCAAAGGGAACATCTCAGAGAACCACTAAAGGAAGGAAGGAAAATAAATGGTGGACATGAGCATAAAAGATGAATTTTGACTACTTCATAGTCATTAGACAGTCCTAGGCTTATTTTCCAATGGAAACTAGACGCCAAATGGAAGGAAATCTGTTGTGGTGTCTGGAATTCATTCCATGTATTCCTATGTCATCCTCTTCAGTTAGAGTCAGAACTATTTCTGTGCCAACCAGAAATCCTCAAGGGTTCATGGATTCTCCAGGGGTGTGGGTTGCGCTCTAACATCTCCCTGTATAGTCATGAACTAAGTACATGCCCACTGTTGTCTATCATTGATTTTCTTACATTATCATGGATCCATCACTGTTCTACTTGTTATACAAGTACATTTATGAGGCAAACTGTATAGGCTTCCACACCCTCTGCTTCTCTTTTGTAACTCTTGAAACATATTATTTATGAAATTATTTGTTTAATGTCTGACTTTCCTACTGGACCATATTCTCCATGAGTACAGAGACCCGGTCCATTTGTGTTCACCTCTGAATTCTCAGCCCTTAAGACGGTGCCTTATAGGTAATAAGGGCTCAACCAATATTTGTTGGATGGATTTCTTTCACTGACCATACAGACTTGCAGACCTACTGGAAAAGAACCAAGAAGAGCTGGCAACCATTGAAGCTCTCGATTCAGGCGCTGTCTACACCTTGGCTCTGAAGACTCACATTGGAATGTCTGTGCAAACATTCAGATATTTTGCTGGCTGGTGTGACAAAATTCAGGTAAGCGCAAATGTTGTTTGAAAGGGATGAATATTTATTCGTTTGTAAAGACACTGTATCAGAGTCACTTCTTATGTGCGTTTTCTCATCTACTCCTTATAATAGTCATCTGAGGTCGGTGGGTAGCTCTTTTATCCCTTCCTATAGGATCGGAAACAGAGCCTTGAAAGGATGTAGATGACTTGCCTATGGTCACATAATTAGGAAGTAAACCCATAGAGCTAGGATTTTTCTAACATCTAACGATGTTCTTTGTAATTGACTATAATTTCCCCTGAGGGCGTCTAATCTTTTGGACATATAGGGAGAAGCCTGGTATCATGGGAGGATTGCAAACTCAGATGCCTACAGGGGCCAGAGAGCTACGATAGGTGGGCTATGCAGACTGGGTATAAGAAAAAGAATTAAGACATGGGTACAATAAATATTGCATTTTCCTTTTACTGTAAGAAAATAAATAGCACCTGTATGGTGACAAAAGGCAACTATACTTGGCCTTGGCATTGGGGCTACAAAAGGGAGATGTAGGGCTCATATCAAAGAGAATGCGTGACAGTCATGGAGTCACGATACCCACTACAGTACCGGCCAGCACAGCCACATTCCCAGCATCAAGAAAAAGGAAGTAAGGAAGAGGGGAAGGTAAAAGGACTTTAAAAAGCATCCCCCCACCCCATGCCTGTGCTTATATCTGCTATTGGCCATCTCTACCTGTGAAGGAGACTGGGAAACATAATGTTTTGTGTGGGCACGTAGCAGCCATATTAATATAAAGTCAGAGAGACTTGGGTCTAAGTCTCATTTTTACCACTTACCAGCCGATGCTGTTAAAGTTATTTTGCCTCTCGGATCCTGACTTTCCTCATCTGTAAAATGGTCACAATAATACACACCTCGCTAAAAGTTACATAATGAGGATTAGAAATAAGTGTTTATACACTATAGAATTAGAGAAGTCTGTAACATAGTGGGTCTTGCACATAGATGTAGTTTTTATTACTGTTCAGCCACAAAGTCATACATATATAAGTATTTAGTAATGGTGGTTCAAGTTCATTCTTTACCCACAATTATGAAATCCAAATTGCTCTGAAACATGAAAATTGATTTGTTTGGTTCAAACTCATTTGGTGCCAAAACCTGACCTGAACCAACATGAGTCTATAATCTTTATTTATATCACTTAGAGTGAATATTCATGTTTCACTGAATAAATATTAATGTATTTGATTATGGGAGGCTGCCCCAGACCGTACTGGAAATTACAGACAACATAACATAATATAAGGTATATGCATTATATTTTTTTTCTAATCCCAAACACACGTGGCCCTAAGGATTTCAGGTAATGGATTGTATGTATACTTAGTTGTGTTTGTAACAGCAATGTTTTATGTGGCAAAACAAATATATAGCTTCAGTTAAAGACTATGGTCATGAAGCAGTTGGCATTGAGTTTGGCTGTGTGTAATAGAAAACCAATAAAGAAGTTTGTTTTTTTCTCACGTTCAAGGAGTACAAAGGCTGACAGTCAGGTCTAGTATGTGAGATAAAGGTTCCTTCTCTCTACCAGGCCATCCTTAGTGCCACATATCTCCACTCTCGAGGCTGCCTCATGGTCTCATGATAATTTCTGCAGTGCCAGCCATTTCATCAACATTCTAAGCAGGAAGAAATGGGAGTTGGGGGATGGGTATAAGAACATTTGTCTGAGTTGAGTCAGCCTCCTTTAAAGAGCATTCCCCTCCTTTAAAGAGCATTCCCCTCCCATGCCTTGTGCTTACATCTTCCTTGACCATCCCTAGCTGCTGTGGCAACTGGAAAACACAGTATCCTATCTGGGCACATTACCACCCCATTATTAATATAAGGTTTCTGTTACTGAGTGCAGAGGGGAGAATGGCTATTGGGCAGGCAGTTAACATTCTCTGCCATGCCAAGAAATCGGAATGGAGCTGACTAAATGACAATTATGTTTATTCTCCTGTGTCTTGGTTCTTTCGAGAAAGAAATAGCAGTGCCTTTTTTGGTGTGGATACACAGAGGATGCCAAAAAAAGTGTACACATTTTAAGAAAGGAAAAAACTATATTAAAATTTTACTACTTAATATATACTGATAACAAAAGATGACTACAAGTCACGTTTGACTTCTGCAATTACAAGAGGTGCTCAAAGTGGTTGCCATCAGCGTAATTTTAATAGTTTTTCCTTTCTTAAAAATGTATATACATTTTTTTGGCACCCTCTGTATTTCTTAAAAATCAAACATTGCCTTTTCATATCAGCTTAGAAAATACAAGAGAGGCAGACAGCAAATAGATTCCTGGAGATTAGAGTCTTTGAAGTTAAAGAAAAAAAATTTTTACATTACCGATAATACTCCCAAATCTCTAACCTATTTTGAAACTGAGATTAACTTTACTCATTGGAGTAAAATAAGTATCACCTTTTTTGTGCTTTAGGGTTCTACAATTCCCATCAACCAGGCCCGTCCAAATCGCAATCTGACCTTCACCAAGAAGGAGCCACTTGGGTAAGACAAGGAGAGAGCCCCTGAGTGACTTGTGTTCGTTTGAGACAACTGAAGATGTCGTCTTTCTTCCTCTGCAGTGTCTGTGCCATCGTCATCCCCTGGAACTACCCGCTGATGATGCTGGCGTGGAAGAGCGCCGCCTGCCTGGCAGCAGGCAATACCTTAGTGCTGAAGCCAGCCCAGGTAATACGAGGGGCCAGGTGCAACGTCGCCTCCTCTCCTAATTACTTAGAATCAGAGACATACATTTACAGATATTATGTCTTTAAACAAAAATGGGGTCGCGTATTATGACATCACTTCATCTATCACGAGCATCATTTCACATTAGTAAACATTCCTTTTGGATAGCTCCCAATGCATTCTATGGAGAGTCCATAATTTAAAACTTCCATGACAATGGAAGCAAGCATAGTTTCCTTCAGTGAAACCCACTGAATTTCTACAAACCAATTCAATAATTGCAAAATGGCAAATGCTCAATAACTGTGGAAAATTAGGGACAGTGAAAGAAAAAGTATCATACAGGCATTCAAATTTTAATCATCAAAAATGTTGTAAAGCTATGGAAGATAAGGGAAAAGCATGTAAAAGAATATACATAATTGTGGCAACTGTGTGAAAATATGTTCATGTGAATAACAAGAAAATAGTAAAAAATAACTCAGATGATAGAGTTCTCAAAAATATCTTTTAATCTTATAACAGCTTTTCAAGAAAAACAATTTGGTAGCCAACTTAACGTAGCACCTGGCTGAGCATTTGGTATGTACACTGCACAGTAGTAGACATTCTGAGGTGCACAGGTCATAGAGAAAACACGGGCTCTGTTCTAGAAGAGTTCACAGTTTGTTCCCTATCAGCTCTCCTTTCTCATCTTCTTTTAGAACTTAAAAAAATACATGTCATTTGGCATACCTATATAGTCATGTGACCACAGCCATCTTGGTTTATTCATTAGGAACAATTTCATTTAAAAAAAAATGCCGTGTTTCCCTGAAAATTAGACCGGGGCTTATATTAATTTTTGCTCCAAAAGACGCACTAGGGCTTATGTTCAGGTGATGTCCTCCTGAAAAATCATGCTAGTACTTGTTTTCTGGTTAGGTCTTATTTTCGGGGAAACACGGTAGGTATACATTCAAAAATTTCAAAATTCAGAAGATACAAAGAAGTAGATAGTGAAAAGTCTCTCCCCTATCTTCATTCCCCCAGCCAACCAATTTACCTCCCCAGAGACAACCAATATTATTCATTGTTACTTATTAGTTTCTTAGGTATTTCAGAGATACTCTGCATATTACAAACATACATATATAATTAATTAAATAGATAGATAGTTAAAAAAATATCTATTAATCCATTGAAAAACACAAAGGGGGAAAAGGGGAAAGGAGAAAATGCTAATCAGCAGGCATAAAGTTTCAATTATGCAGGATGAATACTCGTAAGTTCTAGGTATCGGCGTTACACCATTTTGCCTATAGTATCTCACCAGAGAATATCTTCTTCCATTTGGTAGGTTATCATTTCATTTTGTTAATGGTTTGTTTCCTTTGCTGTGCAGAAACTTTTAGTGTAATGTAGCCCCATTTGTTTCCTTTGCCTGAAGAGATATATAAAAAAATATTATTAAGAGCAATGTCACAGAGTTTACTGGCTATGATTTCTTTTAGGAGTTTTATAGTTTCAGATCTTACATTTAAGTCTTTAATCCATTTTGAGTTTATTCTTGTATATGGTGCAAGAAAGTGGTCTAGTTACATGCATTTTTTGCATGTATCTGTTCAGTTTTCCCAACCCCATTTATTGAACAGAGTGTCTCTACCTCATTGTATATTCTTGCTTCCTTTGTCATAGATTAATTGACTATATAGGCATGGGTTTGTTTCCGAGCTCTCTATTCTGTTGCATTGATCTGTGTCCATTTTCATGCCAGTACCAATGTGTTTTCATTACAATAGCCTTGTAGTATAGTTTGATATCAGGTAACGTGATATCTCCAATTTTGTTTTTCTTTCTCAAGATTGCTTTGGCCATTTGGGGTCTTTAGTGGTGCTATATACATCTTAGGATTATTTGTTATAGTTCTGTAAAAAATGGCTTTGGTATTTTGATAGAGATTGTATTGAATCTGTAGATTGCTTTGGGCAGTATGGACATTTTAATGATACTAATTCTTCCTATTTATGAGCATAGTATAGCCTTCCATTTATTTGTATTTTCTTCAATTTCATTCTTCAGTGCCTCACTGTTTTCTGAGTAAAGGTCTTATGTCTCCTTGGTTAAACTTATTCCGAGGTATTGTATTGTTTTTGATGCAATTGTTGATGGGATTGTTTTCTTAATGTCTCTTTCTGCTAGTTCATTATTGATGTATTGAAATGCAATCGACTTCTGGATATTAATTTTGTATCCTATTACTTTACTGAATTTATATATTGGTTCTAATAGTTTTTTTGGTAGAATCTTTAGGCCTCTCTATATGTAGTCTCATATCTTCTGCTCAACTCTGTTCTGACGCTAACTACCTGGAGTTTTAGCGCTGACCCCAGGTGAAGGGCTCAGTCTCACAAGACTGCCCCCACTTCTGATGTCAATTGCAAACCCTGGATAGCCGGTACTTCTGAACAACAATTATAAATCAGAAGTTCCGATGACCCCCTTCTCAGGTGGGATAATTTACTAGAATGGCTCACGAACTCAGGAAATCACTTTACTTACTATGACTAGTTTATTATAAAGGATACCAATGAACAATCATTTTGAAGAGGTACATATGGCAAGGTTTGGAAGGGTCATGAGCACAGGGGACTTCTGTCCCCATGGAGTTCAGGTGAGCCATCTTACCATCACGTGGCTGTGTTCACCTACCCAGAAGCTCTCCAAACTCCATTGTTTAGGGAGTTTTATGGAAATTTCATTATGTAGGTTTGGTTGATTAAATCATTGGCTACTGGTGATTGAACTCCAGCCCCTCTTCCCTCCTCCAGGTTGGGCTGAAAGTTTCAACCCTCTATTCATGGCTTGATCTTTCTGGTGACCAGACCCCAGCCTGAAGCTACATGGGGGCTCCCAGCTCCCAGCCGTCAGTCATCTCATTCATATACAAAATACAGTTTTCACTTGAGATTCCAAGGGTTTTAGGAACTGTGTTCCAGGAACTGGAGAGAAAGACCAAATATATATTTCCCATTATATCTAAGTTTTTAAATACCATTCTTCACTAAAAGAAACCTAGGCTCCTTGAAGAAATGGCTGGAACAGGGAAAGTACAAGATGTGCCTGGAACATCTTGTTGGGTCAAAAAGCAAGGAAGTGCTCCAGGAATGATTGTGATATGTCAGAAAGACACAGGAGCCATACTAAAGGGGCGCCCATCAATCACATCTGGAGTAATTTGAACAACAAAAGAGATTACAATGGTAAAAGATTATAACCTGCTAAATAAAGTAAGACTCCATGTGTTCACACTGATATTAGCAAATTAAAGAGAAGGTAAAGCTCTTATAGTAGAAAGCCAACTAATACATGTAGAAGGAATGATGGAATTAGAAAATCACCATTTAGCAACCACCATACTAATAATTGATCAGGCAGGACTTATCAATGGGTGCTAAAACTAGTGGATGGAAGTTTAAGGATTAACTAGATATTTAAATAGTCTCAAAATATTTCCCTAAATATGTTTATTAATTACAAAATGTAAAACAGTAACTTACAGTGATGAAACCTGGCAGATCACCGTTACCAAATGATCAAAATTAACATTTCTAATATTGGGATTATTATTCCTCCTGATACGATGCATGAGGAGAACTCAGCATCACTCCTGTGGTGTTCTTGCCAAAAGTTCATAACCTGACTCTAATCATGGGGAAACAGCAGACAAATCCAGACAAAAGGACATTGTACAAAACAACTGGCCCATACTCATGTCAGTCATTTTGTCAGTGTCATGAAATATAAAAGGAAACTCAGAAACTTCCAGAGTAAAGGAGACTACAGACATGATAACTAAATACAATACACGGTCTTGGATTTCCTATTTCTATAAAGCACATTATCGGGACCCCTGGTGAAACTGAATAAAAGGTATAAATTAGGAATTCTCGGTTGTTCATTTCCTGATTTTGATCATTGTGCTGTGGTTATGTAAAAGAATCTTTTGTTTTTAAGCAATGCACGCAGAAGTATTTAGGGGTAAAAGGGTATGTCAGAGGAAAAGCTGAGTACTGATCTAAAGGATGAGTCAAGAGTCTGAAGGAGATAATTGCTGTCTGCTTCTGCTCAGGTCACGCCCTTGACTGCTTTGAAGTTTGCAGAGCTCTCTGTTGAAGCAGGCTTTCCAAAGGGGGTAATCAACATTATTCCAGGCTCAGGTAAGCCACCAAAGGACCCACTTCGCTATAATTAGTGAATGGTACAGGGGTAGCTGAGTGGCTGTTTTCCCACTGGAGTCTTGTCCTGAATTATAACTGTATTAAAACTAAGTACAGTTTACTAAACAGTTGAGGATAAATATACTCACCGTACCCTAAAATCTTTCTTTTTAATTAAAATGTATATACCCTGAAATCTTAAAGTGGAAATATAACAATGCGTGAGTCTGGTGCGAGCGGTCCACATTATAAAACTACCCTAAGGTGGTCCATTTCAATTTTTAAAAATTACTTTGGAAGACAAAAGCCAAGGCTTACCCATTTGGGGGTGGGGGGTGGGGGGTGGAGGCTGAAAATTGCGTGCAGGACATTATTTAGATTTTTGCAGTTTATAATTAATACAGAAAAAGTAAAACTGAGATTCAAGTAAGAGCTTAGAAATCTCCTCCCATGAATTCAAAGCCACCTTGACCATCAGAACTTGAGTAATTCGTGTTTGATTCCCCAATGCTACAGGGGGCGTAGCAGGACAACGGCTTTCGGAACATCCTGATATCCGCAAACTTGGTTTCACTGGTTCCACTCCTATTGGCAAACAGATCATGAAAAGGTATTGGTTTTAGTATGTCGACTTGCTGTTGCTCCTGTTAAACCCGGTCTTGGGTTTTGTTTTTGCTTTTTTAAGTAGGGTGCTTTGGAGGGGGTAAAAAACACGTCGGATTTAGAAGAGAAATCTACTTACCACTGTTGGGTATTGACATGTTTGAACAGAATAAAGTGCTTTCCAACATGGAAAGCCACAGTCAATAAAAATAGGCCCACGTTGAAATGCTATTCCCTACTGGTAGCTTTCATAATCCAGCACAAAATATTTTCTGCGCTTAAGCTGTAGCTCAAATTGTTTCTGAAACCAAAAAGACATATAAATGACAAATCTGGATTAGTAATAAAACAAGTTTCTAAAAAGAAGTAATGTTAGGTGTTTTTTTTTAATTGCAAATAGTCTAAATATCCAAAATAAGGCAGTGGTTAAAGTATGTCAACATAATAGAATGCTGTGCAGTTATGTCCATGGAGCATTTTTAATAACATTGAAAAGTGTTGTTAAATGGTAAATGGAAAGAAAAGTTAGGTATCAAATTTTATCTATTGGATGATCCTAACTGTGTTAAATAAGGCAAAGACTATCATTGGACCCAGACCAGAAATAAGCATTCCAAAATGGTGAAGACAATGGTCATTGAGCTATGGAACTGTGATTTTTTTCCTTTTTTGTGCATTTAAAAAAAATTTTTTTAAAGATGTTTTAAATAATACTTTTGTAAGAAGGGGTAAATAAACGATATACTTCTAAAAATCTTTATATTTTTTCCAATGCTCTAGTAATCTGGTTTGAAGCTAAATTCCTTGCAAAAGGAATTCCTTTACGTAACCAAAATTCTTGTTCCTAAAGAATCTGAATTTACCTATAAGAATCTCTGATCATTTATCACAGAATTTAAAACCAAACTTTTTGTTATGGAAAATTTCTAACACATACAAAGCACACAGAATAGCAGGTACTCCCATGTACTCACCACCCAGCTTCAACAATTATCACCATCCTACCATTCACGTTTCGTCTTTGCATAAGTTTCTTAATATTTCTGAGGCTCAATTACGTTTTCTGTGTCAAATTTTATGGTTAAGAGAGAGACAGACAGACAGAGAAACAGAAACTAAATGTTCATTTACCATTTATTTTTCTCTAGCTGTGCTGTGAGCAACTTGAAGAAAGTTTCCCTTGAACTTGGTGGCAAATCCCCCCTTATAATATTCAGTGACTGTGAACTTGACAAGGCTGTGAGAATGGTAAGAGTGAGTCAAATCTAACTAAATAGGTGCCTACTTGTAAAACACATTTCACCTCCTTGTTCATCAGAAATCTTAAAGTGAGATTTGGTTTCGTCCAGTCATAAATAGAAACTGTTCTCTTTATGGTTTAGATTTCGGAATTCTCAAAGCAGTTAACTTTTAAAATAATGTCTTTATAATTTATCTCATTAAGGTGTTTTTAAAACTTGAGGGGCAAGGGAATCTTTCTAAACATTCATGATTTATACAAACTAACGTAGAGATCTTAAAAACAAAATTTGATATACAAGTATTTCATTTAAATGTATAAAATAATCTACATTTTTTTTTTTTTTTGCAATTTGGCTTTAGTGGTATTTCCTTATTATTATACACATTTTTTTAAGTGCTCATGGATCAAAAGGGGGAAAGAAGAAACAAAATCCCTAAAAACATGCTAGATCAAAATAGAATATTTCCAAGCAGCTCTCATCACTAACTAGGCCAAGAAATTGTGCTTTTCTGTGATCCCTCTGTGTTATCTGCTGTCTTCCAATAACATCTAATTCTCATACAATTTTATGGCAATCTTGACTTCCCAAGTAATGTTAACAATCTTTTCTCCTCTGCTGCCGAAGGGCATGGGAGCAGTATTTTTCAACAAAGGAGAAAACTGTATTGCAGCTGGGCGATTGTTTGTGGAAGAATCCATCCACGATGAATTCGTGACAAGAGTGGTAAGTAAGGCACCTTCAAATTTGCTCCATGAGTTGAAGAGAAATTGCTTGCACTTGAAAAGTACTTCTGAGATTTAATGAATTTTTAAGTGTGATAATACTCCTGTGGTTATATTTTTATAAGAAAACAACACAGTCCTTATCTTTTAGAGCTACTTTCTGACATATTTACAGGTTCAATTATATGATGTTTAGATTTTGCTTCCCTCTTGCTCCCCAGGAGGGGAGGAAGTGAGTGGTGAAATAAACTGACCTTGAGTTTGTAATTGTTGAAGTTGGGTGATGGAGACATAGAGTTTTATTATATTGTCTACTTTTATGCGTGTTTATAGTTTTTCATAGTAAAAAGTTATAGGCCTACATAAAAAAACCTTAAGAGCTGTTGTTACCTATGTCTTGCACTGCATTTATAATTTATTAGATCTTTGACACTTTATGTCTTTATAAACCCCTAAATTGACTATGAGAGATACACTGCTAGAGCCTTACAAATCCTTAATTCACAGTTAATAGGACAGCATATCATTTCCTCCTTAAGATAGATGATAGATAGATAGATAGATAGATAGATAGATAGATAGATAGATAGATAGATAGACACCCACTGTAGATTAGTCATGATTCTATAAATATGGGACTAAAAACCATTTACAGAACTATTAAGATGAATTCTGTGACAAAAATAAACTCTAAGTTATGCTACATTATATTATTATGATGGTAATAGTAATCATAAATTTGTTTATATTTGAAAAACCAGCATCCAGCTTATTTTTTCAGAGCCAGTTCCCCCACCCCACCCCCAAGAAGCAAACATTCTTTCTTCATGAGAGTGGAAAACAAGGAAGTCATATGGAGAGGCAGATGGTGGGCAGTGGTTGCCTCCTAAATACACTGTAATTCAATTTTCTGCTTCAGTAAAATACAGCTGCATTACTACATGTCATGGGTTTTCACAACTATAACTTGTTGAAATTTCAAATCCTGAAACCGGAAATGTCAAGGATTTACTGTATCAGTCCATCAACAAACATTTTGTACACATGTAATTTATATTCATTCATTCATTCATTCATTCATTCATTCGACAGCTTTTTCTTGAGCACTTAACTGAGGGCTTATTGCCTAAATTAAAATCCATGGGTTTGCAGGGTCACGGTAACTCCCATTCTTTCTCCTTACTAGAATTGGACTTAATATTAGAAAATGCAGAAATACGTTAAGATAACTGAGGTGCATAAAAAGCTGTTAGAAAGACATGTCAGTGATGAACACTGTTCTGTCAAGACTGTTTTTCATCGGAACAGTTTAGCAATTCTTCTGGCATGGCCATACCATGAGAATTTCACAAGAGCAGTCTGCCACATTTGGGGAGAGAAAAAAAAGATAACAATGTGGCCATTTCGGAAGTTCTTTTGCCACGAAGAGTGTAAGTATGCTGCATTACCGAAAATTCCAGAACATCAGGTTTACTATTTTAATGGATTAACATTCAGGATAATTTTTAAATAGCTTATGTTCTGTTAGAACTCAGTGGTTAAAAGCTTAGGTTTTCAAGTCAAGAAAACTAAAGTATTTGGTGGCTATGTGTCCTTGGGCAAGTCACTTAACCTCTCCAAGTCTGTTTATTCATGTGTAAGATGGAAATAATAAATGCCCACCTCCAGTGCTGCTTTGAAGACTAACTGACAACATATATTTTAACAGCTGCGTGCAACACCCACCACCTGGTAGAAGCTCAGTCATGGGTACATTATTATTATTATTATTAACAGTCAATTATGTTTTGTGAACTGGGTGACATACAGGTGGAAGAAATTAAAAAGATGAAAATTGGTGATCCACTTGACAGAGCTACTGATCATGGGCCCCAAAATCATAAAGCCCATCTGGAAAAGCTTCTGCAATACTGTGAAGCTGGCGTAAAAGAGGGGGCCACGTTGGTATATGGCGGAAGACAAGTCCAAAGGCCAGGTAAGGTCGGCTTCGTAGGAGGTAGAAGGGGCGCCTGCTGCTAAGTTGGAATGGATGGTAACAGTTTTCATGGCAGTACCAGCTTGCTTCAAAAGTCAGAAGAATTAATTTCTAGATCCTACTTGGCCACTTATAAGCTGTGGCACCTTGGATAACACAGTTTTTCTGAACCTCCTTTATAAAATGGTTTGAAATGTGCATACCCTGCTTTACCAGGCTGTGAAAATCAAATAACAAAATAGAGATGACAGGCCCTTAGCTGTACAGTAAACACATGTAGTAGATAATTGTGTTAGCACTGGTGACCTTGATTCCTGGTACTGTGAGATTTAATCTTAGCCAGCATATCTGGGGAAGGATTCATTCCTCTTGTATATGAGTAAAGAAGTACCTGTTACTGAAATGTGTGAATGGCTCACTTTCATGATAACCAAAAGGAGAAACAGACAAACAACTGCAAAAACTCTTTTTTTGTTGTTGTTGTTACTGTTGGAGGTAGATTGTGCACCAACACCCTACTCTGAAAATTGGTAATTAGACGGAAAAAATTCAACCTTTATGCTGTGTTTCCTATGTGAATTGAATTTCTGGATAACTAAGTAGTTGATAAAGGAGACATTTTTTTGCAGCAGAATCTCTGCAAAATAATGTGGAAAAAAATGACAGAATAGAAAAATCGCCATTTTTCACTCTCCAACTCAATGAAATAATTGATTCAATCCATGAATCAAGGGAGGTTAAAGTTATTAGGTGAAAGGTTGATGGAAACCTGAGGATTTGTAAGATACCAAAGTGTCATCCCAAAGATTGCTTGCCAGTCATAAGGAAAAAAAGCACAATTTTATAATGGAGAGGTCAAATTGTTACTACTTGGAACCTCTGGTCAATCTTAGCATCAATGAAAGCAGAACTGGATAGGATGTGTCTCCTAAGGGATGTCATGTATACCACACAGCATCACCTATATGCTTGCCAAAAATGTGTAACATGCTATTTAGGTCAAATTTTCCATTAATAAGAAATATAGGGGATAGAAGAATAAATTTAAATATCATCCCAAGAAAGCAATGACAAATCTAAAATGCAAGATATTCTGCAGAATAACTGACGCAGTCTGTTTAATGTGTCAATGGCATGAAAAATAAGGGGCAGGGATAAGGGAGGAACACATTTAAAATATCTGACAACTAAATGCAATGTGTAGAACTTATTTGAATCCTGACAAACAGATCAACTGTAGACATTTTCTAGACAATCTAGACATTTTGTAGACAATCAGAAATTTAATACAAATTATGGATAAGGAATTAGCGTTAAATTTGTTAGGTATGATAATGTATTATGATATGTAAGAAAATGTCCTTGTTTTTTACAGATTTGTACTGAAATACTTGGAGGTCAAAGTTGTAATCTCTGGAATTTTCTTTAAAATATCTCAGCAAGGAAAAAATGAATCGAATATAGTAAAATATGAATAAATATTTATTTTACTACTTATAATACTATTTTCTCTACTTTTATATATGTTAGAAATTTTTGTAATAAAGACATTTAAAAAAATGAGAACCTAGGCATGCTAATGCCAAATAAGAAAATGAAAGTTTTTTTGGTTTTACTAACCCAGATGGAAGAAAAAAATTGTAATGTAATTAAATGAGAGAACTGTTAATTGAAAATTACCCTAGAATTTATGGTTTTCTTCTGTTTTTCAAATAGGCTTTTTCATGGAACCAACTGTCTTCACAGATGTGGAAGACCACATGTACCTTGCCAAAGAGGAATCCTTTGGGCCCATTATGGTCATTTCTAAATTCCAAAATGGGTATGTTCTTCAGGCACAATTTAATAAGTTTTGACTTCAGTTTTTTTCTTCTGACATTAACCAATACTTCTGATAACCAATGTAGATTGTAACATATTTTTGCTTCTTAGCTTAAATTAATGGCTAACATTATGGGATTTCAACTGACTGAATTTTAGTTTTTAGTACAGTTGACATTTGAAATGTCTCTGGAATAAGGTAAATAAATGAAAGTGACAGAACGAGGTTTTCACATTTACATGCCTAGGGAAGGCAGCATCTTAGAAATCTGATTTTCTGAAAGAAAGAGTGCTGCCTTCAAAAGCCTATTCAACTTTTTATAGAAATGTCTTCAATCACCATATAATCAACTGTAAATGATATACTGGTTTGCTATAGTACATGAAACTTTCCAAAGTATTTAGCATATCAAAGAAGGCCATATGGGAACTGAGCTCATATAAGAATATTTAATACAATAGACTCTCATGGTATAATACCAAGAATTCTTCTGAATTCTGGCTTTAGTTTTTCTTCAATCAATGGTAAGGTGCAAAAAAAACCAAAAACAAACAAACAAAAAAAACCCCAGAATACAGAGTTCAGAAGGACTTCTTGGCCCTTGATAGACTATTGTATGGGACTCTGGGGGACACTAAAGCTGTAACGAGTAACCTTTTGGCACACTGATTCAAGCAAGGATGCTGTTACCCCCATTTCCTCACTATAAATTTCCCTGTAGGATAGCATTTGTGTTAAACATGCAGGGATTAGAAGCCAGACTTGTGGGATATAAAGCTAGATAAGTCACAGTTCCTGTCCTCAAGGAGCTTGCCATCTACTGGTGGAGATAGCAAGGATATGGGCTACTAACCACAGAAGGCCAAAGGCAGGATGGAACAGTGGGTAGCATCTGCCCTCTGACCCCGCACCTGACTACCTCTGTGTGCTTGGGCCGTTCCTTAATCACTCTGTGCCTTGGTTTATTTGTAAAATTGGGTTATTAATAGTATCTACCTTTTTGGGTCATTCTCAGGATTAAGCAGCGCGTTTACGATTGGTGCTGCTCCTATCACTATGTCTGCTGTTATCCTAGAAGTGGTCAAAGTCTACTCTGATGCTTTGTCATCTCAGTGGTCCTCAACGAGCAGTGGCATAAAGCCATGTCTCTGCCTTAGTCCAGTCTATAAATATTTGAGTCCCTCCCATATGCAATGCCTCAAGAAGTGAGCAAGTTTAGCAGAGCCTCAGTTCACTCCAAGTTAGGTTCCAAGTGTCTCATGCGAGTTTAAAATTGTGGGTAGTCAAGATTATCTTTGAAAATGCCTCTGGAAGGCTCTACATTAAAGTGTGTACTGGAGGGAGGGGCGTTATCACTGTGAGGGATATAAATGATAAATGTTTAACTGTTACATTGTTTTGTTCACCTGAAACTAATTTTTTAAAATGTTAACAAACAAACAAACAAACGAAAAGCTTGTGCTGTTGCTGAAAAAATTCAGCACAACTGATTTTCCCTCTAGTTTTGGAATAGATGCTGTTTCTTTACCAGAGCACATGCTGAAATACTTGTATCTACTGGCCGTGTTGTACAAAATGTGGGCATTTCTAAACATTAGGATGACACTCATCAAGGTGAGATACTCACTCTCTGACAAGCTCATTGGAAGTGGACCCAGCTGAGAGGTGGGCAGGTTCCCATCTCCACTTACATGGCCGTGTACACATACTATGTCAAAAGGCAGGGAAATCACCAGACCGATTTAAGGGGATTATTTTACTTGCCTCGTATTGAATTAGCATGTTAATTGCATTCACTCTCGTGTGCTGATGCAACACCACTCTATAAAGAAGAATAAGATGTTATCTCTGTCCTCTGGGAGCTTCCGGTCTAGTTAGAAGGTGAACCCCAAGTACGTGAAGATTTAAACCAAAACACTGAGTTGGAGGAATTTGTGCTTCCTGATTATAGCTGACTTTTCTCGAGTATTTACTGTGTTCCAGACACTGCTAGCTCATTTAATCCTCACCAGCAATGAGACAGGTGCTATTATTATTATTTCCATTTTCACAAGACTAAATGAAAGCATGGGGAGATGAAGTCATTTGTCCAAGGTCACCAAGGCGGACTGGCTGCAGAGCCCTCTCACTGAGTCACCACCTTTGACCCGTCAACTGTGGCGCTGGTGGGAGCTGGGAAGGCTTCAGAGTGAGGCATCAAAAGAGCCTTGAAGTGTGTGTGTAAAATCTGAAGAGACAGACGGAAATAGGGGGCTGCTCTGAGAATACCTCTAGAAATGGGACTTGGGAGAAGAGGGGAAATGAGAAAGTCATGAAGAAGCTTGAAAAGATGACTTCAGATCAGATTTTAAAAGGTGTTGCATGATATATATGAGAAATATAATAGTAGAATTGTAATATTTCATCGGGAGTTTCTTGTGGTATAAGCCTGGACTATTTCATTTATAAAAAAATTTAAGGAGGTCGGCAGTAATGTTTTCCTGTTTCTAACACAGAGGGGGAAAATATTAGAACATAAAATGGGAGTGTTGTGCTTTACATTTAATGGAGTTTTATGTCTTCCTAAAAACATCTTGTAGGGACATCGATGGAGTGTTGCAGCGAGCCAATAACACAGAGTACGGTTTGGCCTCAGGGGTTTTTACAAGAGACATAAATAAAGCGATGTACGTGAGTGAAAAACTAGACGCGGGAACTGTTTTCATTAACACATACAACAAGACAGATGTGGCAGCCCCTTTTGGTGGAGTTAAACAATCTGGCTTTGGAAAAGATTTAGGTATGCTTTACTTTTCTACTGCATGTTCCCTTTGTTGCCACATCACAGAAACGTCTGCTCTGTGTTTTGTGCGACACTTGTGTACTGTTCTGAAGGGCATTTCCTACACGGCAGTTGGATCTGGATTTACAAGGGTAATACAATGTTTTTAAATGTTAAACATTTTTTTGAACATACACAAATTGTGTGGAAAAGGGTTTCTTTTTAAAAGAAGATTAATGTTGAAAGGAAAAAGAAACTCAGACAATACCTTTTAGCTAAAAGAGGTTTGGTTTTTTACGTGACATTCAGCATGAACTTGGTTTAGCATTCGTGGGACTAAATGGAACCAAGAAAAGAAAATGGGTACAGGGCCATAACCAGCTGCTCCAAGAATAAATCCTGTCTCTGAGCTGTTTGGCGATATTCCAGAGTCAATGCTGCAATTGGCAGGATTGTCTGGGAATCTGGGAACCCAGATTTCGAATTTGTAGAAAGCCCAAGATGTAATTCATCATGAGCAGTGAGTGACACTGTCACATTTCAAGTAGTAGTTTCCTCTGAACACTAAACCAGGCCCTATTCTAACCAATTTACCTGTATGAGCACAGGCAATCCTCACAATAGCTCTGGGAAAGAAGCACTATTTATTATCCATATTTTATAGATAGAGAAAATAGGTTCTCAGAGAGGTTGGGTAACTTGTTCAAAGTTCCACAGCCAGCCACTGGCAAAGAGAATTCAAAGCCAGGCAATTTGATTGTGAAGCCCGTGTTCTTACTCCCCAGTCAGGCTGGCATGTTGTTTCAAAAATGGAAATATTTGTGATTTACTGAATCTGTTAATATAAGTTTGGTTAATTTGGGGTATTTTTACATTGTCTCTTTCTTGATGACTTCTGGCAATGTATTTGCAGCAATAAAAGTAGCTCTCCTTTTGAATTCCATTGAGTTGAAGGTAAAGTCATTTTTTTTCCATGCCTCCATTCTGGCTTTCATCTCTGCATCCAAAATACAGTGGGAGAGATTTTCTTAGGGAAATTACTATTATAAAGCAAGGTAACCGTGTTCCACTCATCTTTTGATTGAGCGTAATTGACTAGCTTCAGGGGTCTGTTTCATTATAAAGCAGTAGTATTTGCCTAATAGTTTCTTCTTCTCCCAATTTTAAACTCTTCTTAGCCAAGTGGTTCCAAGATACACACTGGATTAGAATCACTTGGGAACTTTAAAAAAATGTAATACAAAGGTGCTGATTTAATTGGTCCGGGGTGTGATCTGGGATCAGGAATTTTAAAAAGCTCCCCGAAGTGACTGATTCTATTTTAAGTTTATAACCTCTGTGTTAGCTCAACTTCCACTAGCGTCATCTACTCGTTAGCGTCACTTGTGGCGTTCATGTCCTTCCACTGCTATGGAAATCGGTGATGATACTAACTCAAAATAGAAACAGAAAGCAGACCTATCTATTGTTCTGCCTGGATACACCCTTCTGTGTTTATAAGATACCATGTAAATCAGGGAACTGCATTTTCCTTATCTTCGAAATGTGATTAGTATTGAGTACCGTAGGCAATCGTATCACAGTGATAAGAATTTGTGTATCTAAACATAAAAATGTACAGTAAAAACACTGCATAAAAGATAAAAATGGTACCCCTGTATGGGGTGCTTCCTGTAAATGGTGCTTATAGGACTGGCCGTTGCTCCGGGTGAGTCAGTGAGTGAGTGAGTGTGAAGGCGAGGACGTAGTGTACACTGTAGGCTTTATAAACACTGTGCACTTAGGCTGCACGACATTTATGAAACATCATGAGATCAAATCAAGTACAAGGGAAAAGGATGTAGTCGAGACACGGTCAACACGAGATGCACAACCATGAGGCTTAGGCTGGACTTAATTGAATCACAACCTGCAGTTTCACGTGGTCCATCCCCTGCTTTTCTCTTCCTTAGGTGAGGAAGCGCTAAACGAATACCTCAAAACCAAGACGGTGACGCTGGAATATTAGAGCAATGCCATCATCAGGAAAGCCTTGGCAGGCAGCCCTACTCCTCGACTCCCGACACCCTGAAGAAGCCTGGGTGTGCAGGGAAGGAGGTATCAGCCCTGAGCCAAAAACACACGCATGGACCATGAAGACAGGCCACATGCCTAAGCATTTGCTTATGGCCTGAGCTGTACGCCTTTCATACCTTTCAATGACTTCCACGTGTGCGTTTTTGACTATGTTGTATCGTATCACACGTATTGCTAACCTGCCAGTGTGCTTGTCTCCCCGCCAAAGCGGCTCCAGTCCTGTCTGTTCATCTTGAAAACGTCAAAATCATGCAGTCATAATACACAAGGTGCATTTTTGGAAGCTTTGTATAACATGTACAGGTTTTAACCTCTGAATCACACATTTGGGTTATTAAAAAAAGATTTTCTATAATTTGTTCTCAAGAAACAGTATATCCTGTAAGGATTGTGAAAGGAGTTCCTTTTTTTCATATTTGGAAATAAGATACATCTTTGTGCCTTTGATGTTCTATTTTTCAGCCCACTGCGCTGGGTGAGCAACCTACAAACAGTTCTTGAGGACCTACCGTGTTTCCCTGAAAATAACACCGAGTCTTATATTAGTTTTTGCTCCAAAGACGCATTAGGGCGTCTTTTCAGGGGATGTCTTATTTTTTCATGTACAACAATCTACATTGATTCAAATACAGTCATGTCATCTTCTTCTGGAACATCGTCATAACGTACTAAATGCGTCCGTCTGGCTGACGATCTTAACTGGGGCTTATTTTCGGGGTAGGCCTTATTTTGGGGGAAACACAGTACTAGGTACAAGATACTGTATTCTGTCCTGAGGAGTACACAGAATTTAATGACATGATCTGATCTCTGGCCCCAAATCGTGTAAATTCTAGTCAATAGCTTTATAGTCAATTTTGTAGCACGATGTAGTATAAAGAGCTTTTGGAGACTGATCTTGATTCATTTGATACCATTTTACTTACTATCTATGTGACTTTGGGAAACTTATGCAAGTTCTCCAAGGCTCAGCTTCCTTATCTGTGAAATGGGGGCAGCAATGCCTCCCTCAGGAGCCCTGTGATGAGCATTCAATGCAATAATATAAGTAAAGCACCTCGCACTGTTTCATTCATGGTGACTATGCAACAAAAATTAACTCTGTTTTCCCATCACTATTTAAACAATATGTTGAGACATATTAAGTAGATGAGTTAATTCATTTCCCTGAGACCGTTTTCAGTAGTCGTTGGTTCCCAGACTCCTTGTCTCATCCATTGTCCTGACACAGTGCCCGATACAGCAACACTGGGAAATGCCGTGCAATGAAATGATGGCGGTGCAAGGAAAACGGTTGCTTTCCTTTCTGTGGCTCACTCATCCTTCCTAGGACATCTTATTTTCCATTTTCTACCTACTGGTTTTACTGTTCATTGGCTGTGTGATCTTGGACAAGTTAGTTACCTAATATTTCAGAGCCTAGCTTCGGAATCTATAAAATGGAGATACACTCCCTGTCTCATTAGGTGTTATAAAGATTCAGTGGGATAATACACATAGCATACTTAGCAACATGTTTGGACCATAGTCTGTGCTCAAGAAATGGGGATTATTACAACCCACACAGACTCACATAATGGCCCGTTGTCAGACAAAAATAACTAGGTGGGTAAATGATCACCATCCACATGTGACTAGAAGGTGAGTTCCTGGATCGCAGAAGATGCTCAGAGCAACGCACTTCTCTCATTCCTCCTTTTAAAGTAAAATTTCTGCAAACATTCCTACCTCATGGGTGTTGAGGGTGCCCTTAGGGTGTAGTTGTTACTTTGAAGACTCAGCAGCTTCACATCAAGAGAATGTAGGAGATCAGTAATCAATAATCAACAGCAACAAAAATCAGAGGCAGAAAACATTCAAAAGGAAGAGTACCAGGTGACCCTGCTGTGGTCAATAGGACAAATTTTACCTGTAGGCATGTTTTATTCTATTGTAGCTCACTTACCACCGAGCTTGGCACAGCTGGGGTTCTCAGTTGGAATGAATATTTTCTGGGTCCAAATTGACAGTTCATACTTGAACAAAATGACAAAAGCCTTATTATAAAGCAACCACTTTTAAATGCAACAGTTTAAGTGATTTCATGTGATTTAAAATATCACTTATCAACTATTTTAATGACAGATGAAATGGCAAAGAAAAACACACTTGTTCTGGACTGATTTTACCCTCTAATATTAATTTCAGGAGCGGTGTTTTTGATCTTCTTTGGGCCCTAAACCTCTTTTGAGAATCTGATAACAACCACAAAAAAGCTAGTGGAAACTCTCTGTCCCACCTCTACTCCCCAAACTCACTGCACACACATCATTCTGCAAATATCTTCACAGACTTCCTGAAGGCCATATTTGGGTCTCTGGTTAAAAACTCCCTTCTCCATATCGAGTTCTAAGGTCCTTACTTTACCGGCCTCAGTTGTTGTATCTGTTGATCAGAATCAAAGTCTCCACGGAATTCAATCTGAGTTGGAACATAATGATCCACAGCCTACTGGGTAATTTAATTAACACACAGTAATTAAATGTTCACTGTGCCTTCAGATCACTGATTATTTTGCTCCAGGATAAAGCTGTGGTCTACTTGTCACCAAATTGAGGAGGTGTAGACAGTTTATGCAGTCTGCATTCTGCTAATTCCTTTTCCCCGCCTTTGCTGGCACAGTCCCCTTTTGCTCAAACACCCTTCCTGCCCTTTCCCACCCCCAACTTGCTTCAAGTGTCTCTCCTCCAGGCTCCCACTTGTCTGAACATAGTACTTACCACTTGGTGCTGAAATTATTCGCCTTTTTAACTAGATAGGAGCACCCGTCCCCAACAGTAACAACAGCTATCATTTATTGATGGCCTCCTGTGTGCTAGGCATTATGCTAAGCTCTTTTTCAACGCTATCTTAGTTAATCTTCACAACCCCTGAAAAAAATGAATAAATCGAGGTGCTCTTCTTACTCCCTCCCCCCCACCAAGCCATCATCATCTCTTTATCTAGATAAGTTATTACTGAACGCTCCCATCAGTCTTCCTGATTCCTCTGTGTGGTTCTGTTCAAAGCTGAAGCCAGAGGGTGTCACTCTTCTACCCCAAAAACCTTCGAATGGCCCTCATTTTGTTTAAAGTCCAGTGTAGCACTTACCATGGCCTGCAAAGTCCCATTGGTCTTGCTCCTAGCCCCTCTGGCTGCCTTGATGTTCCTCAGACACACCAAGCATCCCTCAGGCCCTTTGCACTTGCTGTTCCCTCTTCCCGGTGGTGTGCTGGTAAGTATTTAACAAATGGCTCTGAGGGGGAAAATCCACAGTATTTGCTGATTTCAGTGTATAAATGCTCTCCTCAAGGCTGATTTCAACCTATCAATTTGACTTCCGTGAACACACAGTTGGGAAGAGATGTGCACAACTGGAAGAAGGACCAACATCACTGCCTTTTCCTGAAACTCCCACACACTACCTCCTGGCTGCCGGCCTCACTTTCTTCAGGTCTCTCCTCAGCTATCATCTTGGAAACATTCCCTGACTGCTCTTTCTAAAATAGCACACATCCCCACATTCGTACATCTGCCCTGTCATTCTTTACGTAGTCTTCTTGTCCTGCATTATTTTTATAGGACTTACCACAACCTGGCATATAGTTATTTAATCATCGATCTCTCCCTATTGGAATATAAGCTTCATGAACAGGTGCTTCTTTTGTTCAATGCTGTATCTCCAGTGCCTAGTACATAGGCGGTGCTCAATAAATATTTGCTTTCAAATGGAAGAGGTTAAGTAACCTGCCCAAATCACACAGCTACAAGGTGTGATCACAAAATATGGTGAATGTTTAAACAAACAAAATATTTATTACAGTCAAAGACACATTGCCATTAATCTGCCTCAAAATACTGCCCCTCACTTCGAACACACTTATCCCATCATTCTTGCCACTTTCTGAAGCAGTTCTGGAAGTCCTCTTTCATGAGTGCTGTCATGGCTGCCTCAATGTCCTGAATCGATTCAAAACATTTACCTTTCATGGTCATTTTGACTTTGGGGAAGAGCCAGAAGTCACACGGTGCCAGATCTGATGAAGAACGTGGATGAGGACACACCATAATGTTTCTGACAGAAATTGCTATACCAGAAGCGATGTGTGACACGGAGCATTGTCAATTGGAGAATGAAGAAAAGACACTCACGAAAGAGGACTTCCAGAACTGCTTCAGAAAGCGGCAAGAAGGATGGGATAAGTGTGTTCAAAGCGAGGGGGAGTATTTTGAGAGGGATTAATGGCAACGTGTCTTACTGTAATAAATTTAAATTCAAATATTCACCCTGTTTGTTTTTTATCATACCTTGTATTAAGTGGCAGAACAGGCCCTCAAGCAATGAACTGGAGGTCTTAACCAAACTGAGATAGCTTTTATTGCCAATGCCTAAATCAGGGCCTGGATGGTGAATAGTAGGCACACACCAAATATATGTCAAGCTGAAAAACTAAGCAGAATAGACATTATCTGCAAGAGCTTTTGTGGAAGTGGCTAGAGATAGGGTGAGGAACCAAATTTGGATCCCCCATAGCAGCCTTCCAAGAAAATCGCTGTTGAGGGGAACCTGGGCTAGGAGGAGATTATCAGATATGAGAAATGATGGATAGAGTGGATTATTTTTACTGCTTTGCAAGTAATACCCAAGTGGATTTTTAAATGATTAAATAATACTCAATTATGTAAAAATACATAAAATGAGAAGATTCAGCCATAAACTATCCACACAAAAATAACCAGATATTTGAGATTGTTCCAGACTTTTCTATGCATATATTTTTACAGGATTAATTTACTGTACCTGACTTTGTTACCTGCTTTTTTCAATTAACAATCTATAAGTGTCTTTCTATGTCAATAATCATACCTCTGCATATGTTCAGTGGCTTTAATTCTACTTGCTCTCTATTGTTGGACATTTAGATTTGTTTTTTGCTGTTTTAAATGTTGCAATAAATCTTATATAGAAATTTGTGAACGAAGCCATACTTATTTAATTGGATAAATTCCTAGAAGTACAGTATGAATCAAAGGATATAGTAATTTATCATCTAAATTTCCCTCAATTTTTGCAGCCACCATGTATTATTCTTATGCCATATACCTCATTATTTACTGAACACTGTTCTAAGCACGTGATGTGTATTAACTCATTAATTTCTTACCAAAACACCTTGAGGGAAATAGTTATGCCCATTTTAGAGATGGAGAAACTGAGATGAGTGGCTGGGCTGGGATCTGATCCAGTCAGCATCAGAGCCTGTGCTCACAGCACTGACGAGTAGGCCCACGATGATGAGGCGTGGCTGATGAACTTCACACTTGGCTCTACCACTTAGCTATTTTGAGGCCTTAGGAAATTGCTTAGTATCTCCATGCCACTTTCTCATCTGTGAAGTGGGTATAAGCAGCGTATCTCATAAGGTGGTGGTCTTTGTTAATAAGGAAATTTATCATGTCACAAAACAAGTTCAACAATAGTTCAGTCTACAGTGGTTTGATGCAGTGACTCAGCGATGTTCTTGCTTCTCTGCTGTCCTTGGAGTGCTGACTGCACCCTCAAGAGCTGGCTCTACTGATGGCCACTAGACAGGACTTCAGGAATCATATCCAGTCATAAGATGTCCTTTTGGAAGAAAGGACACATGTCTTCATGTGCCTCCTTTTTGGGAATAAGTCTTTCCCTTCCAAAAGTCTATTAATCAGACTTTGCTCAGTCCTCAGTGGGAAGGTTCGTGTCCCATGTGCCCATTTCCAAACCAATCATTGCCAAGGGTTTTCCATCAACAGATGGTGGGGAGTCAACCACAAAGATTCCAACAAGATGAATTACTTTACTGACATAAAGAAAGTAGTTTAATGAACATTTATTGTACATTCCAAGTGAAAGGCACTATACTAGGCACTGAGGGAAATACAAACGGAAGCAAGACACGATCATTTGTCTTGTCTTTCCTGCCATGGTCGTGGATACAGGCACAAGAATAGAAACTACTCTGCAAATCATTGTTGTTTTTTTGGATAAGTACCATACTTGCTGTATAATTAAAGTATTATGAGAACTGATGGCAGATTCATTCAGAATAAAATTTTTGCTTCGAAGACCGAAACACCTAATTTTCTGATTTATAACCGTCACAGTCATAGAAAATATAATACCCCCTAAGCTTGAAGAGAACATTTCATCAGCCTTAGAAATTAAACTATTGTCCAAATGGTGGCTATCGTCTCACACCTAAGCATCAAGCAGAGAAAGCACAGGGTCAGACCAACCGAAGCACAATAGTGATTTAGTTTCCAACAGACTGTAGAGCAAACTGCTTACAAAATGGCTTTTTAATTAAGGTATAACATACATACCAAGTGCACAAATATTAAATGTCACACACAGAAAGGGCTCGGTAAATACTAGCTATTGTCTCATCTCTCAATTTGATAGGTAAAAAATATAATCTTGGTTTCATTTGCAGTTCTTTGACAAATGGGGTTGAACCTTTTTTTTTCTGTTATTTGTTCACGTCCTATGGCCTTTTCACTACTGAGAGATTAGTTGTTTTTACCAATTTGTAAGAGCCCTTTTTATACTAATAGCACTCATTCTTTGTATTATATTGCAAATATTTTCTCCAGTTTGTCCCTTGCCCTTTAAATGTCTTTGCCACCCACTGGTTTCTAGTATTTATGTGGATGAATTTTCTGCTATTTCCTTTGATTTCAGGCTTTCATGTTCCACTTTTTAAAAAAGCTTTTGCCCAACTACATTATTAAATATTCACCATTTTAGTATGGAACTCATAACTTTTTTACATTTAAATCTTTAATCCACGTATAACTTATCATAGTACATGAGGCTAGAATCTAACCTTATTTAAAAATAGTTAGCCAGTCCTGACATTGTATGTTAAATAATTATTCCATTTTACACTTACTTCCCTCATCATTCAGTCTATTTCTACTTGGATCTGTATCTCCTATAAAGTGACACGTACCTATTCCCCTGCATGGAGCAGCCTACCAGGGCTTAAAATGTCCTGTACATCCTCATAACACCTGCTAATTCACTATTAACAGTGTTCAGTGCAGACTGTGTACCGTGTACCATGCTAAGTAGTGAACCAGACAAATGCGACTCTTCCCACAATGTAGCAGAATGAATTACCTGGTAGAAGACAATCTTTAAATATCTATAGCAATAATTTATCACAGTTGTGTTTGGTGCTATACAGTACAGCATTGATACACTTTCCAACTGAAAAGTCTTCTTTCCAGATCTGTTCATTTCTTCCTACACTTAGTGAGGAACAGCCTGGGAGATCTGGCTCCAATTTCCAACGGGAAATAACCAGAAAGAACCTTGAGAATTAGCTTTATTTATAAGATGTCTCAGGCTAATGTGAAGAGTAGGAAAAAATACTTCAGGGAGAGCCCTAAAACATTAGAGGACAAAATGTCATCAGCTCAACCCACTTGGAGACTGTCCTTTAAATGCTCAGGTCCACATCCTGAGCAAAGCCAGTCCCATGGCAGATGAGATCTGAAACAAGTTTAATAAGGTCAAGAATGAAACAGAAATTCAACTCCAGTGCAGGGCCATTTAGGTCTGAAAGGGAAAGTCAGCTGTTACCTTTTGTATTCTGTGCCCTATTTTCCCTGTGGTGTCCCTATTTTCTACATTTGATAGGTTTCAAACTGTGGGCAACTGTGTAGAATAGTTCTAATAGCTGCAAAAAAAAAAAAATTGCTTTATGAAAAGAAATACCATGATTTGTTTCCAACCAGTGAACTCTACATCCATTGAGTGGCTGCAGAGTTACCAACAACGATTAAACCCACAGAGCACCAGTTTTCCAGCTCAAACAGGAAAGGAGTTTTTTGTTCGTTTGTTTGTTTTTTAATGAAAGGAGATATACTTGAAGGCAGCTAAATCAAAGTAATTCTTTTTATTGTTAAAAAAATGTCTTAAGAACGTTTCTCCCTCATTAAACCCATTTTAATGCTAACAAATTTGATGTTGTAATAACTTAAAAAACAAAACACCTATGTTGTTTTATCCCAGAGAATAATTTAAAACAAAAACAAACTAGTGATTTGTATTTTTACTTTAAGTTTGATATGTCTGAAATCTACGCTGAAGAAGATGCCAACAAATTCACTCATCCTGTACATAAAGGTGAGCTTTCGAAGCTAAATCTCTTTAGCACGAGATCAAAGACAGCCTGCTCTTAGAAGCTCCCCAAATGCTACCTATGCCAACTCTTTAAAAGCCAGGTTCTGTTTCTCTGAGGAACAAAATACATCCAATATGACACAAAAACACCAAAGATATCCAAAATGCAAAATAACCAGTGAACGGCATTCTCTTCCACAGAATTAGTAGGCATATATCACTTGTTTCCTAGATGATTTATTTCCTATTTCTTTTTTTTACTGGCAGGACTGTCCAAAACTTCTATCTTGCCTTTTCGATCTTCTGAATGAGGAAGCTTAATGTTATCTATGGTGACTTCAGAAGAGGTGCTGTCATCTTCTTCCTCAGATTCTGAACTGTCCTCTGAATATTCTTCTGAACTGTCCTCTTCTTTTGAATCAGACTGATTCATCTCAAACAAGGCCACATCCTGCAAAATCACCACGTGGGAAATTTATTTCAAGGCAGCAGTTCCCTAAAAAGTTGTACTAAAACAACATTGGGAACAACCAACATATAGCACAATATTGAAGCACAAAGGACAAGTGATGTTTATAATACATATGACACTTTTATTCTTTCAGGTGCCAGAGTCCGCCAGAGGGATTTCCATTTAGTACAAGTCCCCCACAATCCAAGTCCATATATCCTGAACACACTCAACAACATTCATTCAACAAATATTAACAAATAAACGTTAACATGAGCCAGGTAACACAGTAGGTACTAGACAGTCAACAACAACAAAATCCTTGCCTTTTGTGGAACTTATGTTTTTGAGCAGGGGTGTGCAAATTACAGCCTGCAGGCCAAACTCAGCCTGCTGCTTGTTTTGCGTTAGCTCATGAGCTAAGCAGGGTTTTTATATTTTAAGTGGTAGGAAAAAATCAAAAGAAGAATGTTTCATCAGACATGAAAATTATACTAAATTCAAATTTCAGCGTCCACAAATAAGGGTTATAAAACTTGTCTGTTCATTCAGTATCGTCTACTGCTTCTTTCATGTGACAACGGCAGAAATGAGCGGTCATGACACAGTATGGTTCCCCAAAGCCTAAAGTATTCACTATCTGGCCCCTTACCAAAAATGTTTGCTGACCTCTGTTCAAGTTGGGAAAGGAAGACAATACGCAATTACCTATAAAGCATAGTATAGAGTAGTTAAAATAAAGAACTATAAAGGAGGATAAGATAATAAAAGGGCCACTGGGGAAGGCCATTTGATGAGGTGACAATTGATAAGAGATGGAGGGAGTCAATATGCAGAAATCTGGGGAAGAGTATCTTACAAAGAGGGAAGGGCCTGGAGTCAGGGGACTAAACTGGAATGCGGTCAGTGAGGGGACCGGGCAAAATGGGTCAGAGAGAAAGCTGGAGGCAGGATCACACAGGCCCTGGAAGGACTTTGAATTTATTAAAAATGTGATAAGAAGCCCCCGACTCCCAAACTGTGGGTAAAGAGTGAAGAACAGACGCAAGGGAAGAAAGGGTGGAAGCAGGGAGACCTGTTGGGACATTATTGTAACAGTCCAAAGGGGAGACCAGAATTACCTGGACCACAGGTAGCTGAGGTCATGCAAAGTGGTTGGATTGGGGATATGTTCTAGCGGTAGAGCTAAGCAGATTTGCTGATGAATTACATATTAGCAATGGTGTCAGCTCTATCCAGAAATAAAGGGAATTCCAGTGTAGAAATAAGATATGAGCCTAAATTGAGAGACAATTTTCCCATGTAGCTTATGTAAATCTGTTTTGTTAGATAATGTATTGTTAAACACGCCATTAATTTTTGCACTCTCAATGAATCAGACTGTGATTACCTCATTGGGTCTCGGATGGAGAAAAAAAATCCACTTAGAACATTTAGTAAATTAATGCCACAAGATAACAAATGTACATGCTAAGTGAAATAAGTCAGACTGAGAAAGACAAATACCATATGATCTCATTTACATGTGGAATCTAAAGAACAGAATAAACAAAGAAACAAAACAGAAACAGACTCATAGATACAGATGAACAAACTGATGGTTGCTAGATGGAAGGGGGGTTGGAGGATGAGCGAGAAAGTGAAGGGATTAAAAAGTACAAATTGGTAGTCACAAAATAGCCACAGGGATGTGAAATACAATATAGGGAATATAATCAATAATGTTGTAAAGGCTGTGTAGGGTATCAGATGGGTACTGGACTTACTGGAGGGATCACTTCATAGATTATATAAATGCCTAACCATTGCACTGTACACCTCAAACTAATATAAAATATTGAATGTCAAATATAATTAAAATATATGCATATATAGTCACAGGATGTAGAGTACAGCATAGGGAATATAGTCAATGGTAATATAATAGCTCTGTATGGTGTCAAGTGGTAGACTTGTTGGGGTTATCACTTGGTGGGTTGCGTAGATGTCTGATCATTGTGTTGTTTTGTACACCTGAAACTAATAAAACAATTTTTAAAAAAACCCAAAAATGATAACGAATGTAATATTTAATTTAAAAAAGCCCTCCTATGATTCTATATTACTAAATCCCTACATTTCACCCAGGAAAGCTTATCAATCCATAAGATCCTTAATCATACAACGACCGAAGTACCCATGCAGTACTGGAAACATGAGCTGACTTTCCAGGAAGGAAAATAACTGGAACTAAAATAGAAAAGTTCTCTCTTTTTTTAGGTGACAAGGCACACTGGTAATTTTACTTTATGAAATCAAAAAAAGCACAGTTACCATTTGTATAACTTTTCCAAGAGTTTCATCAATATTTTCAATATTGAAACGATCAGGTGGTGCAGCTGCCATTTCTTTTCTTAGCTTTTCATTTGCCTGAGCCATCTGTGGGAGAAAGGATTGTACTTGGTCCAACACTAAGGAGAGAAAACATAGTGTATCGATAGTTAGTATATGGCCAAACTTCAAATGTTTAAATCCAGAATTTCCTATAAAACACTTCTGAATTTAATAGTAATAATCACCATCATACTTAAAAAATCTTTCATATTCCTTCCATTTAAAAACCTCTACCCTCTTCTGAATTCTTAGAGCCATAGGGTCACACGATTCGGCAATTATTTCTCAATATTTTGTTTGTGTTTTTCATATATTCCCAGAACTGTAACCTCCTAGAAGGCTGGCATTCAACAAACAGCAACTTAATAAGGAGGCAGTGGGATTTTACAGTTAAGTGCAGCAGGCAGTGGGGCAGACTACAGGTTATTAATAGAATCCCAGTTCCACCTCTTACTATCTGAATTACCTTGAGCACGTGAATTAAGTAGTGGTTGTTTTTACCTGTCCAACATCTGTTCCCCTTTCTTCTGATAAAATGACCCTTTCTTTTAAGCTCTGTCACTCTGAGTCACTCCTGTCCCTCCCCCCAAGTATGTCTACATGTTCCACAACCTTGGCCACCGTGATTTGGTTCAGCTGACATATACAGTGACACTGTGATCTAGTCAGGCCAATATGAGATCAGCCTGGGACACAGTTTGCACAGTTTGAACTGTTGAGAAAGAACCTTCTCAGTGAGTGTGTGACTGAGTAAGCTGCTGTACGTAAGGCTGGAGCTTCTGAAAATCTGGCTAACTTGCCACATGTGGGGAAGGAGCCTGCTCTAGATTAAACCAACACCCAGGAAAGCAGAGCTAAGAGATGCAGAGCAGCAGACTCCTCGTGACACTGAGCACCTGGATGCAAATGTACCTGAAATCACCAGGGTTTTTTCCCCTAATAACATGACCCAATATAATTAATTAGTATTATTATTTTAACTAAGGCAAACTGAGCTTGAGTTCAGTCATTTACAACCACAGGAGTCCTAACTAAAACATTTCACTTGACCACTTGAAACCTCAGTTAACTCATCTGTGAAATGGGTGGTTAATTGCCAGGTACTGTGCTAACTGCGGGGGAGTCAACAAGCAAGGATAATTTTTTCTCTCCCAAAAGGCCTGGCATGTAACTAGCTCAAAACTGAAGTCATCGATAACAGCTAAACAGGTTAACTGAAATATCCAGAGTACGGAAGAAAAAAAGAAAATGGTGGTGAAGGTCAAGAAATGTCCTTTAATTGCAAAATAGGTCTGCTAGAAGGATTAAATGAGATTGCATACATTTAATTAAACATTAAAGCTCCACACGATGTCTGGCACAGACTAAATAGGGAATAAAGGTGAGCTATCATGCCCCTTCAGCTAGAGAGAGAAATCACTGATAACAGTAAATGCTGTGTCTGCAGATTTAAATCTATTACCTCAAACGGAGGATGAGGCCAGATTGTTGTTCTGCTTTGGTTTTTAACTAATGGATCATGTGGAGCAAAACAAGGACCTATATGTGTGGCATGAACCATGATTCTGAGAATCCAAGTATTTCTGTGGTACTCTGGAAAGAGTACATGCTAAACCCTTGAAGCTAGGCCAGCTCTAGTTCTTCTACACAGAATCAAACAAAATCTAGCATACAACAACATAAAATTCAAAATGCTCAGCATTCAATAACAATTACTAAGTATGCAAATAAGCAGGAAAATATAATACATACAAAGTAGGAAAAAAATCAATAAAAATAGATCCAGAAATGGCACAGATGATAGACTCAGCAATAAGAATGTTAAAACAACTATTATAAATATGCTCCACACATTCGAGAAAGCAGAGAAAGACACCATGAGAAAAGAAATGAAAGACATAAATAAAAGACTCAAGTTGAACTTCCAGAGACGGAAACTACAATATTGAACTTGAAAAATAAACTGGATGGGATTAAACAGTAGACTACATAATAAAGAAGAAAAGATTAATGAACTTGAGGATACAGCAAAAGAAACTATCCAAAATGAAACACATAAAAAATAAGACTGAAAAACAAAACAAAACCAAGTACCACAGTGCTGTGGGGCAATTTTAAGAAGCAAAATTATGTGTAATTGGAGTCCCTGCGGGAAATAAGAGAGCCAGGAGACAGAAAAAATATTTGAAGAAGAAAATAACCAAAAATTTCCCAAATTTGATGAAAACTATAAACCCACAGATCCAAGACACTCAACAAACCCCAAGCTCAAGAGTAACAAAGAAAACTGTAACAAGACACATCATCAACAAACTGGTAAAAACCAGTGGTAAAAAAATCTTAAAGACAGCCAGAGAAAACAGGAAATATTTCATATATGACAAAGATAAAAATGACAGCAGACTTCTCATCAGAAACAATATAAGTCAGAAGACAGCAGAGCAACATCTTTAAAGTACTGAAAGATTAAAAAATTTAAAAACCTGTCAACCTAGAATCCTATATGCATTGAAAACATCTTTTAAAACCAAAAACAAAATAAATACTTTCTCAGAAGTACAAAGGCTGGTGAATTCATTACGAGCAGGCCTGCACTGTAAGAAATGGTATTTACCAATAAGATAAACAACCTGATTGTTAAAATGAGCTAAAGATCTGAACAGACTGTTCACCAAACACATATAAATGGTTACTCAGCACAGGAAACGATGTTCAACATCACCAGTCATTAGGGAAAAACAAAGATCACGATGCGATACCCTACATACACATAAGAAGAGCTAAAAGAGACCACACCATGGTTACCGGAGGATGTGTAACAACTAAGGCAGTGAAACACTTGTACTGGGCTGGTGGGAATGCAAAATGGTATGGCCATTTCCTCTTTATAAAAACATACACTTTCCATATGACCTAACAATTCCACTTCAGCAATGCACCTGCCTGCCCCAAATGAAAAACTATGTCCACACAAAAGCTGGTATTCAATGGAGAGCCACCATGCAGTGATTTTAGCTGTAGTAGATTTAGTGCGTACTATGGTTAAGTTCCCCTCTCAGAAGACTCATGACATCTTGGTTTAGAAACATGATAACCTCATGCATCATTTACAGTGTTTTCACTGAATTTTTGTCTTTCTTCTTCTTTATTTTTTTTAACATTAAGTGTGAATTACGCAGATGTTAAGTATTACACGAACTGTGTATGAACAAAGTCTGAGTGGGGTACAGATTTATAAATGTGCAGTACAGCAATATTATGGAGCAATTAATGAACAGAACTGGCTCTGTCATGTCATGTTATGAGTAACATTTACCATTTAAATAATTGTGTCCACTTTAATCAGATGTGGTGATGTTTTCTCATACATGTGTATTAAATTTGGGCTCAGTAACCTTTAAAAAATTTTTCAGCGGAGATTAACAATAATTGTTTTCATTTTCCAAAAATTCACCCCACAGGGAGTTTTTCTGGGAAAAGTTACTGTCTTAAAGCAGGTGAATAACGTGGGAAATTCTACCCTTGTGCACAGGCTTCACAATGTAAATCCCAAGTAAGATTTGGCTCTGGGGTTTAATATCTGACCAAGGAGGCAGAGATTGTCACATCAAATAACTGCTTAATTGGGCAGAATTTAATGTCAGAAAGCGTTCTGGAGAGAGGAAGAGAGAGAGAAAAAGAGAGAGAGAGGGAAGAGTACTTACAGGGACTCCTCTCTATCCGAACTGTTTGAAGAGTGGAATTCTTTCTGGAATTAGGCTTGGAGTTGATGAGCAACCTGTCCCATATACCTGAAAACACACACACAGTTAAGTGACTACATTCCATGACCCTCCACATTGTCCAGGACGTTGTTTTTTTTTTACAAAAGAAGCACCCCAAGTTCCAGTACAACATTTTACTTCTGTATGCACATCTATCTCCCCTTTCTTAAGCCTGTCACATACATCTCTGTGTCATCAATACTGGATAAGTGCATACTAAACTGCACCCTTCTGGATCAGAAATCCATCAGTGACAAATGTGGGTCTGCAATGACAGAATGGAAGAGGCAGTACAGAATACAACAATGGCTAAGGGAAGCCAGAAATGGTTTCTAGCTGCACTATATTGGGCAAATTACCTAACCTCTTCAAGCATTAGTTTCTTCATTTGTAAAACGTGTCTGCCTGGTTAGTTCCCCTTTAGTAAAGATGACCAACCTAGACAAAACAGTCCTTTGGAGAAATTTTGTCCCCCCACTCCATCTATTCAGCCTCATCGTTCACTATTCCTCAAATCGACCCAACTCTCCAGCCCATCTGAGCTCGGAGAACAGTACTTGTCTTTCAAAACACAAGGCTTTGGACACCCTGTTTCCAACACCTGCAAAATCTCTCTCTGTAAAAAATCCTATTTACTCACAAAGCAGAGCTCAACAAACATTCGTTGCTTACTACTTCAGGCCTAGCAACTAGATTAGTGTAAAGATCTTGGACTCTGTGGAGTCAGACAGACTGGATTCAAATCCCAGTTTTGTTACTTTCCAGCCACATAATCTCTGGCGAGTTGCTTCTCTGTATGAGAACCCATGACTGCGTTTCCCCATCTAAAAAATGGAGATAACAGAACCTTCTTTCTGCACAGGGTTGTTGTGAGGATGTAGATTAGTTAATTCCTGGGGCATGGTAAGCACTACATATGCTTTGGCTATTACTACAACTCCTTTGGGTGCTCTGAGTTCTCACAGAACCATTTCTTCAAGCTAATATTTATTAAAAATATACGCAAGACCTTAAGCGCACTCTCCTCACAAAAATTTTATAGGTACTACCACCTCCATTTTCCAAAAGTCAAATCTGCAGCGTTGAGAAGGTAAATGAGTCCTAAAGTCAGCCACTGCTAATTACTTGGGAGCTGGGATTCGAACTCATGACTTTTAAATTCTCTACCATGGTGTGTGGTCTTGTGTGGATTCCCTGGACCCACGTCTCCCTCTACAAGAGCGGAACTAAGGGTTGGTAGTGTGAGCGTGGAGAGGCGGGGATGAGGGTAATCCATAACAGTTATCTGCTCCCCACCAGCCAACGGCTCGGACTGACAGCAGACGCCAAGGCCCTCCCCGCATGGGAGGTGTCTCGGGTGCTCCGCAGAGTGGGCGCTCAGTACTATGCGGAAGGTAAGAACCATCCCTGGCCCAGCAGCCCGACGCCCGCCCTCCACCCACTACCTCCCATCCCCCACCCCCACGGCAGCTGGCACGCCGGAGCCCTGCGGTCACCCCCCCGGGCTCCCCTGGGCGGTACGGGCCTAGGCAAGGAGCGGCCCCCCACCTCCTCCCCGGCCGCTCGGGCCGCGGGCGGCCCGCCGCACGTGCGCGCCCCACGCCGCCGCCACACTCCCGTCACCTCCGCGGCCGCCGATCCCCGCCGTCAGCAGCTCCTTGGACACTGAGACACCGGAGACATCCTGGGGGCACGAGGAAGAGCTCGGGCTGGACGGGGGTCCACCGGGGACCTCCATACCTCTCCAGGCTGCAGACCCAGCCCACCCAGGCCCGGATGCAGGAAAGAAGCTCATGCAGGGGTGGGACCAGGGCCACGATTGGAGGAAATGGTGGTGGGCAGGGCCAGGGGCGGGGCGAGGGCCGCCCGCCGCTTGGGGACACCTGGCGGAACCTTGACGTCATACCTAGTGCGGGAAAAGAAAGGTTGCGACTCTTAAGGCCCTGCCATTGGATGACAGATGGCAAGGCTCGGTTTTTATTTAGCTAAACAAATCAGGACGTTAAAAGCGCACCATGGGCTGCCCTCCTCTTCATTCTTTAAAAATATTTTTCAATTGTGGTAAAAAAAAACTAATTTTCCATCTTAATCATTTTTAAGTGTGCAGTTTAGAAGTGTCAGTTATAGTCAGTGTTATGTGACAGAATTTTTTCATTTTGCAAAACTGAAGCTTTATTGAGCAATGCCCTTGCCCTCGTCGCCCCCTGCCTCCAGCACTTCGTAACCACCATCAATTTCTTTCTGTTTCTACGTGTTTGTCTCCGATAGTTCATGTAAGTAGAATCATATAGTATTTCTCTTTTCATGACTGATGTATTTCACTTAGTATAATGCTGTCAAAATGTATCCCTATTGTAGCATATGATAGGATTCCCTTATTTTTTAAGACTAAATAATGTTCCATTCTATGCATATACCATATTTTCTTTATACATTCATCCGTGATGGATATTGGGTTGTTTTTACCTCTCTGCTATCGTGAATAATGCTGTAATAACATCGGTGTGCAAATATACCTTCAAGATCCTGCTTTCAGTTCTTTTTGATTTATACCCAGAAGTGTGATTACTGAATATATGGTAATTATTATTTCTGAAGAACCTCCATACTGGTTTCCTCAATGGCTGTACTATCTTATATGCCCACTAGCAGTGCATAAGTGTTCTAATTACTCCACATCTTCACCAACACTTAACTATTTTCTGGGTTTAAAAGCCATATATATATATATATATATATATATATATATATATATATATGCCATCCTAGTGGGTGTGAGATGATATTTGATAAGCTGGAATTGATGTTCTGGAAAGCTGACTCTGATCTGGATTACATTCAATACAGAGTGGAATATGAAATCAAGACTAATCATCCTGATTCTGCAGGCGAGAAAAATCCAGTTACACTCTTAAAGGAATTGCCAGCAATAAAGTCTCAATATCAAACTTTGCATGCGCGCTTTAAACCAATTGCTGTCAAGCAGAAAGACACTGAGAGCCTCATTTGTGCTACTTTGCTACTTTCAATAAGACTACGACCATGATACAAGAACTACAAAAGCAAACAGACCTGCAGCTGTCACCACTAACTAAAGAAGAGAAAACTGCCGCACAGCAATTAAAATCTCACATGTCAGACTTAAGAAGAAATGGATTTGCAAAAGGGAACTCTAATAGAGAAGAGATCAATTCTAGAGAGATTTAGGAAGATGTCTTGTTAGCACTTGATGATTAGAGGTGGAGCACGGTGAAGGTGGAGATTTGGCCTGGATGACTGGGTAGCAATGCCTTTCACAAGAGAGGGGAATAAAGAAACAGGTCAGATACATAAATAAATTTCAGTCAAAAGGATGGAATGGAAAAAAGGGATTTAAAATATATATGCACATACACTTAGTCTTGTAATTTTAGGCAAGGAAGTCTCTTAACACAATTTTGTATCTGTTTTTATATAATCGGGATAACATAGATGTCCTGTCCTACTGTTAAAAGAATGTTCACATACTATCAGTCAGTGAAATGTGAATGAGTATGCTTTGGAAATTAAAGGCTAGTAAAAACATTTGTATTATATTATACATTGTATACGTATAGAATTTTCTATTTTTGAACATTTTGATTGTAGATGTGGTCACATTATCAGTGAGATTGGATGTGACCTATAGTCTAACATAAAACCGAACCTTTGTAATAAAAAATAATAATAATCTGTAACCCCAAAAAGGCATATTTGAGGGTGGCAAACTCTGCTTCCCTTCAACACTCACAATTTTAGTAATCTTATCTAGTACCATCACTTTAAATATTATTTGCCTACTGATAGAAGGAAAGTTTTCTTTATAGCTTGGGAATGGGAAAAACTTTCTAAACTATAATTCAAAATCAAGAAGCAGTAAGGGAAAAGATTGGTGAATTTGATTACATAAAAATTCAAAAGCAACTTATACATAAGAAAAATCAATGTAAGAAATGTAAAAAGTTAATGGCAATCTTGAAAACAAGACGTTTGACTTATATTACTGAAAAGAGTTAATACCCATAACATAAAAAAGCTTCTAAAAACTGAGAAGAAATAGACCAGTAACTCCATGGAAAAATGGGCTAGAGAAATGCACAGACAATTCACAGAAATAGAAATACAAGAGATGCCTGAGCTCTCTTCTATTTAAAAAAATTGCAAAAGGAAATGACGCTGAGGAACCATTTGTCATCTATCAGATAGGCAATAATAAAAAATTACAAGATACCTACTGCCAACATACCTAGTTGCGGGGAACCAGGCACTGCCATACATTAAAATTGAGAATGCAAAATGGGAGAGTTGCTGTGGAAAGGATTCGGCATTATCTAGAAAAATTACATATGCATATACCTTTTTATCCAAAAATCCCTAACAGTGGTTTGGGAAAAAATACAAAATAACATATACACTGTGGGACTATTCCTAATAGTAAAAAACTGAAACAATCCAGATGTCCACCAGTA
Source organism: Rhinolophus sinicus (assembly GCF_057876585.1). Lineage (NCBI taxonomy): Eukaryota > Metazoa > Chordata > Mammalia > Chiroptera > Rhinolophidae > Rhinolophus > Rhinolophus sinicus. The sequence goes on from NC_142501.1 coordinate 17,000,796, forward strand.
GGGATCTGGTTGATTAAACACACAATGGAGTACTATGCAATGTCAAAAGGAATGAGGAAAATCTCCATATCCTGCTTTGGAGTGAGCTTCTGGATACACTGATAAGTGAATAAGCAGATTGCAAAACAGTGTTTATAGTCTGCTGCCTTTTGTGTCATAAAGTGAGGAAAATACCTGTATGTTTGTGTATACATACTCGTCCATACACGAACATGTTTACATTTCAAAAGAAACAGTGGAGTATAAGCCAAAATGAATAAAAGAGCTACCTAGAAGGGAAAGGAAGGAACAGGGCAGGGAAGGATATTAGACTTCTCTGAATGTACTTTGTTTTATAGTTTGACTTTGGAGTCAGATAAATATTAGGTTGATACAAAAGTAATTGCGATTTTTGCAATTATTTTTAACCCTTTAAACTGCAATTACTTTTGTACCTACCTGATATCTTACATACTTAAAAACAAAAGGATAGAAAATTCTCCCAAAAAACTGAAAAGGGACTGAAATAAGTGAATTTAACTATACATCGAGTTTGTGGCATAACAACACAGAAAATAATTATTTTAGGTAACTTTAAAACACTATTTGGATGGCATATTCTTAGCAAGATGTATATCAAAGACAACGACATAATCACACAACCAAAGAAAAATCTTAAAGTGTATTTTCAATCATCTGAATTTTTAGTAGCACTATTGGTATGGTTATTTTGAAACTGCTGCATGAATATTATTGGATAAACATTATTAAATAAGTAATATGTTAATGTCATTTGCAGCTCAGATTTTTTTTAAGAGAAAAAATATACAAATAAAACCCTCCTGGAATCTTAAATTTGAATTGGTAGTATCTGTGTAAGTTCATGATTTCCTTTTCTGTTTGTGAAAAACTACTTAGTCCCTAGCTTGGTTCACTGGAAAGTCTAGAAGCGATAACAACTTATCATAACAAGCATCTAGATCATGCCTGCTAAATACCTTTCCTCAATAAACGGAATGGAGATTCTGATACAACAGGCTGATTTCAAGTCTGAGTCCGGAAATAAAACCGGGGACATCTGTGGTGCCAGACAGCAAGGGAGCCCTCAAAAACTATTGGGGTCATGTCAAAAGGAATCTGGAACTAACTCCAAGAGATTCCCACTAGTCAAAGCTGACAAAGCCTGGCTCTGCCAATCATCTGACATCACGAAAAGTGTGGCCAACCAGATTTTGTATTCCCAGTGCATTAAGGCACGCACAGCACCACTTAATATGTTTTCCTGTTTTAAAAAGAAAGAAAGGAAAACCTTTCCTACATCAAGCCCCTAGTTCTACCCTTTACAGGAAATATGAGGAAGAGAGTGATAAGTGAAACTATTCAAGGAAGCAATCTGCTAAATCTAGAATGTGGGAAATCCTACAGGATAAAATACCTATTTTGTTCAGCAGGAAAACGATATGAAAAGAAGACGAACAGTTTTAAATTTTAAGGTATTTAAAAGGCATGTAAATGAAAGAAACTTGTTGACTTGCATATATGTTATAGTTATGGTTACATAGTTATTATAATATATAGACACGCTCTAATCATGAGAGAACTGAAGTAGCACCTGATTGCCGATTCAGTGTGTTAAAAAGAAACAACAGATCCAAAATGGAGACGCTTTTCTTAAATTTTAAATGGCAATTTCTTTTTTTAATTTTATTGTGGAATATTGGGGGACAGTGTGTTTCTCCAGGGCCCATCATCCAAGTCGTTGTCCTTCAGTCTAGTTGTGGAGGGCACAGCTCAGCTCTAAGTCCAGTTGGTGTTTTCAATCTTTAGTTGCAGGGGGTGCATCCCACCATCCCATCCGGGAATTGAATCGGCAACCTTGTTGTTGAGAGCTCACTGCTCTAACCAATTGAGCCATCCAGCTGCCCTAAAATGGAGACATTTTTGCTAAGCCCCAGCAAGACTTAATACCTAACCTAACTGCAGTTTCAGCCTCTCCCAGGAGTGAAATTTTAAACCCATCAGTCTGGAATTTCCTGGTCAGCACTCTTAAGGTAATCTGCTGCTTAAGATCCTCTGCCTTCCCCTAAGGGAAAGTATCCTTGCCTGAAATAATCCTCTCTTTTAATTTCTTAGTCCCATTCTCTTTCTGCCTATGAAAACCTTCCATTTTGTATCACTCATCAGAGTGCCAGTTGCTAGATGGAATGCTGCCTGATTCATGAATCACCTAATAAAGCCAATTAGATCTTCAAATTTACTGGGTTGAATTTTGTTCTTTAACAGATATTACGATGAAACTTCCCTAAGAAATTGGAAACAAGATTGCCAACCAAAAAATGTTAAACTAACCAACATGGATCATGGGCCTACTTTTGGGCTAGCTGAGACAAGGAGAGTAAAATTATTCTGATTGGTTTAGACCAATCAGGGCCCACCCCTCTAGCTAGGGGTGGGTCAGTACCATCCAGAAAACAGAGGGGCAGTGGTTGGGGGAGGGTGTAAAGAAAATTAGGGAAGCATCCACAAAGTCTACCACAGTCAATAGTATTTGAGATTTATTATGTTGAGGTTTTCCTAAAAGGTAATTTTTATTCTTTCAGGCTCTTTTTTTTTTTTCAATCTTCAGCAGAGTAACCAAACTGATTATTTATGCTGGTAACTTTTCAAATTGCTATTACCTGGCTCCCAGGACCTTAGAAACAATTACCTATTACCTAATTTTGCAAATCAAAACTATGTTATCTCTAGAGATACGTATACATGTATACTTAATGCTGAAAATTATGGTGTAATTATATTGCAAATAACTTATTTTGGTTCACCTCTTAATCTATTTTAACCCTATGGATAAAGTCAAAAGTTTGTGTCAAAGAATTACTTTATTTTTCAGGTGATGTAAAATTTTCAGGGGTGTGAGAAGCAGATTCTATTTCTAGTAGACTAGTATTCTGAAGAGGAATATTAGTTCCAAGGTAACATTTTAAGGCTTAAACTGGAGTTACCTTGATCTCACTGCTTTATCTGCTGGAATGTGAAAAAAAAATTTTTTAAGGGTTGACTTTTCAGAGCATGCAAGGCAGCATTTCTTCCTCAAAGTTCCATCCTTAACATGGCACAAATAAGATCTGTGTTAAATTCTGCTAAATATCAATGAATCAGAAGAAACACCATCGTATTTCAATAAAGAGCGAAAATGTACATGGAGAGGGGGATGAGAGCCATTTTATTTCACATAATTCATTAGCTTTTAATAAACAGTATTCTTTTCATTTTTATTCAATTTTAGTGATTTTCACACCCTTTTAATTCATCACCTGGGTCATGTCTCCAGGATCTTGGAAACACAGGTCTTCTCACAAGAGCAGGATCTTGTTCTAATAAAACAGAACGTCTAGGATGAAGTTACCAGCATCTCCTCAAAAATATTTAGAATATTTATACATAATTAGGTCAATAACTAAGCATTCTAAGGATACTGTTTTATACAATGATAGGCATACAATCTGATAGAAACAATCAGAAGAGGGACTACATACAGGAGTTAAATCATGGAAGAAGACTGGAAGAAAACACTTTTTGCTTGTTTTATATTGGTAAACTGTGTACAGTTCGTACTGTTCCCTTTTTCTCATGCTACACGACCTCTTTTTTCTATATCATGTTAAGAACATTTTGCAAGTTTACACATTCTGATTACAAATCGTTACAGGGCTCCCAAATCGCTATCCAGGGCAGAGAGGTCTCTATTATTTCTAAATGAATGCTTTCATTTTCACAAAAGCTGTCTCCTTTGAAGCTGCCAAAACAAACCATCTATATACTGGCTTTAAGTTCCTGATTTATTCGGCCAAGAATCCAGAAAGGTATTAGAAAAAAAGAGGCCACACAGAACAAAAGCAGAACCAGCACATCTTTGTATGGCTTTTCCCTCTGCGCTGGTGGGCTGCTGCCAACGTAACTTTCCATGTCCCTGTTCCCCCAGCTCAACTTTTTTGTCACTCTTTATTTTGATATAATTTTGGACTTACAGACAAGTTGCAACAGTAGTATAATTCTTGTCTACCTTTTGCCCAGCTCCAAAAATGGATACATGTTGCTTTACCATCATTTTCTATCTCTCTGCCTGCACCACACACACACACACACACACACACACACAATCTTTTTTTTTTTTAATAATTCAAGAGTAAATTGTAGTCTTCACGTCTGTTTACCCTTAAGTACTATCAGTGTATAAATCCTAAGTACAAGGATATTTTCTTACATACAATGAGTACAATGAACAAAATCAGAAAATTTAACATGAATATAGTACCATTATGTAATCTACTGTTTGTATTCAAATTTTAATTGTCTCATTAATGTCCTTTATCACTTTTATGCTTTTCACCAGTCCAGGATTCAACACAAGATCATGAATTGCACTCAGTCTTCTCTAATCAGTTGGCAAATGCTACAAATCAAAGTGTTTTATTTCCTCCCCTCCCCAGAGAGTCAGTTTAGCAGCACACCACTGGAAATCTGATTTCCCTTATCCTCAATATATTTATTAAGAATACCTAGGTTACATGGCAAAAGAGAATTCAGGTTGTTAACCAGATGATTTTAAAGTACGGAGACAATGTATCATATGTGTGGGTCCAATGTACTCACAAGGGTTCTTAAAAGTGCAAGAGCAAGGTAAAAGAGTCAGAGAGGTGAGGATGGAAGTAGGGTCAGACACTGCGGTCTTTGAAGACAGTGGAAGGAGGCCACAAGCCAAAGAATGTGGTTGGCCTCTGGAATCTGGAAAAGGATTCTCCCTGAACGTCTTCAGAAGGAATTCAGCCCCGGTGACACCTTAATTTTAGTTCAGTGAGACTTACATTGGACTTCTACAGAACTGTAATATAACAAATATTTGTTCTAAGCCACTAAGTTTTTTTGCCACTAAGTGGTAATTTGTTAGAGCAGCAATGGAAAATGGACATACATAGTATGTATATTGTTTCTGTCAGGCCTCTCTCTCTCAGCATAACATTAGTGAGATTCCTCCATTTTGTTGAGTATATCCATAATTTGTTTCATTTTATTACAGAGTAGTATTCTATTGTATGAACATACCAAAATTAGCTTTTCCATTCTCCTATTGAACTTTTGATTATTTCCAGTTTTGGACTAGCATGGGAAAGCTGCTATGAACAGCTTCATACAGTCTTCTTCTTTTTTTTTTTTAATGTATATATATGAGCATCCATTGAAGAGAATAGTTACAGGTATTGGGCATGTCTGGTCCTTAGACCAAACAGCATCAGCAAGGCCACATCCTCAGCCCCAGACAAGTAGTCAATGCCCAGATGTCCCTGAAAAATATCTCAGCCGTCAACATGCCACTGCTGCAGAAAGCCTGTCTCCCAGCCCAAATCCAACAAAGTCAGTTCAAGAAGCCAGAACAATGCCATATACAATTAAATTCTAAAATAAATTAATGATTCTGCTGGGAGTGGAGCTGGAACAGAAAAATCAAAATGCTAGTAGCAGTACCACTAAAGGTAAAGGAAAGTCACTTAAAATGTGTCTATCCGTTTGTTCATTTCAGGGGAGAAAGTTATTGAGCATCCACTCAGGGCTAACAACATTCAGCTAGCTGAGTTGTGAAGACCCTTGCTGACAACCTGGTAGGTACATGGGCTGATAAGTAAACCTTTAGGATGTATATTTCAAAAAAAATATATATTTTTATTAAAGTACAGTTGGCATATATTATATTAGTTTCAGGTGCACAAACTAGTGACTCCATGGTTATAGACTTTACAATGTGATCTCCACGTTAAATCTAGTAACCATCTGTCACTGTGCAAAGTTACTACAATCTTATTGGCTATATTCCCTGAGCTGTACACTATAACTCCGTGGCTTACTTATTTTATAACTGGAAGCTTGTACCTCTTATTCCCCTTAATCTTTTTCACCCCTCACACCCCCCCTTATAGTCTTTTTAAAGTGCTGCGATCATGCCCTTCACTGGCTGTTGTAAAGACCCTTGAGTCCACCTGGTGGGTGCAGACCTGGGAAGGTTTATGGGAGAATGGAGTGTCCCCGTTAATGAGAACAGCAAGTCCGAAGTCCAGATGCAGGAACGCGTGGGCATGGTGGCGGAACGACAAAGACTTGGTGAGTATTCAAGGACAGCAGACCTCTGCTTTCTCAAAGATACAGTCTAAAGACACCAAGAATAGGGAACCCTTGAAACATTACCCTGTGTTTGTGGAAGAAAACTCTCAATAGGGACCAATCAACAGGTTCCCTAAAATAGATATAAACATACTGAAATTCTTTCAGTTCCTCAAAATCCCTCCTCTCTCTCTCTCTCTCTCTCTCTCTCTCTCTCTCTCTCTCTCTCTCTCTTTTGTACAAGCAGTTCCCTCACCTGGAATGTTCTTGCCTTCCTTTCCTACTCCTCCTCCTAAAATTTCTTTTAGGTTGGCTACTGATCCTTTATATTTCAGCCTAACCTCATTTCTTCTTAGAAGTCTTCCCTGACTCCTGCCCATCTTCCCTACCCCCAAACTTTGGGAGATGCTTCTGCTCAGACTTTCCCTGCCATAATTCTAGCTATTGCTATAATTGTTTATTTAGTTGTCTTTCTTCCCTGAAATAAACTCAGGAGGATTATTATCCCCAGATGACAGCTGTGGGGTTTGAGGTGCATTGTAGAGTAATGCCCCATTTCCTCATCTATCAAGGAGTAACGACAGTATTCATCTTAGAGAGTTGTTGTGAGGACCGAATGAGTGCATTCAGAGTAGAGTAGAGTAGAGGCGCTTAGAACAGTGAACCCTCAATAGGTGATCTCATACCTGTCTCCTGACTTTCTTTTCATAGTGTTTCCCATTTCAGCAAACGGTAATGTGCCATTCTTCTGATTACTTGAGCCAAAACTTTGGAGCTTTCCTTAACTCCTCTCTTTCTCTCACATCCCTCATTCAATCCATTAGCAAATCCTGCCTGTCAGCTCTACTCTCAAACAAAAATATTCAGAGTGCAGCCTCTTCTCACCACTTCCTCTGTGACCACCCTCCCTCTCACTGGGATCGTTGTGAAAGCCTCCACTGGCCTTCCTCCCCTCAGTCAGTTCTCCCCGGTGATCCCACTGAAACCTCAGCCAGCGCGGGCCATTCCTCTGCTCAGATCCTTTCAGTGGCTCCTGCCTCACTCAGAGTGAAAGCCAAAGCCCGAACAGTAGCCTACAAGCCTCATAACTTGCCTCTTCCTACTTCTCTGACTGTATCTGCTACCACTCTCTCCTGATCATTTCACTCTAGCCACACAGAACTTCTTGCTGTCTCTTGAACACAATATACACACGTCTGTCTCAGGAGCTTTGTGCTCGCTGTACTTCCCCAGATAACACAGCTGTTCCCTCGCTCCTTTCTGCTCAAACCAGCAAGACCTCCTGGATTATTCTATATAAAACAGTCTCCCCTCCTCTCTATACCACTCCCCTTCCCCAAACTTTCCAACTCCTTGTTTTCATAAGTAGCTATCACCATATGGTATTTACATCTATCTATATATTCATACTTAAAATAAAAAAACCAAAGTGAGAGGCAACAGCATTTATTTGAGATCCAGAAGTACCTATTCAGGCATAAACCCAAATAGTGCTCTGATTACGAAGTGATGGTAAGGGGTATTTATGCGAAAGGAAAGGGGAATAATTACCTGAACAGAAGGAAGGAATTTCTACAGGTGCAGATAAGCTAACATAGTGATGCGAATTCTATAGACCGTCTTTAATTTTCAGTCCTCGTCATGATACACGGCCATTTGGAGGACAACACTGCTTTAGGTCCAGTCCAAAGGTTAGTTGCCCAGCTTTAACATTCCAAAGGTTTGAGGAGGAAGACCTGCAATGCAGTTCCTCTGGTTATGGTAGCTCCGACTCCATTTTACGGTGACTCCGTTTACATTACTTTTACAAGCTCAAGCTAAAAACCTGGCATCCTTTTTTTTGTCACTTTTCTCTCCCTCACTTTCCACGTGTAGTCAAAGATCAAATTCTTACAGTTTTGCCCTGATCTGTTTCTATGAGCCACCATCTTCCCCTGATCTCCAGGGCCCCCAAACTGGTCTTCACACATCTTCTGTTGCTTCCTTCTTAGTCATTCTCCACACGGCAGCCAGAAATGTCTTTTACAAACACAAATCTGATCATGTCCAGATGGAGCCTCTCCAGCTCTTCAGTGGTTTCCTTTTGGCTTTAGGATTAAGTCCAAAATCCACAGCCCTCAAGGCTCCTCTTCACCTCGCCTGCAGGACTAGCCTTCTCACGTAGTCGCTCTCTCTCTTCCCAAGGTTTTAACGGGTGGAACCCCTTCCTAGCAAAGGGCCTTCAACCCTGCAGCTTCCACAGCTCCAAATGCACCCTCCCCACCCCCTTCCCTTTTCGACCTGGCCTACTCCTTTTTGTTTTTCAAGGCTCAGATTAAATGTCACTTCCTCAAAGAGATCTTTCTTACCGGGTAGAGCAGACAGGTCCCTAACTCCCAAGCTTTTTCTAGCACTCATCACAACAGTGACTAACTACATATCCTCAATTCTAAGCCACTTGCTTCACATGTTAAGTCGCCAGCAGTCAGGCAGATGATGTAGTAATGTGGTTGTCGCTTGCACACATTAGGACCTTATTTTTCAGGAGGGGGTATCTTTTCATCCACTGCCACCTTGAGCTATTTTCAGAGTTGAAATATAATTAAAATTTGGATTCTAACTTGAAGCTTATGCTATCTAAAAACTACACACTATGTTGTAGCATACAGAATGAAGAGCAACTTGCGTAAACAGAAGGTTGCCTGCCACAGGCTAACTAATGAAATTTAGGGCAGTTGAAACCATCAGTTCTCTCAGAGAGAACGGTGGTAGAATTTTCAAAACCCGGAGAGGGTGGCCTCTTCTATATAAGTTATGTGCAGAAATCCTGAAAGATTCCATGACACAGTGGAGGAATACTTATCTGGTTGGAACTTGACTGTGAGCGAACTTTCAAGAGCAGCTAATTATTTCTGAGTGATACGTAATTAAAAACAGTAAGAACAAAAACAACTGTAAATACAGTCAAAACACTCTTTCCATATTCCTTGCAATTATACTTTCATTCCTTATGGTGTGTAGGGGGTGAAGATCACCCCCCTGCATGGGCTATTGAAAAAGCAGGACTGCAGATGGTCATATCTGATACCATAGAGGCACCCTTCACCCTGAAGGTGAAGGTCAAAACTTAGTTTGATTGCAAAGCAAAATAAAAACATCTGGATACATGGACGCTCTGGTGTCCTTTAGCACTTGAAAAGCTCCTACTGAATCACTGGTGTGTACAGTCAGTGGAAGCTTTGATTTAAGGAAAAGAGTGTCACTAGCTGTGTAATCTTTAAAATTACTCTCCCTTAGAATAAATGCCTAAGGACTGACATCTTTGTTTTCTTTCACTGAAATAACGCCCAGGGCGTAGCCCGTTACCCAAATCATATACAAAAGGTGCTCAATAGATAGTTGTTAAATAAAACAAGTGAGTTCTTGGTTTTGCATTGCAAACTTCCACTCACTTTTACCGAAATTTAAAAACACGTGTGGGCAAACTTGAAAAATCTGGTATCCCACCCATTTCCATAGCGGCCACGCACTGTGCTTCTACGAAACTCTCTCCCACTGAGAAGGTGCTAAGGAGCTGCCCTAAATCTCATCCCCTTAGTGGTCCGTCCCCTCCTCTCCGACCTTGGCTGAAGCACGGCTCCTTCTGCGCTGCCCTGCGGGAAGGCACGCACGGAGTTCCAAGTGCCTTGGTTTTAATTCCAGGCTGCGAGAAGGAAAAAGGAACCCAGCTAACCCTTGGCCGTAGAACATAAATGATGAGTCATAGATTTGGGGGTTCGGACCGAGGAGTACTCGTGATGTGGCTGGACGTGGGTCAGTGGGGATGGAGTGGGTTCCCGAAAACAGGCCACACCCCTCTCTCCTGGAAAGCCCCCCGTCCTCTCCTCAGTGGGGTCCCCAGCCCGCGTCTTTCAGGGTGTGGCCGAGGGTCCGGGAGAGGGCGGCGCTCGCGCTCCAGGTCGCCGCCCCCGCGGCCACATCACCAGCCGCTGGCTCCCTCCCGGGCACCCCCGCCCCCCTCCTCCCCCGGCGGCGGCGCTGCGCCTGCGCTGGGTGTCCGCGCGAGGGCGGGGCGGGGAGACAGGAGGCAGCGGGCCGCGGGCGCCGGCTCCCCGGCTGTCAGCGCTGGGCTGCGAGGGCGCGAGGAGGCGCGCGGGCGGGAAGGACCCGCTGGCCTGGGGCAGCCGCCACCACCGCGGCGGTGGCACTAGGTGAATGCTCCATCCATCCCCCACCCCAGGTGTCTCTGTCGGGTCTAAGGAGGCGGGGTCCCCTCTCTACCCAGCCGCCGCCGCCGCTCTCCGAGGCAGGTGGTAATGGAGGGGAAGTCTCGGCTTTGGCCGCGGCCCCGGGTTCGGGCACATCCCAGGTACTGGAGGGAGGTGGGGCGGGCCCCGGATCGGGACCCTGTGGCCGGGACGCGGGGAGACCGGGGGAGCGGGCAGCGGCCGTGCGGCAGGGCCCACCCGAGCTGCCGTGCCCCGTCCTGGCCCGCGGGCGACGCGGGAGCCGGGCCTGCAGCGCCTGCCCCACCTCGGGCGGGAGGGCAGCTTGGCTCTGGGCGCCTGCAGAAGAGCCGGGCAATTGCTGTGGGCCCTGGACCCTGGGCCAGATAGCGGGTGGTGGCGGAGTGATGGGTGGAAGGTGAGCACGAAAGGAGAGGGATGCGAGCCAGGCTCGGGCACACCCCAAATCCACTGCTTCAGGGCTTGGCAGTCGCTCTGAGTCACCGTGCTCTTTCATTCTTTTCTTTACATATATGTGAAGTATATCTCAGTAAAAACCCCCACATGTTCATGAAAGAGATTACACATACATATGTATTAGATAGATTACATTTATGTGTATAGTGCATGTATATGTAATCTTTCTGTGATTGAACAACTGAAAATCGATATATTTTACATACTATAAAATTCTTCCTTTTAAAGTATGGCTTGTAGTATATTCACAAAGTTTTGCAATATCACCACTATGTAAAACATTTTCATCACCCCAAAATGAAATCCTGTTCCCCTTAGTAGTTACTCCTGTTTCCTCCTCCTTTGCCTGTCCCCTTGGCAACCACTAATTTACTTTCTGTCTGTGGATTTCCCAATTCTGGAAATTTCATAGAAATGAAATTGTACAATGTAGTTTTTTTGGGACTGGCTTCTTAAACATAGCATAATATTTTCAAGGTTTATCTGTGCTGTGTCATGTATCAGTACTTTGTTCTTTTTTATGGCTGGGTAGTATTCCGTTGTATTCGTGTACCATGGGCAGCACGCTTTGCTTATCCATTCACCAGTGGATGGATATTAAGGATGTTTCCATTTTTTTGGCCATTGTGAATAGTGCTACTATGAACATTTGTGTATGTTTTTATGTGGGCATATGCTTTCATTTCTCTTGGGTATGGACAAATATGTTTAACTTTTGAGGAGCTGCCAAACTTTTCCAAGGTAGCTGCACCATTTTACATTCTCACCAAACTGTGTGAGGGTTCCAGTTTCTCCACATCCTCAGCAACCCTTGTTATTTGTCTGTCGGCTAAGTTTTGTTATAGCCATCCTAGCAGGTCTGAGGTGGCATTGATGTGCGTTTCCCTGATGACTAACCACGTTGAGCACCTTTTTATGTGCTTATTGGCCACTCATATATCGTTTATGGAGCAATGTCTGTTCAGATCTTTTGCCCATATTTTAATTGGGTTATTTGTCTTTTTATTGTTGAATTACAATGTTCATGTAAAAAAAAAAAATCTAGGTTTGGGGGCGAGCATGGACTAAAAAAGACAATCAACCGGATATCAAGCCACGTAATGCTTCTACTGGAGAAAGTTAAGTAAGACCATTAAGTCTTTCAGAATACCCTGTCGATTCTTGAGCATCTTACTGCCCCTTTTCCTCTTCTGGTATTTTGAGAAAAGCCACAAAAGGTGTGTTGATGACTAGAGTCAAAAGAGACCACACACAGTTGGCATTTTTATATATTCTATACTTGGTTTGAAAAACGTCCCAGTTATCGTTTTAATTACAGGTCATTTGTTTTGGTGGCTAGCTAAACAAACTAATACAAATTAGCAAACAGCAATTAATTAATATTTCATATGCTTACTTCTTGGGCAAAGGGGAAGGTCTCATTTTCCTAAGTTGTGTAGTCGTTTTTACAATTGTATTTATATATGGGTGGCAAATACATATTTTTGATGGCGCTGAAGTGAAGAGCCACTTTCAGCTGAATGCTTCTTTGCTGCTTTTGTGGTTAATTTCTGAGCACACACAAATCCACCATTAGCTTCAGATGTTTCATAGCAAAAACTACTGAAAAAGACATGACACTTGCCTCCCAGGAATTCAAGTCCATTTTTTTATTACTCTAACATGACTGTTCAAAAGTACACTACCGGGTGGCTGGTTAGCTCAGTTGGTTAGAGCGTGGTGATAATAACACCAAGATGTCCAGGTTCAGTCCCCACATGGGCCACTGTGAGCTACGTCCTCCTTAAAAAAAAAAAAAAAAAAAAGTACACTACCAAATAACAGAAAATAAAATTTTCTGAGTTATAGAAAATAAAATTGAAGAGTTCCAAGTGGAAATAATGGACAAGTAACTCATTAAGAGTGTGTGAAGAGCAGTTCAATGCTGCTACCAAATTATAAGACACTGGAAATATTATTTTACCCTTTTATGTATCATTGACTTCATTAGTAGAAATGAGGCTAATCATTTCAAAATATAACCTGAGTATATGTTTTTGTTATAGCTAAGGGAATGATTATCAAACATACTGAAGATATAACCTATCTAACCTAATTCTGATTGCTACTGACTTACCCAATGGATGTATTAATATCTTGGTGCTACAAATGCTTTCACCAGTTGGCCTTCTCTGCCCCCTGGAGTTTTTAGTGTCACTTATTGAGAAGGACTGAAAGTTGATGGCAATGAAAAGTGCGAACACCTTTGGGGACATACTCTCTGGAATACTCTCTGGAACACGCTGGTCAGAATGGACCTGCCTCCTTTATGATGGACTTCTAGGCACGCCTCATCTTTTCTCTGAAGTTACTGTAGTTAGATTTCTATAGCTTTAAAAATAAATTTAAAAAAATAGCAGGGTTCAAAGGTTAGGGCTGTCAGTCAGATATTCTATCTTAATGTGAATGGACTTAATCAGATTGCATTCTCCCTAATCAGCTGCATTGAGGAAATGAGAGTTTTGACTAGAGGGGGGCTAGAAGAGGTAGCTATGGGATCGTGGAACATTTAGGAAGTTTGGGCAAAACTTGCTCTATTTCTAACAGTGGATGTTGAAAATGGAGATCTTTGGACAGCATCAGGGATCTGGAAGGTGAGAAAAGAAAAGCACGAATCAGAAACAATTTGAAAGGGAACGCTGTAGATTATGAAGACAGACTCAACATGTTTAGACATTTTTGCCCAAGAAAAATTCTACATAGAAAAAGTGGAAGAAACCTCCTTCATTTCATTTCTCTTCCCCTTGCCCCACCTTGCTCCGCCCTGCCCACTCTTCTCCTAAGACCCGGAATTAGACTGGAATTACTGTTCACGTTGAAGCTTTTCAGTGTGCAAATTTCACCCCTTCTCTCTCCAGATTCTGGTCAAATTGCGATCAGATTCAAGAAGCCAGCTGAGGGTTAAAATAGTTGTTATTTCTGATACAGCTGGTTTGGAGAATGTAGCACAGACCCGTGCTTACCCTATTCCTTCTTAATTCACCTGTCCAGACGAAACTTTTGCACCTGAAAAACTGCAGGTCTCTCTTCCTCTTGCAGGAAGGGGAAAGCCCTTCCTCAGGGAGTTATCTCACGTGAGTTGGAATAGAAAGGAAAACTTTCTCACCTTGAAGGCATGCAAATCCAAGAGAGCCAGTGAAAGCTCAGGGGTGGGGCTTATCTGGAATATGGACCTTTATCCCCATTTTAGCCACTTAGATAAGTCACTTTCCTGTAGGCGGAACCACTGATGGGATGGAGAGAAAGAAGTGTCCCTTCAGTCCTGAGTTCTGTTGTCATTGCAGAGCGGGAAATAAGCAGCCATCTTCTCAAAAGTTAAGCATATTGGTGGGTAATAAATAGTGCTTTATAAGTTAGTTTAGGAGCTTAATCACCTTTTATATAATTGGAACTGAGGACATGTTTTTCTTGGAAATTGCTAACAGTTTTTAAGTGGGTGATCATTGCATTATGTGGTTAAATATATAGGTTATTCAAGTCCATTTCCTTATTTTACTCCTGAAATCATTGTCGAGTGTCTAACATGTAATAGGGCACTAGGCTAGACCCTCGGAATTCATCAGTGAACAAGAATGGGTCCTTTCTCTTGTGGAGTTAATAGCCTAGAAAAATAACCCGTACAAGTACAATTACAATAAAGCATAGTAAATGTTAGAAAGCATGGAGTACTTTGGGACCACAGAGGAGGGGGAATAATCTAAGAGGGTCCGGGAAGTGATGTGTAAGAGTTAAGATCATAAGGTAGAATACAAAGTAGCCAGGTAAAAGGGAAGAGTGAGGATGAACCAGAATGTTTCCAGCAAAAGACACGTGGAAAAGCCAAAAAGTGTGCAAGTGTAGTATACTAAAGTAGTATTTGTCAAGCTGCAGCACCTAGGAATCTACCAGTAGATTGTAATATTAATTTAGTGGGTTGTGACTTCTATGTTTTAAAAAAGAAATAAAATAGAAAATAAGAGCGTGTCACACATAAATACTTAGAGTGTGATGTATAAAGTTAGAACATCCCTACATCAGAGGAAACCCGAGAAGTCCAGTATGAGAACAAATGTAGGTCTTGAGCAGGTGGGGAAGATTATGCAGGATTTTGTTAACCTTATTAAAGACTTTGGATTTATCTTAGAGATGAGAAGGCACTGGAAAGTTTTAATGGGTGCCCGATTAGATTTACGTTTTCTAAGATCCCTTGGAATGTCTCGTCTTTAGAATATAAACTTCAAATTCTTTGGTGCAGTATTACAAGTATTGCAAAATTGGTTCCAATCTCTTTTTCTAAAGAATCATTCCACTATTTTTGTACTGGACCCTTCCATTTCATAGAGGCCTTGTTTGCCTAAATGCCTTTGTACTAAGAAAGAAAGATCTGTAAGAGCAGACCTTGCCTCTTGCGTTGTTCATGTTGAATCGATGGCATTTAGCACAGTGCCTGGTACCCAGCAGGGACTAAGCAAATCTTTGCTGATGGAGTGTAAATACCCTTAATATGAGAACTCTTACATAGTAGTAGAAGTGATATTGATGTTTCTCTCTAGTAATACTTGCTTTTGGAAAAAGGAAAAGGTTTTTTTGTTTAGTTTTTTTTTTTCCAGAAAATTTTTTTTCCTAGATGATATTTTTTTCCTAGATGATATTTTTTTTCCTAGATGATATTTTTATTATGTGATAGAACCACATTCAATTGTTTAAAAGATAATTTAACAAATAGTACTCTTATGTTGTATTAAAATAGTAGTAGAGGTAAGAAAAAGAACATCAAACTTTCTGATTTCAGGGCTTCTCTTCCCAAGGAATGCAGAGCAATAACAAATTTGTCATAGGAGGAGACAATCCAGCAGTCATTTATATTTTGTTTGAACGGAGAAGCATTCCCTGACTGCTCATTAAAAGGTATTTTTATAAAGATGGCTGGGGACAAAGGAAATAAATTAAAATGTATCACTCATATGAGATTAATGGAGAGGCAACAGAAAATAGATTTTGATCTTACAAGAAGTAAAAATAGAACATCCGTAGACCCCAAGAACTTACAAATGAGAATTTAATGATGTCAGTTTGTTGCCAGAGAATGATTGTCCTGTCACAACACCGTGACTTCACAGAATTAGATTGTGAAACCCAACTGTGAAGGAAAAATTCTTTCAGGATATGGTTCTGATAAGTGGCAAGAAAAGTTATGAAAAATTCATGAAAGGTAGAGCGATTTCAAGTTCCGAATCAAATTTCTTTTTAATATACTTTTGAGATGTGGAAGCTTTGCTAATTAGTTTGTAAATTAGATTTTATGTATCTTAAACATGAATGCTAGAATCAAAATTTGCTAATGTAGGATGGCTTCTTAAAACTCATTGAATTTTATATTTTTATGTTCTTCAGAGCCCTATTTTAAGCCGTGCATCGCAGAACTTAAATGGAAACTAACTTGTATAAATTTATCCTAAGGAAATAATTCTAGATATGGGAAAGTATTATGCAAAAAGATGTTCATTTTCACTGCAATATAATTTAGTCAAGAAAATGCCCTGCTATAGGGAAATGATTCATTAAAATGTAGAAATCCACTTGAATAAATTTAACCATGAAAAATGCTTTTTTAGAGCAATGGTTTCTTATTTATTACTTTTTCAATTAAAAAGTAAAATTGCTCAATATAAACAAAAGTTCAAATAATAGAAAATATGCAGAGTTTAAAAAAGTGAAAATGGCATTTCACATTCCTTTTCACCCCACCAACCTAGGCCAACCCAGTTCTCTAGAGGTCAATGCTCTGAGCACTTACTTTGGTATCTGTCCTTCCAGACTTTTTTCTAACCCAGTGGTTTTTGTACTGCGCACTGAGGAGGGCTTTCAGAGTCTTCTCAAGAGGTATTGTGGGAACTGAGTGGGTGGGAACCTGCACCACTTTGCTTTTCCCTGCTTTATATGTTGGGATTTCACATAAGATTTAAACAAAGAATTCTTCTGCATTAAAGTTAAATGTTTAAAAACAATTGACTTGATTTAGAAAATGAAGTCCTAAGGCCCCTAGTCAGGAATTCCAGCTCTTCCCCAGTTTACCGTTTTGCTGGTTGGTCACGAGAACCTGCTCAGACCTGTCTCTTCATTTTTCCAGCAGTTTTTCTGCCTTGTCACCATACACCTTGTTAGAATACACATCCTTTTCTCCCCCGCCCCATCTCTCTAAATCTTACTTGCTCTTTAAAGTTCAGCCCATCATTGTGTTCATTCCTTCTTTTATCATGTGTTTAGTGAGCAGCTATACTTTGAATAATGTTAAGTGGGAACTATGCATAATTTTGTATCAAAGCTCATAGATTAGTGAAGGGTGACCATGTAAATAAGTGCAGCAATGTATTATAAAGTAAAAGCATTTGGGGTGTAGGTACCAACGACATAAATGGTCTCTTCCTTCTACACTATCTTATACAAAGAGCATTTTATAATATAGTTACATTTCTGGGTCTTTGGTAATTATTTGTTCATTTATTGATTGATTAATAGAAGATAATGCAGAAAGTTTACCTGTGAATCAGGGATGAGACCGGGAAGGAGTTGTTTTCACTCTTGGGCAATCAACTGTGTTAAAAAATAACTTGAGTGCAGTTTACTGGGGCATGAGCAGAGTTGGGAGGAAGCACAGGAAGGACCTGGGTTCTGTCATCTTTGTCCCGCATGGGCACTTATACTGATGTACAGGGATCACAACACAAGAGAATGCCTATAATGTCTTCCTTTTCATTTTCTGGTTAGTCAGAAAGTCGTGAATTCAAGTCCTGTGTCTATCTCACTAACTTTATAACTTGGGCATATTACTTCTATGAGACTCAAGTTTTCTAAACTGTAATGTATGAACACGTCTAGCTCCAAGGGTTTTTAAAAAGATTATATGAGATAAGTACATATAAATGAAGCCTATTCTTTTTCCTTTAAGTGGGATTGATGTTCTTTAAAATGGGTGATTGTTCTCCTTTGGGTTTAAGTTTTTTATATATTTTAGAGAATTTGTGGATTTGGAGGATTTATGGAGTCTTCTAGTTCGTTGAAGAAGTGTGTTTTTTGTGTGTGTTTTTAGTCTGAGAGTGGTGTTTTGATAAGCTATTTCTATTTCTGGTAGGGTAAGTATAAACAATGTAGGAAAGTCATAGAGCCAAAGGAACATATAGTGGGGAAATAAATCTTTTTCGTCACTATCCAGTATATTCTCCTGGGACTTAAAGCAGACTGTTATATCTACGTATGTTCAAAAAAGCAAAATTAGTAGGTAGCCCCAGAGTTTAGAGCCTGGCCTGCTATTTTTTTTTTCCATTACATCTGCCACTCCTCTATCTTTTAGATAACAAACAATTAATAAAGAATTTTTACAGTAGCATTCTCATTCTCTTTAAGAAGAAACTAGAAAATTCTTGTACTCTAGTATTTCTAAATTGTAAGGTTTCAAAATAACTCCAGGAAAACTCGTGATGGATTCTGCCTTTCTAATGCTTCATGTTCTGGTGGGGCAGACTTAGTTCTCTAATCCAGAATAAATCTTACAGTATGGATTAAGGTAGTCTGTTTTATTTGCTGATTGTAAAAAATGCTATTTAGGTATCTTGCTTAAATTAAAAGATACGGCAGATACGTTATTTAAATTTAACAACAGTATCAGAGCTACTTCCTATGCCAGCTTTCCTTTCTTTTAAAAACATTGTGGTTTCCTGAAGACTTGTATTGTTCAGTATATATAGCTACTATTTAGTGTGTATATATACTGATCAGTGTGTGTGTGTGTAAAATATTTTATAAATAGGATGGCTAAATTGTATAAAATGTAAATATTAAACTTCAGTTGATTTTTTTAGAGATTAAAGCAAAATAGTTTATCTGAAAATACGAACAGCAATGTATAACAGGTTTGTGATTCTTTGGTATAGTCTGTTCCTTAGTAAGGGGAGGACGAGGTGGTGGAAAGTTAGGTTTTGAACCATTTATAAAAATGTGTAATGATGATGGTGAATAATGATAATAATTAGCTAACATTTATTGAAGGCTCAATACACTGTTCTGAGCACCTGACACGTATTAAGTCACTTAATCCTCACAAGGGCCCAATGAAGGAGATATTTTCTTCATGAGGAAACTGAGGTACAGAGGCATCGGTCCCACCACTAGTAAAAGTCAGAATATAAGCCACAGAAGTTTGACTTGATGCCCAAGCTCTTAACTATTCTCAGTATCATTAGTGTGTTGACATTTCTTGACATTTAATTTTTTGGAAGAAAATCACCTCTCTTAATTGAAGTGTGAAGATTTGCTGAGTCAGTCACCTAAAATTCCCTCATAAAATCACTCAATGCAAGTCACGTTATTGATTTATTAATTTAACGCAAGCATAACAGATAGCTCAGTAAGCTTTGTACAGTTTCAAACATAGCATAAAGCATTTGCCAGTGATTCCACATGAGGAAAGCAACTTTGAACAGGCAGTTAATAGTCTCCTTTCAAAATATATTTCACTGAAATCTGTCTACTCACTCAGGTAAGGGATTTTGACTGTGCATAGAGTTGGTAATCTAAACTTAGCCTCAGATTACTCCTTAGAACAAAATCTATTCCTTTCTCGATCCCTGGCGGCAGTGGTTAATAGGCAATATAAGTATGTGTTTGAGCATTCGCAAGGGAGAAAAAAAATTTAATCATTTAATGTTTTGTAATTTTTAAAGAAACAATGAGGTTATCTTTCTGGGAAACACCTTCCGGGACTCTTTGTTTGTTTGGAGGTACTATTGTTTGGATTATGTTGTAGATTATGGGGGCGCACCATAGAGGAGATGGTTATCACGCCCTGCTGATGAGTTTGGTGGGGCAGAGGTAGTTATTGATTCACCATCATCTAACAAATCCATATGATATAAATGAAGTCACGGCTACAGAAAAAGAATACAGCAGCGTGGTGGTTGTCTGAAAATGTTTACGATGTACTGACTGAATGAAAGCCGTTGCCTTTTAATTGTTTTGTTCTGACTGGGGAATGTGTGGAGAGGGAGAAGTCGGAAAGAAAGAAGAAATTTTAGAGCTCCTGGGAGTTTTAGAGAGAGGAAACTGGAAGTAGCCGTTAAAAAATAACTTCGTAAGATAATATTGATAAGGAAATTTTTTTGATATTTTATGAAATGCAAAAAGCAGGATGCAAAACAATATGTACAATATGAGCCTATTCTTATTTTAAACATATAGAGTGTATATGTTTAAAACAAGAATATAATATATAGAAAAAAATACGAGGTGTGATCAAAAGATAGGGTGAATGTTTAAATTAAAAAAAATTTATTGCAGTAAAAGATACATTGCCATTAATCCCCATCAACATACTCCCCCTCGCTTTGAACACACTTATCCCATCATTCTTGCCATTTTCTGAAGCAGTTCTGGAAGTCCTCTTTCGTGAGTGTCTTTACTTCATCCTCCATCATTACAACGCTCCGTGTCATACATGGCTTCTGGCACCGCAGTCTCTGTCAAATAAAAGCATTACGGTGTGTCCTCATCCACCTTATTCACTGGATCTGGCGCTGTGCAACTTCTGGCTCTTCCCCAAAGTCAAAATGACCAGGAAAGTAAACATTTTGAAGTGATTCAGGACACTGAGGCAGCCACAACAGTGCAACTAAAGACATTGAAGACGGCTTCCAGAACTGCTTCAGAAAGTGGCAAGAATGATGGGATAAGTGTATTTGAAGTGAAGGGGAGTATTTGAGGGGGGTTAATGGCAATGTGTCTTTTACTGTAATACGTTTTTTAAAACTTAAACATTCACTGTATTTTTTTTTATCACATCTTGTATAGTAATGTCATCACATATACCAACATGTGATCAATGATTACCTCTGGATGATGGCTTTCCAGAATAAACGATTTTTGTTTATCCTTGGCTTTTTTTCTCTCTCTCTCTCTCTCTTTTTTTTTTTTTTTTTTTTGCATTGAGCACATACTGTGAAAAAAAATAACAAAAGAGAACTCTATGGCAGTGGACATTAGAAGCACTGTGTTTCAAATGAGGTGGGAAACAAGGGTAGTCAGGATATTTTTATGAGCAAAGACCAACTAAGTTGGTTTGGGAGTGGCTATGGAAGTAGTTTTAGTTTAAACTTCACGTTGGATTTAGAGCCTTTCAGAAAATGGTTTCTTTTTTTTTTTTTTTTTTAAACTGGCATTTGAATAAAAGAGTGCACAGCCCTGACCAAAGGGTAGAGGAGACTTGATTGCAGGGAGTAAATATAGTGAGTTAGGTCATTGTTTCAGTTTGATGCCAAGATAATTCAGTAACAACACTGTGTACCTGTGGTTTATCTAATCTGCATATAGTCTCCTGGAGTGAGTTTGTGCCGTGGAACAGACTTCGCAGTCCTGTGTACCAGGGAGCACTCTTGAGGGAGAGTACAGTTTGGGGAAGGGAGATCTGGCTTCATCTCCCTGGGTGAAGATGTCCCAGCGAGGGAAGGTGTTAGGCCACCGCCTGAGGAAGACCTCAGAGTAGGAGCTGTCCCATTTCATCACCCAATGGAAGAAGGTAATGTAATTTAGTGCGACCTGCTCATCCGGGTAGCTTGCTGCTTCCCCTCCAGGATAGGGGAAAGAGAAGGGCTCTGGATGAATAGACGTGCCCTGAGTAAATATTTGAAGTGGGATAGCTGAAAATTATGAGACACTCTTAGTCTTAAAATGTAGAAGAAAAGTGATAAGCTTCCATGTGGCAAATCATTTTTTTTCTCTCACTTTTCTTCAAAAGAAAGTTTTGTTTTTCTTTTAAATTTTGGCATGTTAGCTTCCTTTCTTCCTTTCCCTTTTCTTCTTTTTTTTCTTTCTTTCTTTTTTTTTATTCCTTTCCTTTTCTTAAAAAGGTGATTACTTTTTTCTTTTAAACTTTGACACATTAGCATTCTTTCTGAACCTTAAAATTCTGGAAGCTTTTATTTTCAATTTTCAGTTTAATTATACAAAGAGTCATGTGTATATTATAATAGGTCCCAGAAGTGGGTTTGTATTTTAAAAACTTAATTCTTTCTAAGAGTATAAAGGATGTGATAAGGGTAAAAGTATACTTTTGTATAAGTTCTGAATAATAATTTCTACTCATTTGAAATGCTGATGAACTCTACTTACCTAGTTTCTAAATTTAGGTATTTTTGATTTATAAGTGCCAAAGAAAACCACCAGTATGGAAATATTTGTTTTATTATGTACACTATCTTTTACACAAAAATGTTGAGTCAGTTTATAAAAGCAACATCTAAAAGAAATATTGGTTAAAAAAAAAAGAATTCCAAAACCAGTACCAAAGAAAATAAAACTAAGAGTATCATGTTAAGATGAATAAATTGAGCATAGATTTGAGATGCAGATATAGCTGTAAATTTCCTTGCTGCTAAAGTTTAAAAAAGGTGGCTCAGTCTTTATTAAAGAAAAAGAAAAATACCAGTTTTCTGTAGCAAGCCTTTCAGTAGCTATAATTTCTAAATAAAAATAAAAATACCAGTTTTCTGTAGCAAGCCTTTCAGTAGCTATAATTTTAAAATAAAATTTCATGTGTCTCGATACAGGCCAAGATAATTGAGTAACAACACTGTGTACCTGTGGTCTATCTAATCTGCATATAGTCTCTTATAGCGAGTTTGTGCGGTGATTCATGAGGAAGTGATGTGTTTTCAACAGTAGTTTGCAGGAAATTAATATCAAATGCATATCAATTACAGAAGACAGTTATTGTTTGATAGTTATTTTGGAATAAAATACATGTAAGCAATGTTTAAGATAGAGTAGGGGAAATATACATTGTTTTGTTACTGTTTAAAAGTAGTTTCTCAACTTTTAACAGATTTCTCTGATTCAGCTCATTTGCTATCCAGCCATTCATCGAATTGTTTCAAACAGTAGCACTAACTGGTATTTCTGGTAATTGTTTGTTTCCTGTATTATAAAAATTATTTATGTATTACTATCAATTTAATCTGAATACCTAGTTAAATGATTGATTTTTTTTTCTGCACACTTTTCAGTTGATTGGTTTGATAGGGGCTAGATATAATCTAATTAATGGCACTTGGTAGAATGAATTCTACTTTGTTTATGTAATACACTTATGTAGTTCTTGGACACACACCATATTTATTCTGTCAACATTCTCTCAATAAGTAGAATTGGCTTAACTGTGGATTGTGTTTTAGTTGATTCATTGGCTTGTTTTTGTTGTAGCTTTCTTCCAAATAAAGCATTCTTTAAACAAATTCTTTTAATTTTTTTTTTTTTTTTTTTTTTAGTGGAGTTGGGGGTTGTGATTCTGAAAACAATCAGTTGCTCTGGGTCTGGTTTCCTTTGAAAAATTATTTGAGAGGTATTGAGGATTTATTATACAGAGGTTTATTATACCCACTGATTATTTCTCTGAGTTTAAACAAATTCTTTACAAATGTTTGGTTGTCTTTTAGGCATATAGAAACTTTAGGATTGCTAAATTTCATGACATTAGTCTTTTCTGTCAGTGGGCAATCTTAGAAATGAGTGATTGTTTTATGGAATCAGCTAGCTTTTGGATATGAGTAGCTGAATCATGTCCATGACTTCTCAAGCTTTTGTGTTTGTTAGAGAATATCATGAATACCAAATTTTATAGCAATCCAGTGGGACTGAAATGGCAGTTAATTGCCTTTAATTTTTCTCCCACTTGTCAAGAATGTTTGAAATCACTACCTATTACCTAAATGAAACCTATGTGAGTGCTTGAATTCAGTTTAAGAACACAGTTTCCAGTTTAAGCCAAAGAAGCGAAGATTTTAAAAAGAAGGTATGTATTTCAGCCAAAAAAAAAAAAGAGGAAGAGAGATACTTTCATTTCATTCCACTTTAGAGGTGGCAAGCCTTTTAATCAGGGAGGACAGTTATTTGTGAAGTAGCATTTCTTATATTTCAGTTTCCAAGTACTTTTAAATGAGCTGAACAATGATAAAAATTACAGGACAAGGTATGCACATTACTACAACTCAGCTGTTCCAATTTGAGACTTACACCTTGTAATGTACGTGGGACAGTTATTGACTGGTCTTACCTTCATTCTTTAGAATTGTCACCATGGGATACATAGTTCCTTTTTCTTGGTTAACTACAGGAAGTGAGCAGAAGAGATCCATATACTTTTTTTCTAGTCATACATTCTTAACTGGATACCGTGAATTATACTTCTGCCCAGCAGCAATAGTACATTTCAAATTTAAGAGATTTCTTTTACATCACTATACTGATTTTTAACATTTGAGTGGGTCAAATAATATGTTAAATATCACAGGAAACACATGATGTCAATTCTGTCATGTGGAAATTGGCAGTGGAAAACCAAGTGGATACTTTCCACTTTTAAAAAAAATTATTTTCATATATATGTATATCTATATCAATTATAATTGACATTCAGTATTATATTAGTTTCAGGTGTAAAAAATTCTTTTTTTAAACTGATAGCAAATTTGCTGTGTTTCAGGCATTTCATTTTGACTGTTCTTTCCTCTCTGTTCCCTTACATTAATTTGGGTAGATTCCTTTGAGGTGGTGTACACAGTTCTTGGGTGTTAGGAACAATTTGGTACAAGGTGTAGAAGTAGGGAAGCTGAATAAAGTAAATTTGGTTGAATAAAGGAGGTTTAGAGAAGAATAAGAGAGAATAATTGATCTGGTTTAGGTAATCTAGCAGAAGGCATTGAGTCAGTGTGAAACAGTTGTTAACCAAAAATAAGCAATGTCGGGAGCTCAGTGGATGAGAATAATGAAATCAAAGGGCTAAAAATGAGCAGCAGTTTTAGTAATAGCTGTAGAGCTAGCTCACCTGGAGAAGAGAGTTCTTTAATCCAGTGGTCGAGGATGACTTCTCAAGAGTGAAGGGCTTGACAATGAGGTCATGGCTGGACAGGAGGAAGTGACGTCAGAGTGAACCTGAGAAAAGCAAAGGATGATTATTTATAAGCTGTTTGGTGTATGTGCTGAGAGATTATTTGATGGTAACTTCTTTAGGAAAAGGGAATTTAGGATAAGAAATGGAGAAGCTGGGGAGTTCAGATGATGAAATTGATGTCTAAAACGCTTTTACAAGTAGTTTTTGCTTGAATGGAAGGAGTTAATCCCTGAGAGATTGGTGAGGATTTAAGTTTACATAGGTTTGGATCTTTAAATGGAAATCGTTGAAGAAAACTGAGTAACCAAAAGTATGCAATATAGGGAGCTATAAAGTCACCCTGATGTTTTGGTGCTGCAAAAAGCAAACAGTAGACATGATCCTTCTTTACAATTAAATAATTAGTTGTACTTACTGGGTATTATTCAAAAGAATGTACCAATTTTTTTATAAAACAAGGAAATAATTTGTACAAAATCAGCTAATGTTTAGTTTTGTTTGGCATGATCTTACTAGAAAGCTAATTTAATTGACCACATAATACATCCTGTTTTTGTAACTGTCTACATTTTAGTAGCAAACACAAACAAAGAAGACAAATATTCAAAGAGAAAGTGAGAGGAGCAGAATGCACACTTGCAGAGTGGGAAAAATAAAAATATGTACGTAATAACCACAATACGACATGACTTCTAGGTTTTGTATGTGATAGTACCCATGCTTTTATGTTTATTTATTCAAATGTAACGTACCCACTTCATCAACAACTGTTGAGATTGTTTTTACTAAATGTGGTAGTTAACTGGTAATAGATTACACCAACACCTTTTTAGTGTTATGGGAAAACAACAAAGTGTTAAACTCCCATATAGTGCCTTTCTTAGTAATCCCACATGATTTAGGCCTGCTAACTCACAGCTCTGCTGGGTTTTTCAAGTGTTATTATTTAACCTCTGCAGTGGAACAGATTGCCTACTCCAGCACACTGGACAGATTTTCTCTGAGATAACTGGTTTAGTGAATCAATACATGTACCACACACTTCTTTTTCTTAACTTGTAAACATAAGGAATTTCAGCAGTAATGTTTTTCGTTTTGGTAACTAAATTGAGTGTATAAACAGTGTAGTATTAATTTATTTTCCTTTAAGTCAGTTGTTCCCTGACAACTCTGTAGACCAGTGCTAGCCCATGGAAAAGCTTTCATAAGGAACATGGAGTGAGTTTTCCATAAATCTAAATACGTTCAATGGAAACGTGGTCTTTTAGTCTGAGAGTTTTGTCCTTTCTACATTTTTGTGTTAAAATGTAAACTTAATTTTTAGAGAAAGACTTAAAAAAATTTTAAATTATATGCATATACTTTTAATTTTTTTCTTGTTTTATTGGGATATAATTGACATACATCATTGTATGAGTTTCAGGTATACAGCATAAAGGTTTGACTTACATATATTGTGAAATGATTACCACAATAAATTTAGTTAACATCCATCATTGCCTATAGATACAATAAAAAGGTACAGAAAAAAGACAAGAATGTTTTCTTTGTATGAGAACTCTTAGGATTTACTCTCTTAACAACTTTCATATTTTCTCATACAGTGGTAGTAACTAATTCACCACGCTGTACATTACATCCCTGGTACTTATCTATCTTATAAATGGAAGTTTGTATCTTTTTACCACCTTCTTCCAATTTCCCCTTTTGCCCCCCACCTCTGGTAACCACAAATCTAATCTCTTTTTCTATGAATTTTTTTTTAATTCCACATATAAATGAGGTCATACAGTATTTATCTGTCTGTCTGACATTTCATCTAGCATAATGTCCTTAACATTATATTAGACATTTCATCTAGCATAATGTCCTCAAAGTCCATCCATGTTGTTGCAAATGGCAAGATTTCCTCATTTTTTTATGGATGAATTATATCTATCTATCTATCTCGTAACTTCTTTACCCATTAATCATTGATGGACACTTAGGTTGTTTCCATGTCCTGGCTATTGTAAATAATGCTGCTATGAACATGGGGAGTGCACATATCTTGATGAGTTAGTGTTTTTGTTTCCTTTGGATACATACCCAGAAGTGGGATTGCTGGATCATAAGGTAGTTCTATTTTTGATTTTTTGAGGATCCTCTATATTGTTTTCCATAATGGCTGCACAATCCCACCAACAAAGCATTAGGGCATCTTTTTCTCTACGTCCTCACCAGCATTTGTAATCTCCTTTTGAAAATGGCCATTCTAACAGGCACAAGGTGGGAAACATTGTTTTTAACTTGGTAATATTTGGGGTAAATTTGACTGATTAATGAGATCTAAATGTTTGGCAGCCACTGTTTTAAAACTCTTTAACCATCGACGGACCCTTAAGTGCTCAGTATATCAGAGACACTCCCCTAAACTAAAATAGATAGGACTCTGTGGGTTAGATTCCTTTTTTTTTTTTTTTAATTAAATTTATTGAGGTGACAATTGAGATTCCTTTTTAAAATACATACTTTTTTGCTTAGCTTTCCTTAGGTCATGCTGCAGTGAACAGTTCAATGAACAATTCCAAACTCTCAGTGGCTTTCAGCAACAGCTTTATTTCTCTCTCATGGTGCGTGTTGCCCATGTGTTGCTGAGAAATGGCTCTGCATGTATCTTTGTTCAGGGACACAGTCTAACGGAGCAGCACCTACCTAGGACATGCCGTTCTCATGACAGAAGGAAAAGGGGAAATAGCTGAACTGTTTTTGCCTGTAGGTGCCATTGCTGCTCTCCATCTATTGGCCAAACCTGATGTCAGTGGAGATGAGGAAGTAGAATCCTCCTGTGATAACATGGCAACAAGTAGCGGTAAACCTCTTATAGGAGGGGAGCAATAACGAAATCTGTCACAATATCACTCATACTAAGCACTCATGCGATGGATATGAATAGTTTCAAGAACAAGAATAAACACTTAGGTATCCACTACCCAGCTGAAAAAATAAATATAACCAGTACCTTTGAAGCCCCCTGTGTGCTTTTATACGACTTACCCAAATGTAACCATTCTCTTGGATTTTGTCTATCATACCCTTCTTCATATATTCCGTTGTATGAATGTCTCATAGTTTCTTTTCTTTTGAGTGAATCCAGCTTTTTGCTAGTATGAAAATGTTGCTTAGGACATTCTTTTATGTCTTCTGATATACAGTACAAGAGTCTCTCCAGGCTCTATACTTAGGGGTGGACTTTTGGAATGCGGGGCATAAGTCTCTTCGATTTTAGTAGATAACACCAAATTGTTTTCCAAAAAGTGCACAGCCCTGACCAAAGGGTAGAGGAGACTTGATTGCAGGGAGTAAATATAGTGAGTTAGGTCATTGTTTCAGTTTGATGCCAAGATAATTCAGCAACAACACTGTGTACCTGTGGTTTATCTAATCTGCATATAGTCTCCTGGAGTGAGTTTGTGCGGTGGGACAGACTTCGCAGTCCTGTGTACCAGGGGGCACTCTTGAGGGAGAGTACAGTTTGGGGAAGGGAGATCTGGCTTCATCTCCCTGGGTGAAGATGTCCCAGCGAGGGAAGGTGTTAGGCCACCGCCTGAGGAAGACCTCAGAGTAGGAGCTGTCCCGTTTCATCACCCAATGGAAGAAGGTAATGTAATTTAGTGCGACCTGCTCATCCGGGTATCTTGCGGCTTCCCCTCCAGGATAGGGGAAAGAGAAGGGCTCTGGATGAACAGACGTGCCCTGAGTAAATATTTGAAGTGGGATAGCTGAAAATTATGAGACACTCTTAGTCTTAAAATGTAGAAGAAAAGTGATAAGCTTCAGCTTCCACGTGGCAAATCATTTTTTTTCTCTCACTTTTCTTCAAAAGAAAGTTTTGTTTTTCTTTTAAATTTTGGCATGTTAGCTTCCTTTCTTTCCCTTTCCTTAAAAAGGTGATTGTTTTTTTTCTTTTAAATTTTAACACATTAGCATCCTTTCTGTTCCCTAAAATTCTGGAAGCGTTATTTAATATATCTAATTTCAGTCTGATGGGTGTAAATCAGATTCCATTTTGCATGTACAGGGAGGTGCGTCTCAAACGTTCATGTGTAAGTTTCACACACCACTTGGGGATGCTATTAAAAGTGCAGGGTTTGAGTCAGTAAGTTGGGGGAGGGGTGGGAGCTGAGAGCTTGCATCTCTTAACAAATTCGCAGGTGATGGACCACAGACCATACTTTGAGTAGCAAGTGTCTCTAAGGCACTAAAAATAGAGTTCCCCTGTGTTGGCTGCACATAGCGCCTAAGGAGTCTTTGGAGCAAAACTGCACAACATTTGATACAGCCAATTCAATCTAAGGTTTTTGAATCATGCCTGATATTTTTATTGACATTGCATGAGCATACAAAGAATTTTTTTTAATGTAGCAGTTTGAGGGAAAAAAGCACCAAGCCACAACTTTAACCACTCTGCTTGTCATACATACTACAGATGGTGTTTTTTTTTAAAAAAACTTCCTGTCTTGTGCAAATATTGACCATTAGTGAATAAAGCCATTAGAAAAATAAAGAATTATTTTTTTCTTCCTAAGGATTTATTACTTTATAACTTACAAAGAGAATTCAGAATTTAAAGCTGAGCCACTAAAGTTTTAAAGACACTCTCTGTTTTGGCTATGTTGGTTCTGGATTAATCTAACCTAGTAAGTAGCTAAAGAGTGACCTATAAATATCTCCACTAACATTTTTTATCTTAAGCATCACTAAGCTAGGGTAATCTTTGACCAATTCTATTATTTTTTAAAATTTCACTTGTTTCTACTCCTATTCATGGATGAATAACAATACAGAATAACTGATATTTAGTATAATATATAATATAAATTTTAATTTATTTTTATATATGTGTACATTATCCATTTTAAATCAACCACAAAATATTTTGATTGTAACCCATTATGCGACAAGAAGAGTTTCTAAGTGATTTCTTGAAAGGAGGGAAGTTTAAGGGATTTTTAAGGCCACTAATAGACCTCATCAATAAGCAAGTATTAGAATAACTGATGATCACTCAGGAACTGTATGAAATGAAGCATAAAATAAAAATAAGCACATTTTCCTCAGTGCACTATGGTGACTTGTGGTCCATGCCATGCGCTTATAGAAAGATAATTTCTACCACCAAATTGCATTATTGAAAAAATAGCTGTTAAAACAGAAACACCACTCAGACTAGCTTCAGCAATGACGGGGTTTTCTTGACCCATATAACTGGAAAGAACAAGGGCGGAAGGGGCTTTAAATAAATGAAATAGAGGTTTTAATTATGCTGCCAGGACCCTTTCATCGTGGCTTAGCTTTGGTTCTGTCTTTCTATGGATCTTCTCATGTAGATGGGCTTTCCTCTAAGTGGTAGTGATGGTGATGGCGGTAGAGGGAACCTTTTGAGGAGGAAGATACAGTGATGGCTTCAGAAATACGTTATTCCAAAGGGAAGTGAGAAAACGATCCCAGAGGGCTTCCACTCTAAAGTAGCCCTGTAAATCATTCATTTTCCTGTATAGCCTTTGTCACAAATGATCTCATTTGTTTTTTTTTGCTTACCTGATTGTTTTTCCTCCCCATCAGAAGCAGGAATGGTACCTATTTTATTAATCGTGTAATCTAGCAGGCAGTCAGGAAATAGTAAGCCAAAAAATATATGAAATGTCAGGGAAAGACTCAGCTCCTGCTTGAGCCACCTGTCGGTAAGTGGTCTGGAACTATAATTGATAGACCTACCAGAACCTGATGGAATAAGGGAAGGGCAATTTCACACAGGAAATGGAAATACCATTAGTTAAAAAAATTGGGGAAAGATGCCAAGCAAACAATAAGAATACATGTCCACCATTTGTGTTTTATGTTCTTTAAGCATGGTTTAATATTTCACCCAACTGCCCAGTCTGTGTGTAAGATTCTGCAGTACTTTGAGGGTGCTTTGAAGGTGCTTGGATGGAGTGGAGCTGAAATCCAGCTCAAAGCTCCATTCCCAGGGCTTCCTTTTTAAAAATCTACACAAAGGCTCTGTATGGTCTCTGTGCACAGTGGCCCTGGTTGAGTATCTGTATCTCCATGTAACCTTCTGAGTAGCTTATGTTGAAGCAAGAATACTAGGAGCTGGACTTGCTGCGTGTGCTTCCCAGTGGCCAGCTCACTTCGTGCTTAGCCACGTCCTGCACATATCCTGAGAGCGATGACTGGGGAAAATCCTCTTTTTTTCCCCTCCCCTCCCATTTTTCTACTTAGTGTTAGTTGGTCAAGTGTTCTGAGGACTTACTTTGAGCTTTCTGAGCTTGAGAGTGACTGGATGGTGGTACAGATGTCATCCTTCCTTCTGGTTTATCAGCATTTCCATTTTGGTCAACCTGATAATTCTTCTTCAAGAGGTAGATGAAACTGCCTGTATTCGTCCCTGGAGGTTCAGTGGAGTAGATTTCTCTGAAAGCTCAATCCCTTTGAGGTTTGTTTTGTATTTTGTTTGATTAAAGACCTCTTGGAGGCAGTGATAAGCTCGCTAGTTACATAGAGGTGAGTGGATTGAAGGAAGTGAAACTCAGTCTGACTCATTTCAGGCTGCTGGGATATACAGCTGAGCCTCTCATTACATGGAATGTTCTCAGGCAGTTTTTCTACCCTTCTCTCTCTTTCGGGGGCTTGGTTCCTTCTCTGCTTCATTTTGGACATTGGTTCCTTTCATCAGATTTTCTTTGAACACTGACTTTCTCTGTATACCGACCAATCTGCAGTGGCAAAAAATGGCAATTAGTATGAAATCTACTCATTGGATTCTCAGTGCAAGTCCAAAGGAAGTCTGCACTATAATCACTTGGGGAGCTTTAAAAAAGATTTATAGGCCTCAGAGATAGATATTCTGAGTCAGTAGGTCTGGGGTCCTAGAATCTATATTTTAAGAATGTTCCCCAGTAGGAATTCCCAGACCCCTCCGTAATCACAGGAGGGAAAGAAGGAAGGTGAGTGAATGATGCCGTAGATGAGTCACGCCCTGCCACCCACTTGTCCCCTTCTCTTTTTCTCTTTGACACTCCTTGGTATTGGTCTTCCTATCCAAGGAGAAGAGTCTTTGCAAAACAAATGATGAAGAATGTAATAATTTTCATTAAAAGCGGCAGCACTGGCATCAACAATTCTTAGTCTAGTTTGGTGGGTGGGCAGTCCATTTAGGCAGTGGGGCCATCTATCCCTTATCAAATCAGTGCCAATTTCTTGATCTTGGGTGTTCTTGGAAGTATAAGATCAGCCTGAGTGTTTCTGAGAAACACCTGAGCCTTTGGATCCATTGTGATAGGTGGCTTTGAAAGCATCAGCAGCTGTGGCAACAGTTGTCCAAATAGGCTCTCTACCTGGGCAGGTGGTGGTCTGACCTTGCTGCATCAGTGCCCATCACTCCCAAACTAGCTATAGTATGTATGTGTCTGTGTCTCAGAGTTCTAAGTTGGCCAGCCAATCGGGCTTACTCTGGAATTGTGGGTCGCAGCAGACTTTGCGAAGGGTGTTAAGTGGTAAGTGCATTACAAGCTTTCTTTTGGTTGGCTTGCAAAGCAGAGGATTAAGTGAATATTTGTAATCCCTTTTCATTTTGGTTATTTCCTAGATAATGGAAGGATTATATTCCTAAATCAATTATAATGATTTTTTTATGTCAGGCTATAAATATGACTCCAACCTAATTGTATATGTGAAATAAATGTGCTGTACAATATTCAGAATATTTACCAAGTGTTTTTAATGGCAAACATTGTCATTGTCTCTTCATAATTTAATAACAACATGTATGTTAAGATGTAAATAAAATAACATGGTTTATTATTTAATATGCTTAAAATATAATGTCATATACCTTTTTATTGTGTGCTGACGTATGTAAAGGGTTGTAGCAATTTGATTTCGAGACCTCTCTATAGCAATAGAAGCCATTGCTTTAATTAACAAATTTGTCCACTGTAAAGTTAACTTCAGGGACAGTTGAAGACTTTACAAACCGTGTTACCCCGAAAATAAGACCTAGCTGGACCATCAGCTCTAATGCGTCTTTTGGAGCAAAAATTAACATAAGACCCAGTATTATATTATATTATACCTAGTATTATATTATATTATATTATATTATAATTTTAATATAAGACCCAGTATTGTATTATATTATATTATACCTAGTATTATATTATATTATATTATATTATAATTTTAATATAAGACCCAGTATTGTATTATATTATATTATACCTAGTATTATATTATATTATATTATAATTTTAATATAAGACTAGGTCTTATATTAATTTTTGCTCCAAAAGATGCACTAGAGCTAATGGTCCAGCTAGGTCATATTTTTGGGGAAACATGGTCGGTATTAATTACATAAAGTATGCAAAGATAAGAAAAACTTTTAACCAAGATTGAGCACAAAAAATAGCTCTGTATTATATTTCTGTGAACAAAGCAGTTGTATGGCACAAAGAAGTTACGTGTTAAGCCCGTGAAGTATAGTGTTGGGACCTTAGGATTGGTTTAAGAACATACGTGTTTTATACCTTTAATTATGAAAATCTTAAGTATCAAGATAATTAATCTGATTTTTTTTAAAACTTATTTTATTTTTTGTTTTCCAGTTCCAAGTCCTGTGTGGAACTTCTAAACATCTTTTCCTACAAAATGAAGTCAACCTCTTTAAACCAGCGTTTGTGTGGTTCTGTTCATCTGCTACGGTTCATGAAGCTTGAGATCTAAGGAGTACAGGGTCTTTTGCGATGACAATATGACTAATAATAGTAAAGGAAGATCTGTTAATAAAACAAGTGAGGGTCCAAGTAGCGGAGGAGGTTTTGTAGACTGGACATTACGCTTACATACAGTTCAATCTGATAAGTTTCTAAACTTATTGTTGAGTATGGTTCCAGTAATTTACCAGAAAAACCAGGAAGACAGGCACAAAAAGACTAATGGCATTTGGCAAGATGGATTATCAACTGCGGCACAGACTTTTAGCACTAGACCTGAGCAGCACATGGAGTACCACAGTTTCTCAGAGCAGTCTTTCCATGGCAACAATGGGCACACACCATCAGGCTGTAGCCCAGTGTATGACGACTATGCCAACTATAATTACTGTGATGAAAGGGAGACGTCAGAAACTACTGCCATGTTGCAGGATGAAGACACAGCGAGTGACGGTGATGAAGATGCCGTTGTCGAAGCAAACCAAAAATTACCAAAGGAATCCAGTGGGGTCATGGCACTGCAAATACTGGTGCCATTTTTGCTCGCTGGTTTTGGAACAGTTTCCGCTGGCATGGTTTTGGATGTAGTCCAGGTAGGTTTTCATCTTTAACTACATTGCCATTGTTGTTTCAAGTGCTTTATGTAGGTTAGTAATCTTGTTTATTTTAGATTTTATTTATCCCTCAGTAAAAGGAACTGATAATGACTCTGGTAGAGAATTTGCTGTTTCTAGGTGTTTTTTGTTTGTTTTCCTTTAGAGGTTCTAAGAAAATAATCTCATTCTGACCATAAAGTAACTCTTCATAAAGTATTACAATAGTAAAGTAATCCCAAAAGGGGTAAATCAGTTAAATGAAAAACTTAATAAATGTATAATCTAAATACTTCTTTATTTTTAAAATAAAAATTAATATATACTTGTTAAAATAAATTTAAACAATACAAGAGTATTAAATAAAAGCTAAAAAGTCTTTCTTATTCCTCATCTCCAAACCAAAACTCTCTTCCCCTCCAGAATTTACCATTGTTACCATTTGTTGTGTATACTCACAGACTTTTTTCATATATATATATATATATATATATATATATATATATATATACACACACATATGTGTACTTTTATTTTCAAAATTTAAAATGAATCCTTTATATATTTTTATGCAACTTTTTTCATTGCTTAGTAATACATCTGGACAGTTTTCCAAATTAGTAACAAAGATATTTGCATTTTAAAATGAATGTTTGATATTCCATTGTATGTATATACCAAAATTTACTTATTCCGCCATGCTAATACTATAAATATTTTTATAAATATGTTTTTATATATTTATACTATTATTTTCATAGGATAAATTTAAAAAATGGGATTGCTGAGTACTAGGGTAGGTATATGTGTTTAAAATTTTATAGATAACTGTCAAGTTGCCTTTCAAAAAGTTTGTACTAATTTATATTTCTACTATTAATATATAAATAAGTACTTTTATTTTTCCATGCCCTATCAACATTGGATAGTCTTGATCTTTTTCATTTTTGGCAATTAACAGGAAAATCTTTTATCTTTATTAACATTCCTTATTGTTTAGCATATTTTCATGTTTATTGACCATTCTCATTTTTTCTATGAATATTTCTTATATGAATTATTACTTTTGCATGTCTTTTATCTGTTTTAAGGTGTGTGCTACTTATTGATTTGTAGTTCTTAATGTAGTATCATTACAAATTACCTAGTATATATACTTATCTTTCTAAAGTAGTAAATTGTTAAAAGGTGGCATTCTGTTACTATCAGTTTTTATTTATCAATCAGAGAAAAATTGGTTCTGGGAAAGTGCTAGATAGGTTATCTTGTAATGTATTCTTATCTTTCATTGTTTGCACCCTAAAAGAAATCTCAAGTCAGTTGTGATTCTAAGATACTTTTCAACAGAAAACATTTTTATTTAAATAGAAAACGCACAAAAATAGAAACTCAATTTTTCCACCATCAGATGGAGAAAAGATATGAAAAGAACTGTGTTAAGAACTTTATTGAATTTTTGTGTAGACTATAATACTAACTGGTAACCAAACCTGTTTGTTCACCTGAAATATAATTTTTCAAGTTATTACAGTGACATCACAGTTGCTAAATTAATAAGTGGCTTTGGTTGACTTTTTTGTGATACACCAATTATTCTGAAACAATATTCAATATTTAGCTATAAAAATGATAACATCTCTAGGAATAATCTGTTAGCTTATAGCTTGTTGGAATATTTGCATAGTTCGTTATGTACATTCCTCTGATG
Organism: Rhinolophus sinicus; assembly: GCF_057876585.1. Lineage (NCBI taxonomy): Eukaryota > Metazoa > Chordata > Mammalia > Chiroptera > Rhinolophidae > Rhinolophus > Rhinolophus sinicus. Next base: position 17,036,621 of record NC_142501.1, read on the forward strand.
TAATGTTCACTTATTTCTTGATACTATTTGAAAGAACAGCACATGTATAATTGGAAAAGGTTCCTTTTATGATTTTATGAAGTTTAATACCTCTAGCATTAAAGACTATAATATTAAACTTTTAGTGTCAAAAATCATAAAAACAATTGTTTTGAAAGGTTTAATTTGAATGTGCTTTTAAATTTTTTTAAACTGTGAAATTTAACACATACAGAGCATAAAAAACAAAAAAGTACAGCTCAGTGAGTTTTCGTGACACAAACGACCATATAATTATCGACCAGGTCAAGAAATAGAATCTTACGAGCACTTTGTTAGTCTTCCCGGGGCTCCCTTCCAATCGCTACTCTTTTTACCCATCACTGAAGGTAATCGATAATCTGAATCTATGATGTGTTTGTCTTTATAAGTGTGTGTCATTAAACACCATCATATGGTTTTGTTTAATACTTTTCAAACTTTATACAAGGGAAGTATAGAGTGTGTGTTCCTTTGTGTCTGGCTTTTTTTGCTCAACTTTATGTAAGTTTTATGAAACTAGTTCATTTATTTTTATTGCAGTATTATAATCTAATGTATGAATATATGCAATTTATCTATTCTGTTGATGGACGTTGGGATGAATGGTGTTTCCAGACTCCTTGTGCACATGTACATGCATTTCTGTTCAGTATATATGTAGAAATGGAATTTCTGGGTATGAGGATATACAAATATTCAAATTTAGTACATGTCAAATGGTTTTCCCAAGTGGTTGTACCAAATTATAGACTAATTAACAGTGTATGAGAGGTCCCATTTTTCTATATTCTTATTTATACAAGGTATCAGCAGTCTTTTTAATTTTATAAATTCTGGCATATGTGGGGTGTTACCTCATTATATTTTTAATGGGGATTTCCCTGATAAGTAATGATGCTGACTGGCCATTTGGACATTACTGGTAGAGTTTCTTTGCCCATTTTGCTATTTTATTGTCTTTTTCTTATTGATTTGTAGGAGTTACTTGTATATTCTGGATATAAGCCCTTTAGTTTTATATGTTACAAATATCTTTCACTGCCTCTGGCTTGTCTTTTCACTGTTTCAATGGTGTTTTGATGAACAGAAGTTCTTAATTTTGATATAGTTCCCCCCTTTCCTACTTTCGCATGACTTGTGCTTTTTGTCTCCTTTTAAGAAATCTTTCCACATGGTAATTACAATTTTTTAAATATATATATTACCTTCTTGAGCTTTGTTTTTTTTTTTTCCTTTTACATTTAGATTATTCCCTCCCTGAAGTTAATTTTTGTGTAGAGTGTGAGGTAGGGGGTATGTTGTTCTCTTTTATGTGGATGCCCAATTTCATCTGCACTATTACATAACCAAAATCTTTGTTTACAAAAGTGCTCATTTATGTGGAGGTCTGTTTCTGGGCTTTCTGTTCTGTTTCTTTGGGTATTTATGAATCTTGGTGCGAATGCCACACTATCTTAATTACCCTAGTTTATAGGTCTTGATATCTAGTAGAAAATGTTCTCTCCTTGTTCTTCTTCCTCAAAAATGCTTGGGTTATTCTTTTTCCTTTGCATTTCCATGTATAAAAGCTTGTCAGTTTTCACACACAAAAAAGTTGTCGCAATTTTGATTCATATTGCATTGAATCCAGAGATAACTAGGGGGAGAATTAACTCTTTCCAACGTGGAGTCTTCCAATACGCATACATGGAATAGCCCTCCATTTATTTAGGTCATCTTTAATTCCTCTCACTGATGTTTTATAGTTTCTGACCACAGGTCTTTTATGTTTTTTGTTAGATTCATTTCTAGTTTTTTGATACTGTTTGTATTATTGTAAGTGATACAGTTCTTTAAAAAATTCATTTCCTGTTTGTTGCAGGTATATATATTAGCTGGTAGATACAAGCTCAATACACACCTTGTGTATTGTGTGTGTGTGTGTGTGTGTGTGTGTGTGTGTATGTGTATTGACTTTGTATCTACCAGCGAATAAAATCACTTATTAATGTTGATAATTTATCTGTAAATTCTTTTGGAATTTCTTCATTATAACCATTTTTTTAATTAAAGTTTATTGGGGCAACAATAGTTAGTAAAGTTACATAGATTTCAGGTGTACAATTCTGTATTACATCATCTATGTATCCCATTGTGTGTTCACCACCCAGAGTCAGTTCTCCTTCCATCACCATATATTTGATCCCCCTTTACCCTCGTCTACCACCCTCCTCCCCCCTTACACTCTGGTAACCACTAAACTATATGTCTATGTCTAGTTTTTGTTTCTTTGTTTGTTTTGTTCTATGTAGGATATAAAACTAAAAGCAACAAAGGAACATTATAACCATATTATGTATGAATAATAACAGTTTTATTTCTTTCTAAACCTTACGTATTTTAATTCTTTTTCTTGCCATTCTGTACTGGCTAGGGCTTCCAAAGCATTATAAAACAGAAGTGGGGCAAACAAGCAACCTTGTCTTGTTCCACATCTCAAAGAGCACGCTTTCAACAGGTCATCATGAAGCATGGGGTTTGCTGTTGATTTTTGTAATATTCTTTATCAGATTAAGGAAGTTTTGTGTTTTAGTATGCTAAGGTTTTTTTGTTGTTTTTTTTTAAAAATTACTGGATGTTGAATTATCAAGTGCCTTTTCTGTTTCTATCAATAAGATTATGATTTTTATCCTTTATTTGTTGCTGTGTTGAATCATATTGATTAAACCAACCTTGTATCTCTGGGATAAATATAACCCGGTCATGATTTATTGTTCATTTTATAAAATTCTGATTGCTTGTTAATATTGTTTAGAATTTTTGTATTTGTATTCATATATAAGATCAGCATATAGTTGGCCTGCTACAGTCGTTATAGGTTTCATATTAGGGCAGTGCTAGTCTCATAAATGAATTTTAAAATGTTCTCTTTTTTCCTCCTATTCTTTGTTAAGTTTTATGTCAGTCTGTCATTATCTCTTCCTTAAGTATTTGGTATATAATTCCTTGATGAAGGAATCTGGGCCTACAGTTTTCTTTGTGGGAATGTTTTTAATTACAGCTTGAGTTTCTTTAAACGTCACAGGGCTAATCACATTTTCTATTTCTTTTTGTATTGCTTTTGTTCTTTTATTTTTAACCATTACATTCCTAGATGTGTATCTAGCAGTGTATTGAGTTAGGTGCTCAATGAATATTTGTAGAATAAATGTCGAACAATTGTCATTGATTAAAGGTTTGCTGTAGTCCAAGCTCTTTACGTACATCATCTTATTTTAATCCTTAGGAGAAAACTGTGGAGGAGGAGTTATTATCTTTGTTTGATCAGATAGAAAATTTCATGTTATTAAGGGATAGAGCTGGGGCTTGGATCCTGGTCTAACTTCAATGTCTGTCTTTTTCACCACTATACACGCTATAACTGTAATGCATGTGAAAGCATTTGTAATCCTTTAAGAGCTACTTACTTCTAAAATGATAAGATTTCAAGGCCAGTTTTAAAACTCAAAGAGATAAAGTTTGTCTATGGTGTTGTCTTAGTCTGCTTGGACTGGTATAGCCAAAGATCCTAGACTGGGTGGTTTAAACAACAGACATTTACTTTCACAGTTCTGGAGGTTGGGAAGTCCCAGATCAAGGTGCCAGCCTTTTCAGTTCCTGGTGAGAGCTCTCTTTCTGGCTTGCAGATGGCTGCCTTCTCCCTATGTCCACACATGGTAGAGAGAAAGCGCTCTGGTGCCTTTTACTCTTGTAAGGGCACTGGCCTATTGGATTATGGCCCCAACCTTATGACCCCAATTAACTTTTATCACCTCCTCACGAGCCTTATCTTCAAATACAGTCACACTGAAGGTTAGGGCTTCAGCATATGAATCATGGAGGACACAGTTCAGTCCGTAGCAGGTGCTATTCCACGTGCTGCCTCAGCTGGATCATCAAATTCAGGATAAGGATTTAAACGGTCATTAGTGTCTCCAGGTAGTGTTCTAATACGTGACAGATGGCAGATTAGGATCGCTTGCTTGGTCATTATCCTCCTTCCATTTAATGGGACATCTACTTCCTGTTTTATACGACAGCTACTCCAGCCCTGCCTCTGTGCTTTCTACTTGTCTTCTTTAATTTTCAATCAGTTTGCAGATGTCAGTTGATGTTTGCCAAGAAAATTTGCCAAGATCACCTGTTTTGAGTTGAAGTAAAGATTGAGTTTTATAAATATTTCCTCCTTTACAAACGAGGAAATTGATTGAGGCTCAGAGAGCTCACCCAGCTGGCAAATACAAGGTGGGAATTCAAATTTAGAAGTTTTACCCCCAAATCGATGCCTTTTTGTAGTGGTGGGGAAAAACAAATATGTAGCTATAACTACAGTGTATGACTGAACATTTAAGTACCTTTCGAAGTAAAAACTGAGTGTTATCACAACTCTGCCGTGGCACCAAAAACACCTCTAGGGACACAGAATTCCTGTTTTTACATATTCAAGCTTCTACAAAAGAGTAAGTTTTTGTCCCACCGAACCCTGTGTGCTTGTGCCTTATAACATCCCCAAATTAAAGAACTTAGTAAAAAGAACATGTAAAGCACTAATGACAGTACCTGGGAGATAAACGTTCAATAAATGGTGTCATGTTAACAAGTGTCATGCATTGAATGTTCTTTGTCAGTAAGTTGCCTGAGTTACTTCAGTCGATGCTTATGAGGCTCTGAGGTGGGTGATGCTATTTCCGTTAGATGTGTGAGGCTTAGAGATCAAATGATTTGCTTAAGATCACACGCCTGCTAAGTGGCTGAATTCAACTCAAGTTTGCTGACTCTAAAACTCATGCTTTTAACTAATGTACTATCTCCTTGTTTACAGGGAACGTATCTTTGGATCACCTTCCACTAGTCAGAACTCTTCTGTTGTAAGAAATTGAAACGCAACTAACCAGTTCATTTAAGCAATAAAAAAAGTAATGCATTGTCTTTTGTAACTGGGAAGAACAGGGGTACAGCCTGCCTCAAATATAACGAGATCAGGGACTTAACTTTATGACCACTTTCTCTCTGTCGATTCTCACTGCAACTTCCATTTTGTTTGTTGCCTTCATTCTCTCTGATCACAGGTAGCTGCTGACAGTTGTAGGGCCATATCCTTATAGTTTGTTTTACAAAGGGAAAGAATGAGCTCTCCTCTGTCTTCAGTTTGGAAAATTCTAGGACAGACCTCTGCAGTTGGCTTGTGTTTGGTCACATGCTTACCCCGAGGACCAGTCAGTGTGACTAGGGAGATAACAGTAATGTGACAGGCCCAGTCGGAGTTACATTTCTGCCCCTGGGGGAGATGGGCACTCAGACCAGCAATTTCACCAGAACCACAAAGAATAGGAATTTAACTTCTTCTCAAAGGAGAAGGAGTGGATATTGTCATAGCGGACATGGCGAAGTGTGCCCAAGAGGCACGAACAACCCTTTTAGAGGAGTAACTCCTCTCATGTAGGACTTGGCTCCCCCCATGGTCTTTCTGTTGATCTGAATCAGTGGTTCTCAAAGTGTGTTCCCTGAACCAACAGTGGTAGCATCATCCGGGAACTTATTAGATACACAGATTCTCAGGCTCCATTCCAGCTCTACTGAATCAAAAACCCTTGTGGGGGGCGGGCAGTAGTCTGTTCTTACAAGCATTCCTGGTGATTTTGATGTGGGCTACAGTTTGAGAACTACTGATCTAAACGAATCCAAGTTCGGTTCTTACTGGAAAGTGGGGTTGGGTGGGGTAGGCAGACCACACAATCTTTGGTCCCACTTAAGTAGGGCCCAGTCCAAAACACCAGCCAAATGCCTCACACAGAGCAAACATTCAATAATGCCTTGTTAAATGAAAGAATGCAATATAATAAACTCTACTTCTGTGATGCAGATTCCTGAATTTCGATGATCAAACTTACTTTTAAGTCATAGACTGTCATAATTGGAAATATCTTTAGAAATCATCTAGCATCACCTAGTCCAAGCTCTGTGTTTTTTTCTTACCTCACTGAAAATGAGCCATTTTAAATGATTCACTCAAGAGTATGCAGCTAGTAAATGGTAGAGCCCTGTCTCGTGGATAAGTCCTGTTCTCTGTAAGACATGCTCTAGGTGTTATCTCAGATTGTCTATAGATTAAATCTGTTGTAAGGTTTTATAAAATGACGTTAGTGTTAGCCACCCATCCATCTAAAAGAAATACAAGTAAACTGAGCTAATATCTTTGGAACTTCCAGTAATTCTTAAGCAAATTTATACTTACCATTAGAATATTATTGAAAGCTGATGTCTATAAACCCCTTGAAGACTGTACAGTTAATGCAGAGTGTGTGCGTGTTTCAAAATTCAGATGGACTGATGCTATACCTGAGTTATATTTCTAACCCTGGAACTCTAAGTAGGGCTGTTTTTCTGATATGGAGAGTAGAGAGATCAGAGAGGAAAGGGATGCTTTGTGGAAGTTTTGTGAACAATATACTGGTATTTTAAAAGTGCAAAGAGAAGGTAAGAGGGCGGTATCAACGTTACACTAATTTTTATCACCAGTTTCTCAATTCACAAAGCTAGGAAGGCATCACCATGTTTTTCGCTTCATATAAAGTATAGGTATAGTTTTAGAGTTTGTATTAAAGATAAAATATCTCCTTCAACATAGTTGTAACCCCAGGAAGGCACTAGCACTCCCTCTGATGTAATGGTTCTGGTTTTTACGTAATAAACATTATAAGGACTTCTATTTCCAGTATGTACTTTTACCTATCCCTCCCATTAAGTATTAAAAAAACCCCTTTATATAAAATAAACTTTATATAAAATAAACATAAGAAGACTGAAAGGTGGAATGAAGAAAGCAGGATGGCTAGGCCTCTTGGGGGCCTAAGGAACAAAACAGTGGTGAGTTTTCTGGGTTTTCTGTTGCTTCATATATCCCACGTGTGGAGCTAAAGAAGCCAGTGACCTGGAAATATTAATAGGTGCAGACAAAACAAACCAACAAAATCTAAAGGAAAAAAGCAACAATAATAACAACAACAACAAAAGCCTGTGCTCTGTAGCTAAAGGACTAAGAAAGGAGCAACAGAGCAAGACAGAAAACTTTGAGACAATAATTATTCTACCTCAGGAGGCTGGAATAAACAACATGGTTGAAACTGGAGGGCATTTTGCTCAGTGAAATATGCCAGATAGGGAAAAACAAATATTGCACGCTGCCACTTATAGGTGGAATCTTAAAAAAAAAAAAAAAAAGTCAAACTCATAGAAACAGAGTAGAATAGTAGTTGCTAGGGTCTAGGTGGTGAGGGAAATGGGGAGAGGTTGGTAACAGGGTACAGACCTTCAGTTACAAGATCAGTGACTTCTGAGGCTCTAATGTATAGCTTGGAGACTATAGTTGTTAATACAGTATTGTATACTTGATGTCTGATATTTGTTGAGAGTCGATCTTAAGCCTTCTCATACACAACATGGTAACTGTGTGAGGTGATGGGACATGTTAATTAATTTGATGGTGGGAATCCTTTTTTAAATGTGTATTATATCAAGTCATGTTTTACACTTTAAATATATTACAATTTGATTTGTCAATTATACCTCAGTAAAGCTGGGGGTGGGGAGGGGCTATAACGAGGTGCCACAGCACTTCATCCGGGATGGTATCAGAGAAGGGCAGGTAGAGTGCTGGCATTTTTCATCCTGTTAGCTGATAGTGAGAGCCCCCAGGAGAACTGAAAGGAGAAATCGAAAAATCCACAATTATAGTTGGATAATATAATTCTTCTCTTAAATAATTGATAGAACAACTAGATAGAAAATCAGCAAGGATATAGAAAAAGTAAGGCCATTAACTGAAGATCTAACTGACATTTATAGACCACTCCCAAAACAGCAAAATACAAGTTAGGTTTATCTCAGGGATACAAGTCTGGTTCATAATTGAAAATCAGTGTTATTCCCCATATTAACAGGCTAAAGGAGAAAAATCACACAATCATAGCAACTGAAACAGAAATAGCATTTGTCAAGCTATTATTGATCTTATACCAAGAGAGACCACATCCTGGCCCATCAAATAAACCTCAGTGAATCAAAAGTACTGAAATCATTCAAATTATGTTCTACAACAACAATGGAACTAACCAGAAATCGATAACAGGCAGATAACAGGAAAGTTTCCAAACATTTGGAAACTAAACATACCTTTGATAATCTGTGGTTGAAAGAGGAAGTCTCCAGAAGAATAAAAAACAACACTGAACTGAATGAAAATGAAAGTATAACATCAAAATTTGTGCGTCACAGGTAAAGCAGTGCAGATAAGGAAATTTATAGAACTAAATGCATATATTAGAATGAGGAGAAATCTCAAATCAGTTATCTAAGCTCCCATCTTAAACTTAGAAAAATTTGAGCAAAATAAACCCAAAGCAAGTGGTAGAAAGGAAATAATAACGATAAAAGCAAAAAAAAAAAAAAAAAAAAAGTCAATAAAATTGAAAGCAGGAAAACAATAGGAAAAAAGTCAATGAACCAAATAACTGGTTCTTTGAAAAGATCAATAAAATTGAAAATTTATAGTAAACTGACCATGAAGAAAAAAAGAGAGAAAACGTAAATGACCAATACCAGAAAGGAGCAGGGATATCACTACAGAAACTGTAGACAATAAAAGAATAATAAAGGAGTACTATAAAAACTCTACACACATAAATTTTACAATTTAATTTTAAGCTAGTATTACTGAGATACCACAACCAAAGACAATGCAATTAAAAAAAAAAAGCTACAGACCAATATCTCTCCTGAATATAGGCAGAAAAATCCTTAATGAAGTTTTGGCAAATAGAATTCAGCAATATATAAAATGAATTATACACCATGAATAATTAAAGTTTATTCTAGGGATGAAGTCAAATTCAATATTTGAAAATCAGTGTAATTTACTGGGGTGATATTGGTTAAATTATATAGGTTTCAAGTGTACAATTCTATAATGTTAGGTTGGTGCAAAAGTAATTGCAGTTTTTGCAATTATTTTTAACCTTTTAAACCACAATTACGTGTGTGTGTTTTTAATTTTTATTGGGGAATATTGGGGAACAGTGTGTTTTTCCAGGATCTATCAGCTCCAAGTCAAGTCGTTTTCAATCTAGTTGTGGAGGGCGCAGCGCACTGGCCCATGTGGGAATCAAACTGGCGACCTTGATGTTATGAGCATTGCGTTCTAACCAACTGAGCCAAGGGACTGCCCCTAAACCGCAGTTACTTTTGCACCAACCTAATACATCTTCTATATATTACATTGTGTGTTCACCAGAGTCAGTTTTCCTTCTGTCTGAGGGGATCCATATATTTGACCCCCTTCACCCTCTTCTTGCCACCACCACCGTTACCCTCTGGTAACCACTAAACTGTTGTCTTTATCTGTGAGTTTTTGTTTGTTTTGTTCGTTTGTTACTTTTTTTTTAACGAATAATGTAGATTATTTAATGACATTTAAGAAAACACATGCTTCTGTGGCGAGCACTACTTTTAACCTCAGAACAAGCTTTGAAAGATTATCCAACATTTACATATGAAGAGGTTTGAAACAGAATTTAACAAAGGTCACACAAGAAATGAAGCCAGGATTCGAAAGGCCAACTGAATCTTGAGCCCACGAGCCTTTCCATGCCCACAATGCCTTCTAGCTTTTGTGCAGAACTGGGATAGATCTACCTCCTCAAGTTACTGTGAGAATTAAGTGAAGTAATAAACAGAAAGCTTCTGGAATACAGTGGACAGTCAATACTCGGAAGCTACTAAATAACTCTCTCAAGGTCACACAATCCGTGGTGAGACCAGGATTTAAACCGAGATTGGAACCTTGTATTCCCGGGAGAGTGAAGGAGTCCAACAAGGTTTTCTAGGCTTCAACTCCTAACGCAGTCAGTATGGCCTTTCATTACTTTCAATTTTATATCTCACATATGAGTGAAGTCATCTGGTTCTTGACTTTTTCTGTCTGATTTATTTCGCTTAGCATAATAATCTCAAGATCCATCCATGTTGTTGCAAATGGCAGTATTTCATCTTTTCTTATATATCCCATTGTATATCTATATATCTATATCTATATCTATATCTATATCTATATACCTTCTTTATCCAGTTGTCTATCCAAGGACCTTTGGTTGTTTCCATGTCTTGGCCACCGTGAATAATACGGCAGTGAACATGGGGATACATATACTTTATAGATAAATGTTTTCAGATTTTTTGGGGGTAGATATCCAGAAGAGGAATTGCTGGGCCATGTGGTAATTCTATTCTTAATTTTTTGAGGAACCTCCACACTGCCTTCCATAGCGGCTGCACCAATCTGCATTCCCACCAACAGTGTATGAGGGTTCCTTTTTCTCCACAACCTCTCCAACACCTGTTATTACTTGTCTTGTTAATAATAGCTATTCTAGCAGGTGTGAGGTGGTAGCTCATTGTGGCTTTGATTTGCATTTCCCTAACAGCTAGTGAAGTTAAGTGTTTTTTATGTATCTGTTGGCCCTTTGTATGTCTTTTTGGGACAAGTGTCTGTTCAGGTCTTCTGCCCAGTTTTTAATTGGATTTTTTGTTGTTGTTGAGTTGTATGAGTTCCTTATAATATATTTTGGATATTAGCCTCTTATTGGAGGTATTGTTTGCAAATATCTTCTGTTTGTATGGTTGCCTTTTTGTTAAAGAAGAAACTGCTAGGCCCATTTTTAATTGGTTTGACTCTAGAGGGGTTCCCTTGCGAGTCCTTTGAGCCAAGGTTTTACCAAACACTGATCTGATAAACATTTCCTAACTTCTCTTTAGGCCCTACTCTGTACCTGTTTGGAACAACCTCTAGGGAAATTTTGGGGACAAATTTAATTTTTCTTTCATTTATCAGATGGAGTTAAAGTGTGCTTTTCTCACCTGTTTTGGTATTAATGGTGACTATGTTTTTTATTATTTTTTGACATAAATTAATATGATTAGGCCATAAAGTCTCGTACTGGGAACTTTGTCTCTTAATAACAGCACTTTGTGATACTAAGTCATTTCTATGGTCTTTTCAGTTCATAAAGTACTTTAATATTTGTTATTTTCGTTATGGTATTTCCCCAAGGGCTAGACAGGGCAGATAATATCTTCATTTCATGGCTGACGAAATTGAGATCAGAAAGATATGTAACTCATCCAAGATTACACAGCCAACTTATGGAAGATCCATGCCTAGAATTGCAAATTTTCTAATTTCCAATTTAGTGTTCGTTTTATGATCCTGTGCTCTGCAACCTGTTGCCTCATGCCCTGAAAATGGGACCAGAACATGGATGACTTAGAACTCCTGAGGTCAATTCTAGGTCCCATATTTTGACCTTGGGAAAATCATTTAACTTCTCTGAATCTTTATTTCTTCATTAGTGAAATGAGATAATATTACTGTAATATTCCTGTGTGGTTGTTGTAATTAATGTTGGAACCAAAATTCAAACCCATGTTATCTGATTGATTAGTTTACGCTCTTAACCGCTAGTTACACTGACTTTTGGCATCATAAGGGATAAAGTAAAATTTAAGTGTCTCAGAGATGTGTATCAAGTTAGATATATTTTGGGATATAGTGACTATCACTCCTAACCCTAACTAGATCTTCTAAAGTAACTCAAGGCTTCAGAGCTCTGGAGAATGAGGGTAAGCTAAATGTTCATTGATTAAATGACTTGTGTTATTATTCAAAATGCAAATGCAACATTGGAAAAAAGGCTGAGATTTTTTAGAAACATCTTTTTCTGAAATGCTTTTTAAAGAGGGTCAGAAAATCCTTTTTCTTTTTTTTTCTTGCAGCACTGGGAGGTGTTCAAAAAAGTAACAGAAGTTTTCATTTTAGTTCCTGCACTGCTTGGTCTCAAAGGGAACTTGGAAATGACATTGGCATCTAGATTATCGACCGCAGTAAGTTTTTTTCCTCCTTCAAAGTATGTATGTTACCAATGCTGTTTCCCTCTATTATGGAGAATTTGTATCAGGAAAAACTTTTTTCCTCTATCTGATAAATTTCTGGACCTCAGGGCTATGCTAAGTAGTTATGCCTGATGTGATACCCCGTGAGTTCTCTGGGTTGTCTAATCAGAGAATTAATTACAGGACCTCCTTTATCCTGAGAAGTAGTAGGATATTTCCCTCCTTTAATTCCAGGGCATTCTGGCAGTTGTTATTGATATATTTTAAGTATTATAATTTTAATAAAGTTTTCCTTTCTTAAAATGTGCATACATCAGTTATCATCAGTGCTTAACACATGGGACAACTCAGATATTGAGATTCTTTATGATTCAATGGTTGGTTGATTGGCATTTAAACTTTTTGTCATTATAAAAGTCATACATGCTTATTGTAAAACTGAAGAAGAGGGAGCAAAGTATAAAGAAGAGAATTTAAAACTATCCCAAATTCTTCACCTACACATAATCACTATTAATATTTTGGTATAGATCCTTCTATACGTGGATGGATAACTATACATAGTTAGGTATGTCATAATTTATCTACATACTGTATATTCTGAAAAAGAACTGGAATCATATCTATTCTTTTTTATAATCCAGGCTATCCATCTGAATATAGACATACCATGTTTATCTTTCCATATCAGTAAATGTAGACCTATACTATTATTTTACTGGCTATGTACTTTTCTGGTATATACAGAGGACGCGAAAAAATGTATGCACATTTTAAGAAAGGAAAACTGTATTAAAATTGTAATACTCAATATATACCAATAACAAAAGATGAATACAAGTCACATGTGACTTCTGCAATTACAAGAGGTGCTCAAAGTGGTTCCCATCAGTGTCTATACACTTTCAATTAAGGCGAACTACTGCTTGAGCAACGTTGACCAAAATGTCCACTTGTATACATTTTTTTGGCACCCCCGGTAGTTCTACCACAGTTTAATCCATCATCCATTATTGGATATAGGCTCTGTCTAATGTTTTTCTATTATAAACAATGTTGTAATGAATATTATTATACATACAGTTTCGCATTCTTATTTCGTTCAGCAAATTCTAGGATTGTGACTACCATTCAGAAAATAACGCACATTTTTGAGGCTTTAGTTACATATTGCTTAATAGTCATCCAGAAAGGATAAACATTTTTGAAAATACTACCACTAGTAGCATTCTGAGTTATTTTTAGAAGCCACAGAGGACACTGTTTTTTTTTCACTATAACATTCTTTGTGTGTTCCTCATTGTGGGACCACGTTATGGTTAAAACCATGTGGCTTGTCAGGTTCACTTGGATGAGCCATCGGCCCATTGAGGGTTAGCGAAAACTTAACGAAGCCATCAGAGTGCATTACTGACTGCAGTGCCTTTCGTGTAAGAGGTATTTTTTTTTCCTTTAAAGAAGCTACAGCAAATGAATTCATCTATGAACTAGGGGAAAAGATTGTGTATCTAAAGATAACCAAGATGTGGAAGCTGAACAACTGTGTTGTTGATGAGAGCACTCTCTCCTCCTGCCCTCTCCCCCCGCCCCCAGGCAACTGTGAGTGCCCTAAGGTTTCTTGAGGAAAGCAGATACTTGGAAAGGAAGAGCATTAAATAATGTTTATTAACATTATTGGCTTGCTCAATTGAGAGGAAATGCTGCATGTGCCCTATGGAAGTTGCTGAGTCCCTTTCTTATATATGAAAGGTCAGATAGCCATACCCTGCCCAGGACAATGATGGCATACTGGGTATTAGTGAGCTCTCATAGTGTGTCAGGACTAACTGCTTTACGGGGATATCTTATAACAACCCTGCGAAATAAGACCTATTACTCCTATTTTACAGAGAAGGAACTAAGGCTTAGAACATTGAGTAACTTTCCTGAGGAAGCAGAGCCAGTGCATAATGGAATAAGCCACATTCCAGAACATTCTGTTTACCCTGCACAGGATAGTATGTCATAGTTTATAAAACGAGTCACTAACAGCAGTGACAAAAACCTAATAGTCTCCTCTACATTGTAATGGACTCTCCTAGGGTCTCGGTCTGAGCACCAATACACAATATTTTTGGTACTTGATAAAACTTTGATAGTTATTATTTTTAAAAGTTACTATTTATGTATATAACCCCATTGCTTATCTCTGTAGTTTGTTAGTGAGCTGGAGATCATGTCTGAGGATATCAACTAGTCATTAAGGTGAAACCAAACCTCACTGAGTGGAATTACTTGGCTAAATTCACTTTAGTCTAGTCTATAATTTTGCATGTAATCATTGTAATTATTGAATATTAAAGGGAGTGGAGAACAATAGAAACTAAGCTCCTTGGGCTGGAGCATAAAAGTATAAGATGACCCTGGAATATCTTGTGGTGCCAAAAAGTAAAGAAATGCTTAAAAAACAAAACAAAAAGATGGGACATAACAAAAGGATACAGGGTAACATACTAGATGCTAGCCAGATCGGGGATGATTTGAGCCACAAAATAAATGATAGTTACAGATTATAACATGTGGCATAAAGTAAGAATCCATTAGTCTGTAAAGGAATAACAAGGCATGCGAGGTTTCTACTGTCATGGAATTTATGTAAATGCTTTCAGATATTAGTAAGGGCAGTAAAGAAAACAAAACAGGGTAATGTGATGAAGCGTGGTTATTCATGCGGGCTATTTTATACTCAGTAGTTTGGGAAGCCTTCTCTGAGAGGTGATGTGTAAGTTGGAACCCGAATAATAAAGTGAGTCAGCCTTATCAAAATCTGGGAAGACCATTCCAGGTTACTGTTGTATCTCATCAATGTTATCATGTCAGTGTAATAGAGTCGAATACTTGTAAGCCTTCCACACAGATTCACTTTGACAGGTGGGCCTGGGGCAGGAATACAAACGGAGGCCCCAAACCGGAGGCCAATATAACACGTCTATGTAGTTTCAAATGATACAATCTTACAGACTAAGAGAAATATATCTGTCTTTCTACTTTGGCAAATATATCATTTTGGAGATCTGGAAGTCCAATGAATTCTTGGATTTCTTGGGTTTGATTTTGGAACATGGTGTTGTAGAGAGAGCCAACCCCTGCTCTGAGGCCTGTCCCCCTTCCTCCCCACCCTTGTTCCTATGTCCTGCCCTTGGAAAGACCTCACACGTACTTCAGGCTCCATGTCCAAGCTCCTTCTATAGCCCCAGTGAACGGCCACCCTTGAGTACTCCTTGGGTTGGCCATGCACCCAGTGGTGGCGTGGTCTACCTTCGGGAGGCCTGACTTCAGGAAAAATCCAAACACTGGGCTCCAGGCCATTTGGTCAGGGAAGTTTATGGTCCCAGGTACCTGGAACACAGCCTAGGAGAGGAGAAGGCACAGGCTTTGAGTGGACACACACCTTGGGCCCTATGTACTCCTCACCCTGTGAGTGGGGCATAGCTAAAGGGGGGCCAAAGGAGGGCCCTCTAAGCCATGGATCACGGAGCTGGGACCCCTCTCACCAGATTTAGAGTACTACTGATTCTAGATTTGAGGAGTGAAAACTTCTTTTGGCCTAAGAAAAATTGCATGACATGGAAGAGATTTTGAAGCTGCCTTGTGATGTATTTCTGCAGTATATTAAAACAAGATGGAAAAGAAGTCATATATTAAAAAGGATCACTTCCACAAAATGGCCTTAATATTGTACTCTGAAGGTACCAATAATAGGATTTACTAATAGCTAGTGGTTCCTTACTGAAAAAGTGTTTTTTCCTTGGAACCTTTTTAAGTAACTAGATAGATGTACCTTGAGGTGTAAACATAACTCTTACGTGATATCTGCTATAAAAGCCCTGTCATTCTACTGTGCAGAAGATACTGAAATTAGCATGGATGCAATAAAAGCTGAGATAGCGATGGAAATTCCGGTGGGTTTTTGTTTCTGTTGTTGTTGTTGCTGTTGTTGTTGTTGCTGCTGTCGTCGTCGTCTTGGAAGCAAGTTACATCTCTCCATTGTTAGACTTTCAGATCCAAGGTTTAACGACAATTTTTCTCAATTGATCATGTGAAGCAGTAAGTATGTGTAAAATATTAAAATAAAAATTATATGTTAGGGCAACCATCTTGGACTCATTTGAAAATATTTAGAAAGCATCATCATCAAGCAGTGTACAAAGCTTTAGTTTATGAAATTTTTCAGTGAAATTGCATCATCATTATCAACTAAATCTTCACACCTAGGAATTAAAGAGGAAGCAACGCCTTTTATCTTAACAAATCTTATATGAGAGGAAAGAAAGCCTAATAGTTTGGTAACCCCATCATTCTCAGTAGTATCGAGACTGGCAAAACTGTGAAAAACAATCTTGATTCTCTAATGACGTTTCTTGAAAATGAGCATCTATGTAGTATTACAGGTAATAAAGTATAGTGATCACAGGATCAATCTAGAAGCTTTGAAAGTTAAGAAATTATTTCTAAAAAGTTAAATAACAAAATCGTAATGGAATTTTAAAAAATTGATTGAATTTCACATTTATTCTAGTATCCCAGAAGTTCGTTGTATAATGGTGACATTTAGTGTCATTAAATATTGATTTGAACACTTGGCCATTTGGCATTCAGGGGGAACGTGTGCCTAGTATACCTTTAGCTTTTGTCTTAAAAAACAAAACAGAAACTGTTATGTAGTTTTACTAAGGTTTTCAGAGTTAGTGAAATTATATACATGTGTTCCATCTGCCATCTTTTCCCAGGATCTACACTTGCATTATGTTTTAAGAATTGATGGATCACTTAGGTTTGAAGTCAATCCAAGAGGTTTTTTTGGAAGGAGACGAGAATAAAGAAGAGGTCTTGAGAAGTAAAAGGGGCAACATTTAAGAGAGAAGGTTATTAGAATGAGATTTAAAAGGTAGCTTTAGTTTCATTTTGTTGGAAAATGAACTTTGTTCTGATAAATATAGTTAAGCACACAAGCATTTAAACAACTCGATAACTTTGCCAGGAAAACTGAAATTTTGGCTAGCCTACCTCAAAGAAATAGGGTGGTGCAAAAGTAATTGCAGTTTAAAAGAAAAATTGCAAAAACCGCAGTTACTTTTGCACCAACCTAATATTTCTACAAGCAGCATTCTTGAGCATTGTCTAGCAGTTGTCTAGATTCAAATAATAGATTAAACAAACCAATTCATTTAAAAATATGCCAGGATGTTGGGAATCTGATTAAAAAAATAATATTAAATTAAATTCTGTTTAGTTTGATTACCCATTACCATTAAAACTGAAAAAAGGTGAATTTAATCTTAATCTTTTTACTTGAACTTTAGTTTATTTTTTGTGGCGTCTACATTTTATATTAAACATTTTCACCAAACATCTGGTTATGTTTAGTTGTCTGTTCATATTTAAGAGAGGGAAATGCCAAAGCTGATTAAAAGCTCAGCACATGGGAGGAGCTTATCAATCGTGGTCTTCACTGCAAGGTGATCTAGCTGGGCCTTTCTCTGGGAAGGTTGAGGTGGAGTTGTGTCTTCCATAGGTCAAGAATTGTGTCACTGATTGTAAGATATTTGAGCCATAAACTGAAGGAATTATCTAGTTCTCTACGCAATTAAGACTTCATGAATTAGATGACTATACCATGTTATCATAGCTTGTTGCCATGAGTTACTACGTTTCCACATACTAATTTGTTTACTGCTATTTTTTGATGCTATTTGACATAGGGATGTCTCAGGCAGTGCCAAGGGCCAGAGACAGACTGTTGTTGATACGTTAGATCAATGGTTCTCAACTGTGGTGTGCTGATCAGCTGAGTCAGCAACTTGTTAGAAATGCAAATTATCGGTCCCACTGCAAAGCTACCGAATCAGAAACTCTGGGGGTGTGGTTCAGCAATCTGTATCTTAACAAGCTCTCCAGACCATTCTGATACACATCAAAATTTGAGACCCACTGTGCTAGATGAACAGCATGGAGGCCAATAGGGCTGGAACCAAGTGAGAGAGGAAGTAGATCACAAGGGATGAGATTACCTTGTGGGCCATTGCAAGGCCTTTGGCTCTTGTGTGAAATGGGAAGCCACTGGAAGCTTATGAACGAAGGAAGGATGTGATCTGATAGATAATTTTAACAGATTATTTGGACTGTTGTATTGAGACAAGGCTACAGGGGTCAAGGACTGAAGCAGGGAGACAAGCTGAGAGTCTGTTGCAGTGATACAGCCTAGAGAAGATTTGGGCTTGGATCAGGGTGATAGCAGGGGATGCAGTGAGACATAGCTGGAGTCCAGAATTCATTTTCAGAGAGAGATGACAGAACTGACTGATGGATTCGCTAAAATTAAAGACTGGGAGTAGCCACTTGAAATTTTCTCTGGATTTTAGACGAGTAAAAGTGAACATATTAGTAGCTGGAAAGTAGTCAGTTGTGGCATCAAGCTTTGGTAATGTGGTACATTTATCTAGTGTATGGTGTTAATTGTTTTGAGAATTTGAGCTCAAGTTTGCTAGGCAGAGTACTGCTATTCTTATAGAATGCTAGAGTCATTGTCAGCTGTATTCCAGTTTTGATACTCTGTCCCCTGTTAAAGCAACGCTGTGCTAATGACTTCTTAATAGCAAAATCCCCAAAGTCTCACCTTCTATAGATTTTTCACTGATGATTCACTACTTGAAATTTTTATTACCCTCAACTTTGAGACCCCACACTCTCCTCATTTTCCCACCTCTTTCATTGCTGCTTCTTAGTCTATTTTTTTGTTTTTGTTTTTGCTCATCTTCTTGATTTGAGTCTTTCTTAACCTTTTCACTGTGTTAATTGATCACAAGTTTGTTCTCCAAAATGTGTCAAAAATCCACAGAAAATAATTACAGTATTTATATTTTTGAGTATATACAGTTAAGATGCTACATTTTATTAGAATAAATGATTACTTTAAAGTATAAACATTTCCTATTGTTAGTCATTCTTGAAAAACACAAAAATAGAGAAAAATGCACATCTGCTTTCCTGAACTTCCTTTCTGGGACACTGAGCTCGTGGGGTAACGTCAAACGCCGCAGTAAACGGCATGGAACTATCATTCAACTATAGATGAACGTCACAGTGAAATGTTCAAGTTTTAGTACCTTGTTCTACATGTTCTCGTCAGCTATTTTATGTAATCCACCACTTCACATGGCTGATTCCCAGTTTCCAGTCTCTTTTCTGACTTCCAGAGTTGAATTTTCAGTTGTCTGCACCACTCACTACATTCAAAACTAAGCTCATTATTTTCTCTTCCTCCAACCATACTTTTTTATCTATATTTCTTATCAGTTTATTAAAATTGCCAATCACCTCATGCCACCTCTCTATCCAGTTACTGTCTAGACTATCTGTTTTACCAGTGAAAGCCTTCCTTTCTCTTTGCCCCACCTGCCACCATCTTAATGTAGTTGCCTGTTGTCTCTAATTGGGACTGCTGTATTTGATTCCTAACTGTACTCTCTGGTTCCAGGGAGAGGGGTGAATGAGTGTAAGTTTTTCTTTTTTAACTTAAAACAAGCATTATTTGAAGGTCAGATTTTTCATCTATGTGCAAAAAGTAATTCTTTTTAAAATTTTACAATTTTCCTATGCAGTATTAATTTTCACTTTAAAAGTAGGACTAGAAATCAGTGTAGCCAGAGAAGGCCAGCCTATGATCACTTTCATCTTTTTGCTCCATCAAAGGGGCTTTTCTCATTTTTATGATTATCTACAGGAGAAGCAGGATAAATGAGCTTATAGGATTATAAGGAAGGCCCTGGGAAGTTATAATGATAGAGGACTTAAAACACAAGGTATCAAATATAGCCTACTCACTCAATTTGTTGAAGGCCAATTGTCTTTAAAACTTGTTACTCTATAAAGTTAAAGATTAAATTTCACAGATAAAATGTCAATAAGAAACGTTTCCTATTTTAACAAGGGAAATTTAATAATGATGAATCCACATCAACTTTATCTTGCCCTCTTGAGTCAAAATATATTTCTAAAGCTATGATGATTAACTTGAATAATTTCTTCCTGGATTTTATGTTTACAACAAGAGATATATATTATAGTAGATATTGTTAGAGATGCATAACAGTAGTATATAATTGGAAAATAAGCCAAGTACAGTGGTTCTACAAATCGTTGGCTTTAAGTTCTGTTACCTGAGGTCTAAAATTTTCTGCCTCTGACTACTAGATGTAAAAGAGTCAAAATGGTATCCATTATCCTAAAGACAGTATTTCTTTTAAAAAAAAAAAAGTTTATAAAACTTTTTCTCAGAAGCCAATGGCTTAGCACAATTTGATGAACACTTTTCCATCGAGGCAAAACTGATCTTTGTTGCCTCAAACCTCTTCTCAGAGAAGTCTTGATTCTCTGAAATTATTTTGTAACATTCTACCTTTTTTAATTCATTAATTTAAAAAAATATATTTTTGAGCCTTTACTAAATGCCAAACACCACAGTCAAGGTTATGAGCATATGCATCACCCCTGTACATCCAGGAAGATTTAGAGGGTGTGAGTGTGTTATTTTAGTATGCTATGCTTTATTATAAAATATTTCAAGCATATAAAAAAATATACATATTAGGGTTCCCTGTTCTAGTTAATGACAGAATGAAGTAGTTGAGTGAACCTTCCCAGAAAAGAAAAATTACGAAATCTAGAAATACTATTTGAAGGCCATGGAAAGTGATCAAATGCAAGTAGAAACTAGAATTTACCCTTGAAGACCATAACTACAATGGGTAAGAATTGCAACTTCTATGGCATTTTTGCGTGAAGGAGTTCCCCAATCTCTGAATCTCATGTGGCAGAAAACCTGTAGTCTTACCAGCTTGAAATGGCAGAAGTCAGGGAGTCTGGCAAAAAAAAAAAAAAAAAAAAAAAAAGCAGATTTGTGAGAGGGGCTTATACTTTAAACACAAAACACCAGCTAAAATCTGTGAGTTTCTGCCTTTTTGACTAAGTACGTTGTGTTGTGTGCATAGCTATAGTGACAGAAAGTTTAGTTTTACTGGTTTGAGTTATCAGGTAAACAGAGTTTGGACCTGACAGAGCAGGTGGAAATTTATGGGGACATCACAGATGTAAGAGCACTGCAGAGATGATGAGCCCCAGAATCTGAGTATTAATTCTGCCCAAATCTTTGGCTGTCCATTAAACTACACAGGTACAAAAGAGATCCCCCCAGGCCGGCCCGGTGGCTCAGGTGGTTGGAGCTCCGTGCTCCCCATAATGCCGAGGTGGCGGGTTGGATTCCCACGTGGGCCAGTGAGCTGCGCCCTCTACAGCTAAGATTGTGCACAACAGCTCTCCCTGGATCTGGGCTGCTGGGAGCTGCTGGAGGTTGGCGTGAACTACCATGAGATGCTGTGAGCGGCCCACCGTCGACTGGTGACCGACTGCCTCAGCCGAGGGGAGCGCAAGGCTCATAATACCAGCCAGGGAGCTGTGTCCTACACAACTAGACTGAGAAGCAACAGCTTGAACGGGGCATAGGGGTGGGGGAAGAGGGGAAAAAAAGAGATATCTCCAAAGGGCTAGGGTAAAAAGCAATATTTGGTAGCTGAGAACCAAGCAGAGATATTGGCTGTTGAACACTGTGGAAGAGAAAAGAGACTATAATTTGAGTCTATGCAAATTAATTGCTTATTACAAAGGAAACCCAATAATCCTCAGACGAGCACAACATTATACACATTATTATACTGTCTAGTTTTCAACCAAAAATCACTGTGGAAAGAAACACAAAAGTGTGGTTTATATTCAGGAAAAGTGTGATTCATATATAGCCATTGGAAAGTGACTCACAATGGGCCCAGATTTGGATTTAAGAAAATCTTTCAAAGCAACTAATATAAATATGTTCAGAGAACTAACGGAAAAAATGTTCAAAGAATTAAACAAACATGTCTTGATGCGTGAACAGATGGGGAATCTTAAAAGAGTAATAGAAACTGTAAAAAAAGAATCAAATGTACCACATTGGTGACAGCAGAAGAAAGAATTTGTGAACTTGAATATAGATCGATAGAAATTATCCAGCATGAAGAACCCAGTGGAAAAAAAATTACAGAAATATAAATAGAGCCTCAGATACCATGGGCCAATATAATAATGTAAAACATATATATGATATATTGATATACTAAATATGGTAAAATTTTAATATTTGACAAAGCCAGGTGGTGGGAATACAAAACATTTATTATTGTTTTTAAAGTAGTTACTGCTGTATGAAATTATCTTACTTTTTAAAAACTAACTTTGTTGAAGTATTTTGATAGTGTCTGCATTGAATCTGTAGATTGCTTTAGGTAATAGGACATTTTAACAATGTTAATTCTTCCAGTCCATGAACACACAGTATCTTTCCATTTCTTTGTGTCTTTAAGTTCTTTAACAATGTCTTGTAGTTTCCAGTGTCTCATGCCTATTTCTTGGACACTAAGCCTGAGACAGTTTCACTCCAAACATTGCTTGTAACTTATTACTCATTTGAGCAAAGACACAAGTTACTAGAGGTACGAACACAAATTTCATCAATAATTTAGATTTCTAGGCTTCGGACAGAAGTATTCAAATAAAGACAGCATGAATAATTATCCAAAACACTGAGAAATCTTAATATTTGCATTTGCTGGATACTTTGAGACTACAATTAAGAGTGAGGCTAGAGAATAGAATCTGTTTTCTAGACTGATACTGGAAGTGTTGATGTAGTACTTAACCTAGTGGTCTGAAGCCAACGAGCTAAACTCTAGCTTGTCCATGGTTAAAAATACCCATAAATAATAACTCATATATTTCCCCCTTTACCCATTCATCTATTTTCCATGACCAAGCAGATGATGAATAATAGAAACCTGGCTCAATATAGTATATATTTTAAATAATGATTGCTCATTGTTTTCCAAAATACTGCATTAGAAAAACTTTCCAGATTTGGATATACGTTTTTTGAATCCTAAGTGGTTGAGAAGTATGATTTAGCGTATACCACAATTGAATATATGAATAATAGTAGTATTTTTTGGAGAGTATTCTTCCATTTTATAGAAAGATGGATACCGTGTTTCCCCGAAAATAAAACGTAACCGAAAAATAAGCCCTAGCACGATTTTTCAGGATGACATCCCCTGAACATAAGCCCTACTGCGTCTTTTGGAGCAAAAATTAATATAAGACCCGGTCTTATTTCCGGGGAAACACGGTAACTTTAATAGTGAGATACATGATCAAACTTCATATGTGAACTGAATGAATTTTTTATTGCTAACAGTTTTAGTCACGAGTCAAATACAAATTATGTACATATGAATGATTTGTTTATATCTGGGTTTTTTAGTCAATAATTCTTCAAATGACATTAGTTACATGATGTAGAACTAATGCTAGCAGCTCAAAATTATATATTTATATTGGGCCTCAATACACAAAATTTGGCATGTTAGAATGACACCAACATGTACAGTGCTAACTAGCCCACTAGTTCTTGTAACTTAGTAATTAAGCAAAAACAATTTCTTAAACATCTCAGGCAAGCTCACTGTGAGATACAGACTGGTAGTGAATTCAGAATTATATTTAAAGTGCAATGTGAGCTCATCGCATTTACTAAAGAATTATCTTTGCGGTTAAGATACAATAGAGAGCTTATAGATTATTCAGTGATACATGAAAATATCCACCTTAACAGGTAAATATTGGGAAGATGGATTCACCCATTGAAAAGTGGAACCTAATAATTGGCAACTTGGCTTTAAAACAGGTAAGTGATACACATATATATTTACAGATCTTGGATGTTACCTGTAAGAATGAAATAAATTTTAGTGTTATTAAGTCTACCATTTAATTGTTTCAGGGGACCCAAAACAATTTAGTACTGTGACAAAGTGATAAAATAAACAGATACCCCTGTTTTTTGAAAGTTTTCTTTGTCTAGAAACTGATCATAATCTTCTAAACATGAAAAGTATATAATATACAAAATATTTTCTATTATAAGTGTGTAATAGAGCCAGAATTTGAGTTATATCTGTATAAATAAATATTTAGCATTTCATTGCTTAGGTGCTATTTTTCTACTTTGATTTTTAATGTAAATCCTCTATTTAATTAAACTTAGCTCTTTTTATATGTTATGGTCAGATGTTTATTTAAGCTAAGTTTTCCTTAATTTGTCAGTGTTGCTGGTGTTAGTATAAATAAACACATTAAATTGTCAGTTGCATATACATGAAACCATGGATTATATTGATTATCTGCAGTTCTTTCTGGTCTCATGTGAATATCTCTGCCTCTCCCACCACCTTCTTGTATCTATCCCCAAGACAAGACTGCAGCCCCCTAGTAACTAGCAAATATGAGCTTAGGAAATGCGCACTTATTTTCATGAGAAGATGGTTGCAGAAAAGTAATTTCATAGATTGAATTTCAAAGGAAAAGAAATAAGGGAATTTTTGGAAAAAATATCTGTACAACTACTTCTAGAATCACAGGGTTAGAAATAAGAAAATCTGGTATCTAGTGTTAGCGCTGACATGAACCAGCTGTGTAACCTTTGTTAACTTGACCTTTCTGGCTTCATTTTTCTCTTCTAAGTCACAGTATTGCATTAGAGATATCTATGATCCTTTTCAGCTTGAAACTGTGCGAATCTTAGCAGGGGTAATAATCAAAATATATAGCAACCAGTAGACTACTATAAATTAATCTATAAATACAAATTTAAAAATATATTATTCTATTTTATTTTTTAAATATCCTAAACTCTTACCAAGTAAATAGTTGTAGTATAATTTATTCATCAAATCATTCTAATAATTTCCTTCTCAGCTTTTAATTTTTCCTTCCACTCTTAGTCTCAGCCCTTCCTTTGTCATCCTCTCTCCCTGCAACTGTTGGTGAGTTTGGGAGCCAGAGATCGCTGGGGGCTCACTGATCCTGGTTGCTGTGGCCCAAAGTCTGTGTCTGTCTTACGCCACCAAGGAAGCCTGAGAAACAGGGCACTCCACACAGGCCCATCAGGACACAGGCGGTTCCAGCCAGTGAGACAGCAACTGGTTGGAGCTCAGTTACCCGTGGACTAAAGCAGAGGGAGAAGGAAAGGTGGGGGGGAGGGGTACTCTGAGGCTTTATCTGCTAAACCTTGTGAAGAAGGGATGCGCATAGGGCTAGCAAAAGCTCTTCTGACTGTAGACGGCTATGAGGGTGGGAAGGACATGTTCTCACTAGCTGGGGTGGGTGCTTTCCTGACTATGAAATGAGATGCAAAGAAGATTACCTGCTACGGATTTCTTCACAATTGTGCAGGGTGGCCGCCTTGTCCAGTGTGCAAATTGTCAGATAAAGCCAAGTTTCTGATCCCATTGAAGAACCATTACCTCACCAGGAGGGATATGCCCTGCACTCACATCTAGTTAGGGCTATGGCCCCCACTTCTCCTTGCCCCACCCCCCTTCCTCTTGATCCAGACTTTGCTCTTTTTTGAATACAATTAGGCGTTTCTTTTGCAGATTTACAGAACAGGCCTTCCTCATCTCAGCTGTGTGCTTCCATTTCTCTCTCTCTCTCTCTCTCTCTCTCTCTCTCTCTCTCTCTCTCTCTCCCTCTACATATATATATATATATATATATATATATATATATATATATATATTTATTTATTTATATGCCTGCCATAGGCTCCCTAGCTCTGTATTATATTTCCAAGAGATAAAAGCTGTGTAAAATCCAGGGCTCCCTAGTTCTGTGTTTTATTTTCAAGAATAACCTCGGAATCACAGTGCTAGAATTTACATTATTAATTAATTGTACTGCTTTTACATATTCATATTATTTACTAACCAGTGTGACAATGCTGACATATTTTAACAACTGGTACAGCCATAGTGCTGCTGACAGCTTGCAGCTCAGCTCTGAACCCGTGGGCGACGTCAACAGGAGCTGTAATGAAAGATAATGGGGCAGAATCTAAGCAATGTGGACTCGCTAGCCCTGGCTCTTCCATTAAGTTACTACGTGATAGGATTAGACTATTTGGAGTTATTTATCCAGAACCCTGGATTCCAGTACATGGATCAACTTCAAAGAGTCTGTGACACCCAGAAATACTACCAAAAATACTGAATGTGTCTGTAGAGAAAAGAATCTGTCTAAAATTTTCTCCAGATCATCAAAGGAGTCCATGACACAAACACAATTAAGAATTGGTGAAGTAGATTTTTCCTTTAGGGTTTTCTTTCTTTTCTTTCAGTTTTGACATCTACTAAAATGATTCTAAGAATTCACAGTCAGTGTTTATTTTTTAGTTGCTGGGTTTTTTTGTTTATTTGTTTTTTTCTTGAGTGTTGCTTTGTGTCACCACTGTGGGAAGCACTTTATATATTTATGTTAGTTCATTTCAATCTCAAAATAATCCTTTCAAGTTCAATATTATCGTTGTCATTTTTCAGATTAGGAGCTAAAGTTTTTATAGCATTAATCATAATTGTGATTCTATGTGAGGTTGTTGTTTAATGTCTATCTCTCCGACCAATCAGGAGCTCTCTCAGAGCAGGGAATAAATCGCTTCTGACCACATTATAGCCCAATAGCATAGTGCCTGGTACATAATGGATTCTAAATTAATACATGTTGAATGAAAGAATTTAAATAATTTGCCACAAGATTAAGTGGTATAGCCAAGGGTCAAACTCTTATTATTGGATTATAAAATCCAGTCTCTTGCCAACACTACTCTAGCATCAGACTTCAGTGTTGTGGGTTGGGTACTTTTCAGTCTTAAGGTTGGTAGTTTCTTAGATGATTTGTGGATTATACCATCAAAGTCACTTGAGGTGCTTGTTAAAAACAGATTCCTGGTGGACCCTATTCTGTACCTGTTGCCACCAAGTAAGGGCAGTTTGAGAACCCACCACCTTATAGAATATTAAAACGAAAATATGGTTGCTTCTTTAAAAGGTAAGGCAGCTCAGTTACCATATATAATACTTCCTTCTGACTTCGTGTATGCATATTTACATAATCAGATTTAAAAATGTGTTTTCAAAATGAATCATTCCATTGGATTTTATTTAAAATTTTTTAGGTTCAAGCAACAGTAGTTGGTTTTCTAGCAGCTGTGGCAGCTGTTATACTGGGCTGGATTCCGGAGGGAAAATACTACCTTGATCATTCCATACTTTTGTGCTCTAGCAGTGTAGCAACTGCCTTCATTGCGTCTCTTCTGCAGGGTAAGTACATTTACAAATGTCTACTCTACAATTACTTTTGTGTTTTTTTACTTTCAAATGGTTTCTTTCCCAAAATGATGCCTATTTTTATTTAAATGGTCCTTGTTCATTAAAAAAAAAAAAAAAAAGAAACGGAAATGTTATGTAGAAACCTTTAAAATATCTTATTTCAGATATACTTATTATATGTGAACTTTAGTGTAGAACAGACTTTCTGAGTTGACTCCTGGCCTTAGGTACACTGGTACAGTTCCCAAACAAGATCAGGAAGATAGCCTAAATATTCATTTGTTTCTGTTAAGTTAGTTGAGAGAAACTCCTTTCCGGAAATCATCCAGAGGAGTTACTGGCTTGTCAGTTGAGTAACACGGTTTCCAGGAATTCTGAGTTCCAAAAGCAGTCTCTCTGTTAAAATTTTATCAAGTTTCAGATTTCAAAAGAAATTCTTCACTATCTCTGTGGCAATACAAATATAACCAGATGCTTAACACAGCAGATTGTTGGCTATAGAATTTGAAAGAACCAGACGTTTTCAAACATTAACTACATTAGAAATTTTCAGATGGGATATCATGTTTTATATTTATTAATAGCAACTTTACACTAAAGAACTTGATTATTGTGGAATCATAAAGACTTGGTTCTTTTTATTTTGCAGTTGCTATCTTCTAACCCTTACATCACCAGTAAAGATAAAAATAGAAGATTCTTATGTCAGATGATCCTATAATAAAGCTAACTTTTTGGCTGCGTTCTTTCCCAGAATTTAGAGAATTTAATTATCATTAAGACTTGATTTTTAAATATCTTCAAGCATTTTGTTTTAGTTCTTACATTATATTCTGGGTAGTTCCTTGTCTATACAGTCATGTGCTGTATAATGACATTTTGGTCAACGCTGGACCACACACATGATGGTGGTCCCATAAGATCATGGGGATGAAAATTCCTATTGCTTAGTGACGTCACAGGCATTGTAATGTCTTAGCACATGTCTGTGGTGATGCTGGCGAAAACAAACTTACTGCTCTGCCAGTCATAGAAAAGCATAGCACATACAGTGATGTATATAGTACATAATATTCGAAAATAAACAACTACGTTACTGGTTTATGTATTTACTATACCATTTATCATTATTTTGGAGTGTATTCTACTTATTAAAAAAATTGCTGTAAAATAGTATGATGTGTTACGTGGGCAGCAGCCTTATACATCTCATGTTTACTTACTGTGACTCAACTGAATCATTTTGTCTTGTGATGGATTGAAGCTCATGTTGTGTTGCATGGTAACATGATGTACAGGCTTGCGGCCTAGGACCAACAGGCTATGTGATTGGGCCTCAGTGTGGATTAGGCAATGTGAGCTGGTTTGTGTGAGTGCCCTCTGTGATGTTCGCACAATGACGAAATTGCCATGCATTTCTCAGATTGTATCTCTGTTGTTAAGCAGCATATGACTGTATGTAAAGTTACTAGAATTGAATGGAGTCAACACTAGCCAAAACAGTGACGTGAAGCTATTAGAAAATAAATTTCTGGTAAAAAAAAAAAAATGTTAAAGCATTAGCACTCTAGTTAGGTGCATTTGCTTTGGCTTTCTTTCTAATTTTGTTTCACTTAAGAACTGTTTTAAACAATTCAGTCTAGCAGGTATTTAAATTGCCTAGAATTTTGAAACCATAAAATTTCATATTTTTAAAATATATTTGTTTGATACTTCTTACTTTGAAAAATGTGTGTTCTAATTTTATGATAACTTGACCTTTAACATATTTAGAGCAGATACTATTAACCACCTTTTGTAGGTGACAAAACTGACTCAGGTAAGGCGACTTGTCCAATTTCATCAGCTTGTTCATAGAAAAATCATAATTAAAACCTGTTTCCTGACTCCCAGCTCTTTCCATTGGTCTATGATGGCAAAATATTTTTTTTTTTCAGCTAAAATGATGTAGATGGCATTCTGTCATAGAACTTTCCATATCAATCTGCAAACATTCTGATTTTGAAAAATGAATTCTCTATGATCATATCTTGATTGATTATTACATAATACATTTAAAAAACTTTTCTCCCATTGCTTTTTTTTTTGTTCCTCAATGATATTATGGGAAAGGTAAGTCCATAGATTGAAAAAGCCTCCAGAATGTAAGATGCGAGACATTGTTTGAAGCAAGACAAAAATTTTACTTTTAGTAATTTTGTCTTTAATGAGGTAGTAGAAAAAAACACTGGACTAGAGTTACTTACAATCTATGTGACCTCAGGCAGGAATTTAAACCCCTCTCAGGACCTCAATTTTATTATCTATAAAATGAGTTTGCTAGAATAAAATCATCGGAGTCATTTTCTGACTAAAAATGCTGTGAGATCGTGTTTCTTTAATAGTCGTATTTAGGCTTCCGTCTGATTTTGATTAGCACATCAGTAAACTTATCTTACATTGTCTGTCTACTGCATCCTCTTAATGAGTATGTTGGCGTGAGAGAGAAACTATACAATTAGATATGGATATAAGTATTCTTTTTCTCCCATTTCTATGATTCAGGAAAATAAGGATTTAAAAGTATAAGTACATGGCCACATTTTCCCCTTTTATTCTTCAGTTGTAGGTTCCTAGACAGAAACTTTGGGTTTAGGAAACATTTGAAATCTTGTTCCCACCATATTGCATTAGTTTGGCTCAAATAAATTATTATAAAGGGTAAAAAACAAAAAAGCTTTGAGTTTAAAGAATATCCTTTACAAAGACAGCTTCTTGTGTTCTGGCCTGGTGTTCAAAATTTAATTACTTCTCTCCTCTTACCATTTCAACATTCTTAAACAATAAAATGAAGCAAGCAGTTCTGGCTACCACTATGTAAACAAATCTGTTTTTATTGGTTTTCTTCCCAATTGCTATGCATATAAATATGACTTACCTTTCTTTGACATTTTCATTGTTTATTTGAGGGTTAAAATAAAATCTTTGAGTTTGATAACACACAGATGTTACTAAATGGCACACATATTACCAAATTTGAACCTTTAGCTTTAGTGTTATTTTACAGTAAGTTTTTGGATCTCTAAATGCAATATTGAACTTCTCAAATCTTCTATGACTCCTTGAATTTTCAATTTGTTGAAAGGTGTTTTGCCAAAGCATTAACATAAAATGTTTTGTTTGCTTTAGTCAGCTTGTCTAAGCAGTCTCACTGGAACTGATACGCTGTTTGTTTAGCCTATATATTTCAGTACTTAGGGGGATTGATAGTCTTTAAAATCATGCCATCAAAGTAATGAGGTTTCTTTCTTCTAGGAATAATAATGGTTGGGGTTATCGTTGGTTCAAAGAAGACTGGTATAAACCCTGATAATGTTGCTACACCCATCGCTGCTAGTTTTGGTGACCTTATAACTCTTGCCATATTAGCTTGGATAAGTCAGGGTTTATACTCCTGTCTTGGTAAGTTGACTTGAAACTAAACATAATGTGTTATTCAGAGTCTCTTTAAATAAATATTGTAACAGCAATGCTGTGAATCTGTGGTGGCCTTCCTCCTTATTAGAACTGTGGTTGAGAATTGATTAGAGCAATAACTGCCATTTGTTGTACACCTACTATGCATTCTGGTTCTCATATATTTTTTTCCTCACATATTTTTTTCTCTTCTTAATAGAGTTTTAAACTCTATAAGATAAGGCTTATCATCTCTAATTTCAGATAAGAAAACTGAGGATCTCACAGATTATGTTTGTTACCCACTGCTGGTAAGAAGTTGAACACGGGTCTGTCATATTCTGTGACTTCTGCCCTTTCCTCTAAATGTGTAGCCAGTGAGGGGTCAGCCTAGGGTGTTCTGATACGTGCATTATACTCCTATCCCAGAACACAAGGTTATGATAGTGCTTGAAACTGAGTGATTTCCCTCCCATCAGAAACCAACATGGCAATTAACAAAAAGAAAAAAAAGAAGTCACCATGAAAATAAACCTGAATGCTGCGTGATATTGCAGTCATTTTATATATGTGATTCCTGATAACAGTGACAGAGTACTTATATGAATTGTTTCTAAACAATTCTAATGAATTGTTTCAATGCATATTTATACTCTGGGACTACTGTCAGTGTAAGTGAATATGATTTGTGAGAATTGGTTTAGTGTTAAAAGTTGGGTGTGGTTCATTTTTTTAAGATGCCAAATTTAAAAAAAAATTAAAACAAACTAGAAACCCACATTAATAAAAAAAAAAAAAAAAAGAAGAAGAAGAAGATAGTTGATAAGCCAAGCCAGAAGAATTTATTCACATATCCTCACATATTTTCATGGATTCTAGGCAGATTTATGGTATACTTTAGACTGAATCTAAAGTACATTTGGTTTGAAGAACAGTCTTAGATATGTGTTTTTGAACTAGAGAAAGGGCTTTAACCTAACAAAGGCAGGAATTTTCTACTTTTGGAGGTAGCAAGGGAGGCTTTATTTAGTATATAAAATTACCTTATTTATTGAGTAGCATAAAAACAATATTCAGTAAGACTCAATGTATATGTTCAAGGAATATTCTCATTTAGAAGATAAGATGTTTCCACTTGAAGTAAAGTAAAAAATAATAATCAGTGGCCTAAATGTAAGATGTTATTCCTGTAGATCTTGAGTTGTTGTTGTTGTGAAATGTACGAGGAATGATATAAATTCAAGTATATTCGGCGTAATCCTCAATTTCTCTCTCAATCAAAGGAAAAGCACAGAAAATTAGAGTTATGTTAGTAAAGGGATAATCTGCTCTAATGTATATTCATAGGGTGATAATTGGTCATCCTTTTTTCTTCTGAATTACTATACAATTTAGAAATTGATGCTGAAGTCCGGGATTGAAATATTAGTTTGTGGCTAGCAGTAGTAGGGAATGTGACTTAATCTTGTTCTCCTGCTCTGTTAAACTTATTCACCCACACACAGGCAGACAGCTGGACAATTTGTAGGCCTTACCCCCACAGCTGCAGGCTGCTAACTATTGGGGAAGGGAGACTGTCATCAGTAGTCTGGATCCCAAAAGAAAAAGGGCTGAGTTAGACATAGTCTAGTCTTACCAATTAGATAAGTCCCTTCCACTTTGAGGAGGAGGTAAGGGAGAAGAAGGAAGGACCAGAACAGGGTGAAGGGTTTCTTCCTAATATTATTAAGAGGACAGAAATTCTGTGGGTTTGGCCAGGAACATTGAGGGTGCAGGTGGGGATGGGGATGAAGGGATGGTGGTGGTTCCGAGATGGGTTCCTTTACATACATTTAAAAAAAAAAAAAAAAAGGTATATTATTTGCAGACTTGAGTACTTAAATTACCATGCAGTCATTGGTAACATATTTCTTAGCTGCTTGCTAAATACCAGTGTCTCCTCTGTTAAAGCTATATTGGTAAGAAAGTAACAAAGAGAATACCATTGAACAATGTTATCATAATAAATATGACAATGTTATAATGTTACAGACCTAAGTATTATAGATTCCTGAAGATAAATCACTTTTGAGGAAAATAATGTGTGCTGACTTTTCAAATTTTATTTTTAAAAATTATACAAGTGACAAATGTTCCTTATAAAAGACTTAATCACAATGTGTTACCATCTAAAGCTTTCCATTTTTGAGTGTTGTATATGATATATTAGTAGCTTAACTGGATCAAGAAATAAAGTGTAATGGAACGATACCATCAGAGCATAATTTTGAAAAATAATTTTATTATTAAATATTGCTTAGGCTTTTCTGCACCTTATCTTCTGAAAGTTGGCTCAAAATAATTCAAGATGAATTAATTAAAATAGGATTTTATACATTTCATCTGTATCATTTATCTTCCTAAAAAGATGTTATTTTTAATGGGCTACTGTGATACTGTGATTTATAAGAAATATATATTTGGTCATTCAGGTCAGAATATATTTTTCATATGTATTTGGTCTTCATCCAAGTTTCCTGGCTGACAGCTCCCAAAACCCTTGGAATTTTCTGAGCAGTAAGAGCAATGGGAGCATCTTCCGTCATAGTATTTTGCCATAGTATCTTGTCCTCAGTTTCTGAAATTGCTTTAGAGCCATAAAGGTGAAACAGGGTATCTTGTTATTCATAACAGGCCCCTTCTCACCACAACTGGATTTACATTAATGAGGTGACTTTTGGAAAACACCTTAGGGTGGGGGCTGGTTGCCAGGAGAACCAACCAAGAATAGAAGGTTAGATCTTTCAGTGCCACCTGTGATGTCTGGGGAGGGGAGAAGGGCTGGAGGTTGAATCAATCACTAGTGGCCAGTGACTTAATCAATCATGCCTATATAATGAAGCCTCCAAAAAACCCCAAAAGGATGGGGTTGGGAGAGCTTAGGGGTTGGTAAACACATAGAGACTTGGGAAGAGTTTTGTACTCTACTCGGAGAGGGCGTAGAAGCCCTGCACCTTTTCCCTATCTCCTGCCCTGTGCATTGCTTCCATCTGGCTGTTCCTGTTATATATTCTTTTTTATAATAAACTGTTAATCTAGTAACATGTTTCTCTGTGTTTTGTGAGCCACTCTAGCAAATTAAACCCACAGAGGCGTTTGTGGGAACCTCTGATTTGTAGCCATTCGACCAGAAGCCCAAGTGACAACCCGAAATTGTTATTGGTATCCCAGTGGCGGGGGAACAGGCTTGCAAGACTGAGCCTTTAACCTGTGGAATCCGGTGCTATCTCACGTATATAGTAGCAGAATTGAGTTAAATTGTAGGACACCCAGCTAGTGTTAAAGAATTGCTTGTGGTGTGGGAACCCACAGCCCTTCCAACCCCACACTAGAATTGGTACTAGAATCCTAGCTACTGATTGATTCCATAGCTGATTTAATAAAGGTTTTTCTGAAGTGTCAGTGTTCGGATTTCTAGTGTCTGCATTATGACCACTAGGGGGCCTCATAAAATCAGCAGTTGTAAACCTAGTGTTCAGTGGTATTCTGAATACAAAGATTAGGAACCTGCACATTTAAATCCCAAGACCGCATTCATCCTGCTGAGATGCCTATCCTGAACTCTATAAGAAACACTTAGCAGTCTTCAGAGATAAAAAGAGAATTTCATGGCAGCTATAGGCTTTGGTTATAGAGCCCACGTATTATTATATGGCTCTCAAAGAACTGGACATAGAGGAAAGTCTCCCCTAACTCCTCACTTCGGATTTTGGATATTCAAAAATGACTTTGAACAGCTCCCCTGACGTCCTGTCACCTTTGGGACATGTACTGAGACTCAGCATTCATTCAGTGTGCTCCTCGTACATTTCTTTTAGTTCTGATAAAATTTGCAGATTTCTGATACCTGACGTAAATATGGATTTTCCCTTCTCACCTCTCCAGCCCTCAAAAAAAAAAAAAAAAAAAAAAAAAGACAAAGTAAACAAGCCCAGAGCTTTCTTTCCTCCTAATTGATTTTATTTTTTGGAGTCACCCTGAGTAAGTCTATTACTTAATGAACTCAAAGTTTTAGCCTGGTGCTTAGGTCTCCTGCAGTCACCAGAAACTTACCTTGTCACGGTCCGCCTGCTCCCCACTTTCTGTACCTTATGCTCCATCCACACTCAGCCATTTACTGATTCTTAGACAAGCTTGTGATTTTTCTCGTTTCTTCCTTACGGCATTCCCCTCCCCTCCTTGAAGTCTACCCAGCATCCTTTTTTCAATGCAAAATTTGTAGATTTCCCCAATCTGAGGTGATCCTTTTCTCCTCTGAATTCCTGTAACACTTCATTGATACTTATTCTTTACATCTGGGCAGTCATGATAGCTTTTTGCATAAATGTAGCACATTTCTTTAAGAGGATATAAACTTCTTGAGGACAAAGTTGTGTTTTCATTCTATTTATTTATCTTTGTAGCACGCCATACTGGATGCTAAGTAAATAGCGCTTCACCAAGTGCTTTATTGCTTTTGAAAGCTATTTAATTAAAGTGAGTAGAAGTTATAGAGGAAATAGTATATGCATGGAAAATAGAAGAAAATAGTATATGCATGGAAAATAGAAGATATATATCCCCATGATTTTTGCCATAGTGTCTGTCCAATACCATAATAAATTATAACGAAACATGATCCTTTCAATGAGGACTTAGTATTTCGGAAATATTGGAAAGGTATCTTGCCTTAGCAGAAAGTATCTAGAGATTAGTATCATTATAGAAAAATTAAAATGGCTACATATGGCTAGAAAAGATGTATTTTGAATGGAAATAGAAGAGGGAATAGAAAGTTTAGAGAGTAATCTAAGCTCTGGGTTATGACATGCTTTGGTATGACTTGCAGAGAAAATATAAAGGCATTTATTCATTCATACAGTAATCTTTAAACCTGTAGTAACCTTTAAAAGCTAATAAAAAGGATACAAAGTTGGGCCAGTAACTGAAATACCTGTACACAACGATTGTTGCCCTCTCTTTCTTCTTGCATAATTGTGAGAGGATTGTAAAACCTCTTTTTCAATTATTTTTAACTGCATGGCTATGTAATCCTTGTACGTGATCTTCATTGATTTGAAAATTATCAGCTTTTCTCTTTCTAGCTAAGCTCCTAGAAGCAAAATGTTGATTGATTTCTCATTCTTCATGGTTAACTTTAAAAAGGTGGTTTAGTTGAAGCTGTAAGAGCAGTAGCAATCAGCCTCAGGTTGTCACTTCAGTTCTGTGGACACTAGCAGAGATGCCACCTGGTTATTTACAGGACATTTCTGGCATGTCACTGCCTGGATGTGCCGAAGTGAGCAGAAACTACATTTCTTGTGCATGTCACTCTTCTTCAGAGTTCTTCAGCACTGTACCATCTTAGTTGAGAGCGATCCTAGGTCAATTTAGTGACAAAATTCTGATGGTAATTATAAAGGGCATTTTAAAAGTTGTTTATAACAATTTACCATGCCCATTGCTTTGTTGTTTACACACAAACAGCTAACATACAAAGACATCACTCATAGCAGCTACATATTTGAGAAGAATTCAGGGTGGGAATAATGAATGCTGTTAATGATACTGTATAACAGTAGTTGCAAAATGCCACCAGCAATCTAATAAAAGGTGAAAGCTGTGAATGAAAAAGATGGCAGCTATGTTTGGCAGTTAAATGGAAACATAGCAATTTGAACTTCTTTAGCTGTGTTAATCCTTACTTCTCTGTAGTTTACCTATATCATAGAATCAATACCAATATACACAGGTATTAATTAGGCTTAAAATGCCACAAAGTTTTACTTATTCTCCTGTATTCATTTCTAATTGCTGCAGTAACAAATTATCACAAATCTTGTGGCTATGCTACCTTTTATATCTGGCTTCTTTCAATTAGTATGTTTCTAAGGTGCATCTGTGTTGTAACAAGAATCAGTACTGAATAACATTCCGTTGTGTAGATTAATAATATGGCTGAATACGAATATGGATATACCACATTTTGTTTATTATTCACCATTTAATGGACATTTGGATTTCTTCCACTTTTTGGCTATTATCAATAATGCTGCTATGAACATTTCTGTACAAGTTTTTGCATGAACATATGTTTTTGGTTCTCTTGGTATATACCTGGAAGTGCAATTACTGAGTCATATGATAATTCTGTTTAAGTTTTGAGGAACTGCACACTTATTATTTTCAGTTTTTTTCCTGAGAAAGTTTTCCTTCTCTTTGAAAATCCAGGATAATAATTCTGGGGTTGGGATGGTGGGTTGTTTTTCAACTTTAGATGACCTTCCAGAGATTTAATGTTGAGAATAGCTTAAAACCTGCAATGGTGCTCCCCTCTTGACCTGAAAATAAAACAAAATGGTCTAACCTAGCAGAATATCCTTTTCACTTGTGTTTAATGGATTTTAATGCTTTTAGTTTTCTATTTAATCCTATAAAGAGATTGTTGGCAACTTCAGTTGTTTTTGGAGGTAAGAATGCTTCCTAATTAAGATGTTATCTATCCTTATCTATGGTTTAAAAAGGAGAACTAGGAACCCATTCAATAAATGTTTTTTTATTTTTAAAAAATCATGGAGAAAATGACACTTATTTGTAGCATTAGTCATATCCCTTTGAATGGAAGAAAATATTTAAATGAATTTTGTTAGTATAATTATTTTGAAGATGTGATGGCAAATCTAGATAAAGCCATGAGAATAAAGTTTGGATATTATTTTAATTAGTATACATATACTGATTGTTCCTACCTGATAGGAAAAAAATTGAGTTTCTAGCTAGTTCAAATATCTTTAGTCATAGGTGAGAAGATCTTTAAATATCTTAAGAAGATGAAGAAATATAAAGTTCAATGAAAGGGAAGAGTATGAATAGCGTT
The DNA here is from genome assembly GCF_057876585.1 of Rhinolophus sinicus. NCBI lineage: Eukaryota > Metazoa > Chordata > Mammalia > Chiroptera > Rhinolophidae > Rhinolophus > Rhinolophus sinicus. The sequence goes on from NC_142501.1 coordinate 17,074,223, forward strand.
GAAGAATTTTGTGAGATGTCAGAAAAATTTAGTAACATTTAACTTAAATCTAAGACTGTAGACTATAAGGTCCATAAGATCAACTCTGTCTTTAAGTTATGAAGTCTCTACTATGCAAAATAAGTATTAGAGTCATTGAGAAGAATTCAGAATGTTGGCTGAAATCTCTGATAATAAAAAAACCTTGATCAGCTAAAAGGATATTACCAAAAATATACTGGAATGATGTAATTGTTTCAAGAAGGAATAGGCAACTTTTAACCATAGGGAGATTTAGGACTAAGTATAAAAATATTTGAGAATTCAACTCATGATATTGATGGTTTAATGCTAATGAGGCAGTACATGTTGTTTATATACTTGTTAGCCCATTAGAGTAACATGTCCATCTTCTAATTCCATTTTTAAATTTATGATTAAGCAATTGACTTATTCTTGTGGTTGTTAAACAGAAATCTTGCCAAATTTGTATACATTATATGAATATTTATGAAAACTTAAGACCCTCCATATTTACACGTTTCATTTATTAGATTTATAAAGATTATTTCAAGTACTTGGATACTTTTGTGAGACAAGTGAAATGTCTAACATAAGCAGAATGTCTCAGGATATTTAACTAAATTTGTAAATGCCAAATATTAAAAATAATTTCTGGTTGAATGTTTGACACTGTGAATGTGATGTTGTCATATGCTAAATTGTTTTATTTTTCTTTAGAAAGTATTGGACTTTGTTCTTGTAGGTGGTTATCTGTGGATTAGTTTGAGCCTTACAAGGCTTGGCTTTATGCTTTCTGAGCAGACCTTATACTAGGGCTAGCTTTACTACTAAGATGTGACCCTTCTGGGGTCTACTGAATGTTCTCAGTGTTCAAAGAGACCTCTCCTCTCTAGCGGGTTCCATCTTGAATGACTTCCATCCCTTTGTAAACTCTGAGAATTTTTCAGCTTAAAATTCCCAATTATTCTTGTCCTAGCCATGTAGAGTTTACCCTATGGCTTGATATTCAGTTCTCAAACTCTTTCTCTGATAGCTTCCTCTTTTCCAGTATTTTATCCTACAAATTCTTGCTGCCCTACACTCACTCTGCTGGAGTTCTCCCTTCCTGAACTGTGGTCTGGAATGTACCTTTAGTCAGAAAGCTGAGACTATTGTAGGGCTTATCTCATTTCTTTCCCTCCTCTCTGGGAATACTATCTTGCAAAGCCTGCTGTCCAGTGTCTGAAAACAGTTGATATCTATCTATCTATCTATCTATCTATCTATCTATCTATCTATCTATCTATCTGTCAATCATCTATCCATCTATCCATCCATATATGAAAAATCTTCTAGTCTTTCTGAAAGCACTTAAAACTTTGTTCAGAGGAGACATACACCATGTCTACAAAGCAAGACAAATAGCCAAGCCCAAAGTGAATGAGGCAGAGAAGTACACCTTCTCTATAGGACAGAATAACAAGGACGGGGAGAGAATGAATAACTGATCAAGACAGTCTACCACAGAGAGTTATAACAAAGTCCTGGCACTCTGTTACCTCAGTGTGTCCCAAATAGCAAGGTGTTAATAGTGACGCCAATGGCTATGATGATAGTAAGTGTTCAATAAATGTTAGCTATGTGCCTGGGCGCTATTCTAGTTAACATGTATTAATTCTCTTAAGACTCGCAATAACCCCATTTATTATTGTTACCATTTTATAGACAAGGAAATTGAAGTTCATGGAAATTAAATTTCTTGTCCAAAGTAAGTTGTAACACTGTGATGTGAAACTAGGTAGTCTGACCAAACTGTGATTAATACAGTGTACTGTGTTCTCTCTTAGCATAGTAAAGGTTCTGAGTAGTTCTGCAGTGAAGAAATCTGTTTAACTTTATTAAACCTAGTTTTACAATTTTTTTTGGAACTTGGAACACTACATCGCATTGGGGGGATAGCTATTCTTAAAAGGTTGTACTCCACGGAATACTTGTACTATAAGATCCTTGTGGATAAAAACAATATCTTGTTTGACTTTAGAGTTTAGAGTTAAGTGCACTAAATTCAGATAGATGTCATTTTCTCCCAACTCTTGCTATATCTTAGCTGTGACTAACTTAATCTCCTAAGCCTCAGTTTCTTCATAATATAGAAATGACAGTATCTACCTCATACTTGTGAGATGATGAATAGAAAGCATTTAACACAGTACTTGGTAAATAGTAGGAGCCAAATAAATATTCGCTTTTTTGTTGTTGTTGTTGTTGTTGTTGTTGTTGTTACTACTATTGTTGCTATTCCTATCTAGGTCACATAGCTATTTCAATAAATGTTTGTTGAATTAATGTATTAGTTTTCAGTTACATTGCTTAATATTTTTACCTTGTCTATAGTTTTAACTTTGAAATTTTTAGAAAATATGTAACATGTGAATATGTTTGATAACTTCATGTCTTCTGGCAAGCTTTTACTTTTAATATTTACATTTGTTACATGATTAGAAGAGAAGTTGACATGTTGTCTTTTCTTTTTTTTTTTTAATTTTAGAGACGTATTACTACATTTCTCCATTAGTTGGTGTCTTTTTCTTGGCTCTAACTCCTATCTGGATTATAATAGCGGCCAAACATCCAGCCACGAGGACAGTTCTCCACTCAGGCTGGGAGCCTGTCATCACAGCTATGGTTATAAGTAGGTTAGTATTAAAGTGTGTGTGTGTGTGTGTGTGTGTGTGTGTGTGTGTGTTCCATATGCATGATCTATGTGTATATTAAAACAAATCAATTGCCTGTTTTTATTTCTTGGATCTGTTATTTCATATCCAATTCTATATTATCCCAGGTAATAAGGGATATAAGTGACAGGAATGATACAAGGGCCAGGAATCATTTGGCTTCCAGTTTCAGACATTTCTCCAAACAAATCCTCATGAGATTCCAGATTAAAATCTAGTGGTGTTTGTATGTATGTGTGTTTTAAACTGACAAGGACGTTGCTTATTTTTAATGGTAAATTGCTCAGATGGGTATCCAGAAGCCTTAGAAATGTATATACCATTTGACTACTTCCACTTCTGGGACTCTCTCAGGACTTAAGGACATAGTTAAGGATATTTGCAGAAGATTTAGTTGCCAGGATCCTCATCGCAGTGGAATTTTTAATGAATGAAAAAGAGAGAGAACACCTTAGAGGCCTAGCAGGTAGGTATTGATCGAGTAAAGTGTGGCATAGTCAAAAAACGGAGTATCAGTCAGGTGCTAAAAATTACATTGTAACATTTCGATTGACATGGAAAGGTGTTCATTATACATTTAGTGAAAAGAGTAAGTGAGAAATGAGTATAAATTTCCTGTTAAACATGGTAGATTGACACAAGTTTATATTCCTTCCTGAAACAACTAAAATGACAGTAAGATAATAAAAAGTGATTGATAAAACCACAAAGACAGAAGGAGAGCAGAGGGGACAGTAGGTGTGAGAGTCAACAAAATTAGTGAGATAGGAATCTGACGGATGGTTGTTAACTGAACAATCAGAATATAAATAGCTAAAATGTAAGCACTTGCAGAGGGAGGGGGCACCCATGAGAAGCAAGCTGCTCTGAGCCTCAGAAACTAAGAAAGGTGGAGGAATTAGCAGCCCTGAGTACTTCTGAAAGCTGACATGAAGAAGATTGGTTGAAAGTTTATGTAAGAAGCAATTAGATCCTCAAAGCCTTTCTCCAGCTTGCCCACCCAGGTGACTGTCTCCTTCCACCTTAGCAGAAGACGAGAATTAGTATAACTCTGGAGAGGCTAAATCAGAGAGGCTCTGTATGGATTCAGAACCCCCTGCACAAGTGAGGCTATGGACTAAGTACTGTATGAAAAATAGGAGGATTAGGTGAAAGTCGCCATGGTGAACCGTGAAAACCCTATCCCCCTTCCTTTTCTTTGCTTGTAGACTGCTGGATAAAGTCTTTCTGAGGAAAGTCATCAGCACAACATTAAAATCTGCAGACACTGTCCCCAGTGGGTCTTTTAGTGAAAGAGCTGCATGCCCACCTGACCATTGTTCAGTGAGGCTCACCTTCTGACAAGCTCTGCCCAGGTACACGAAGAGCTACGAGTGTGCTTTGCAGTTCCCATTAAGGAGGAACAGACTGTACCGGATTGCCAGCCATTTGATGAAGGCTTCTAACATGAAAGACAGACAAAAAAAATATTAAAAAAAAATACTTAAAACAAGTCCAGGGATAGTTGAAAACCATCAAAAAAATTATCACCGTGTCCTCAGAGAAATAAGAGAAACTGTGGCATCTACAATGTACGATCAGAATGTTTTACTATGGAGGATTTGAAAAACAGGAAACACTCTTGGGCATGTAAAAATATATAAATAGAAGAAACAAAAAAATTCGTAGTAAAGTTAGAAGATAGGGTTGAGGAACTATTTTGGAAAGTAGAACAGAGAGCAAAGAGGTGGGCAACTGGAGGCAAACAATAAGGAGAGGAGATTATCAAAGAAATAATACAAGAAAATTCCCCAGAACATGGGCTTCCGATTGAAATGGCCCACTGAGGACCCAGCACAATGAATTAGAATAGGAGAGACCCAAATCAAAGCACATTATCATAAATCCCAGCATCCTCCAGAGAGAACAAAACAAGTAACATATAAAAGACTGAGAATCAGAATGATGTCAAATAGCAACACGAGAAGTGATTCTTTCAAAATTCCGAGGCAAAATTATTTTGAACATAAAATATGGTTTTATTATCAACCAAGTGTAAGGATAGATTCAAGAAGTTTTCAGACATGTGAGATCTCCGAAAATGTACTTCCCATATACCCTTTCATGTGAAAGATGATAGATACAGGAATGAGGAAATCCATTTCATGACAGCATATGGTTCATTTTTCTGGAATGTAGATTGCTCTTTCCTGGAAGATTCAGGCAACCGGATCCTCTGAAATTTTGGGACTTGGTCATATCCGTAGGCCAAAACCCAGCATGGGAAGACTACAGATGGCAGCTGTGCACCAGGCCTAGAGAGAAACTGTCCAGGTTGGCAGGAGGACACTGGGCTTAGGGAGGAATGTCTCTAAGAGAAACAAGAGTGGAATTGATCAGTCACCTGAAATGTCTTCAGAGGCATTTCATTATACTTGGTTACAAATTTGAGGCTGAATTAGTAATAAGTAGCTAAAACAATGAAGAAAAACATGAGACAAAGCCAAAAGTACAAGTGAAGAAATCTAGTAACATACTTTGTGGCTCAGTTGTGAATAATGATTCCATTGTTATAATACAATAACCCTAAATATTTCACCAAAAAGTACAACCAGATTGACAGAATGTGATGGCGGGAGGAAAGGAGTTCTGAAGGGACTAAAGTGGGGAGGGAAGGGTAAGCAAGACTAAATCCTCCATCTGCCATCGTGGAAGTCATTAGGTAAAAATTAAAAATCAAGAAATAGTAGTAAAAACATGTTGTTTAGAAATACAGAATTAAGTGCCAGAAGAAACAGACTAAAGAAGTTGAAAAGAATTGCTAGTGGAAAGCAGACTCTGGGGTGGGACTAGGGACTACGAGTATTTTATAAGCTTTGTGGTACTTTTATTTTTTAAATAATGCACATGTTTGTTTGATAAAATTTAATTTGTTTTTAATTTTAAAAATATACATGTTTAAAAATGTTTAGGAAGCTATATACCAACATGCTAACAGTATAACTCTGAGTGATGTAACTATGGTTGATTTTTACTTTCTCCTTTTTATTTTTATTCTCTGAATTTTCTATAGTAAGTTTTATTACCTGGGTAACAAAAATATTTTAAAATGTGTCATATCAAGTATTCATGTTATATCACAGCATGATCTTTGTATTTTGACAGAGAGTTTTATTTAGTCTTTGACATATAACTAGTTTGTTCTATGCAACATCAGTTTTTAAAATTAGGCTTAAAATATTAAAGTATTTCTAAGGATGACTATTTTTGGATTTTATAGTATACCATTTAATGGGAACTCCTAGAAGTTCAGATATATTGCTTTTATTTTGCTAAAGAATTGAAGTCATCAAGATTTAATAATTTTCTAATGTTAACTATCAGGTAGTGGTAAGAACACTTAATATGATATTTTGACCATAAATTCCATTCTGTGATAACATATAATTCATTTTTCTGTAATGTGGATTGCATTTTCCTGGAAGATTCAGGCAATGGGATCCCATGGAATATAGAGACTGGCAATGTTTTATAATATGTGGATCAAGAGATTGAGGTTAACCAATTGGTAATGGTCTTGGAAACTAAAAAAAAAAAAAAAAATCTCCAACCTCCACTGAGACATGGAGAGTGTATATGGCTGGCCACTATATAACTATGTTATTTTCCCATTCCTCTATTCTCAAGACCAGCTCTTTCTATGGCTACTACTCATTTTTATTTACTGGTGATAAGACACACCCTAATTATATCTAGTTTTAATACAATAAAAAAAATCTTTTAAATACCTTGTTTACTTCAAATATGAAAAAATGCTCTTTTAAAAATTATAAGTTATAAGAGCAATAAATGCAATGGTTTTAAAAAATTAAGTACAGAAGGATATAAAATGACCATTATTCTCCTGCCACTTTCTCCCCCTAGAGGTAGATATTGTTAACAATTTCTTATATGTCCTTCCAGACATTTTAATGTACTTAAAGTATATGCTTTTCCTTTTTACAAGTAACATATCTTGGAGATGAGAAACAGCGCCCTGAAATGTGGGGCTACAGCTTATGCAGTATTTTATTTTCAACATTTTGCTGTTGACAATGATTTTTACTTTGAATATTTTTTATATTAATGTCTAAATAATGTTTTCACTTTTTTAAAATTAAATTTATTGGGGTGACATTGGTTAGTAAAATTATATAGATTTCAAGTGTACATTTCTATAATACATCATCTATATATTACATTGTGTATTAACCACCCAGCACCAGTTTTCATCATATATTTGATCCCCTTTTCTCTCTCCTCCCACTCTCCCTGCCTTCTTACCCTCTGGTAACCACTAAACTGTTCCTTGTGTCTATGAGTTTTTGTTTCTTTGTTGCTTTCAGTTTTATATCCCACATATGAGTGAAGTCAGATCATTCTTGACATTTTTCTGCCTGACTTATTTTGCTTAGCATAATAGTATCAAGATCCATTCATGTTGTCGCAAATGGCAGTATTTCATCTTTTCTTATGGATAAGTAGTATTCCATTGTGCATATGTACCACGTATTCTTTATCCAATCATCTATCAAAAAGTAGTGTGTTTGTATGTAAAGAACAGCTTTAAATTAGTACATTTATTTTCTCTTTCCTAAGTTATGTGATTTTTATATGTTTCAGTATTGGAGGCCTTATTCTGGACACAACTGTATCAGATCCAAATTTGGTTGGAATTGTTGTTTACACACCAGTTATTAATGGTAAGAATTAAATATACTATTTCATAATGATACCATATCTTATATACTATTAGGAGCTAATAGGCATTGTAGGGTTCAGATTTTAAGAGGTCTATATTCCTATCCCATCCATTCTCTCTCCAACCTCAGGTTACTGTTCACAGTGGAAATGACATTCCTTGTTCTCAGTATGCAGAACACATCTTAGAAAAGAACTAATTCTTAATGTTATTACTAGATATTAGTTTGAGAGTTAGGCATACCTGATTTTTAAGGTTAGTGTGGCAAAGTAAGATATTTCAGTTTTGGATACTTTGGGTTTATCTGCTATCTTATGATATTTTGGTCCTGCTCCTGTCAATTTTCATGGATAATTAGATTTAATGTTTAAGTATGCTTGCGTCAATTCAGTCTATTAAAATCTTTCACTCCTCTCCTGATTCCTTTAAAATCTGCCTTATATTTTTGTTTAGCTATAAAGTGGGAATTATAATACTTAAGTTCACTGGGAGTTTTGTATGAATTCTGTTTAATAAGATAATTTTAATCCAGTCCTACTGGCTTTGGGGCGGGCTGTCATTAAATTGGATTTTAGTATAGCCTAAGCCAATATAATTTAAAAAGTAATTCTACCTGGGGAAAAACGTGTCACAGGATATACTGAATATAAATTACTTTTGTATAGTTATGTGTAAGAAAATCTGTTATATAAAGGCACGTTCTCCAAAATCTAATTTTATATCTAAAATTTCTACTGAACATTAAAATTTTTTTTGTACCTTTAGAATGTCCATGCACAAATTTTTCCTATAGACCCCCCCCCCCAATCTTCCCGGTGCTCCCATTCTCCCCATCACCCACTCTTAAAATCATGGAATCATCTGATTCAACTTGGTCCTTTATCCTCTTTGAATAGACAATGACCAGACCTTGTCTATTTGTCCTTTAACATAATTCACTTGTTCATTTATTTATATAACCAGCATGTCTCACCATTGTAGTCTGCTAATGTCTCATTTAGCCATCATTCAAATAATAAAGTAGCTTTCCTGACTTAGTCCCTATTCAATGCAAATTAAGTATCACTAACAGATTGGTCGTCCTTCAACTTTGTTTTTATTGCTTCAGTCTGAAGATGATGAGCTTAACAGTGGCTGTCTCCTCCTTGTCGAATCAAGTTTGAATTCTTCAGCCTAGTTTTCAAGGCTCTCTATACACTGTTGGATGTGTGCAACTTTTTCCTTTATCATTCTAACCAGATTCTTATATTGTGGTTCTACAAAGTTCTAATTTTCACAGCCTGGACAGATTACTGCTTTTCTTCCACCTGTTCAGGTCCTCTTCAGTGAATATTAGTTGATGAATTCACTAGGATAAATGTTGTCCAATAATGCCTGTTAGAGCTAGCTGTATTGTCCAACATTTCAGTGAGAAATTTAAGTTACAACAATTCTAAGGAAGGTTTTAATGAGTTCCTACACTAATTATGTTGTTTACGTTAAAATTTTATTCATCTTATCTGGAAAAATTACCAATCTCTCTCTAAAGTCTCAATTCATTTTATGTTTAGTTTGGTGTGTTTTTAGTTTGGTGCATTTTTAGTTTGGTGCAGTTTTAACACCAGTTGTGTGTGTGTTTCCTGGACTGCAGAGTGAGGCAAGTCAGGAAATGCAAGGAAGAGGAAAGTGTTGATTATTTATAAGGGTTTATTTGTATTGATAATCACATGTGCCAGCCTGGACATGGTAACAAAGAAATGATAAAAGTAGTTCTATAAAGTTCTACCATTGTGGTTATTTAGAAGAGAGCTGCAACTAACTATTAATAGTCTTTTGTTTCAAATTCAATCCAAGGGAAGTTACAGATAGAGTAGATATTGTCGGGTTTAATAGCTCATGCTTTCTGAATTTGCATTGAAGCATTCTATATCTAATAAAATACCAAATAGAACATTACCCCCAAGAGAATCCCTGGGATAAGTGAACATGAAAAGGAAACTACCATTTATGCTTGGCTATGGCAAATACCTGGCATTGAAAAATGTATCTGAATGCCATCTTTTGCTTTGCATTAAGTAGTATAATTCTTAACATTCGATTCTTCTCCTTTTGGGGGGTTATGAAGAGAAATCCATGGATGATTATAAGCTGTTCTTACTGGTTTAATCAGTAACTCTTTGTGAAAGTGCCTGTATAGTATAAAGACTCTAGACCTCTTTCAGTTTCTAGGATATGTTAATTTACTTTCAGTGGGAGGTATGGTACTGGCCTTGTTTATGTTTTATTATCAGATGATAATTTATTACCAATACATGCCAGTTATTCAGTGTTCTCTTTCAGTTGTTTACTTCAGAAAGTGAGCTCAGATTTAGAAAATCCAGACTTTTAAAAATCGGCATCACTAACCTACTGGAAAATCCATTGAGTAAACAGAAGGCAGATTAAATGATTATTTAAACTATGGACACCAAGTGGTTTATTCTTTCTTACTGTTTTTTTTTTTTTTTAAAAACAAAATATGTGAATTGAAAAGCAACACAGTTCCTGCACATTCCCTGACTAACGAATTCTCCAGCAAGTTGTGTCAGGGCTTAAAATTAAGAAATACCAAGTCAGAATCACGTTACTTGTACAAATTGTATCATCATCATCATTGTCACATATTTGCTGAGCTTTTACCAGGTCCAAAAACTGTGAAGTGTCTTTCATGTATGCCTTATTTTATTTAATTCTACTTCTTGTGAGTTGGATATAAATTATCCTCATTTTTCAAATTGGAAAACTAAGCTTCAAGAGGTTAAACATCACTGAAGTCACATAAGTGGCAGAGGCCGTTTTCAAACCCGTGCGGGCTGCGCCAGAGTCAACTCTGCAGAGAACAGAGCTCAGCATTTATGTGCCTTAATTATGCACCCTAGTCAATGTGACTTTGTTTCCCTTTCAAACACATTTTTAAAGAAATTTATTTTCCTTTAGAAAAATTTTCACAACTCCCTGAAATGGATTTTTAAAACACTTTTATGATAAATTGCATTTTAAGTTATCTTCAGCATTTGCTTTGCATGAATTTTTTTATTTACTAAATGAGACGTGAGGAAATCACAAAGCTACATTTAGTTTAAGGTCAAGTCCTTATAATCTGTTTTAAAAATATAAAGTTTTACAATATATACAAATATCAAATCATTACATTATACATCTGAAACTAATAGAATGTATGTCAATTATAGCTCAATTAAAAAAATAATGTTTAAATTGTTTTATTTTTGGTGCGTTGGCTTAAGAAATCAATCTCTCAGCTTAAAAAAGGCAGGTGAGATTTATGCTTTTCCTGTTTCTCAATTTAATTTTTTTCTGTGATTACAAAAATGTTAAATTCTTATTTCCACAATAACAAATTATTCGCATGCAGTGAATGCCAGAACTTCACTAGCTATCAGGCAATATATTTATAGGTCATATAGCCTGACTTTGAAGAAAATCATTCAACCTGTATTTCTGAGTCTAATACTTATGAAGACCCCGGTTAAACGCTTAGATGTGAAGCCTTGCTAGGGCTGGGTTTCTCCATAGTAAATTACCTATTGCTGGGTCCTAAAAACCACAACCCAAATTATCAAGCAAAGAACTCATCTAGCAACAACCGGATAATTCTATTATCAAGTAGTCTCACCTCCGTTGCTTTGGGGGCTGGGGGCTAAGCAACTTGGATCAACAGTGGATAATAGTCCTGGCCACAGGATTGCTAGGTTCTGATTCTCTCTGACATAATCCAAGAGTTTGACTCTTATCACCTGGTTGAGACATCCTAGAATTGTGTAACTCTTCTTGCTTAAAAATCTCCCTCTCCAGTATGTAAAGTATGATTCAAATGAAGTCCAACATGGACTTAGAAAATTTCCAGTTCTTCCGACCTCATACTTCTTTCAGAGCTCATTCTTTGAAATTTTAAAACATAGAGCTAAGTCTAGGGAATTGGTCTGTTTTGAAAATGTTGTTATTCTCCAGTGTGCTTTTTTCCTAAGTTAAGTTTATCAAATGTATTCATTGCACAATAGCTATTATGTGCAGGCACTATTTGAGGCTCTGGGGAGATAGTGGACAAATTAGACAAAAACTTCTGCTCTCGCGAAGTTTATATTCTAGTTGGGAAGGAACAGACAACAAATCATGAGCATAATACATATGTAAAAAATAGGGTATATTAGAAGATCGTAAATGCTATGAAAAAGATGGGCAGAGTTAAGAGAATTGGGAATATTAGGGTAAGGGCTATAATTTTAAATGGGGCAAATTAGGTAAGCTCATTGAATCAGCAAATTTACCCATAATTTGGGTTGTGTTTGTTTCTATAGCATTTTAAGGATTATAAAACAATATTTAGAGCAGATATTTTTAATTGCTATTTTGCAGATTAAGTAACAAAGGCTTAAGGAGATTAAACTCACATGACCAGGGTAACAGAGCTAGAAAGCAGAGCTGAGGCTCAAATTAGATTTTCTGACTGTAAAACCAGTGATCTTTCCACTCCAGTTTACTGTCATTCACTCATATGAAAGATAATGTGGTAACTGCCTCGTAAGTGAGCAGTGTGCACTAACTCAGCTTGAGGCATGATCTGTATAAAAGGGATTTTAAGTGCCTTGTCTACTTCAATGTGGCATTTAGCTGTTTGTTTTGATTTTTAGAGATTTTCTTTAGATGCTATTCCTTGCTGACTATTTTTCAGATTACATTTTATTTTGTTTATTGTTGTTGCTGTTCATGTTAGAAGATATAAAAAAAGATTTAAAATGTGTTTCTATATAGGGGTATGGAGAGGCTTAGAAACGCATTGAAAATATTCTTGTCTGTTAGGTATGAATTTTGGTAACCTGATTCGTAAGTAAATAGTGGGTATTATTTCAAATAGTTTATTTATATAGTTTTCTAGGTTTTGCTATTTTCCCAGTTTTTAATGATGTGGAATAAATACAAGATGCAAATGTATGTAGTTTAAAAGAATATTTATAAGGCAAACTACTGAGTAGCCGGCATTTATTAAATAGCACGCTGGAAGTCCTCTCTACCCTCCCCAACCAAAACTTTTTGCTTCCCTCCCAAAGTTAACCACTATCTTGACTTTAGAGATAATTCTTTTGGCTTTTTTTTTTTCAGTTTTATTATCCATATGGGCAAATGCATTCCTAAAACTGTTTTGTTTTGCCAGTTTTTGAACTTTACATGAATGAAAGTATGTTGTACGTATTCTTATGTGACATCTTTCTTTTGCTCAAGATTATGTAAGTGCATCAGCTATGTTGTTATATTTAACTGTTGTTATTCATTTTCATTGTGGTGCAATATTCCACTGGATTACTTTACCATGATTTATTTATCAATTCTACTGTTGGTAATGATTTGGAATATTTGCACTTTTCTCTTGTTGGGCTATTATGGACAATGTTGCTATGTGTTTCAGTATTTATCCAGGAATAAAATTGCTGGATTATAGGGTATGTATATCAATGCCAAGGGGTTTTCACAAGGGAATGTAACCATTTACACTCTAATTAGCTCTGTGTAAGATTTCTTGTTGCTCCACATCATTACCTGCAGTTGAGGCTAAAGTATTTGTCAATCAGGTGGGTGTGTAATGATATTTATTGTGCTTTTATTTGCATTTCCCTGACTACCAATGAGGTTAAGCAACTTTTCATAAAGTTTACTAGCAATTTGGATTAGCCTCTTTTGTGAACTATCTATTTTGTCCTCTTTTTCTGTTGATTTGTAGGAGTTCTTCATGTATTCTGTAAAGTGGTCCTTTGTATTATGAAGATCTTTTTCTACTCTATTGCTTGTCTTTTCACTCTCTCTATAGTGTAGGTTGATGAACAGGAGTTTTAAATTTTACTATAGACAAATTTATCAACTTTTCCTTTATGGTTTGCTGTTTTTCTATTATATTTTTAAAAATCAATCCTTCCCATCCATCCATTCTATATTGTCTTCTAAAGTTTAATAATTTTGCCTTTCACAAAATGTCTTTAATCCACCTGGAATTTATTTGTATCTATAGTATGAGAGAAGGGTCCAATTTCATGGGGCTTTTTTGGGGCATATTAATAACCAATTATCATGACATTATTAATTGAAAAGTCTATAGTACTCTTAATTGATCTGTAGTACCTCCTTTGTCATATCTCAGGTTTGGTTGTGATGTATTGTACATTTGATATTTTGCTGGATTTGGTTTGCTAATAATTTGTTTAGTATTTTTTTACCTTTATTTTTATTCATAAGATGGGCCTATAATTTTTTTTCATGTTTTCATTTTTGGATTTTGAGCCCAGACTTATTCTAGCCTCTCATTATATGAGTCAGATATACTTACTCTTATTTTATACTGTCATATGTGTAAGATTATAATTATTTGTTGCTGAAATATTTGGTAGAACTCACTTAAAAGAAACAAAATAAAGTAAACAACATATTGGGCCTGGTGATTTGGGGGGAAAGATTTTAAATTTTGGTATCATTATACAATGATTTAGAGTTTCTATTTCTTCTTGAGTAAATTTTACTATATATTTTTAGGATATTTTTATATTTATTTTAATTTTTAAGTTTGTTGGCAATAAATTGATCATAATTCTTATTTTTTTTTGATGTCAGCAGTAGTTAGAATTATGACTCTCTTTTTTTGTTCCTGATGTTTGTGCTACTCTTTTTTTCTTTTCAAATAACCAATGTTTAGCTCTTATTGATCTGTTTAATTTCTTCTGTTTTCATTATTTTCCTCCTGTTACTTTGTCTTTATTTTTCTGTCTTTTCCAACTTCTTTAGATGGATGCTTAGCTGAATAAGCCTTTCTTCTTTTCTAATAGATGCATTTAAGACTATAAGTGTGCCTCTTAGTGCTGTGTTAGCTGCATCCCACCTGCTTTTGTATATAACATTTAATTTCCATTCAGTTACAAATATTTGCTTTCTATTATGCTTTTTTTTTTTTTTTTTTTTTTTTTTTTTTAAAGGAGGGCACAGCTCACAGTGGCCCATGTGGGAATTGAACTGGTAGCCTTGGTGCTACCAGCACCATGCTCTAACCAACTGAGCTAACCGCCCACCCCTATGCTTTCTTCTTTAATTCACAGGTTATTTAGAGGCATGTTCTCCCCATTTTCAGGTAGTGGAGGCAAACATCAATTTCTCTAATACAGGGTTTCTCAATCTTGACACTACTGACGTTTGGGGTCAGATAATTCCTTATTGTTGTGGGTTTCCTGTACACTGTAGGATATTTGGCAACACTTGATGCTTAGAAATAAGCAGATTTTTTCTTCTGTTAGGTCATTAATGTGAAAGATTGAGTAAATCTAGTCTGTAGTTGAGCTGGGTTTGTTTTCTGTGATTATTATAGTTACCCTCCATGCACCACTGACTTCAAATTTCTTTATCAGTGAACTCCTGCTCCCTTATGCTTAGTGTGAAGTCTGGAGTGCTATAAGCCTGCATCACGAAAGGCTTAAATATCTGTGCTCTTGTTCCTCTTCTCATAGTAGGCTGCTGATGTTTGTTACTTGATGTGAGGCATGGGATGACGTTTGGGATTCTTGTGCACTATTTTCCATCTTAGGCAGTTCCTATGCACTTGGTCCTCAGAGGTGATGCTTTCTCAATGTTTCTTCCCCTGCTGGTATTGGAAGTTAAACTGCCAGACCAGGCTTGAGCAGGAAGATTTTCTTCCACTCCTCCAGCAGCAGAGAGCGTTTGCTTCTACATTTCCTGAAGTAGCAACTGATCTCTCTCTGGTATCAGGTAGCGAGTGTTTCCTGCCACACCCCAAGCAGTTTTTGCTTCATATGGGAGAGGGATTCAGAAATAAATGTGACTTCTTGCCTGTGTGCCACCAAGGTTGGCTATCTCAAGTCTTTTGCCCTACCTCAGTCTGTCTCATAAGCACCTGGGGGAGGCTTACTGAAATAGCAGGCAAGTGAATATGGGTTCCTCTTGTGTCTAAGACTCCCAGGTATAATTCTAAATGGCTATGCTAGCCCATACTCAGCATTTAAGAATTTAAAAAATTTCAGTGGTTTTTTTCCTACTTGCTTTTTTCCCTACCGCCTCTTCCTCCCATACTCTCTCAAAGGAGAAAGAGTTTGGGTGTCCTGTTTCACTTTGGGAGTGCTTACTGCCCTTTGGACTTAATTTCTCCTCTTAGCATCAACTCCTCTTCCTCAGTGTATATGAGAGAATAATCGAAGTTAAAAGGTGACTTTCTTGAGTGTTTTTTTAGTGCCAGATACCAATTTCTTTAGTAAACTAGAAGAAAAGTATCAAGCCTTGTCTGTTTGAATAATTCTAGCCTATTTTCCCTCTCTTTAAGATAATAAACACGACACATCTTGTTACCTAGTTTTGTATCTTGGTTGTGGTAGTAATTTTGAAAAATTACTTACTTTGGTCTGTTTTCAGACCAGACAGTGAGCCAGATTTGGAAAAATAACGAATAAGTCTTTTGTAACAATGATTTTATGCCTTTTGAAGATCTACCTCTACATTAAATAAATCAGAATTTCAGAAGAATTCTATTTTGTTTGATTGACCCAGGATGTGACATAGAGAGGCTTGTATTTGGTTGAATTTATAGAAGTTGTTTAAAATATGAGGACTCCTTTGTTTTTCCTATTTTCAGGTATTGGTGGTAATTTGGTGGCCATCCAGGCTAGCAGGATTTCTACATACCTCCACTTACATAGCATTCCAGGAGAATTGCCTGATGAACCCAAAGGTTGTTACTACCCATGTAGAACATTTTTTGGTCCAGGTATGTGCTTGTGGATTTTTGCATATTTTATTTCAGGAACCATTACTCTCTGTGAATATAGGCAGGCAACATTTGTTGAATCCATAGTAGTTTGTGGGTGTTGCACAATTTTTCTATTTCTGAGCACTAAATAGCTTTTAAATAGAATAGATTTTGCTCATTAAATCTCGGTGAGCTAAACATCATTTGTATCAGTTCTGCAGTTGCTGAGGAACTTTGTGTATTTTTCTCTTTTGTCCCTTTCTCTAGGATGTCTTGTTTACAAGTCAAGAAAGAGGAACCTCTTTCCTGACACAAAAACATTGCTAGGTGATTTAGGAAGACAGAAACACTGTTTTTCCTATATTAATCTTTTGTCCTTTCTAAATGTAGGCATTGAATCCCAAACAAACAGGATGAGAACCTTAAAAATTCAGTTACAAAGAACAGTGCATTGTTTAGGTCAACCAGGCATGTGATGACCAAAAAACTAAAACAACAATTTTAAACTTCCCAATTCTTGTCATTTTTTTCTCTGATGAAACTGAATGTAATTTTTGACTTTTGAATGAGGATCAGAAATGCCCAACCATCTCATATCAGTGAAAGAACTCTAAAGGAAAAGTAAAAATAAAACATTTCAGTACTTTAAGAACTATATATTTTTTCTTTTGTCTTCTTCTGCTTTTATGATAGATATTAAAGTCTGACCAATGTTCTTCATAGTAAATTTTTATCAACCGCCTTTTATTTAATTGACATAGTGAGAATTTCAAAGAATTAAGTGAATTGTAAATAGTTGAGATTTAACTATGGTAATTGTAAATTGTTGAAATTTATTAGCAATGGAATTTTATGTGATGCTATGCAGTATGGTAACTAAAAAGTAATCCTCAAATTTTAGTAACTGTGACTTATTATTAAAGAAAGTATGATTTTATTTTAACAACTTTTACATTCTGTATTACAGGAGTAAATAATAGGTCTGCTCAAGTTCTACTGCTTTTAGTGATTCCTGGACATTTAATTTTCCTCTACACTATTCATTTGATGAAAAGTGGCCACACTTCTCTAACTGTAATCTTCATAGTAGTATACTTATTTGCTGCTGTGTTACAGGTAAGAGTTACAACCTTTTGCAATCTCTTTTATGGTCAGATTGATGTAAAAGTGTAACTGTGTAAATCTAAAGGCACATGAAATATTTTAACATTTGAAAAATCAACTGAATGGCTTTGTATTGATTTGACTTCTTAAAGCCAGTAACTCAGGACCAGTTTTAATATGTTCCAATCAATAGAACCTTTGGATTTCCTGTTTCCTGGATTCCATGTCTTCCTGTTTTTCATTCTCATGTTTTGTGAGAATGCATCTTCTGATGGATCCCTGAGAAAGAGCACATAGAAGTAAATATTTTGAGCCTTTGCATGTTGTAAAATGCAAAGTCCTTTTTTAAAAAAAAAATCATGGATACATCGACTAAATATAGAAATCTGTTTCTTTTAGAATTTTTAAGGCATTGCTTCCTTGCCTTTTAACTTCTATTACCACTGAGAAGAACAGCAGATGCCATTCTCACTGCCATTTCATTGTACAAAACTACTTTTAACTCCCTGGAAGCTTGCAAGATGTCTTTTCCTCTATTGTTCTTAAATTTCACGTTGATGTGCCCTGATTTGGGTATTTTGTCTGTTTTGTTGGACATTATTTGACCCTTTCTATTTTGAAATTCATGTTCTTCAGTTCTAGGAAAATTTTTTTGAATTATTTCTTCAGTGATTGTTTCTCTTCTTTCTTTTTGTAATCTTACTATTTGGTTCCTGGAACTCTTGCATTAAACTTCTTCTCTTTCTATTCTCTATTTCTTTATGGGAGATTTCTGTGCCTTTTAAATCTTTTCTCTGCTGTGTTAGTGAGTTTTTTGGAGAGTAGAGTTGAATGCATATGCTCAACTCGCCATCTTTATGTGGAAGGCTATTAATTTTGAAATTTAAGACAATTGCCTTTATTTTTAAAATGTATGATTGATATAATACATGTACAAAATTTTTAAGTTAAGTAGTACTAAAGGGTTCTACCTTTCAAACATTTCTCAGACAATTACTTTGAAATATTTAAGTTGTTTCTTCTGAGGTTTTTATCTATAAGATTTAAAGTAATATGCCTAAATTTCTAGTTTATAATTACTATCCTTCATTTAAATTTTTGCAAATAAAAGTTGAGGATTTTGAGGCTGTTCTAATGCCCCATCTTTCCCATATATTATAAGTTTTTATTAAATTAATATTCAGTGTTTCTATTATTAGGCCTATCTAAACATTGTTTACTATATAGCCAGATAATGTATTATGATTGTATTTCCTTTTTGTGTATTTTTATTTTTCTTGGGATTAATAATCACGTTTTTTTCATTTGCATCATTTTTCATAAACCCATCTTTAAATTTTCTCTTTCAAGCTTTATTTTGGCTTCTTAGGCATGACTTCCTGCTAAGCTCTGTAGGATTTGGTACCTCCTACACTGAGAAATCCTAACTCTTTAAGAGATGCATTCAAACAATTCTTTGAATAGATAACATTTGAATTTGGCCTTCAAGGGGTTTGACATATAGGAGTGAGGCTAGAGGATAGGTATCAGAATATTATTCCTGTGGAAAGAAACTGCATTCATGAAAGAAATTGCATTGATGATAATGTTAATGAAATTAACTGACATTTACAGTGTTTCCTGCATGACCAGTGCTGTTAAGTGCTTTACATGTTTTGATTTAATTAATTTTCACACTCTATGAGATTTGTTCTTTTGATGTAAATCAGTAATTCTCAAAGTGAAGTACATGCAAAAAAATGCATTGTGTATAGAAAGAAAAGATTAAAACTTCTATTTATGTATTTTAACTCATTTGTTTAAAATGTCTGTTTTCTTCTATTTTTAGGATTGCTTTATGAAAAACAGTATGTTAGCACAGTGTTAAGTATGCGCAAATATTTTATACTGAAAGGGCTACATAATCTAAAACTTTGGAGATTACTGAATAAAAGCACAGAGCAGAGAAAGCACAGACCTTATGAGAAAGATAAAGTAATTCATATACAAGATCCAAGGGAAGGGAGTCTGTGAGATAAGGTTAAAAAGGTAGATTAGGGATGATGTAGAAAGGTTTTAAATGCTAGGCAAGGAAATTAAAACCTCTTCTTAAAAATAACTAAAACCCTTATGACTTAATTAATATTTTAACTTTTCTATAGTGTTTTATAGTGGCTGAGATTTTATTGAAAATCACCTATAAATCATTTATTCATTCAATAAGCCTTCATTCTAGTAGATGCAGGTATGGGTTTTAAATCCCAGGATTAATAAATTCAGATCCTATACTTAAGGACTCAATCTTGAGGGAAGCCTATACTACATAAACAAATTAATATAATTATAACATAATATAAGGTAATGTAATATAATATAATATCGCTGGGAATAGCTACATGTAGTTTGCTGTCAGAGCTTGGAAGAAAAAACAACTAACTCTACCCGGGGGGTAATATTTTTTTACTGTTCAACAGGGACAAAAGTTATTTCACATGCTTTTTTACTACTGACTCCCTTTATTGCTGTACATGATTTGGTCATTCATTATCATTTATGTTGTTGGCATGTGTAAGTATTATGAAAAAGATGCATTCCTCAATCCCATGGGAAATATTCAGAGACTGTTCTTTAGTCTGTTGATAAACATGCCATTTTTGAACATGTTCCTATTTGCAACTCGACTTCTTTGCCTCATGGATGGATTTGACATTTATGTTTATGGTTCTGTGCCAATCTGCTATCATGCCTCATTTCACTTAAGTCAATGAAGGACATAAATAATTTTTCGGAATTCGTAAAAATATCGGATTTCAACCTGTACTCACAGTATGCCTGTATGTCTTTTTTTAACCTCTGACCTAAATTCTGACCAGTGAAGGTTGAAAACTGGAAACTCTGTATTTTGACTATCATATAGTAAGCTTTTCTAATGCATATTTAATTTCTGTCCATCTAGATTCCTTCCTCCTTGAGGGTAAAGACCAAGCCTTTTTCCCTGTGGTATTCCCCACAAGCCATGATATGGTGGTGGTTTTTTGAATTATTGGTATTTCATTCTCTTCCCAGACTAACATTCTTTGAAGAATCTTCCCCTCTACCCCCTAGTTTATCAGCCAATTAAATGAAGGAAATCTGTTTGAAGGAAACGTGACACTGGATTTGTTATAATGACATAGTAATGATCCTTTGCAGTACTTTCATATTTACTCAGAGGTCACCTCTTCCTGGAAGCTGCTCTTGAATACCTAATTAGGTCTGAGTGCCCCTATCCTCTGTTCCCGTAGTACCCTGTGAATACCACTGTCCTAGCTTTTCCATGTTATATTGACATTATCTGTTTACGTGTCTGTCCCACTCTCCTAGAGAAAGGGTCTCTTTTACTCAGTTTTGTATCTCTAACACCTCCCTAGCCCCATCCCTAGTGCTCAGCTGATGTTTGTTAAAGTGAATGACGATATCCGCCCAGCTCTGCCTCCTCCTTCAGTGGAAGGAGGAGAAAAGTTTACAACTATATTCAGGTCCCATAAAACCAGGAAAATTTAAATTACCTTCTCCTGGCTTTTAGTAAACACCAATTTCCTCTCTGTCGCTGACATAGGTATTTAAAATTAAAGGCAGTGATAAAACACAAAACCTCACAAATTCTATTAATGTGTAGTCAAAACCATAAGGATTTACTGAACTGTTTAGAGATGAAATGATATCTCGGGAAAGCACAAGGTAGGGGTATAGATAAAGAAAAACTGGCCATGATTTGATAATTGATAAAGCTGAGTGATGCTACATGAGAGTGGTTGAATTTTTCTATAAAAGGAGCTTTTAAAAATTAAGGTTTTAGTTCAGCTAATAATATAGGAGTTTTTCAGAGCATATGAGCTTTCTAATTTTTGTCCTATAGCTGACTATTTCTTACATCAAGTGAAAAGTACAGGGTCAACTTGAGTTTGAAGTTGTTTGGGACTTGGAATGGTCAAGTTCGTGTCTTATTTGCACAGTTTTTGAAACTTTTTTAAATTTAAAAATCTACACACATGTTGCAAATTACGTTGTTGAGGTATTTATTATGTGTCTTGCAATTAGAAGGAACCTAACAAATGTGCTTTTGTTACGTGATGTTAAGGCTTCTGAACCACAGGCAGCAGAAGATGGACTGTACTCTTACTCATGTTCTTGCTGGGGGTCCAAGGGCAGTCACAGTAGTTGGACTATGTCAAGGCCAGAGTAATGTGCGAAAGGCGTTCATATTTGGTACCTGATCGGTCTCATTATATTTTGAGTTTTTGTTTCTTTTTCAATAGTAAGGATGGTTTGGCACCAAGCTAACCATCCTATATTACCCATTATACCTGTTGTGCCATCAGTCAGCATTTATGAGGCTGCTACCTGTGGGTAAAGGTACAATTGTTGGTCTTAGAACATAAGATTTCATTGATATCAAATTAGCCTACTGAACCCACAACTTTGGTTTGCTAGAACCAGAGTGTACTTTCGTCTGCAAACTTAGAGACAACTGGGTTCTTTCTCTCTAAGCAGCATTTCCTCTGCCTACACATCTTACTAATTCAGATGCGCCTTTGACTGGTTAAAGCCTGCTAATTTGTGAAATCAAAAGTACAATATGGAATTCCAGTTTGTGATGGACCTTGTTGGGTTTCCTTCTAAGATGTGCAGAAGGGAATATCTTCTTCATGGTTCTCCGTCTCTAATTCACGTTTGCCTTATTCCCTAGTGTCTTTTTCAAGGACGTAGTACCTTGACAGCATAATAAAACGGAGAAGGTACAAAGGTAGCTATCAGTCAGATACACAGACTGGCAATCTCATGAGCAAAGAAGGAATGGCAGTACGTTGTGGTTCATTTCTTTATTTAAAGGCTGTACTAGTTCTGCTTTGGGTTAGAAATCCTTCCTTCGGGGTGGCTGGTTAGCTGGGTTGGTTAGAGCATGGTGCTAATAACACCAAGGTTGCCGGTTCAATTCCTGCATGAGCCAAAATCCTTCCTTCATGTGTGAAAAGACAAAAGCATAAAAAGTTTGGATGACATACCCTCCAAGAGGCAAAAAGATAGGTACATATGGAGTATATTTGCATTTTTTCTGCTATAAAATGTCTAAATGAGAAAAGAAAAATGAGACTTTTTTAGCCCTAGATGCCTGTTGAATTCCAATAAAGTGTTTAATGTAATTGGTAAACAATGCAAACCATTTCAATATGAAATTTTTAGTTCCCTATTTTAGGTACTGATTGTTTTCTATAGAAAATTAGATTATGAAGAACTCTACAAAATTCTACAGCACCGAATTATGCAAGAAACTCAAGGTGACAGTTTGGTTGTAGAAAACCTTTTCTCCTGGCTATATCTCTTTTTTCATGTGGGAGAGTTTCCTTTAAGTGGTGGAATGACAACAAATTCTCAATATGTAAAGTTGAGAATTGTAAGTATTAGGATTTTATGAAATACATAGTATGTACAATTTTCCAAGTACTGTGCTAGTCACTGTACAAAAGAAATAGGAGACGTTGTCCCTGCCCTTTAGGATCTTCTCTTAATTGTGGGAGAAGATTAATGCATGAAACAGCTAGAGAGGAACCGAAGACTTACCTCCTTGTGACAACTGTCTTCTTCTTCTGTAACTTCAGAATCAAACTTGGTTCCTGTGACTGGCTTTCTGTTTTTTTGTTTTATCAGATTTACTGGAGTGACATTGGTTAATAAAATGATATAGGTTTCAATATATCATGTATATATTGCATTGTGTATTCACCACCCAAAGTCAGTTCTCCTGCCATCACTATATATTTGGCCTCCTTTACCCTCTTCTGCCACCCCCTTGCTCCCCCGTTACCCTCTGGTAACCATTAAACTATTGTCTGTGTCTATGAGTTTTTGTTTGTTTGTTTTGTTTGTTTGTTGCTTTCAGTTTTATATCCTGAATATGGATGAAGTAATATGGTTCTTGACTCTTTCTGTCTGACTTATTTCACTTAGGATCGTTCTTTAAAAGTACTTTAATAGATTTTGTTTTTTGGAGGAGAGGATCAAAGTATACTCATATATTATAGCTGATGATAAACTTAAGTTAATATCAATAAATATGAAACTACTCTTAACAAATTTGTAATACTTCTTATTAACATAATTTTAAAAATGAAAACCTCCTTAGTTTTTATTACTAGACAATATTTGTTGTTGATTTTATACTTACGTGGAAATTGCACCATTTATATTTCCCAACAGGTTTGTATTCACAAGAAAAATTGTTCTCAGCCAATCCCCAGCCCACTTTAAACGAGCAAATGAATTCCCTGCGTAATAAAATGGGGAATTGGCTAATGTTGATTAATGAATTTCCTAAGAAGTTTTTGTTTTACAAATAACAATTCGTGGTTGTTTGAAACATATGGTTTATAATATGAACATGGTCACAACACAAATGGTGCAATTTCAGAGCGAACATCCTCCATTGCTCATCTAGGAGACCATGCCTGGGACAGTAATATGTTCTACCTACTTACTGAAAGAAGCATCTACAAAACTGTAATTGGAAAATTAAAAACAAAAAGCATTGACAACGTCTTAGTTCTGAAGTCACATTCACATGATTCAGTGTAATTATTTTAACCATAGAAGCAAAAAAGTCAGTGTTTCCACAGAAGAAAAATAGAAGCCAGACTAGCACTCAGCACATACAAAGGATAAAGAACAAAGAGGGAAAAATAAGATCCCAATATGCAGAGCATTGTAGAAAGACCAGAGCTTTTCAGAGTGAGACCTGAGTCTGTATTTCTGTTCTGCTACTTATTTTGTGTCCTTAAAGTTTCGTAACCTCTCTGGCTTTACTCTCTTCCCTACCTCAAAGGACTAAGCTAATGAATATAAAGTACTTGGTAGAGTTCCTGCAACATAATTAAGTTTCCCATAATGGCAGTAGCTGCAGTTTAACATCATAATTGTCGTCAGCATTGTGTTTTTTCCTTCCTCTCATTATTAGAGCAGGTTATTCAATGCCCTGAGGCCTTTTTCATCTCCTCATCACTCACTTTCCTTTTGGCCCCTGTTCTTTACTGCAGAACTCTTTTCTTGCTCTTCTTGATAAGTGATACCACCCTTTCGTTGCTTACTCCCAAATCGATATCTCCAGTTACATGTTGAAAAGACATCTCAAACTTAACATTGTCCCAAACTAAATTCCGTATTGCCCCCCAAATCTGTCCCATATCAGTAGGGACGGTGGACAAGAAGCCACAGTGGGTACAGTGAAAATGGAAATAGGCCAGGCTTAAGGTACCCAAGCCAAGGATCCCCTAAACCTCTCAGCGGCCACCCTCCCTCTGGGAGGAGGCGAGCCTTACTGCCATGGACTGTATTTCATGTACCGCTTGCTGGTAGCCCAGGGCAAGCGTCACCATTGTCTTGCTCCTGCTGAGTCCATGCATTATAATAGGAAGACTCCTGGACTAGGAACAAGTATTTCTGGGTGCTAATTCTGCTCAATTCCTAACTCTGTGACTTTGGCTACGTCACAGCGCTGCTCTGTGGCTTAGTTTCCTCACTTACAACATAAGGATGACGGTACTATCACTAAGGTAACTGTATTATTTTCATCCAAACCAGGACACTTTTGAGAGTGAAAGGAAGCTGTTAATAATTAGAGTGCCAAGGATAAGCCATGACTATCCTGGACAAACCAGGAAGTATATGACCCCAGCTATCATGCAAATCCCCTCCTGCATTCATGATGTATGATTTTGTGAATTCCCACTCGTACAATAAATACGATTTGTTACAAAGCATTGTTGTACATAATTAGCAACATATAAGTATTAAAGTAATCTGGTAATTAAAAAAGTACATTAATATTAAAATCTATAATTACTACTCAAGTAATATTAAGTTAAATTGGTTTTTATGGTTAGCCAGAGAACCCAGACAATGCATAAAACATTGTTTTCCTGAAAAACTGTATTCCAAGTCTAAATAGCTAATTTTGAATCAGTCTGTTTTTAAGTGTATACACTACCTATTTTTAAATTTGTTGGGCCTAAAACAAACTCCTTTAGGTTCCCAGGTATATTCTGTGGTTCTAATATCTCTGTATTTTACCTGAAAGTCTGTAATCGCTTCGTTTGCCATGATTTGACTTGTTATTTTAGAGTGTTCAGTTATATCTCCTCTTGATCTGTGACTTTTGAGAGGAAAAGAATACTGGTTCTCTTATATATAATCTAGTTCATCTCCTTATCACCTACCTTGTTCCTTCTGAAAGTTTTTCATTTCTGACTGTTCCTTTCTTGAGGTTTGGTGGTCTGAGCCACTTTCCATATATGTATAGATAGGTATATAGATATAGATATAGATATAGATATAGATATAGATATAGATATAGATATAGATATAGATATAGATAGATAGATAGATAATAGCAAATATACAGCATTTATTATGAACCATGCACTGTTCTAGGCTCTTCACATACATGAACTAACTCACTGAGTACTCACAACAACCCAGGGGGGTAAGTTATACTCTTAGTTCCCCCTACAGATGAGGCAATTGTTGTGGAAAGAAGTTAAGTGACGTATCCAAATCCACAAAGCAAGATGGAGTCTGGCTCCAGTCTACAGGCCTATGTTTTACAAGAAGAAGTTTGACACTTTGTTTTGCCCTGAGTGAGGGTCACAGTTTTTAGGATGGCAACTTCTGTAGGCTTAAAGCTGTCTCTTCTCACTGGTGTCATTAGATCTTCACATTTCTTCCAGCCAAGCATTTTGCCTCAGAAAGGCCTTCATTCCGCAGACTTGACACAGAAGCGGTGCCTACTGATGTCAAGTCAAAATCCAGTCAAGGATGTAAATATGTCCTGAGCGTCCTGAGAGGAGGATGAAGTGCTATGGAAGTTCAATAGCGGGAGAGTTTTCTTCTGTGTGGGAAGGGAAGTTGTAGAGTGTAAACATTATGTGTTGTGGAATCCATAGAAAATGCCATTTAAGCAGAAGGGGGTAAATAAGATTCTGTATATACTCAGGGTATACACAGAAAATATTAAGACTCTTTGGAGCATAGGGCTGATGAAAGGAAGTGATGGAAAACAAGATTGAAAATTGCAGGTTGTAGCAAGATCCTGAAGGATCCTGAAGACCAGAATAAAAGTTTAGTTTATTCTGTAATGGTGATGATTTCGACATTTTCCCCACTCCCAACAAACTTGAGAGATCAATGCTTTCTTCTGGTACAGTGTGGGATGGTATGTAAGGGTTCAGCTCTGATTTCCACCACTCATTGCCTGGGTTGGCTTAGGCAAGATAACCTCTCATCGGTAAAAAAAGAGGCTAAGAATAGACCGACTTTGTGGGTTGTTACAAGGATGAAATGAGATAAGGCATGTGAAGTGTAATTATTGTCCTATTATTTTGATAGCAGCGTCTTCAGTAGCTGTGGATTACTCGGGCAATGAGTCTCCTCGGGTATCAGTGAGGGGATCATTACCTATGACCCAGCATTAAGAATCCCTCCATGATTCTGATACCCACTCAATTCCTTGGAGTCGTTCTTCTGAAAAAGGGAGAATGTAGCCATGTGGTGGTAACATGGTCATAAGTGGAACCTCAGGATAACAACCCAATAACTAAGCAAGTTAATTGGCTTAGCCTTGGGCAAGTTACTTGGGGTCTTCTTGCTCTTGCCTATAAAACGAGAATAATGTTTCCTCTTTGCACAGCAGCTGTAATGTTTAAATACTCGGCCCATAGTAGGCCCTTATTAAATGGCGTGGTTACGTCTTTTTTGTTTTGATACTTACTCAAATCCTGCTCCCAGATGGCATCTCAAGGAAAGAACTAAGCAACTAGGGGATTTCAACAGGTTGCCTGACCTCACTCACATTCTTTTCTTGTTCCCCAGGATTTAAATCCACTCATTCCATTGGGAAAGTAAGGAGCTCTTCATTCTGCCTCTGTCTCTTAATTGGTATCTGTCTCTTAGTTTGGGTTGAGAGAAAAGTGTGAAGAGAATGATAAAGGAAAAGTAAGGGGAAGATCTACATTCTAATATTTTTTTTCTAGTTGTAAAAATATCAACTTTAACTTTGGGAATAGATTAATATGGTTACCTTAAGGTAGGAAGTCAAAACAGCTGAATTTTTGAGCTTCTTTTTTAGCTTTGTGGTTGCATTTTTGTGATACAATAGTGTGATTATTCTATTATAGCTTAGGTTGTAGGGTCTTCGAATCGAGACACTTTCCTAAATCCATATTTATGATTAAGTCTCAAGATAGGTATGCTCGGGCTCCAGACCAGTAATGTGCAGAAGATGAAATGACTGCCTGCGTCATTATAGGCGTAGCATTCTGGATCCCTGTGTCACGAGGCATCGAGCAATTGAGCTCTTTTCAGCCTTGTCAAGCCTGATAAAGATGAAGATAAGACCAGATAAGCTGAGCCATCTTTTTCTAGTGTTCTGGGTAGGACGTTACTGCCTGTGCTCTGAACCCTGCTGAGATTGCAGCTATGCCGTAAGAGGAATTTTCACATCTACAAAACAACAACAACAAAAAACAAAACCTTATACCATCGCTAAGTGAAAGCACTAATTGAAAAGCATAAAAACCATTACTCAAGAAATTCACCAGGATAAAATCTTGGTTGATTATGACCCCAGCATATTCACCCCCAAAATAACTGACCTGAATGATTCTAATTTAAAATTTTTAGTTATTTTTTAAAATAAATATTGGGTGCCATACCACTTTATTTTAAAGCTAAATATCCATGTTAGTTCTGTGTAACAAAGCTAATCTAAATTATTGTTTTTGTGCCATCTAGGGAAATGAACTGAAGTAACAAAATCCCTAAAGATTTTTGCATTTATTTAAAAAGTCATTTAAAGGATGTCAAAGAATGATGAGACCGTCATTCAGTATCAGAAATAAAAAGGCAACGTTGAATTTGTTGCTATTATAAGGGAGCTGTGCTGGGATCAGGCAAAATCTCTCTAAGCAGAGCGAACTACTGATCTTACATTGAGTTTTAGAGAAGTGTGGAGGTCAGGGATTGGCAGATGTTCAGAAGCTTGAGTCGGTTGATGTCATCTGTGGAAGTGTGATTACTTGGATGTGACTACTGTTGTTTGGTTGGAGGAGTATTAATTGGACTGAATTTGATCCTACCTGGTACTTCAGGAGCAAGGACTGTCATTGATTGGCCAGCGTCTACAACATGTTCCATAAAACAAGTTGTTTACTGATTGAATGAATTTAAAACCAGTTCTGGTGGCTTCTTGTAACCATGGCTAAAGAACAGTCTTTTCTTAAGAGTGTGAGAACTTTCTACATTCTCAATCCTCACTTGTGTTCTTCGTGCATGCAAAGCTGTAGGATGTCAGTAAGTATTGTCCAGACCTTCACCTCTTGTTGATTCTTCTTGAAAAGGGGCTTCATCTGTGAAGATCTGATTTTCAGTTTGAGTCAATCAGCATAATTTCA
The DNA here is from genome assembly GCF_057876585.1 of Rhinolophus sinicus. Classification (NCBI taxonomy): domain Eukaryota; kingdom Metazoa; phylum Chordata; class Mammalia; order Chiroptera; family Rhinolophidae; genus Rhinolophus; species Rhinolophus sinicus. The sequence continues at coordinate 17,102,990 of NC_142501.1, forward strand.
TATTTTTTTGTCTTTGAATCATTTACTGAAGCATTTGCTGGGACAGTGGCTGTGTCGAAGCATTTGAGACACTGGACAATAAACATTATATGATGTGAAACAAGAGTACTTAGAAGTATTATAAGCAGGGATTAGAATATACCTCACTACCATAACCTAAGATTTTTCAGGCCCGACCAAGAAAATAAGTCCCAGTGATTCCCTAGGTAGTCATGCTGCCTTTTTTTTTTTTTTTTTTTTTTTAGCTTAGATATAGATTGTTTTATTTCACCTGTAATGTTAATTCAGTGATACCATGAAATGTTAGCAGTGGTTTGGGTTAGCCAAAAGAAAGTCCAAAACTATTCCATTATCTATAACTATTATTTTGATCGTCTTGGGTGAAAGCGGTCTGCTTTGTGTGTCATCTCTTTAGTCCGAGAATCTTGGGTTAATAGTCAACTTCCATGAATCATCTGAGATGCTCTAGAGAACCTCAGTTTAGGTTCTCGAATGGTGTTCCTTTCCAGCTCTGCGAAGGTTCCTTCCATTTTTCCCCCCAGAAGATAGCAGGGGATGTTGCTAGTAAGCTCATCCAGGGGTTATGAGGTCTTTGTTGTTGTTGTTGAATAATGTTCCTTTCAGACAGGGTCATGCAAGTACTTAGCAAAAGGATCAGGGACTATGTATTCGTTGTCATAGACTCAGCATCAGCCTGATACAGTAAATATTTATAAAATACATAGTCAGCTTTATAGTATTCTTGGATTATTTTAGGCATTTTTGTTATATTTCTTCATTTAGATTCTGATTTCATTGAAAGCAGTCTTATTCTTCTCTGAATGTTCCAGAAAGCTTGTCACAGTGTTTTCTATGTTAGGTCTAAATAAATAACTTGTTAAATTGGATTCAAGATATATTGAGTGTACTTTCTATGGGAAATAGGGCAAATACTTCACAAAGTTTCACATCTAAAGAGATAACAGATCTATTGGAGAGGTGAAACATATACATAAAACAATTTGAAGGTGATGCTTTTGTAAAAAAGTATTATATGCTTAGCAAGTACAAATAAAGTATTCTATAAATGACTATTTGTTATAACAGTGTAGATATTTTAACATCTTTGCCACTTAAAACAAAATGCTAAACTTGTTTTTGAAAGTAGTTTCACAATGAAATACTATATGAGTACAGCAAGGATAGTGAATGATCTACAACTTTATACAACAATATATTCACAATATTGTGAATCTCACAAGCATAAGGTTGAGCAAAAAGAAGCCAGACACAAAAAGAGCCCATAATATATGCTTACATTTATAATAAGTATAGAAATAGGCATTAACAGCTAAAGAAAAAAAAGTAAATGAAGTTTGATAACTGACTTATGCCAGAATAGAACTGAGGCGAAGTAGGGAACAATAGCTTGTGCCTTTTAATTCAAAAACTGATGGGTGACCAGGCTCATTCTTGCCTCCCCCACCCCCTTTGACAAGCTACTATTTTTGAATTCCTCATGTAGAAGGAGAATATGAACTAATATGTATTATGTCTGTTAACTGCCAGTCTATGTATATTTTACTTACATTATTTTATCTAATCCTTTTAACAGTCCTCTGAAGTATGTGTAGTCTTCCCTACTTTCCAAGTGACAAAGGGGGGAAACTGAAATCTTGAAAAATTTGCCCAAGGTAATAGTCGTTAAGTGGTAGGTAAAATTTGAACATAGATTTTCATTATTCCAAAGCCTCTGTTCTGTCTCTTCCATCACAGGACAAGTGATGGAACTTCACCTGGTAATTTCATTATTTGTTAGTGGAGGCTGCCAGGAAGAGGCCCTGTCCTCTAGGGCAGGGATCAGCACATGTTTTCTGGAAAGGGCCAGTCAACCTTTTAGGCTTTGCAGGCCTTCTGTGACTCTGTCACAAGCATTCAATTCTGCCGTGACAGTACAAAAGCAGCCATCCACAATATATAAATAAATGAGCATGGCTGTGTCCCTACAAAACTTTACTTATAGGCATGGAAAATTGAATTTCATATAATGTTCATGTGTCCCAAAATGCTATTCTTCCTTTGACTTTTTTCCAACCATTTGAAAATGTAAAAGCCATTCTTAGCATATGCGCCATACAGGTGGTAGGCCAGATGTGGCCTGCAGGCTGTCATTGGTTGACTCCTGCTGTAGGGTGTTGCTGGGAAGAAAACCCTACCATTATATATATATTAGGAGTCATTATATATAGAGTAGGAGTCATTATATATAGAGTAGGAGTTTCCTTTCTAGAAAGGGAATGCAAATGTAAATTTACATCTAGAAATGTAAAGCGTAGAGTTTGATGAATTTTGACACATGTGTACACCCATATAACAACCACCACAATCAACATATAAAGCGTTACCTTTATCCCCCCAAAATTCCCGTATGTCCCTCAGTAGTCAGTTCCCTTTCACTATAAATTTTGTTTCCTTTTTCTAGAATGTCATATAAATGAATCTAAATATATGCTCTTTGTTGTCTCCTTCTTTTACTTGGCATGTTTGTCAAAGTTATCCATATTGTTACATATATTAGTGATTCGTTCCATTTTTTGCTGCTTAGTACTCTGCTGTATGCCTATGCTGCAGTTGGTTTATCCATTCACCTGTTAATGAAAATTGGGTTTGAAAATGTGGTGTTCAGTCTGGGGCTATTAAGCGTGAAGCTGCTGTGAACACATGCAAGTCGTTGTGTAGACATGTTTTCATTTCTCTTGGGTAAATAACCAGGAGTAGAACTGCTGGATCTTATGAAAAATGAAGGTTTAAATTTATAAGAAGCTGCCAGGTTGTTTTTCAAAGTGATTGTATCGTTCTGCGTTTCCATGAGTATGAGCGTTCCAGTTGCTCTACAGCCTCACCGTCACTTAGTGTTGTCAGTCCTTTTACTGTTAGCTATTCCAGTGGGTTTAAAGGTGATCGTAACTTACATTTACCTCATGACAAATGGTATTGAGTATCTTTTCATGGGTTTATTGGCCATTCGTGTTTTCTTTTGAGGAGTCCAAATTTTATGTCCATTTTTAAAAAATTCAGTTGACTTACGGAGTTGTAAAATTTCTTTGTATATTCTGGATACAAGTCCTTTGTCAGATTTATGTAATGGAAATATTTTCTTCCAGTCTGTTCATTGCCCTTTTATTTTCTTAACCATATATTTTAAGAGCAGAAGTTTCAATTTTAATGAAGATCAGTTTATCAGTGTTTTTCATTATGGTTAGTGCTTTTTGTCCTAAGAAACCTTTGCCTATCTCTAGGTTGTAAAGGGTGTTTTTCCTCTATTTTCTTTTAACATTTGTCTTGTTTTAGCTTTTATTTGGATCCCTGATTCAGTTGTTAATTTTTATATATGGCATGAGATATGGATATTTTTCCATATGACTACCCAGTTGTTCCAGTACCATTTATTGGGAAAACTATCCTTTCCCCTATTGAATGATCTTAGTTTTTTTGTGTGTGTTTTTTTTTTTGCCAAAAACCAATTTGCTGTATATATGTGGGTCTATTTCTACATTTTCTGTTTCATTTGAGCCTTAACATGTTTCTCTTTTAATTTTAGTCTCAAAAAGAAATCATTTACCATGCTTTTTAATTGCAAACTCTCTTCTTTATGTAGGTCTGAGTTCACTTATGTGAGTATTTATATTTTTACAGGTATAGATAAGCCAAATAACCAAATCTAATATAGATGTGTTTCTGTGTTCCTGCCAAATCAACACCCTTTTATTCTCTAGTCCTAACAGTCTTAGTGTACTAGCATTTCAACAGCATCAGTAATTATATTTATGAATGCTTATGTGATGCTGTGTCTCAAACCTTATGGAAGTCCAAGTTCATTATGTTTGGGCTTTCACACTTGTCACTTCTCGTAACTGTTTTGTTCCTAAGATGTTAATTAGGTTAACTAACCATGTTCCTTTAGTACATGCAGCTCTGTTCTCTGCTTTTTTCCATATTCTGTCTCTAACCAATGAAATTAGACCCTTCCATATCAAAAAAAAGATCTATTTTCTCAGTTTCAAATCTCAGCTCTTTCTTTGCCCTATTCCTTTTGTCCTCTCCCATAAAATGAGTTGTCTTCTTTTCAGGCGGTTTATGTTTCTTATGTCGAGAAAGTTCAGAGCTATACTTCTGACTTTTCGTTTTATAAATAATTAAAATGTTTTTCAGGTAGTTCCATTTTCTAGCAGTATCCATTACTCAATTTCTATAGATTTCAAAGTTATCCTTTAAAAACTGTTTTTTGAGACCACATATCACCTAGTGAAATGAAGAAACAGATCTTTATATACTACTAAGCTTAGGTAAGGAAGGGGTTTTTGGTCATTGTTTAATGGGAATTTTCTTTATTGAGTTTTGTTTCTTATGAAGCAACATATATTCATCTTTGTAAAATTACCCATCATCCCCAACTCAAAGACGACCACCTCAAATATTTTGGTGTGCTATTAAAAGAAAGATTTTTTAAAAATATTCCTGGAATTTTAATCGTATATTAAATATTGAATAGATGAACAACAATGACATGCACAAGGTATAAAGAATAATACAACGAACACCAGTACGCTCACCAGTCAGCTTAAGCAATATAATACATGCTACCAGTACGTATACCTTTTAAAGCCACCTATGTGCTTTCTCCTCCCAGAGCACAGGAAGGGGCACGTAAGTGGCATTTTTATTGTTTCTGAATCGTATGGCTAACAACTCTTTGCTTTTCCTTATGATTTTACTGCATATATTTGGATACCCAAATTATATGTTTTTTTCATTTTGCATAGTTTTGAAATTTATAAAAGTGGAATCATAGCGCATATGTGTTTAAGTGACTTTCTTCTTCTGCTCAGTATTGTATTTGGGATTCGTTCATGTGTGTGACTGTTCATCTGTGTTACTAAAGTATAGGATTCGATTGTACAAATATTTTGTAATTTATTCATCCGTTCTTTTAATGGACTTTTAGATTGTTTGTAGTATTTTGCTATTAAAAACCAAGGCTATGAATATTATATATGTCTCCTGGAACACCTTTTAAGAGTTTCTTTTGGACAGAAGGTCTTAACCTTTTTTTGTGCCATGGACTCCTTGGGAATTTTGGTGAATATTATGGGCTCCTCCTAAGAGTAAGTTTCATTCATGTCCCACCTTCCCCCACCTGCCACCTCGCAAAAATAGTTCAGACCAAACTGAAGATGCTTTTGTCTGAACATCAGGAGTAGATTTAATTCTTGTTGACTGATAATTCTAAATTCTTCTTAACAGACATTTAAATACTAGATTTTAATGAGTAATGTTTCCAGTCTGGAAACTGGATTAGGGAAGCATATTTTTATAGGGGAAATGAATTCAGTCTTTGTAGGTTAGGGGTTAGGAAGAACTGGACTAATTTGCTTTTCCTGGTGTTTATTTGCATCGTATTTCCAAGCATTTCTCTCTCAAAGAAGTCAGCTTTCTTCATGTGATACACTAAGCCCTTACTGGTAATTGGAGCAGTGCAGGGAGGCAAGCCCTTGGGAATGTGGATTCTAGCTCAGAGAAGGAGCTGGCCGAGAGAATCACTATCGTTCACAGCAAATATATATTTTTGTACTTTATATGCCTATTCAAATTCCAAGTAATACATCTTGAACATGCATAATTAGCTGAGGCTACACAACCGCCTTTTCAGAAGGAATATTTACCTAAAAACGTTATGCATATTTCATAAAGAACAAACAGATGATGTAAAAACACAGTTTACCCTTGATTTGATTTTTGATTTGTTTCCCTGGTGAAAAGCATGCATTGCTTAAATAATCATTTAGTTTTGAAATAGAAAGTTTGCATTCAGAAGTATCTTATACTTATTGCGATGTTTAATACTTCATTATAACAGTGCCCAAGGAAACACTGATATTCTTTGTTACTGTGCAACAAAATGAATAAATTTAAACGTGCTTGAACTTTAAGTCACCACAATACCTTTAAAAAGAGATTGCATGGAAGGGAACTTAAACAATCCCATTGCTGGATACAAATGTAGGATGGGTGGGCAAAGAAATGCAAAGGTGAGGAGAACAACCATGACACAATTTGTGACAACAAATTTCTTGTATGTTAGAGCTAGAACAGACTGTGAAGACATAAATTCATCCATTTGAAAGAAGCCTCCCTGAGCCAAACCGAGGCTCAGAATGGTGAAAAGTCATTATTCCAATAAACTTTTAAGTAAAGGTATTAAATTTTTAGCATAATAATCAACAAACAATGATGTTGGCACTAATTTACTGCGTCCTTCTCTATAGCAGACATTTGCTTATTCCTCTACATATATTATTTAATTTCTGCGACCAGTCCATGAGGTAGGTTTTGGTAATCACATTTTAAAGATGAGGAAACTAAGACTTAGACGTTTTTTTCACTTGTTGACAGTAACACAGTTATTTAGGGGTAGGGCCCCTTCAACAATGACAAATGTTTGTTTCAAGCTTATCATATGTAAGTGTTTTGTTAGAAACCAAGGAATCAAATAGAAAGAAGACATGATTTTCTCCTCCCCTTGATTTACATGTTAGATTCCCTAGAAGCTAACATGTAAGAACATGTTAGATCAGTAGCTTTCAGTGGTTTTGACCACAACCCTCAGTAAGACATATGTTTATATTGAAACTAAAGCACACATATTTATATATTTTATTTATAGCTAAATATATGTCATTTCATAGCCAAACCATTTTATGAAATATGCCTACTGTGGGCTGTATGTTCTACACTTTCTGTTCTCTTCCATTCTATTCTGTTTTATTCTATTGCATTTTTTTAAAAGACCAGTCACATTAAATAACTTCATAACCCATTCATGGATCATATATTGAAAAAGTATATCTATATATGGAGAGAAGAGAGAGAGATTTTATGTACGTGTGTGTGTGTGTGTGTGTGTGTGTGTGTAAAACACTAGATACTAATAGTCTTCCTGAGCTCCTTTCGTTTTTTCTGTTTTTTATCTCCATATTGACTTGGTTTGCTAATTTTGCTTTCTCAATTCAAGAAGTTGCCTACAAACTTGGAGTTATGGTAGATGAGGATTTACCTATCGTACCCCATGCCTTATTTCCCCAACTTACATCTTCCTGATATTATAATGCCTAATTTTTATTTAATAAATAAGTAGTGTTTATATTCTGTGACTATAAATATCATTTATCACATAGCCAAGTAGTATATATTTCCTTTTTTGAAGTCTGTTTTTAATTTTTTTGGAGATAATTGCCCATTCTTTTTTTCACTTGCATAATTCTCTACGTACCTATGCTTATTTTTTTTCCAAGTATTCCATCGTAACTATCACAGAGCTATAATTAGTTTTTGTCCCCATACTATTACATCCGATAATTTGCCATTTTGCCTTTATCCTGGAGTCCTCGTTTCCAAAGTGCTTCATCCTCCTGCTCTGTCTGACTCTGGCTCCCAGCTCACTGCAAGCTCTCTTCCTGGATCCTTCCTTCACTGCTGTCTCAGGTTGGCTCTTCTATCTCCTGGATCCCAGTATTTTCTCTTTCTTGGTTCTCTCCCTCGCTTTGCATGAATACATTTCAAGAAAGTTCCAAAGGAAGAGAACGTGGAGAAAACTTTCCAAGTGCATGCGTGTCTTAAAGTGCTGTTAGTTTACCTTCAACACTTGGTAGGTAAATTGGGCACAGAATTATAGACTGGAAATAGTTTCTCTCGGGATTTTGAGGGCGTTGCTCCCTTGTCTCCCAGTGTTGCTGTGGGAAAAGTCAGATTCTTGTTTCTTCGTGTATGACCTGTTTGGTTTTTAATTATAGCAAATACTTATTATGTTCTAATTATTCTGCACTATTTAATCCTCACATCATCATCTCTATGAGATAGAGATTATTTTCACTTTTATAGGGAGGAGACTGAAGCAGGGAGAGGTTAAGTAGCTTGGAAGCAGGAGAAGGCTGTTGGCGGGGCACGTCACTGCTGGAGAATGGGGGGTGGCCTCCAAATGTGAATGTTTAATCTCTTTTCCTGGGGGGTTCTACTCCTCCCTGCCACTGGCCTTGGGACAACATAAGGGTCTAAAGGAATCCCATTAACTCTGCAGACTTTCAATTCATCCTCCTTCTCAGCCAATGCCTCATAGTTCCTAATATCCTTGAGTCCTGAATCTTTCCCATTCGGTTTCTCCAGAAAACACCCCTTACTTTTCCTACCTGGGGAAGAGAGTTGCAAGAATGATGAGAGAATACAGACGTTTGCTCCATCTATACACAGACATTGAAATAATTCTTAAATAAGCCTCAGTACCCCTTGGTACTTACAAGTCCGAACCTTTCATGAAGTCTACAGGGCCTCCTTCCTGACTTCCGTTCTCAGGTTCCCCTCTGTGTAGGTATTCTAAGTTGTAGCTCGGGCCGCCCTGGTCAGTGAGTTACCACTGCCCCAGCTGCTTACATTTTTTTATTATGAAATACAAATGTACAGGAAGTTATAGGAAGTAATATAGCCACATGTTTAGCACTCAGCTTTATCAACCCTTAACAAATTATTTAAGCAACTATTTCAAAATGATCAATAAAAATACATCGTATATATGGTTGGTGGCTCTTGTGTGTCCCTTCCTGGTCTCATTTAATTCCCTCTATCAGTTATCAGCATTCTGAATTGGTATGTACCATTGCCACACTATACTATAGTTACAGATGTGTATCTATAAACAATGCATGGTCTTTCATATTTATAAAACGTATTAGAATCGTATACTTCACATAGTCTTCTACTGCTTTTCTTCATTCAACCTTATGCTTTTGAGACATATTCATGTCGATTCATGTAGCTCTTTTTCATTCATTTTTAGCTTCTATGTAGTGTTCATTTGTATGACTAAGAGTTGAGTTAGCCCTTCTTCTGTCAGCAGACATTTCAGGTTATTTCCTTTTACAGGTTTTTGACTTTTACAGCAATGATGGAACACATATTCTTGCACATTTCTCCTCGTGTGCATGTATGCAGAGCTTCCACAAGCACCCCAAGCTATTGGTCCTCTCAGTCCTTGGGCAGCCCCAAGGCTCAGTACAACCTCCAGGCCAGTCTCCTTTAGCCATGAACAGTTTTGTCCTTTCACCCATGTTGCAGAAGGAAAAAATATTGGGTTTTTATGTGGAATTGATGAATTAAGGAGACGCACATTTTCAAATTTAATAAATAGTGTCAAATAGTGCTCCAAAGTAGTTGTGCCAGTTCACACTCTTGTTCCCCACGTAGAGCTTTTATTTACCAGAACAACGCACTGAGCTGATGGATGGAAACTTGGGCTTTGGTGTTAGACTGTGTGAGTTCGAGCCTGACTCCACCTACGAGCTGTGTGGTCTTGGGCAGGTTTCTTATACTCTGCATGCGCCTTAGTGCCCTCATATGTCCCAAAGGGGTAGTAATAATCCACAGCATATTCTATAATAGATATGTTTGAAGAATTCACTCACTTCATACATGTGAACCGCTTTGAACACTGCACGGCCCCATAGCAGACCGTTTCAAAAACAGTGTTTGTTATTATTATTGTTTAAAAGTTGATTTTTGCCAGTCAGATGGGTATGAAATGGAATTTAACGTGGTTGTAATCGGCATTCCTGTGTTACTAGTGAGGTTGAGCATCTTTTCATGTTTATTGGAGCTTTAGATTCCTTTTCTAGTCTACTGGATTATTTCTTTTTCTCATGAACTGTAGGAGTTCTCTGTATATTCTTTCTAAATATTCTGAATACTGATTTTTTGTCAGTTATATGCAATGTAGTTTTTTTCCCCAAGCCTGTTGTATGATTTTTAACTTAATTTATGGTATTTTTGAACCACAGAAATCTTTAATGTAGTTTATAAACTGTTCCTTTAATTGTGCCTTTTAGTTATGAAATCATTCCCTATATCAAGGTCATAAAGACATTCTCTTATAAAACGTTTTAAGTATTTATTTTTGTACTTGAGTCTTTACCTAGAATTGATATGGGGTATGAGGTAAGGATGCCATATTATTTCTTTGTATATGAGTCAGCATTTTCTCCTGAGTTAGGGGTCAGCACATATTTTCTGTAAAAGTCCAGAGAGCAAATATCTCAGGTTTTGTGGACCATGTGGTCTCTGTCACAACTACATACCGTGTTTCCCTGAAAATAAGACCTAGCCGGACCATCAGCTCTAATGCGTCTTTTGGAGCAAAAATTAATATAAGACCCAGTCTTTTTTTACTATAATATCAGACCAGGTATAGTATAGTATAGTATAGTATAGTATAGTATAGTATAATATAATATAATATAATATAATATAATATAATATAATATAATATAATATAATATAATATAATATAATATATAATAATGTAATACCTGGACTTATATTAATTTTTGCTCCAAAAGACGCATTAGAGATGATTGTCCAGCTAGGTCTTATTTTCGGGGAAACATGATAGTTATATCATTGTAACACCAAAGCAGGTTACTTAACCTCTCTGACTGAATTTCTCCAAATGGACATGAGTGATAGTAATAGCACCTATTTCATGAGAATGTTCTGAGGATTAAATAGTAGACTAAATAGACAATAAGTAAACAAATTATAGTATTGTGGTCCAATAAAGTTTTATTTATAAAAACAGGCAGCAGATGATGTAATACAGAATTGTACACCTGAAATCTATGTAATTTTTCTAACAATTGTCACCCCAATAAATTTAAAAAATAAATTAAAAAAAAACAAAAAAAACAGGTAGCCAGTTGAATTTGACCCACAGGCTCTAGTTTGCCAACTCCTGCTCTAGACGATTCTCCCATTCAATGCAGATGTTATACAAGGAATTAGTAAACTATGTGTATCAGGTGTATGCCATATATTATATACATTTATTTATACAAATATGTGATATTATAATACATACATAATATTCATTTGTGTATCTTTTTTGGCAGTCTTAAAGCCTCATTCTCTTTGGAACTGTTGTTTCGTCCTGCACACATGACTCACTCAATCAGCCAATGTCTTTGTTGAATCTCTACTTACTCCAGTAACAGAGACTGGACTGAGATGCCTGCTGTTCACTTTCAGCAAGCAGTGGTTTAAGCTTCTGGCGCTGTTTACGAGGCCGGGAACGTCCACTGTCCCGGTGACAGGAGTAATCTCTGGTGTTCTCTTCTAGGTATTTACCTTACTGTGGATCGCCGACTGGATGGTCCATCACTTCTGGAGGAAAGGAAAGGACCCGGATAGTTTCTCCATCCCCTACCTGACGGCTTTGGGTGATCTGCTCGGGACAGCATTGTTAGCCTTAAGTTTTCATTTTCTTTGGCTCATTGGAGATCGAGATGGAGATGTTGGAGACTAATTAATCCTACAAACTACTCTCAAGTTACCAAGGAGGAAAACATGAGACAGCCACTTGTGGCTCTTTTCCAGAAATCTTAAATCAGTAGTTTGACTTCTGCCAGGGTAATCTTCAGTTGGCCCTGATTCAATTAAATGGCCTTAACATTTTTTAAAGGACTTGGTGTTGAAACCAGAGTGAACAGTGTTTGTGCTGCTGTTCATAGAATAAATGATAATTTGGCATAGACCTAGATACCAGCTCAAGCTCTGAAATAAATAGGAAAGGATATAGGATGTTTACAATGAATAATTTTAAAACCACAGACATTGCAGAAATGTACTTTATTATTGTTTGACTTATAATGTCAGTTTAGAGGAAACAATTCTAGTTTAGCCTTTCTTGTCTCACAAATGTGTTGTACCGCAAAGCATACTAGAAAATGAAAGGGGCCCAACAAAACTTTTAATAGTTTTAATTATACCTACCTCTCTGCTAGCTGAGGGTAAATTTGCCCATTACTTGCTCCTAACCTGACCTAAATATATTTTGCTGAGCCTAAGATAAATTCACTTTTACCTGCTTCTGTGAATTTCCCTGTGCCAATGCTCATTTAATTTCAACTCTGCAGAATGACCTTGAGAGATCTTTAATGAAAGCAATGGGTCATTTTTTATCTTTGATTTGTTGAAAGAATGTTGATCTTTTTAAAAGACTTGATAGTCAAAAACAGAAGATGCATTTATAGAGACAATATGGTATGAGATAGTATGTGTTTGTGTGTGTGTGCGTGCGAGAGAGAGAGAAGCTTTTGATGGAGAACTGATAGTAAAAATAACAGTGCTATTAGAATATTAATATTATATAGTTATTCTTAAACACATTTTATTGAAAGGCTTTGGTCATTTGGTCCAAAAATTTTGCTACTACCCAGAATTTAGTATTTCTTACCTACATTATAATTAATAATTTCTTATTTAAAAAACTGTACCATTTAGTATAACCAGATATTATAAGATTTAGAATGAGCGATTCGTTTGCTCTTCTGAAGAACAAACAAATTAAGTTTACCATTTTAAAAGAGAAAATGGTGGGTTACTTCAATGATTGTTCATGCCTGTACATAAGCACTTGTTTGCATAGGCTTATTTCTACATGAGACTCTTATCATATACACTGCTGTGTCTCTCAAATATTTTTCTAAAACGCCGATCAATATTCCAGACACTTGACCACACCTTAGTTATTCAATAGGTAAGCGTTTTTATATTACACATAGTCCATTTTTTAAAATGCAATGAAGTCTCTTAAGACCAGATATTTAATAATTTAACTGATAGGAAAAGAAAAATGCTTATTAACTTGGATCATCATGGGTTAAGTTGTGAGTTAGTGTTAACATTATATAAATAGTAGGTTGTTTATAAATATATTAGGGGAAGTGTTCCTATTAATGTCTTTAAAATAAGGGGACTGTGGTTTAAAGTTATATATATTTTTGCTTATTTTAAAACTTTAATTATCTCATTCTTCTGCCTTTTAATGAAGCTTCTAAGGCAGAGAGCTGAACTAATTATAGAATTTCTCCTTTGGAGAGTTATAATGTCACATAGTGAACATTCTTATAAAAGAAAGAATGATTAAGTTAAGTTGATGAATATTTATCTGCAAAGATATTTTATTTAAAAAATCCATAAATAATTTATTTGATTTTATTGTAAACATAAAATAGTTTTTTTGATTTTTTATTTTGATTTTTTTTAACATAAAATAGTGAACAGCAAACCACATTTTAAAAGCATTTATCAATAACTTTATTCTAGTGCATTAGATAATCTAATGCATATTCAAATACACTATTATTTAGTTCCTACAACAGTACCTGTGAAATAGGTCAGGTAGATATTGCTATCTCTATTTAACAACAGTAGAAACTGAAACTAGAAAAGTTACATTTTTAAGGTTGCACAGCTGCAAAGTGACCAAATTGTGACTAAATTCCAGGTTTCCACTCACCTAAGCCAGCACTCTTTCTGTGACCCGCCAAATGTACCAGGAGCACTGACCTAATTATCTGAGAGGAAATCAACTTGAGAAACAGGATTTTCTAAAATCGAACAGAGTAGTGCTATGTCCTTTAGATTTCAGACAAGGAAACGTCCGTTTAATGTATCTTAATGGTTAGTATAACCAACTCTAAATTATTCATGTTCCTAAGACCAAGGAAAACACAGATAAATGAAAATGTTAGAATAAAGAACAATGCCTTATTTCATAGAATGTTTAATTGCTACCACCCTTCCCAGAACTAGTCATTTTCCATAGATGCTGATAAATAACTAGGATAACTGATGGGAGTTGTCTCTCCTTTGCTACCTAATCTTGGTTACAGCAACAAAATGTCTAAAAGGCATGTAATAGAAATAAAAAAAAAAATAGACATGGAAAAATCAGTCACTGGTTAGCTGAATTGACTTATAAAACGGATATAGATTCCTTTAAAATTTTTTACTGGTTCTTTTGCAAACCTTTACATAAGTATGCAACGGATAAGATAACTTCTTTTATTTACCCACAAAACCCGTTTATTATGTCTTACAGAATGTGAATTCACAGTATTTTTATACAGTCTAGAAATTGCTGCTTTCCAAACTTCTTCCTTTCACTAATCTATTAGACACTTTATTTATACACAGATAATTTTTTAAAACATATTTTTCATTCTTGTCCACCAACCATTTTTTCCTTTAAAAAATAAAGTTTTTTAGAACACGATAAAATGGAAACTTAGGGTAATGCATCTTCTGGAAAACACCAAAAATTCCACATCATAGTCTATCAGTGATGTAGCCAAATGAAGTACATTTTTAAGTCTTTCAGTAATTGGGCTTCCTTGCCTTATAATAAACAGTATAGTGTACCCGTTTATAATGGGCGTCTTCCATCTTTGAATTGTTGTAAACTCAAATAAGAATAAAATTTAACAAATATTTACCCAGCCTTATTGTACTTACTTCTTGATAAACTAGATATACATTGAGCCTGTGTGGAATTCACCTAGAAGAGACTAGGGTGATCTATGTATGCACATTGTATTTATGAGTATAATAAATTGGGCTTTGGCCATGCCTAGACCTCCAATCCATTGCTTTATCATTTTTTCACTGTTGAGTACTCTCCTCATTTTTCAGCTTAGATTCCTGGGTCCATCAATCCATACACCCTGAACTGCCACCTATTTCATACTTCCTGGACAGCTCTGGTTAAACACAGCTCTCTGCCTGTGCTATGACTGCTCGGACAGATCTTTAAATTTATAACCTCAGACATCAAGTTACCCTTTCACCGTCCAGCAGCCGACTGTGTTTCTCTAGTCACTTCTCTCTGGGAGGATCAGGCTTTTGTCCCCGCCACTCAACTAAAAGAATTTCAATATCACCAACAGTCTCCTTGTCACCAAATCCAGTGACTAATTCTCAATATGAATTCTCGTCTTACTCAGTCTCTAAAAATATTTGAGAGTCTCCTTCCTCCTTAAAATTCTTTCTTCACTTGGCCAAAATCTGCCTTTTGCTTTCTTTTCTACACCCCTGGAAGCCCCTTCTCTGTCTTCCTGATTGTTCCTCCTCAAGCTCTAAATTTTGAGATGCCCTACAGCTCAGTTTTTACCATCTCTTCTCTATCTACTTTTTCTCCCTAGGTGACCTCCCCTGTCTCATTGTTTTCAAGGCCATTTATACCGATTCTTTCCAAATTCATTTCTCCAGTCCAGGCCTCTCACCTGAGTTACAAATGCCCGCTGGACAACTCCACTCCAATGACTGCTAGGTATCTCAAATATCTGAATAACACTATTAACCGCTGTTAACCTAATTAACACGTATGGACCACTATATCCAGCAATGGCAGAGTACATTAAGGGCTGATCTTAATATGTAAAGAACTTCTATAAATCAGGGGGAAAAAAGACCAACAACAAAGTAGTAAAATAGCCAAAGACAGATGGTTCATAAAAAAAATTTTTTTAAAAAAGCTTGGTTTCACACAAATTGAAAGAAATGCTAATTAAAATCACACTGAGATACCGTTTCTCACCTATCAAACTGGCAAAAATTCAAAATCGGATACAACATTTTTTTGGCAAGGCTGTAAGGAAACAGAAAAAATTGCTGGTGGCAAATGTTAAATTTACCATGATAGAGCTCTGTAAAGGGGAACCAGGCCATGTCGACCAAAATTACAGAGGCACTTGTCATTCGATCCTGTAGTCCCACTATTACCACCATTAGACCCAGGCAAGTGAGGCTTCTGCCCTGGGGCCCTCTGTCACATGCAGTGGTTGGGAAACTATGGTCAGTGGGCTAATACCAGTTCACTGCCTGTCTTTGTAAATAAAGTTTTATTAGAAATACATCTATGTCCATTTGTTTACATACTGTCTTTGGCTGCTTTCCCTCTACAAGAGCAGAATTGAGTAGCTGTGAAAGAGACCATATAGCCTACAAAGCCTAAAGTATTTACTACCTGGCCTACTTATACCCATAAAAGTTCACCCACCCCTGTTTTAGAGTGAATTACTCACATTTTATTTCTAAGTCTCCCTGAGGTACCTGGGACTAACCAAGATCAGCAGTGCCATCCAGGCAGGGTGTCCCAACCTGAAACTGGTCCTGTATGGGTCCCATTTGCATGAAGCAACTACCTCACAGTTCTTGTAAGTCACTGTCCAATGCCTGGGACCAGCCAAGCTGGCGACCCCAGTTCCTGTTTGTCCCCTTCAGGGAGAGCTCCTTGTGTGGGGTCAACCAGATGCCCCTAGGAAGTCAGACTCCTGCCTATGGGGTAGTCCCAGGACTCTCTGACGGGCCCCAGTTCCAGGAAGACAAATGGTGAGCTGATCATTCTCACTTTCCAGAAAGATAATGGGCTGCCAGGATGGTAGTGACGTGGATTTGGGGTGATTCTCACGTCAGTTCAGAGCTCTCGTCCACTGACAGTGCACAGTTGACCCTTGGACTCGAGTCACAGATCTCTTTTGTCAGCATTCTGAGGGTGGCACTGGCTGTGGGCTAGAGCATCCAAGTGTGGCACGATGGTGGCAGGGACCATGTGCCCTGTGTGCCCCTTACCACAAGAGCCCTCTGGGGGTGGCCACTTCTTTCACCTCTTCTTTCCACTGCTCTCCTACTGGTTGATGTCCTCTCCTGGCGCCAGTTGATGTGGTGATCCTGTGGCCTTTCAGGTCAGTCTTAAATTACACTGGACAAGGAACAGCCATTCATTGTGAGGACGGAACCATTCTCACTCTGCTCCTGGGCCCTCGCCTAGCCTCCCCACGGGGACAGCGGGCGGTAGGCAGCGGCTGGTTGTTAAAAACATTCAGGGGCCGGCCCAGTGGCTCAGGTGATTAGAGCTCCATGCTTCTAACTCTGACGGCTGCCGGTTCGATTCCCACATGGGCCAGTGGGCTCTCAACCACAAGGTTGCCGGTTCAACTCCCGCAAGGGATGGTGGGCCTGCAACTAGCAACGGCAACTGGACCTGGAGCTGAGCTGTGCCCTCCACAACTAAGACTGAAAGACAACAACTTGACTTGGAAAAAACAAAATAAAAACATTCAACGATCCCTGTTAAAGATGGTAAGGTGGACTTTATTTGGGACCATCACGCTAGGTATAGGGACCACTGCAGTAGAATTTTGCAGCAGGGGAGAGACATGGGGCTCAACTCTGAACATAGCATGGGCCAGTGGGGATGACAGCCAAGTATCAGGGTGGAGGTGAGTGGATGGGAAATTACTATGAGGAAAGATGAGGGGTAAGGATGATTCTGGCTAAACTGACCTAACAGGATTCTTTACTAAAGACAGGCCAGGGTGATCGGACATCGCTGGGGGGTGGCAGACGAAGGGTGAGGAAGATGATCAGATATTGAGGGTGATCAGGTTCAAGGGTGGAAGGTTCTGGTTAAAGTGACTTTGCAGGGTTCTTGCTAAAAGTGGGTTTTACAAGGAAGTGCACAGATGGACCTAGAAGTTTCCGGAGCCTGGTTAACATTTGAATCTTTGTCCGGGTTCAATCAACACTAAAAGAAGTCATATCGAGAAATGCAGTAACCACAGCCTTAAAGTTCAACAGAAGACGTTGTTGGAGGGTGTGTTGTTCTACACTTAAACCATAAAATTCCAAATGGTAAAGTTAACATGATCAGAAAACCAATTATCCTCACATTTTCCTACATATGTCGAGTAAGACTAGCATTTGTGGCTCCCATGACAAGCAGAGTGACAACCTTTGAGAAAGTCACCGAAAACCAGTATTCACTGGGGGCAAGATGGACGATGTAACATGGAGAAGGATAGAAGCAGCGTTAACTAAACGTTACTAGGGAAAGGCAGAAAATCTATGCTGTTTCATACAAATAGGTTCTGAAGAGACAGTGTTGCGACAGTTTTGCTACCTTTATCCTAACAGTGGGAGAAATTAGCCAGGCACATTTGACAGTAAAGAACACAAAAAGATGATGCCTGGACACTATATAGAATCTTTGTTTGCATTCATTGGACAATCAACAAATGCATAAGTACCTCTTTCCTACTCGTTTTACTATATTTTCACTGATAAATCCCTATAACTCACGTGGGCCCAAGGTTTTTTGTAAAACATTTTAAAATCAAGTTGCTTATGAGGACACAGGCCCTGCAAGAAATATTTGCCTGGAGCCCGCCCACCCTAGGGGGCACCCTATGTCCAACGTTTTGGAATCTATCCCAACATGATGTAATGACGTACTTCAAGGTTATTTATTGCAGCTTCATTTGTAATAGCAGAAGATAAGAAAACAACTCTGGAGGCCTCGTGGAATAAACTGTGGTTCATCCACCCCAAGGAACATAATTGGGAGAGAAAAGGAACAAGAAATATTTCTACACAGTGATATGGGGAGATCTCCAGGGTATATAATGAGGTGAAAAGAACAAGGCATGGAACTGTGTGTAAAAATATCCTCCCTTTTTGCAAGAATGAAGGAATTTGTGAAAGAAACACTGGAAGGAAAAACAAGAAACTTAAAACAAAAAAAATGTTACCTAGAGAGGACAAAGAGCAGTAAGATCCCGGGAGGCAGGGAGGAGACCAAGATGTGTCCGTGTGGGCTTTTGGGGTCATTCTAGTTTTTGAACCATGTACGTGTATTACTTGTTCAAAAAATAATTTAAAAATTTTACTTGAAAAATATATTCTTTGACCTGATCCCACTTCTAGAAATCTGTTCTAACGTAACAATCAGAATATACATTGTAGCAATTTCAAGCTTGAAAATTTTCATTAAAAAATACTAAATATGGTATATATGCAATATTACATTACACAGTGAATTTATAGTTTAAAATTTTTTGGATGAGTTAGAACAATATTCATGACAGTGTGTGAAAAGCACCATGTACAAAACGATATGCAAAATGATTCCAGTTTTAAAAATCATCAAATATTTTAAATGGTTTTTTTCCACTCTGGATAATGTGATCATAGATATTTTTTCTTTTTGAAACTATCCTGTATTGTCCAAATTTTCAACAATGAACATGTTACTTTTATATTTATTTTTAAAGACTTTATAATTGTTACTTTTCTAGACAATAGAGTCCCCATCTCTAATTAGCATTTAATCATCATTCAGACTCGTAAACAAATGACTTTGTTCTGTTTAGTAATGATCACTTAATATTTCTTTAAAATGTGACTCTGCCTTTTATTCTTGCAGGTGAGGAAAATATGCTGTGCTTAAGGGACAAGATATGTACATTTTAAGAGCTAATGAATAGTAATTATTATTAGAACATGTCTTACACAATATTTTCAGTGAAATGTATCCACTTCTCAATGGAGTGATTCTAACGACATGGATGTTGCCCTTGGGTTTGAATCCTTATTGAGACACCCAGCTTTGGGCAGGTCATTTCACCTCCAAGATTCAGATTTCCCACTTATAAGATGGGGGGTAGTAATTCCGACCTCACGAGGTGGTTGGGAAAACTAAATGAGATAAAGTACATGGAACAGGCAGGTGGGATGTATTTGACAAATATTAGCTTTTTTGTCTTGCCCCAAAACTATTTCTACGAGATGAAAATGGCACGTGTAGAAGCAAGGATTACAGAGTGTGAAATATCTGTGAGAAAAGCAATCAGAAAAGCAAAGCAGTTTTTTCCTGTAGGGCTCGGGCAATCAGTAGGGCAACCAGAAATGCCCACTCCAACACAGAGAACTCCTCTTCAAGGGTGTAAGCATCAGCTCCAAGGGTTATGCACACACTCTCCATTCTTCTGAACTCAGGTATTCATGATCGATAGGAATATGTGATTGGTATTATGTAGACTTACCATTGAGACAAGAGGTATGGTCTTCAGTGGAGACATTTGGTAGATTTTTTTTAAATTTTTATTGTAATGTCAAAGAATTTTTGAGAAACCAAAGGCAGAAAAAAATTATTTTTATATTTGGATAACCTTCATGGATACAACTGAGATGTGGGAAACTAAATTGCCAGTCCATACGTACTGTTCTTGCAAGGGGCATTGGGCTGGTTATAGGAAGGAAAAATTACTATTAAGGAGAAAAGAAAATAAAGAAATGTCTCATTTCCACATTTTAGAGGGTATACCAGTTTCAAGGTGGCAGAATGGCAAACACTGAACTCTCACCCCCTCTCACCAAGTCCAGAGAAATGATAAATAAAAATAGAAACGTCTTGTTTTAAAGCCCCCACCAAGAGCAGACAAGAGTGGATGCTCGAGTTCTTTATATAAAATGGTGTAGAACAATGCATAGAGTTGGCCCTCTGCATTTGTGTATCTCCTCCATCTTATTGCTACATCGTCTTGAACACGTGGCCTCTACTATCTCTGCAGAAGAGAAAGAGAAGACTGTGGAATTGCGCGTTTTTAAGGACCTGGGGTGGAAGTGGCTTACATCACTTCGACCTATGGCCCCACCTTCACTGCAAGGCAGGCTGGGAAATGTGGTCTTTCTGTGTGCCCAAGAAGAAGAAAAGGAAATGCAATTTGGTTGAACACATGGCATTTGTCTCCATGACAGCATTCACAACATTTTATTTGTATATTAGAGGAAGGCACGACCCAGAAGGCTGATGTGCTGAAGCAATTAGGGAAACACAAGAAAGAGACAGCCATACAGCTAGCCAATTCTGTCACATAGTTACCAATTCCAACTCCTCCAGGCAGAAAATCTAATTGACTCATCTCCGGTCTGACATTCAATCAGCGGAGGCCAAGTCAGGGCAGGGATCACATGGTAATTGGATGGCCTCTTCCTCCAACAAAGGGAAGTAGGCAGAGGGGATGATTGTCATCTCTGGGGCACACACCAAGCCAGTCTGCACATCAGAGGGAAGGTGACCTGAAAGGTTTTTTATCAACTGCTAAGAATAGGCCAGGAAACAACCTTTGCCTTATATTTTATGCAGTACTGTAACCAGACACTTTTGGGTGAGGTGAAAGTTCCAAACTTATACAAGATAAAGAGAATAAGAGTCTGAAAGTAGCCTGCACATACACACACACACACACACACACACAGAATATGCACAGAAAACACTACAATAATGTTATAAATGGTAACTCTCTGACGCCTCTAGATTGTTTAGGAAGCAGGATATCTTTAGACTGAATTTAGCCAAATCTCTTTTCCCCTCATATCAAAAAGAGAGTTTTTATTGGCTAAAACCACAGAGACCAGAAACAGCTCCAGAAAGCCCCATGGAAATGAAAAGTACATAGATTCAATCTAAATCTTGGTTAACGTGTGTTCCATGAGCAACTCTGGGCCCACAGTTGGGCAAATAGTAACATCCCATGTGGGTTGAGCCTGCTTCACTTGCAATAGTAAAACTAAAGTCTTTAAAGGTGATTTCCAGGAGATCCCTCACTTCACCCCCAAAAGCAGTAGTCAGGTAGCTTTGGGATGTAGGTCTCCTCTCTCGGTGGTCTACTTGTCGTGGTGAATCAATAGCTGATTCTCATGTTGGGGTGTGACCATCATACATGTAGTGTGAGTGTGTGGGTACACACGTTGGTGTGTGTGTGTGCCTGTGTGCTGTTTGTACCTGACTGTCAAATCTGGACTTGAAATTATGGTTTGCATCCGACGGGGTACATCAGCACCGGGAAGGTAGTTTAAACTTGGCACTGCCTAAGATTTGTTAAATAGTTCCTCTTGAAAGGACATCATTTGAATAGGGGACTTTGTTGCCTTAGCTATAAATAAATATGTGTGATAGATTCATTGCAAAGTGTTTTTGAAAAAATTATTACTTGTGTTTTGATTCGCTAGGGCCTTAATGGTTTCTGCTAATAGCATGTCAGGAGTTGAGTATAACAAAAGATGAGATGCCTGTTTATAGAGTGGATAGCTCATGACAGATGCTAATTGGACTTGGCATGATCTGGTGATTTCATATAGCTGAATAGTAAGAGACAGGTTTTGTAGGCCCCAGTGAAAGCTGATCTAGACCATGAATGAAGTTCACGAGTTTATATTACGTGCCATATGTGAAACCACTTCTGCTCTTAGCACTGAGGAGAATTCAAAGGATGAAACAAGGGACTTGCAGTTCATAGTAAATAATCAGTGAGAGGGTGAAAGGTTTACATGTGAGAAAGTTCATAGCAATTATTGATAAGAGTAAAAACTGTGAAGCAACTAAATTTCCAACAACAGAGGAATGGTTTAAACATTATGGCAATAATTTGCAAAATATATGTAAAATGCCTATCATATGCTATCATATTTTCCAAAAACATTTAATGACGGGGGAATTTGTCACAATATAAGTGAAAAAAATCAGGATATATGCAGTTTGATCTTACTGTGGATTGCCTGAAACAAAGAAGCTACTGGCGTTTATCAATATTCCTAGTAAGTTAATGCAAGGAAACTAATACAACGCAGGTAAGGAGGAGTAAATACCTTTGGAAGGAAATTAATCTCCGCTAAGGTCAGGTCTATAATTTCAGATCTTATTTTAGGAAAACAGCATCAGAACTCAACTGCATTCATACCCTCAGGGGTCTTCTCAGCCTCCACAAACTTGAGTCAGCCGTCACTGAGACCCGTGCTCACTGCTGCCCCTGATGGAGTCAACAGGAACTGCAGCTCAACTGAAAGAGTCCACAGGCTGTGAAATTTGCAAGACAGGAGCAGGACTTGGAGAGCCTGTTATTTCTACCAGGATGTGTGGCAGTTTGCTCAAGGGAAAAGCAGCAGGTTGGGCAGACCAAGGGGAAAAGGGAAACATGGGAAGAATTCAGGTATAAGTGAGGTCCACGTGGCACAGCCCTGAAGGCCTAGCCAGCATTTATCACTACCTCACATTAGAGTCACCTGAGTGCCTAAAAAAAAACCCTGACCCCGCGACTCTCCTGAATCAGCTGTGGGGCCTGGGCACCTCATGACCCTAGTACAGAAGGCGAGAGCGGTACAATGTGAGTACAGTAGGCCAAGGATGCAGCTAATCAGCTCCTGTCCCCTCTCCAGTTCAGTATGACTTTGTAACAACTTTTTTTTAATTTTGTATTTAGGTGTACAAAACAACGCACTAGGTAGACCTTTCACCCCTCACAAAGTGATAACCCCCTCCCCCAATCTATTGCCCCTCTGACATCGTATACAGCTGTTACTATTCCATTGATCTATTAACAACATTTGAATCATTCACTAAAAGACTTCCAGTCTCCTTTGGTTCAGGGAAAGGGTCATTGGAGAGGCTAGCGTCCTCTCCTACCTTGTGTGAATCACGGCAGCCCCTCATTGTGGACCACCGAACACTGGGGGACGTCGAGTGAAGGCCCCAACTTGCCCCTTCCCGAAGGCTAGCTGGGACGTGCTCTGGGGACAGGAATGAGAAGGCGCCTACCACAGCGCTACCACAGTGACTTTGAGCTGAACGACTAGGGGGAAGGCGTGGGAGGAAAGGTAAGAAATACGTGTGTGATGTGTAACTGCATTTTTAACAGATCGGAAGGAAAAACACCCAAATAATAACACTGGTTATCTAACGGTGAGATTTTAGATGATTTCCTTTTCTCTTCATGTCATACTTCTCTATATTTCTAAACTGTTCTGCTGTAAACATGTATTATTATTGTGTTAATTTTGTAAAAGCTGTACGTCCTACATAAAAAGCAATCCTGGCCTTCCAAAAGTATGTGTGCCAAAGGGGGTTTTCAATGAAATTTGCGATTGGAGTCTTCACTTGGCTCTAGCGGTATGACAGAGGGTATCTTACATGTAGTGTACTCGTCGCGCAGGCTACTGTCTGTCACTGTCATTACTGCTAACATTAAATTGATTGGCATTGTCACAGGATAGCGATTTAAGGATTTCCTGCATCCTTTTAAGATGAGCACGTGATACCTTCTGTATGAAATGGCCAGGAGCATATGGGACAAGAGCACCTCATTATATGTCTTAGGCTTCCAGACCTCTATCAGACATATATATGGGGTGAAGTATATTCTGACTTGTTCTCTTGAGTATTACACAGCCACCTGTAGGTAGCCCACAGGTTGTGAAATTTGCAAGACGGGAGGAGGACGGACTTAGCAGCTTAGTGGTATCTCCTTAAGCCCTGGTGTGCAAAAAACATATTAAACACAACTTCAGTTGTGAGGTTATGTCCTACTCCCGATCAGATTATTGGAGTATGCCACTGTGGGGACAGAGGCAGGAGTGCAGTTTCCAGGCTCTCGGCCTCACGTGGAAAGGTGCTGACTCAGGTAGTAAATGACCATCAACTGTGATTGGAGGGCCATCAGCTGTGGCTAGTTGGCCATCAGCTGTAACTAGTGTCGTGCGGGAGACCCTGCTCGCTGCGCCATTTGTCGTGTGCAGAGGCCTTCTCGCCGCGCCATCTTTCAGGCGGGGCGGCCTGCAGAGCCATAGGGAGGGGAGCCATACCACCACGGTCTCACTGGAGGCTGGGCCCACCGGACGCCGACCTGCCGTCCGCCTTTCCACCGACCGACCGACGACTCTCCTCCACTCTCTTGACCCTGTTCCTCTCTCTCGGCTCTCCTCTTCCGCTCTCCTCGGCTCTGCTCGGCTCCTCGGCAATCCTTCGTAGCCGCAGCAGTTATACCAGTGGCCAATCGGCTAACCAGCCACAGCCGACGGCCAATCAGCCACAGCCGACGGCCATTCACCACCGGAGCCAGCACCCTTCCACATGAGGCCGAGAGCCTGTAAACTACTTTCTGGGGCTCTGTCCCCACACTAGTGAGCCATTGGTCACTAATATAACTGCTGTGGCTACGCTAGCAGAAAATGGGGGCTAGCAAGAAGATGTTGGCTGAGCTAGCAAGAGCGGAGTGCAGTCAGCATGGTGGATTGCAGCTAGGAAGTCGGTCGGTTGGCAGAAAAGTGGACAGCAGGTTGCGGACAGTGTGGTTCCTGCTTCCTGTGTCTCCAACCCAGCCTCTGGCGAGACCATAGTGGTATGACTCCCCTACCTATGGCTCCGTGGGTGTTCCTTTTTGGCTTAGCCACATGCTGCGTTCTTATGTGGGGAGCGGGAGCTGAGACCCCGCAGGCCGCCCCGCACGACAGCCATCCTTTTGACCCAACGATATCAACCATATCCATTGAAATGTCACTTGAAACCGATATGATTTTATTAACCAATGTCACCCCAATAAACTTAATAAAAATTAATTTAAAAAATAAAAGCAATAATGTGACACTTAGAAAATAAAAAAATTTTAAAAGAGAGAAATTGGAAGAGGGTGTCCTCAAGTCTATTAACAATAGATGCCCACGAAAGTAACGAGTTAAGTATAGGAACGTAAGTGTAGTAAGTGGAGATGACTTGCTTAGTGGGAGGAGCTCTTGGCTCCTGAAACAATCAGCTCAAATGACAAATGTCCTTCTTCAATGGGACCTGGACGATGGGAGCCTATTCAGTTTTCCTGAGTGTATCTTCCAGTCACCCTTGTGATGGGGAAACACCAGTAGGGTTGATTTTCGAATTTTAATTCCAAGATATTATGAAGCATTTCACATGCGGAAGAAATTTCGGCTTCTTTGTTATTTATCCAGAAGGCTGAATAATTTCAGGGCAGAGGCAAATGTGGTTAACGGCCTCAGAGGAATCAGCACATTAACCATCCTGCAGGAATTTAAAACTATTCTGTGTGGGTTAATGGATACAATTAGCACCAAAATTAGACACCATGTGTAAGTAATTGAGGCTGTTTAACACAGTTATTGACTATACAAATCTCTGGACTGAGGATTAGGCGGTCTCACAATTCATTAGAGAAAGTAATTAGCAAGACTCTATTGGATTTCATTATTGGCTCCCGAGCAGATTTGTATGGAAAACACCTTGGTAAGTAGTTTTCTGAGAAGAATGCCCTAAGTGTCATCATTTCAATGTTTGGTTTTAAGCGGGTAAATATGTATTGTCAGATAGATTCGGTTTACCAAGCTTGACTGTCGTCATATCCCTCTCCACTTCTCTCCAAACTTCCACGGCTTCCTTTTCCCCCATTAAATGGGCTTTTCTGCCCAACCACCAAGGTCATTCATAATTCTCCCTATCACTTATTTCACTTGGACGAGGTTTTGCTGGTGTCAGGGCTGGCCTCCTCATTCTCCATGTTATCACCTGAGCTCACTTCTCCTTATCTACCTCCGTGATTGACTCCTGTCAATCACTGGACAGAAAAATCACTTACTGAGAAAACGGGAGCCAGAAGTAAGCCCATGGTAGAGAGAAGAAGGGATGAGTATTTGAATCTGTAAAGAAGACAGTCATGACAAAAGCTTTCCTGGAATCTAATCAGACTGACCCTTTGAGCAAAGGTTTCCAACGCTAGCTGACCATAGAGTCAATCACCTGGAAGCTTTTAAAATAGGCTCTACACCCAGGGATTCTGGGATAATTGCCTTGAGGTGGGGTCCACATAGCCAAATGTTTTCACAGCTGTCCAGGTGACTCTAAAGTGCAGCCAGGTTAAGAACTACTCCTTAAAAGCAGGGCCTCGCAAACATGGATGTGCATGCAATTCATAGGGGTGGGGGTGGGGTGGTACAATGTAGGTTATGGTTCAGTAGGCTGGGGCGAGGCCTGACGTTTCGCATTCCTAACACGTTCCCAGGTGCTGCTGTTGCTGCTGGTTTGTGCACTGCACTGTGGATAGCAAGGCCCGAATCGTGAAGTTGGAATAAGACACACACCAAAAACATTTTGCTTTCAAAATGAAGCTGAGATAAAGCAGAAAGGCTATTATACAGAGACTTTGCAGAATAAGATGATAATGACGATGATAATTCAAAAGCTGGGTGAACACAGTTGAAGTTTCCCCAGACCTCAGCAACCTGTGAATATAAACAGTGTTTACCGTACTTGTATGGCTCCTGATCTACCTGATTTGCATCTCACAGAACCTCCAGCTCCCTCTTTTTAAGTCTCACTCAATTATTTTTAGGGGTCTCTGGGGGTCTCGCACTTCAACAACAGTGCTCTCAGGCTCCTTACTTAGCTCAGGAGTTTCTTGTTCACACTCAAACTCAAGACACCACTTGGGGAATGGAGTGAGGGATGCTAACTGCTGTTAGTGCCAGCACCTGCCCTGCCAGCCCTGAGGTCCACGCAAAAGGCACTGACTCGCAAGGATCCGAAAGCTGCAGAAGCTTGAGAGGCCACGGCAGGGCTCCGTCCCTGAGCCTGTGCCATGATGTGTCCCACACAGCAGTGGGAGAGCACCTCTCAGATGCACTGGGGACTGACACAGCCCCGCTGGCTTCCTGCTGTGCCAGTTGGAGTCTCTTTGGAAATGGCCTCAACATCTATGTGCAGTCTCTCTCCAGACCTAATTCACAGGCTGGCAAAGACAGACATCTTACCTGTCTTGGTACAAGAGGAAGAATGCAAATTGGCTCCACACTGAAAAATATACCTTCTCGACTTGAGTGTCTTACTCAAAGCAGCATTGAAGTGGGAGCAAGATGGCCAGTGCTTCTGGATGTTGTGGGCAGTGTTTCCAAATTTCCCCAGTTTTTTGAGTGGGACCATCACCCTTTCTGGATTCTTTCGAGATGCATCTGGACATTAACATTCAAACACTACGGAGATAAAGTCTTGTTCCCCATTCCTCGCCCGACTGCTCACAGGTAAGCCCTTTTGACTAATTTAAGTCTCTAAGTCCTTTCACGGTTACCTCCATAGCTGTAAACTCCAGGCACACCTCAGAGATACTGCGGGGTCGGTTCCAGACCACCGCAAGAAAGCAAGTAGCACCCTAAAGTGAACCATAATCTCTTTGCTGGTGGAGGGTCTTGCCTTCAATTTGTAAAAAGAACGCAACATCTTGTGAAGCACAATAAACTGAGCGCAATAAAACGAGATGTGCCTGTACATGCTTACCCTCTACTTCATGGTTTCTTGGTTTTAAGCCAGATCTACTAATAACCAATGTGAAAAATGCAAAATTTAATTATTTTACACGATCTCCTTTTGTGACACCCTCCTCCTCATTTTGTGGGTTTTACTTTTTTCATGACTGGCGCTCACTTTGGATGCTTTTAAAACTTTAAGGAGTATGTTTAAACTTCTATTTCTCCATCCATAATCTTCAGATGTTTTTTCTTTATTTACCCATAGGTAAGATAAGGAAATTTGCACCCCTTCGTATTTTTCCACTTCTCCCTCCCTCTTTCCCAAGTCTTGCTCACTGTGTTGTTATTTTGTCAAGTTTCTGTAAGTGGAAAACAAGAGTTTAGAAAGTTCTGCTTAGATAAACATTGAAGAACCAGGGCAGGATGACTGGACACACAGAATGGGAAATCTAATCCTTCAACCTCATGCCATCAAAGGGGATAATTCCAAGTCAAAATCAAATCGATTCTCCTCCCTTAAACTCCATCAAATACTCTAAATCGTGCTATGGTTAGTTTGTTTTGCTTTTGGAATTAATATTCTTGTACAGTTTTATTCCCCACCCCCTTGTGTTTTAAAACTATTTTCTTTCTTTCTTGTTAATGGGGGAAAAATTTTACACTCTCACTAATATCTTCCAGCTGTTTTATAGTATAGTTTGAGCACACGAACATACACTGGCTTTCTAGGCTCATTTACATAGATGTTATCCTGGGATTACTTTTTGTTATATTCTTTAGTTAGTGTCACTGGTTTTGGAGATTGTCATTGTCTTTCTTGGGTTTATTTTTCCTTTTGCCACAGTATGTCCTTAAATTATGTTTTCAGAAAAAAGTATATACATGTTTGCATGTCTGAATATGGGTTTTTGCATATATAAGTTTTTGCATGTCTGAAAATGTATTATTATACTCCCCTAATACTTGATTAATATATTTTGGGTAATTCTACACTCAAAATCATTTTTCTTCAAGAACTTTGCAGGTATTTCTCTACTGCCTTCTAGAATTTAGTGTCCCTAAAAATGAAGTACTGGTTAAGAGTACTAAGTCAGACTGCTGGTTTGAATCCCAATTCTGCCACCCGCTAGCTGTGGGTCCATGAGTACATTTCTTGGTATTTTCATCTGGAAAATGGTAGTAATAATAATAATAACTAACTCATAGGAGTATTGCAAAGATTAAATTTTCTATATATGTGAAGTGATTAAAATAGTTGCTTATACATAGTAAGCACTATGAGAGTATTAGCCCTTATTAAAATATCAATTTCATCATCATTATCATCTTTATATTTATCCTGGGTGTTCTGAGGATTAAAAACTTTAAAAAAATAATTTCGGGGCCAGCCCAGTGGCTCAGGCGGTTGGAGCTCGGTGCTCCTAATGCCGAAGGCTGCCGGTTCAATTCTCACATGGGCTACTAGGCTCTCAACCACTTCCTTGACTCCCGCAAGGGATGGTGGGCTGCGCCCCTGCAACTAAGGTTGAACACGGCACCTTGACTGAGCTGCCACTGAGCTCCCAGATGGCTCAGTTGGTTAGAGCGCGTCCTCTCAATCAAAAGGTTTTCAGTTCGACTCCCACCAAGGGATGGTGGGCTGCGCCCCCTGCAACTAACAACAGCAACTGGACCTGGAGCTGAGCTGCACCCTCCACAACTAAGATTGAAAGGACAACAACTTGACTTGGAAAACGACCTGGAAGTACACACTGTTCCCCAAGAAAGTCCTGTTCCCCTTCCCCAATAATAAAATCTTTAAAAAAAATAGTAAGAAGAAATCAGTGAGATTACTTTAAAAATAATAACAATAATAATAATAATAATTTCATGCCTTCCATTTTCTCTTTTTAGGATGTCTTACTTAAATATGGACTCTTTTAGTTTGAGATTGTGTATTATCTTTTTTTTTTCTCAGATTTTTCATTTCTTTGTCTTTTTGTTCTATGCCCTGGGAAATTTTTCTCAGCTATCTATTTGTTCCACCTAATTTATTACATTCAAATTTCTGCATTCATATCTTTATCACAGACTGTTTCTAGTTCTTTTGGTTAAGAGCTTGGAGTTTTTAATGGATATACTATATTTCCATAGCTCTTCGATTTGTTTTATGATCTTCAATTTCTGCTAAATTATCTTGGTTCCTTCCAGAACATGATGAACAATAGTCCTTTATAGATACCTCACATTTTTCAAACACTCTCTACATTTTGATACTTTTCCATGATATTAATTCCATCCTCCCATAAGAGACATTTTAAAATTCATATTTCCCATTCTATGTAACTAGGACACAGACAGAATATGCTCCTTTGAGAATTCTTGACAGCAAAGCTAGTTCCTAGAGGAAACTGCTAGGACACCTGGCATGTACTTTGCACTCGCTGAGGCAGAGGCAAAATTTCCCTGGAATCCGCAGCAGCAGGGGCCCCAGCAGATCCCTTACGAGACTAGTGGTGCAGCATGGTTCTGGGAGGTATTCCCGGAGACTCAGCCCAGAGTTGCTTCCTCTAGTCCTTCCAAAGATCGTCTAAGATGCCTCACATCCAGTAATAAGTACTTTCCCGATGATGACTTCCTAGCTGGCTTTAGCCCTCAAATTTCAGGTTTTGTTCCAACTGCCCACATGACCTTGCCATCCGAACAGCCAGTAAACCCCACCCCCTGGTATTTATCTCTTTGTGTAATCCTCCTTGCTTGAATGCAGGTAGGCTGGGCATGTTGACTCATTTATAATGAATAGAGTATGGCAGACATGATGGGATATCACTTCTGAGGTTACGTAAATAAAAGACTGTGGCTCGCCTGTTGGTGCTCACTCTCTATAGCTCTCTCTTGGGTCATTCACCTGGGCAAAGCCAACTGCCATGATGTCATAAGGCAGCCCTGTGGAGAGGGCCGAGGACAGCCAAAAACCATGGATGTGAGTTGGGAAGCAGATCGCCTCAATCTCAGTTGAGCTTTCATATGAGACCACAGCCCCAGCCAACAGCTTGACTACAACCTCACGGGAGTCCTTGAGCCAGAGGCACCCAGCTAAACTCCAGTTCCTGATTCGCAGAAACTGTGAGATAATTAATGTTTGGTGTCATTCAGCCGCTAAGTTTTGGGATAGTTTATTATGGAGCAATACCCAATTAATACAGGTGTCACAAATTTCACTTGTCTAAATCCAAACTCCTGATCTTCAACCCTGCCTCCAACATGCTCCTCTCATTGTCTTCCTCATCTCAACATCCCTCTCCTTCCACGTGTGGCCCCAAACTTGGAGCTCTCCTTGGTCTCTCTTCCTCTCCTGCAACAGGAACAAGAGGTGGTAAATTCAATTGCTCAGTATGTCAGCTTCAACCAAAACACACCCCATTTCACTGTAATTTTCTTTTCTTGCCATCCCCATTCCATGGTAGTTTTATTTTTCTACCTGCCTTTATTTTCTTTTACTAGAAGCTTTTGGTTTTGGTGCTATGAAATTTTATAATGGTATGTCTCTTGGTGTGGCGGGTTTTTTCGTTTGTTTGTTTATTTGTTTTTGTTATTCATTATGCTCAATACGTAGAGTCAGTCCCTCCTTTACTTCTGGGAAAATTTCCACTATTATTTGATAATTTCCTAGTCACTGCTTTATCTTCCTGGAATTCCGGTTAGTTGGAAATTGTACCTCCTGGGTAGATTAGCCACCTCTCTCATCTTTCTTGTTGTCTATCTTTGTGGGTTTTTTTTAATCTTCTTTCTGTGAGGTTTCTTCATCTCCCTGTCTTTCGGTTGAATTTCTTTTGGCTATCCTGTTTTTAATTTCTAAGCGCTCTTTTTATTCACTATTTGTCCCTTGTTCTTGGCACATCTTGTCTTATGAATACAATATCCTCTCTAACCACTTAGAAGATACCAGCTGTACTTGGTATTTTTGTTTATTTGTTTTAATCTTCTCTATTTCCTCTGGATTTATTTTTTTTCTCTTTGCTTTGTGTGCTTTCTTTTGCTTTGGATGGATTTCCCGAATATTTAGAGATTCCTGGCTGTATGCTTTGTTAAAAGACAAACTGAGGCATATTACAATTTTTAAGAGTTTATTTGAACAAAAATCGATGTGAGTTGGGCAGTGTCAAACCAGAAGTGGTTAGGGGAGCTCGGCCCACAGGAGTCAGGGGAAAGACTTATATAGAGAAGGTGCAGAAGCAAAGTAAGGAAATTATTTGATTAGCTATAGCTTAGAGCCTAGTTGGCTGTTTGTGATTGGTTGTCCTTGGCTTTTAGATTTCATAATCTTGAGGCATTTACAGGCTTACATTTGGGTTTGCTTATGTAGGCTGCCAAGGTATTAGAGCTACTTCAGTTTAATGGCTTTCTTGTTTAATTAATTTAACAGCTGATATTCAAGAGTAAGACCATGGGTTTCCTTTGTTAACTAATGGATTTCACTTTAGAATAATTAGGGCAATTGGGCTTTTCGATGGAGGTCATTTCTCTGGAATCTTAAGTGATATGTATATTGTAAGAGGCTTATTTCCACAGTGGGCAGCAAAGAATAATAGTCAGTCATAGAATGACAATGTGAGCAATAACATATCATTGTGTAAACATGATTTCCACCCAAGATACTGACTGAGCTCTGTCCTAACCATATTTTCCTATTATCCTATAATCTGTGACTAACTTGAATACTATTGTTATGTACCCGCCTTGATATTCCTCAATGTTTCAATAAATGCATGTGGAATGAATGCATGGATAAGATAAGCCTGGTGGGGGTTTACTTAGAGCCTTGGTCCAGCATCCCAAATAACACCCACATAATCCTGTTGGCCAACTAACTGCTGACTGTGTCAGAGCTCCCTGCCCAGCCCTTGAGTGACCCATTCCAGGTGAGCCGCTCAGACCTAACGTGACCAAGACAAGGGGATGCATGAGCCCAGGGCCCAGCAGGAGGAGAACCATCTCTGTTGTGCTGGGTTGCTGCTCATTCTTACCCAATGAGGTTAAGTTCATTGTTGGATCTTTTTTGTCAAAACTAAACATGGAGAAAAATGGCTTCCAACTCTATAGAGATCCCAGGCCTCCCTGGTACCTATTTGGTTTGGATGCTTTTCCCTTTTGTATTTTCCATATCAAAGTTCTATCAGTGTGTGTCAGCCTTGTTATTTTGCCATTTCACTAACCAGATGAGCCACTTGGCATCTGAAAATGTGCCCTCCTTGAGACCAGTGCCAAATATACACTTTTCCATCCAGGAAAAGGAATATCATCCCTACTTGCTTTTCCCTCTTTAAGTCAGTTTGTGTCATATGTTCCCCAACACCAGATAATTAATATTTTTATAGACTTTCTTAAAACTTGTTGAAAGTATAAATTGATTATACCAGTCAAGCCCGTGTTATTGATTTGTATCATACTAAGTAAAATAATGGATAGAGAAAAATGTCCCCTTCAGGGTTGTACAATCTAGTGGAGGAAGAATCTATAAACATAACTAATACAAGTTTGGCAAGTATTATATTAGTTCTGACACCTCAGAAACAGTATTTAGGGGGTGCAGAATAAACCAGTGGTCTTTCTGTGACCCTAGCGGGGTAGACCCAGAACTTCTGAATGCCTCTCAGATATGTGAGTAGAATTTAAAATCAGTAAAATTACCTTGTGCTTTGCTTTTAGAACTCCCAATTCAGATTTGTAAATTAACAAATGGAAATCTCAAGTGACAGGTGTGAAAGACAGCCCAAAGAAACAGCTGCTTTAAGGAATAATATTGAAAATGTATAAAAGCTGTTAATAAATAAAAAGAAGCCCATATGTTTGGGTTTTAAAAACCCAAACACTTTTTGCCTGGCTTCTTCACAATCCCTAAGTGTAAATAGGTTTAAAAAAAATTTTTTTTAACCAAATCTGCCCAGATTTTCAAAGACCCTCAAGGAAGCGTAAAGGATAAGATACAAGTTAATGTAAAAGATTAAATAAGAAATGATGGTTGTTAGAAAGAAAAGTGGAGCACGCATGGAGGCTCCTAAGTGTGGCTGGGGAGTGACGCTGAGGAGGGGAGGTGGGTTTGACACACGAGAGCAGCTTGAATAAAACTCCCTGGTGAAGCTTTGGGTTTTGAGGTGTCTTGGAGGATGAAGTAATGGAGAAGGCCTCCTCCATCCCTTTCCACCGCCACCACCCAAGAGCGAAGCAACTCTGGGTGTGTCTCTTTTTCAAACTGGATGTCTGCACAGGATTGCATTTGAACCCAGCGTTTGGCAGTTCATGCAAAGTATAAATGAAGGTGATTGCATCGGCATGGAGAGCCCCTCGAGGGTGAAAGGTGCCCCTGGATGGCGACATAAATCAAAAGCCAACCACAAAAGCAGGCAGTATAATGCAAGCCAAACAGACAGGCCTCAAAAGTCCTGGCAGATACTCCATAAAGTAGAATAAGCAGATCCCACAGTGTCTATGGTTCCAGAGTGAAGGCCAGGGTGAACAGAAATCATTAAAGATCAATATTCTAACCTGAATGGCAATCTCAATACAGTCATCAGGAGGGGACGACATAGAAATCCCTATAGGAACAGTGCTCAGAGAGAGACAGCTGCTGGCCAAGGTTTCAAACATGAGAATTAACAACATGCTCTTGGGGCAGCCGGATGGCTCAGTTGGTTAGAGCGTGAGCTCTCAACAACAAGGTTGCCGGTTCAATTCCCACATGGGATGGTGGGCTGCTCCCCCTACAACTAAAGATTGAAAACGGCGACTGGACTTGGAGCTGAGCTGCGCCCTCCACAATTAGATTGAAGGACAACAACTTGGAGCTGATGGGCCCTGGAGAAACACACTGTTCGCCAACATTCCCCAATTTAAAAAAAAAAATCCTTAAGAAAAAAAATGCTCTTTTAAGGATTTAAGAAGAAAGGAAACATGGAGAGATTACAAAACAAATTTGAAATTTACCCCTTAAACTATAGAGGGGGAAAACTGGCACAAAGCTAACAGAAATGGGGTCGTTAGTATTCATGTAGGGTTGCCAGGTTGATCTTTAACCTGACCTTTAACGTAGACTAGGTTGACCTTTCTTCTAGAAGCCAAAAGGAGGTTTGTAAGACTTGTAAGAATTACATTGAAATAATTTGTCAATCCCCAGTCCCATAGCTGCAAGAACTTTCATGAGGGGCATTGCAGGTTTAAATCGGATGAAGGCCCTTTCGAAAGACAAGTTGCCTAGTGCATTCCCAGACGGCATGGTTAATGAAGGAACATGAATAGCTATACATCAGACCACAAAAATATGAGAAGCACAAGATCCAAACTTGGCTCTTAAAAAGATTTCAGATTACGGGGTTAAAGCCCTCACCGGGTCTCAATAGCTTTCATAGTGGGATCCCAATCATTATTTTTTTTAGTGAGTCACTCAGTATGCCAGGTGCAGTGGTAGACATTAGGAATATGGTGGCAACAACACAGACATGGCTGTGGAAATTAAAGTCCAGTAGACTGAATGCAGAGTGAAGAAAAATCAAGACATTACAAGGTACTGCAGCAGCTATGCAAATAAAAAGAGAAAGCAAGCAACGGTAACAATTAAACATGTACTTAGGAAGTGGTAAAAAATATAAATGCATCACTTGTACTTATGTTAAAAAGATGACATCTTCTGGGTAAAAAGGAGCCACCGACAGAATTAAGAATAAAATCTATCTGTTACTTAAAGAGACACACTTAAAAATGAAAGTCATCTGTAAACTGAAAAAGGGTGGTTAAGCTATGTGAAAAGCACAACAGATAATAGCTTACTATTCTATAAAATATAATGAGGTCCTACAATATAAATATCATAATGCCTCTTGCTACACCGTCAAGGTTGATGAACAGATAGTTTATACACTAGAACATTCAGACATTTAATTAACTGATGGGAAAAATGTACAATTTTCCTATCCATACAAGAAAAAAATAATAAATTGAGCTATCTTCTTGGCACCATTACTCATGGCTTCAACTAATGAAAGTAAATTAAGAAAAAGTCCACTGCTGGCAATTAGGAGAAATACGTATTCATATTACAGTGCCTAGTGATTCTGTAAATGGGTTTTATATTTCTAGGGACAATAAGAAAAGATTGCAACAAGAGCTATAAAATTATTTATGTCCTTTGTTCTGATCTCAAGAAAATATCCTCTAAAGGAAATAAAGGTTTTTTTACAACAGTGTTTATATTGGCACTATTTATAATCTTTTAAAAACTAGAGTTCTTAGAGTTAAGGGATTACCTAAATTTTCACTGTTAAGGGATTAACTAAATAAGCCATGTAATGTTGACTTAGCTATAGCTATTGAAACAAGAAGCAGATTTCTGCATAGGACCATGAGGATAAACACTGTCCTGAATTACCTTTCCATGAAAATGGACAAATGAGAGGAAACAACTGTTTTCAGACATTGGACAAAAGGCAGAAACAGACTGTGAGCCCTGAGAACAGGGAACAATTGAGGTGCAGTCCACCATTGCCCAGGCTTTCTGTCTGGAGGTCATTCTCAGTCCACTATTCTTTCTGAGTTGAGGAGGTAGACTGAAGTTCTGAGAGGCCAAAGTGGCTAGAACTGGCAGAGTAGGGTACCCGAGTGAAGAAAGCTACACTAAGAAAGCACTTCAGAAATTTAGATAGAGGTACTCTCGAGTTTTTGACTGAACACAAATGAGTGCATTTACAGAGAGAGTAAAATCCCATAAGGCGGGACAAGAACAATTTCCTGGGGAGCTCTATGAAAAATAATTCCAGGGGATGATTTGAGTTGCCTCTAGACAAAGTGAAAGATCTCACTGAATATTCGGGGCTCTAAGAAAGGCCACACATTGCACACGGAGCTTAATTAGCTATAGAATAAAGTCTACTCTAACCCACCCTAAATGAGTTTATAAGCAAACTGCAGAAGGATTAATCTAATCCACAAGTAATGTAACTGCCAGCCAGAAAATGTCCAACATCCCTTAAAGGAATACAAGAAACACCTGCACTCGACAATGTAAAATTAAAAATGCCAGCATAAAAATAAACGTTGATAGACATACAAAAAGGCAAGAAAATGTGAAAAATCAGTTAATAGAAGCAGACCCCAAAATGACATATTAGCAGATAACATTAAAAAAGTTATATATGTATATGTGTGTGTATATGTCTATATATGTGTGTGTGTGTGTATATATATATATATATATATATATATATATATATATATATACACCCACTCACAGGATATAAAGAAAAATAAGGAAAGAAGAAATGAAAGATTTTAAAAAGACCCAAATGGACCTTGTAAGTATGAAAAATACTGTCTAAAATTAAAATTACACTGGGATTAACAGCCGAAAAGACATTGCAGAATTAAGAATCAGTGAACTTGAAGACATAGCAATAAAACTATTCAAAACTAAAAAAAAAAAAATGAACAAAAGTATAAGTGATGAATGGAACATCAACTGGCCTAATATACTAGTGGAGTCCTAGAAAGGGTGGAGGCAGAAAAGAATATTTAAAAAATAATGGCCTCATGTATTCAAATTTGATCAAGAGTTTTTAGAGAAACAAAAGATGAGAGAATTTATTGCCAGCAGGCCCACCGTGCAAGAAATGTTATGGAAGTTTTTCAGGTTCAAAGAAAATGAGACCAGATATTTGGAATTATGCAAAGGAACAATGAGTGTCAGAAATGTGTGAATATGAGGTCTGACAATTAAGTTCATGAGCTCATCCTAGAAAAAGTGCTACACACCTCATTGCTGAATATCACTATGGTCACCTTCGAAGTACTCCCCTTGGGAAGCTATGCACTGATGCCAGTGCCTAGTCCACCCTTCAAAGCAATTTTGGACCTCTTTCTGGAATGGCCATCAGAGCTGTCGTCGTATTACCCTTAATGTCCTGAATGTCATCAAAATGTCTTCCTTTCAATATTTCCTTTATCTTTGGGTAAAGAAAGAAGTCATAGGGGGCCAGATCATGTGAGTAGGGAGGCTGTTCCAATATAGTTATTTGTTTACCGGCTAAAAACTCCCTCACAGACAGTGCCCTGTGAGCTGGTGTATTGTCGTGATGCAAGAGCCATGAATTGTTGGCGAAAAGTTCAAGTCATCTAACTTTTTCATGCGGTCTTTTCAGCACTTCCAAATAGTAAACTTGGTTAACTGTTTGTCCAGTTGGTACAAATTTTTAATGAATAATCCCTCTGATATCAAGAAAGGTCAGCAACATTGGTGCAACAAGTTCACAAACTTAATTGTCAGACCTCGTATTAAATTTTTTTCTCACTTTTTGTTTCTTTAAAGGATAATTGACTGATACAGCAAAAATAATAATAATACATTGCATAGTTTATAGCAGGCAGGACAAAGTATATGACAATAGCAAAAAGTAAAGAAAGTAATCTGTTAGGAGGTTCTTATATTACATGTGCATATAGTATAGTATTTTTTGAAGTAGACGATAAGATTAAAGATGCATATTATAAATCCTAAGGCAATCACTACAAATGAACCAGCAAAGGAATAGCTAATAAGCCACGGGGGGAAATAACCAGAATCATTTAAAAAAATTAAATACAAGAAAAGGAAGGGAAAGAGAAGAAAAAGAAAGACATGACAATAGAAAACAAATGATAAGAGCATAGATTCTTCCAGAAAATAGAAGGAATGCTTCCTAAGTCGTGTTATGAGGTCAGCATTAATTACCTGACACCAGATGGAGATATTACAAGAAAAGAAAACTATAGGACAATATTTCCCATGAACATAGATGCAAGATCCATAATAAAATAGCAAACTGGCCACTTCAACTTGCGGATAAAGGGTCTCTGCAAAAGACCTACAGCTGCATTCGTGCTTTATATTGAAAAACTGAATGCTTTCTTCCTAACCACTTCTATTAAACTTTTTATTGGAGGTCATAGGAAGTGCAATGTAGAAAGTAAATAAATACATGAATAAATAAATAAATAAATGTATAAATGTATATTGGAGGTAGTCACACTACATGATCTCAAGGCTTACTGTGAAACTACAGTAATTAAGTGGATGTGATATCAGCTTGAGGATAGACATATAGATCAACAGAACAGAATAGAGAGTCCAGAAATATACCCACACATGATGTGGTCACTTGATTTTTGACGAGGGCACCAACGTGAGAAAAATACAGTTCTTTCAACACAATGGCACTCAAAAAATGGGGTATCTATGTGGTCTTAACTATGGCCGTTCATACCATATACAAACGAATTCTACATGGATATAGACTTAAATATGAGAACTGAAACTATAACACCCCTATGAGAAAACGTGGGAGAAAATCTTGGAGACTTCAGGTTGGGGGAGGATTTCTTAAATGGGACACAACCAAATAAAAATTAATAGTTGGACTTCATCAAAAATAAAAATGTCTGCTGTTTGAAAGGGACTGTTAAGAAAATGAAAAGGCCTGGGACAGACTGGGAGGAAATATTTGCCAAACATTTCTGATAAAGGACTTTTACTGCAAAATTTATAAAGAATTCTTACAACTCGATAAGACAAGCAAACCAATTTTTTTAACTGGGCAAAATAGTTCAATAAACACTTCTCCAGAGAAGATATGTAAATGTGTATATAAAATAATATAAAGTGATAAATAAACATAAATGTGTCATTCACATACACAATGGAAAGAGAAGACGACTTGGAGTTCATCATTCACAGATGTATTTTGAAAGGTTTTTGAAATAACACACTTTTTCAATAAAAGCTTAAATGAATTTAAATAGACAATGGAAAATCATTAATTTTGGAGACAAGACACCATATTTCCAACATTCACGTCCTGGCAGCACCACAACGTGTAAACTCGAAAGTGAAGAATAACAGACGTGAGTATATCACATGGATTTAATTTTAGAGTTTGCAAAATTTCAGAGACGATAGCACCCTGACTCTGATCTGGCCGATAATTTATAGCTCCAGGTTTATTTCTGTTATCGGAGAATAAAATACATTCTTTGTTGAAGTGGCAGAGGAATCAGAAGCAACCTTTGGTTCTGAAGAGATGACGGGCTCTGTGTGTTCTCCAAAGCACACAAATGTCTTTTCAAGAAGGAGTTGGCACTGGCTCCCACTGCGGCCACTGCACACCTCCGCCTGTGGAATGAGGACAGCACAACAGAAGACCCTCCCTGCTGTTTTGCTCTCATTTTGTATCGTCTCAATCACAAACCCAACAAGAATTCGTGGCTTTCATTCTTGTGCAATATTGCTGGGATCCTATGTCTGCCAAGGAGGCTGAAGTTGATGGATGCTTCCATCACAGGGTGCCTGGCTTTGGGCTAAGTGCTGCCAGAACACCCAGAGGCTTGTTTGGAAA
Organism: Rhinolophus sinicus; assembly: GCF_057876585.1. NCBI lineage: Eukaryota > Metazoa > Chordata > Mammalia > Chiroptera > Rhinolophidae > Rhinolophus > Rhinolophus sinicus. The sequence continues at coordinate 17,143,162 of NC_142501.1, forward strand.
TGTGCAGCTTAAGCGAAGGGACTGGCAAAATATTACGGGAGGTCCACACAAAAGGCAGATCCTTGTGCTTCTGACCCAGGTTTCTGTCTGAAAAGACACATTGTCTGTGAGGGAAGGGGCTGGGCTACGGACCCATCAGTGGCTTACTCAATAAGCGTTTTAATAGGATACAGAAAGAGTGCAGGGTTTGAACCTTGGCTCTTTGAACTTAACCTCTCTGAGCCTCAGTTTCTCCATCTCTAAAACTGGGGTAGTACAAGTTTACAGTTCTTATCTGAAAGCCTCGGATCAGATGTGTTTTAGAATTCAGAACTTTTCAAATTTTAGAAAAATAATGCTGTGCAAATAGTCTGTGTTACCTAATACTCCAGCAGGGGGAGGGGCTGTACCCCGTAAGAAAACATATTAGTATTTTCTGCAGGAAAAATGTATGAATTTTCACAGTAAGTAGGATAAGTAAAGATTATAATTAGTCTCATGTTAGTGCAGGTCAGGTTTTGCTGCCAAGTGAGCTGGCTGCAAATCTATGAAAAAGCTTTTGGTTATCAGGGTTTTATAGATTTCCAAATTGCAGATAAGGGGATATGGAACTGTACTGTATCCGAGGCCACTGGCTAGGCCACATGGCTTTTGTACAAATTAGAACAATACATCTTCTGGGTGGTCATAGCCCCTGTGTCCACAACCTGGCAAGTAGGTTTTGAAAAATGCACCCCTTCTTTCAGGGTAGATGTCGAATGTCAGCCCCATCCTCACCCAGCCACCTTTGTGCAGTGCACAACATGTACAACCAGACAGTGGCTCTGATCATACTCACATCTCAGGGGTGATGGAAGAATAAGCAATAATGTAAAACGATCTACCGCCTTTACACTGTCTCTTGTGCATTACAGCAATGCTTCTCAAATGTAAATGTGCATGTGAATCACCAGCTTCTTAAAATATAGGAGAGCTGGGGTAGGGCCTGAAACACTGCATAGCTAGCAAACTTCCAAGTAATAGCCGTGCTTCTAGCCATGTGGTCCATGAACCACACTTGGAGTAGTGAGGTCCTAGAATCACTTATCCGTGTTTCTCTGGATGTCCGACATGAACTTCACTCAGCACTTCCCCTACCGAAGTCATGGCCTTCCCAGGAACCTCCGGATTACCTGACCTCCATCAATGGCCCCAATCTCCAGCTACTGTTTCCCAGGCTGGGAACGTGCCAATCCGCCTCACCTCCTCGTTTTCCCTTTCGTCGCCCACATATCCATTCGGTTATGAAACGCTGCAGATTTTACCCTTGTACGATTTCTCCCATTTAGGGTTTCCCAGCCTCAGCGTTTTTGAGCCAGACAATTCTTTGTTGTAGAGGTCTGTCCACTAGGGGGCAAAATCACCCCCGCTTGAGAACCACTGCTCCAACCCCTCACCTTCTGTTTCTCCTGCTACTGACTTGGATCACTTCTTTCCCAGGGATAGTCTGATGTTTCATTTTCATGTGTATTTTGACTATCCTGTAACTTATCCGCTAACATTTCTGTGTTCCCCACTTGATTACGAGTCCTAAGAATCCTCATATTCTTGTCATCCTGCATAAGGATTGAAATAGGCAGATGCTTAACACATGTTTGAATGAGTAACTGTGTCCTGTGACAGCTGAGGGTTCCTAGATGGGGCGGGGGAAGCTCAGGACTCAGCTCCAAGGAGGTCTGCCCCAGGGCGAGGGTAACACCTGGGCAGGTCTGCAGGGAGCCTGACCATGCAGAGGGAGCTGTGAAGACCCCAGGCCTGATGGACTGTTTCTGCCCCAGGTACTCTCACCTGCCCTCCAGCCTTTCTCGCTTAACCTGGTCTTGTCTGGCCTCTCTACACTGCCTGGAAAGGCCATTCATCCCCCTGCGGCTCACCCCCGGGGCCACCCTGCAGAGTAGCGTCTTCACCCTTTGAACAGCTGCCTTTGAAACTTGATTTGGGGCTTCTGTGTGAAACCCAGGCTGGCTTGTTCTGTCCAGACCATCAGAATACTTATGGCTTATGTGTTCCATTCGGTAGGCTTGCAGCCTTCTCTGAGACCCCTAATTTGAAGGTCTCTTCTGCTTTCTGGCTTTTATTTGAAGTTCAACCTTTCTGAACAGTTTGTCAGTCCATCTGTTTTGGCAAGATATTGTAATAGAAAACTGTGAAACAATAGAATGAATACAAACACATGCGTGCGCACACACACACACACACACACACACACACACACGTCGCTGCCCCGTTCCTGGCACAGAGCTCCCAAAACCCTTGTAATTTCCTTGGAGCATCTGTTATTCTAATATTTGGTCTTTGACCAGTTCCTGACACAGAGCTCCTAAAACCTTTGGAATTTCCTGGGTGATAGCTGTGTCTTTTGTTCTAATGAGGTGACTCTTGGTGGGCTGCTGGATGGCGGCTGGTCACCAGAAAGACCAAGCCATGATTAGAAGCTTGGAATTTTCAGCCCCACCTCTCTCCTCCACAGAGGGAAGAGGAGCCAGAAATGGAGTTAAGGAGCGATCATGCCTAAGTGGTGAAACCCCCATAACAATCCCAGGAGTCTGGGGTTCAGAGAGCTTCCGGGTTAGTGAACATGTGGAGGTGAGGGGAGAGCGGTGCCCCCAGAGAGGGCACGGAAGCTCCGCCCCTTTCCACATACCTTGCCCTTCGCATCTCTTCTACCTGGATGTTCATCTATATCCTTTATCATATCCTTTTATGATAAAGTGGTAAACAGTAAGGAAGCTCTCTTCCTGAGCTCTGTGAGCTGCTCTAGCAAGTTAATTGAACCCAAAGAGGGGGTAATGGGAATCTCTGATTTACAGCTGATTGGTCAGAAGCATAGGTGACAAGCTGGATTTGCAATTGGCATCTGAAATGGGGAGAAGGGGCCGTCTCATAGGACTGAGCCTTAACCTGTGGGATCTGATGCTTTCTTCAGGTCAATAGTGTCAGAATTGAGTTAAATTGAAGGACACCTAACTGGATGCAGAAAATTTGTTGTGGGGACCCGCCCCACCCCCGACCCCCCAATATCTGGTGTCAGAAGTGTTGAATGTGATAGTGGAGTGAGAGTAAAGGAGACATGTAGGAGAGGAACTGAGTTTTTCCTGTCTCAACAGCATAGGCAGAAAATGTATTTGGACAGATCATCTAGTTTTCTGTGATTATTTTAGTCTGAACTTGACTCTTTTGGTCTTACAGCTTTTTTGTTTTGTCCTTAGTATCTTTCAGTTGTATTTCATTCATTTTGGCCCCTTTGGCTAAAGTGTTAATCTCTCTCCATGTCTGTCTGTAGCACCACCATCCCCAGATTTAGACTTTTGGCCTCCGGTCTTGGCCCACCAGTAATGCTGGTTCCAGCGGGCTCAGGAGTCCACCAGACCTGGTTGGAATCCTGGCTCTGCTGCTTATTCGCTGAGAAATACGGGACAAGTTATTTAACTATTTGAATCTTCTGCTTCCCTTTATCTGTGAAAAGGTGTAGAAGTATCTACCTCTGTTCTTGTAAGGATTAAACGGAAAGCATTTAACGCATTACAAGGCATATAATAAACTATATGAGTTAATAAAAGTTAGCCACTTCTATGGTCAACTTTCTTTATGGAACAATATATTTTTGGAAAAGACATTAAAAGCAAACGTCTCCAAGCCACCTACAGTTGAGTTTGTACTCATTGTGTGAAGAGGCACAGTGTACAGGTACCAGTTCTATTAGTCAGAGGTCGTTCTTTCATGTCTTCTTGAGGCATTTTTTTCTTCATCCTGTTGCCAGTTTGGTTCCAGGCATGAAGTTATTTCTGGCTTCATCTGTCAAGTAAAGGTCCAAGGCTAGACGCAGCCACAAAAACATCTCCTCTAGCTGCTGGCTTGTCCAAACCAACGTGAAATCCAAGGCCCTTGCTATTCTCTCATAACAAGACACTGTATTATTTTTAAAAACAAACATTGAAAAATAAAAAGCAGATGAATACAGAGACTGTTTTTGAGTTCAGTTTCTTGTGTTTCAAATTAATGGGGTTTTGTAGGAATTTGGAGCTTGTGTTTCCCTGGTAGACCATTTGGAAAGAGGAGCGTGATTTTTGAGTCCGATCTTGAAACTGGGTGTGAGCTATTTCTTTCCTGCATCTGCTTCTAACTTCTCATTTTTCTTTGTCCTCATTTCTTTTCTTCCATCTTAATCCCTTCCTGAAGCAGTTTTTACCTCTAGAGTACCATCTAATTGTTCATCGACCTCTTGGGAGTAAAGCCACAGAGGAGGATTTGGGTAGATCATTAGAGAACGTCAAAGTTGGAAGGGCTCACAGGTCATCTAACTTAGAGGTTCTCAAACTGTGGTCCTTAGAATGCTTGGGGTCCTGGGAGGTCTACAGGAGCTTTACAGGGAAACGTCTCAGCTGGACCTCAAACTATTCAATCCCACCATCTCTGCTTCATCTATTTTACATGAGTATTCAGCACACAAGAAAAATTTAAGGGACTCACTTAAAAAGAAAAAAATTGTAAGCCACAGCTATAGCTCATTTTCCCCCCATCTTGCAGATGGGAACACTGAGGCCAAAACAGGAAGAGATTACCTGGACATTACACACAACTCCTTGGTGGATGAACTGGGACTCATGACCTCAGGGGTTCTTGTTTATCTCAACTTTGGCACAATGTAGATGTTACTGTTTTCCCTGTTTCAGAGGAGATGGAGGCAGTATGTCTGTTAATAGTTCTCAGCAGATACGTGTTTGTAGTCAGCAAGCTGCTCCATTCTGACTGTTCTATCTACAGCTTGTTATGATGTGGGGACGAGACTGACGCTAGGAGAGGATTGTGCAGTGGAGAGACGGTTGACTATTTTTTTTCTCATGCTAGTTTTGTTAGAATGTCCCTTTTTTGTTTTATACTGGAAATGTCCATCACCCGAGACCCAAGATGTCTGATAAACTCTGTACAGTGAATATGGACAGACCAGTCTTCAGCTTCTTGTAAGTTATCCCAGGACCTGAGGGATACAAATGTGCTGGCAGGAATGTGGGTTCCAGCTGTGCAAAGCTCAGAATTGCACTCCAGGATGGATTTCCCCAGAGTACTGTTCTCCACCAAGCCCTCGAGTTTCTTCCCCTCACTTCATGTCTCAAGCGCATTCTTGGCTAATGATTCCTGGTCTTTATGGATATCATGACTTTTTTTTTGAGAAAATGTTTGAAATCACTCTAGGGGCTAATGTGAAATTGCCCATATTTTATTTTCTAGTATCTATTAACATCTACCATTATAAAAAATTATTTGAGTACCAAAAATAGAGGAAAGACATATCTTAAGAAAGGAAAGCTCTTCCCAAGAAAGGACAGTTTGGCATTGTATGCTAATGATTCAGCCTGGTGCTATTTTTGTTTGCTTGGTGGAGGATCAATGACCTCACCCTGGCCTGGCCCTGGCAATACTCTAGGCTATAGGCTTCTGCAGTGTCAGGCAGAGGGTACCTGTGGTGCCATCAGAAATACCGACTGATTAGCTGGCCACCAAGAGGGCATTTGTCTTACTCCAAGGGGAATAAACTAAGACTCCTTGTCCAGACTTGCTTCTCACTGACAATTACAGGGACAGTCCATGACAAAGTTATATTGCCTCACTGCATTAAAAAGGAAGTGCATTTTCCCACTAAAGACAGCTAAGTGCCATGGTCTGGACATCCCAACCCTATGGGACTAGAGCGAGGACAGAGAGGACACCGGGAATGGGTGGGAGCCAGGCCACCGGTGATGAGAACTCGTTGGTGAGTGGACATTGTAAACCATACCCGGTATCGTTGAAATGTGGAATATTCTAATCCAATATTCTCATGTTTAAATGTTTGGGTAATATATTTAAAGAACTTAAAATACAATAAAATAGGGAAATAACTTGGAGTGAGATTTCTTCTTCAGTAAAATATAAACCATTTTTATTAGTAGAGCTAAACAATGTCCCCTTATGGAACTGAAAGAAGCTATATGGGGCATCAGAAAGGAATGGATTTAGAATTGGGGAGTTGGGATGTGAAGGACAGGTCTGCAACGTCCGGACTGTGGACAGTCATTTTGGAGAGGTGTGTCATTTAGTGCCCAAAGCATGGGATTCGGGAGGCAATCAACCCAGGTTTGAATACCGGTTCTGTCACCAAAGCCATTTAACCGTTTGGGGCCTCCGTTTCCTTATTTTTCACTTGGGGGGGGGGGATAGGGCTACATGATCGTGGTGAGTCTTCTTTCACATCTAAGAGTTTATAGACAAAATGGAATGAAGAAAGCTTTCATTCATCCCCAAAACAGAAAGGGTTTGGATCTATGGTGGTCTTTACCATGGCCAAGACTGCCAACAAACAGGGTCTGCCTCCCCATCTTTCTCCATTCTTTGATGCTCACGAGCAGGAACCCCCACATGCTAAGGAACGCACCCCACCCCACCCTTACAGTCTTTTGTCAGTGAGCCATGAACAAACCATACACACAGAGACGCTTCTTTTTCTCTTCAATTTAATTGAAGTTACTTAGAAAAATAATCAGGCTTGAATGGCTTTTCCTGGAGGAAGGTTCATGAACATTTCACGCTTTTGTTGGCAATGTGGAATTCAGCTTTCTTGAACAGTACAGTAAGATACAGAGACTTTTCTACAACAAGCCCTCTACTGCATACAAACATGTAAAAAAAGAAATCACATTCCACAAAGATGTTAAATTATATGTCCATATGCCATACTGAGCATGCTCGTAAGAAAAGAGTACGGGCAGACAGACCCTTGTGTGCCTGACAAAGCGTAGCAGGCTGAAATTTGCCTGCTAATGGCCAACAGTCAAGCTGGTTGTAGTTCATGTTGCCTGTTCAGAGGGTCCAGCTGGTTGTGATGGGAAGAGGCTGGAGGAAATGCTGGCTGTGGGAACTTGGGGGAACGATGAGGTCAGTCCTGCTGACATAAGGGTGGGCAAGGAAGGGATTTTTGCAGCTTTGATTGTGTGTGTGGAGGGGACGAGCAGCCTGAGAGAGAGGTGCTCTGAGCACCACCCACCAAGGACAAGTCGCTTGGCTCCCTGCCAGGTTAGAACAGGGACCTGTGCTCAGTCACTGCCCCAGCACTGGCCCAGACCCCACAGCTAAGTGTGCTAGGGATTTGCTTTTGTTCTGGGAATTTTCTGCTAGCAGGATTTAGACCCTTGTGCCTCCATGCCTTTGCCTCCAGGAGGACTGATCCAGCTGAAGTTGGCGCCACCCACTGCTCTCCTGTGGCATCCAGATCTTGGACAAGCAGGAAGGTGAAGCTCACCTGGTGGACAGGTAGAAAGCAAGGTCCCCTCTGAGACACCACAGGTCAGCAGACTGCCCTTCTTCCCAGATCCGCTGGGAGGCAGAGACGGGGGCTCCAGAGAAGCTGCAGGAATTCAAACCCTGTGCCTAATGTTCTACAGCGTTCCAACCAAAGGGATAAGGTGAGAAGGAGTGTCCTTGTAAATAGTACCCTGACTACCTGGTTTTGAAAACACAGCAGCACCTTTGAAAAGTGGCTCGGAGATGGGATACCTGCCTATACTTTTCTCCAGCTAAGCATGCGATAGAAAACGTTTTCCAAGTATTCTTTAAAAAAATGCAAACTTTCGTTTCCCAGGCACATTTTCACCCATGGATTCTTTTTAACCAAGGACACAGAATACTTTATACATTCTGCAAAACACTTGAATCTTAATTAAAAATTTTTTATACCATTAGAAAATAAGATATGAATACAAAACAAAACATGAGGAGAAAGGGTCCCTTATTGCAGAACCATCCTGATGAAGCATCCCCCCAGGGACAATCTTTCTCTCTTGAGAGAGAGAAAACCATGAAAGGAGACCATCGGCACACAGCACTGAGCTGGCTCGCATAGCTGATCAAGATGGATACGGAAATGCAAAACTCAGGAAATCGACATCAATTTCCATTTTGAAACCAAAAAGCACACAGTGAGCAATTCCAAACTGTGGAATCGAAGAAGCACTTGTCAAGGGTTGAGCTCACTTTGCTTGCATTGAGCAACCTAAGGCTTGAGCAGTCGGGGGACCACTGTGGCCTTTTGCCCCACCCCCAACCCCCTTCCTTCTAGCCACACCACCCAAGACTTTCCTCCACTCCGCTGGGGAGGGATGGAATCATTGCCTGTGTACAAATCGTTGTTTGTATCCAGGATTAGAACCATTGCACGTAAGGAAAAGTTGAAGTCCTTTGATAAAGTACCTCTGTGGGCTACAAACCAGACGGAACGATGGTGCTGTTTTATTTTTATTTTTGTCTTTTGGAGTGGGGTTAGAGAGGCAGTTTTCATCCTTGAAGACCTCAGATGCGCTAAATCAACCTAACCAAAGCATACTCTGTGGAACAGTAGCTCTGTGACATGATCTGCAAAATAGGGTATCCTGGTCATGTAAGTTCGGGAAATGCTGCTGACTCACTGATGCTCTTGGAATTCACAACACACAGTGCACATTCAAGGCTCTGAAAAGTCCTGAAGAAAGGAAACTGACTTAACTTGGTTTGCCAAGGATACATGACCACAAAACTCTTATTGGGTGTCGCATGGACTTGACATCCCCTAGAACCTGTGCTCTGTAGAGCGTATGTTAAAAAAAATGCTGGACAGTCTGTTTCATTAGCAGAATCTCTTATTTCTGAGAACAGTGTTCCCTGTCTGGAACTAGGACCCAGACTCCCAATTCCAGGGACAGCTGAAGACTGACACTCTACTTGGTAAGACATGTTGCATAAATCTCTATTCATCAAGGGTAGAGCCACTGTGCCCTTCACAAGGGGAGAGAGCTTGGAAGAAGGTACACAACATTTATAAATAGCTTCGGCCACCTTCTCCAGTGCACACCTCACTCACATTCAATAAAATAATTTTCTCGGTGAGATGTGGCAGCTGCTGCTCACTGAGCTGTCTCTGAGCTTTACTATACAATTTTAATAGTTTCTGTGAATAAATTATTCATTTTTTGTTTGTTTTAGAATATTCTTCTCACCCCGTGGCTATATACTGCATCAATAAAAAAACAAAAAGCAAAATTTACCCACACCCCATCCCACCCCACCCCCTATTATTAGAACTATTATTATTATTATTAATTATATACAGTATCTGCTACCAACTCATTCACTAGCTGTAAGAGGGATGTGGCTCAAACTTCAACCGAGGCATTGGAAATGGTTGGAAATGAGAAGCGTTTGCAAGTAGTAGAACAGGAAGTGAATGTTGTCAGCCTTCCAGAGGGAAGGGAATGAGGGGCTGATGGTCACAGAAGGCTGTCCTCGCTGCTCATGCGCGGCGGTCACAAAGCTGCTGATGCTCTTAGCCTTGGGAGGACTTGGGAGGGGGTACGCATGTGCACGTGTGCACCAATACTCCACCTCTGACCTTCACAAGGGGTAAACACCAGTCCATTGTAAATCTCCAAGTGTAGAAACCCTGCCACAGCATTTCACTCTTCCACGTGGCAAGAGTAGAAAATAATGCTTCTACATGGAGACGTGACTGCCGGGCTAGAGATGACAGGAGGTGGCCCTGGACTCAGCTAAAAGTTCCCCTTCCCTCACCCAAAGCAGACATTACTAATCACTCACAGCACGGTTCTATGCTGTGGCTGGTAAATCTGTTCTGGGGCTTAAACGCAGACACTACCAATAAGTTGGAGCGGGCACAGGATAGCAAACATTTTTCTCGTCTCCTGTGCTGAGCACTGAGCTTGGATTACTCACCAAGTTAAGTGGCATGCTCCAAGCAGGTGATTTGCAAATTTGGGCCATAGAAAAATCCAAATTTGTAGGGGTCATGGACCTCCTGCTTATAAACATTCCAAACCTCATGGTACATCCAAAATGTTGGGGGTTTGCTAATTGTCAAGCTGGATACTCTGTGTCCATGTAAAGCTTCCTGAGGGCTGAGACTATTGGTTTTGTTCAATGCTCTATCTGCAGGGCCTAAAATGAGGCCTAGCATGTAGTAGTTGCTCAATAAATATTTGTTGATATAAAGCAACAGCCACTTCACCTTCATTACAACTGGCACTGCCAGTTAAAAATTTCTTTAGAAAAGCCTATTCTATCAGACTACTAATTCTGGTGGGGGAAAAAAAAAGCTACAATCAGCTCTCTCCTTGGGTTAAAAAAAAAAAAAAATCACATTTCTTTAGTGCAAGGGACTTTTGGGTCGTTTGAAAATCGGTTTGGAATTAAGTCCCTTGCAAAGGTGCCTCTTTCTATTTATTTCTAGCAGAATTTCAAGAATGGTGGCATCAATACACATCACAATGGTTGTTATCACACAGTGGCTCTGTGAGCGGTGAGTGAGAACGGTCACACCCCCAAATGAGCTATAGCAAGCAAGCATAGAAGGAAACATAGATTTCTTCTGCAAAGACATTTGAGTCTTGTTGCCACACAAAGAAATCTATACGGAGACCATGTTTAAATAACTATAAATAATATTAATTAGAATTTATGGAATGCACAATTCATGGAATTCACCAGAACACAAGGAAACCTTTGAGACAGTGTTGCAGTATTCATGTCTAAACACAAGGACACCCACTCTATTCCCCTGCAAAGACAGCTGTCCTTCCGTACTAAGGATTTTAAATAATTCTCACTATGCTGCTCGCAGCATCATCCCCAAAGAAATATTAATTTACAAAATAACCCAATATCCATATAATTCTTTTGACAAATAAAAATCTTAAATTAAAAAGCATGATTCTCTCCCTCTCCCCACCCCCTCTATTCCAATTTCAGGTAGCTTGGCACTGAGTAATTGAACATTAAAAAATCGAGTTTGTAGACTTCGTACAGCTGCGTTTGGTGCTCTGAGCTGATGTTCTGGAAGAATTCCGTGGTCATTTCATCAGTAGTTCTTGTGGATTTGGCATAGGTGGGGAACTTCAGGTAGCTGCCCACGCCTGCCAGCTGCAGCACGTAATTAGAATCCTCCTCCAGCGTCTCGTACTTGCCCACGAGGTCGTAGTGGATGTGGCACGGGTGGCAGAGCGAGTAGACGGTCTGCCAGTGTTCGTTGAAGGGCTCCTCGCGCTGGGTGTGCGGGTCGATGAGATAGGCCACGAACTCCTCGAACTTGACGTCGTCGCCTTTGCGCAGCGCCTCCTGCGTGGCGTTCTTCCGCTGGCGCTTGATGATCTTGGTGCCGTAGCGCTTGTGGAAGGAGGTGTTGTACTTCTGGGTGAACTTGTTGCGGTAGGCCGACACCAGCCTTTCGAAGGGCTCGCGCACGAACAGGAACTTCATGTAGCTTTTCAAGCGGTGGTTGATCTCGGGGATACTGTACTGGTTCAGCGTCTTCAGGTTGGCGGAGACGTGCGCCTCGTTGGCCGGGATCTCCATGGGGTCGCTGTACTTGCCCCGCCCCGTCAGGACCATCATGAGCCGCTTCCAGTTGGTGCAGGCCACCTTGGGCACGTAGCAGTAGATGAGCTCGTGGTCCTCGTCCACGACCAGATGCTTCAGGTCGTTGGGGGTCAGCACCCGCCGCTTGCGGCTCATGGCGCTGCTGGCCCGGCACGTGTCCGTGACCTGGTCCCGCCTCATCTGGTGCAGGACCGCGGTGTTGGAGAGCTCCAGCTGCAGAGGGGACACAAGAGGAACAGGAAGTCAGTACTCGTGTGGCAGATGGCCACTTGGCCACGTCCATAACCATGATGGCCAACGCAGGCCAGCCACCAAGGCAGCCCACTGACAGCTAAATAGCCTCAGTCTCCATTTCTAATTCGCCATCAGTTGTCTCAACTATTTTTGTTCTTTGTTCCACCCCACTTCCTTTGCAGAGTAATATAATGATCAACTCTATAACTTATTCATCGCCCTCTACGTGTCTGGCATTTTACTGGTTTTATATACATATATATAAACACACACACACACACACACACACACACAGAGGGTGCCAAAAAAATGTATACACATGTTAAGAAAGGAAGAAACTATTGAAGTTGTAATACTCAATATATACCGATAACGAAAGATGAATACAAGTCACGGTTCAGTTTTGCAAAGTGGTTACCATCAGCATGATTTTAATACAGTTTTTTTCCTTTCTTAAAATGTGTATACATTTTATTTTTTAATTGGGTAATATCGGAGAACAGTGTGTTTCTCCAGGGCCCATCAGCTCCATCTCCAGTTGCTGTTTTCAATCTTAGCTGCAGGGGGCGCGGCTCACCATTCCATGGTGGGAATTGAACCGGCAACCTTGTTGTTGAGAGCTGAGCACCAACCATCTCAGCCATCTGGCCACCCCTCTGGAGCAGCTCCTTGCCTTCAATCTAGTTGTGGAGGGCGCAACTCACTGGCCCACGTGGGAATTGAACCAGGCAACCCTGTTGTTCAGAGCTCACACTCTGAGCCATGTGGCTGCCCCAAAATGTGTATACATTTTTCTGGCACCGTGTGTGTGTGTGTGTGTGTGTGTGTGTGTGTGTGTGTGTGTGTTTGTAGTTTTTCTCTGTACAACAAACTTGAACTGATGTTGATTTATTTAATAATATCAAGCACCTGCCATTGTGCCAGGCAACATGCTGCCAGCCACTGGGGATGAGGTAAAAAAACATATATATATACAATGAAGTAATTGTCCTTACGGAGCTTCCAGTCTAGCTGGGAAGACAGAGGGAAGTGAGGCTCAGAGAGGTTAAGTTACTAGCTTAAGATCACACAGTGAGAAAGAGCCAGAGCCAGTAGTAAAGCTCAGGTCTCCTGGCAACCAAAGCGGCCCACTTTCCACTCTCTGATGTCCAGTACCACTATCTTCTAGAATGAAGTAGGAAGAAAGCATGGAGATCTGGCATTTGATTTATTTATTTAAAGCAAGGGGAGCCCATTTTTCTACAAGCCGATCATTGTGGATATCTGTTGCTTTTGCTTCTGGTATTAGTGCCTCGAAGCAGTGCCTCTGGGAACCCATTCTCCATTCTTAGTTCCCTTTCCTCTCAAACTGCTGAGCTGTGAGAATGGCAGCCTGGAGCTTGGTGACAGGGAGGAGGGCCACCATGAAGGGAGAGGAAGACTGCAAATGAAGGGTACAGAGGAAAGATGAGCAGAAAGACAGAGGGTCGTATTCCTAGTGACATCATCTGAATACCTAGGTCTATACATTGTTGAAACCAGATCCCCAACTCCTAGGCTTCTGTGACGTTAGTTGATATATTTGCTTTGGTGGGTAAGGCAGTTTGAGTCTGGATTATATCATTTGCAATCAAAATATTTGGGTAGTTGCATGTATTACCCTTTGAGCTTTTCCTCTCTGCCACATTCATTCACTGATCCATCTATTCAAACATGCACAGACGTCACAATCTACAGGGAACTCTGCTCAACACCACCTTTTTTCCTAAAGGGCTCACAGTCTAGGAGGTACCAGGCCAGAAAGACGGCAGCCTCCACAAGGGCTAAAGGGAAGTTGTGTGTGCTTCTCTAAATTCCAGGAGCAAAGTTTTTCCCCAAAGGCAGTCCTCACAGCCCACGTAGAATAGGAAACATAAGACCACACTGCCCTGGTGTGCTGCCATCTTGGTGTCCACACCCAGAGATTCAGAGACTTTTATGCAGTGGTGACACCCTATTAGTTTTGGCTTAATGCCATGCCTCCATCTACCCTCCTGGATGTGCAATGTGGCTCTTCTTTTAAATATAGAAGAAATTAATAGTAATTATGGTTCAAGTTATAGAGAAACTGGGGCACCAGAGTTCTAGAATAGCCACTCTGGGACTGCAGATGGCGTGGTGTCCTGGTGGCCTCCCTGCTCTGTGAGTGGAGACCCCATCCATTCAGTCGTTGTTTGAGGTCATCCACGGCCCAGCACCAACCCACTTTTCTAGCCTCATTCCCACTCAGAACTGAAGGGAGCTCCAGAGAAACCAGTGAATCACTCTTTTCCCTTTGGGCTCAAGCACCCCCATTTGGGATTCTCCCCTGTCCATCTTCGCTGGTATAACCCAATAAGCCTTCAAGGGCCAACACACTCCCCTGCCACACAAGTGGAAGAATCGTTCCCGGCTCTGAACATGCACCGCACTGGGCGTCCTTTCTAGCGCAACTCGCCAGCCTACTTCATGCTTGGTTTTCTAACGTCCAGCAGCCACTTGTTTCACAGGGACTTGGAGCCCCAGAGTCACTGCGCCCTCCAGGCCAGACTGTGGGTGGCCTTGAGTCCTGAGAGTGGAAAGGATCAGTGACCACCCTCCTCCCCCCAACTACCTTCCCGCCCCAACCACCTGGATAGAGCCAAGGGCCCAAGATGCAAGAAGCTGGCCCTGTGTTTCCAACTCTGAACCACAATCTGTAGAATTCAGCCTAAAATGAGCACAGGGTAACTGGGATGGGCCTAAATGAGGAACACAGATGGCTTTCCTGGGGACCTGAGGGCTATCCTGTTGGCCACTGGAGAGAAGTCATTACACCCTGCATTAGAGCTCTGTGTCTGTGTCCTCCCACGGTCCCCACGATGACAGTGATGGCAGTGATGGTGATGAGACAACAGCACACAGTAGGAGCCACTCTGTGTGATGCACCTTCATAGGTTATTTGAATACATTCTCTCTAATCTTCCCAGCAATTCTCCACACTAGATGCTATCCCCACTGGAAGTTTCCACACTCAAGGGAAGGAAGCGAACCAGGATAGAGTGCTTAACGCTTTGAAAAGTTCCACGTGGGAGCAGTAAGGAGAGTCTCCTGCTACTTCAGCCTCGCGGGGAATCTCGAAGGAGTGTTCAGTGTTCCCCCTCCCCCACCATGGCCACTCCCCTTTGTAGTCCTAACTGTTACTCTTCCCATCAAGAAGTAGAGTTTCTTTTTCTAGCCTCCTGACTCCAGCAGGCTGGGACTTGCTCAGACTAGTAGAACGTGTGCTCGGCGACAATAAGCAAGTTCTGGAGTCTTTGATGAAGGCTGGCAGGTCCCCCCCCCTTTGCTCTCTTGGAATGCTTGCCGTACATTCATACCGTGTTTCCCCAAAAATAAGACCTAGCTGGACAATCAGGTCTAATGCGTCTTTTGTAGAAAAAATTAATATAAGACCCGGTATTATATATTATATTATATTATTATATTATGTTATGTTATATTATATTTATTATATAGATCCGGTCTTATAGTAAAATAAGACCGGGTCTTATATTAATTTTTGCTCCAAAAGACGCATTAGAGCAGATTGTCTGGCTAGGTCTTATTTTCAGGGAAACACGGTACCACATTCGCTTCATGTTCTCCCCGTCGAATATAAGTACCACGAAGGGAGGGCTTTGTCTTTCTCTGGCTGTATCTCCAGTGCTTACACAAGTGCCAGTCACATAGCAGACACTCAATATACATTTGTCGAGGGAATGAACGACGTAAAGGTAGGAAGGCCCCTCTGTAGCTAATGAAACGTCCCAATTGCTCATAGACGGAGAGTGTTCTTTCATAGGGACTGTACCAGGATGACTAGTGTTCCCCCCAAACTCATGTCCACCTGGAATCTCAGAATCTGACCTTATTTGGAAATAGGTTTTTTGCAGCTGCAATTAGTTAAGATGAGGTCATACTGGAGTAGACTGGGCCCTAATCCAGTGACTGGTGTCTTCGTAAGGAGAGAAAACAGAGACTCAGAGACACACAGAGAGAAGCCCACGTGACAACAGAGGCAGAGGTTGGTGTGATGCATCTACAAGCTAAGAAATGCCAAGGATTGCTGGGAACCACCAAAAGCTGGGAAGAGGCAAGGAGGGCTCGACCCCTACAGGCTTCTGAGGATGCCCTGCTGACTGACACCTTGATTTTGGACTTCCAGCCTCCGAAGCTGTGAGACAGTACATTTCTGTTGTTTTCAGTCACCAAGTTCACGGTAATTTGTTACGGCAGCCCGGGGAAACGAATCCGGGAGCCACGCCTCCAGTCAATCACTGAGCAAAGTGACGTAAGGTTTAAATGTGTAAGGGAAGATGACATTATTATGTGAAAGAATACAGTCCTCTTACATAGAAGAACAAGGAAAGGGCATGAGGGCACTGGTAAGTAGGAAGACGGTGCAATGTGAAGTCGGAAGACCGAGGCTCGAACTTGGGCAAGACCCTTACCTTTCTTTTCAAGACCCTCCGTTCTCTTATTGCAAAATAGGGATATTGAGTAAATCATATAAGGTATGGTGCAGCATTTAGAAAACAAGACCAAGTCTAGTTCAGAATTTGGACAAGTTACGCTACACAGTGGGCAGTTAACATGTACGTATTTTTCTATGAAAAAAGAAAAAAATCCAAAAAAGAAGGGCAGGAATCTCAAAGACAAATTTCACCAGCTCTGTAATTTTTTTGCAGGCCAGCCCTAGGTCATGGAATTCAATCACTGTTTATTTTGAACAGAAAAACTGACTTTTCCATTTCCTGACCTCTTAGCAGATGTCTTTATCATCTTAAGAGGAGCATTCATTCCATTCAAAACAACACAACAAACTGTCCTAAAGGAAATACAAGGACCAGGAAGGAAAAAGGGCCCATCAATTTTGCCCATTCGAATTGCTACGGGCAGGTTTGAAGGCCATCTATTACTAAATGAGCAGAAAAACAACGGGATTTCTTTCCCCGCCTTGTTTTCCAGCTCTTTTCAGTTGGAGACAATTTTCCTACCATCTGAATCCCCAGGGAGGTAGCGTGTCAGTTAATACTGCATTCAGGACCACAAAGCCATGAAAAGTGGAACTGATATCACTGTATCAGCTTACGTCCAATTGCAGAGACAGAAAATAACTCAGTGGGGCTCTGAAATGTGGTACTTGAGGTTTCTTTCTCTTCCATTTCCTTCTTCTCCATGGCAGTTGAGGTGGCAGAGGGTGTACCTGCAGCAACGGGGTACACACAGTTTCCTTCAGGAAGGCTCTGGGGTACAGGTCAAGAGAATAAGCATAGTCTTGAATATGAGACGTCTCCAGGCCGCTTCTCAGAGGCGCTTCTCAGAGGCAGACGTCCACTTGGGCCTCTGGTGTTGAATTTTTTAACAAACTATTTCAATGTGTTTCCTTTTCACTGTTAACTTTTTATTTTAAAATAATTGCAGACTAGTGTTGATTTAATTGATTAAAAATACAATGTTACTGAAATATGCACCAAAATAAAACTAGGTATACAGGACCATGTGACCCAAACAAATGTAAACATTGAAATGAACACTATTAAGCTGACAGATGACGTTGTTTTACTGCCACTGAAGCCGAGCTTGAAATGTGTGGGGTGCTTGCTCTGTGCTCTGGGCAGGCCCTTTGCGGTACAGCATGCCTCCTCTCTGTGCTGCATGGGGACTCAGTTTTCCCACCACGTTCTCACTTCCAGTTACTGTAAACCCAGTATCCTGTAACATCATTTGACCTTTACGCGATACAAACGCATCATTCATCTATTTTCTGTCTCTGCCCGTTTCTAATTAAGACAATAAAAATGGACCTACATTCATCTGAAACTAATACACACAAAAAAAAAATTTGAAAAAAAAAAAAAAAAAAGACAGGCAAATATGGCGAAATGTTCAGATTTGACAAAGCTTGTGTAAAAACAGGAAATGGACTGACCTGGTGCCACCAAGACCATCAATGAACACACACACACACACACACCATGATTTCACATGGTGGCCCTAGGGTATCAGGGGTGGCCCTGATAACCCAGCTATGCTTTAACTTTTTCAAAAGCTTATCACCAAAATAAAAATACAAAATTTCTACAATTCTCATACAGAACTCCAGACCCCTGGGACTTAGATCTGTGGACCCCTGAGCCTTGATTTAAGAAACTCACATTAAGGGGGCCCCTGGACAGATCAGAGGCAAGAGAGGAATTCTTCACTATCTTACGAAGATGGGGCAGGAGAGATTCCTGATGGCAGTCCAGGCTGTTCCAGAAATCTCCGTGTTTGTTATTAGGACCAACAGCATGTTAGAAATTGCAGATAAGTACCAATTTCTAACTTAAAAAAACAAAACAAAACTGGCCATGTCCTTTCCACACTAGACCCCAAGCAGGGCTCACAGGAGCTTCTGTAACAGTAATAACTTCAGCAGCTCACAGGTTCCCTGAGTATCAGTTTGGGAACCGTCCAAGGGACCAACAACAGAAAGACAAGAGTGTGAAGAGGACTCGTGGAAGAAGCACAGTTTACTCCCTTCTCACTGAAAGAGAACACCTGTCTTTTCCAGCCACGTTTTGTCAATTTTACAAAGCAGAGGTTTGTTGATCTGATAATTATCTGAGCTGTGAGATCAATCTCTTTCCTCTTTCACTCCCTTTCTCTCCCCCTTCTTTTTTTTTCTCTTTCGCAAAGATATGTGAAGAGACCATTACAAAGGATATATGTGCAGTATACAATTGAAATAGGAAAAATCAAATATACCACAAGGAGCATGATTAAGGATCTCACTTGGTTGTGGGCTTCCTAGTAGCAGGGGAAATGTGATTAAATCTTGTTTTTGTTCTCAGAAAGGGGAAGCATGGCAATTGTTTGGGGAAGAAAATGTCCAAGATTTTAAGGGACTCAGAAATTTCTGTCAGGGAGGGAGATTCTTGGATTCAGTTTGTTCATGTTTGAGTATTCAGAGGGTTGCTTTCCTCAGCTGACCGAATACCTGTGTCACGTTTCATTACCACCTTTAGGTCCACAGAACGTTCTAGCACAGGACACTTTCACATACACCATCTCATTAAAGAACCCCCTGGAACTTCTCCTGAGCCTCCTAAAAGAAGGTTTATATTTAACAGACTAGCCTGTACTTCCAACCACATGTCATTTGGGTGGAGGGTGAGGGGCTGGCTACTGCCAGGTGTCAATACTTCACGTTGGTGATTCTCAACCATCAGCACACATGGAAACCACATGGAGGGCTGGTGAAGACAGTTTGCTGGGCCCCACCCTGAGTTTCTGATTTGGTAGGTCAGGGAGAGGGCCTGAGAATGTGCATTTCTAGCAAGTTCCCAGATGTGTTCGTTTGCTCAGGCTGCCATAACAATATACCACACACTGGGTGCTTTCAACAGCAGAAATGTGTTTTCTCGCAGTTCTGGAGGTGCGGGCAGGGTGGGTTTCCCTGAGGCCTCTCTCCTTGGCCTGCACATATATATAGATGTATATATATGTATATATATATGTCTGCCTTCCTGCTGCAGACCCTCTGCGCACATTGGCGCCTGGGGTCTTTTCCTCTTCTCATCAGGACACCAGTCCTACTGGATTAGGGCCCCACCCTAACAAACTTGATTTAATTTAGTCACGTCTCTAAAGGCCCTGTCTCCAAATACGGTGACAGGTTAAGATACCGGGGGATAGACTTCAACACGAATCCAGGACAGGGGGACACAATCCAGCCCATCACACCAGGTGACACTCTGCTGCTGGTCCGGGGACCACACTTTGAGAAGCACAGCATCACGCGACGAGCAAATGACTGTAATCGAACATCTTTCACCCCCTCGCCGCTCTTCTTAATTATAGAACACAGAACCCAGGTTCATCATCTGCTGCCAGGAGACTCCGAGAGCTGCCTCCAGTTTCAGCCTCGACTCCCTTCATCTCTGCCTTTCATCTCCCAAAAGTATAAATTAGGTCAGAGGAAGGCTGATTCTAGGAAACCGTGAACATGGCTACAGGCTCTGGGCTGTGTCCTGCATTCTCGTTTAGATGTCTATTTTTAATTTGGACATTTTTAAAAAGGCAACTATAATTAGTTTAAGTACCAAATTTCGGGACTGTTTGAAAAAGTCTTTAAACCTCTACTGTGTTTCATCTTAAAAGGAAGAAAAGCTGGTTTCCCTTAAATTAAAACATCTTCCGTGGGGTGTACAATTTCTCTGAGACACAAGAACCCAAACGGAAGGAGGAGCAGCCTCCTGAAGAAAAATGGAAACCCAGAGAAAAAGGTAAATTTGGAGGCATCAAGTAAGAGGGGCTTGGTGAAATCTGCCATCAATGACTATTGGCTTGGGCCCAGCCTCAGTTTCTCCACTTGAAAATCCGAATACAAAACCCCTTTCATTATCTCAGTTGCCCTGCCATCATCCTATCGATTTTAAAATGGGGGGAGGAGAGGAGAGCCTGAGGCTCCAACTTGTTGGGATTATATTACCTTTCTTTCTGGTACAGAAATTCCTAAACTTTCACGAGAAGGGCTAGTCGTGAGGGATCCCTGAAGAAAGCTCATCCACAGCAAAAAAGAGGCACACATTTATGCCAGCTAACATTCCGTGGGCACTTTATATGTCCTAGCTACTGTTCATCCTTACACTCCAGGAGACCGGTATCATTGGTATTCCCAATTTATGGATGCGAAAACTGAGGGTCAGGAAGACTAAGTAATTTGCTCAAGATCAGGGGATAGAAACTGGGGCTCGGGTTTGAATCCAGGCAGCCTGCGCTCTGAGACCCTGCACGATGCAGCCTCCCAAGGTCTATAGGCGGACCTGGGAGTCACCAGCTCCAGGGCAGCCCCCGGACTCATGGGTTCCAACACTGGATGCTCATTGGGGTCACAGGGGAGCTTTACACACTACTGAGGCCTGGGGCCCACCTCTGAAGTCTGATGTGCTTGCTGTGGGTGTGGTCAGCTCCCTGAGGCGTCTAAAGCTGCAGGTGGGGACCACTGCCGTAGAAGCTCCAATGCCAGCAGCTGTAAACTAAAGCACAGACTGGACTCGAGCAGTGCCCTTTGTGTGATCTTAGGCAAGTTTCATCCTCCTGGTCCTCAGATTTAAGAGAAGGGGCTTTCCATTCAGTAGGGCCAGAGGTCAAAGCTCTATAGGGCCACAGTTCTCAGACGTCTTTGGGTGGGTCTATGGGGAACCACTGGGAATTAAATGAAACTTTGATGTTTAGGAAAGGAGAAACATATTGGGCCTGTAAAGAAATAATCTGGTCTGGACCTGTTGCAAAACTTGAAAGGGTTTAGGAAAGAAGTGATTCCATGTTAACGGACATGAACATTGCTGGGGACATTGGTTTTTCAGGATTTGAACTTGACACTGGGGAAACACCTGTTTGACTGCAAAAGACTGAATCTCTGCAGGAGCGTGTCCTATCTTTCCAAAGCAAAAGCAAGGAAAAGGAGCAATGGCTGGGAAGCATTTTGAGCCCTGGAAGGTGCAGCGGGGGTGCAGGGGATGCTGGGTGACCGAGAACCAGCACCAACCAGGCTCAACTGACAAGGCCAGGGGTGAGCTAAGGCTCTGTGCTGCATTTTAACCTTGGGAGCTACATGGGCAGAAACAGGTGAGTAGAGGGGTATTTCAGGCTTGCGGCTAAGGTACTTCTTTTCTACGCAGGGTTTACATTTCATGACTTGGGTTATGGTCTCAAACTTAAATGCCCTTCTGAGGCAGCAGGGAGTCCCGGGGCCACCTGAAGGTGGGAGATGCCACTTAAATCTCACCCGTGTCGTCACGAGGAAATGGGGACCTGGTCTTTCAAGATGTTTCAATTCCTCAAGAGAAGCCAGAAGACTAGATTTTGTACGTAATCTCTGCATTTTTAAATGTTAGCTATAATTTTAAAACACTTTGTTTTTAAATGGTGTGGGCCAAAGCATACTTGTTTGGGCCGGGTTTGCCTGTGGGCCACCAGTTGGCGCCCTCATCAAGGTATCTGAGGATGGGAAGGCCAGGAAGGAGGTGCCCTCTTGGAGCTGGCTGTTCTGAGGGCCCGTTGCCTCTGGTTCAGCTGCCCTGCTCAGTTAACGGAACCTTTCGGCAATTGCAGAGAGGGGAACCGGGTGGAAAGTGCTAGGCTGCAGGAGTTTCGGAACGCAATCACGAAAAGCTCTCAGTCCGCGGTAGTTAAGAGAAACCACTGGAACCTCCATCCTCTCCATCCCCTTACCCTCCTTCACGTTTCTTTGAATACTCCTAACACATCACAATTTACGTATTCTTCTGTCTGTCTCTCCCTTCTGGAATGTAAACTCTGAGAGGGCAGGTCGTTTTCCCTTTTCCGTTCACTCTTGTACACCCAGCGCCAGGCACATACAGACATGCAAAGCTTTGTTGAATGAGTGAATGAAGGCAGGAACAAGTGAATGCATGCATGAATGAATGGCTTGGGGGGATGGCAGGGATTTTAAAGGCCACAAAATGGCCTATGAGGCTACGTGAGCTCCCTGATGCCTACACCTGCAGCCTCTCCTCATCTTCCCACGGAAGGTTTCAGGCACAGAGCCTGCAGCTGCAACGAGAGAGCTTAGCATCAGCTTAGAGGCCGGAGGCCAAGAGAGAGGCAGCTGGGCTCTCGATGTCGGGTGGAAATGGGCTCCGGGTGGTTGCAACAGCCTTTGATGAAGGGGGAAACTGGTACTTTCCTCCCATCTGGAGAGGCCAGGAAACAGGAGGAGGGGAATTGTGAGAGAGGGTGCTGGCGCCAAGGGCTGTCCGGGGAGGGCTTGGTGTGGGGGGGTGTGCTGCCAGGGCTCCCTTTCAGCCCGGCCAGGTGCTGCTGGAAGGCCTCATTTCCATCTCAGATCAGCTCTTTTGGCTTCCGGAGGCCTGGGCAGGGTGTGGGAGGGGCACAGGAATAGAGATGGGGCGGCTGCCAAGCTGGACTGGCTTCTAATGAATGGTGGCCTGGAACAGGGACAATGGTGGGGAAGGGACACAGCTCCCACACTGCTCGGGAGGCTGGGTTTCCTGGGAAATCAGAAGTCAGAGGGCAGGCAGAATGTGCACTGATGACTGGTGCTGATGGTTGGGCGTTGGGGGAGGCGTGAGTGTTCCACTGCACGGCCTCAAACGGTTCCCCCTTCTCCCAGCCAAGGTCACGGACAGTGCCCCACTCAGATGGGCCTCCCAAAAGGCAATGCTCTTCAAAGCCAGCGCCTTATGACCCCCCCAGCTTCTGCTCTCTCCCTCTCCTTGGACCAACTCGCTCGGTTGGCTCTCTTCCTGATTCTCTTCCTAGACTCATCAGAATGTTCTACTACTCACATTTTGCCCAAATTCCTTGACATCTTATCTTAGTTTTCCCATCTGGGGACAATAATAGTGTCTACATCTCTGGGTCGTTTTGAGGATTCAATGAGAGCCCACAAGGAAAGCACTAGCATGGTGTCTGGCACATAGTAAGCACTCAGAAAAACAGTAATTTTCCTTCATTCTAAATGTTAGGGGGTTGCTTCATAAGTGGCCAACAGTCTAGCAACTGTATTGCTCTGCCTTCCTCTGCCTAATCTGTAGTGTATGTAAGAATCACAACGAGTATTTGGTAAAATGTGGATTCCTAGCTATGTGGATGCCTGAGAAATTTGACTCAGCAGGACTGGTTGTCCTGGCTACACCTGCTCTCGACTGCTGCGCCAGAGTGATTCTCCCGGGCCACTTCCAAGGCTGGTGGTCCTGCATCCCATTCTGAGAACAGCTGATGGAGCACTGCTTTGACACAAGTGGATCCTGCAGTTAACGTCAAACACATCTGTCATCTGTGCAAAACGCCTGGCTCGTGGCGATTCAGTATCTTGCTGACACAGGAGACCGAGAGAAGCAATTGGAGGCGACCTGGATTGGCAGCTGTTAAGCAAATTGGAGGTCTAAAGGGCAATTTTCTATATATGTAGAGATTAGCTATTAATATGTATTAGCAGGCTATATAGTACGCATGGAATTCAGAGTAAGTGAACTAGGGCTTGACAGATACCCGAAAAGGTCGATTTATTTCTTAATCACGTAGCATGTTTCAACAATATCCCATTTCCCTATTGTTCACGAAGTACACGTGAGCCATTGTCTCGGGATTTCACTCTGTATGTTGTGTGTTTCCTTCTTTCACAAAGAGAGGCTGAGCCAGCTCTGCAGATGGGGCCCCAAACCCTTGTCCCACCCCTGCTCTGGAGGCACCCCTCTCCTCCTCCATCACAATCACCAACAAACCTGGGGCCCAAAGCGGCCATTTCCACCACCCTCACCCAGGCCCCTTTGTCTCAGGCTGCTCCATCGTGATCATGGTTATATCATCATGAACGATGTGAGTTCAATTTATTCCCCTCCTGTAGGGCTGCGAGGGCAGGCCCTGGGTCTCTCTGTAGCAGGTACTCAGTGTTCTATACTTGAAGGACTTAGAAAAGGGTGATTAGCTTTGTGCCAACAGTGCTAAGATTTAATGCCTTCCCAGCACTAAGATTTTTTTTGTCTGTCTCAGTCACTTTACTGCCTTTTCCCTCTTCCAAAGGATGTCCATTTGGGAGCATAATGAAAGTCCATCCTTGAATGCTACAGGCACAAGCACCCCTAAACTCACCAGTTATTTACTGGGAAACAGAAGAACCTGGGCTGCTTCTCAGGTCACATCTGGGGACATACAGATACACATAAAAGACCATACATGACGTCATGGAGTTTGTCTTGGGGCCCAGAAATGAGTAAGACACTGTTAAGTTAATGTGTTCAAAGGTGCGAATACCCTCCGTTTGTAGAGGTTTTGAGAGATTTTATACCCCTGTACGTGGAGCTTCGGAGTGGAAAATACCTTTGTGATCACCTGATACCACATTCTGATTTTCAGATGGCAAAGCTGAGTCCGAGGAGGGGGCAGAACTAGGAAAGAGACCCAAGTCTTTGCTTTCTGTTGGTGCTGTGGCACTGTATCATGAAAAGAGGAATTTTCTCATTCCATCTGCCCAGCAGCCCTTGTCGATCGCATAGATAGAGATGGATTCAGGGACAGAGTGAGGCGTGGGCCAGCCCCAGTGCCATCTGTGTGGTGCTAAACCATCTCTGTGAGATGTAGAAAACACCCTTGCTACCCTCTGCCAACCTAAGAGGAGTATTTTGGTAACACCCATGGAGTAATGGTCAGTGGAATTCTGAAACCAAACAGGAGCCAGTGACCTCTTTTATTATCCAAAATAGGGACCGTGGCGTAGGCCCTCTGGGCTGGCTTGATTGGGGAACTCATTAAAAGTGAAGCAAGAACTGGGAAAAGTCTTTACAATTTTTTTCAAAGAACAGTATGGGCCAGTGGAAGAACATTAATGAAACAATTTCAGGATAGAATTTTTATCGAAAATCAGTGTCTCCTGATCCCGTTAGATAAATACTGAACAAATATTGAGAGCATCTGGTGTTTTACCTTGCCTAGGAAGTCTGGGATTCTGCTGCGTCAACCTGACACAGGGGTCGGAGGTCAGACGCTGGAGTCAGACACATCTGGACATGAATCCTGGCAATGCCCCTGACTAGCCACATGACCTCGAGGCAGTCACTTCCACCCTCCCAGCCTCAGTTTCCTGATCTGTAAAGTGAGGGTTGATAATAGTACATACCTTACAGGCTGTCCTGAGGTTTAAAGAGAGAATGTCTGCAAAGAACTAAGCACATCACCTGTCCTGCTGCTGCTCTTCATGCACAGGGAATTAAAATGTCAAAGTTCAAGGTTCTTTCCCATGTAAGAAAAAAAAAGTAGGGATTGCTGGGTCATATGGTAATTCTAGTCTTAATTTTTTGAGGATGGATCTTGAGATTATTATACTCAGTGAAATAAGTCAGACAGAAAAAGTAGAGAACCACATGACTTCACTGATATGTGGTATATAAAACTGAAAACAACAAAGGAACAAGACAAACAAATAAAGAAACAAAAACTCATAGACACAGACAACAGTTTAGTGGTTACCAGAGGATAAGGGGTGGTAGATCAGGGTAAAAGGGGATCAAATATATAGTGATGGAAGGAGAACTCACTCTGGGTGAACACACAACATGATATATAGATGATGTATTATAGAACTGTACACTTGAAACATATGTAACTTTACTAACAATTGTCACCCCAATAAACTTTAATTAAAAAAAAAAAGTAGAGGTCTTCTTTACTTTGTAGCTGTTCCCATAAAGGGGCAGAATGACTCAGAACACACACTCTGCAGCCAGGCAGCCTGGAGTTCAAGTCTAGCTCTACCACTACCTGCTGTGGACCTTGGGCAAGTTACTTAGAATACAAGTTACCTCAGTATTCTCATCTGTAAAACGGGGCTTATGACAACACTGACCTCCTAAAGTTCTATGTGATCGTGAAAATAGCTTCTTGTATGTTTAACACACTGGGGGTGTGCAGGTGACAGCTCCAAAGGAACCACTCATCTTCTTTCAGGCCAGTGTGGTAATGACATGATGAGGAAACCCCCTGCATTCACCTTCCTTAACTCGACCTCTGGCCTAAGATGCTGACAAGCAGGGAGAGTGGCTGATGTCACTTGTCCTTTCATTTCCCCTGCCTGCCCTGGGTGGAGGCCTGACAGTGGTGAGTTCAGGGCAGAGCAGGAGACAAAGGTTAGGCCTGCACGAACCCACACGCCCAGGGTCCTAAGCGGTGTAGAAGGGCTCTGCCGCCTGGCCCCTGGCAGGCAGACACACGGGTGCTTCCCTAGCCTCCAGCTAACCCTGCCTGCAACGTGCAGGTCCCACTTGGCCCCTCAGTGGGATTTCGATTAGTCGGCTTGCTCCTTTCCCACTGACCTCCTGGCCCTATTCTCCATCCCTAGGAGGGACACCTCAACCTGCCAACAGCCCTATTATTTTGCCTTGATCAGCAACAGGTGCTGGGGAGGGGCGGGCCGGGGAGACCAGTGGTAAGTAAGACAATGTTTGTCTTCAAGGAGCAATCTCACATTCTAACCAGGGTCACAATGAGGAAAAGAAAACATCACAATGCAGTCAGTGTGGCAGTTGACAAGTACTAACTCGGGGATTGGGAGAACGTGGCTGTCAGACTTCCAGATCTAGTCCGTTAGCCTAGACACCATAAGCCTCCATTTCCCCATCTCTAAAATGGGCAAAACAAGAGACCCTGCCGCAAAGGTGGTGGAAAAGATCAGATGAGATGAGTTATTCTCATGTTAGTGGGAGCTCATTATGTCACCAGGTGGATGTGACGATGGAGTAAGATAAGAGCACAGGTAACATCTTTCCTTGTTGGGGAATTATTTCCCCAAGAAAAGCAGTTTCCTGTGAGGTTGGAGAGATAAGACATTGTGAGCTGGGCAAAAAGAAGGCATGTGAGCAGGAGGTCAGATGGGGGGGATAGGAAGTGCAAAGACACAGTGGCAAGGGAGAGTAGGGTACCTCTGCACAGGCTGTGTGCCCAGAGTGACAGGGACAGGCTGACCTGCTAACACTGGAGGCACTACGGGGCCACGGGAGGCTGTAGCACACCCCCACGCCAGGCTTCCCGAAAGGAAGCCTCACAGACATAATTACACTGCTGGGAATCTGTTTTCGTACGCTAAGTGGCATTCTCTGAGCCAAAGCAATGGACAGAGAGCTTCAGAAAAGCAAGTGGGGTCAGGGTCTGGGGGTGTGGAGAAGCTGATTTTTATGAATGAATCGATTTCCTGTGGTGACTGAAGCCTCCAGTGAAGGCCCTTCAGCTCCAGGGAACAGTGGCACCTGGTGACAGCTGGGGACAGGCCACTACAACCTTTGTTCCCAGGTCAGTGTGAGGCCCGGAGTGAAACAGAATGGTCTAGAAGAGTCCGGACCATCTGGCCATTTGTTAACAAGCCTATGACCCCAAGATGGCCTGCCAACAGAAAACTACACGTCACCTGCAGGCTCAGG
Source organism: Rhinolophus sinicus (assembly GCF_057876585.1). Lineage (NCBI taxonomy): Eukaryota > Metazoa > Chordata > Mammalia > Chiroptera > Rhinolophidae > Rhinolophus > Rhinolophus sinicus. Next base: position 17,170,770 of record NC_142501.1, read on the forward strand.
TGGAAGAAGAAAGGAAACCAGGGGCTGCATTCACTGACGTCAGTATTTAGTGAGTACGTGTCATGTCGCAGGTGAGTCCAGTGGGGGATGATAAATGGCAGTGGGACAGGGATGGACCACGAAGACTCTGGGCTGGGAGAGGGAGGCTCCACATGGCGACGGACGAAGAGGACTGAGAAATAAACTTGGGGACACCTGCTCTTTATTCCCATGAGGACCTCTCCATCCTTTATTGAAGTCGCGGCTAATCAGAACCAGAGTGACAGCCAGAGGGCCGCCTGTCCAATATGGAGTCCTACTGATGAACACAGCCACTCCTAGCAGCGCCAGCCCTACTGTGCTGAGGCTTTACCTGCATGTCTCTGATTCTAAACTCTGTGAGGTATATACTGACATCTCCACTTTACAGGTAAGAAAACTGAGGCCCAGAAAGTTAAACACCTTTCCAAGGTCGTCGGCCTCTCTTTGCTCTTTGACCAGCATGGCTGTCATACCATTCACTTTGTCGGGAGCCAAAGTGGAAACCCAGCTTTACGGTCTGAGAATTCTACACACTTTGAGAATTCAAAGTATATCCCATATGAGCTTCCTCAAAGCGCTCGTCAATGTGACCTGGATGTGCTGTGCCTGGAGCGCAGCCCACTCGCTGTCACCGGGGACGTGCTGGCAGCGCCTGTCCAGTAACAGGAGGGGAGGACACGGGGCACTGCCAAGGGCCAGTCATCCCGCTCAGCACTGGACAGCTGCCGTCTCCGTTAATCCTCACAATAACCTGAGAAGTGTTATCTCCACTTCACAGATGAGTAAACTGAGGCTTGGAGAGCTTAAACACAAATCTCAAGGCCCACACCTTGTAAGTGGTAGGGTCCACATTTGACCTTGGTGGTCCAGTTCTGGAGCATGGCCCCTCAGCCGCCAGCCAGTGACCCCCAGGTTAACCTTCCACTACTCCGCCTTTGTGACCTCAGTCATTTCTAATGGGAATAGCCTGGGCCACACTAGCTGACCCACAGCCCAGCTCTACCTCTGAGGGACAGGCATGGATTCTGGGTAAAAGGAAGACAGTTGGCCATGATTATTGAGCTAAACTCAGGTAGGAAACTCTGATTAAATTCCCTTCCTGAAGTTGTTAGGGAGTTAAAAAAAAATTCCCATCACTAACTGCTCAGGTAGCACGTCTCATCATCTGTAAACGGTGTTAAAGGGAAACGAAATTTTCTTCTCCAAGATAGGACTGGTTTCGATCGTATAAGCCACAGGGCATGGTTTTTGCCTTCTTGTCCCCTGAAGCCGTATTCTGTTTCTATCAAGACCCGCAACGAGGACACTTCACACGGTGGAGGGATGCCTTTCTCCTTGGCTTTCATAAGTCAGATTTTCAGGGTGCTTTACACAGACTTCTAGCACATCTGCAGCTTTGTTTAGGGAACTTAAGGGGCCCGAGGGACCCCTGCCTTCCATGGGCACCTGGGTAGAGTTCAGAACTGAACTGGCCTCTGTGAAGCTCCCGCCTGGCCGGCTCAGGGCAGAGGGAAGCATTCACTGCGCTAATGCCTCATGTAGGCAGACAGCTGTCCACGTGGGCTTCCAGAGAAACCCTTGATGTGGGGCCCAGCCGGCTTCCCACCTGCTTCTCTGGGCTCTGCCACAGCTCAGCCAGCCTGGGTGCTGGTCAAACAGGGCAGCATCCAGAAGGGTGGGGCATCTTCTCTGAGTTTTATAAAAGCTTCTAACCACAAACATCTGGAAATACATGGGACTAAGTTGGTTGGATGTCTCGGGGTGAAGCTCCAGCTCAGCTGGGCCAGGCATTCACTGAACGAGCTTGTGCGTCACTGGCCTCTTCCCAGCATCCTCCTCTGCAAAACGGTCCCCCTCCCTCCTTCTGCTCCCCTCCCTCCCTCCTTCCCTTCCAGTGAACACAACACACTCACTTCATCTGAGTGGTTGAACTTCCTGCTCTTTCCCCAGGCCTTTCAGACACAAGGACGACCGTTTTGTACGGAGGACTTTGGGGAAGGCGGGAATCGTGGGGGAGGGAGGAAGCATGGGTTTCACCTTCCCATCGGTCATCACCCTGTCATGTTCCATAGGAACCTCAAACTCCAAATATCTGAAAGTGAGTTGTCACCCAATTCTTTCCATGTGCTCATCTCTGGGGATGGCACTGCTGTCTGCCTAGGTGCCCTGTCAACCCCTGGACACCTGCTCCCCACAGGCTGGCCTCTGCTCCCCATCCTGGCAACCTCAGCACAAAGCACATCACCTCTCGCCTGCTCGCTGCTGGGGGCTCCAAGCCTAGAACACCCCCAGACCAGGATGGTCCCTCTAAACACAGCTTCGACTCCATTGTGCCTGTGTTTTAAGCCCTGCAACGAGTCTCTACTGCCTGCCATGGGGAGTTCAGACTCCTGAGCTTGGAACATGGGCCCTGTGTGCCCCCGCCCGGTCTCTCAGCAATTCCGTGCAGGGCTGCCTGGCGGGCGTGCTGGACCACTGGGGTTTCTCCACAAGTGCCATGTTTTCTTGCACCGAAGGAGCCTGTGCAGGCCTGAGTCTTCTGTCCCAGAGGCTGACGCCTCACATCTCCCTCCATTTGCCGCTCTCTTCCTGCCGACTCCCTGGGCCTTCCGACCTCCCCTCACACCTCACCTCCTCCAAAACGATGACTGCTCCCCCAGTGAGATTAGTCAGATGCCGCCTTCCCTGGTGCTCCCCCAGGGACCTGGGCTTACTACTCCCATAGCACATGGCTCTACTGCTTGCTATTACAGTGGAGCCTTTGATCAACATGAGTTCAAACTGTGCGGGTCCACTTATATGCGGATTTCCTTCAACACATCATGTAAGTGTATTTCCCCTTCTTTATAATTTTCTTAATAATACCGTGTTTCCCCGAAAATAAGACCAGGTCTTATATTAATTTTTGCTCCAAAAGACACATTAGGGTTTATGTTCAGGGGATGTCATCCTGAAAAATCATGCTAGGGCTTATTTTCCGATTAGGTCTTATTTTGGGGGGAAATGTGGTATTTTGTTTACTCTAGCTTACTTTATTGTAAGAATACAGTATATAATACGTGTAACATACAAAATATGTGTCAATCGACTGTTTGTGTTATTGGTAAGGCTTCTGGTCAACAGTGGGCTATTAGTAGTTAAGTTTTAAGAGTCAAAAGTTATACATGGATTTTCCCCTGTGTGGGGGTTCAGGGCCCCTAGCCCCCATGTTATTCAAGGATCGACTGTATTGTTAACAGCACAGCCACCAGCACCACCAACAGACCTAATACTTTTGAGCACGATGTGCCAAGCATTATTCTAAGTTCCTGTTGTATAATACACATTCAATCCCGTGGGGTGAAGGGTGGAATGAACTGAGGCCCTCACCCCTGCCCCTGGCAGAGTAAGAAATATGGGACCAAAGTACTGCAATCCATCCTATTTCCAACTACATCGGTCCTCAGGACCAGCGTAGGGAGGAACAGGCAAGTGCTTGGCTTCAAATCCTGCTCCTTGTTTGCTGCATGCCCTTGGACAAGTCAATCTCCCTGAGCCTCAGTTTCTATATCTGTAAAATGGGCCCAGGGTGACAGGGACATGACCGCCATCCATCCATCACGTGCCTACACAGAGCCTGTAATTGCTGGCCCTACAGGAGGGACTCTTGGTCAGAGCAGAACCAGCTCAGATCCTGAGACTAACCATCCCCTTTCTTTTGGATTTTGGGGCTGAACATTCCTCAAGCAGTTATGTATCTCCAGCTGTCTTGAAATACAAATGTAAAAATAATAAAAATAACAAAAAGGCATGTCCAGTTCTGTAGAGAAGTGTGAAGTCATCTAGGCTTCCACCTCAATAACCACACCCTGGTGCCTTTCTGCAAACAGCTCTGCCGGCTGCAGCGGTTCCTCCCTGCCCTCCCCGCTGTTTGTCTCCAGAGCTGCTGGCACAGAGAGAGCCCCACTGCACTCTTCAGAGGGGCTGGGTACCGCCAAAGGCTGCAGAGAGAGCTGGTGGGGCAGGGAGGGTCACGGCCCCCATTCCCCCACGGAAGCTTGCTCACCTTCACGGGGGTGGGCTACCACAGCAGTCACCAGGCGTCCCATCAGAAAGCTCAGAGCACCCCTGCTGGCTTTTGAAAGAAACCCCTTCCCCATTCCGCCCCAAACCCACCTCCTCCTAACTTCAAGTCTCAAATGCAGAATTCTCCTCTTCAGAGCCAGTGCAGATAAGGACCCGTCTTCCTGGGTTTAAATCCCGGCTCTCCCCCTTAGTTAGCTGTGTGACCTTGGGCAAGTTACTTTACCCCTCTGTGCCTCAATTTCCTCATTTGTAAGAGGGGAATAGTGGTACTACGGACCTCGCAGAATATGGAAAGCACTTAGAAGAACACCTGAAACACAGCATGTGCTAAAGCGTCACTACCACCAAGGGACCCTGGCTCAGGGGTTCAGTCCTGCTTGGTGGGCAGGCTCGGGTGCAGGATGGGGCACTGAGGAACTTGCTGGGTTTGAAGGTGCCACCAGAATCAGGCAAGGCTCTGTCTTGACTTCCACAGCCCTCCCGCCACGGCCTTAGAAACTTCCCCTTTCCTCTTTCTTCTACTCCACTGGTGAATCTTGGATCTACTTGGGGATCGTCCCCGTGGCATCAGGACATCCTACATCTAGCAAAAATCCAAGTGTGGCCTCATGCCCTCTACACCTACGTGCAGGGCTCACACCAGTTTGCTTGCTCTTCTGTTATAAACTGTGGCCTCAGAGCCACAGCTTGAAAGCCCATTTACAGGTTGGGAGGTACCAGATTCTCTCCGCTACTCCCCATCTCCCCAAGATAAAATGAAGAGAAACCTCCTTTCCGGTGTTTTCTTTATACCTCCAACCCAAGCAGGACTTAAGTCTCCATAATCTCCATGTAGTACAGAGCCACCCACCTGCCCACGCCGGAGGATAATTCTCGTTGGCGCACTCATTTGAGCTTCGGTTTGCTTATGGATTGGACTTCCTGTTTGTTTGCTGGCGACAGAGTAACTGTTTGGGCTGCACTTGTGTTCAGGACAGGGGTCAGCGTGACGGATATGCTTACCCTTCATTCCTGCAAAGCCCTTGTGTGCAGCGAAGTAGCCCTCCAAGGAAGGTTCCGGTCAGTCTGTGTGTTTGGATTGGAATATGGAGGAGACAGCCAATGTCAAAGCACACGTATAAACAGGATGAAAGGGGGCAGGCAGGAAAGACGGGCCTCAGGAAGACAGCTTGTAAGTTCAGAGCAGAGGGCCACGTTCAGAAGGACGTACAACAGCTGCTGCAGTTCAGGGGAGATGCTCGACCTTGCGCTGTCACGGACATTGGGGCGCTGCATGCACAGGTGCTTCCAAGAGGCTAACTACTCCATGTGTGGCTGGGACCCTTCCAGGCAGCTGCAGGCAGGAGTCAGCAGAGCCCTTCTGGGGAGCCGTTGCACCTTGCACCTTCAGTCTGCTCCAAGGTGGCTCTCGATTCAGCCGTCAGCCTCCCTCCGACAGAGACAGAGGGTAAGGGATGCAGAGGCCTCTCTCTCATCCCCATTTTTTTTTTACAGGACTTTATTGGGGAACAGTGTGTACTTCCAGGACTTTTTTTTTTCCAAGTCAAGTTGTCCTTTCAATCTTAGTTCAGCTTCAAGTTGTTGTCCTTTCAGTCTTAGTTGTGGAGGGCACAGCTCAGCTCCAGGTCCAGTTGCCGTTGCTAGTTGCAGGGGGCACAGCCCACCATCCCTTGCAGGAGTCAAACCGGCAACCTTGTGGTTTGAAAGGACGTGCTCCAACCAACTGAGCCATCTGGGAGCTCAGTGGCAGCTCAGCTCAAGGTGCCATGTTCAATCTTTAGTTGCAGGGGGCGCTGCCCACCATCCCTTGCGGGATTTGAGGAATCAAACCGGCAACCTTGTGGTTGAGAGCACACGCTCCAACCAACTGAGCCATCCGGGAGGCAGCTCAGGTCAAGGTGCCGTGTTCAATCTTAGTTGCAGGGGGCGGAGCCCACCATCCCTTGAAGGACTCGAGGAATTGAACTGGCAACCTTGTGGTTGAGAGCCCACTGGCCCATGTGGGAATTGAACCGGCAGCCTTCGGACTTAGGAGCACAGAGCTCCAACTGCCTGAGCCACCGGGACGGCCCATCGTCCCCATTTTTTTTTTTTTGCAAAGCAGAGCACACAGTGAATGAGGATGTCACACTCTGGACTAAATGATTCACAGCTCTTCCCTCTACCTGGACTGTGCACCCCCCAACACCTATACTGTCCCCTCTTGTTTCAAGGCCCATTTCATGGTCTCCTCCTCTAGGCCAATCAATGAGGCAGCCACTCTGCACTTTGTGCCATCTGTGTCCTGGACACACCGCTACTGCCACACTGTCACAGGAACCTGTTCCACACCCAGACCACGAGCTCCTTGTGCTTCCTGCACCTGCTCCATACCTAGCATGGTCGGTGTTCAATAAATGATTGTTTGTGAACAGCTGACCATTTTTATCAGTAGCTAACAATTACTGAGCCCTTGCTATGTGCCAAGCCCTGCAACAACTCTTGTATGGATTATCTCAGTGAAAATTCTTATGATAACCCTCTGTGGCAGGAACCATTTTTCCCATTTGATGCAAGAGGCCACGCAGACAGAGAGGTTAAGTAACTTAGTCTCAGGTCACACAGCAAGATAGTGGCAGAGACAGGATTCCAACCCAGGCAGGTGCTTCCCAAGTGCACTGGCCATTGTACCATGCTGCCTCGCAAATGAATTAGTGAAGGAACTTCAGGGGAAACAGAGGTACTCTGAGTCTAGAGGAAGCAAGGCCCAAGAGGTAGGCCCTGGTGCTACTTTTGTTTTCCAAGTGGCTCTGCCGTCATCTGACACCAGCCAGCCCAGCAGGTTAAGAGACCAGGGCGCCAGTTACCACAACCAGTCTAGTGCCACTTAAGAGTCCCCATCATGGGGGCAGGTGGAGATCAGGGAGCAGAGTGCAAAATCACCCTGACCATAACCCAGCAGCCTGACACACACAGCCAGGGAGGGAGGCCAGGAGAGGGGTGGGCTTTCCCTCCAGCCTCTGTGTCCCTGCTCGTCAGGCGCTCCCCAGCCAAATGCCCCCCCTCCTCTTAGTCTTTCTAAATCCAGCCTGCCCTTCATAGCTGCTCCTCTCCCCCCCGCTCCATGGAGCTCCCTCTGAGCTCACAAGCACACGTTATTTGATCGTTTAATCATGCACATTGTATGGTTCTGCGTGTCCCTTTCTCATGTTTCTGCCACGATGCCATTTGCTTTACATGCCTGGACCTCAAACTTTAATGAACACAGGAACCCACCGGGCAGGTGAAGGGCTATGCAAGCTCTTGTTAAAATGCAGATTCCTGGGCCCCATTCCTGGAGATACAACCTGTGCCGCAGACCCAGGAATCTGCATTCGTAACCAATCATTCAGGTGACTCACCTGCGAAGAAACACTGTTTAAAACCCCAGTAACCAATTACTGGATGACAACAACCTTCTGCGTGTACACAATCTCTTATAATTTGCCCAGTCCTCCTACATCTTCTCACTTGAGCATCATAACAACTGATAAAATGGTCTGGAGGCACAGCACGATTTCACAGATGAGTAGGGAACCGAGCAAGTCGGACAGGAGGCAAGTTTAGACTGCCCTGGTCTATTACAGGTCATTCCAACCGTGTGTTTCTCTGCCAGCTTATCTTTGTCTGTTCCTGTCTTTTTTCTTTCTTGCTATAATTTTTAAAAACAATTCTAGAAACGAAAGGTAATAATTAGAGGTAAACAATAAAAGGAAAATAAAAATCCCCCAAACTCCCATTAAACAGAGATAATTATCATTAATGTTTTGGTGTATTTTCCCAGCTTTGTTCTTACGTTTTAATTGCTGTTACACTGTTGTGTAAGGCACGTTGTCCCTCTCACCAATTAACCAGGAACAAAGAAGGTATTGCTTTAACTGGCCCTTCAAGGAGTAGGAAGACACTGGCTATCTACCTGGTCCCTTTCTGTCCACTGCCTTCCTCAGTGGCCACTGCCCCTTCATCCTCTCCCCCACCCCCTCTAACAATTGTAAGAGTAGGTGGCACCTGGGAGGGCGGGGCGGGGAGCAAGCCTTCCTGGGCAGGGCTGGGGCCTCTGGATGTTGACACTGAGGACAAGACTTCAAGGGTCCCCACTGTTCTCTTGAATTGAAACAGGGGAACCATCACACCCTGTAGCCAGCACATTCCATTAGGGATATTGCAAAATGCAAAGCACTATTGAAGAATTAGTTTTAGAACAGAGGTCTGGGGACTCTGAAATCCATCACAACCTCGGATGGATTGGGTGGCTTGTGTCTGAAATCTCTACTCCAACTCTTTGCTTCTGAACGAGAACAAACACAGCTGATGCAAATTGACTTCGGTACTCGTTTTCTTCTATTTATTTATTTTTTAAATAAAGAGGAGTTTGGAGTTGAAGACGGTTTGATTGTTCCAGAAGCTTCTGAATTGAGAACAAGAAACTGTGTGTGCTGGTGTGTGTGTTGACTGTAGGCATGTGTGACTTCCTCTTTTCTTTTCTTCTGAAATCTAGCAGGTTCCTTGGGCTTTCATTTACTTTCATTTATCCCCAGTCACAGCTTTGGGGAAGTTTTAAGGCCAAGCCTGAAGAGACTTGCAAATTAGTTCCTTGGAAGACTTCTGAATAGCGAGTGATTGCAATCTCTAATTATTTCTAAAGGAACCACTTACCCAATTAGAGCCACAGCCCATGAAAAGAAAGTAAAAACTCGTAATGGCGAGCAGAGAGCAATTGCAGCTATTATTATTATTTTTATTATTATTATTATTGTTTTCTAAAATCATGCTATGTCTAGAGACCATCAACTCTTTCAATACTGGATTTTAACCCCAACACATTCCAGAAGGTACAGCTGTCTGCCTGGATCTGCTTCCCCTTCCCCTTTGTATGCTGACTCCTAACTCACCTGTCAGGCAGAGGCTAAAATGTCGCTTCCTGGGGGGACTTTCCTGAACAGGGTAGGGGCCCTGCATTCCTTTTTCACAGCCCTTCTCAGGATGCTGTGACCATCTGCCTGTCCTCTCGCCAGTGCATACACTCTATGCAGCCAAGGGGCTTGTTTGTCATGTTCAGTGCTGTGTCCCCAGCACCTACAAGATCGCCTGGCACATAGTAGGTGCTCAATAGGTATCTATTGAGTGAGGCTGAACAAAAGAGACTGGGGAATGAAATAGTTCCTCATTGGCTTCTGAGTGTAGATTTCTGTTCGAACTCAATTATAAAAGTTCATTCATTCATTCAACAGTTAGAAACATCTGCAGTGTGTAGGATGGTGGACTGGTTGGTCCAATCACACTCAAGACACCACTCCAGGTGTGGTAAACCTGCTTCCCTAGAGCCCTGCACATCTGGGGTCACCCACTCCCATCGGCTCCTTTGTTGGCTCCATAGCCCTGCAATATTGGGTCTCCAGGAGTGCATTTCTATTTGGATTGGCGCAACTTCAGTCACCTGGGCAGAGGCACCATTTCCCGGCCTTGTTATCAGCTCTTGGCTAGGTTAACAACCCTGATGGGTACACACAAAGTCTGACCAATCGAGATCTTAGAAACCCCTAATGATTGGCAGGGGTTAGGCACCATTCCTTTTAGAAGGTTCTAATAATGTAATTTGTCATTGCCATTACTACATTATCACTTGGGGTGTGAGGCCCAATAAATGCCTGTTTCCTTCTAGATCCCTAGTGACCTACCTGTTCACGGTTACACTAGGGACCTAAGGCAGCTTGTTGGACCAGACAAAATTGCCAAGTGGGCAAAATTGTCCTTGCTAATTATAGTAACCATTTGACATGTCCTAGGCTTGTCCCTAATATCTTCCCTAGTCTATCCATCAAAAGTTATCTGCCCCACATTCTATCTTTCAGCCTTGAGTTCTGCTGGACAGATAATGAGATTGTTCAGATATAGTAAATATTGCGAATGGGTTCATTAGGCAGTAGATCCTAATGACCCACAGCTAAGCCCAATTAAAACACATGTGTCTAGAAAAATTTTTCAGCGATTATACGCACCTCTACAGCAGCCTTTGGTGGCCCTCAAATCCTAGCACACCCCAGCCTAGCCCATTACAGCAAAATACCAGTATTGCACCTTTCTAGAAAATTCCATTCTGGAGCAGGGTTACTGAGCTCCTTTGTCTGGGGGGTAGGGAGGGGCATGTGGAGATGGGAAGACAGATGCCTGCTGCCTCTCTTGTCCTCTAACTCCCGGTGGCCCACCATCACTGGAATTCTCCTATTTGCTTTGTGGAATGTGTCCATTTTTAGTTTGCCATAGCAGGTATCAATCCCAGGCCTCTGGTTTCTACCACAGCTTTTTAATTACAAGCCCCTTAGGTTTCTATTGGAATCCAGCTGCCTTGGTTTTTTCTTAGATCACACTGAGGGGGCAGGTCCAGTATCTACTTCAAGCTTCGACTCTGCACCCGGGGGACGTACAATATGGTGTTCACTGGTCAACAGAGACCACCCAAAACTTAACTTCTAAATGGTCTGTCAGATAATGAAAAGGACAAAAACTCGTTTGAACTTGGAAACTGGACCAAAAGCAAAAGATTAAACAGTCTCTGGTTACATATTTTCCTAAGGTTTTTGGATGAGACACTCCAAGCCTCTTATGAAATACGCAATTATTCCTCTCTGCTATGGGGCAGGGGGCATATTTGTTTTCTGCGCTATCCTCTGGTTGACAGACACCCAGCTGAAAATGCCTTTATCACAGCACCGTTCTTGTCAATCCTACTTCACTGGCTTAAGAAAAGGACAAAAAGGGAACTGACGACTCAAAGACTGAAGAGATCTCCCTTGTCCTGCTACGTCTTGATTATTCAAGATGGCGGCAGCAAAGCAGTAGGCAGGATAGTAATCCATACACCGTTTCTACTGGCCTTTGGGAAACACACAGACTAGATTTGTGTGAGTCTGGTGAGGGGTATACCTGTCAGGGAAGACTTGACCTGGGTAGGAAGCCATGCTCTGCCACGTAATCGCTGTGTGACTCTGAGCAAGTTACTTGGCTTTTCTGAGTCCTGAGCTAAGTGGGAAAACGAACACTTACTTCACAGTGCTGAGCATTAGGTGAGAAAACCTGCATGGGTGCCTTGTACAGAGCTGGAAGACACAGGGAAGGCGTCCTTTGGAATTTAAAATGATGTATTATTCATAGTTTTATTGAAGTGTAAGTTAGCTTTTGAATTTGAAAGCCACCTGAGAACTGTCTAATCCAAGGTAGAGATGAGGACACTGAGACTCAGAGAGGTGCACTGATTTACCCAAGGTCACACAGCGCATTATTGCAAAGCTGGGACCAGATTGCCCAGGTCTTCACATTGTTGTTTTCCTGGTTTGGCACCACAGCCTCATGCTCATCAAGTAAATGTTATCTTTAATTCATAAAGGAAATAGCAAGAATAACTGAAGAACGATCCCTAACTGAACCCTGACTGTGCTAAGTGAGGGCTTCACAGGTACTATCATTTAATCCTTTACCATTTCATGAGATGGTACTATTATCACTCACATTTTAAGATACAGAACTGAGGCTCAGAGAGCTGAGTAACTTGCCCAAGGTCACACAGGCACCGGATGAGTCTCACAGTGTGCTCCCAATGCAGACACTCTACCACCAGCCTCTAGTTCTGAAGCGCTAAGATACTGGGGGAAATGAGACCCTGGGTTGCCTCTAACATAGGCTTGCCAGATTTAGCGAAGAATATACAAAATGCTAGTGACACCGGAATTTCAGATTACTTTAGTTTAACTACGTCCCAAAGAGTGCAGGGGACATACTGACACTAAAACATCGTTTCTCTGAAATTCAACATTCACTGGGAGTCCTGCACTTTACGCCAGTCCTGCTCTAACTTGTTGAGTTGCTCTAGGCAATCTGCGTTGCCTCTTTGAGTCTCCATTTCTCTCCTGTAAAATGACAGCTGATCTCAAAGGCTCTGTAAGTCAACTCCACGGGAGGAGGGATGGACAGAGTGAGTTCTCTGGCGCCTGTTCTGCGCAAAGCCCAGCCCAGGAAACCTATACCGAACGTGTAGGAGGGAGGCCTGAGATCAGGTCCTTCTGCTCCTAAAACCCTGACACCTGTCCCCAACCCTGTAGAACAAGTGCCTCCAAGTGGCACGAGGCTCCATGGGCAGTGCTGTGGGCAGAAAACCACCCAGGTTTTTTTAAATTGTGGTACAACCAACACAATACAAAATTGACCATTTTAAGCATTTCTAAGTGTACAGTTCAGTGTCATTTTAAGAGCGTTCACACTGTTGTGCAACCATCACCACCATCCATCCACAGAAGTTTTTCATCACCCCAAACTGAAACTCTGTACCCACTGAACAATAACTTCCCTCTGCCCCTCTCCCCAGACCCTGGTAACCACTATTCTACTCTTCGTCTCTATGAATTCGACTATTCCAAGTACTTCCCATGATTGAATTATATATTTGTCCATTTGTGTTTGATCTATTGCACTTAGCATAATGTCTTCAAGGTTCATCCATGTTGTAGCGTGTGTCAAAATTGCCTCCTTTCTGAAGGCTGAACAGAGTCCATTTTATATAACTTTTCTCTCGGAGTAAACACCCCAGGAAGCTTACTCAGTCTTCTAGGTTCTCAGGGGACAGGACAGAGCCCCTTTCAAGGGAAGGCTGCCCAAGGCCACAGCCATCATAGGCCCTGGGGGCGGGGCCAGCAAGACAGCCCCCTCCACAGAGGCTAATTGGGATTCCCAATGAGATTTCAGGACCCCCTACCTCCTGGGGGCACTTCTTTCCATGCCGAAAGCTGAGCAGTAAGTCAGAGGCAGATATATGGGGCACTCCACAGAGGTTTTACTTTTGCTCTAACAATATAACTAAAACACGGAGTGATTTATTGAGGTTGAGCGACGGGGGAGGGAGGAGAGTAAATTCACACTTGGCCACAGGCCACAGACTAAGCGAGTGGGGTGTCCCCATCCCTCTCAGGGGGCCTTGGGGCCCTGGAAACATGCAAATGCTCTAAGGAGGAAACGGCACCCCCTCCAGATTCAAAGGGTCTGAACCCCACAATGTTGGCTGGAGACGAGCATTTCATTCACCATCAACTTTGGGTTTTTAAACAAAGCTCATATGTCTCACACAACTATAAACTGGGTCCCTCAGAGAGAAAAGACCCCAGTGTACAGTGTGAGTGGAGGTCACCAGTCGCCTCCAGTCTCAAAACCAGTCAGTCCCTCACGCGGGCTGTGATGTTCTAAGTCTGGGTTTTTACAGAAGGGAAAAATGAGGGGCAGAGGATGGAAGAGGGTCACGGAAGCACTGACCGCCTGCTGTGAGTGTTACCCCACAGGAAGGACAGATGCTGACCTCACCGTCCCTGGGGAAAGGACGGGAAACGACGCTGCCTGAGCACCCACAGCACACTGTGGTCTGAGCCAGTGCCTTCCATTCCACCTTGGGTCCTGTCTCTGCCGAGTACGTGCTGTGTGATTCTGGGCAAATTGTCCACCTTTCTGTTTTCTCACTAGCTACTGTGAGACATTAATGAGATAAAACAAAGTGCTTATCACAAGCAGTCAGTAAGCATTAGCGCTTATTATCACACCATAAAGTCCTCAATGTGTGTCAACTACTCTTGTTACCACTGCTAGTAACACTGCTGGCTGCTGCCGCTGCTACCACAGCTCCTGCGGGAGGTGCGCCGACCCTCACATTACACAGGTAAGGAAACTGAGGCTCAGGGAGGTTGCACAGGGTGAGTCGGGACTCAGGCTAGGTGTGTCTGGCTCCTATCTGGGGAAGGGGAGCTCTGGAAGGAATTGGAAACTTGTGGTGAGAGCTCTGCCCCCACAAGAGTCTGCCTGGGCACCCCAGCGTCATTCCCCTGAGAACTGAGGGACAAAGACCAAGAGTCATTAGTCTCTGCCCAGACATACATCAACCCTTCTGTAATACACCTGGGTTTGTCAGTGGCGAGTTGAAAACCCTTAGGGGGCTGACATTGATTAGCATTCTGAGAAGATGCTATCCCCATCTCAGCCTCAGAAAGGTCTTGGCTAACTTCTGACACTGTTTCACTGCCCTTGAGAAAAAGCCCCCTAGATATCAGAGAGAAGCAGCGAGATGGTCTGTGGAGGAGGGAGGGACCCTCTTTCTTTGGAAAGAGATCAGCAAAGTCTCCTAACACTGAAGCTGGAAAAGAGATCCAGATTGCAGGAAGGCAGGGGTTCCAGGCTGCGTCTTCGAGAGCCTGTCCTTTTCCACAAAGAGAAACCATGGCGTTTTAGAATTAAAAGTCCTCCTCACCACTTTTGAATGTATTGGGAAGGCATGCAGTTGATTACAGAATAAGAAATATACTGTAATATGAGTTTGGGCATCATACTTAGCTTGAGCTTCCCAGCAGCCAATGTATAAAGGGAAATATGATGGGTTATGAATCCTTACACCTCTGATGAAGTTGAAAACACACAGGATGTGGAGACTAGGATGTGAGTTTAAGCTCTGTCACTTGCAGACCGTGTGACCTCAGGCAATACTTTAACCACTCAATTCCTCAGTTATTAAACAGTCTTTTTAATACCTCAGAATATTAGGAGAATCAAATGAGATGTATATGTGTCAGTGCTTTGAAAATTATGAAATATCTTACAAAGAGCTTGCTTATTATGAAGTAGTTATATTAGTTCTTCAGGAGAAACAAACTTTTTTTCTGTGCTGGTTGTTTTCTCTTTGAGGTAGATTTGAAAACATTTGATCCCATGACTCTTTAATCTAAGGATCATTGAGTAACAGAAAAGACAGCAGTAATAACCATCACTTTAAGCACTAATCATGTAAAAGGCCCAGAGTTACACTCGTTTGAGTTGAAATGAATTAAGCAATGCTAACTCGTTTCACCTTCACAGAAATTCTAGATATGGGCATTATTCATATTCCTATTTTTACGGGAACTGAGGCACAGAGAGAGGGACCGATCATAGTCTCTTTCCCGTGAACATGGCCCTGAAGATCAAAGGAACAGGGTGAGCCACGGGTGGGCACGCGACCCACATGGAAATGAGGGCTCTAGGCTGAAGGCACCATTGAGGTGTCTACATACGTATGTGCGCACGTGTACGTGTATGTGTATGTGTGTGAAACAGAGAGAGAGATGCAGACAGGAATAAGTAGTGGCGACTCGAGGGCTGGAGAGAGCGCTGGATAGTCACACTCATCTTTGATTCCTTGAGGCTCCACGGGTGGGGGTGGGGGTGGGGGCCAGGCATAAACCCAAATGCCCTTTCCTGCCCTAGGGCTTGCCTTTCCAATAAATTCCCCTTCTGTTTTAGCCGGACAAGCAAACATTTTTGCAAGCAAACATTTCCCAAGAAAAACATGAATAGACCAAGGAACCAAGGGTGGTTGAGGACCCCCGAGGTGCATTAACACGTCCAGCCCTGCTCCCCTGACCCCCCAGAAGGCTAAGCCCAAGAACCTAGGCTCGTGAAGGCAGGCAGAGGAGATGCACACTGGTCTAGAATACTCTAGAATACATGCTGTCATTTGAAAAAGCCCCAGAACAGCATCTGACCAGCTAACAGCACCCCACACTTCCTGTTTGTGTGACTTGTTCTGTTTTTCCAAATTAGATTTCTACTCACTGATCCTCTCCAATTTTCTTTTTTCTTTTTTAAATGAAGAGCAAATGAAAAGGGAAGTGGAGAAAAGCCTGCAGTGTTCTCCTCCGTCAAAGGCCAAGCATTTGTCAGCTTCGCTCAGCCTTGGCTGAGACCCCAGTATTTCATACTATTTGAGATTAGTAGCTGTGACAGTTCATCTTCAGGGGGAATAGTAGTAGATGGCTGTGGCCCTAGGGAGACCCTGGGGGGACTTGCCCTGTCTATGGGGTGAATGTGGCTGCAGCCCAGACCCTGCCTGGTGTCCTGCCTGGTGAGGGGCCTGTAGGACAAAGGTCTGCACGGGAAGGCTGAATGGCAGCCCTCAGGAGGCAAGTGGGGCACTGAACCAAAGGCAACATACATCCCCCAAACAAGGCAATGACAACTGCCCAAGACCCCAGAAACTTGGGTCAAGCGTTTGTCCTAGTTTGACATTGTGAATCTGGGCTCTGCCCTTAGTACTGTGAGGCATGGACAAGCTTATGCAACGTTCCTTGGTTCTGTCTTCCTTATCTGTGAAAAGGGGAAAGTCATGGTCCCCACCACCTGGGATTGCTGGGAGGATAAAATCAGATGGTTTGGGTACAATGCTTGGCACACAGAGAAATGGGGGCCACCATGTTGTGATGCCATCCTACCTGCTCGGCGGGCGTGCTTCAAGAGGAAGCGTGTGTCCTGGACCCTGGGTGCCTCCAGCAACGTTCATGGGACCTGAGAAGTCCATTCACTCAGTTTACAAAAAGCAACATGTTTGCAAGACCACAGCCTCAGGCCCAGAAGTGTGGAAGAGCCTAGAAGGTCTGGAGAGAGGGCTGGATTCCCAGAGGCTCTGGAGCAGGGACCAATTCCTAAACCATTTTCACTTTTACTTCAGGAAATGGGTGCAAGGTAAAGGAATCTGTGACCACGACCGCTTGGGAGGAGGTGGCCTGGGCCCTGTGATTCATGACGTTTCTGGAGGAGTTGGACCTCAGGCCCGGCCATCCCGTCCCTGAGCACCTCCTTGGGCCTGCCATTTCTTCAGCCAGCTCATGCTCTGTGTCACACATCTGGGTCTGCTGGCCACTCGGTAACTCTTCATTGTTAAGGATACTTAAAATAAAGGAGGAGCCAAAGCGCAGTTCTGCCAGTGATGGGCTGTGTGGCCTTGGGCAAGTCACTAAACCTCTCTGTGCCAAGATTTCCTCATCAGTCAAATGGGGGTGACAACTGATCCTACTTCAAAGGGCTGTCAGGAGACTTCAATGAGGGGATGGCAGCCGGTGCCTGGGAAAGTGCCTATCACATAGCAACGCTCACTTAGGACTGTCCCTGACTAGTAGGAATACTGCTTGAATGCAGCTAATCCTGGCACGTGGGAGGGACTCCATGGACGTTTCCTGATTCTGCTTCTGACTATTATATTTTATGAAGGCTGGTTTCACTGCTGCCTTTTACTGGCTCCAGAGATTTGCCACAGCATTGGGGCCGTGCATTTCAGGAAGCGCGACCATGAAACAGGTACTGGTTCTAAGACCTTCACCCTCTGGTTTGGGGCAGTTAAATATTGAGTTTCTGCGTTAGCTTTCCCACCTGCCTGAACAACTGAAAGTCCCTATGGGAGGCAGAATGATGGGCCCCAAAGATATCAGCGTCCTAATCCCCAGAACCTGTGAATATGTTTTGTAACTTGGCAAAGGGGGAAGGAATTAAGGTAACAGATGGAATTAAAATTGTTAATCATCTGACTGTGAGATAAACAGATTGGCCTGGATAATGACAAGGGTCCTTTAAATGAGGGAAGGGGTAAGAGTCAATATCAGAGTCAATACTGGGGTGATATATGTGAAAAAGGCATGACTGGGCCATTGTGGCTCTGAAGATGGCAGGGGGTCACGAGCCAAGGAATTCCGTGGCCCCTAGAAGCTAAAATCCCCTTGACTTGAGCCAAGTGAGACCCACGTCAGACTTCTGCTCTCCAGGATTGTAAGATATAAATTTGTGTTGTTTTAAGCCACTACATTTGTAGTAATTTGTTACAGCAGCAACAGGAAACTAATGGTGTCCCAGATGTTTCCTTCTAAGATAACTTCTGGACCCTATGAACCCCTAAAGGGCTCAGTGGCACAGAGAGACACCCCCCCCCACCCCCCATCATGTTTGGAGCAGTGGTGTTTCCATTTATTCACTCACCCTTTCAGCAAATATTTTCTGAGAACTTGTCATGTGTCAGATGCAGCACTAGGTACTGGGGACATAGCAGTGAACGGGACAGAAAGACCCCTGCCCTCATGGCGCTCAGAGACGAGCGTAGACGCTGCTGTCCAACAGGTATGTAGGGAGCATGATAAGAGAAACATTTTAACTTACTGTGCTTATGGTGCTTACGACGGGCATGGCGTTGGGCCGGCCCTTTACACGCTAACTCACTTCGTCCTCACAAGCACTCTTGAGGGAGGTACTGGGGCACCGGTGATCGTTCCCATTTTACAGATGAGGGCATTGAAGCACAGAGTGTTTGGGTGACACGGCCAAGGTCACAGAGCTGGCTGGAGGTGGATCAGATTTGGGGCCCAGGCAGTCCTTTAGGTACTTTTCTAGGCTGCACCAAAATGACAGGGAAGGGGGACAACCCCAGAGAAGATGTAGGTGTGACTGTGGCCCCCAAGATATCCCTCTGGCCTAGAGGATGGCAAGTCCCCGTTTAAAGTAAATGTCAGTGATGAGGCTCTGGGGACTGATTTTGAGAGGGTGTATGTGAAAGTAAATGCTAAATAGGGTCACGGAGCCCTTGGCACCCACAGTGCACAACAAGCACCACCAGACCCGTCGGAGCCCAGGGCTGGGGCTGCACTTCTCTTGGGCTTGGCAGGGACCCCATGCCTAGACCCAGGCAGGGCCGAGCCTGCCCACGGTCAACAGGTCTTTCTTGACTGTTCATTCTCAGTGTGCACAAGGCTGTCTTTTGACACGCTGGTCCAACATTGCTATACGTTGGGTAAGTTCATCGAGACTCATAGGGGGATGCCCATTCGACGAGAGCCGGGCACAGCACACATGAGCTCATTATTCCAGCAGCATCTACAATCCCAGACCCGCTCACCCCTGAGAGGAGGGGGCAGTGAGATGGCAAGGCTTCCTGTTGGGGGGAGGGGCGATGAGCCACAGGAGCCTAGGTGAGAGCGGGGAGGCGGTGAGTACATGGAGGCCTCTGGGGGAGCCGGAGGGGACGGCAGCATCCCTCGCCTGGATTCCTTCCTTCCATCGGCACCTTTCGCACGCTCCTCAACCTCTCGGGGCCTGTGTGTCCACATCTATAAAGCACGGAACAGTAATAGTCCCTGCGCGATGGTGTCAGGGAGAGCTATGAAGTGTTTTGTTTGGCGGCTGGTACCTAATGACCATGGTCTCAGTGTGAGCTGTGACTATGTCACACCGTCTTATTGAACCCATCACAATGGCTCAGAGGAGTGGCTGTTACAGTCTCTATTTCACAGATGAGGATCTAAGACTCCCAGAGGGACCGGACTTGCCCACAAACTCCTGGCAAGTCAAGGGCCTGGACAAGATTTGGACCCAGGACTCAGGATGGTGCTCTTTCCACAGCATTGCTTCTAGGCCAGGATTTGAACATTAAGCCTCGAATTCCAGCCCACGGTCTTTGAAACTGAGGATTCCATGAGAAAGGTACTGCTATCACCCCCATTTCACAGATGAGGAAACTGAGGCACAGAGAGTTTTAGTACCCAAGGTTACAGAACTGGGTACTAGTGGACCCAGACTTGGAACTCAGGCAGTCTTTTAATCACCACACGACGCTGTATCTGATGTGTACGCTATAATACATACTATATATACACCGTGTAGGGCTCCCCACCACCACAAAGCTCATTTAGAAGAGGAGCCTTAGGCGGCTGTGGCGGGATCAAATGTGACAGAGGTCGGGTCTGGCAGAGCTCATCGTCATCGTCACCACCATCAGCATTATCACCATCACCATCAAAGCAAACCCGATTCCTGACGTTCATCAGGCACCTTATAGAGTCTAAAGCCCATTACCATCCATCAGTCCCTCTGACCTCAGCGCAGTCTGGACAGAGAGCAAAGGGAGGGGAATGGTCCCAGCGTGCACTGGGTGAAACTACCCAAGGCCCCAGGGTTACCTGGGAGCAGGTGAGGCTTTGCACTTGGCTATGCAACCTCCCATGCTGGGGCCTTTTCCCTCAGTGCCTCAGCCTACTCACCCTCTGGCATCTACAGAGGAAGCAGGAAGTCCCCCAAAAGGGTGAGTGCCTCAGCGATGGGGACTTGGGTTGCTCCCCTCCCTGGGCCTCTCCCTGTGCTCCTTCACGCGCCTTGACCTTTCATCTAAACATCCACGTGTGTGCACAACCCCACGGTAATGAACTTGAGATGATCCAATCACAAAGCTCCAAGCCGTGTGCTTGGGGAAAAGCAGGACGTCATGATGGTGCCCGCCAAGCACCGTGATGGCACGTGACAGATGGGGGAGACTTGGAAACAGCCCCGTGTCTCCAAACAGCATGGCGTCCTGACCCCAAAGAGAACCCACTGTCAGAAGGAACACACAGGGCGAGCGGGAACACAAAGGTCTCCATGCCCGAGCCTTGCCTGCGGCTCCAGATGGTTTCTCTGGGCAGCCTCTGCTCAGGCACAGGCACGGCACGGCACGGCAGCAGGAGGAAACCTGTTAGCAGCTGCTGCAGTGAGAAAGCCCGGCTTCAGCCGCAAAGGGTGGGGAGGACCCAAGGCCTAGAATCTGGAAACAAACCCCAGTGCGAGTGGTCCTCAGGGAATCGGCCTCATGGCACAAACAGAGGCCTGGTCCAGAGCAGCGTCTTTGCCTGCGGGGCTCCCCGGGGAGAAGGGCACAGAGCCAGGCGTCAGCACCTGTCACATGCCCTTTACTTGCCATTAAAAACCCTTGTAGAATAAACCGTACAGAGTGTGGATGCTACATACACCTGGAACAGATGGCTCCCGCCGGGGTGTGCCAGGTGTACTTGCAGTGCTCAGAGTGGGCAAAGCCAGGTAAACGGCCCCACTCACAGCATGCTGTCTTGACTCCGCCAACTTCCCTCTGGGAGGGCTCCATCTCACAGACATGCATGCACCCACTGTCTCGTCTTGGGTAAAGAGTGTTACAGAAAGTCAGGCCATGTCGAATCCACAAGCAGAATAAAGGCCGCTTAGCCATGTCCTGGAATACCTCTGGCATTCTGGGGAGGACCTGGGTGGAACTAACCACAGCCTGGCCTGTGTTTGAAGAGGCTGAGCTCCCAGGCTGGTTGACAAGGCATGATTTGTCCTCCGCAGCTACCAAGAGAACCTCAGGAGCCGGGTGTCCTCACAGACCCGCCACCGGAATGAAGAGCTGGAGTCCTTTACTGAGTGCGTTTTCTTATTTATCTTGGGGTCCTACAGGGGGAGGTAGGAAGGGGGTCGTGGCAAGCTTGCACGGAACAATAGAAGACTGTCCCCTGAAATAACAATCCCCCTGCTCCCTGCCTTATAAGGGAAGGCGTTAAGAGGCGTGGGTCAGGGCCAATGAGAAGTATGGAGCCACGCTGCTCAGAGCTCAGCTTGGCATCACCACATACATTGGAAGAAATGGCCTCCATCCATTCAGCCCAGGAGACACACACACATTCACACTGGTGAGGAGAAGGGGGGAGGTTCAAAGAGTGATGACGTCTGCTGTAAGAATTTACATGCAGTGTCAGAAGGACAGTGCAGGGAGAGAGGCTGGCCGGGATCCCTCTTGGCTGGTAGTTCTGAGGGGTAAGAGCTGATGAGTGTCGCCTTGCCCAGCTGCCTTCTCACCAAATGCTTTCCTCAGGCTCCGGCAGAAAGCTGCTGAATTTTCATCCCGGCTCCACTACCTTCCAGTTGTGTGACTTTGGACATGTTACCCAACCTCTCTGGTCCTAATTTCCTTATCGGCAAAGCAAGAGTGGGGTGAAGAGGTGAGGTCGCTGTGAGGAGCTTATGTCAGGCACACAATAAATGTACAATCACAGGAATCATCTGTCCCTTTTGCTTCTCACCTCACCAGGGAAGATGGGGAGTGAAAGAGGCATTCTGAATTCCGAATCCTGGTTTTACCTGCAGCTGGTCGTGGACCTGGCGGGGGCGGGGGGGGGGGGGATTGTACTTCTCTGTGCCTCAGTTTCCTCAGGGGTAAAATGAGAGTAATACTAATAGTATCCACCTCATAAGAAACCAAATGACACAATTTACAAAATGCCCACACAGTGTCTTTATACATAGTGAGTGCTTGGGAAATGGTGGCTGTGTGTGACTTTTCCATCCGAACAACTCATTTCTGACCCTACCCAGCCCAACCTTACTTTGCTCTTGCCCAGTCAACACATTTCCAAGGAGACTCAGCTTTTCCTGAGACTATTCCTTTCTTACCTATGCTGGTGCCCACCACCCTGCCCCTCCCATAAAGATAATTTTGGGGAGTCAGAGAAAGCACGTGGTGGACCACGCTGAAGCCTCAAGGAAGATTTTTCTGTCTATGGTGGCATCTCATTTTTCCTTGTTGGAGTGAGACAGGGCAAACTTGTAAGAAGATACTGAGCTTAACATGAATGAGGAAGCAAGATTCGTCAAGGTCCGGTTTCAGTTATGTCCTTTCAAAGTTGTTTCATTTTTTTAAAAGTTTCCAAAACCATCCATCCCTCATCTTCAAAGAGTCTGGCTGCCAACTTGACTTTGTCCTCTGACGTCCCATTTAATTCACCCCGGAGGCACTGCTTAAAAATGACACTGCACATGGCTGAGCAGAGAATTAACCTCTCGTTCCCCAACCGCCACCCCCCAAATTTGGATTCCATTAGAAATTGGCTGACGTTGTCCTTGGGTCCTTCCCAAGATTAATGGAAAATCAACACGAAGAGCATTTTTTTTTTAAAATGAGCCTGGCTTTTTATTCACAGAGGAAGAAAAGGGAGGATGATTTCTAAATGTTCCTTTCTACCACTTTCTTGTGACATCCCCGCCAGAGGCTTCAGGATAAATGTGTCAGCAAACAGATTAAAACCCCAGGGGAACTCTGCAACGTCAACTTTCTTTACTATTTTTTTTTTTAAACACTTGTTATTTATTTGGATAGATGATCTATTCAATTGGTGTCTGGGGTGGGTCAAGAAAATACCAGGACCTCCTACAAAAGGAAGCTCATCTGTAAGCTAGTGGAAAACAAATCAAACCCATCTGGACACTTCCGGCACCATTTTGAAAGGGTTATCTTTGAAAAACCTTAACGGGGCATC